>NW_027072100.1:0-1200000 GCF_038088225.1 Cyrtonyx montezumae | reverse complement strand
GGTACTCCCTGGAGCAGGACTCGGACTTGATGCTGTTTGTGGCCCTTCAGTAAAAGTTTTCTCTGAGTTCCTGATCCCCTGGGACCAGTCACCCTGCATCAGCACCCACCTCGTGCAGTTATCCCCAGGAGCAGAATGGCCACAAGCTCCAAGGCCATTAAAAACAGTTGCACAAATTAATTGCCCAAAAGGTAACGAATGGTTGGGTGCTGCCCAGTGGGAGCACAGCTCCTGCTCTACGTGCTCGGAAGAATTTTTTATCAGGACAAGGCACTTCTGCAGGCTTCCCAGGCTGGGGTACAACCACACTGCCAGAGCAATCTGCACCCCCTGTGACGGAAGCCCAGCAACTTTGGAGGGTTTTCAATATTCCACTGTGAACAATTAAAAATGGCACTCTGTTCTTCAAAAACCCCAACCTGTTTCAGTGTCTTCTTGGCAGAAGAGGTAATCTGAACTTCTTCACTAACTCATCCACACAGAGCAACCTATGGCCTTCCCTCTGCTTTTGTATTTATGTTTGAAAACTCCACCCAGTTTTTGCAATTGAAAGTTCTGTGTTAAAACTGCCATGATGACAGGCCAGCAACTGAGAAAGTACAGCTGACTATCCTAGATTACACCAACTCCTCTATCAATCATTCAACTTAAGGACATGCCAGTATGAATGGGTGGTACACAGGTTCACCCAGTGCCACCAAATGACTGTGTCTCACTTCTAACCAGGCAGATCTGCAACAGTGCAGTACCCGCAGCCTGACACAGGCCCTTACGAGGTCTCACAAGAAGACATCCCGAAGGAACAGCCCAGCCTGCCTGTTCTTTCTCCCTAGGCCATAACATTTACTTCATGTAGGTAGTACGCACAGTGCAAAATGCTTACAAACACTTCAGCTTCTAACAATCTCAAATGTGACCAAAAATACTTTAGGAGGTGAAGGAACACTTTGACACTTAAAAACAAATGAATGTTTCCAACTACCTATTTATCTTACACGTGCCAGGTAATTATTGTTTCATCCTGTGCACATCTGCACTGAGTTCTATCTCACTGTCTGTCAGGCCACGGAGAAGGCTCAGTGGCATTGTAAAATAGGAAACAAGATCTTCCCAGCTTTCCTGAGCACTTGAATAAATGCATTCAGTACCGTTTCTGTCCTACCTCGAGGAACAAAGAAGCTGACTTCATAACAAGGACTTTGACAAAAACCACACCAGGCTGAACTCCATCAGAAGAACATGAAACCTGGAATATTACAGAAGGGCTGAAAAGCCTCTTTCCCAGCTGAGCAGCCTGACAGGATGTTATGGTTTTATGACTTTTGTTGTATTATTGATATTCCACATCATAACATCATGTGGTGTATTGGGAGTTAAAGAGTTAATGCTCCAGCTCCGTGGATATCGATAGTTCTGGGCGTACCTGTCTCAGAAGAGAAGAACTACATTCCCCAGAGGACTGTGTGATGCTTTGTATTTTTACGAGTTTACTCTCAGAGGGAAAGATGAAAACTGTCTGCGGTCACAGGACCGACTCTCTTCCCTTTGGAGTTGAGCTCGGCAGTGGGTGTTTGTTGCAGCCGTCCGTCTTCAGCATTAGTGTAAGGCCTTCGGTTTATCGGACACACTCTCTTGCTCATTTTATTTGATTTATTAGCTTTAATTCCAATTATATTGTGTTACTTTGCTTTCTGATATCTTATTTAGTAAACTAGCTTTCCTCCTCAGATCGTTGCTGCTGTTTTATTTCTAGGCCCATCTCCCTTTCCCCCTTCCTGGGGCGTGGGTCTGCAGGTCCCCCCGTACCAATTGTGGAACCGGGCCGACCTGCCCGTGAACTGTTGACACAGGAGCTGCAGATACACAGCGGGCAGTGCCTGAGCTGGCAGAGGGAAAACAGGCTTCAGCCACACCACTCCTGAGCCCCATCATCACCATGTGGGAAATAAAGCACAGAACTGCATGCACCTCAGTTATCCTTCTGCAGAAGGAAACGCACCAATTCAAGCCATGTAGCTACTATTTATGCAAGTTAAATGTCTTCTCTCACCCGTGCAAAGGTAGAAACAACTACAGAAACTAAGAGAATGAAGTCTACACATAGTATGACAATTACACTAGCTCCCTACTGATTTACCCAAATGCACAAAGCTCCTAGCTTGTAGCCTTTAAGAAATTCCAGGTATGGATTCATGGTCAACTTGTTTTCCTGCCTCAGCACAGTGAAAAGTCCATGAAGCAGTCACCAAAATCAGTCTGACTGGCGGCTGGGTGTGATTTACACACCAAGTCATGCCCACCTAACCACAGCGTCGCATTCACACCAGCCTCAAACACACAGCACACATCTGTGCACAGACATTGCCACTGCCTTCCAGTCTACACTGCAGGGTCACAGCTACAGACAGCAGCAGCAAGTGCAGAAATAGGCATCTACCTCACTGAATTGGTTCTAATCAAATGCACGCGTTCATATGCTATGTTCAGTACATCAACACTAAGCCAGCATTACATTCTAATTTGTTGGGTTCATTTGCAGCCAGGTCTGCTCACAGGCTTGATTCTTCACACAGCAGCAGGCAGGGCTGCAAGGACAGGCACTGGCGTCTGCTTCTGGCAGTGATGAAGCCTCATCACAAGACAACATCCAGATAGCTTTGCAGCCATAGGATGAACGGGAAAGCCCTCGGCTGTGCTAATAATGAGCTGAAAAACAGAAGACAGAGGGTAGGGATAAGTGATCCATTTCCACGTGGGAGGAAGATGGCCAGGAGCCTTTTGCAGCGCTGTGTTGTACACTGCATTCCTAAATGGCCTGGAAGAGGGGGCAAGGGGGGATCAGAGCCTGCCGAGGATGTGAGTTACTCCACAGTGGAGATAAGGGCTGGCTGAAGAGCTGTAGAAAACCCAATAGGATTGAATAATGGGGAGATAAAACAACAGATGAAATTTGGTGAGAACAAAGTAGCACACAGACAAAAAACCAACCCTAACGTCACATACGAAGTGATGCACTACAAACTGGTGATCACTATCCAGAAACTCCTGCTGCAGTCACGACCGATGATAAAACCATCAGCTCACGGCCATCCAACAGTTTAAAAAAACACACCAAATAATCTAACATTAGGGAATTGTTTAGAAAGAGATGGAATTAATGCACCACATAAAGCTATAGCTTGCCCGCGCCTTAAATCCTGTGTGCCGTCTGCTCCTTCATTCAGAGGGGACACATCAGAAGTGGAAAGCATTTTTAAAAAGGAAACAGGGTTTGAAAAGACAAACAACGAGGAATCATTGATTAGGCAAGGGCTCTTCTGCCTGGAAACAGACTGCAGCGACATACGACTGAGTCTACAAAATCATCAGCTGCATAGAGAAGGTAAACAGATCAGTTGTTCTGTTTCCAAACAATAAAAAAAGCTATGAGATATCAACTGAAGGTAGCAGCTGTCAAGTTCAAAACAAAAAACGCTGACGTGTTAAATTCCTACAGCATTGTCAGTGCTCTGGAAGGTCTCCCTCGAGATGCCAGCAGCACTATACATTCAAATGGACCAGAGACACAGGCAAGTCCGTGGAAGAAAAATGCATTAACCATTACCTAAATACATGACACTGACCTCATGACATCCTAGAGCTGATGAGGAGTAAGGGGGCTCAAAGGCCTATCTCACTTGCCCCAACCTCATCATCTTTCCGAGGTATCCCTTTCAGTCACTGCCAGGAAGGAACGGCAGAATAGGTGCTTTCACCTGGTCCTGCGGCTGCCCTTACACCACTAAAAATGATTACATCCCTGCTGCTCCTCAGCCCTTCACTGAACTCCTTCAATTTACCTGGCAAAAGCTGATCATCTGGGGAGTGGAGTGGCATAGCACCCTGCTGAGTTAGCATGCTCAGCCCACTCAGGACAGCACCCACCAAGTGCTGGAGCTGCTACAGGAGAGCAAGAACAGCACCAGCCCTCTTCCATACCAACCAGCCAACAGCACCGTTTAAGACATAACAGCTTCACCACCAGAGTCCAGATGAAAGAAAGGAAGCAGATTGCTTATATTCTCTGTTCAACAGAAAAGCTATGATTCAGCTCTTATAGGGAAAAAATAAATAAAAGACGAAACTAGTTTCACATTTTTAAATTCAATTGGTACTTAAGAATAGAAGAATCAGTCTGGTTTATATACAACTGAATAGTAAAGGTTACTTTAAAATTAAACATTACATACGCTAGAGGCTATAGATGCAAAGTAAGGAACATGCCATGCCGCCACTGAACTGAAGCCTGTTGTAAATAGAGAAACACATCCAAGGCTGGCAAGGACCATAGCAAACTGAAGCCAAGTTATTCGTTCCCGTACTTCTGCAGAATTTGATGGTTACATTAACTGGGGCTACATGTGCCATACAAGCTGAGGGGCTGTGACCAGACAGAATAAGGGGACTAATAGATAAGAATACGTTATTAAAAATCCAGAAAGTCCCATTTCTAATGCAGAATTTACAAGAAGAGAAGTGAAGGCCAAGTGAGATTATTAGGACCTCCTGACAGCTCTGATCTGCACAGCACAGGGCACACTCCCACAGCCATTCCCACACCAGGACCACACCACTGCTGCCCTGTCTCACCGATGCAGCTGGAATGCTGAGGCTTCTCAGGCAAAAGCACACAATTTTATTATTCCTCCCAAACCACATTCATATGAAAAATAAGACCACTGCGATGTACTAAGAGATATACCAGAAACATTCTTGTCAACATTTTATAGAGAAGTAAGAAAAATGCTCCTCCAATCTCCTCTACCAATCAGGGGTTAAATCAGGCTGTAACAATTACAAACACAAAGAGCCTTAACCAACCCCGTGCAAGTGTCCCACATGAGGCTTAAGAGCCATAAGCAGCAGAGGCATATTCACTTCAATCCAAGGTGCAGATGGCAGAAGATGAGCACAAGCTAAACCCTCATCAGTGGGTTATGGTATCAGCACCGACTTCAGCTACAGAAACAGGACTCACTGAGGGCCTGGCCTTCCTGTGTTCAGGAGATGACAGCAGTGGCAACCCTAGTGAGCTGAGAATGACAATTAAATACTTCAAGATGAAAATCTGTATTCCGTTGCACATGAAAACCAAATTAAAAAAAAGCTGATTTGCTTTCTGGTTTTTTTTTTTTTTTGTACTTAAAACCATATTACGACTGTCACCATCAGCTTCTCCAATAAAATGCTGTACTTACACATCACTACTGTGCTGTAACGTTCACCTTGAGAGAACGTTGCAAGAGAGAAATGTTTAAGAACTGAAACCATCTTAGTACCATCTGTCACAGAATTTCATATCTTTAAGAGACCAAAGCATACGTTATACATAACAAAGCCACTGAAGTACAAATGTGTTGTTGTATTTATGCTTTCTATTGAAGAACATTTAAGATCCTATTATATGCGACCAGCGTAAAGCATAAGCTGTGAACAGAAGCACTGGAGGATTTCTGAAGGTGATTTGAGATTAGGAAGACAAATTAAACACGTTTGTTAACTTCATTTTCTATCTTAGGTTAAAAACGAATTGAAAAGCCAGGAATATCATTAACATCTCCAGTAATGCTGCTTCCAGCGGTTGTCTGACTCTCCTTTTATCTAGCTTACACATTTGCAAAGCCAAGCACCCCACTAACAGCCAGATATAGCCCACACTAAGCTCCTGCCCCCCCAGCAGCTGGCTTCAGCACTCTGTGGGCCGCACACAAACTAAGTTTCAAATAAGAATGGAGGAGTCATTCTCAGGCCCGAGTCCACAATCGTCCACAATCGCAGTCCATGATGCAAATGAATCCTAAGGACTGCCTTGTTTCTTCAGGCAACTCTACCTACAATTCCGTTCCAGCTGAGTACGAGCCACACATCTGCTCCCCTGGTCCAAATCAGCTATTGTCCAGAAAAGCTCCAAGCCGATACCATGCAGCTCTCAGACTCTACGCAGCCCACTGACCTGCTGCCACAGACCTATACTCTGGGGCTAAATAAAGACTGATAGGTTTGGGAGACTTTTGCCCACTTGCTTCTAAAGAAAAGGACAAAGTCACAGCAACGAGCTCCTGAGTCCTGTCTGAATCCAAGAGGCTCATGACAGAAGAACTGGGTTCTGCCCTACCTGGGATCCCCACATCCTCACCACCGCAGCCCCGCAGGAGTTGTGGGGCTCAGCACCCCGCTTCCACACGGCCCCGGTGCCACCGCCCGTCCTGTGAGCCGGTGTGAGCCGGCATAAGGGACCAGCAGTGATGATTTTTATAATAGCACAAGTGTTTGACATGGCTTCACCGTTCCGAATCGCTCCCTGGGACATATCAGATAAACAGGCACTCGTCCATAGCAGAGGTGTAAGTCAGCTAAAGGTCTTTTGTTTTTGGGGTTTTCTTTACAACTTATTCCCTTCCCAACCGTACAGTGACAAAACGATACTCAACGCAAGAAAAATAAATCCGTTTGCTATAAAAAAGAAAAATTGAAACCAGCAGCCCAACGCTGCGAGTGCGGAGTGCCGAGCACGCCGACGGAAAGGGGCCGAGACGAGCCCGACCCCGGCGTCACCAACGCGGCCCCACCGCCTCCAGTGCCCGGGGACTTCCCGCCGCTTTTCCCTCTCCCGGCGCATCCCGCACAGCGGAGGACACCGCTCCGCTTCGCGCCGGACCGCCGCCTGCGCGCCGCCCCTCGCTCACCCGGCGGGACGCGCCCGCTAACGGCCGCCCGGGACGGGCAGCCCGAGCCCCGGGGCCGCCGCCGCTCAACCGCCGCCCTCGGCGGAACCGCCGCTCGGCACCTGCCGCGCAGCCGCCACGGAGCGCCGCGGCATCCAGGCGGAGCACGGGCCGACCGCGCGGGGCCCCGCGCCGCTCCCGGGGCGGGCGAAGCGGACAGCCGCGGCGCTCACCTGGCCCGCAGGTGCCTCCACCTCCTCGGCCGCCGCGGCATGTGGGGCCGCTCTGCGCCTGCGCGCCGCGCCGCGGGCCTGCGCATGCGCGCGAGCCGCGGTGGGGCTCGGGACTACAATCAAGAGGGCGGCCGCGGCGCCAGAAGGCGGCGGCGCCATCTTGGTGGTAGTTCCCCTGGCACCGCCTTCCGCGCGCAGCCCCGGCCGACCCCGCCCCGCCCGGAGCGAGGGGAGTGCTAGAGGTCGCTGGTGGCTCTTGTGGCCTTTCCGTCTCTATTCATCGTCGCGCAGTAACGTTCTGAAAACTCAGAACACGAGAAAACCCGCTTGGCTCGCTCAGCGCTGAGGAACTCACCCGGAATCCCGTGCACGGCTCAGCCGGGCCCAAGTGCGTGTGCTGTGCTGCTCCGCGTGCAGCTGCCGTGTAACCGGCATGGCACGGCACGGCACGGCGCTTCGGCCTGAGGCCGCGAGCGCGGAGGCTCGGTGGTGCCGGGGTCACAGATGGGAGCCGTTGGCGCCGTTTGTCAGCGTCCAAACGGATCTGCCCGTTCATTTCCGCGTACGTGGAAAACGTCTGTGGCAACGTGCGGGTCCCATCGCGGGGGAAGCGCACCCCGAGGTCACCGTTCTTCAGCCGCGTGCCGCCACCCCCCGGGGCCGTACCCCCTCCTCAGGAGCGCGGGGCGGGCAGCACGCTGTGCAACGCGCGGCAGCCGCGGCCGTCCCCGCCGAGCGCGCTCTGCTGTCTCCCGGCGCCTTCGGGAACGCCCCGGCAGCGTTCGGTTCCGTCCCCGGCTGCTCTCACCTCGGCACCGACCCGCGCCGGGCGTTTGAACACAACGTGTCGCCCGAAGTGAATCCATGCTTTGGTTTCTGGTGCCCCCCAGCGGCTGCCCGCCCCGCGCTCCTGCGGAGGGGGTACGGCCCCGCGGCTCCTCGCAGGCACTCAGCTCTGGGGGAGGGGAGGCCGAGGAGGGGCAGCGAGCGGTGGTTCCCGGCAGCAGAGGGCGGGGAGTGCTGCTGGGTCACCGCGCCCGGCGCTCCTCTGCCCTTCTTCCTGCTCTGAACCGCCTGCGAAATCCTGCCAGCGCTGCCTGCTGCTGCTTCAGCACGTCCTCACGCTTACCAGTTATCTCCAGCAATTTGTCATTTCATGTGTAGCCAGTGATTGCTGGGCAAGCCACAGAGATAAGGTGGGTAAAAGATCAAGCCAGAAACTCTATCTGTAGGTCAGGATCAGTGTGACCTAGGGCCTGGCAAACTCAGACAAAAGCAGAGAATAATTCCCCAGAGAATGTCCAGCCTGGGCTTCAGTGGGGTTCTGGGGCCCACAGGTGGGACACATACACGTGGTGGGGCCGGGCAGGGCCACCAAGGGGCTCTGCAGTGTGCTGCCGCAGTCTGACACCCGCTGCTCTCCGTCCTCATGCTGAGATCTGGCAGGTTTGTGCCCTGACCATTTCCAGCCATCAGCTCCTTGCTGTGTAAGCTCAGCCCTGGCTCTTGGTTGTGTTCCTGCCATATGTAGGACCACTTGCCTCCAGCTCTTTCCCTACTCATTTCCTTCTCAAACACCTGTTTCAGAGTTGGGCTAGGATGGAATGTGACTTTGGCCCATCAACTTCATCTTAGAACAATGAACTTATCGACCCTCTTACTTCATATTGACCTTTTTTTTTTTTTCCATATAAAAACATGTGAAGAGCAGCACTCCTTCTTGCACAGGCACAAGTGTTCCCCCAGCTCCATATCAGCACTTTATGTCTACCTGGGCTGCCAAGAACAAGAGGACAGGTACAGCTTTGCATAAGTGCTGCACTTGGAAATGTTCAGTGCCACTCCTTAAGTCTGTATGTAAACTAGGTTGGCTGCTGGGTGGAGGTGGGAAGAGGTAAATTCCCCCCAGAAGGCTGTACTACCACTGTAACAGCCCCGCAGCCCGGGAAGTCTTACTGAGGCCCTGTGGGATGTGCTCTTCCATCTGCTCTGGTCCTGTGGCACAGCACTCCATGCTCTGCAGGATGCAGCAGAAGGCCGCAGGATTCCTTTAACTGAGCTAGCACCACCTCCTCCCCGTGTGTTTTTTGTTGACCTGTGCGTTTTTACTGCAATCGCTCAGAAGAGGCTGTTCATATTTTTTTCCCAGGGAAGACACCAACAAAAAGGACTTCTGTTGGAACTGGTTTGCAAAACCATTCCCAGTTGTGCTGGGGATTTGATGCAGTATTAACCATGTTGCAGGCGTGAGGGCTGGGAGGCTGGCTGCTCTCTGGCTGTGGAGGCAGGCAGGGCCATGGCTCTGCAGTCCTTCAGCTGTGTGCTGCTGCAGGGCCTCCCTGGCTGCCGGCACCGCGTGGCTCTGGGCTGAGGCACTGCGCAGATGGGGCTCTCAGGTGAGATCTGCTCGGGCCTCCTGAACCAGGAGAATGTGGGTGGCTGTTTATTTCTGAATAAGCACAACGTAACTGTAAACTTTCTCATGTCAACCTAAATTCTTCAAAAGGCACTGACTGATTTTTGTCTTGTGGAAACCTACAGGTCACACAGAGAGATCTAGAACAGTAGTCCAGAAGCAAGTGCTCTAGCCATCCGGATCTGCCATTTAAAATACTAAGACGGTCTTGAGATGATATCATATTTTAATTCAGTTGATTAATTTTCAAGCTGTATAGAAAAGCGAACCATTCACTGCCAAGTGATGAGGCGGTCTTACACCAATGTGACCCTCATCCACCACTTGCACAACATACACATTTAGTGTAGCTAAATGCTAGGAACATTTGTTTGCATTCAGAGAAACCTGTATTTAGAAAATAAGAACAGCTAACATCGGGCCTGTCTCTGACAACATCTCTTGTGCCCAATCCAAGTCATATTTTTCAAAACATTGCTTTCCTTCATCACAGTCAAGAGATGGTAGGGCGTATTCTCTGCATGTTTGTATCAACTCTCTCAAAGGAAAGAGCTTCTGCCAGAGACATCAGCTCTGACAAAACAGATTCCCCTTCAAATAACCTAATTCTGCAAGAAGGCTGCTGTGAGTGGTCTGCTTCTGCAGACAGTTTAGAATCTCTTTCTGACATTTCACCTTCTGATAGTTTTTTTGTGACAACACACAGCGTATGCAGCTGCAGTGCAGGGTTATGGGAGCCTATTCCATTCTCTGTCCTGCAGATTTGTTTGAACCATGGAAGGGAGAGCAGCAGGGTTCAGGTGACAGCTTAGGGCTGACCGCTAGCAGGCGTCTGTTTCTGTTGCAGCAGCTAGGGGAACAGCGGGTTACAGTGTAGCTGTGCCATACCTCCACACACACACCTCATCAGGCTCATGCAATCCACTGCAACAGCATGTTATCCCATGCCTTTGTGCAGAGCAAAGGTGCCTGGAAGCAGAGGGCAGAGCCTTCCCAGCAGCTGCAGCCTGCTCACACACAGGAGCTGCCTGCAGCTCTGCCTCACTGGCACAGAGCTCTCCTGCTGGCTGCATTTCTCAAGCACCGTGCAAAGATGTGGAAGGCATGATTGCTCATCTTCAGCCGCAGATGTGGAATGAAGAAAATTTGTACCATGGGGCCAGAGGGAGCTGGAGGATGGCAAGCCCCTGAAGTGCCAATAATGCAAGAGGAGCTGATGAAAGGACATGCATTTTCCAAAGCAGTGGACTGCTCGAGTCTGGGAAGCTCATGTGTGACATACCGGTGTTGAAGGAAGCCCTGGGCTTGATCCTACTGCTCCAAGCAGTCATGCAAAAGGCTGCTCCTTTGCTGTGAGACAGAGCAAGAAGGTGCTAATGTTAGTGCTCTGAAGGCCTCTGTTGCCTCTGATGGCAAAGTTGCACTCCACAAAGCTTGTCTCTTTATATCAAAGCCAAGAGATTCACTTACGTCTCTCTGGGGCTTTCATGAAAGTGAAATAGTTGAAAGAAGTGCTCTCATTTCATTGACATGTTGAAAAACACTTTCCACGTAATCACTGCACATCCATTGTATTGACTGTTGAGAAGCAAGCTAAGTGGGCCAGCACTGCTTCACAGCACAAAAAAAGGGCAAAATATGAAGTGGGGGGCAGAATGACTATGGTTGAGGGGTACAGAGCAGCAGTGAAAGGATCATTAACCCACTCAGCAGCTGCACAACCATGGGAGATGCTTCCTCTTGTTTTCAGCACAGCACCCATCTCTGCCCAAGCTGGGCCAGCTCTATTAGAAATCAGCGACAGATCCATGTCTTCCAGCCTGGAAAACAGACCACACCATATTTCCATTATTTCCTTTATAAAACCACACTTTTTTCTTCCATAGTTGCTTAATACAGTCTGAAAAATATGGCTGTGTATTGGTGGAAGTATGGGAAATGTTAGAGTGTAAATGGACATCATTTTAAAATCACTTTTCCTGAAAAGTTCTGGTTGGGATGACACCGAGTGACAACTAAGGGATAGAAGAAAACCTTCACAGGACAGTGAGGATATTGCTTGAAGCAGGAGAGCAGGCTGATGAAGTAGCTGAAATCTCCAAATTAAAGAGGTACATATATTCACATAAAGCCACTGATATGATTATAGATGTGTGTTATGTATGTGCAAGTGATACAACTGTGTGCATAAATAACATGTATAACACATATGTATCATGTTACAGTGTTATGTGTCCTGTGCTGTGTTATAATATATTATATATTCATATATTGTCTGCATAATATAGGGAACTGATGTGGGTATTGAATTAATTGAATGCACAGTCCTGGAAGCAGAGCAGTGGGGATTGGAGCTTTGAACTAGAACTATGTCACCGTGTGCAAAATAATTAGGCAAATAAAATGTAAATGACAGAAGACAGGCAAGGAAATGCAAGATGCAGCATAATGAAGTGCTGGCAAAGGGCGTGCAGAATGGAGCAGTGCTGGACACAGGCAGGAGAGTCCCCCATGTCTGTCTGCTCTCCAGATGCACAGGGGCTCGTGCTGAGGGGAATGCAGAAGGCTTTGGAGAATGCAGTTGAGGCCTTTGTGTCATTGTTTACTACAAAAATGCTTCAGGTTATTCCCATGCTGGGAGTTCTCTTTATGGGGAATGAGTCAGCCATAAAACCTGCTTCAAACTGAAATCAGAAGAAGAAATCCTAAGATAGATTGTTCATAAGAAGGAATTGCTAGCACCACGTCCTATGCACTCCTGAGCTGCAGTCTAAACAAGAGATGAGTCACACACCTGCTTATGTAACTGCGTCCCCAAAGCTCCTTGATAAGACAAGGAGAGGAACATGGCAAACGTGTGCTAAGCTCTGCTCCATAGCTGGGCTCTGAAGGGATCCAGGGAACTACAGACTGCTGGATTTCATGTCTCTATCAGGTAAAGGTATGGAAACTAACAAGGAATTGATTGGAACTTGCAAAAACAGGGTAAAATAGTGAGTGCTGAGTCACTGCTGTGGTTTGACCCCTGCAGGCTCAGCAGCACCCAACTGCTCCCTCACCCCCACCAACCCATGGGAGGGAGAACTGGGAAGGCCACAGTGTGAGACTGCATGGGTTGGGATGAGGACAGTTTAGGTAAAGCGGAAGCAGTAAAGGGAAAGCAAAATGAGGAGTCCATTCACTACTTCCCCTCTGCTGGCAGACATTCACCACCTCCAGGCCTGCAGGGTCCAGCAGGTGTCAGGGTTTCTTGGCACTGTAACTCCTTCTTTCCCCCCCATAGCACAGGACAAGCCTGACAAAACAATGGCAGTCTTCTAGATTTCAGAGGGTTTAACTGCCTCACCACCATAGCAGAGGGGCTGGAGCTCCAGCAGCCATGAGGGCAGGGATTGCAGGAGCTTTGTGGGGCAGCAAGGCTGGGACCAAACCCTGTCCCTCCATCCTGGCCACAGTGGTGGGGGGCAGTACCTGCGGTGCCCTGGCTGCTGACAGAGGTGAGAGGGCTGTGCTTCAGTGCACTGTAAATTACAGCTGCATAGGCATCCTTATAAATAACATTGGTACCAGCATACCTGGTGGTTTTGTATTATAAAATGCATGGTCCATACAAAAGAGATACAGAAATATATGGAGATTCAAATGTGCTGATCACACACCTGTGCTTAACTGTAAGCTGCAGTCAAAGCTTTTTTTCTACACACAGTCCAATCACAAGTTCACAGAATGGCTCAGGCTGGGGGCAGCTCTGGAGAACAGCCTGCATGGGGAGCAGCTGCTGGGCAGGACGAGGCCACATCAGCCACAGAGAACCCACACCCCAAGCGCAGCACCCAGAGTGCCCCCGAGCTGGTGCTGCCCGCCCGGCCTTACGTGTGCAGCAGCAGGCAGCGGCACTGCACAGCCCCTGCAGCCTGGCCACTGTTTAACCAGCAACCTCTACCACGTTCCTGTCCCTTCCTTACAATTGGAGCCCAGGCTGATTCTAGTTCATCTCTGAAAATAGAAGCAACTGAATAAAAAAAAAATAGAACCACCATTTTCAGGATGTGCCATGATTTACTGACAGTGATATGATGCCCCAGTGCCTTCTCTTTGGCAGGAGGACCATCCCAGCTCTCTCCTTTTAGGAAAGAACTTTCCATCCCATTGGCAGCCATTCCTTGGGTCCAATTCTCATTGGGGAGCCCAGACCTGGACAGCGTGGCCTCACCAGGACTGAGCAGAGGAGAATGGAACGATGACCTCGAGCTGCACCCAGATCACCCAGAGCTGAGGCAGAAGAGCTGTGCAGTGCCTCAGCTGCTCCCCACCACCACTTTCCATCCTTGTGCTGTCCCCACATGAGGTCAGGCTGCCCACTCAGCAGTGGGGCTGAGTGAAGTGCTGTGTGATCTCCGTCATTCAGCTGCTCCTGTGGGACCTGGCTCAGACATTTCCCTACTCAGTGTCCAGTGGTGGCCGGATCAGGCAGTGCCCATTGGGCTCCCGGTACCAGGAGAGGCTGTGGACTCACTGGTGGGGACATCTAGAGGCTCTGTGCTCCACATGCCTGAGTGAGACACTGCAGGACCAATGGGGAGATGTTCTTCCCCAGCAATGGATCCTTTCCAAGCCCTGGTGGGTCAAGGAGTCTTTTGGGGATCATGGCATGAGGCTCAGGGGAGAGGCAATGGGCCCTGGTGGTGACCAGGGTGCAGCCCCTGCAGAAGGTGTGCCTGCAGAGGACAACACAAGCTGCATCTGACAGTAGGCAGAAACAGATAGGACATGTCTCCTCTTCAAGGGCTTACACCAACAGCACCTGTGCCTCCTGACTGGCAGCAGCTGCCCTAGCATTGCGGTGCTCAGAGAACAGACTCAGTGGAGACTGCCTCTCACAGAGCAATCAGCAGTGTCTGGGCACCTCATGTGTCCTTGCCTGTGACAGACACCTCCTGTGTCACTGAGAGAAGCTCTGATGTCTGGCATTCCTTGATCAGGATCCTTGGTCACTTATAATCTGCCTGCAGGACCTTGACATCTCCATGTACTGCTGGCAAGGCCTAAGATCTCGTGTTCCAACAGGGGAAGGTATTGATGCCTCAAAAGTTGCCAGTAAGACTCAGATGAGGGCAGAACACTCAGGGCACTTATACCCTGAGCCACCTATATATATAGCTATCTGCTCCATTGAGAAGTCACAGGGTGACAATGACTCCCCAGTGGTATCACAAGGCACACAGACGTAGATTTGTTTCCTGCTAGTTAACCATGCTAATAGTTTTGATGCTTGCCTGCCAGAACTCTCCTAAGAACTTTCATGGGACAGTTCCACAGACATTGAGAAACAAACAGTTACTTGAAGCAACAAGCCTCATTGCTGGGGCATTCCCACTGATCTGGAGTCAGTTGGGAAAGGAACTGTTGGGACAGAGAAACCAACAGTGTAAAGCATTATACACACACTATTATATTTCCCATAATATAATCTATGTGGGAAAAACAAGCAATTGTGATTACACTGTGTTACAATGGAACCTGACACTGCTTTAAATGTAAACATAACAGTACAAGCTTGTATTGGTTCTGGCCTGAAATCCTCAAGGACCTGAAATAATGAGTCAGCAATAGTAAACCATCGCCTCTGCCAGTTTGAGACTGCAATCTGAAATGGAATGTAATTAATAAGAACTGTGAACGCTACAATTTCAGTGGTCCTAATTCTTGATCGTAGAATCAGAAAACTGCCAAGGTTGGAAAAGACCTCCAAGATCATCCAGTCCAACCATCCATCTACCACCAATATTTCCTCAGTAACCCGTGTCCCTCAGTACAACATCTAAATGCTCCTTAACACCTTCAGGGTTGGTGACTCCTCTACCTCCCTGGGCAGCCCGTTCCAGTGTCTGACCACTCCTTCAGAGAAGAAATTTTCCTTAATGTCCAACCTGAACCCTCCCCCCCACAATGCAACTTGAGGCCATTCCCTCTCTTCTTATCACTAGTTACATAGCAGCAGATGTATTCCCCCACCTCACCACAAACTCCTTTCAGGTCATCACAGAGAGTGATGAAGTTTCCCCTGAGCCTCCTCTTCTCCAGATGAAACAATCCCAGCTCCCTCAGCTTCTCCCTGTAATACCTGTGCTCCAGACCCCTCACAGCTTTGCTGCCCTTCTCCGAACACATTCCAAGGCCTCAATGTCTTTCTTGTAGAGAGGGGAATGCTGCATTTCAGAGTAATGGTGAGCTAATAACTGATAGCAATTGGGAAATGTGGTCCAGGTGACATATCTGGCTGCTCAGATCACCATCCACGTTCAATGAAACTCAATTGTCCTACTCATCCAAGGTGCTCCCTTCACTCTTATTACAAAAACTGGAAAAATCGTTGCCTACCTCTCCTTGTAAAATCCTGTGCTACACTAATTACCAAATCTTGTGAAAAAAAAAAGATAAAAATTGAGCTTTAATTGCAACTGCAATTGAATGCTGTCCTCATTCTGTCCATGATCCCTAGGGCCTGTCTGACCCCAGCTCTGGCTGACAGCTGCTTAGAAGTTGGCCTGGGAACCAGGGGCATCCTTGGAGAGGGCAGGTGGCACTCCTGGAGTACAGCTGGACACCTGAGAACACAGGACATCCTGACATCCTGAAGTTGCCAAATATGAGCAAACCAAGAAACTGAAGAACAACAAAGCAGGGCAGACTGGGTGGGATTGGTGAAAGGGGCTAGAGGCAGAATCCAGGCCTCAGCACTTTTGGAGTGCCTGGAGCAATCCTTTAACTCTTCCCCTTTACTTGCTTACACTCACCCCTTAGGGAAAGCACTGGTTTGCCACTGGTCTGCTCTCTTTGCAGCCCTACTAGCAAGGTCTCACTCTGAGTTATCTTCCTCTAGTAGCTTTCAGATTTGCAGTCCCCTGAGGTACCTTCATTCCTCTCCAGCCCCACAGTCCCCAGCTGCCACACCAGCAAAGCCTCATTCCCATTGCTCTCCTCCACGCAGTCCCAAGCAGGGCGTTGGCAGTGCCTTCAAGGCAAATAGGATCCTACCAGCAAAGCCATGTGTTAAGTGCATCATTGACTGCTCCTTCCAGATCCCTTAAGAAAGACACTCAGGTTCTGAAAGGTATTGATTAAAATCAAAACACGTGAAGATAACATGAGAAAAAAAAAAAAAGTACATAATCTTACATTCCTTTGGATGCTGGGAAGAAGTCATGCAGGTGGATAGGAACTGTTGAATCACAGCCTGAACTACTGACTGATCACCTGAGGTGAGCACTGAGTCAGCTGCAGGAGCACAGGTGAAGTAAATTCACCTGTGTGACCAGAAAAGACTATGCCTCTCCCAGACCCCATTTAAGGGGTGACTGGCACAGGGAAAGGATTTCTTTCTGGAGATTGCACCCTTGGAGTTTCCTGTTGTGAGCCTAGGACGTGGGAAAACATTTTTTCCCCTTTATTTTGATTGTCTAATTTCCATCACAATAATCTGTTTAACTATACCATCTATAAAACATCTTGGCTATAATACCATTTGGTGTTAGTCATTGTGTTAACCCCACACCTTACAGCAGGATTGCATGGACCTTGAGCTAAGACATAGTATGGTGCTCAGGTCCTGCCTGAGTAGGACTTCACCAGCACTGTGGTCTTGAGCATTGCCCTGGGGCTTTCCCAGGAGTGCACAACTGGATCCATCATTCCTGCAATTGAACAAAAGTATGTTTTCACTGAACATACTGCTTCACTTCAAGATAAAGCCAAGGCAGCCTCATTGCCAGGTGCACAGCGGGAGCTGTCCATAGGTGTCTGCATGTAATAACTGGGGAACTTGTCCTGAACCTGCTATAGGGGTCACCAACCCCACCATGTGTGATGGTCAATCACCCAGCATCAGCAGGGGCACCTGGGATGGAGATCTTTCAGAGTGCTCCAGCAGCACTTAAATTGTGCTTGGGCTGCTTTTGGGGGGGTGTTAATTTTCTTCACAGTACTTCCTGCTGTGGTTCGGTTTTGTGATGTAAACACACAGACAGCTGCAGCTGAGCAGTGCTTATACAGAGTCAGTCTTTCCTGTTCCTCATGCTGCCCTGCCAGAGGGTACACTGCAGGTGCACAGCTCCTGCCCTGCTGGGAGGGGACAGAGTCAGGACAGCTGACCTGAGGTGGCCAAAGGGATGATCCAGATCATACAGTGCCATGCTCTGCATTACAACTGCTGGGGAATTTTTCCAGGGGAAAACTGCTGCTCGAGGGCTGGCTGGGCATTGGTTGCATAGCAGCGCACCATTGCATTTTGCACCATGTGCTTTTCTTTGGGTTCTTTTCTGGGGGGAAGGAGGAGGAATGCGAGCTTTTTATTTTCCTCTTTTTGCTTATTAAAGTGCCTGAATATCAACCCACGCATTTCCTAACTTTCACCTTTCCGATTCTCTTCCCACGGGGGAGCAGTGAGTGGGCTGCTGGCTGGCAGGCCAGCGTGAGTCTGCATGGCACCGCTACGGGGACAGCGAACCCAGCACAGTGACTCCTGTGCCCGTGCAAGGCGTAGACTTGCTAGAAGACAGCGATGTTAACGTTTATGGCAACGTGAGAATGGCGAGGTGCGTGAACTCCGTGATAAGAGGCAGCAGATCCAAGCACGGGAAGCCGCACTGACCTGGCAAGGCAACGCAGAGGCGGCCGCGGACAGGGCAGCCTGGGGGCATTAACATTCATTTGGAAATGCACGCGTAGCGGGTGCAAGGAGAGAGCGCAGAAAGCTGCCTCGCCGGGGGCTGCTGCGAATAAATTCCTCGTGCTCCTCTCTCCAGCGGTGCCGAGATTAACGCTCCGCGGAGCGGGGCAGAGACCCGCGGCCTGTATTGGGCGGGGAGCGCTTAGGGCCTGCTCGCGGGGTGACGGCGCGACCTCGTGGGTCCCTACTCCAGCCCCGGGGCCGCAGCGCCCCCGCGGGATGAGGAGGGCGGCCTCGGGCGGGGTAAGAGCGGAGCGCGTCCCCTTTAAGACGAAGATGACGGCGGAGGCGACGGGCGCTGCCGCGCACGCGCACAGCTTTTCCCCGTGACTTATTCGGCGCTGCCCGCGGCCGTGGCCGCGCGCTCGGGCGGGGAGCTGTGGGTTAGAGCGTGCGCAGGGCGCCGTGGGGCCCGGCCGTGCGCTTTGTGGTGCTGCCGGAACTGGCCGTGGGGAGCGGCGCGGGGCAGCTCGGAGCGGCGTCTCCCTGTGTCGCCTCGGCCGCCGCGGGCACCATGGAGCCGGCGGTCTGAGGGCGGAGCGGCCGGCCCTGCCCTGCCCGGCCCGACATGCCTGCCGGGCCTTTCGGCGCAGGTAAGGCCGCCCGGGCCCGCCCGCTCTACCCCCCCTGCGCCGGGGCCTATGGTGACGGCCGCTGCCCACCCGGCTCCCGCCCTCCCGGGGCTGGGCCCGCTGCGGGCCGCTCGGAGCTGCCCGGCCGTGCGCTGTACGGGGTGGGGGCCGCGGTCGGGGAGCCGTGGGGTGGAGGAAAGTTGTGTGTCCCCGCGGAGCGGAGAGTAACCGTGCCCGCTCTGCTTCCCTTGTGAAGACTCCTTTCTCTTGCGCTGCCCGGACGGGTTGGCAGCAGGTGCGGTGCGGCAGCGCAGCAGGCCGTGCCCGGCTCCGCGGGGCGGGGAGAGCCCCTCCCGGCTGTGCCGCGGCGCGGGC
Source organism: Cyrtonyx montezumae (assembly GCF_038088225.1). Taxonomy (NCBI): domain Eukaryota; kingdom Metazoa; phylum Chordata; class Aves; order Galliformes; family Odontophoridae; genus Cyrtonyx; species Cyrtonyx montezumae. Next base: position 1,180,972 of record NW_027072100.1, on the reverse strand, counting down.
AGCCGCGCTGAAGCGGCAGTGCGAGTGTTCCTGACGCCGCTGCATGGCAGCTGTTCTTCGGCTGGATCAGGGAAGCGCTTTGCTTTGCAACGGCGTTAACTGAGCAGTTTTGGGTGCAGGTGGAGCCTGGGTCAGCTCCTTAGTTTTCTCGTGGTCAGCCTGAACGATCGCATTCTCAGCCAGCTCTGACGAGTGGAACGGCAGCCAGAAACAAAGCAGTAGTAGTATCTGAGTGATGGAACTTGAAAGTGGTGTAAAATAGCCAACACTTATAAAGCTGTCTGATTCTGCTTTCCTATGGGTTGATGAATGATCTAATGTGACAGCCCCCAAGTTCTAGGCTGCTTCTCCACAGCCTGGGCCTCTTGCTTTTTCAGGGTTGTGTCCAGCAGTGTCTTCAGAACCCAGGTGAGTTTGGGCTCTAACCCTGGGAGTGGGGTCTGCTGGGGAGAGATGAATCCCATGCCCCAAGACTTGAACGGGGATTGCCGTCGAATCTACATACTGATTTTCCTGCAGATGGATGGTAGAATTGGGCAAACTCATCTTCCCTGGGCAAGGGAAGCAGTGACTGAATGTCTCACCCGAGTTGGGACTGGGGTCATGAGTTCCTGTTCCTTCTCTGCTTCATCTCTTGCTGCCTTCAATGGAAATCTTTAATAGTAATCCTGACATATGTCTCCATTTATTCCTTAAGAAAATACTGACTTGAAGCAGAGCAGGGCCTGCTAGCTGCTCTATATGATGTTTCTTAACATGGTATGTTCCTAGGGCAGAGGGTGGGCTCTGAAGGTGGGTGCCTGGAGGAGCACACACTTTTTCAGTCCTGTGAGGATGGTGCTGAATCTGTCAGTCCTGCCAGGGCCAAAGCATTCCTGCTAGGACCTCAGCCAGTCTGTACACTCCAGCCAAAACCCTGAGGGCAAAGGAGCAGAAGCAGTGGCAAGGTGGGGCAGGTAGCGGCTACCTTGTTTTCCATGAAAAACTTCTGAAGTATATTTAGTACTCCAAATCCTTGGGCATAGTCCCTTCATGTTGCTACTTTGTTGTCTGTAGCCTCTGCCTTCAGAGAGTTCTTCCTTGGGTATCTCTTCTGCTGCTCTTTATGTCTGCTGTATTGATATTATTTCTGTTGAATTTTCAGTTCAGACTGCCTTCCTGGTTCTGATGAAATCCAGGAAACTCCTGTATTTTGTGCTCCAAACCCTTGTGTTGTAGGTGAACTCTTAATTTTGTGTGTGTGGTTGCTCCCAGCCCTTGCTGTGCCTGCTCTAAAAGCTGCTTCTTACACAGACATCGGTTCCTTACCCTCTATCCCTGCACGCACTTAGGAAATCCCACTGCTGCTCTGAGCTCCTGTGTGTTCCTTCAAAATAACTGCAGAACGTGGGTCTGGTATAGGGTTGGGTGATTCTCACTAACTTACTGATCCAGGAGCTAAATTATTTTGCCTGCACCTATTCCTTGTAAGGCTTTATGGACTGGAATTAAATATCACAATCTTTTTTAATTTTATGAGCTCATCACTGAAGTCTAGTGTGTCTGTGAGCTTTGGTCTCAGATGCTGAAACATCCTCTTACAGTTTTATAAGGCAATAGTGATAAGAATCCCCAAGCTGGAATGGCTCAGGAGGGAATATGTTGACAAGCAAGTTATTTACTTTGCTGAGGAATACTGGTACCACACTCAGTTCCTTAGTAGATGGTACATATTTTAGCTTTGCATCTCTGTTCTTCCTCCAGTGTTAGTGTTGGAATTTCTTTCCAGATCCCTCTGCCTGTAGAAATTTGAGGATGTTATGTTTGCTGCAGAACAAAATGTGTTCTGTTTCTGAACTTGTGTGTAAAATGGCTCAATGAATTTAATAGTTCTGTTTAATTTTCTTCCTAGCTCTTCCCCTTAGTTATGTAGTCTGGAACCCAGGAGCCCTCAGTGATTTGAACCTGTGTCTGTGTAGAAATTGGATGTTCTCCCAAATTTCATGCAGGTGATGCTCAAATATTGAGCCAGAGTGCCATTTTTGAAACCAAAATGCAGAAGTGTTGCAGAAGCAAATCGCAAACAAGGTGTGCTGGTGGTGTGGAGTAAAAGCTGTGCATTTTTTTCATCGTTTAAGTAATCTGGGAGAAATGCAGCCTCTTCTGATGGGTTGTGTGCTGCTTCTATGAAGTGTTTGGTGCTTTTCATGTTCAGCTTTCTAAACAAGCTATGGGACTGTCAGTGTGTTCCACTTTCACAGATTGAGCATGAGATCAGATGTGGTTGTGGGGAGGCTTACTGGTGTTGTTAGCTTATGTCTGGTTTTAAGAAGTTGAATTGCAGCTAGGTTCAGCTGTAGCACTGCAGTGACAGGTGGCAGCAGCTCTCATTTCAAATGGCAGTTAGTGGGCTCTGAAGTGAAAAGCAACTTCCAGTCCTTGCAAAATGAAATGTTCAAATTGCTAAATGTAGCAGATAAATAACCCAGTATCGTAAGAAGTCCTACCTCAAGAGGTTTGGAGTTAGTCCCTTGGTTCATTATTCCTTGTATGTTAATAATATTTCTTTATGGCAAGACCAAGAGAATCCTGGGACATGAAGATTCAGATCTGAGCATTAGTTCTGTGGGATGGGCAGGAGGAGGCTGTGCATGGTACCAGAGGCTTTGGTTCCCCTGTGCTGCTGCTGAACCTCTCACACTGCTGTGGTGTATCCCAAGTATGTGACGTGCCTCATCTCAGAGCTTGGGAAGCATCAGCTGATGGAGCTGCGTGCTTTGCCTTGGCTGGGCTGGGAGCAGGCATCACTTCCATTGCTGTGCACTGGTATGACAAGGGCCTTTTGAGACCCTTCATAATTTGGAGTTCCTTGTTCTCTGGTTTGTTTCTGTCTTCCATGTAGGAACTTTCCAGCCTCTGGGCTACCCACAATTTCCCTGTGCTTCTGGGCAGCCTGTGCTGGCAGCTATCAGCACACTGATACGCTCGTGCCGAGCTGATAGCTGTGTGCTGGCCACGCACTGACACTGCTTGGTTTGAGCTGGCACTGTGCTCCTCAGGCATTGGATGCTGCTGCTGCCATGGGCTCTGCAGCACCCATGGGAGGGCTGCCAGTGTGCCTAGGGTATGCAGAAAGGGACAGCATAGCAGTACGGAGACAGCCAACGAGCTTAATTGGGAGCTGTAGTCATTACAAAGGATAATGGTTGTAGCTGGCATTGTGGGTTTTGTTCACTTCCCACTTTGCTGTTGCTGTGACTTCTGTGTCCCAGCAGCTTTTTTCCTCCAGACTGTGAGGTTACGTACAGGCATTTCCCTTCCATTGGCTCCAGAGGAGGAGAAAATTCCTAAATGACACAGGATGTGCTTCTTCTGTCTGTGCCCACTCTGGTTATTTGCTGTCAGACAAGGACATGTGGCTGCTGCCTTGAACCAGGAAGGACACAGTTTAGGAAGCTAAGATGTGCCTCCCTGTAAAGGAGTCATCAGACTTTTTACATAGGGTTTTAGGTATAAATCAGCATTCAGGTGATTAGCTAAATAGGCAGACCTGTTTAGATGGTGGCTTGTCTCTAAGTAGGTGCATTTCCAGGCCTGACTTGTTTGGTTTGTTGCCAAGGAATGTTTAAGGGGGGCACTGAAAACATTCCCTGTATAACTAAGTAGTTTCTGAAATGCCCAGCAGCTGTTGGTGAGCAGTTGTGACAGCTTGAGCAGATCCACACTGTGGCTGCTGCATCCTCCTGCCTGTCCTCTGGTGCCAGCCCTGCCAGCCTTGTGCTGTGTTGTTCACGTGGTCGCTGGCTCAGATAACTGATAACAGGAGGGAGGGAGATAGTGCTGGTCTGATGGCTTAGGCTGCTGTGTGCCTGCTGAAGCACTGTGTGCTGCTCAGAGCAGGTTCACAGGGCTGCTGCCACTGGGGTGAATGCTTCTTCCACCCTTCCAGGATGTGTGTTCTCTGGCTCCTCTGCGTGGCACAGGTATTACTTTAACCTCCGTTAGATCAGATCCTGTCTTCTGAGACAGCTTCTGGCTGGATCAAGAAATCTGTGCTGGCTGAGCTGCCGTGGTGCTGCCAGGTGAGGCTGTGTGCACTGACCAGCAGGGTTAGAAACTCACCAATGTGTGGATGCCAGGCGTGGGAGCAGGATGTGGAGTTGCAGTGTAACTGTGTGGTGATGAGCGTTGAGCAAGTGCTTCACCAGGGCTCCTCCTGCCAGTTCAGTTAAGCACGTTTCTCATTGTCAGTCACATTTCTCAGCCAGTGGTTTTGGGTGTTGCATGCTGCAAGAGTAATACTGGGAAAGTAGAAAGAAGCTGGATTTGGTCTCTTAAGATGAGTGAGGCTTTCTTTCAGTTCAACACCAGTGAGAAATACATACCAAGAAACTGAAAAAGGGCATAAGGTGTAAAGAGGAGCTGTCGCTTGCCTTAGTTGAATACTTTTGAAGCAAATCCCTATTTAGCTAAGGAAACTTTGTAAGAAAGCACCTTGATGACACAGACTGCACCAGCTGAAGTGATGAGGTGAAGCTGCTTCTCCTGGAGCTTGTAGAGTCACAAATGGTCTGCTGGTTCTTAACTAGAACTAAAAGGAGACAGGTGTCAACACGGAAATCCCATCAACTAAGTTTATGAATCCTAATGTAGCTTTAATATAGCTGATTAGTATTAGCTATATTAAAAGACATTAAGGTTAAACAACAGCTGTTTGCTTCTCTTACAGGGCTTCAAAGATATGATGCAGATGCTTACATACTGAATTTACAATGGCAACCAGCTTCAGTTTTGATAATTTCATAGATGATAGATGCTTCTGCTGATGATATTTCGTCTTTATTTCTTGCCCCTCCAGGTGTTATTTGGTTTGTAGCATAGAGGCACTATGTACTCAGAGTGGAGATCCTTGCATCTTGTCATTCAAAATGATCAGGGTAATACCAGTGTACTTCACAGCTATCCTGAAAGCGTGGGGAGAGAAGTGGCAAATGCAGTGGTGCGTCCCCTTGGGCAGGCTCTGATAACATCGTCGGTTGGATGTGAGAGTTTGCTGAAAACAGACAAAGAAGTAAGTGCATTCTGTGGAGATCATAGTTTTCTTCATGATAGAGGGGTCTCTTTTAAGAGGCTATAGAAAATAGTTTTCTTTAATAATGCAGTTTTTTTGAAATGTACTTTATTTTTAGGTTAGTAATCTATGTAATATTTGTACTAACAGCCATTTCATAGCAACAGTGTGCTTCACGACCTAGTAGGAAGTGACGTGTGGTGTCTGGGGCTTTTCTGAGCTGTTATACTCAGAAGTCCAGGCTAAAGGGGTTGGGGAAATTCAAAGACTCGAGTTGGTTAACACGTTACAGCTTTTATAGAACAACCTTTGTAATTGCTGAAGTGTATGACTTCAGGTGTTGGTATTTTATGAGTATTTATTTGCTGGAATCTGAAAGTGTTCTATGACATCAATTTGTGATTGTCCAGCTCTGTGTGTTCTGAGGAATTCTTTCTACAATTTAGACTGAAGAGATTTTCTGAAGTCGCAATGATATATAAAAACACTGAATCATAAACTTGAGCTTGGTAGTGCTGTGTTGCCAATTGGACTTGGTTTTCTTAGAGACCATTTACAACTTTAATGATTCTGTGATTCTGATTTGTGTGTCCATCAGATAAATGTAGTTATGTGGTACAAGAAATTATCTTTGCATTAGAACTAGTGTAGATTAATCATTCGTTACTTGCTAAAATTTACTTTTACTAACTTCCCTTTATTTTTAGGTAAAATGGACAATGGAAGTAGTTTGTTATGGACTGACTCTCCCCCTGGATGGCGATACCGTGAAGTACTGTGTCGATGTATATACGGACTGGATTATGGCTCTTGTATTACCTAAGGACTCGATTCCTTTACCAGTTATTAAGGAACCGAACCTTTATGTTCAAAGCATTCTCAAACATCTCCAAAATCTCTTTGTACCAAGGTGAGTGTCAGGTTGGTAGTGTTTAGGCATTCAAAGCCATAGTCAGCAGGTAATCTGGCAGAAAGGCATATGAACTGTGCAGGCTCTTGATTAAGTAAGGCAGTTATTGTAGCGAAGTTACGGGGAAGGTGCCACTCCAGCCATGTCTTGTTGCTTCTGTGTTTTGACAGCTAATTACTTCTAGAACCATTGTTATTGTATGACTGGAGGAGGATAAAAAAATAATTTGCATGACTGTCTGCTACTAGTGTGTACAGATGAGATAAGTAGAAGCATGCTGTGGCAATCCCATACTATATTTACCTTCAGCTTTTCTCATCACATCAAAAGTGTGGACATAGAGTAGCTACTCCCTGACAGACTGTCACAATTTGCTGCCTGCTGAATGAGTGTAACCATATTGGCCACATTTTGCTGATGATTTTCAAGTATCTGTGCAGAAGTGCTTGCTGTATGTCAACCTGATGTAACTTTAAACATCCTTGGATAATAATGTTGATACACATGCTTCTAGCTCTTAGACAAAAAGTCACCTTGTCTTTAGTGCATTCAACATTACCTTTCATGTGTAGTTTATGACAAATGTACCTAATGGTGCTGAATAAAGAAAAACGTGTTGAATAAAGAAAAATGTTCTAGTAGTCCCCTGTGAAATAGTACTTAGATAGTAGCTACCTGAAATTACTTCAGATCTGGGACCTCCAGACCTGTACTAAACTGCCTACTTCACTGAAGCATTAATGCTGCATCATTGCAAATGGCCTTCAAAGCATTCTGCTGTGCTTGAATTACTTATCAACACAACCTTCAGATAAAATTAAAGGGTTTTGAAGAGTAATTCATACAACTTCAAATGAGGAGGTCATTGCTGTTAGGTTGGGTTGCAGAATTTGAAATAATCAAAGTTTTAATTCCTCTTCAGGCACAGTGGAAGAAGGAATTTTAATTGAAGATTAATGGAAGAAGGCATTTTAATTCCCATTAAAGGACAGTCAGGGAACCAGCAGAGGGAAGAAATTTGAAGAAAGCATGCTTCAGATTAGACTTCTCCAACACAGTGACCAAGAAATGGCCAATAGTTAGAGACAGCTTTCTGTAGTAGTCAAGGTAGGGTAAAGAAACCTAGTCACTCCCTTCCTGGACTGTTGGCCTTCAGTGTAGAGCTGGCTGATGTCTTAGCTAGGCTTAGCTGGGCTTTGTCATGGAACTCCATATGAGTAAAATCAAAATTCAATATATAGTAACCTGCTATGAAAAAAGAACATAAGCCTGTGTTCAAGAAGATCAAAGAAGGAAAGATACTTCCTCACTGCTATCTTTTCACCTTCAGTTTCAAGCCATGACCCTGAATGTAATTATTCACAAGTTTCAAATATTTTACTATTAACAGAATTATTTTCATATGACTCAAGTGTCTTTATGAATTGTACTCTTGAAGACAATCTCTTTTCTGGTGAGAGCTTTGACAATTCCTTTATCTAAGATCTTCAGTCATTGTTTCTCAGTAAGCAATTCTTCAAACAGAGGAGATACTGAGTCTTACAATCCTTATGCATCAGTACTTTTTTTCTCATGAAAGCAATTGATGCTGGCTTCAGGACCTGTGCTCTCACTTTACTCTCACTTTAAGCACAAGATCATTTTAACTGAATGCAGTGATATATATAACTATAAAACAGCATTGCAGCAGAGCATAGAATTTGAGATAGAAAGTCCAGATCACCTCCATTAGCTGCTGGGCACCTTCAGATGTGGTGTTGATATTTTTACTGTTTCAAAAACACTGGGTACTGGGAAATGTTGGAAGTTGTTAAAGAAGCCTTCCTGGAGAATGTCTGTCCCACTAGAGCTGGTGTGGATCTTCAGTAGGTACGGAATGGAGTTCGTGATGTCCAGAAACCCTTATTTCCTTGGCCCAGTGGGGAATGCACTCTTCCCCTGTTTATTAAGCGACTTTTCCTGTGATCCTTTGCCATGTTTTGCACCAGCAGGCCCTGTTAGCAGGCAGTTTTGTTTCCTGTGTGCTGCTGACACTACTGCTGTTCCACACTTCTGCTCCAACTTCATTTATTGAGATTGATGCAGGATGGCAGACCACATGTGATGTCTGCTGAATGAAACAACTGACATCTAGATACAGGCTGAGCAGAGAAATCATGACCTGTGTGTGCACGCACCACAGAGTGTAAGATCTCTCTTATTTTTCTTCCACAAGCTCCTGACATGTATCTGAAACACTGTGCTTTGTTGTTGTTTTTGTTTTTGTCCTAGTGCCTTTTCAGGAAAAAGATCTTAAAGTTTTTCTGTCAGTTGAGCAGCAGAAAAACATGATATAACGAACATTAAATACAGAATTATGTTGTGTGCAAATGGCTCGAGAGAAAGGAAGGGCTCATTTTCTTAAATGTTTATGCAGAGGAAGAAGAGACTACTTCCTTGTACTAAACTGCTGCAGGTGCCTGGTTCCTGCTTACCCAGGGGCTCTTGTAGCAACCTGTATTGGACTATCTCCTGGAAGTCTCTGTAACAGCAGAAAACACAAAGCACTAATTGCAACTCTATTTTGTTATAAAGGTTTGGGGTTACGATAGCTTTCTTCCTTGGCCTGGTCTCCTGGCAGTGCGGAGGGTGTTTGCCAGCCTTAGAAGTGGTAGTTCAGGGTTGCAGTGTACCAGTGATATGTTTTCACCAAATAAAAAATAGATTTATATTAACCATTTTAGTTTGAATTCTCAGCTGAAGTAACCGTTTACATGTGCAGTGCTGACAAAATAAGAACACTGAAAGGTGAACAAGTCAAGCTCCTTTCCTTCTGTCAGACACAATAGAAAACAAGTGCATCTTTCCATGCAGCACTGACCTTCTGTCTGCCCTACTGAATGAAGGGCTGCTTTTCATGATGCAGTTGAGTACTCCCCAAGCAACCCCCTGGCTGTCCATCTCTAGCAAAGCTGTGATATTCAGGGAGCCTAGCAGACAACTTAAGCGACAGTGGTAGTTATTACTGTCAGATAAGATTTCAGTACTGCAAACTTTTGCTTGAAGTGTGGAAAGAAAATATGAAAACTCTCCTTTCTCTGCCCTGTGGGGCTGTAGGCATGGCCCTAGGGTCTTCTCGCTAAGATGTCTGGAATCTCTTGAGAGACCATGAGATGTGAGACTGGCGAAGCATAACAGAGGCCTTTCGGATAACTTCTAATTTATGTATGAAATCTTGGGAACAACTCTTGCTGAGTGTGGGTGTGGGAACCATAAGGACAGGTCCTGTAACGATCTTTGGAAATGGGTCTGCAGAGTGTTGCAACTGAAGTTTGCCATTCAATTGATTTTGTGGGAAAGAGGAACTGATAAAGGGCTGAAGGCTGCGGAGCTGCCTTTCCTGCTTTTGCTTAGAAGCTTCCCGTTAGTCCCAGAGGCCTCCTATTTGTACATCCCTTAATATAAATTCATTAAAATCATAGGGAATCAATTCTTGAGACAGGCTTTGAAACGTTAAGAGTGACAAAATAAGGGTATTTTTTGCTTGAAGTTTTGCTTTGTTGCTTGGGGGAAAAACAGTGCCATAACGGAGGCTTGCTTGTCCCAAGCTTTGTTGTTTTTCTGAGATAATCTGTGAGGATCAGCAACACAGAACAACCCGCTGAAGTTCTGAACTGTGACTGGTAGTTCACAGTTTTTGCTCTTACCTTGTCTCTTTGTACTCTTGTCTCCAGTACTGTCATACTGTATATTTCTATTACAAAAATAAGAGTCAGTGGTATTTTTAAAAAGCATCTATCAATACGTGATCTCAGTTTGAGTTACTATTCCCTGGAAATAGCAGATCTTTGTCTAGTGAATCTGCATGTTCTGGAGTGCTCACTGTATGATGTGACTTGTGGTTTACAGTGTGCTGAAAGTGCTTGGACTCTAGTAGTGCTGCTTAGTGGATGGTAATATTTTTATGATTCTTTTTATGAACAAGGGGTTAGGACTACTTAATCTTACAACTTGAAATTTCAAGTTTGTGGGTTGAAAAATGGCTCTCATATATTGTACACTTCAGTCAGTAAGCTCTTTCACTCTTTGTTCTTTCACTCCTTAAGCTTTTAGGTTTGCTTAGATTTGTTTACCAGTGTCCTCAGATACTCTCCAGAACACTTCATGTTACTGTTCTGTCCCCATTCTGCCTTGTACAAACTGATTGGAAGAGCCTACTGCGCGTGCAACACCTTGTGCTGCGCGACTCAGCAAAGGCAGTATGTAACTGGTTCTTAAAGTAAGGAAAATCTTCACACTGTCAGCATCTTCCCTTTCTTCCTTCCTCAGCTCTTCTTCTTTTAGCCTGATTTTCCTATTTAATAATCCTTTTCCAGATTTTTTTTTCCTAAGTGCAAGGAATTGAAGGCAAGAATTTGGTACATTTGGAAACAAGAGGTGAATAAGGAAGAAGTTTGTTAACAATGTTTTCTTCTAAATTCAACACTTTCTTCTGACTTAAATATGGAACAATTGAAGGTGTCTTAATAACTTTCACATTGTTTATCCTACTAAATATTTCCTTGTTATGAAAAATTATACATTATCTGGTTAAAATGTTCACTTTGTGTTGGTGAGTTCTACGTCATATAAAGAGAAAAGCATTACAGTACATCTTGTACTCCTTAAGGCTGAGTTAGGATGCTCAGAAACAGAACTGTGATGCATACGTGGACCTTAGTTCATGTTCTTGGCTCTAGTTCAATCACACTGATGTTTCCTCTTGTAATTGCTCAATGTACACACTGCTCTACAGTGTCTTCCACTTCCTTTTTAGAGACTCAAGTAGAGTTTCCTTCCCTTGCAGGCCAGACCCAGGATCTAGTCAGATTAGACTGTGCTTGCAAGTTTTGAAAGCAGTCCAGAAACTGGCTCGTGAATCAACAATTATGGCAAGAGAAACCTGGGAGGTTTTGTTATTATTTCTTCTTCAGATTAATGACACTCTTCTAGCGGCTCCAACTGTCCAAGGTTTGTGTTAGACTTCCATTTGATCCAATTACTGGAAAATGCTTTGGCTCTGCTGGATGTTGAACTGCTATGGGAATGAGGGGAAACCTGTTTAAAGCTTGTAGTAGCTACCAGAGTGCAATAGCTCACTCCTAATTCTGCTACACTACTCCAAAATAAAGCACTGTCAGAGAAGACTGAGGGCTTTGGAACTGAGTCAGTTCTCCAAAATATATTTTTGCAGAACAGTGGACTTGGTACACAAAGAATTCATAGCACATGGTTTAGATAACATTGTTCCCTGTTAGTTTCACTGAAACCCCATATGTGCCTTCCCGTTTGGCCTGCCTACTGAAAAACAATGTTATCAGTTTATACCTTATTTAAAATCAATAAGACATCAAATATTGTATGTGCAGGAGAAAGCAGCCTAAGATCAGTAGCTGAGTTCCTTGTATGTGTTAATGACATGTGGATATGGGTGGGTTTTCTCTGTTCTCTCTGAACTTTTAAAGAAGTTCATTTACTGCAGGAAGCAATTGGGAATTACTCTTAAAAGAAAAATGATATAAACATACAACAAAAAACTTGGGAATCTTTACAGCTATTGCTTAAACAGAAATCTAATACGTGAGATGTAATTGTGATGGTTATGGGAGTCTTTTAGCATCAAAATATTCCTTGAGAAGATGTCTGAAGTTATTTAGATTGAGTACTCACTAAATACATGCTTTATTTCTGCTATAAGGTGGCATTGCTGAAAATCTGGCTGAGAAGTTAATTGGTGTGCTGTTTGAGGTATGGTTACTGGCCTGTACACGGTGCTTTCCAACACCGCCTTACTGGAAAACTGCCAAAGAGATGGTGGCCAACTGGCGACATCACCCTGCAGTAGTGGAGCAGTGGAGCAAGGTCATCTGTGCTCTTACTTCCAGGTAGGAGAAATTGTGCAGAGAGAAGCAGATACCTGCTGGTACAATCACAGCTTGATTTCTCTGGAGTTTCTTGTTTGTGGAATGCATGGTGATCCCAGAGTGAATAAGCAAAACAAAGTGCTTAATGAGAGATTTTGCAAACGCTCTTTGCTCTTATGGCTTGGGCATGCACGTCTTCATTCTGCAAGTGAACATAAATTGGTTTGTCCCCGTTATTGTGTAATCTCAGCATTTCTCCAATGATCAGCTCTTTACTCTCTGTTATTATATGTCAGTCTCCATCACTGATTTTTATATAGTGTCCTGTGAGGAATGAGTCATTAGCATTAATGTAGTATTACAATTTGTATGTATGACAGGCATCACCAAGATGATTAGGTGCTTATCACCACTGAGAGTGTCTGTGCTTGATACATCCCCTGCTCTCAAAAGCTGCAGCGATGCTATGGGCAGGCTGTGAGGATGTGATGGGCTGTATGCAGACTGCAGTCTCCTTCCTCCATAGGAGCAGTACCACACCACCCTGAGTACTTGGTACTTGAAACTGTGGGGATTGGAGGAGAGGCTGGGCTGTAACAGGACACCTCAAACAGTGAGGGGAGCATCAGTGCCAATAATTCTGGGGTCTTTGTCGTACAAAGTCTTTGTGGGACAGATCTCATCCTCCTGGGGAAGTGAACTTGATGAAGTGAGAATCAGGGAGATAAGTCTCCCCTGAGACTTCTATAATGATTTATATGAAAGTTTGAAAATACGTTAAAATTGCTGCATTGTGAAAAATTAATACTGAAAACTTGCTTATAATTACTTGTTAAAAAAGTGAGTGTAAGTAGATGTTTCCAGATTATGCAGCTAATTGTTAAACCTGTGGGAAATAAAGCTGCAATGCACATTTTGTGTATTTCCCACGCTATTTTTTTAGCTATTTTTAGTTCATTTGATGTAGCATTGCGTAACAGAAGGTATTTTATGATTCACTGATCTGAAAAGCACAGCTCTGAATCCAAACATGCGTTGGCATTCTGTTCCATGTATTTCATGCCCAAATTTTATCTTTCACTGTTGACTAACAGTCTTAGTTCTGTTGATTCACAGATCTGCAGGTTTTCTGTAACATTTATTTTACTAATCTGCTGCATAGTAATGTTGGTTTATACCTAATCCACAGAAAACTGAACTCTTCTGATACTAACTTTAAGCCTAGTGGATTTTAAGCTGAATTTTTAATACTTAAATAGTAGAACTTCAAACAGTTAAAGTGCTATTGTAATGAACCCTTGTCTGAATTGATTTATTAGCAGTCAGCCAGGGGTAAAAATCTCAAAGCCAGACAGTAAATTATATTTGGAACTTTGTACCCTTATGGAGTGTTAATCTGTATCTGTAGCTATGATGTCATGGCAGAATAAAACAAGGGTCTTTTGTGCTGCCATAGCAGTAGGTACTTCTTTTACCCACATAAGTCTGTATTAGCTGACTGCGCTGGATATTTTAATTACAGCTTATTTCCATTAGTAGACATTCTTGAATAAGTCCCAAATTTCAGTTAAGATTCTGTCACCTTCCTTGAAGGGCAGGTTTCTTGGAACCTGTAAAAGAAGAACTGTGAAGCAGCGTGTTCTTCTGCAGCACAAAGATGTGGGGCATGACTTAGCAAAAAGTGTAAACTGAGGCCGATGCTAGGTTTCACTGGGTGGGTCATGATGAGGTAATTTTGCAGCAAAAACCCTATAGGACTGTGCCTCTGGGGTACAAAATGCAAATGGATGCTGGGGCATCCAGCAGTATGCAAAGTAGTTCCTGCTTGACATAGGAATATATGCAACTCTTCTGTTGCATTCCTGTTCATTTACTTGTTTGATTGCATTTGGTACTGTACACTGTAATGGGCAAATAAGTGATGGATGTTGTTTCATTCACCTGGTGTAGGGAACCTGCTTTGTCAGGGGGGTTGGACTCAATGATCTCTTGATGTCCCTTCCAACCCCTATGATTCTATGATTCTGTTTTGGACTTGATGAAGGCCTTGTCCTAAAGTTCATCTACTTTTCTGCCCAGCTAAGTTACCATTACAGACTGTGCTTTGACTGTCTTTAGCATGAATTAGCTTCAGTGAATGGTAGCTCAGCCTCTTTAACTTTAGGAGTAAGCAGGACTTCTGCAATACCTGAATTGAGAAATGGTGCTACAAGAGCATTTAGCTTAGGGAAACCAAAAAGTAATTTCTGGGAATGGTGAGGAATTTGAGAAGGCACTGCTTTGCTCTCTTCCATGCTTTTAGGGAACCAAGATTATGCTGATCAGGGAAGTGAGCCAAAGTTTGCAAAGCTGGGGGTGAAGCAGGGCTCAAATCAGATAGCAGCAGCTCAGAGAGGCTCACCAGTAAGGATCCTGAATCACTTATCATTATCCTCATGTATTGTGTTGCTGTAGATCCCCTTGTGGCCTCCTGTTGATTTCTTTGAGGCTTTGATGCACTATTAAATTTTGAAGAGTATTAACTATGTGACAGATATGTCTGACTTGCTTTCTAGATTGCTGCGTTTTACATATGGACCTTCATTTCCTCCATTTAAAATTCCTGAAGAAGATGCTGGTCTGATTCCTCCTGAAATGGACAACGAGTGCGTCGCGCAGACTTGGTTTCGCTTTTTACATATGCTGAGGTATTGTAGCTACAGCCATCCATTATTCATATTCTTGCATCATTTCTGAAAACTTTTCAAATGAAGTATTTCTCTGGAGATTGCTAAGCTTTATGTACTTAAGAAGAACAAAGTGTAAGAGATGTACAAGTGCTCTGCAACAGTCCAGGTAAAACTGAGTGGGCCGCACCATTCTGAACACACCAGTTTGCATTCTGAGCCAACTAGTTGGGTTGAAAAGTGTTTTTAGCTATGTGGCATTTTGGAGGATCTTAAAAACAGGACTTCAGTAGAATTGTGTTTCTCTGAGATAGCAAACAGGAAAAGTGGAACAATAACTCTGAGATGTGCACTGCTTCTATTTGCTTTCCAGGATGTTAAATTTAACCTACAAAAGATTATTTTTAAAATGGGTGTATCTCTTTGCTTTTATAAAGAAAGCTATTGAGTTAAAATTAACATCCATATTACCCGTCCTCAAATTTGCATCAGAACCAAGTGTCAGGCTTTGTTTGGAGGAATCTTGGGAAGGCATCACATTCATATTCCCAATAGGCAGCATAATTGATTTTTTCCTCTACAAACATTCTAACATATATTTAGGTTTAATATTTACTTATTTTACTATTTAAAATTTATTCTTCATTTCTGATGATGTCTCCCAGCCCAGGCTTGCTGGTGCAGCATTTGTATTTGTCAGGAAAAAACTCAAACTTTTTCAACCTACTCATCACTCACTTCCACTTGCTTTCTTTGGTGACGATGTGTAATTTTTCACTTCTGCGCTGGGAAGAATCTTAGCTATGTAAGATTTTAAAAAGGGACTTCACAAGACCTGAACATTACTGCAACTGCAAGATTGCTCTCTCTAGGGCGTACTCCGGCTCACTGGGTCTTAATACATTTATTAAGCCTATTTGAATGTTTGAAGCTTTTTAAAATAGTGGATTATTGTTTCTTTGTTTTATAAATTTTTGAACACGATGACCACTAGGAAGCCCAGGAAGGAGAAGTTGACTTCTGAAACTCCTGTGATGGAATAAAAGCTACATTTTTTGTAGAAAAAATGCTAGTACAAGATGCTGACATTTTGAGGGTTTTTTTTATTTGTTACTCTTGTGTGTTGCTATTAATCAATTACCTTGGAGTATTATAACTCTAAGCGTTCTCGAAATCCTAAAAACAGTCCTTAAACTGACTGGAACATTCTTTCTTTTTTTGTGTTTGTGCGCAGTAATCCTGTGGATTTGAGTAACCCAGCCATTATTAGTTCTACTCCCAAATTTCAGGAGCAGTTTCTGAACGTGAGTGGGATGACTCAAGAACTGAATCAATACCCCTGCCTTAAGCATCTGCCTCAAATCTTCTTTCGTGCCATGCGTGGGATCAGCTGTTTAGTTGATGCATTCCTAGGTAATGCTTTCGATTTACCTTCATCGTGATTTACAGATCATTACTTTTTTTTTTTTTAATCTGTATTCTTCAGAAAACAGATGTGACCATTTATCATTTGCAAGTATATCCTAGCATTGTTAGGGGTGGGACCTAAAGC
This sequence comes from Cyrtonyx montezumae, assembly GCF_038088225.1. Taxonomy (NCBI): domain Eukaryota; kingdom Metazoa; phylum Chordata; class Aves; order Galliformes; family Odontophoridae; genus Cyrtonyx; species Cyrtonyx montezumae. Next base: position 1,164,912 of record NW_027072100.1, on the reverse strand, counting down.
CACTTCTAAATGACTGTCTGCGTACACAGTAGTTGTGTTTGAATGCTAAACATTGCAGTTTACCTTAGTTTTAGATAAATGCCAAAAAAGTTCTAATTAAATGTCGAGTCCAGCATTGATGTATCTTCCCCAGACATGGCTTCTTTCTCTTTTTATCTAACCAGCGATATAAGGGTTACAGTCTAGCATTTTGTGAGTACTGACAACTTTGTTTATTGACTTTGTGGCACCAGCTGTGTGCAGTGGCCATTTCTTGGGAGATAGTGATTTTTTTGACGGGCATCTTCAGGTACTTATACTCCAGCTAGCAGTTGCACTTAGCAACAGTATTCACCTATCAATCCTAAACTGAGAACAGCTGTGTTTCTTTGTATCTGCTGGTTACCAAGTCGTTTAGGTTCTCCTGAAATGTAAGGTCAGATGTAAGCCCTGGCTACTAATTTTTAAATGAGGACTGTACAGCACTTGAAATCTAAGGCAGTACTCTAAGAACCCTTCAGACTTACTGAAAAGTGGTCAGAGTTGATGTGCTGTTGTAAGCTCAGAAGAGCCACCTGTCTCCTACTGCTTTTCTTCTTAAATGTGTGCAGTCAAGTGCTGCCTTGTGCCAGAAGTGTGAGCTGATACCTGACTGCTGGAGACTTGAGCAGGTACAAAAACTGTGCAGGAAAAAAAAAACAGGCTGAGGAATTTGACTCTGTTGGTACCCCATTCCCCAGTGCAAACGAGCTTTGGTTACCATGTTTTTCACTTTGGTAGGAATAGCATTGTTTAAAAAGCTACTGAGTAATAGCAAAGAGCCAGTGATCAGTTTTCACTTCCACAAACTGTGCGTGTTCTAGAAAGTTGTTGAAACTGTTTCTCTGATAGTGACTTAAAACTGGTTGCATGTACTGTGCTTCTTCCAGATTCCTAGCCACCAACTTTAAGGAATTTTAATTATTGCTGTTTACTGTTACTACACCTGAGATATTAAATATTCAGTAGTAAAACACTACTGGAATTTGTGAAAGGAAAGCTACATACAGGCAAAATATGGGCTCACTTCATTCAAACAACATCTTTGTATTACTGTCTCTCTGCTAACCTGTGATGGATTTGAGCATCTCCATTGAAACAATAATAAAATAAATAAAAATGGCAAACTGTGCGTTAATATGGAGAGAATCCTTTCACATCTATGCAAGCTGAATTATACATAAAAAACCACAAAACCAACAAACAAATGTAGAGCTTGGGCACAGCGAAGCTCTTGGTGACATCAAATACAGCAAACACACAGTGTGTCCTGGATGGATGTATGGACTCCTTCAGCTAAAGCTAATGAGAAATCTTGTTACCTTCTACACCGAGTGTTGAAGCACATTGTTTTTATCTTGCCCTCTCTGGTATGTGCTCAGGTGATGTGTGCATTTGGCAAAATATGGCACCTGATTTTCCACCCCATCAAAAAACAAATTGTACCAAAGGAATAAGTGTCATAGTGCATACGTTACCCTCTGCTTGGGGCACCACAGTAGTGATTCAGCAGAAGTTTGTTGCTATGTGATGTGCATACAAAGCATTCACTTCATTATAGTAAAAGAATCATATCAGATTTTCAGACATGTCACAGTTCTGCTCTTAATTTGTCAAACGGGGCATGGGAGGGTGGTTCATTGCGATGGGAAGAAGTGCTGTTTGTCGCTGCAAATTTGGCAGAGGGAATTTCTAAGCTAGTTACTTCAGAATCTGTGACTAGAAAGAGTGGCTTCTTACACACCACAAATATTTCCCTGAGGCTGGGCTTTGTGAGATTTCTGATTTAACTTCTTGCTGCCAGAAAATTATAGCTTGCTCAGCTTTCTTACCCGTCCCTTGCAGTGGCAGTAGTATTTGTTCAGTGAGCTGATTCAGCTCACTAGAACAGCAGAAGGCTTGACTTAATTGAGCGAGCTGAGCTGACTGAGAGTCAGACATCCTAGAGCTGTCTCAGAATGGGCTGTGGGATGCAGACTGGAAAAGAAGGGCAAAGGTGAGATATATCTGGTTTTTGGCAGGAGTGAGCTGTTAAATTAGCTCTGGCAAGTGAACCTTGCTCCTTTCCCTCTGCTTGCTCTTGGTACTCCTGTGTGTGTTCTCCCAGATTCCGAGGTTGTGGTTTTCTGTTAAGAGTTTATCTAATGCAACCAGAGTTTTCTGTTTGTGCATGTAATTTTGCCAGTAGAAGGGAAAAATATTTTTCTTGTTATGGCTGTTTATGGGGGTGGGGAGGAAGGGAAAGCTAGTCTACTTACAGAAGGTCCAAAGGCTGAGTAACTGTGCTGCTGTGCATGAGTTTATAGAAGACTTGCTGAGAGCTTGCTTGAATTTTTGGTCTGCAGGCATTTCACGGCCCCGGTCAGACAGTGCCCCGCCCACGCCAGTAAACAGGCTGAGCATGCCCCAGAACACTGCTGTCAACACGACCCCACCCCATAACCGAAGGCATCGGGCAGTGACTGTGAATAAAGCAACGATGAAAACCAGCACTGTAAGATTTCTTATACTGTGTTTAAGTGCTTATCCTGGAGGATAGCTTCCTTAGAGGAAGTGATGCTCATTTTTCTAGGAGCTGATTTGTTCTTCCGTTTGAATAGGTAACTACTGCACATGCTTCCAAAGTGCAGCACCAGCCATCCTCTACTTCTCCGCTCTCTAGCCCTAACCAGACGAGTTCTGAACCGCGGCCGCTGCCGGCTCCTCGCAGGCCAAAGGTTAACAGCATCCTCAACCTCTTTGGATCGTGGCTATTTGATGCAGCGTTTGTTCACTGTAAACTTCATAATGGAATAAACAGAGACAGCAGCATGACTGGTAAATATTACTGAAAATGTGTTCATTTTTTTCCTTGTTTTATTGACATTTCCTACCTGCAAGATTAATGTAAATGCATAATCAGTAAATAAAAATAAAATCCTAAGTGCTGTATAGTGGTTAACCCCTCCCAGCTGAACCAGCACTGACAGGTGTCTGGGGGCTGTTAAATTAAAACAAATAAATCAACCAATTCCTTTTCACAATTAAGCACCGCTTGCTCTAACAAGTAGGGTGGTTGCAATTGTGCTAGTGGGAAAGACAGGGAAGGAAATAAAGAGGTAAGAGTCCATTTCCTGGTTTGAAATCTGCCTGAATATATCTTTGAGTAATGGCAAATTTTTATAGTGATTCTAATCTTTGCAAAATTTTCAAACCCCACTGCAAATACAACACAAAGTGATCCTTCGTGTTTTTGGAGAACATTATATAAGCAGATGATCCTTAAAATAGCAAGTTGCTTTTTTTCAGTGATGGTTGTTTACTTGTATAGTAAACAAACAGGTTGTTTACTGTATACCTTGATACCTCACTCATCTACAGTCTTCAAGTGCTAGATTTATTTTGTCTCTTGCACTTTGCTCAGCTCTAGAAGTTAGATGTTTTGAGATACGATAGAAGAATTAGGGCTCTGTTCAGTGTGGCTTTCAAACTCTTTTCTTTGGCGATAAATACTCAGAAAAAAGTAAGCTTTCTTAGTCCTTGCTTTTTTCCTGTTCTTTATATAGGACTTCAGATGTCTTCTAAACTGTAACGAGAGATCTCAGAACCTTGCTGGCCAAAGTAAGAAAAATAGGTTGTAGCAAGTTGGATTTATCATAATATTAGCAGTTAAACTGATGAACTTCCCTGTTCATTGTATAAAAAAATCTCATTCTTCGTTTGTGTGGAGATGATGGGTTTAAGATTTGGAATCTCTTAAAAGAATTTTAAACACTGAAGAAGGACTGCTGAAACTGTAGACAGGCATCATAGCTTTGGAGATCTCAAGGTCACCTGCTAAGAAAATGTGGCAAGACTTCCAAGGAGCTAACCTCATGGAGTTTCTGTTGACTTGAAATATCAACATCCTCAGAGTCAAAGTGTCTTATTTTCTAGGAGTCTAATCTATGAAACCTGATGCCTCCAAGTGAAATCTTTTACTTGCTGAACTTTGTAAGGCAGAAGGTGCTGTGCTGGACTGATGAGATGGGCTGAAAGGGCTGTATGGTGTGGCCCCTCTCCATCACACAAGTGGGGCCCATCATGTCTTGGTGTTGTGCCCGTTCCCTTGCCTCTGGTTATTCTACTCAATATAGAATCATAGAATATTTAAGATTGGAAAAGACCTCTAAGATGATCTAGTCCAACTGTCATGCCCACTAAACCGTGTCCTCAGTGCCACATCTTCATGTCTCTTAAACACCTTCAGGGACAGTGACTCTACTACCTCCCTGGGCAGCCTGTGCCAATGGCTCTCTGCTTTTTCTGAGTAGAAATCTTTCCTAATATCCAATGTCAACCTCCCCTGGAACAATATGAGGCCATTAGTGTTCTAGGAGCAGAGACTGACCCCCACCTTGCTACAGCCTCCTTTCAGGTATTTGTAGAGAGTGATGAGGTTTCCCCTGAGCCTCTTCAGACGGAACCATCCCAGTTTCTTCAGCAACACCTCACAATCTTGTGCTCCAGACCCCTCATGGCTTCATTGCCCTTCTCTGGATACACACCAGGGTCTCAGTGTCTTTCTTGTAATGAGGGGCCCAACACTGAGCACAGTACTTGAGATGGGGCCTCAGCAGTGCTGACTGCAGAGGTACAACTCCTGCTGGATGCACTATTTCTGACACAAGCCAGGATACCATTGGCCTTCTTGGCCACCTGGGCAGACCGCTGGCTCACATTCAGCTGCCTGTCAGCTAATACCACCAGATCCTATTTCTCCATGCAGCTTTCCAGCCACTCTGTCTCAAACCTGTAGCAACGCATGGAGTTGTGATTAAAGTGCATGACTCTGCAATTGGTCTTGTTAAAGCTCATCCTATAGATGTCAGCCTGTCTATCCAGTCTGTCCATATCCCTCTGTAGGGCCATCCTACCCTCAGGCAGACCAACCTTTCCTCCCAACTTGGTGTCATCTGCAAATGTATTGAGAGTGCACTCAATCCCCTCATCCAGATGATTGGTAACACCATTGAACAGGGCTGGCCCCAGTACTGAGCCCAGAGGAGCAGCTCTCTTGGCCAGTCACCATCTGTGTGTGACTCATTCACCACCACTCTCTGGGCCTGGCCCTCCAGCCAGTTCTTTACCCAGTGAAGAGTGCACCTGTCCCAGCCATGGGCTGCCACCTTCTGCAGTGGAATTCCGTGGGTGACAGAGTCAGAGGCTTTGCTGAAGTCTAAGTAGATTGTACCAACAGCCTTTCTGTCTTCCACCAGGCTACTCACCTGATTGTAGGAGGAGATCAGGTTGGTCTGGCAGGACCTGCCTTTTGTGAACCTGTGTTGGCTAGACTTGTTCCCCTAGGTGAGGGTTGTGAGAAGAAGTCAGCAGAGAAGGGGCTGCTAGTTATCACAACTCCTGTGCTTAGGGAAGTGGACAGAAAGAAGTCTTGTTATCAAGACTTTTTGTCTATAGATTGGCTATGCCTGTGTATCATAGTTCATCTCTCATTCTTAGTACCCTGGTACAGTATGTTTGTGTCAAGCATTCTGCATGTTTGACACTGCTAGTGATAAACCTTATGTAAGCCTCAAGAAGAAAATTCACTCTCTGCAAGACCAAGGAGATCTCACTGCCCTGGTACACCCTTACAGAAACATGCATCTTCTAGAGTGTATTTTTTATTCCTCTTACTGCATGTGACACAAATTTTCAATAAGAACTGATATGATATGATTTCTAAATAGATGCTCGTGAGCTACCCTAGAAGAAACCATGGAGGATGGGATGCAGCCTCAAGTTCTACTTCAGAATTTAGTTCAATTCCTTTAAATGAACCTGCTGATCCACAGGGACCAGCACATCATCTTTCTCCCATCTTGCAAGTCTTTTTGATGAGCTTTATGAATTAAGGAGCAGTTGGTCAAAGCCCGGGCAAAGGAGTAGATGTTGCTTTTTTTGGGTCTTTTGCTTTTCTTCTCAATATGGTGCCTCATGTTTCTGATTTCATCAACTCTTTCACCTCCAGAAAGGAAGTCAAGAAGAGTAAGAAAGGTATTTCTGAGGTGAAAAAAGTAATGCAGCTTTTTGTAGGTTTTGAGCTGAAAAATACTTGGGTATATAACCCAGCCCACGCTAGTTCACCTTGCTTTGATTTGAGCAGGATGCCTGACTTGGGTGATCTCCATGTGTTCTGACTTCTGACAGCTATTCCATGGTTCTGTGAATATAAATACTGCCATGATCTTCGATTTTTTGTTATTTCCATGGGAAAAATAGTACTAAACCAGAATCCTGCAACAGTTATCATAGATATTTCACGTTTGCTGTTGTAATGTTTTTAGTCTGTGTCTCTTTGGGAAAAGAGAGATTCCAGAATTATTTTCTCTGCTGTGAGGTTAGCTGGAGGTAATCTGCATGCAGCTGAGTGTTGATGGGGTTTCATCACCTAGAAAGCAGTCTTCCTGTTTGCTCTGAGCCTTCTCCTTCCAGATGGTCTTGTGTAGTTGTTTGGATTCTGAAGACGTAACAGAGATTTTTCCATCATCAGTGCCAATGTGTGCCCGTCCTGTGTCAGGTTTTAATTTCTATGCTGAAACTTCAGCAGTGAAGCTTTATAGAATGTATCTCATACGCTTTTTTCTCTATCATGGGAAGAGAGGAAAATATTCTGTTCTGAAACGTGTGGTGTTGAGAGGAATTGGGTATTGTTGCTACAGTCTCTAGAATTAGATGGCTCAGTGATCATTATATTTAAGTGTATGGATTGCTTCACATGACTGGTACTTGATAAAACTCCTTAAGAAATCCTTCAGGAGAGCATCAGGAAGACATGCCTGAATATGGCAGCTCTGGGGAGTACGTGCGCATGCTGAGCTCTAGCTGATCTGCAGGATGTGTCAGTCTGTACATGGGGCTGTACAAACATGCTGCTGCTCATCGCTGTCCTCAGCAAATGGTGTGGATTGGGATAATCTCGTTAATCCCTTGTGCCAGCATTTCAGGAGGTGGATCTTCCAGTAGGATAGGCTTGTTTGTAAACCTTGTTCCTAAAGAAGTCGCAGGCTTGCCAGCCATGTGTTGTGAAGTGGCTGGGGGAGTTGTACTGGAGATGGTTGCTGATATCAGCCAGTTGCTTTTGGGCCTCAAAGCAAACTTGGGGTAAAGTTTAAGCTTCGTCACTTTTGGCCCTCCTGTTCCTGTGGTGCCCCAGAGGGTATAGGAGGCAGGTAGGAAAAGCCCTGATGAGGGAAGTCTTGAGTGCTGCTGGAAGGCTTGGTGTAGGTCTTGGTCTGACACAGCATGTGCAGAGAAACACGAGAGATACGGGTTGCTCTCATGATGCCTGGCTGCTGGAGTGTTTTTTCTCTTTCATTTGTTTCTGGAGATTGTTTTTGAGATGTTTCAGTGGAGCTCTGCCTTTTATTTCTGTGTTGGTGGTGCTGGTGGTTGGGAAGGCATGCCTGTACTGGTTTGGGTAGTTAGCAGCATGGCATATGGAATGGAGCAGTAGTGCAGTCAGGAGCTTATGGCTTGGAAGCTTATGGTTGAGGAGGCTCTGTAGGAAGGTAATCTTCCCCTTATGGGACGTAACTGAGTCACAGAAGCTGTGGGGGAGCCCTTGTGTGCTCCACATACAACGTAACATAGGCAAATGCACCTGAGCTGGGAAGGGTTAATACATCCTTTTAAAGAACTGATGTATGCTGATGTGAACGGGTCTAAATCTTGTTAGTATTTTGTAACTTTTTGTTCATTGTTTTGCATGATACTTTCAAAACCATAATTCTGGACCTGAATGCCGAATTCTTATGTGTTTAACAAGCTTGCTGTATCATAAAGCTTTTAATCTATTTTTTAAAAAAGCTAAAAGCTTCTTAACTTATATTACAATTTCACCATCTTAAAAGTATTTTATAACTACTGCTGTCCTTTGATTTGTTTCCATTTTATTTCTATTATCTTGCAGCATCTTTTATCCAAATTCTTCTTTCTTATAAATCTTGTAAGTAGGAACAAGCAGCTTTTCCTTAATTGCGGTCATGCTTTTCTTTTTCCATAATCCCATCTTTTATTTGTAAATTCATTCTCATTGTCTCTTGTAGCTTTTGCACTTTTACTTGAAAAAGACAAGTAATTTTTTTCTGTGTGTTTTTGAATGGGGAGGATTGTTGGCAAAAGCAAATTAATCTGCCTGAATCAGTCCCATCTTTTATGTACTTTAGTCTGTGATCATGTCATGAATTTCAGGACTTTGCACTAACCATGTTTTTTTTACTTAAAGCTTATTTTACAGACCTAGTGTTTGATTTGTATGCATTGTGCATGTAGTGTTTTTTTCCAACTACAGTATATTGCTGGATAGCTTATTCAGGACAAAAAATGGCTCATGGGAAGATGCATAAAGATTTGTGCTGTGAAAATTTCCAAGGTAATAGGTCAAACAATGAATTCATAGACAAAAATTAAAAGTAGGTGCTTGTCATTAGAAAGTTTCTTTTTAAAGAAACAGAAACAAGCAACAACAAAAACTAAATCCAAACAAAAATCTTACTCATAATGAAAAAGTATTCTGTATGTCCGAGTGTTTGAGTCTTCATTTACAAGACTGACTGTGAACCTGATATTCCCTAGTATTCCCAGCTGGAGACAGAGCAGGTTCTCTGGTACTGGTAGAGATGTTAGCTTGATTCATTAGGAGCACATATTTATTTGTTCTGTTTGGTTTTGTAGCTCATAAAATTTCTGAAGTCTGGTATAGTCTTAGCTAAAAATGAGAAAGAAAATGCTACTTCTGCTATTAATAATCCAAGGGTGAACTTTTTACTGTTTTCTTTCGTTTTTTTCTTTCTCCTTGGACATTGAGGGCATTATACATAAAATTGTTTTGGTTAACATTTTAGAAGAAATGAAGAAGCCAGCAAGATGAGTAGCCTCTTGCATGCTATGTGTGTGATACTGATATGTGAAAGGCATACCAGAAAAAAGACATGAATTGAGTTTATTTGGTCTGGCAGTGCCATCCTGCAGGAAGAGAGCATGAAGCTAAGCAGGATCATAGAATGGCTTAGGTTGGGAGGGACCTTAAAGATCACTGAGCTCCAGTTCCTCTGCTGTAACCAGAACCCCAATCACGTTGCAGTGATGGTGGTCTGTCAAGGTGCATGCAGAGCATGTTGTGTGTTAGCACCCAGGGGAGGCCCATCCTCCTGGCAGCTTCTGTCTGGAAGCTCTCCAGGCTCATACAAGGAGAAAGGGGACCAAAGCAGGAGAGTAGCTCTCAGCAGATTTCTTTCGGACATTGGTCCTTTGGAATTCTTGGATTTTTTCTTTTTTTTTTGAATAGATCATTTATGTTTATGCAACATAATTGGATCAGAGTAGCTCAGTGTTCAGAGCAAGATAGGTGATTAGTCAGTTGCAAGTAAGCACTTGTGTGGACGTGGTAGTAATGGCACAGTGAAAAAGTTTGTACGTATTTTAAGGGTGCAAGGAAAGGTGGTGCTTCATTTTCTGGAGATGGGAGCAAGGCGAGGAAGATCCTTGTCCTCCGGGAGGATAGGGAGGTATTGCTGGATACAAGGAGATAATTCTCAACACAAAATTGGGATTGACTTCAGAATGTGAAGGTCAATTGTTGCCATCCTTATAAGGCAATAGTTATAGCCTCAAATAGTTCCTAAATGGAGGCACTGACTCAATTGCAGTGAACTAACAGCTTCATGATAACTGCTAAATTGGACTTGATCTTTGTGTCCAGGATCCCATGAGCCTATTATATATGTTAACAAACACAGTGAAATGCTGTTTTTTCTCTTCCCAGCTATAGCAACTCAAGCTAGTGTGGAGTTTCGCCGGAAAGGATCCCAAATGTCCACAGATACAATGGCTTCCAACCCCTTGTTTGATGCCAGTGAATTCCCAGACAACTATGAAGCAGGAAGGGCAGAGGCATGCGGGACACTGTGTAGGATATTTTGTAGCAAGAAGACTGGGGAGGAAATATTACCAGCTTACTTATCTCGGTACTAACCTATCTTCCAATTGCTTTATTGGTGTAATTTTACAGTGCAAAGGAATTTGCAGTGTGTAGCATTCAGTTTCTGCCTGAATCCTGTGCTGCCAGCTCTCAGAGCGAGGTTGGTACAGAGCTCCCTTTCTACACTGGGTGCTGGCTTCCTTTCGTCTGCTCGCAGTGCTGGCTTCCATTGGGCTTTCTTCAAGCTCTAGTTGAGAGGGAGCCCCTCCAACACCTGGAGGGAATGGTTTTTTTGTTGTTTTGACACCGGAGGGTTTTTATATTTGCCATCAAATATTGGTAAGATGGACAAAAGCGTGCAGATGTGAGATTGTGTTTTGTTAGACTGATAAGGGTGTTATAGAGCAACACTGGGATGGAGTGTGATTTTTTTTTAATTATTTTACATACAGAAATGCACTAATATTTTATTGATTATTTATTTTTATTGATTTTTTTTTTTCATCCTGAACTACTTTGATTTTCAGTGTAATTTCTAGTAAAATAAGGCTATCCTGCCTATCATAGTCTTCATTTTTCCAGCTTTTTTGTTTAAAAAGTAGTAAAAGCCACAGGCAGAGAATCAGCCTCATAATTCATAACTCTCTCAAACTGTTCAATTACATTTGCCATATGTGGTATCAAAACTTCTGGAAGACTGAACCATTTTGTCTCATGTATGTGGTAGTGCTATATGCATTAGCTGTTTCTCTTACACAGTCAAATTCCTCTGTTTTGTTAAGATGTGGAGGTTTTATTTTATTATTTTATTTTATTATTTTATTTTATTATTTTATTTTATTTCATTATTTTATTTTATTATTTTATTATTTTATTTTATTTTATTTTATTTTATTTTATTTTATTTTATTTTATTTTATTTTATTTTATTTTATTTTATTTTATTTTATTTTATTTTATTTTATTTTATTTTATTTTATTTTATTTTATTTTATTTTAATATTTTTTAAAACATAAATACACTTTAACCTAAAACCTGTTGAGGAATGTAACTGCTTTAGGAGATGAGGTACTTTGGGGTGATGGTCAGCTAGGTAAGGTGGTTCGTGCTTCTCTGCTTTTTCATTCAGAATAGCTGTTTTATATTTTCATTCTCGTTTTCCAGATGTTAGAATTGCTGATCACAGCGCTGTCCCCCCACAAGGATCATATAGTTCTCATTGACACCCCCACACAGGGAGGGCAGTAGCAGGGCAGGCTCTGTTAGGAAACACCTGTGCTGTATGTTTGGCAGCTCCCAGTCCCCGAGTTGCAACAAGACAGGTGTTTCAGCTGAACAGTGTTTTGCTGGCTTTTCACATGTAGTACATGTGATTAGTGTAGTTTTCTTTGAAGGCTAACTAACTGCACTTGCCTGTGCCAATGTAACATAGTGGAATGCTCAGAAAAACTTCTCTCAGCTCTGATTTTTATGCTGTTCTATGTAGAAAAGATCTAATTGCTGCACATTCATGTTCATGTGGGATGCTGATACTTTTTATGTGCAAATAATTCAATCTTATCTTTCTTTGTCAGATTTTACATGCTTTTAATTCAGGGTTTGCAGATAGCAGATTTCGTTTGCCACCCTGTTCTTGCCAGTGTTATTCTGAACTCTCCTCCTTTGTTCTGCTGTGACCTGAAAGGAATTGATGTTGTGGTTCCATATTTCATTTCGGCTCTTGAAACTATTTTACCTGACAGGTAAATTGCAGTTTCCATATAGATATTATCACAAATGTGTGGAGGTGTTTATCTTCTGGGGCTTCTGTCATTCCTGGGTGGCTTTCACTGAAGGAGTTCAGTAATGTGGGCCCCGTGTTGTGTGTGTATGTGATAGTGATAACAGCAGCATCTTGTAAGCTCTAATTTTTCAGTCCATTTAATGCTATTATCTTTAAAGTAATAGCAACCCTTTTTAAAAACAAAATGTTTGAGTGTGTTATCTAAGTATTCATTATTGAAAAGCAGTGGCAACAAGAATAGGGAAAAGAAGTGCTTTAGCTCAAATACATTTAAAGCTGACATTTTCAAGGAAAATATTACAACTATAACTGGAGTGACTTCATTCAGAAAGTAACTTTACACATCATTAAATGAAAAAATTGATCATCTAGACAGTAATGAAGTTGGAGTAGGTTCCTAAACTAGAATATATGCCCTTGTTTGTCAGAGCTGTACAGATTTCTGCATATTTTGCTTAAGACATTTACTACTGCTCCATGGCTGCCTTCTTCTCCATATGTTTTATGTACTGATGCTGCATTTCAGTTTAAAGTAATGTATAAGTTAGTATTCGTCTTCTGGGCTTAAATCTGAACTGCATCTTCTTTCAGGTGGATCTTACAAGTAGAAGAATATACTAGTAGCTTCATAAACAATGTGATCTGTTTTCAATATTTTATACAAGATGCACACAAACATATTCTGTGGATTTCTGGCAGAGCTGGGTTGGTGTGATTTGCAGTAAGCACACCAAGGCTTGTTACTGGCACTTCATGCCTTAAGGATGCAGAATATGAATAAGACTTTCATTTGCTTAATGGTTCAGTGCAAAATACTTAATTCAGGCAGGAATTCATCATTTTCTAATTGTATAATTGCAACTGCTATAAAGTAAGAATCTTGAATCTAAAAAGGAACAGTTACACTGTACATTACAAATTATTTAATATCAAGGGGTAGCTGTATATTTAATTTTCACTTAGATTTGGCTTCAAAATCTTAATGAAAAGATGATTAATGATGTGGTGCTTTGATTTGCAGAGAACTCTCAAAGTTTAAAATCTATGTAAACCCCACAGAGCTGAGAAGAGCTTCAATTAACATCTTGCTGTCTTTGTTGCCTCTCCCTCATCATTTTGGAACCATAAAATCTGAGGTAATAACCTTGCAGCTTTGTTTTACATACTGAATTTTGTCTTCTGGCTTATGGAGTGGCATTTGGGTGAGTTGTGGTATTTGGCATTCTGTTTAGCCCTGAAACTCTTAGCACAAGTTTGACAGGAGCAGTTTGTGCTGTGGATACTGACTTTTGAAAGCAATGCCATGCTTCTGTTTTAGTGTAGATATGGCATTGATTTCTAATTGATACTGAAATAAATTTATTTCTCCTCAGGTCGTCCTGGAAGGGAAATTCAGCAATGATGACAGCTCATCATATGATAAACCAGTAACCTTCCTTTCCTTGAAGCTGAGGCTTGTGAATATACTTATAGGAGCTTTGCAAACTGAAACAGATCCCAACAACACTCAAATGATACTAGGTAATTTCAATATCTTTAGTTTATCAGTTGTGTTATGGAAGAGTCCTCATCTCTCCTAGAATAATTCAGTACATTCATATGATGCTTTTCAAGAAAGAGGTGAAATTCCTGCATCTTCTGTATAATCTCCCTCATATTCTCAAAACATCTGTAAAAGACTCATATTTTTGTTAAGTAATCTCTCTCTACCATTCCAAATATAATCTCTACCATTCTAAATGTAAAATGGTACTTAAAAAGTAAAAATAGAATTGAAGCATATTCTAGCAGTAGCAGTCAGTAACTCAGAATGGAAGAAGTGTTGTTCAAATATTGATAAAAAATCTTGAGGAATAGATTGCAGGGAACGTTTCAGTTTCTGTCATGCTTGAGCCTAGAAACAAGTTGAAATAGTGGGTAACAGGTACTCCAGCACTGGCAGAGTACAGATGGTATTTGTTTAACACTATGTCAATCCTCACACAAAATCTCCAGCGTGGAGTCTGCAGATTCATCATGGTTTGGCAACAAGCTGTTCTTTGAGGTGGTTGGATGTGTTAACATGTTAATTCTGAGGAAGCAAGTAGAAGCTGGAATCTTGAATAGTGCAGTCTGTTAAGTGGATGTATTTTCAGGCAGGTAAAAATTTTGTTGCCTTATATGTTATTTCCCTGATTTGCTTCCCTCTCGTTACCTAGAAGTACCCTTTTTCACATTATGTTGCCCTCAAAATAGTTACCATCCCATTTTCCTTCGACAGTTTAAAAAGCAAGTGGATTTGCTCTGCGTAGGTGGGTGACTGGTTCTGGAAGCCTGCTTGGATAATAGGAGAGGGAGGAAAGAAGGCATAAACAATGAAGTGTATGGAAACAAATCCGGTCTGCGAAGTCTTTCTGAAAGCTTTTCTTTCAAGACAACTCTTAAAACCTTTTCTGTACAAGCAGAAGATGATGGGGATAATAATTTTGAAGGATGATTTGCAGCCAGTGCTGCAAGTGAAGGGATGAGAATGCCTGTGGTTTCTAAGCAGTTCTCTAAATGTCACTCATGGAGCACTAGTGCACGTGTGGTTGTATCAGCTGTGGGGCTGCGGGGTGGGTGATGTTCTGTTAAATCCTACCCAGGTGTTCTTATATGCCCCCAATGCAAGTTAATGCCTGCGTCCCAGATGTTCAGGTGCTCTGCCTGTGATGTTTACTTTTGCTGTTCCCTGGCTGACAGACCTTACTGCATTGTTTCCTCAATTTTCCTATTGTTAGCTAGACATTTAACAGGAGTTTTTGTCCTGCTGACTTTGGTTGGAGAGGATTAATGAGTCTGTAGCTTAGCTAGAGATTCTTGCTTGTGCCACCAGCCTCTCAGAAACACTGATGTTTATTTCCAGCTGCTTATTAAATATTTGACAACTGGAGTGTTTCCTTCCCATAGCAACTGGTGTTCTCCTAAGTCCTCATGGCTGGTTTGGAGAAGAAAACAGTGCAGTTACAGGCTGTGTGCACCACATAAGGTCTGACATAAGTCATCCAGAATACATCATCTATCTGTGTGTTACTCCTGTTTGTAGCTCTCTCTCCCAGGCTGGATTTTTCTGATTTGAATGCAGTGGGGGAAAAAAAAAACCAAGAAATAAAAATCAAGGATGAAAAATTGGATCCTGGAGATCACTTGTCAGTAGAGAGAGTTTTGGTGTATCATGCCTCTGATGATGCTCTGACTTCTGATTTTGGAATTTGGTTTAATGTTTTTTGCTAAACTGAAATGAATTTTATTTACTTTAATAATCTTTGAGTTTGGAGAACAGTGTTGGAAATATTGTCCTAGATTTTGGAGAGAAACATGTAAAATGCTTGTAGTAAAATAGATTTGGAGTTCATTTAATGGGTCCTTGATCAGTATGAGAATCATTGTGGACACTTGTGTTGGTGTCTTAAGGGTTTCAGGATGGAGCAGATCCCACCTTATCTTCCAGCAGGCTGTTTCCTGTACTGGCAGCCCATTAAGTAGTGAAAGCACATTTTTGTTTGCCAGTTACAAGGTGCCTTTTGGCTCTTAATAGCCAAACTGAGGAAGGGAGGCTCCTTGTGCTAGGCACAGAGAGGAGCCCAGCCAGTACTGTATAACCCTTGAGGTGGCTTTGGGTTACACACAGTGCACTTCAGCTGTCTGTTACCTAACAAATGCTGCTTTTTTACTCACAAAATCAGTAAACCTCTTTAAAGGTAACCTGAGTTTTTAAATGAGCACAATCTGCAGGGAGACAGAGAAACATTCCAGCCCTTCTGTGAAACAAGAGTCCTGAACTGAGGAATTCAGGAAATCTCTGTTCAAAGTGTTTTAAAAATAGCTGAAAGAATTCTCTGTCTCAGCTCTCATCTGCATCAAATTGCTAAGCCTGAAGCAAATCCTTGTGTTTTATAAAACTCTTTTAAAAAGTCTGTATAAATCAGGAAGGATATTCCTGATGCTAGACCCTTAGTGCTTCTCTACATTTTAGCTGTAAGTATTCTACTGTGGTTTTTAGTTACCTTCTTATGTCTAATTCTTCAGGTGCAATGTTGAATATTGTTCAAGACTCTGCACTGTTAGAAGCCATTGGTTGCCAAATGGAAACAGTAAGCTTTGTTTTGTTGTTGTTTCTGAAGTTTTTGCTTCAGAAAGAATGTAATTCATTTCATCAGCAGTTTAAATAAGTTCAGCCCAGAGGTATGATCATATTTTCCCATTCGAAGATATCCTTCGTTATAGAGAATTCTGTTCAGAAAATCTACTCATTACTTAAAACTGACTTTCAGTTTCATAGAATCATTAAGGTTGGAAAAGACCACTAAGGTCATCTAGTCCAATGTCAGCCCATCACCACTGTGCCCACTAACCACGTCCCTCAATGGACAGTGACTCCATCACCTCCCTGGGCAGCCCTTGCCATTCCTGACCACTCTCTTTATGAAAATTTTCCTTATGTCCAACCTGAACCTCCCCTGGTGCAACTCAAGGCCATTACTTCTCATCATACACTAATCAGCTGGGAGAAAAGGCTGACACCCACCTCGCTACAACCTCCTTTCAGATGGTTGTGGAGAGTTATGAGGTTTCCTCTGACCTCCTTTCCTCCAGATGGAACCATCCCAGTTCCCTCAGTTGCTCCTCATAATCTGGTGAGGACTGATTAAAGTTCATGACTCTGCAATTGATCTTGTTAAAGCTCATCCTATAGATCTCGGTCTGTCCATATCCCTCTGTAGGGCCATCCTACTCTCAGGCAGACCAACCTTTCCTCCCAACTTGGTGTCATCTGCAAATGTATTGAGGGTGCACTCAATCCCCTCATCCAGATGATTGGTAACACCGTTGAACAGGGCTGGCCCCAGTACTGAGCCCAGAGGAGCAGCTCTCTTGGCCAGTCACCATCTGTGTGTGACTCATTCACCACCACTCTCTGGGCCTGGCCCTCCAGCCAGTTCTTTACCCAGTGAAGAGTGCACCTGTCCCAGCCATGGGCTGCCACCTTCTGCAGTGGAATTCCGTGGGTGACAGAGTCAGAGGCTTTGCTGAAGTCTAAGTAGATTGTACCAACAGCCTTTCTGACTTCTACCAGGCGAGTCACTCGTTCATAGAAGAAGATGACATTGGTCTTTAACGGTGGTGGCTAGATTACGTTCTTGCTGGGCTTTCACCTTTCTAATTCTTGATTTTTTCTAAATTTGCAGAATGGTGGTGAAAATCACCTCTTCAAAAGCCACAGTCGTACTAACAGTGGCATTAGTACTGCAAGTGGAGGCAGTACAGAGCCAACAACACCAGATAGTGAACGACCAGCACAAGCCCTTCTAAGGGATTATGGTAAGGACAGGACTTTGCAAAAAGATGATATAATAATATCCTAACCTGATTGTTCTTCCCCTTTTGTAGTTCTGGCTAATACATTAATGTATGTGGTGTTTGGAAGCCAAGACGGATACTCCTTTGCTGATTTGATCCCTTATGCACCTATGTGTGGTGCTCACATGTGCTGGTTGGTTTTGTGTTAGTTGGTTTTTGACCTGCTAAAGGACTCTCCCAATACAATTTTTAAAAAAGCTTATGGAAAACTGTTTATCATGTGTTTTCAAGACGTCCAATTTTCACAAACAGTAATGTGATAAATGTATACCAGGTGCAAATTAATGGCTTCATTCATTTTGGTACCATTCCTCTTCTTTCTGTTTTCAAAGACCATTTGGGGGACTCCTGTTTCTACAGAATAACGAAGCAGAATGCTTGCAATGTGTCATTTGTTATAACAAGATTTCTTCAATTAACATTAGTTTGTTTTGTCTTGTACTGTGCCTTTTTTGAATCTTGGTAGTAGAATTCATGTCGGGCTCAGTCTTTGTGTGGTAAGCCAGCTGAACGTGGAGATGCTGGAATTTCATTTGCTCCTTCACGCTTCATCAGTGCAATTCATGTTAGCCAAGTGAATGTGAGAACAGACCACCTTGTAGGCTAGGTGGGAAACTCCGTTCTCACCAGACAAAAATGTTTCTTTCCTCTAGTTCTCAATGTAAGAAGAGAGAGATTAGTGGGAAAGATTTTAGCGTATTCACATATGTATGTTTATATATACAGATGCAGGGATTTGCTTATGTTAGTGATTTCTATAAAGGATTTGTTTGAAGTGCTGTTTTTTACCACACCACCTTAATTATATGTTCATATGTTTTCACTGGCAGATGTTTCTGGCATCTCACAATGTAAAATAATCCTTCATAAGGTTAAAAAAAGGGTCATGATTTAAGTAGTTAAGTCTCTGTATTTTCAAACTGTAGTGTAAATTGAAGGATATTTTTTTAATATTTTGACCTCAATCTTGTTGGCATTATTGATTCATTTTACTGGATTTAAGGAAAAAAAACAATCCTGTGCCTCCAAGGTAAGGTTATAATACATTTCTGGAAGGAATTTCAACATTTCTGCTGGATGCTTGAAGGGAAAATTGGAAACAAGGTGGTTTATTTTTACAGATTAACTGTAGCTGACATTTGAATCTGTCATTAGGGTGACAGAGAACATTATTGCTGAAATTAATTCGCCTACTTCAGTTTTAACAATTGTATATAATATTTGTGTTCCTAATACTATGACGTTATAAGCAACTGCTCATAAAAGCACTTCCTTGTTTTTTATTTTAGCCAAAGATTCAGAAAAATTAAAAATTTAGAACAGTTTTATCTTCCAGGATGGTTTCTTCCATTATCTACACATAAATACACAAAGCAGCTTCTGATAAATATATTGGTAAATGCACAGAGAGAATAGGTAACTTCTGGCTTGAGTATCTGAAGTTGCATGTGTTCTGTTTGTTCATTACTGTGACTCAGTGAGTACTGATGCCTAACACATGTGACTAATGCCTGAATTCTTCTGAGTCTGTGAGATACCACAGCAGTGTAAGTACAGTAGCTAACAACAGCACAACCCAAAACAAGCTGTTGTGTTGCTGAAATGCATCAGAGTGCTGTGATTGTCAAAATCGTCTTTAAAAGAAAACAAAACCAAATTGAGATGAGGTGCTAATCTGAATACATTTGTATAGTGTACTGGTGTTGCATATGAGGGAGTTAGCCTATTCTGGAGAAACCAAATTTCCAGATTCTGGGTTGTGTATAATTTTATGTGCGTATCGTGGCTGCTTTGGCTTGTGCCTGTGCTTTGCTTATTGTTACTAATGCTTAGTTATTTTCCCTCCCTGTGGTTTGTGGTACTGGGGTTATATCCTAGCTCTTAATACAGATACAGCTGCAGGACTTCTGATACGCAGCATTCATCTGGTAACCCAAAGGCTCAACTCACAGTGGAGGCAGGACATGAGCATCTCACTAGCTGCGTTGGAACTTCTCTCTGGATTGGCAAAGGTGAGAGGTGAAGTTTTGATTACTCCAGCCTCTTCTCAAAGGAATGATTCCTGATCTGTTCAGGTGAAAGTCATGCCACCAGGCAGACGTCTATCAGCAGATGTTTATTTACAGAAAAGAAAGTACAGTCCTCCTTTTGTAGGATTGCTCCATCTTATCCTAAGGCCTTAGATTTAAATGAAGTGAGTGCAGTAAATGCCTTTGCACTGGAAGTGAAGCTCAGGGTGAGTGGTTCACATATATGTATCTCTGCTGGGTGATTCTGGCTAATTTTAGCTGGATGGGTCCTAATCTTTCTCATGGATTCACATGTGTGGTTTTGCTTTGCTTTGTGTTTTGGTTCTGTTTTGTTGTCATTGTTATTTTACACTGCAATGGGTGAATCCAACATATTAGGTTGAACAGCTGAAAGAAAACCATGCCTTTAAGCTTCCAGTGGGCAGTGTGTGGGCTTCAGCTCATATTTTTCAACCCCACTGTGATCCATTTCTCATAGGTTACTTTGTTAGACATTTCTAAGGCTTCTGCACAGTGGGTGGACAAACAGAACAATGGTTTCTGTTTCTCTAGGTTGGAAATAGACCAAGGCATTAAAAAATTTGATTGCTCTTTTTTGTAAGTGTTGTGCCTACTTTTTTCCTTCTGTGTCATCTGGGAAGTAATTTTCTGAGCTATGTGTAACATCTTTTTGATGTGAAGATGTCACCTGCTTGGGAGCTTTGTCTACACACAGCCCCTCCATTCCTCAGACTGGATGTGCTGTTTCTCTTTGCCACATCCCAGCTGAACCACTCCTGTTTTATTTTAGAGCCCTCAGCTATGGTCTGTGTTCATCAGTTATAAGGAGACTGGATTAATAACCAAGTTTGTGAATAGTAAATAACCAGAGCTACTGGGTTGGGGGGTCCTTTTTTTGGTGAAAAGTTAAAATGTCATTCTCTGCTTTTGTTCCCAGTCTGGACTCCATGATGCTTGTTAAGTAATACTTTGGTGTATTTACAGCAGCCACAATGAGCTGATGCAGCAGTTGGGCATTCCCTGACGTATTCCCTTTGAATACCTATGTCACAGGGCTCTTTTAAAGCTTGGAATCAGCACTGAGCCGTGATGGGCTGCATGCTGCTTTCATTTCTGCAGTAACATGAGGTGAAGGACACATTTGAAAGTATTCAGCAATGAGTTCAAACATGGTTATTGAGTGTTCCAAAGCACTGTACAGACTCAGGGGCTCCTGATTAAGCTATCGTCCTGTCCCCACTTTGGTGTGCAATGAGATGAGAGTGTAAAAACATATTTTCAAGTATCTACCCAGTTTAATATTAAGCACTGTAATCTTTGTATAATTCTTGAGCGACTGAAGTAGTTCTTCTGGGAAATCTAGTGTAGACTTCTTTCATAGCTGCAGATTAGAGAACCCATTCTGCTTTTGCCTTTGGAAACCACAATTCCCAAAGCCCGTCTCAGGTTAAGGGGTGCCTTGTCCTGTATCTTTTCAGGTCCAGGTTATTTCTGGGACTTGGACAATTATGAAAATCTTGTTTCCTGCAAGGGTGCTAGTTCCCCAACCTGCTTGTCCTAAGTGAATCTTAAAGGGACTCTGCCATATATCTTATGCTTCCAAAGGAAGTACTGTGTGAGGCTCCAAATTGTTGTACATACCCTTGTTGAGTACAGCTTGTTGATTACATGTCTGGCTACCATTTTGTTACCAGCAAGACCGTTTGCAGCATGCTGGTGGTGCCCCTCAAATAATGAATAAGACTTTATTGAATGGTCAAACACTACAGAGTAGAAAAATCCAGGTTCAACTGACTGCTCCTGTGTCAGTTCACATGAAGAACAGAGAGACTGGTGATGTGGTTAACTTCAATCTGCTGATCCTTGTCACTCGGTGTGCACAGCTCTTCTCTAGCACTCATAGTGCAGAGCCTTGCTTCCTGAAGCCCAGCTGGGCAGGGATAGAAGCTGAGGGAGTTTTCTGCAAATGAACTTTTTTTCTGGTTACTCTGCTTGTCTGAGCATGGGTGTTCATCAGTGAGAAAGTGAAAAAAAAATCACTGTGCTGACAGAATTTGCCTAATGGAAAAGGATAGGAGCAGAATGAAGCCCCCTGGATGGGAGACTGGGCAGTGAGTGGTTTCTTCTAGATACCATGTGGACATGAGTGGGGGTGCTGTAGCTGAAGGACAGGTCCTTGCTCAAAATAAGTTTAAAATACAAATGTATTCAGCTTTCAATTACTTTCTTATCAAACCAGATGGGTATTGTTCTTGCACTTGAACACAAAGCCAAGCAATGTGGTGGCACCTTAATGCAGCATTTCTTTTAGGATCAGTATCGATCACTGTTGAACATTTTTACCATGAAATAGCCCAACTGTTTATTTCAATTTCTTAAAACTGCATTTAGAAATGCTTTCAAAAGCTATTTCTCTGAAAGGTTTTGTGGGGGAATTCTCACATGACAGTCCTCTTCTTGCTTTATACAGGTGAAAGTGGTTGTTGATTCTTCTGATCAAAAGAGAGCTATTAGTTCTGTGTGCAGCTACATCGTGTTCCAGTGCAGCCGCCCAGCCCCACTCCACTCCCGTGACCTTCACTCTGTGATAGTTGCAGCATTCCAGTGCCTCTGTGTCTGGCTCACCGAGCACCCTGATATGCTGGATGAGAAGGTAAGAGTCTCTGGTGTGTGTATTCTTAGCCCCCCAAACCGATTCACATTTTGTCCCCAACCTATCAGTGTTTCAGACATTAAAACAATCTGTCTTTGTAGTTTTCAAAAGCATAACAGGAATTTCAAAATTTGGAAAATGTCTTTCAGTTTTGATTTCTCCTCTTCATTCACTGAGAATATTTCTGGCTATACAACCACCTTTCATATTTATAAGAAAGTGTATTAATCTTTCTTCTTGCTTTGTGAACTCTGAAAAAAAAGAAAAAAATGGAAATTGAAAAACAGAAAATTAATGGAGAAATATGAGAATTATTGGTATATAAACAGTGTAGTTTCCTGTTGTGGATGAGCTTCCCTAAAAGCAACGCCTTTTCTCATTTCTCAGCTCTTTCCTATCTAAAGCATTTTATAAATTTAACAATGGAATTTCTTCAATGCTAATATTTTGATTATCATAAAATCATAGGAATTATAGAATGACTTGAGTTGAAAGGAAACTTAAAGATCATTGAGCTCCAACCGTGTTGCCACGGGCACAGTTGCCAATCATTAAATCAAGCATCAGATCAGGCTGCCCATGGCTCTATCCAGCCTGGCCTTGAGTACCTCCAGGGATGGGGCATCCCCAGCTTCTCAGGGCAGCAGCCCCAGTGTCTCACCGCTCTCTGAGTAAAGAATTTCCTCCAAACATCTAACTGAACCTCCCCTATTTTGATTCAAACCCATTCCCCCTCATCCTATAACTATCAGACTGTGTAAAAAGTTGTCTGTTTATAAGCTCTCTTCAAGTACTGGAAGGCTGCAGTGCTTTCTAGCTGGAGTCTTCTCTTCTCCAGGCAGAACAAGCCCAACTGCCTCAACCTTCCTTGATAGTAGAGGTCCTCCAGTCCTCTGATTGTCTTCATGGCCTTTTCTGGACCCTCTCCGATTGCTCTGCATCTCTTCTGTGCTGGGGACTCCAGGCCTGGATACAGTCTCACAAGGGCAGAGCAGAGTGGAACAATCCCCTCCCTGCCCTACTGTCCCCCTCTGTTGATGCAGCCCAGGATACTGTTGTCATTCCAGGCTGCAGTTGCACACTGCTGGCTTATATCCAGCTTCTCATCCACCACGACCTTCCTTCTCCACAGGGCTGCTCTGAAGGAATTCTTTTCCCAGTCTGTACACGTATCTGGGATTGCCCTAGCCCCAGTGCAATGCCCTGCACTTGTCCTTGTTGAGCCTCATTATGTTCATGTAGCCTGTCCCTTTGGGTGACATCCCTTCCTTCTGTTCTATGCCTGCATCACTCAGCTTGGTGTCAGACGTGGTGAGGGTCTTCTCAGTCCCATTGTCTGGGTCACTGATGATGATGTGGAACAGCACTGGTGCCAGGATTTGCCCTTGGCGTCTTCACCAAGAAATTTTCTAGAAGCCGAGCAAGGCAAGGCTCAATCCGAGGATCAGTTTCCTGGGGGAGTTTGAAAAGAACAGGAAATGCAAGATGCATGTTGCTGATCTGATCAACTCCTGTCATAGTCTCAAAAGATCTTTTTTTTTTTTGTATGTGAACATTTGTTGTCATTGTAGCTTTGCTTACAGAGACAGCCCAGTAATCTTCATATATATTAAAAAATAGAATAAATAACAGGCAGAGTATTCAATAAAGATGCTTTCTGCTTGCATTTTGGGGTACTGGCAGTTGGTGGTAGTAGGTGACCAGGAAGGGATGATTTCCCTGGACATGGTACAGTGCAGGTTTATGCAGTTACGTTATGCTTTATTTTATTTTTTGGCATGAATTATGAAGTCAAGAAACAACACAGGCAAAAGCACCGAACCCTGCCTGGTTTCTGTTGGTAAAAGCTGATCATTTATTTGTGTTCCAGTTGTAGACAGCTACTTGTTCCTGGGAAAGCTTTCCTCTTTATTCCCTTACTCAAGCCTTCAGATCAAAGCTTTTGTTGTAGCAATCCAGGTATTTTCAGTCAATGATTTTGCAATGAGCATTGTTTATGACCTGTGATCCCTCTGAGCATTGGCCTTCTCTGTCATACATCTGTTGATGCTTTGCAGTGTACTTTTAGAACACTGTTATTGCTCTCTTGATAGATACCACCATTATTTTCCTTCCTTATGGATGCTGTTGGCAATTGAAAGTTTTGGAATTTTTATTTTTTTGCAATTTTCTAGATGAGTTAATTCTTGATTTCCTTAGAACTTAATTAAATTTTCTGCAGACAATTTCAGAAATGTGTTCATCTTTTAAAATATTTGTGTTTTTCAGTGGCTTTCTTAGCCCTCTTGGCTGTTCCTTACATATCTAATGGAATATATTGTGTATATATTAATTCAGTGCACTTTCTAACATATATAGAGGCATGTTAACACAATTAGACATCTATATAGTGAGAAAATATAATTCTTCTAGCAAATGTGATCTTATTTCAACACTGTTAAAATAGTTTTTTGCCTTTATCTCTGAGCTCATACTAGCAGCAGCACACTGAGTTGTCTGTTGCTGTTTCACTGAGGTCTTTCAGCTGTTTGTTGGAAAGCTTCTATTTTAATTAAGGTGGTCCCTCATGTGTTTTAGGATTGTTTAAAAGAGGTACTGGAGATTGTGGAGCTGGGTATTTCAGGAAGTAAATCCA
Source organism: Cyrtonyx montezumae (assembly GCF_038088225.1). Taxonomy (NCBI): domain Eukaryota; kingdom Metazoa; phylum Chordata; class Aves; order Galliformes; family Odontophoridae; genus Cyrtonyx; species Cyrtonyx montezumae. The sequence continues at coordinate 1,140,473 of NW_027072100.1, read as the reverse complement.
AGAACAGTGAACAAGAGGTCAAGTACAAAGGAGATAAAGAGCCAAACCCTGCATCCATGAGAGTGAAGGATGCTGCTGAAGCTACATTAACGTGGTATGTAATTTCTCAGAGCAAGTTGATTGTTCAGCATTGCTTTGTTAGAGAATGCTTTAATGGAGGGGTTTCCACCTGGTATGTAGTTGAGAGCATCTGAGAAGTCATCCAGAAGTTCCTTCTGGTTTGCCTTTTGGGCAGGGTTGTCCTGTGCTCTGTCTTCATTGTCTCCCCCCTCCTATCACAGCTGTCTAGCAAGAATAAGATTCCTGTAATTGCTGTTTTCTTTCTGCCCCTTCCTTTCCTTGGGGAGCAAAACCTTTCTTCGTCTCCTGGTGTTCTGCTCTTTGCCAGTGAAGAGAGCAGCTCCTTGTGTCTCTCACTTCCCCTTGTCACCTTGTCCTTCCATTCCCACAGTCCTCTCCTTGGCATGACAAGTTATGCTTTCCCCACACTGATGGGGAAACATAGATGCTGTCTCCTGTGTAATACAGCAGGCAGTGACACACGTAGCAGATGTAAGTTAAGGCAGGGTGAGATGTCATTCTGCCCACAGAATTGGGCTTGCTTGGTAGATCTGGGAAACTCTGCTGTAAGTGTGGTTGCAGATGATGTGTGGGTTGAGGAAAGGGAGCACAGAAGTAAATTGAGATTTGCTCCAGAGAAGCTGAAAAGTGCTGTTTTTTTCTGGGTGAATAGCATGGTGGTGTAGACAGGACAAATTGAAGATGAGTAGGATCAACATGTTTTGCAAAAGATGAGAGCTGCTTGCTTATTTTGTTTGTTTTACTTCACAATAAAATCTTTATAAACTTTACTTCACAATAAAATCTTTATAAACTTTACTATTAGTAAAAGCAACTGCGTAACTATAAAAGCAGCTTCTCGTTGGAGCTTGTGGGCAAACATTTATTGTTGTCTGAAAGTGCCATTTTTTCTTTAGAGGGATGCAAATATCTGTCTTCCAGGGGAAAAGTCTGCCAGGAGAACTTCAGTTAATTTATTTTTGATATGAGTGACAGCATTAAGAGTACAGCCCCATGTCAGATCGTATGAACTCCAGTCAGTGATGCTGCATGGAAACCTCAGCTCTCACTGTTGGCTCTTGTCATAGAGGTTTTCAGTTAGGAAGATCCTGCACAATTTCCAATTATTTAAGTGTATATAGTTTTGGGAGCTTTGTGTGTCTTAATATCTTTATGACCCAGGCAATAGGTGAGCTTGTTCTATAGGCAAATTACTCTTCTTTGTAAGATTCCTGTACCTTTTTTCTGAAATTACTGGTTCTGTTTTAAGGTGGGATGGTGCAGGTCATCGGCTTGCGGTAACTCTAAGGGTAACTGCTGTCAAGTTACAAATGAAGAGTGGAGTGAAAGTCTATGCTTGGGTGGAACAGTAGATCTTAATCTGTCGTGACTTCTGACTTTTCTTCCTGTTTGCAGCATCATGCAGTTACTTGGAGCGTTCCCTTCTCCCAGCGGCCCTGCTTCCCCTTGCAGCTTAGTGAATGAAACCACGTTAATTAAATATTCTCGCCTGCCCACCATAAACAAGCATAGTTTCCGTTACTTTGTTTTGGATAATAGTGTCATCCTCGCGATGTTGGAGCAGCCCCTAGGGAACGAACAAAGTAAGTTCAACACTCACTATTCCTTGTTCCTCTTGTTAGAACTACCAGCGTGCAGTTATCAAAACAACAAAGAGCAGTGCTACGTCATCATGTGCTTCTCTCACATTTCAGGGCCTTACCTGTTCTGTGAGCGTTGAATAGAGTGTTGCTCTGGAATTAAGTGGCAGGGCTAACTTCCATGTCAGTGATAGCTGGACACACACAAGCCCACCTAAATAGTTCATGCAGTTGCCTTTCATCCTTTGAGACCACATGCTTGCAGCTGACTGCCATCAGAACGATAGCTGATGACAAGAGCATTATGAAGACACCCGTGCTTTGACCAAGGAGAGCTTGTATTTAAAAAAAACTATTATTACACAATGCTTTGAACTGAATAACTGATCTTAAATTCGCCCTGTGAGTCTTCATGTATCAAAGCATTCCTAACAGGCAGATGAAACGCTTTTCTTTGCTCCTACTAGCTCCACTGATACTAAGAGAAAGTTGTTTTTTTATGAGTCGTGTTCCAGAATGCTCCAATCTCACAGGGAATCGCTGTACAGATCCTGCAGCCATTGCCACACGTCCATTCTCAATCTGGGTTGGAGCCAGTGTGTTCCTGACTGCAGTGGAGTGGAACAGCTGAGCACTTCTCACCCTTATTCTGCCTGTGCTAAATGAATTACTGAGGAATCCTGTAAAGCTATTATAATCTGAAATTAAATTAGCTTTACTTGCTGCACAGAACTTGCCTACAAATCCCCTTTGAAATATAAGATTAATTGCAGTAATGCATAAGAGTCATCTGTGTTCTGAGGCAGACCGCTGACGTGAGTCACTGTGGGGAGCTGGTCTGGTGTGCTGCCCGTGAAACACCAGGGAAGAAGTGCCTGTCTGGTAGTTACCTGAGGGTGTCAGTTCATGGTTTGCATGCTCAGAAGATAGGACATAGACCTTTAAAAGCTGAAAAGATGTAGAGGTATGATTCCTCTTCTAAGGTAGCCTTTAAACCTTGAAGGGAGCCTGGAATCCCTGCCATAGAACCCTGGCTGGCAAGTGTAAAGGCACTGTGGGAGGGCTGCAGTCTGAGCTGCCCTCTGAGCAGAGTCAGTACTGAATTCAGAGCAGGTTGCTGATGGCTTTGTCCAGGTAGGTCTTCGAAGCCTCAGGGGACAGTTTCTGTGTGTTTCTATTCCAGTGCCTGGCTTCTTTTAGAAATGTTTTTACTGCATGAAGTCAGAATCTTCCCCTGTCTCAGTTTGATTTGATCACTAGCTCATGTCTTTCCACCATTCTTATTGCCATTATTTGTGTGGAAACCTTAAAGAAAGTCAAAGGAGTATCATGGAAACCATGTTTCCGTATGAGCATTTATTATACCTGAACAGGCAGTGGACAAATAATAATAATTATTTTTTTAATTCACAGGAATAATTTAGGGAGAAAAACAGTGATCTGCATGAATGTGGACAAAGGTTACTTTTAATGGTAAAACAGAGCAGATCTGGTACTACTGAACAGAGTCCTTCTGTGCTTCAGATGGGGGATTACGCTCAGTGTTTGCTCCTCACCAGAATTTGTCTTCAGGGTCAGGGAGGGAGTTATCATTGAAAACAAGATCTCTGTAATATGTGTGCTTCTTTATGGTTCTGTTTCTGTTCAATGAAGTATTTGTGATTTATGATGATGTATTCTTCTTTTCACCCATGTGCTTTGCAGATGACTCTTTCCCCTCTGTCACGGTTTTGATCCGTGGGACATCTGGAAGATTTGCATGGGCCCAGCAACTCTGTCTTTTACCAAGAGGAGCTAAAGCAAATCAAAAGGTCTCTATCAAAGCCCATAAAGAAATCTTTAACTTTGAGGTGTTCAGCAGAAATTCCACTAATGTGAGCCAGCCCCACAGATCTGGTGATTATACATTAAGGCTGAGCCACGGGGCCTTTAGCTGTAGGTAATGTGACACATCTCTGGTGACTTTTTACAACTCATGATTAATATTAAATATAGGCTGTAAAACTGCTGTCACCTTCTAGGTTTGTGTAGGGGTGGGGGGGAACTCTGCTTATTCTCATTTTTTTTGGAAGCATCTTCTAAGGTGATGGGGCAGTGGACAGTGTGTACAGTGCACAGGCATGACTGGTGGTGCTGATCTTAGGATGTCAGGCAAAGCTTTTATAGAAGAGGAAACAAAGGCTGGAGTTCTGTGAGATGCTGCTGAGAGAGCAGCTCTTAAAACTGCAGAGCTCAGTGTTGCAAGATGGCTGTAAAATTGCTGTGAAGAAGTCTATCTAGTTGGACTTTGGGTGCTTCTGGACAGCAGTAGTGGATAAATGCCCAGTTGTGTTTTACATAGGATCTCTTGTTGCAGTTGCCTGGTGGATTATATTCTTGAGTTACCAAAGTGTTGTTGTTTGTAAACATCTCCCAGATGTTCAAACTGTTCATATAAAGTAGCTGAAATGTGGGCCTGTCAGTCTCAGCTGTCATGTTAACATCTAGATGACTGTGATCTCTGCAAAGCAGCCCTTGGAAGGACCCTTCACTTGATGCATTTGGAGCTGTGCTGTCACTGTAGTTGAAGCAGTTTGCTAGATAGTTCAGTCCAAGTGTGTTGCTTCCCACACCAAAGGAAAAGTCACACGTTGGCTGGAGACCTAACCAGTTTTAAGGGAACTGTTTCAACTTAAAAACATTAAATAACTTCAAGATTTGTCATTTTAAAGTGAATAAATTTTGAAGTAAATAAATTTATGTAGCAGTGTTCAAGGTGAAAATAAATCTCTCTTGCTTGGAGCTTACACACCTACAAACCTGCAACTAGACCTGCTGCTGCTTTCATTGGTAGCTTCCATTCTTACACAGTATAGCATAATGCAGTAACAAGATGTGTGAGGATAGATACTGCAGGGCTATTGCTACCCTGGTGGGTAGCTGCTGTTCGCTTCAGGACTTCTCAGCTTCACTTGTTGAGATCATCGTAGTTAGTAAGGCATAGCTGTTAGCTTTCTTTAAACATGGTTGAATAGATTTTAACCTAAGGATAAGGTGTTGCCCCATAAGCTTGTTGTTATTAACAGGATTTGTAACTACTTCAAGTTAGATGTTAAGGTGTAATAAGTACAGTGATTACAACTACCAAAAGGTGCAGAATGTTGCCTTTCTGTTTTACTTTTTTAATCTACAGTGAGGTTTTCAATACAAGTATCATTCAAGTTTCATGCATGACTGAGTGCTTTTTAATGATACCTCTGATGTAAGGATTAGTAAACCTGTGATGGGAAGGAACATTTTCCATCTGCTGTAAGAAGGTGTTGTCTAATGATGCAATGCTCTGAATGAAACTATCCCTCTCCCCACCTTTTTTTGGTCAGACTTTTGTACCAGAACCTCGACCAGCTCCTAAAAATGATGTTGGATTGAAATACAGTGTGAAGCACCGCCCTTTTCCTGAAGAAGTGGACAAGATCCCGTTTGTGAAAGCAGACTTAAGCATTCCTGATTTGCATGAAATTGTGAATGAGGAGGTAAGTAAGGTTTTGTCTTTGACTTCATTTTGCTCATTTATTTTGTCTTTTCACGAATCACATGCTACCTTCTTATTCTTCAGCTTGACTAATTCACATTACTTAATAGAATAATAAACTTTGAACAAATGAATCTCTGCACTGCCCCAGGAAGATCACAGTGCCTTGGATGTGTTCTTGGGGAGCACTGCTCAGCACCTTTTATTCTGGATTCCAATAACCTGTACACCAGTATTGCTAGGGAGCAGTGACTTGTAATTTGTTCCGTCTTCGATGGAAATGGAAGGGGCATTTGTTAGAACTCTTGTGGTGTGTGTGTAAAAATAGAAGTATTTTAAAGCTTTGCAGTACTTTAGTTTTTATTCACTTAGGAGGAAAATGCTGTATCTGATGTTGGGTGCATAAATTTGTAATAGCTCTCTCAGACTAACAGGGTTTTGAGATATTCAGTCACCCTGCAAGGTCACATTGATAGTGCTTTAGTGCAGGATAGTGCATCCTGGTGAAGTTGCAGTTGCTGCATGTGACTTAGGCTTTGCTAAACAGTGGAGCTGTTATAAAGTGCTTTGAGAGCTTAGTATTTAATGTCTGTACAATGTATTTCAGCTCGAAGAGCGACATGAGAAGCTGAGGAACGGCATGGCCCAGCAAATTATTTTTGAGACTTCTATAGATCAGAAAAGTGAGGAGGAGTGGCATAAGAAGAGCTTTCCTGATCCAATCACAGAGTGTAAGCCCCCGCCTCCAGCACAGGAGTTCCAGACAGCACGCCTGTTCCTCTCCCACTTCGGGTTTCTGTCACTAGAGGCATTGAAGGTGACCTGATATTTCCTAGTGTTATAATCATGGCATGAGTACCACTGCAACTTAGCTTAACAAAAGAGGAAAACTTAAGTTTCATTAGTGGAAGATTTTCTTTTGCAATGTGGTCAATTTCCATCGTTCAGGATTGAGAATAGGGTTGTGAAAGGCCATGCCTGAAGCTGAATGTGCTCTGAATAAGTGGCTATTAATGTATTTTTACAGTAGGTACATAAACGCTCGCACTCACCTGTTTGTATTGGAGTTATTCTTCCAGCTTGAGATAGGAATGCTCTGTAAGCATTTCTAAAGTATGGCTGCCATACAAGTTTCTGTTGCAGAGATTGTGTTGAAGTACTCCAAAATGCTTATATATGATTAAAATACTTTTAGGTTGTAGAGTTCATCCCTCTTGAACTTAAAATACCAGCAGTGTATAGAATTATTAAATTATTTAATTAAAATTCTACCTTTTAAGTGAGAATTTTGCCTTTCACTTGCTGCATTTTCTTCCAGAAAAGTATCAATGTTAGGAGACAGTGTCGCTATTGCAGTAATAAATGTAAAGATGCTTGGTGTTGTGTATATTGCTGGTACACAGGTTACAGTAATAAAACGAGATACAATGCAACTGTGGACAGTTATGTGGCACTTTGAAAGTCTCTGCTGCTTCTGTTGTGGAATGGAGCGTTTTTTGAGCAAAATTTTAGTTGCATTTTACTTGAAAAATGTTAGTTTTCTAATGAAGAGAAGTTAAATGCAACAAGATGTCAGAATTCTGCTTGCTGTCAGTTGCTTATAAAATGATTATATTGGATCAGAATTTTTGGTTTGGTTTTGATTCCTTTTAGCAGATTATTGTGGAAACCACAAGAAGTCTTTTCAAACCGGAATATTTTTTAAGCTGTTGAACTCTTGTCTATCCAATAGGAGCCTGCTAACAGTCGTCTACCTCCTCACCTGATTGCACTTGACTCTACTCTGCCTGGGTTTTTTGATGACCTTGGGTACTTGGATTTACTACCTTGTCGTCCTTTTGATACTGTTTTCATTTTCTACATGAAGGCGGGCCAGAAGACAAGCCAGGAGGTAGGAGAGTCATGGAGCAGAGCACTGGGACCAGTGGTTGTTGGCTTTGGCTTTGTTTATGACAGGAGGTGGAACAAACCACTGTGTGTTTTTCATTTGAAAGGTGATGTATGTTGTTATCTGCATTTAGGATTTCTGTGAAGTCTTAGTAAAACGTTTTGTATATATATGAATGAAAGGGTGTATTTATAGAATTCAAAGACTCATATCAGAAATGTGCTTCAGTTTGTAGGGAAAGTTGCAGTTTGTTTTTGATATGTGCAATATCCTGGTAGTTTAATTTGATTTTGGTGTTAAACATATGTTAAAGAAATCAGAAATTTCCTGCAAGAAAATATTACTACTTTGTAAGCCTTTGCATTATACTATTTGTACTGAAATGTGATTAGGTTAATTAGGTTAATTTATGCAAGCCTAAATCATGATTTCTTTCGACTGTGATCTGGAAGTTCACTAAGAGTTACTAAGAAGGCTTATGGGCTCAGTGGAGGTAGTTCTATAGTACTGCTCGTTTCTATTTGTGATTGTCATACTGAAGAGTGGGAGCGTGGCTTCAAAAGTAATTAGCATGTCATCCCGTCATGTTACTGCCAACATATAGGTGACTGAACACACCAGCACCTTCCAGGTCTGAGAGAAACATACCACCAATTCTTGAGACCAGCATCATGCTGTTTGTGTGTTTTAAAGTCAAAGTTTAGTGTAGCAAGTAAGCAGCCTCCAAAGTCAGTAAGGTATACAGGGAGTGATGTCTTCCAGCCATCCAGAAATGCTCTGCTCTTGCAGAGCTAGCAGAATATTTTTTTCCTCTGATGCTTGTATACAGTTATGGGTTTAGACAGGTGAGATTTATGTGCAGAAGTTAGTCCTGCAGAATTTGCGGACCTTTGGACACCCAGTTAGTAGTCTGTACTCAGGAGGATTTGCCATGTTAGTTAAAAAAAATCTTTAACATTTGGGAGATTCTGGGTGTTAGACAGACAGTGTAATGATGGCATTCCTGCTTCAAGACCCCAGAACGTCTTGCTGTGATTCCTAAGCCTTCTTGGTAGTGGGAAGTCAGAGGTGGTCAAGCTGGTAAGGTGCAGCCTGTGCAGCCCTGGGCTGAGGGAGAAACTGCTGCTGTTTCTGTGACCGAAAAGAAAGAGAACAGAAATAAGTCAGTGGTCATTATCAATAATAGCGATCAAGAGAGGAGATCAAAGCTAAGCCACGACACTGCTTTGGGCAGGGGTGGCTGTGTGGTGCTATGTAGCCATCCTTCTGTGTGTGCTCATGCATGGACCTAATTCTGTTCTGCAAGGTGAATCCCACTCCTGTCACAAGGAGTAGTGGCAGCTCTACATCTGATGCTGCACAGCCTACAGCATTGCCATCTAATGTGAGTGTTCCTAGATGAGCCTCGAGTGCTCTGCTGTGGTAGTGCACATTGATGGCTTAGAAGGGTGTCGGGGAATCTGAGTATACAGGGTAATGAAACTGCCCACACTGTTTTTGTATTGTGGTACTTAATAACACTGAACATCCTTTGAACGTGCTCTCTCACTATTATTTTCTTTTTTTGAAGGTGCTCAGTTATAGAACTATACTTTCATGTACACCTTGTCAGATACACTGCACGATGCTGTCTCTTCCCTGTATCCCAGCGGTCTGTGTCCCCCAGCATGCCTTGTCATGCTGGGATAAGGATGTATTTAGATGAGGAAACACCCCAGATCTTTATGCAAAGTGAGATGAGGGTGTTAGCAGTTCAGTGTGGTGTTTGACTTAAGTGCGTGCTCAATATCGCTGAAAATGGTTTTGCAAAATCAGTTTCATTATTTAATGTGAGGTGAGGCTGGTGCCCGAAATCACCACGTCATGTACAGGCAGTGATGAAATGCCTTTCTCCCCAAATTTCCCCTCAGTCTAATAGTGAAACCTGTACAGAAAATCCTCACGTTATGTCTGGTATTAATGCAGATTCTGTGTTGAGCAGGTCTGCGGTTTATCCCTGATGAGTGGATAAATCCTGAAATAGCCATTTGTAGCAGTGTGATTTCAGGTTTCATTAAAGATGGCAGAAAGGTACTTTGATGGATTAGGATGTTGCCATGCAGGATGCTTGACTCTGGGCAGCAGGGACAGTGTCTGTGTAGAAAGCCTGGTGTTCTAGACCGTTTTGGTGACAGAAAATTTTGAATGATAGAAACAAAGGCGGAGTGAGGAGGGAGAGAGCAGCTTCCTGGAATTTCTGTTCACACCGTGCTTCTGCTGGTTGTTTCAGATCCTGAAGAACATGGAGTCTTCCAGAATTGTTCAGCCACACTTCTTGGAGTTCTTACTGTCTCTTGGCTGGTCTGTCGATGTGGGGAAGCACCCTGGGTGGACTGGGCACGTCTCCACGAGCTGGTCCATCAACAGCTGCAGTGATGAAGAGAGACCTGAACAAGGTAAAGCGTAGTCAGCAGTGTAACACAGCTTTGTTTCCTTTTGGATAAAGCTGGTTTTGATTTTTTATTCCTGTGTGGCTATATGCACACTTGCGTACTTTTTTCAAATTTTAAAACACATTTACTAGAAAGGTCCATGTAATTTGGTTAAGCTTCAAGCCAAAGTGTTCAAAGTAATGTGTCTGTGTTGTTGGGAGGAAATAGCCTCATCAAGAAACACCCATACTCCATACTACTAGCAGTCTTGGTGAGTCTTGTTATATAATCCAAAACCAAGATTCAGATGAAATCGAGTACGGATTTTACTGTGTACTACCAGATGTGCTTGAAATACTGTAAGATTTTTAGTGCTCTCTAAGTGATAAAAATGAGCTTTTGATGAGTAAGTTAGCTGTAGTCATGCTTGGTAGTAAGTAGTGAAAGCGAGTGGCTGTTTGTAGGTCACTGAGGCTGGAGCCCACACACAGCTCTTCTGCTGTCCTGCTTCATTTACTCTGCTTCTTTTCCACTACAGCAACTCTTCCTCTGGGCTTGTCTTGTACTGTGACTGACTAAAGGCTTTTCTGAATATAACTACAAATGATAGAAAGTTTGAGTTGTTGGGGAGGACTTAAAAGATGCATGGCTTTCTGAGAACAAGGCAAGAGAGGTTACAAAATGGCCAGGGTTTGGTTTGTTATTTCTTTGGGGATGGAGTTGTGTTTTACACTGGGGCACAACCCTCACCCTTCCTTTTCTGGTTGTAGTTGTCAGTATGGCTGCACAAAAGATAGTGCCCTGAATTGGTGAGGTAATCTGTTTTAATGTGCGCTTCTTAACTTGGAAGGTAACTTTTCACTTCAGCCATTTGATTTAGATTATAGATGACCAAAAAGATGAATTCATTTAATAAATTGGTGGAAGAAGGGACAGAAAAAGCAATTGGGAGTTGGAGTGAAGGAGGGCTTGTATTCAATCTGACTCTGATGCTGGAAAAAATCCACAAGTGGAGTTGCACCTTTACTTAAAATCTACTGCTTCAGATTTTTAGCTGTTGCTTGGTAGGATTGGACAAACTCATGAATACTTCTGCTTAGTTTTTTCCCCCCACACTCTTTGCTGTGTCTGATGCTCTTTGTTTTGTTAAATGTGTATTCTCGTTGTAGATGGCTCAAAACAAAAAAACACACCAGGAAAAAGAGCAAAAAAAAACCCCAACCATTCAGAAGAGTAGAAGAGTTTCCAGTGAGATGTAATTAAAACAAATTCACAAGCATAGATTTTGGTTTTATTTTCACAGCCTCCCCCTCTATTCCCCCCCAGCCCCAAAGGGAATTAAGATCTCAAGCAGCTGGATTTGAGTTGAGTTGCTGCTCCCTGAGAGCAATGGGCTTGAGAGATTGCTTCCTGACTGTGAAGCATGGCTCCCAGCTTCTGGTGTGCCTCTGGGCACTGCTTTGTGTCAGTGTGCTGGACAGCACCACTGCGCTTTTGCTGGGGCAGCTGTTACAGGGGCTCCTCTGTGAGCTGGCTCAGAGAAATAATTCAGCTTAAAGCCTTTGCTGTTCTTTCTGGAGGAGGTGTGGGGAAGGAAAAGGTGATTTGGGGCATGTTCTTACATTGTGGCTCCACTGAAGACTTGTTTGCTGTCTGTACCGTGACAGCCTGGTGTATTGGCCAGCTGTGATGTAGGAATGAGTGGGGGCTGAGAACTAGGAGCTTTCTTGCATTAGCCTCAGTTCAAGGGTGTCTTCTTTTAATTATATGTTGAGATAGGGATTTATAGAAATTGCCTTAAATTTTAGAATGTTGTCAGGCTGAAGCAGCAAATATAAGCTGTCTTTTGAAACTTAATGATAAACTGAACAATGCCTATGTTAGAGGAAATGGGAAGAAATAGCAACTGGATGAATTCTTGTAGAAGGTGCTTACTTAGTGACTACTTACTTGACTGTTTAGTCCTTGGAAAGTATGATACATAGTAAATATAACTGAAATATATTCAGTATCTATTTCTAAACCAAGATGCTCTTTACTTTAAAATATAAAAAAAGTTTCTCTGAAAATTGTTGCTAGCCATGAAATTTAACTGTGAAATCTCACTTTAAAATGTAACTTGAATGATTTCTTCTCATTGCAGCTTGAGGTTGGAGATCTGTGCCTAGAGAGGTGAAACTTCCTTTTGACTTAACCTTTCTTTTGTGTCTGTTTCAGATGATGTAATGATTTCTGAAGATGTTGGAGCGAGTATCTTCAATGGGCAGAAGAAGGTGCTGTACTATGCTGATGCCCTGACAGAGATAGCTTTTGTTGTCCCATCACCAGTGGAGTCCCTAAGTAAGATCATTTTATGTACTTTTTTAAAAACAAAACACAATACAGAAGAACAATCTTTTTTTTAATAGAGAACTTTGTCAGAAGCAGAAACCAAAGAAGTAGAGAAGTAGTGCGAGTAGCAAGATCCTTGTCAGAAAAGTACTGGTTTAAATATCCTAATGCTTAGAATCCTTCTAAGGGATTGCCTGTTCAGTGCCCCTTTGTTTTTGCAGTCCAAGCATCAAATACGTATCTAGGTTTGCATGGTTGTACCTGAATGCCTGGGTGCCTTTCATAGGATGTGTGGGTTTGGTCTGCAGTTATTGTTAAAATATACTAATCCCTGCTATTGAGTTGGGAGCAGTTTTGCTGGTGGTTTTGTTCTCCTCTATCCCTTCTTGTTGTCGTGCTCCTGCAACACGAGGAGCGTGTGCCTAATTGCCATTTAGGTGAGCAAGAACTTTCATGACGTATTTCATTCCAATGAAATTCTGCACAATGGTTTCAAAGGTTAAGGAAATTCTATCCATAGGAAGAGGCTGTGTTGTGTAGGAAATGTAATGGGACAGGATGCTTCTAGAGCCATAGGGAGTCTATTAATTGCAGTCAGTTTCTGGGGTAGCTCAAAGTTATCCACTGCTGAACTCTCTTCCCAGTTTTGAGCTCTGTTTTGACTTGACTGTACACCCATCTGTGTATATTCAGTTTCAGAAACCTTGGAACCTTTTTGAATTTCAGAACTGTACATATGATAACAACTTGTGGGCTTTTTTGCACAGAACTGAAAACAAAACTCACTTTTCTGTTGGCTTATAGCTGATTCATTGGAAAGCAATGTGTCTGATCAAGAAAGTGACTCTAACATGGATCTGCTGCCAGGAATACTAAAACAGCCATCCTTGACACTTGAACTCTTCCCCAGTCATACAGACAATCTTAACCCCTCTCAGCGGGTAAGACAGAACTTGCCCTGAAAAATGGCATTTATTTGTTTGGTGGGGTTTTTTTTGCTTGATTTTATCTTCAAAATGCACAATGGCATTGCTGCAGTGAGTTTTGATAGTACACAATTCAGGCTCCTGACATTTGAAGTCACCCATTCCTATCACCCATTCCATCTTTAACAGCAGCTTTAGTCTGGCTAGCATTTGCATCTACAATAGGAAATTGCAAAATTGAATTAGCTCACTATAAAACTGAAACTTGCTAAGTAGGAACATCTTGCATACTAAAATTTTGAAGTGTATGCAGGAAAAAGTATATGTAGTATTCCCGAAATAAACCGGACCCCAATCCATGTTTGGAAATTTAGGATGGATTGACATGACTGTTCATCTCTGTGTGATTTAAAACAACCTGTGTCTGTTGTGGCTGAATTGAAGCTGCTTGAGTGTGGTAGCAATGCAGAAAGACTTGAGCTTGAACGTAAAAGATTTACAACTGCTAATTTCTTGTTATAAATTCACTTCCAAATGTACTTACTTATCGACTTAGAATATTTGAGAATGTTAAGAAAACCCTGAATGAGTTTTTGAGATGATTAAATGACTCATCTAAATAACAGCAGTTGCCCGGGTGCATTTTTATTGGACCTACTTGCAGAAAATTACTTCTAGTATAAGCACAGTGAGAATGGGAACAAACGAATTCGAGTGTAGGGCAGGAGCCTCAGTTTAGCTCACTGGATTGGGTGGGAAAATCCGCAAGGAAAAATACATTTCTTTGAGTACTGAGTAGATTTGCTCCAAAACATTGAATTGATAATGAGAATATGATAAAGCTCTGCCATGATGGATGTGCTGGGGTCCACAATAGCATGTGATTCCCCAGTATGACAGGTTGGACATGTGTGACAAAGCTGGGTAAAACAAAGAATGAACATTGTTTTCAACTTCTAAATAAGAGATGTTTCTGTTGTTTATATTGAATGTAAGTATTGTATTACTGTACAAATTACTGCTTCTAAGTTGGGTAGTCTCTCTGCAGCAGCCCCATCTTAATCATTTAGAGAGGTTGTATCTGTCTGAGATTTGAAAGACGAACAGTTGATGAGATGCTTTAGATAAATCACTGGATTTCTGGTGTTTGCAAATCCTGCTTTTCTCTTGTGTTGGAAACAGCTCAGTCCTACTTCCAGATCCAAGAGGGTGCCTCAGGGCCGGACCATTCCACCAATGGGACCTGAAACCAAAGTGTACGTGGTCTGGGTTGAACGTTATGATGATATAGGTGCGTAGAATTGTCATTGTTCACTGATGTAGCAAGAGAAAGGAAACCAGAGGGAAAATTCAGCTGCATTCCTCTGCTACAAAAAAAACCAACAACCTAAATCCTTACTAATTTCTATAACTGACACTCAAGATTCTAAAACTGTCCTTTGATATTTGAGTGATGGTCCATGGGGGTGTGTAAGTGAATCACTGGCTGTAGATCTGGAGATTATTTTAGCTCTGGCAGTACATGCAAAACACCCTCGTGAAGCTTCTCCATAAGCTCAGTGTATAAGACCACTGTGTGCTCTCAGCTGCTGCATTCTCAAATTGAGCTTCCTTTAGAAAAGTGATCTTTTTGACCCTTGTTTTGCTTCTGATCCGCTGGTTCTGTTCTGGAGGGATCATCAATTTCTTGGTACCTTTGAAACCTTCTACTTTGATCTGTCCTGTGGAGGGCTTACTGATTCTGCTCAGGTTGCCAGTTTGGATGGTACTGGGCAGCCCGTTGCCTTTCTTAGTGCCATGGTTCAGGCAGTGTCCTACGTCTCAAGCTGAATTAATGTTCCTTGCCTTGGTGTTTCCGCCCTGAGTCTGAATTACCTGGGAGAGACCCAGCTTTGTCCATTCTGTTGTGGCCATAGTATGGTTAGTGCTGGCAGCTGTCCCACAGGCTCGAGGAGTCCTTTGTTCATGAGAGCCTCCTGCATGCTGGTTCTAAGCTGTGGGGCAGGCTTTAGTGAGATGTGAGAGCCTGTCTGTGCTGGCCCAGCCTAGCAGTGTCTGTAATGCTGCCAGCAACAGATAATCTGTTTGAAGTTGTTTATTCTGCCTCTGATTTCTAATCCTCGTTCCCAGTTTAGCATTAATTAAATTCTTAGCACCTCCCAGAGGATAGCAACCAAGAGAGTGGAAGAGATCAGAGGAAGCTTCCCATAAGTCACCAGTGTAAAGTGTTCCCTTTCCCACTGAGGACTCTGGCACAAAGATCACAGTGTCCACAGCACGTATTGCAGAGCATTGCCTGGGATAAGGGTGCTCATCAAATAGGGAGCATCTCTTCCTTATCCAGACATTGGCCCAGAGGGTTTCTCCTTAGTGCCAGGAGCTGCCTAACCACTTCAGTTCCTGAGCTGGTGTCCCTGACCATCTCCCATGTGAGTGGCAGCTCAGGCTGGCTCATTGGACAGGCAGTGAGTGCACAGGCATGTTTCTGCTCAGCTGCTTCTTTAGCAGCCAGGGGAGTCTCCCAGAGCTATGGGCCTGAAGCTGAAGAAATGAGTGTGTGAGCCTCAGTACCCTTGGCAGTTGGATGACTTGTGGGGGAGCTCTTGAAGGTTGCTCTTAGCCCAGAGCCTTTGCCTTATGCTTTTTGTGTTCTTGGCTTTTGCCTTATGCCATCTTCATATTTGCACAGTAGGAGAGCTGACTCTGTAGTTCAGGCTATCTCTGCTGTACAGCTGCTGGCCCTCCCTCTTTATTCACCTTAAAATACTTCTGTGGCCATTCCCTCTGTTAGACCTGGGTGCTGTGTGCACTCAGCACCCCAGTTGTGATGGCAGAAAGTGTTTTCAGGCCTTACGCTCTTTCTGCTGGAAGAGTCATTGGTGTTATCCTGCTGTCTGAACTGTGCTTTTCTCAAACTTCTCTGTAAGCTTCTGCCCCCGAACAAATGGTGGGAAGTGCCACCTTCCATTCCAGTTCTTATTTATGCCTTCTGCCCGTTACCAGGGCCAGGCAGCAGGGCAGTAGGTTGTGGTGTGGGCTTTGCTCGAGGAACGACGCTGTGTTTGCCGGAACAAATCGGTATTCCCATGGTGGAAGTGCAGATGTGAGCAGTGGTACCATTTGAAATTCCCAGCACTGTTGTTGATGCTGATGTCTTGCAGATGGGAGAAGAAGCTACTGAATAATGATTTGAAAGGTGTTTTGCAATTGTGACACGTTTCAGCTTCTTTCTGCTTCACTGTTCCTCTGCAGATTTTGACCTTTGGGACTGAGTGAGCTGAGGGTCTGGGACATGTTCCCTAATCTGTTGAGCAGTGGGTGAAGGTGTGCCAGTGTAAGCGTGGACTGCTTAAGCTTGAGTAACAGAAACAGCCCTTGTATCAGCAGTTTTGCCAGAACATCCCCACTATAAATGCTTGAGGGCTGCGTGGGTTTACCTGTTGATGAGCAGTTTCTTTGCACAAAAACAAAGTAGCAAAAAAAATCCCCGGGGAAGCCAAACTTCATTCTCTGCATCCTCTTACAGAAAACTTTCCCCTCCCTGATCTGGTGTCTGAGACCAGCACTGGTGTAGAAACTACGACCAACAGCAGTGCTTCCCTAAGGTAAGACCTCTCTGGTTTGCGTTATTTTCCTTGGTTCTTCTGCACTGCAGTCTAGATTGCACTTCAGAAGAAGCCACAACTTAGTTTATTTGCATTCTTCAGCTTCCACCAGGAACTCCAAAAACTGTAGATAGTGCTGTTAAAAAGACAGATGAGCTCTCTTTCTGTTGAGAGAAAAAAAACGAAAGAGCTTTTCATACTGCTGTGGTTGAAACGTAAATTAAGGAGTCGAAAATGTGTAGTCTTATTCTTGGGTTTGTGATCAGTCTCCTTTCTGACTTACTCCCTGGTGAGGTAGTTAATACTCCATTTATGTCATGAAGCTCAAAGCCCCATCTGCAGGGCTTTCAAATTCTATGGTGACAGAAGTCCATAGGAACAGTGCAGCTGATGGAGCCATCCTTAGGTCCAGAGAATGCACACAGGAACCCTGCTGGTTTAGCCACAAGATGTTTTAACATCCTTTTAACACTGCATCTGTGAAGGAAAGTAATCATTTTAATTGAAACACTGCTGTGGAACTGATTTAACAGCCATATTTCTTTCCCTTCAGATCTACCATTCCTGAGAAAGAAGTTCCTGTGATCTTCATCCACCCTTTAAACACTGGCTTATTCAGGATAAAACTACAAGGAGCAACTGGGAAATTCAACATGGTTATCCCGTTGGTGGATGGGATGATAGTCAGTAGGAGAGCTCTTGGTAAGCTGAAGGTGATTAGGAGCACCCGTGGTTTCTTTTTTTCCTTGTCACTTGGAGGCAGTTCATGGAGTGGTCTGATCCTTCCTGCTTGGCCCTCGTGCATCATGGTGGTTCTGCCAGCAATGCCTTTACCTGTAGCCCTTCACAAGAAGCAAACTGTAACCAACACTTTTTGTATTTTTGTTTGTGCTACCCTCTTTGGTTCCCTGTTACGTTGTTACAGTGAAATCTGGCTAATCCCGAGATCTTAATGGGGATCAGAGCGAAGGAAAGCTCAGGTGTGTGTGGTGTAACGGTGTATCTGCAAAGTGCACCGGGTGGGATTTGTCACTGCACGCTGGACATGCCAGCAGGACTTCGTTTTGTTCTTCTCGCCACCAGAGTGGGAGCAGCTGGTTGGTGTTCAGCTGGAGGAGCTGTGGGACAGGGCTCCTCTGTCTGTGGGAGCCAGGCGAGGGCATGGAGTGTTATAGTGGAATGGAGAAATGTAGTGTGGATGGAAGGAACAGAAACGTGCCTGTGATGCTGAGCACAGCGGGCTGCGATGCTGGCGTTCCTCATCTGCCAAAGGGTGCTGCTGAGTTCCTGGGCTCTGCTGGGTGCTGCGCTTGTTCTGATTTAAAAGCAGGCTTGCAACAAAAAGCCACAGAGATTGGTAGGCTCATGTTAATATGTGTGTGCTGTCCACTTCTTCATGTATTCCTGGATGCATTAATGAATGATCAGCGCTGCCTGTGCTGTAATAAACTCAGCAACTGGAATTTTCTCTCTAGTGAGAGCTATTCCCCAGGCAGAGTGAAATGAATAAACTCTTAGTAGAGTACTTGGACATAACCATAAAACTGATGCAGGAATCTGCTGGGGATGATTTCCAGGTTGTGATTTTGTACGTGTTGTTCAGTGATGGTGAAAGTGGAGCCAGACAGGGCCTTCAGATGAAGTTTGTGACCTCAGCTGACAGCAGCAGCTTGCACTGATGAAGAACCAGGTGTGTTTTTCCTAGGGTGGTACTGGGTTTTCGGCCATATTGGCACAAAAACAGTGACATTTGTCTGATCTCTGATGTCAGTAAATTCAGCTTGTGTGCAGTCAGGAATCAGGTCCTCTAGATAAGAAAGGCAGTGTTTGCTGTTTTACTGACACTTCTGTATAGGCAGAAAAGAGGTCAGTGGATGCTTTTTTTCACAAAAGATGTGTATGAATTTAATGTTGGAATACCAGGACAGCCGGTTCCTGGCGACAGTCGGTCCTCTCTCCTTCCCCTGCTCAGAGGGGTGGTTCTGCTGACCCTGCTGGCTCCGTGGTGGGTTTTGCTGTGCCCAGATGGCTCCCCAGCATCGCCCGCCCCCACCTCAGACCCAGTCCTCGTGTGCATGCCTCCAGCTGTCGGACTGCTCCTCTGGGGGCAGGGCCCTGCATCGCTTGCTGACTCAGTCCCAAGGGCTCTGTTGCAGACTGCTGCCTGGCACTGCCAGAGCCGGGGAGCCCTCCCCCACTGGGTGGGCATACCTGGACTGCATCCCTTTCTTATTTGTGCCTCGCATGCAGGGCTGGGGGCAGGGATTACCAGTTACCAGCTGGTCTTTCCGAAAAGTCCTCCACTTGGAGCTGCTGAGCGTCTTCCCCCAGCTTCCTGGGTGGGGAGGAACCACGGGTTTTCTTTAGCAGTAAAACTGTCCTAGGGACGAAGTTGAATTTGTTTAAGCTTATTTCCAGTGTTCTTTCTTCTTCAGGTTTTTTAGTGAGGCAAACAGTAATAAATATTTGTCGGAGAAAGAGGTTGGAGAGTGATTCATACAACCCCCCCCACGTCCGCCGAAAACAGAAAATCACAGACATTGTCAATAAGTACCGCAGCAGGCAGCTGGAGCCGGAATTTTATACCTCGCTTTTCCAGGAGGTTGGGCTCAAGAACTGCAACCCCTAGGCCATTGCCCTCCCCGGACAATTAGATCAGAGCTTGGTGGCTACAGTAATGAAAACAGTTAAATAACAACAAATTTCCTCAGCCCGCCGGAATTCAGGAAACTGTATTTTAGCACAAGTCAGCAGATAGCATGTGGGAGGAACGAGAGACGAATCCAGAACGCTGCAGTCGGGATACTGACTCGATTCACCTACCCTCAAAAGATTTCTTAATTCCAGTCTTCCTGGATGCTCGCAACATAACCTCTTCACGCAGCCATCTATTCCAGACTAATTAAGAACTGTGTCTTGTTCTGTGAGAAGAAAACAATCAAAGCAAAAACATCTCTGCATCTAAGTACGAGGAACGCAATGCAAACAAAACTGCCTTCAGACATCTCGCTGCACCCACTTGCCGAAGGAGAGAGCAGCAGGATCTGTCCTTGAGGAGGGAAGCTATTTCTGAGCGCTAACTGTCCCCACCAGGACTGCAGGAGAAGTTTCTGGCACCCTTCAGCGTTGTGCAGAAGGTACTCCACTGCCTGAAGCCGACTTGGATGCCACCAGGAGGAGAGCTGCTCGGGAACATCGGGCCACCAAGTGCATGACCAAGGTGCTGTGTCTTACAGTACCCCCCTGCTTGGGCTGAGTGTGTGCACAGTGCTTCTGTCACCTCGGGAACAAACGCAGCGCCCGGAGGTGTGTCAGAAACCTGACAAACGGAGAAAGTCAGCGACCTGACTTTCAGACACACCTTCTGACCCGATCAGAGTTCTCAGTTCTACATAAGCAAGGTTATGACTTTCAGGTCTGTTGCAAAATGTCACATTTAATTTTAGTAGCCTGATTTTATTTTTTTATGCAGCTAATTATGCTGAAATGTCCCTATCACTCGGTCCCACTTCCATTAGATGTGCAAATATCTCTTGCTTTCCTTCCGCTGGGCTGAAATCTGAGGCTCTGGGGCTGCCTCCTGCTGACATTTATCACATACACAGTTTTTGCAGCTTCTGCACTTTTCAGAAGCTCCTCTTACACAGACTATGAGACAATTGGAACAGGAAAGTCAGGAACTCTTCTTTTTTCCATTCAGTTGCCATTCCCTGGAAAGTCCACTTGGAGTTGTAGCTTAAAATTGTTTTGAAGCTGCTGGGCTGTGTCAGCAGCAGTGATTCCCCTTCAGTGATGTCAGAAGGTCTCCCTGGTTCTGGGGTCTCCCTTGGCCCAGCCCAGGCACACGAGTGGGTCGTTGGCTCATCCCAGGGGGAGCACACGCTGTGGGTTCGGTTCTCTGACCTCTGGCAGTTTCTGTTGAAGCACTCTGCTTCCTCCGTGGCCGAGCTCAGAGCTGCCGAGCCACCGCTGGGCTGTGCTGGGAAAAGATGTTTACAGCTACACCTTAATGCTGGGAATCTGGGAGCTGCAGAGGGCAGTGGTGTTCTCAGGAGTGCTTTTGGGCCCCCAGCACAGTGCTGCCTTGTGTGGCAGTAATGAATCGTCGCTGATGTTCCCATGTAGGTGCAGTGCACGTGTTCTTTTCCTCCCCCTGGGTGGGTAGCGGGAAAGCATAAACATAAGCAGGAATTTGTGGAGCTCCTCAAGTTTTAGAGTGTTTCTCGGAAGCTCTTTAATATGCGTTGTGGTAATGCCTGTGAGTCACATAACTTTGATATTTCAGTTACTTTTTGCAGCAGTTTTGACCTGAAACACTCTTACTTGTCTCATTACAGCTGCCCTGCCGGGGCTGTGCCCTGCTCCCATCTGCCTGTGG
Organism: Cyrtonyx montezumae; assembly: GCF_038088225.1. Lineage (NCBI taxonomy): Eukaryota > Metazoa > Chordata > Aves > Galliformes > Odontophoridae > Cyrtonyx > Cyrtonyx montezumae. The sequence continues at coordinate 1,119,762 of NW_027072100.1, read as the reverse complement.
CTCTTCAGAGGGCTCATGCACACAGAGGCCCTGCAGAGCACACAGGCAGGGGCATGCGGGGTGTCAGCTGAGGGGAGCTGGGTGGCAGGAGTGCTTGCTGCAGGAGTGGGCACCCCGGGCTCCCGAGAGGTTTTGATCCAGGTGAATCACAAGTGGAGAAGTGAAACCACGTGATGAGATCACCATAGTGGTGAGTGGGGTGGCCTTGCTCCTGCGCTGCCTGGTTGTGAGGGGCAGCAGCTGTTACTGCTGGGCCTGGTGGCAAGGCACGAAGGGGAGCGTGGCCTCGTTGCTCCTCTCAGCTCTTGCCATGGTCCCTTTAGTGCACAGACACTACATTTACCCACAACCGTGTATGTACCTGTTGGATCTAATGGCCAAACACACTTTAGTCCACTGACCTAAAAGATATGAGCAGTGCATGAGTAGCAAAGAGAAACATGGAGCGGTCAAACATTCACACATCTTCAGTAACTTGAAGCCCCTATGCCACAGCCATGAGTGTGTGTCACGTGCAGAACCATCGCTTTATATCCCAGTGGGCTGCAGAAGCTGCTTTCAGGTGCACAGGTACGGACGGGAGCAGAGCTGTGGGCTGGGGGGGCCCCGGGTGCTGAAGTGGAGCACTGCGTCTCACCGCGTGGCTGAAGAGCAGCCCTTAGCTCTGTTCCTCGTTCCCACTGAGTGTGAGTGTGGTGCCCACCTGAGCAGTGCTCACAGGGGGAGATGGGCTCTGTGTGTGCCACCGCCCCTCCCCCACAGCCGGGGAGCAAGTGTTCATCACTCGCTTCATCCCATGTGTGCCGGCAGCGCTCCCTGCCTCGCACGTTTGTGGTGACCGAGCTGTGAGTTTGGGGCTTTTCGATCTGGAGAAGGGAACTTCAGACAGTGTCAGTGCAGGTGTGGCAGGGCTGTGACGCCAGACGCGTGCCGTGCTGCCAGCCCTTGGGTTGGGCACAGGCTGCAGGGCCCGGGGCAGAGCTGTGCCCTGTGCCTGACAGTGCTGTGAGGAGCCCAGAGCTGGGTGGCCCAGGACGGCTCCAGCTCTTCTCCCCCGAGGGCTTGGAGCACGGCCGAGGTTTGTGTCAGTCGTGGTGTGGCGCCGGGTGCCCTTTGCAGTTGTCAGCTTCACAGCTGGCGCGGCTCTGTGCTCTGCCCTTACCCATCCGAGGGCGGATCCCCACCGCCAGTTGCATCGCAGTGAGCTGCAGCTCAGCCACAGGTGTGACACAACCGCACCGAGTTCCTCTGTGTGCACTGTAAGACCCCTCAGCTTGGGCTGGTGACTGCTCTGAGTGACGTGGTGCAGGAAGGGGGGCAGCAGAGCGCAGCTGCCATCCGTGACTGAGCGGTGCCGCTGACGTCCTCCACGTGGATGTGAGCGGGCGCACGAGGTGAGGACGCCGGGTACCACGTGCTTCAAGTCCTACACAGTTCGTATGGGTCTCTGTGTGTTGCCAAGGAGTGATCTTTTTGTTCCTACTGTATTTTTCTGTAAATATCCCTGGCGCTGAGTTGTAAAGTAAAGGCAAAATGTAAATATGAAGATGTGAACTACGTTCCCTCGTCTCTAGTCCTTTATCTCTTATTTGTTTAGGGAAGGCACACAAAGGCTTGTTTGTATTTATGCCAATTCTTTGTCCAGGAGAAACACATCAAATACTGAATGTAACACAATTAGCCCAATAAATTTTAAAGATTCTTATCTAGTAATCTTTCAGGTTTCTGTTTTTGATGATAGTTTTCCAGTTATTTCGGTTGAAAATACCAGTGCTGGCGCTCCCCCCGTCCTGTGGGGCGGGCACGGGGGGCCAGAAGCCTGGTGTGCATGGGCAGGGGGATCTGAAGCACTGAAGCTGTGCAGTTGGAGGGCAGTGCTGCTGATGTTGCAGAAACTGCTTTACTGCAGGGTGCTGCCTCCTGTGAAGGCAGTGCAGCTGGGGTTATGGGTGCTGGCAGCACGGAGCTGGGGGCACCTGGGCCCCAAGAGGCGTTTGCTGGGTCTGGGCCCAGCTGTGCGTTTCGGAGCCGAGCAGTGTGTCCTGGCAGCCCCATACTGCTCTGCCATGTCCTGGCACACAACGCAGCTCAGCACAGAGCGCTCCTGTGGGGCTGGGGCTTTGCACGGGGGCTGGAACAGGAACCACTGGAGGCACCTTCAGAAACGCCGGGCAGAGCAGTGCAGTGCCCTCAACATTGGCACTGCAGTGTGAGGCTGCTTCCTGCTGCCCAGGAGAGCAGTGGGATTTTCTGCTTTATTACACCAAGGTATGATTTGTTACCAGAAACATCCACCCTGCATGCCAGGGCTCATCTCTGCTTGCAGCTCAGCTGTGGCTGTGATGGCAAAGAGGTGATGTGAGGTGGCTCCAATGCTCAGGGTTGTGTGGTATCCCCACCACGGCCTTGGGCACCCGCAGGATGCGGACACAGGAGGGGCCATCACCGAAACAGCTGTCCCCTCCAGCAGCAGGAGTGAGGCACGGACATGGGCCGGGCCCTGGCAGCACGGGGCCATAGGATGACAGTAGTAAATGATTCCACGCATCTTCTTAAAGCACTTAATGTATGTGCCCGTGTGATTCGTTATTATCATCTAATAAAAGATTATCTGACTCACTTTCATGTTTCTTCCAATTACAAATTGAAATTTTTCCCACTATGACCTTGCAGCTGCTAGATTTTCTAAAATTAGCCATAATGATGCATTTTACTAAGATAATTAATTATCTAAACTGAGAAAATTGAGTAGTAGAACTACTTCACATGCTGCTAATTATCTTTTATTATGTCATCTTTACATGCAAATAAAGAAATATTGTGATTATTTTAAATACTGTTTTCATTAGCTAATACACTTGTTAGCACAGTGATGGCTCGACTCCTCCTCTGCAGTAAGAGCCCCCAGGGACTCGGGTGCTTGTTGCCTGCAGGACTCTTATTTTCAGATTAAAAATACAGAGTTACACTCAGAACTTGAATGTTAGTATAAAACTTGAGAGCAGTTGGCAGAAATGGCCCTGGGGATGTGGGGTCACTCGAGTGCCCTTAGGGCACAGGGAACAGGGGTGCCCTGGGCAGCAGCAGAGTGCTGCTGGAGGGTTGAGGCCATCCTGCACCGCACTCAGTGCTGTGCGGCCGTGCAGGAGCGCTGGGCACAGCTCGGGGCTCGCCAACATGAGAGGGACGTGGGAGAGCAGAGAGGGAGCAGCTGAGGGCTGTGGAGGTGATGAAGGGAACAGAGCACCGCTGCTATGGGAGTGTGCAAAGAGGAGCAGGCAGTGGTGGCCGGGGACAGGACCACAGCCAGCAGAAACAAACAGGGAGCTGGGCAGTTCCCTCTGGACATCAGCACACACTGTGACCTGGGAGGCTGCAGGGTCTCCTCCATGGAGATCAGCAGCTTCTGGACACGGTGCTGGGTGCTTAAGGGTGCTTGCTGGAGCAGGATGGGAGCAGATGCTTCTGTGACATGCAGCAAATAGGCCCTTCGTGCTTCTGAACAGCAGCAGTGCCCTGGGAGCTTTGAGTTTCCCTCCGTGCCTCCACTCTCTGCTGCTCCACACAGAATCACAGAGATGTAGGGGTTGGAAGGGACCTCTAGAGATGATCAAGTCCAACCCCCTGCCAAAGCAGCTCCCAGCCCAGGTTGCACAGTTAGGCATCCAGGCGGGTCCTGAACATCTCCAGAGAAGGAGATCCACCACCTCTTTGTGCAGCTCCAGTGCTCCATCACTGCACTGTGAAGAAGTTCCCATGCACATTTGTGCAGAACTTCCTATGCTTCAGTTTGTGGCCATTTCCCCTCACCCTATTGCCACACACTGCTGAGAAGAGTCTGACCTCGTCCCTTTGCCTCCTGCTCCTTAGATATTGATAGACGTGTCATTTCACCTCTGAGTCTTCTTTTCTCAAGGCTGGACAGCCCCAGGTCTCTCACCCTTTCCTCATAAGGGAGGTGTTTTCTCCAAAAGCAGCATGAGCTGGCTCAGGGCATGGAGGCACCACCGTGTTCTGATAGCATCCCCACAGGGGATCAATTGGGTGTTCTTCCCCAGCCCTTGTTTTCTCCCTGTGAGCTGACTGGGAGCAGAGCCCCGCTGACCCAGGGCTGCCCTGGGGAGCTGTCCTTGGCAGATCTGGGGTTGCCTGGGAGGGCTGGCCTGTGCTGGGAGGACCCTGCGTGCTGACACCAGTGCTATGAGGAAGGCATTGGCAGCACCAGCATGGCACCGTGCCCCACACTGACATGGGCCCACCCAGCAGCAGCCATCGCAGGCTGTCTCTGCACGAGGAGCTGAGCCATAAATGTGCAGTGGGACGGGCTGCCTAGTGCTGCTCAGCCCTGCGGCCCCTTCCCGTCCTCTCGCGTGCTGGGGGGTGGCAGCTGTTGGAGCTTTAGAGCTTGCAGCCCCACTCTGGAAACCAGCACCCTTCCCAGCACGGGCAGGGGATGTTTCTGCTCTCTTCAGCCTTCAGCTCTTAAATCACATCTGTAAACAGGGGGGAATGTCAGGATGTTTGGGCACACAGGTTGGCACTTGGAGTGGGGGGGAATTAGAGGATTGGTCACAGGGCCGCTGGCTTTTGTCTCACAACTCCAAAGAGGGCTCCACTGGGTGGGCAAACCACACTGCCTGCCGTGCCCTGCTGCAGGAGCAGCCCACAGCCAAGGCCCGACCCGCAGCTGCAGCAGGAGCAGTGGGTGCAAGGAGTGGCGTGAGAGCGCACGGAGATGTGGCAAGGTGACATTGCTGAGATACACACTCCCAGCAGTGGGGCTGTGCTATGATGGAACAAAGCCGTGCCCAGGGCCGCGCCGCAAGGTTTAGTGGGCAGAATGGTTTTCAAAAGGGAGGAGTTGGCAGTGCGGATGGGACAGGGTGAGCTCAGACCTGTTCCCAAAAGGCCCATTTCCACCCCGCCACAGCACTGCTCAGCCTTAGCAGGCATGGCAGTTCTCCTGCCCAGGCACACTGTGCCCCATGCTCCAGCAGGGACACTCCACCTCCCAGCCAGAGCACTTCTCCCCATGCAGACACACAGGCAGCAGCACCTGCTCCAATCTCACATCTTCTGATGTTGAAGCATGGTGATGGACCCGAGCAGCACTGACCACACTGATGGCTTTGAGCATCTCCCGGCCAGAGCTCTGTTTCCCACAGTTGTGGTTCCTAAGCCCCAAATAGTGCAATAATCCACACCAAGCAAACACTGCTCTGATTTTCTGATGGCAGCTGCTGTGCAGGGTGAACAATCTCTGACCACGCTCCATCCCCTTGGACAACACAGAGCTGTCCCCTGCTCCACTGTGGCATGGAGGGATGGGCAGAGTGTCCTCAGATACACCAGCAGAGTGAGTGTATCCTCTCACTGAGGAGAAAAGCTGATCACCTTGCTGAGAGGGGGAAGCACACAGGGCTTGGGCAGGGATGAGCTGCAGCCAGCCTGGGGGGCAGGGCAGGGACACCTCCCACCCAGCCCAAAGCTGGTGCTGCTGAACCCACAGTTTCATGGGGGAGCCCAGCTTGACTGCCCCTTTCTTGTACATTGATGCACTTCTGTTGGAGCATTTATCAGAGGCTCTGCTTCAGGATTTTCAAACATGAACCCAACACCATATGTTTGCAAATGAAGTGAGGGGAGATTGAACAGCAATCTGTTTTTTGTGGCATTAGAAAAGACTGCATCTCCCTTGGTCCAACAGAGGAAGTTCCCGGGCTGACTTCTGGGAGGACGCTGCTCAGAGTTCCCTGTATACAGGGATGGTACACACAGAGATGGTGCACAGGGGATGGTGATATACAGGGGTGGTTGTGCACAAGGAATATTGCACACAGGGATACTGCACAGGGGGTGATGCACAAAGGGATGCTGCATAAGACGTGGTGCCTACAGGTATGGTGCACAGGAGGTGGTGCAAAGGGATGGTGAACACAGAGATGGTGAACACAGGGGTGGTGCACCAGAGATGGTACACACAGGGATGGTGCACATGGAGTCATCAAAGCCATCTGTGCTTGGAGGAGAGGCTTCAGCTACTGAGCCACAGCTGCTGGGGCACAGAGAAGAATGCCCAGCTTGGCAGCTGGCTTTTTTCCTTGATGTTCAAAATCCTTTAGATCAGAGGTTCCAGCAAACACTGCAGACACAGCCCAGGCTGTGGTGGGTCCCCTCTGCCCCCACCCCCCCCTGCACTGCTCTGCAGAGAGGCCATAGAGCCCAAAGCCAGCTTTGAGCCCTGGATAGATGCCTCAGCAAGGATCTGGGGACAGGGAACATGAGGTCAGCTTTGCAGAGTGGTAGGGCAGGGTGACAGCCGGGAGCACTGCAGGGAAGCAGAAGCATGGGGGCAAATCCCTGCTTGGTCCCTCTCCAGGTGGTGGGTGGTGCTGGTGGGTCCATTCTGCACAACCAGCCACCCCTTGGGGCACTCCTGAGAGCAGCACCTCCTGTGGGGTTCCTGACGAGGAAATGCACCAGGAGTGTGTCCCACCTGCTCACCCCTCAGGGCCATTGTCCCAGCCAGGTGCTCTTTGTGCCCCCATTCCCCACTACCTGCCCAACCGGACCTGTCACTCACCCGCATTCTTGCTTCAGAAATATGCCTTTGAAGTTTCTGGCCTTGCTTTCGCCCTGCCCCAGCTGTGTTCCTACACCTTGCCAGAGCTGCTTTGCTCAGGCCTTGAACCACCCCTTCCTCCAGGCCCTCTTCCAGACCCCTACTGAGAGATGCCTACCCCAGAGACGAGCCCAGAATCAGGCCCTGCAGCCTTTTGCCCCCTCCTGCTGGCAGCGGGCTCAGTGCCACGCTCACCTGGATGTGGTGGCATGAGGCCACCTCTGCTGTCCCAGCCCTCTCCAGCAGTGTCCAAGAGCAGAGTAAAGAAGTGCATGAGGCACGGCAAGGCACATGGCAGGAGGTAGAGCTCTTCCACTAAAGAAGTGGTAAAGTGAACTTCCACTAGGAAGTGCTAAAGAGCACTTCCACTAAATTATGGTGTTGGTTTTGAAAGGATTTGTAATGAAGGAATGAGATTTAAATTGGTTCTATTTCCTGAGAGTTGTTATAACCTGGAAAGGGAAAAAGTTGTTTTATCCCATGAAGGAAAATGAAAATAAGCTTTGTTTTCATGTCTGGAAACTCTCTTGGTAACAGGAATGCTGCAGTAAGACAAGACCTGAAATGGTTCTCTCCCTTGCTCTTTTGTGGAGGCCTTGACTGGGAGGATGGGCAGCAGTCTGGGCTGGAGCACCCCAGCATCTCTCATCTAGGGCCAGCAGTGGTACCAGGTGCTTGGGCTCTGTCCAGTTCGGACCTGAAACCATCAAGGACAGAGCCCAGCCCCACTGCTGGCCAAAAGGGGCCCGGGGCTCACACCCAGCTGCTGCTGATGCAGGGTGCAGCGTGGGTTTGTTGAGCTTTACCCAGTTGGTGGCAGAGCCCGGGAGCAGCAAGGGCCTGCAACACACTGACACGTGCTGTCCTTGCTGTAGGGCTGAACAATCGGCAGCTCTTCCCCCCCAGCCCCTTCTGGGGGAGGCAGGGGCAGCCCTAGGCTGGTGCAGGCATGCGGCAGAGCTGTGTGATGATGGCGATGCCCGCAGCTCTCCCAGCCTACGTGTGGGGAGAAAGAAGCTCCCGGCCCCAGGAGGGCCCCTTGTGTTGCTCCGTGTGCCATCCTGTAGCAACAGCATTTTGCAGCCAAAGTGAAGATCTGGGAAGGGTGAGAACAGCTCCGGACTCCTCGTGGTGGAGGACGATGCCCATCGGGTGGGATGGGGACGGTGCACACCCTGCAGGGCTAAGCCAGGACCCCCAGGATCCCTCCTGTGCTCGGCAGGGTGAGGACAGGGCTCACTGCTCCCTGGATGTGCCCGCCTGCAGCTCTCTTCCCACCAGGTCCAGGAAGCTGAGCAGACGTCTGTATGGATGCAGTGGTAGGATGTGAGTGATCCTCGCATTTGTGTTTATGGCTGTTTAATGAGCTAATTTTCCTTCACACTATTGATTTCCCTGGGTTCTGCTGAGAGATTGCTTGCTTCTGGGTAATGAGAAGTAACTCAGCCACTCCAGAGGGGTTATGCCTCAGCCCTGCAGGATGGGATAACGGGAAGCTGCTGTGGGACAGGGCCTTGCCAGACTCAGGGCTCCGTCACCTGTGGTCAGCACAGAGGTCCCTCCAGGTGCCAAGGACACCCCTACCTCCCTGAGTCCTTTCCCAGGTCTGAGATTAATGGACAGACCAGCATCATCCCTGCCCTGAACCACCTCCAGATCTTCAGCACAGCTTGGGGCCCCTTCAAGGAGGAAGAGTCAGTCATTTATCATTTTCACTCTCCCAGCCCAGCACTCAGGACAGCCTCACTCTGCTTAGCATCAATAGTGCCAAGGGAACAGGTGCAGCACTAATCCCACCTTCCTGCTGCATCACCTGGAAAGCCTCAGTGCCACGAGGGCTGCAACCCAAACTGTGAGCTCTGAGTGGCCCTGTGGGAGAGGGGGCTGCCCCAGGCGTCCTCCAGAGGTGCCCCCATCCACACAGTGCTCCTGGGGCTCTGGTAGCAGACGTGGGGGCTCCTGCTACAGAACCCCAAGGTTTGGCCTTGCTGTGGGGCGAGAAAACAAAGAGCTGTGCCACTGAGCCATGGCCACAGCCATCTATGTCCCCAGGCCCATGGCGAGACCCAGACAGTGCCAGCACTGGAAGAAGCTGCCTGCAGTACAGGGGGAGGCATTTCGGACATGGCCCTTGGGGACATGGTGGGCAGAGGGTCAGGCTGCCAAGCAGCTTCTGCAATGGTGAGCTGGCAGGGATAAACAAAAGGAGCTGGAAGTCTTAATGCATGATCAAGATTATGATTTAATTGGCATAACAAAGGCTTGGTGGGCTCAGCCACATGACTGGAATATTAATATCAGAGGATGCAGCTTGTTCTGGAAAGACAGGCAGGGGATTAAGGAGGAATGCGTTGCTTTGTATATTAAGGATGCAGACATCTGTTCTGCACTCCAGGGAGAACCTGGCTGCTGTGCAATCACAACAGCTACAGAGCACATGGAGGGGGCTGTGCCAGAGTCACGGCCAAGCTCAACCAAGGCTGGGATGCCAAGAGGTTGGGGGATTTCCCTGCCAGAGCTGCCAGTGTGAGATGGGACAGCAAATGAAAGCATCCAGAATCCAGCCCTCATGGGAAAACCTTGTCCTCACGTTTAGCTGCAGATCCCCGTCCGTGGCATGGCTGCTAAGGGGCAGGCTGTGGCACACCAACGGCATCTACCGCTGTGACAGACTAGAATGGCAGTTTAAATCTTGATGCTTGTAAGGCTTTCAACATTGTGTCATAAAACAGGCTCCTAAGCAAGTTACAGATCACATTCTGCCTAAACCTGCTATAAAGTGGGCACCGTGCCCAGCCCAGATAGATGCTGCCAGGCTGCAGCTACCAGCAGGTGAGATAAAGGGATGCAGGACTGGCCTTTAAACCTGCAGACAAAACATGAAGACAGGGAGGATGGGAAGCATGTCGGAAGGCAGGCTCCTCATCACAAGCTGCTCCTCCATGCCTCCACTGCTGACACAATATAGAAATGATCTCAGGGAAGAGGATGCCATGCAGTACAGATAAATGCCGTTGGCACTTCAGCACAAATAGGCAATTTTGCATAAACAAGAAATGGAAAAAAGGAAAATGGAAAGAAGGAAGAGATGAATGTGGGGGGAAAGGAGCTGTGGCTCTGCGGAAGCATGTGGAGCAGGGAATGCCAGCAGGGACTGGCACGGTGCTGGAGGCGTGGGGAGCAGTGGGAGGAGGCAGCAATGCCTTGACACTGCCCTTTGGGCAGCTTGGAGAGAATCCAGAGGATGTCAGAGACCTGGAAAACATGACCAGCAAGGAAAAACAGCGAGACGTGGGACTGCTTAATTGGTAGGAGGGAGCAGAGGAGGCTGGAGCGGTCGTCTGCAGGAATGCAAATGACTGCTGCAAAGAGGAAAGAATTAATCTGCCCGTGCTGAATAAAACAAGGAGAAACAGGCTTAAATTACCACAGAGCAATTCAAGGCAAATGCTGGGAAAACATTCCCCAAGGGACTGGAGTGTCAGCCACCAAGGTTTCTAGAAGTTCCCCCAAAGGTCATTAGCTGCTTGCTAAGGTTCCCTCTTTTCTATGATTTTACATTTCTTGGTAAAAGCATATGGAAAAACCCTTAAGGCAAGGGCCTGGCTGGCTTCACAGCATGTGGAGAAGGGAAAGAGGAGCAGCTGGGCAAGCCAGAGAACAACCCATGGAGACCCAAAGAGCTGGCGGTCTGCAGGGCAGCAGAGCAGCTGCTAGGAGTGGAGTGCAGCCATGGAAATGAGCTTTTTGGGCGATGCACAGTAGGAGAAGCTCACGTGGGCAGCAGAGGCCATCACAGTGGGTGCTCAGCAGAGACAGAGCAAAGCTGCCAGGAGTGCCTGGAAGTGACATCAGTCAAAGTCTGCAAGAGGAGAACGTGGTGGAGAGGAACTCTGCAAAGCGCTGGGGCTGCACAGGGTTGGTCCTGGTTGGCAGCTCCGCTCCATCTCCAGGCACACAGGAAGCAGAGCCTGGAGCAGGTAAGGGATGCTCAGTGGCCTGGAAAACGAGGAGTGGCACATAAAACACTTTTCACTCTCCTTAATTGGAGGAGTGATTGGCAGCACCTTTGAGCTGGTGGGTCTGAAGAAACAGGAGCCACAGAGCTTGAGCAGACAGCAAGTCATGGGGACTGTACTGGGAGATGGCTGTCAGGAAACCTTTCTCCTGGCCAAAGGACAACTTTGGGGCCTGACCAGTGTAAGGTAAATAACTCCTAATGATGGTACTCCGCAAGGAGATAGTATAGAGGATGGTATATTTTAAGTAGTTCTATATAAACAGATAATACAAAAGAGAAGATGGCTCACCTTTATGATGACAAGGCTCGCAGGGGACTCCACATAGGAGGGATCTCCAAGAAGAGATCCTTCCCTGGTGGTGGTCAGCCCTTAAATGGGGTCTGGGAGAGGTGGAGCCAGGCTCCACCCCTTCCAATCACACAGGTATATCACCTTCACCTGTGCCCCCATGGCTGACTGGGTGCTCACCTCAGGTGACCAATCAGTGGTTCAGGCTGTGATTCAGCAGTTCCCATACAACCACAAAGTTCCCTGTTCCTGGAAGCTCCCTGCATCTCCTCTGCCATCAATCATCCATGGCAGCAAAACCCAGGAAACCACTTAATAATCCCAAATAATCCCACAGGAAAATTTACAACACCAATCTTGCAGTTTATCTGATACAGGCCCTGCCCAGGCTCCTGAGGGCAGGGGAATTCCCTCAAACAACCACATTCAAGGAAAGCCTGTTCTTGAACAGGGAGTTTCCAGCTTCAGGGCTGCTTCACATATTCCCTAAAATCATCACTGTGTACCACAGGTGAGCAGCCCCAGGTCCAACCAGCTCCAGGTCCAACAACCAAGGGACTGAGCCTGCTGCACTCTGCAAGGGAGAACCCCATGAGCCTTAGCCGGGGGCTGCTTGCCCAGGGACACTGTCACGGTCCCTCATACAGAACCCCAAATGTGATTATCTCAGAGCAGATGAGAGGGATGGTGAGCCCAAGGATTGGGCAGAATGACAGCTGCAGGTGGCGAGGTATCCTGTGCCACATCCTGTGCCCCAAAGGGTCTGGGAATAGGTAGGACTTAATTCTGCCTTCTGCAAAGGCTAATGTGATTTACTTACTGGTGTGAGAATGCCTTGGGGCTGCCCAACAACAGAACCCATGATGGGAGGGAATCAGGTGGGAACACGAGGGCTTGTGCTCGCTCCTGCCTGAGTGTCAGCAACACAATAAAACGATGTCACCAGGACAGCCCTCCAAATCCCACTGTCCACAACAGTCACCCTGTGAACAGAACAGAAACAGGCAGGAGTCAGTGGACGAATTACCATCATCAAATTCTGTTTTTACTGTGTCCCTCTTTGGAGCCTCCAAAATTGTAAAAGCAGGTAGGCATCAGGGAAGGATGACCACAATGGGCACAGGCTGTTATTCTAAAGATGAACACAGAAGCTGCTCCATAAGGGGTGAAGTTAACAAAATGAATAATACCAAATGGCATTGTTAGCTGATGTATTTTACAGAGAGCATAATCAGAAATGTTATCTGGATGGATAAGAGATAACCAAAATAAAGAGAAACACTCACCCGTGTCCTAGACTCACAATAGGAAACTCCAAAGGAGCAATACCCAGAAAGAGACCCTTCCCCAGTGGAGGTCAGCCCTTACATGGGGTCTGGGAGTGGTGCACTCACACTCCACCCCTTCTGGTCACACAGTGCATTGCCTTCACCTGTGCTCCTGCAGCTGACTCAGTGCTCACCTTGGGTGACCCATCAGTGGTTCAGTCCGTGATTCAACAGTTCCCATACATGCTCTCATAGCACTGTACCAAGAGAAGAACTGCAAAGGCACTGGAGGCAAGCTCTTAGCAGAGTCTGGTGATAAATGGAAAGGCCAAAAGCAAAGAGCGAGTCCAGAAAGGTCCTAGTGGGATGTTTGGGAAAATCCTTTTGTAGGGCAGGTGGTGTGCAAGTCACCAAAGAGATGGGGAAATCCCTGGCTCGGATAGGCAGAGCCATGGCTTAAAATAAGATGCTTCAGTTTTCTGATTGCTGAGCACCAATTATTTCTGCCTTCGCAGGCATTCCTCAATTGGAGGACAAGTCACTGCTCCGGAGGCAGAGGGAGGATACAGGGAAGGGAGAGGGGGGCTGAGCAATGCAGGAGGCAAATGGAGCAATCAGGTACAGGGACACCTGATAGCTGCAGAAGGAATGGGAGGACTGGGGAAAAAGTTGATATTCTACGTGCAGAATGAGAATCTCAATGCAGGGGACAGGGAAGACAAAAATGTAATGTCTCAGAAGCGTCCATGTGTCACCTTCAGAGAAAAAGGGGTTAGGGTGCAGACACGAGCTGCAGCAAGCAAGGTCGTAGGAAGGGGAACACTGCAGGGAGGGAAGCCCTGGCTCACTGAGAGGGTTGCCGGGATGCAATGGGCCTGAATGAGGCATGGGAGATGAAGGCAGCTCTGAGGGGCACCTGTGCCCGTGAGCTGTCCCCTTTGTGCTTGGTCCACGCACAGCAGCAGGCACACCGGCACCGAGCAGACACTGCCCGCTGCCTGCCTGGCAAACAGGGCTGCTCCGCGAGCAGCAGGAGAGGCACGCAGCAACGAGAGGGCGGGGTGAGGTGAGGTACGGAGGGAATGTGCTAGCCAGACAGCACAGGACATCCACACCAGCAGCTGCTGGGCAAGTCAGGGCTTCCAAGGGTGCAGCGCAGCACCGTGTCAGCGCTCCCCCAGGGCCCTGCAGGCAGTGCGGCTGCACGAGGGCTGCGCTGCAAGAGGTTAATCAGCCTTGAGTCTCAGCAGAGCTAATTAGCTCTCAAACGGCTTTGCTTCAGTGCCGGTGCTAACTTGCTCCCCTCTGCACCAGCTGCACCGCCAGCCAGGTCAGCGCGGCTCCTGCTGCCGGCCCCGTTCCCCGCAGCCCAGGCCCCACACGGCTGCTGCTGGGGGCCGGGCTGGGGGCAGCACCGCAGCCGCTCGGCGGGTGATGCCTCCCGGGCGCTACTCAGCCCATTCCCGTCCTTCGGCCGCGAAGTACCACGTGCCGCGGCTGCGCCGCTCAGCCGCCCCCCAGTGCCCCTGGCCCGCTCAGCACGGCACGGCGCTCCCAGCACACCTCCCGGCCCCGGCAAAAACGGTACGCGGGACGCAGTGCGCTGTCGGCCGCGGGGCTCCCGCGCGCGCGCCGCGACCCTCGGGGCGGCCACATCCGGGCCCCGCGCGGACGCGGAGGGCGCGGGCGGTCCCGGCGGCGCGGGGGGCGGTGCGCGGGGGCGACGGCGCGGCCAATCGGCGCCGCGCTCTCATCGGTGCAAACAGGAGCACAATGGAGCGGGCCGCGGGCGCGCTGCAGCCAAGCTTGGCGCGAGCGGCTCAAGGCTGACGGGCCGGGCCGCCAATGGGCGGCGGCGCGCGGCGGCGGGCAGCCAATGGGCGCGCGGGGGGGGCGTGCCCGGGCGAGGTTCGGGTGTCCTTGCAGGGCGCTGGGCTAAACTTCACCAAATAATGGCTGTTGGCGCCGGGGCTGCCGGGGAGCCATTTTAGGTGAGTTCTGCTTCGAACTTTCAGGTCCGCCCGCGCGGCGCGGCCGGGGACGGCGGCAGGACGAGGGGCTGCGGCGGGGCCGGGCCGGACCGGGCGGTGGCGGCAGCGGCGGCGGCGGCGGCGGCGGCGGCGGCGGCTCTGGGGGCCCGGGCCGGCTCTGTCACGACGCCGTCCTTGGGGCGCGGGGCCGGGCCGGGCGCGGAGGGGCGCGGGGAGGGGCGGCCCGGGGGGCGGGGGCGCCCCGCAGCTCCTTCCGCGCCGCCCTCCCCGCCCCCGGGCCGCGGGGGACCGGCGGGGGCCGCGGCGCGGGGAGTGCGGGGCCGGGGGCGGTGCGGGCTCCTCCCGGGCGGGGCCGGGGCGACGCGGAGCGGAGCGCGACGCGGCCCGGGGTCCGCCGAGCGCTGCGGTGGCACTGCGGCCGTGGCACGGAGCGCCGCAGTCCGCCGCCGTCGTCCCCCGCGTCCGTGCGGCTCTGATGACGACGTCGCGGAATTTGCCGCGTTCCTGGCGCGGCTCTTACCGGCGGGCGGCGCGGACGGTAGCGCCGATCGGTGGGGCCCGCAGGGTCGGAGCCGCGAGCAGGAGGGAAACACAAGTGGATGGAGCGGGGCAAGGCGAGGCCGTGCGCTGGGGTCGCGGTGTCCCCGCACGGCCGTGCCGTGCCAGCCCTCCGCCACTGTTTCTCTGAACGCTTTCTTAAACCGGTGCTAAAAATCTTTTATTTATTTTTCTCTCTCTGCCGCCCTTCCTCCCGCCCCCCCCCGCTTGAGAATTGCAGCAAATGCTTTTGGACGCAGGGAACACAGGGAGAGGGGGTGGAGGGCTGCGGACGGCTCACCACGGTCACGCAAAGTTTCCGTAGGTCTGTGCAAGCCCCCCGCCCTGCCTGCAGGCACATGTGGCTGTCCGCGTCGGATGCAGTTGTTTATCGCTGACCCTTTTGCTTGCAGATTTTTGGCATCCCCTGTCATTGTTCGTTCAGCTGTTACGGGGTCGGCAGGGTTATGCTTTTACCCGTGGAGAGGGAATGTTGAGCTGTTCATCCTTCCCACGTTGAGGTGTCGGTGCTGGGGTGATGGCACGGCATTCGGTGCCTTAGTGCCTCTCCTTGTTTACCTCATTCATGTGGGAGCGCAGCTGTGCTGCTCTGCAGAGGAATTGTTGTTTGGGTCCAGCCGTTGAAGGATGAAGCAATAGCAGCGTTTTTTTGCTTCTAGGAGTAAATTCTTCCTCGAGTATAGATAGGCTGTTTCTCTTGAGGCTTCCGGCCTCCAGCTAGATTGCTTTCATTTAGGGTTCCTTTCCCTCTTGCTTAGTGGAAAATGGTCTTTTCTTCCGTCATAAAGTTTAATGCTGCAGTCTGTTTGCTTTTAGAGAGCCTATCACCCTAGCATCAACACAGCTGATTGGACTTACAGGTCCTGCCGGAGCGCCAGGCATTCTGCTGAATTTTTACCTCTACAAAGCCAGGAGGTGTGCAGCAGCAGTGGGCTGAAGCTCTCTGGGTGCTGCCCTTCGAGCTCTTCCAGCTGTAAAGCTGGTCAGTGGTGGGCTGCATCCTACCAGGACATCTGTAGCACCCGGTATGGCAGAACCAACACTACATGTTGCTGTTCTTCCAATAAAAACCGGAGTCAGCAAGAAGCTTTGAAGAAAGACTGATCTTCTTGGTTTGTTTTCACTTTAGGAAAGTCTGAAGACCATTCTGTGGCTGTGGATTTCTGCGTGTTGTCTCATTCTTCTGGACAGTGGCATCGGTTGCTCTGTGGCTGAGGGCAGTGGCTGCAGCCCCTTGCTGCAGGCAGCTGCAGGTGTGTTAAAAATTAACCTGTGAGAATCTGCGGAACAAAGGCAGCTCTTGCACTGTTGCTTGGCGCTTTTGATGTGCGAGGAACATGCATCTCTTGCTGAAGGTGCCTGTTCTGTGCGCTGCTGTCCAGTTGGGCAGTGTGTGCTCAAGTTTCCATCTCCATCCACTGGTTTCTCATTGGCAGCAGAGGAACTGGCCTCAGCTATCCCAGTGTTAGCCCCAGTGCTCACTGCTTGTTTGGGGGCTGCTGGTCTCCAGTGGCTTAGTGAGCTCTCAGAGGAATGTCTTCTTTTCTTGACTGCTTTCTGCTATATTTCATTAACAGGAAGGAAAGCTCTACCATTTTTTCCCCTCTAGATGTGCAGTCTCACAATAACTTTTTTATGATTTAGTCTTCCCTGAGATATCTTTACTATTTTCTTCTTAAATGCTTCTCTGAAGACAATAAAGTTTTACAGGTGGCTAACACAAAATGCTTCACTTCAGTAGTTTGTGTTACTTTGAGAAGGGTTTATGCAGGCAGGAGAGCTTTGGGTGAGATGTCAAGGCTGAGTGCGCAGCCACCAGAGCTGGCTGTTGTTTTTTACATGAGGCTGTGCTGTCCTGGGCCATCTCAGGTTCACGGAGATAAGAGCAAGTCTCCTGCTGCTCATGGTTGTGCAGGAGGAGCTGCTTTTCGAGGGAGGGAGAAGTCCAGTCAGCCTTGCACCAGGAGCGAGCCCTTAGTGGAGGAATGCGGCCTTGGTGTGTTGGGTCTGGAAAGCAGGCATGTTGCAGGGAGCTGTAAAGAAACACTGGCAAATGCAGCAGCTGGATGTCACTAGGCTTCCTGGGAGCTGAGCAGGCTTAACCACTGTGGCCCATGTAAGTAGCAGGGGAAGGGGCTCTCCGGTCTTGTCCCATTCCCTGCTCAGGATGGTGTTTGTCACTTGTGCTGGTCTGTGGGACCAGAGGCTGTTGCTGGGAGAGGGGAGGTGGTTGGGGGTGAGTGATCTACTCCTGGCTGAGCAGAGGTGCTGGGTACTCAGTGCCCCAAAAGAATGGGGCAACAGAGCTTCACCCTGGGAATGGTGGCAGTGCAGCAGTACCACTGTGCCAGCTCAGGAGCTCTGCAGGCAGGAGCCAGCGGGGAGCAATGGAGCTGTGGGGAGCAGCCCAGACTGACAGCGAGCTAGGATAATTGTGGGCTGTGGGTGTCCGCCTGTGACACGAGGAGATTCTGATTTTGTTTTCTATTATCTCAGGCTGGTGCAGCATGTTTTCCGTGTGATAGGACAATGCCTTCAACTTTCCCTTATATGGGAAAATCTGGTATGCAGCCTAGTAACCCGTCAATATGTGGCTATTAATTTTTAGCATTGTTACGTTGGTGGTGGCTGGCTGGCTGAAGCAGCAGGCGATACCTGGGCTGGGGCAGGTCCCGAGGCTGGGCAGGGCTGTCAGCTCAGGGAGCACCTGGCTCTGCGGGGGCTGCAGGAGGCACTGCCTGATATGGGGCTCCTGCTGCCCGGGGCCTGGTGCTGTGCTGCTGTGGTGGTGCAGCTATGCCAGGCCGGCACTGGGAGGTTGGTGAGGTACTCTGATTTTCCCCCTGGAGAGGAAGAGTTGCTTGAGATTAAGAGGTGCGTGCTGTGCTGCAGGCTGCTGCCTCTAGGGGATTCCCAGCCTGTAGCAACTATAGATCCTGCTCTAACGAGAGCAAAGCGCTCCTGCCCAGAAGAGAAAGCAAAAGAAGTGTGAAACTGAGCACCTGGTTTCTGCTGGTTTGTAGTGCAGGTGCTGCAGGCTGCTCAGAGAAGTGTGCTGGGCATGGACCAGGGAACACAGGTATTAATGTGAAGGTGAGAGCTGTTGGCTTGGCCGTGGGGGTGCACATCACATTTTCCAGCACTGCTTTTCCTGAGATGGATGCTGCTCAATAGCTGTCTGATGATGGTGTTATTAACAGCATATCTCATCACACAAGTTGCTAGGGATCACTCGTCACAGTGGTCCTGCCTTTGCCCCAGCTTTGTAGAGGCCTGTTGCTTCAGCAGTTTAGGTAGTTTTATCTGCTTGGGCTTCGTTTTGTTTTTCAGCTGTATTTTAACTGATGAGATTAAGTTTTTTGTCTCTTTTGTGCTGAATGCAGGTGAAAGTGTAGCTTGTAGGTACAAGAATTTGTAGAATACTTGTTCTTCCTGAACGTTTCCCTGAGAGGACGGGATCTGTGAGCCCAGTTCCCCCTGAAACAGAAGGAGGCAGTGCCAGACAGGCTGGAGGTGCCCAGCCCCGTGATGTGCAGCAGCAGAGCTGCATGTCCCTGTGGGAGAGGGGCAAGAGGAGCAAGGCTGTTTCCCTTGGTATCTGGTGGGTTCAAATTGCAGCTCCTGCACAGGAGCACAGCAGCACAGCTCTTGCTAGAAAGGCACAGCAGTGTGCTGTGAGGGACCCTGGAGCAAAAACCTGTGTGGGGGAGGTGAGCTGGGCTGCAAAGCCTCGTGTCCTGCGTGGAAAGTGTGCCTTGGATGATGGGAGCTGCTGCACTACAGCCCTGAGGACTGCAAAAAGAGCTGAGAACTCCCCAGGAGGAAACAGTAATTGAAGGACTGGCTACAAGGTGCTGCGTGTTAGCAGCTGCTGCTGAGAACTTTGGTACCTTTGCCTTGTGCTAGAAATATGCTTTGGTAAGTGGATAGTGTTGAGTTCCCTTCAAAAAAAGTTTCATTTGTTAAAGCACCCATCAGAAGTCATGGAGGTAGGTAGAGAAGTTTTTTACTTGCCAGTGTGTGCTTTCTGTATTTCCTGTTGCGCTGCGGCATATGGTCGGTGTAGTATGGTCTGTAAAGGTGACTCCCAGCATTAGCAGTGTGCTGGTGTGCATTGTGCAGGAACAAGGGAGATGCCAAGTTACAGAGGGTGTTCACTTTCTTGCCTTGTAGGTAGTGGAAGTATTGCTTCTCCAAGAAACATTAATGCCTTGTTATATGTGTGCATTGAGGCAGAATTACAGTCAGTCCTGGATACAAGAATAAACATTAATGCTTTGCTGTTTTGTGCTGCGAAAGCTGCTACCTCTGTGTGAGCTGCTGCCTTCTCCAGGACTTGCCTATGGAGCACCTTTAAGCCTTTATGTTTCAACCTCTTCGGCTGTACTTGCAATGAAGTTAAAATAAAATCAAGTGTAAGTGTGACATGCTTCTTGATTGAGGATCGCACAGGAGCACCATGCTGCCTTCTGTATATGTGCATGGTGCATCCCAGCTGTGCCCAGCAGAACAGCACGGCGTGCAGCTCGTGCTCGTGTCTCTGTGCTCCTCTGCTGCTGCTCATGGGCAAAGTCCCATACCTCAGAGATCTGTCGGTCTCCCGTAGAGTGCCCCTCACTGGGTTATCCGAGCTCTTCCCAGCATGCACTTTTGTGCACACATAAAGGCAGGATTCTCTTTCACGGCAGACTGTGGCCGTTTGTTCTCTGCGCACGGTGCTGCGTGCAGGCTGAGTGCAGCACAACCTGTGCATCTGGAGGGGCCAAGGTTTGTGGGTCCCCTTATTCCTGCAGAGGTGATTACAGATTTGTGGGCTGGGCCCCGTGCCTGCTCCACCTCCTCACTGGGGAAGCGATGCTTTCTGCCTGACAGGAACAGGGCTGGAGCTGGTCCAAGCTCACGTCACGCTCCTGGGTCCGGCAGCCGAAGGCAGCAGTGGTCACTGTTGGAGCTGTCACAGCTGTCGTTCTATTCAGAGTGGCCTGTCCTGGAGCCCCCCAGCTATGTGTGGCTCTGTGTGTGTTTGAGGAGGTGCAGCTGTGTGTGCATCTGTCAGGGCACAGAGATCTGTCTCTCTGCAGGTGCTGCTCTTCAGTTCCTGGCCAGACTGTGCCAGGTGAAGGGTGATGCTGGGGCTGAGGAGCTTGGGGCTCTGTGCCCAGCTCTGCATATCTCTGCTTCTGCCTTGCTCTGGGAGCGGAGGGTCCTGGAGCAGAACCACGTTCCTGGGCCTTGTTGTGTGCTGCTTCCTCCAGAGAACACCCTGCAGCCAGGAGCTGCAGGAGGTGTGAAGGCCTCCCTGAGACATCTGCTTCACGAAAGGGTCAGAAATTAGTTGCTCATCCAGGTACAGAGGGAGAGGAGGCTGCATTGACTTGGGCAGGTAAAGGCAGTAACCATGGGCTATGACACAAGGCCTTGCCCTTGTGTCCAGGGGCTTTCTGCCTGCCCTTCACAGTGCTGCATGTCAGAGGAGACGGAGGTCGGTGGGCAGCAGGGATGAGAGCACGGCGGCACTGCAGTGCAGGCAGTGCCACGTATGTGCCAGCTGGCAGGGGTGCTGTCTTCTGCTGCTGTGCCCTGGATGGGAGCAGCTCAGCTCTGTTTAGCCCTGTAGCAGCTCTCCTGTAGTGGAGGGAAAGCTGTGCTCAGTGCTCCTGGTTGTGCTTGGAAGAAAGATCGACAAGCACAGGGCTCTGCAGTGTTACCAGGGCAGCGTGGGCTGGGCTCTGTTGTTGGGCACATGCGGAACTCCAGCTGGGCAGGAAGGGGCATCTCAGTGTGTGCTTCTGGTGGTGGTTTACTGGCCATGTATTTGTGCAGGTCTTCAAAAGGGGTACTCAAGCGTGTAAGGGAATTGTGTGTGGCTGAGGAGAGCACTAGACCCTGTGCTGCTGAAATCCAGCTTCTTGCACAGGAGGGACTGATGAATTTTTTTTGTCACTTCTCTCTTCCTCCTGTGCTGGAGTGTTTCCTGGGACGGCATAAAGGACACAAATGCGAGGAAGCACGGAGATGATTGAAAGGGATGTCAGCTTACAGATGGTGTCTGAACTCTGGAGACTGTTCTTCAAAGTAGATTAAGCTGAGATTGTGAGGAACTTGTATCCCAGAGGGTCATAATTTATAATCAGCTGAATCCCTTGGAGGTAAGTACCAGGTGAGTTACAGCCCTGACAGGGCAGAGCAGAGCAGCTAGAGCATTGGCCTCGGTACCACAAGCAGCCTTGGAGAGGTGCTTGGGCTTTGTTGTGGATCAGGAAAGCTTGCTACATGTTGTGCGCTCTCCTTGTTCTTTAGGTGCTCCGGAAACAGCCCTGATGCTGCAGCATGCAAGTTCTTGGGCCAGTAGAGCAGCAGATTTGTCTGGTGCTATTTTAGGCTGATGTTTGCTAGTTTCTCCAAGGATGTATAGATGGACCAGATGCTAGGAGCTGTGGGACCTCACCATGGTATGCAGCAAGCCCTCAGGCCTTGGCTGTTCAGGACAGCACCTTGCAGGCTCTAGCATAGTGGCAGGGTGTGGGCAGCCAGCCCCTACCCTGTGTGGGGGTACACCCTCCTCAAACTTGAGAGCATCCAGCCAGTGACCTCTGTGGGCTGTTGTGGTGGCACTGAAGCTATCCTTTGCTAGGGGATGTTCTCCTGTGGTCCCTTCTGCTCCTCCTCCAGCATCTGCTGTGCATGAGGGAGCACAGATCAAGCTGAGCAATCATTGTCACCTGGTTTTGAGATCTGTGGGATGGGGCTGGCAGTGCTGACTGGCCCTAAAGAGGGCTGTTTGCACTCCAAGCACTTGAAGTGCAGTTTGCAGGCCTTCAACATGCACAGTGAACTCAGGGCTGCCCTGCTCTGCCCACCACTACCACAGCTCTCTAGTTGCCAAACCCTAGGACTGCGGTATGAGCCCTTGTGCCGCCTTGCTCTGCACCTTGCCTTGGGAAGGCATAGGGAAAGCTTAATGTTGGCTGCTGACAGCAGTGAAGAGGACTGGGGGCCACCAGGGCTCAGAGCAAGTCTTGGGCATGGAGTTTCAGCTGGAGAAGACTGACAGAAACACCAGGAGGAACAGTCTTCAGAGGGCTCTGCAGTGGGCTCAGTTTGGAGCTGTGGCTGTGCCAGGCCAGCTGGGGGTCTGCACTGTGCCGTCCATCCACACAGCCCAGGCTTGAGGGGCGTCACAAGTGCTTGTTCATCCTCCCAGCAGTCCCTCTGCAGAGGCTGATTTTTATCCTGATTCCACAGTTGGAAAGCAGAGGTGCAAACGGCTCTGATTGTCTTTGAGGAGCATGCTGCAGTGTGGCAAAGCTGCTTTCTGACAGCTTCAGTTTGCCGTGCAGGATGTCAACAGCAGCAAGAGGAGAATGTCTGCTTTCAGAAATGCTATCTCATTTTTTGACTGCCTGCCTTGGGATGGCTCTTCGGTGCACAGCTCTTGGGCAGCAGCCTTACCAGAGGTTCCTAGAATTGTGACTGTTGGGACCGGTAAGCTGGCTGCTGCGCACCTTCAGCACTGACAAAGATGCTGTGGGCTAAATTGTGTGCCTGGTGGTGTCTGTACATGCCCAGTGACCTTGAGGGTGGCCTTGGGCAGCTCACTGAAGCCTGCAGAGTGCTCTGAGCAAAAGATAGAAAGAATGAGGAAAACATGTCAAGTGCATGGGTGCTTGTTTCTGCAGAAACCTCTCAGTCCCTCCTGGTAGCTAGAGAACAGCTGGGTGATGTGCCAGCTGTAAGAAGCCTCTGAAGAGGCCAGCTGGGACCTCAGCCCAGAGATTCAGGCTTTTGGGGTGCTGCTGGGAAGTCTGGCTCCTCCTCTAGGAGCTGAGCCTGGATCCTATCTCTGACTGGGGTTACCAGCCAGACACTAAATGTGTTTTTCCAGCATGAGGAGGATGTCCTTTGAACAGTTGCTTTGCTTGTTTGCACCTAAAATTCTCCTAGGGCTGCATTGTCGCGTGTGTGCTTTGACCCTTGGCTTCATGCAGCCTCCTTGGCAGCCTTTGTGCCTGCTTCCTTTTTGCAGGCTGGTGTGCAGTCCCCAAGTGAGCAAGAGGGGATACCTTCCTGCTGACCAGTGGTGTGGGACAGCACAGTGCTAGCTCCTGCAGCACAGGGCACCAGCATTCGGAGTAGGAGGGCATGATGGAAGAAGTGGATAGGCTCCACGGTCACTGTGTGTCTGTTCCCTGGGTATGTGATTGGTGTCCTTCCCTTGCCTGGGCCTGTGAATGAGGGGAGGGAAAACATGGCGCTGGTGGCAGAGATGTCTAATTACGGTTTGGCAGCCAGGTAGCTTAGGGTTCATTTGGCCTGTGTGGTGGCCTGGACTGAATGCCATACCAGTGCGTGTTTGTGTTTAATGGGGGGTGAAGGGCTGGAAAGTGCTGTGCTTTGGTGCTCTGTGGTGGGCTTGCGCAGCGTGGTTGGCAGGAGCTGAGTGGGGCACCTGGCTGCCTGCAGAGAGCTGCATGCCTTGAGCTCCTGGCCCTGGCTGTGGGGCTGGGCAGGCTGCTCCCACTCCATTCCCTCTCTCATCTGCACAGATACAGAGCTGCAGCGGCTAGCTTTTGTTTTATTTTCCTTTACTTTCTTGCCCTGCTGATGCTGAAGATTACAATTCACTGCCGGAGGCTTGTGAGCAACTGTGCAGAGTGAGGCTTGGCCAGCTGGTCAGAGAGCACTAACCTCATCCTGGGAAACCTGTCCCAGTCCTATCTACTTGCCTGTGCCAGGATTGCAGCTGGCAGCAGGCACATCCCTGCTCTGAACCACAGCACTGCAGGCTGCTCAGAAAGGCACTGAGTGCTCCTGCAGCTGCTGGCTGGCCAGGCGGTGCTGCTCTGGGCTCTGCTGTCTCTCTCCAATGAACAAAACTGAGGGGGTCCTAACATTTTTGCAGCTTTCCCTCCCCTTGTGTTGTTGGTCTCTGTTCGCTGCTATGCTTGCTGGAGTCTCAGCAAACCCTCCGTCCCCAGCCCTCTGGCACTGTACGTCTTTGAAGTAACTGCTGAAGGTCATTGTGGTTACAGTCATGGGTTAGGAGCTGCATTTGAAAACTCCTACAAGGAGCTATCACTGTTTTTGGCATGTGAGCCTGATGTGAGAGTCATGTAGTGCCGCTGGCTGGGGGCTGCACCCACCCTGCATGTTCTGCTCACTGTGTGCTAGCACAGCATCCACAGAGTGTGAGCAGTGGCTCTGTCCCATGTGCTGGGATGTGGCTTCTGCTCCCAGTTGGGGCTGCCTGGGGCAGGGTGCTGCTGAGCCACCTTCTGGGGGGGAATGCTGTGCTGCTGTCAGTGTTGACTTTCTTCTCCCATGGAGTGAAGAGGCCATGGCTGTTCCCTGCCTGCCCTGTGGGGTGGGATGGAGCTGGGTGCACTGGGGAGGATGGGGATGCACTGGTACTGTTTATTTCCCTCTAGCCTTTCCTTTTTTTTTTTTTTTAAAGCTGAAAGTGAGGACAGAAGGCTGCTGGGAATGCAGCTTCACCTGCCCTGGGGCTGGCCATGGTGTGCTGCTCTGCATGCCTGTCCTGGACGTGTGCACCTGTGTGAGGTGTGTTCCCACCTGGCTTCTGGTTGCTCTCTGCCCTCTCCTTTCTCGCCGTAGTGCTGCTGTGTGTCCCTGCTTGGGAAAGCAGGGTCTGTGCCCCCGTACTGCTGGGGCCTGGAAGCAGAAGAGGGACCTGGGGGCAGCTTTGATGCAAAGCACATTTGGCTGCACAGTGAGGTTGGGTTGCTGGAGGGATCTGGGTTTCTGCAGCTGTGTGTGCAGAGCTGGGAGGCTGCCTTACCATATCCTGTGCTTGGGAAGGAAAAAATGTATGCCAGAGCTGCCTTGCAGCAAGCTTGCAGGCTCCCCAGCCCCCTGCCTTGCTGCTGCTGATTCTTTCTCACTAAACTACTGGGTTATTTTTAACTTGGAAGAATTACAACCCAAGATTTGCATTCTCTCCCCCCAGTGGAGGGCTGGAGGCAGGATGTGGGGGAGGCACTGCGGAGGGCTGGGAACGCAGCTCACCGCCCCGCAGGATCCGTGCCAGGGGCTCACGCCCTGGCAGTGCTCTGCCTGCTGGGCCCGGAGTGGTGAGATGGAAGACTGCTCCCTGCCTGGGCTGCCATGATGTGGAGCAGCTGCAGCCGCACAAACAAGCTCTGTTGCAGTGGGCTGTGGGGAGTGAGCCTGGTGTGGGGCTGCTGCTGCTGCAGCCTGCGGGTGGGGAGCTCTGGGCAGCTTTCGAGTGTCCTGTGGAGTAACTCTGAAGTGCTGAGCACGCTGCGGGGTGCTGTGCTGCCCAGTGCAGGCAGGCAGCTCTGCTGGGCCACGCCAAGCTGAGCCTGCTGGAGGCTGGATGGGAGGAACTGGGAGAGGTGTTGCTCCTTTCTTCTCCCCTAGCTCTCCCTCTTTGGGGTTTTGCAGGTAGGTAATGCATCAGCTCCACATCGCGCAGTGGGCTGCAAGGTGAGCAGAAGCGCTCTCTTGTCCAATGGTAGGGAGATGCCTTGGCAGAGCCCCTGTTCCAGGCGGCCTGCAGGAATGTAGCAGCTCCCAGTGCTCCACCAGCCTGAGACATGCTTAGGAGCAGAGACAGGAGAGGGAGTGAGAGCCAAACGGAACCATGGCACTGTGAGTGTCTGTCTGTCAGCACCTTGGTCACTTGAAAAAGAG
This sequence comes from Cyrtonyx montezumae, assembly GCF_038088225.1. Classification (NCBI taxonomy): domain Eukaryota; kingdom Metazoa; phylum Chordata; class Aves; order Galliformes; family Odontophoridae; genus Cyrtonyx; species Cyrtonyx montezumae. The sequence goes on along the minus strand of NW_027072100.1, from coordinate 1,094,339 downwards.
TGCCAGTCAATCCAGGCGGTGGGTGCAGGGCAGCACAGGCCTGGAGCTCTGCTCCTGCTGTGGCCCAGGTGAGCCCAAAGTTCTCCTGCTGCCTGCATGTGCCGTGGTTGTGTTGGGTAGGGCAGGTGGCTGCTTGGTGCCTGGGCTGTGCCTAGTTCTTGTTGGCTACAAAGGGTGCAGAGTCCTGACTTGTCCTTGCCAGTGTTAGTGCCTCAGCTCTGCAGAGGCTGCACATGAAGCCTGACCCTACTGCAGAAGCCATGGGGACTGGCTGCAATCCTTGAGCGTGGTCACTGCTGGCAGGTTGGGACCCAGCCCTCCTAGCTCATCTCCTCTTATCCTTCAGGCTGTGCCCAAGCACTGAGAAGACGCACTGCTTTCTGTGGCAGAGCAGAGCTGCTGCTGAACATCGGTGATTACACTGCACGGCTGTGCCATTCTCATCTCCTCTTTGTCTTGCTGCCTCTACAGCTTGTCCTTTGGGTCTGAGTGCGATGTACTGTGCCTGTTTGGGATCTGAATTTTCAAGGCATCCTTTTCATTATCAGAGCTGTGGGAGGGAGAAGAGAGAAAATCCACATGATGCTTCGGAAATGAGGGAGGCTTGCACCCCCCCCGTCTGGTGGAAAGCGTCACAGGGAGATGGAGGTGGAACACTTCTCACTGCCTCTGCGGCCATGGCCCTGGGCTGCTACCTGCTTCTGCTCTGTGCCCCTCCACATCACGGGAGCCTGGGCTGTGTTCCAGTGCTGGGTATCTCTCTAGAAAGTGGAAAGAGGAGGTTGGTGTGTGTATGAGCACTGGTGTTGCTGACACCCATGGTGCCCTTTGTGAGGTGCCCTGTGGGTACTGTTGGTGCCCAGAATGCATGCTTCCCTTGCAAGGAGCTGCGTGCCCCTTTTGTTTGTCTGTCTGAACAGGATCAGCAGTCTCTGGAGACCTGGTGCTTGGGTTGATTTTTGTTATAACTGCATACGTTGTTTCCTGGCTGCAGCTTATTTCTACAGATAAAAATCTGTTTGCTCTCCCCTTTGAAGAGGGAAGCCACCTGCCTCTTTGCAGGCAGCTGAAAGTCGCACTGTGCTGCAGGGATGTGTGTCTAATAAAGCAAAAATTTCTTGTCCATTCTCAATTAGGAGCTTTCCTGGGAAAATGCCATTGCTTTATGTAGACAGTGAGGTCACTGCTTCCTCTGAGTTTTCTGCCCCTTTGGCTGGGAGTGGAAAGCACGTGGTAGAGCTGTGCCCACACCTACTGGGGGCAGCTCTGCTCCCTTGGCCATGCTGCAGATGTGATTTCCCTGCAGGAAATAGAAGTTGCTCTTTGGATAATGGTAAGGAATAAAACTTTCTTTCTGTGGCAGGGGGCAGTTGATGCATTGCTCCTGGCTTGGGCATTTGGATCACAGGACTCTGAAAAGGATATTGATGAAAACGCGCAATGGGGGAATGACAGCCTGAATCCCAAGCCCGTTCTGATCCCATCTGTGGTTACTGTGGGGCCTGGCTGATAGCTGGGTGCTGTTCTGGGGACATGCCCAGCAGTCAGGATGGGCTTGAGGGGTGCTGGATGTATGTCAGGGGAAGTGACACGGCAGTGCTGTGCTATGTGTCTCACTGCTCTTGGATTGTTCCCTGCTGTCAGGAATCAAGCCACATGCCCATGTGCCATACCTGTGTCCTGCTGGCACCCAAAGGACTGGCCTGCTGGGCTAAGCTCTGCTGGTGTATGTAATAATTGTGTGGGTGCACCTCTGGTGGGTGGTGGATATCCTGGTGATGAGAGAGCTTGCATCCCTTCGCTAGTTGGTTTTGGATGTGCTGTGAAATCAGCTGGAGTTCCAGAAGTGAGAGCCCACCAGCAGCCTCAAGAGAGCAAGTAGGGTGTCAGCTGAGAGCAACACGGCTGGTGCAGACTCATCCCGTTGCCTGCTCTTGGAATACATAACCTGTGGGCACAGTCTTCTGCTTGTTAACACTTGCAATGTTCTGAGCTCGTTGGCTGTGAAGATCATCAGACTTGTGGGCCGGTCTAATTACAGCTCATTCCCACAAGATACATTTTAATATAATTCCGTCTTAGGTGATGTTGGTGCTTTGTGTGCTGGAGCTGCTCTGCACAGCTGGAATAAGCCTTGTCTAGCTCTCACTGTTTTGCAGTGCCTCAGGCTGCCTTTTTTTGTAGAGTTTCAATGAGGATGAATGTTGTTTTTGAGGAAGGAAAAGGCAAAATTTGATATTTTACCTGTCCTTGTAAAAATTCAGCCAGCATCAGGAAAGCATCAGTCTCTGAAAACAAATATTTGATTTAAAAAAAAATGCTGTTTGTTGCTGTGCTCTTATTCCCTTTGCATCTGAATGAAGGCAGGCAGGATCCTGATTCTAGGGCTGCCTTGTGATACCCTACATGGAGAAGTTGTCTCTTCTCCAACCCAGCCCTGTTTTCCTGCTGAACTGTATGCAGAGACCCCCAGGTATTGTCCAGGTATTTTGCAGGTGAAACACTTCTCTCTTCCCAGTGTCTCAGCAGCCCCCATTTCGCTCTGGCAGCCTGCTTCCAGGAGTCCAACAGCAGCTCTTGTTCTGCAGTCCTGTCTCTAACCTTCTTTGTTCCTTGGATGTGCCCCTGGGGCCATTTCACAAACCAAAGGCTTCCCCCAGCCTGGGGCTCCCAGCAGCTTTTCCTTTCTGCAGCTCCTTTCCAGCCCCCCCTCTGTCAGCAGCTCTGGGCTTTCTCTTTCCCAGCCCTATCCTTGTTTCTGGAGGAGTGGCAGAGAAGGCTGTGAAGCCATTTCCAGCCCAGAGGCTTCTCCAAGCCCAGGTTATCTTTGCAGCTCCCACTTGGATTTTGACAGCCCATTTCCAGCCCCACTCCAGTTGCTTCTCTGTGCTGTCCTTTTCCCTCATTGTTGCCCTAACCCTAATTTTGAAGCTGAATCTTTTGAAGAGACTGCCATGCAAAAGATTATTCCCAGTTGAGGTCTCCTGACAGCCCGTTTCCAACTGAAACCCTGGGCTTCCAGCTTCTGTCAGCCTTAGCCCTAGCCCTCATTTTCCATCTGAGCATTAGGTGTGATAACCTGGATGGAAGTTTTCCCAGCCCAGCTCTCTTGACAGCCCCTTTCCAGGCACAGTCCAGCTGCAGCCCCATCTCTCTGACCTGGCCGCAGCACTCTGCTCTCATTTTCCTGCAGAGCAGCAGAAAAGGACCCATGACTCAACTGTGACAATGATTTCCACCTAGCCTAGGTATCTCAGTAGCCCCTGCTTGGCTGTTGAAGCCCCAGTCCAGGCTCAGCTGTAAGCTCTAACTTTAATTCAAACCTAACTATTTTGTGTAAGGGGCTGTTGAGAAGACCCTTGCTCATGCAAAGCTTTCTGCCAGTGCTGTGCTCCTGGCAGCCCTCAGCTCCCTGCAATGGTTCCCTCCCAGCACTCCCCTTGCTTCCCTGCTGGCCCCCAGCCCCAGGAGCTGGGCTCCAGCTGAGCTGTAGGGACAGCCTCTGAGTGCTTTCCTGGACTGATGCTTTCTCCCAGCCTGGCTCTCTTGGCAGCTCCCAGGTACTTTTGCAGCAGTGTTCAGCTCTGCTCTGACTACAGCTTTGATTTCCTTTGACCCAGTGTCATCCTAACCCAATCTCAGGGCTGAATGTTGGAACAGACCTTATTTATATGTTTCTGCAAGCTCAGGTCATTTCACAGCCCCTCCTTCCTTCTGGCAAGTGCTTTCCAGCTCCATTCACACTGCAGCTTTTGGCTTTCCCTCAGCCCAAAGGTGAAGTTTACATCTGAACCTGAGGGCTGAGCAGGGGCTGCTGGAGGGAGGCTTCTCCCAGCCAGGAGATGTTTTTGGTTTGTGTTTTTTTTAAACAAGTCACAAAACCTTTATTTCAGAATGAAGTGCTTGGAGGGGATTGTGCAATGTGAACTGCTTTCCTGGTGCTCTTGGGGAAGTGCAGCTCAGAGCCCTCCCTCGTACTGGGTGATGAGGGATGCCCATCACTGCACGAAGGTGCCCCTCCCTGGGTTTGGATCCAGGCTTTGGGTCTGGGTGCTGCTACTAGCATGCAGTAGGATCAGGCAGGGCTTCTCCCGTACTGCAGAAGCTCACATAAGCTTCACTTATCAGTGCTTGTGCAGCCTTCATTCCGGTGTTTTGGGGCTTTTGAGTGTTTCCACAGACATCCTGTGACCCCCTCCTGTGGAGGGGCTCTGGCCAGGGTGCAGTCAGTGCCACTGAGTGAGGAAGAAGCTCCTGAGTAGCATCACACGTGGCCAGAGAGAATGTCAGCGGTTTCATGGGCATTATGGGTTTTGCAGCCTGTAAAGCAGTTTTAGAGCTCTCATGTGGCTGTTAGAGGTGACCTGCACAGGTTTCATGGCAGGGAAGCCAGGGGTGGGGTTGTAGAGTGGTGAGGGATGTGGGCACTGGGCTGGTGCTGCGTCTGCTGGGTCTGAGTGTACTGCAGGCACTCCAGGAGGGCAGGGTGGGCGCAGGGGGAAGGGATGGGAGGAGGACTGAATATTGTTTTCCTTGGGTGAAACTGCAACATACTAAGTGTGTTGGAAAATGGCTTCAAAAAAGCAAGTGTCTCTGAAACACATTCGTTTTCTGAGGACAAGCAAGACCATGGAAGAGAGAGTGGCATGCTGAGAGCTCTCCCTCCTGCATGCCTGTGGTAGGAGCACTGCCCACCCTGATTGCTGTCCTTCTGACCCTGCTAAGTTTGTAGAAAGGTGAAGGTGGCCCTGCAGCAATCCCCACAGCTGATGGAGCCGTTGTAGGAGGCAGCAGCTGGGCTGTGTACAGCACAGTGCTGCCCCTTGAGCTGTGTCCCAGTCATGCTGCATCCTTCCTGCTCCCACAGGAGCTGAGCTGGAGCAGGCGTTGTGGAGGCTCTGTGCAGGCCTCACTAGGGCAGCCTTTGAGCTTGCTGTCATGTGAGGTGATGAGTATTAGAAATTACTCATTCTTCTGTGGTGAAATGAAGCACCTTCCATGCTGGAACAGGGCTGTGGAGTAACGTGTGGTGTTGTCAGAGCTTTGTGTGCTGCTCTGCAGCCCGATGCAGCACGTGGCTTCCTGGCAGACCAGTGCAGCAGGAAAGCACTGCTTGCTGTGGCAGCAGACCATAGCAATGAAATTATTACTAGAGAACATTTGTTGAGAGTTTGTTGTCTTTTCAGTTTCAAAATCAATCTCATTCCATGTGCTCGTTCCGTGAAACTGGGGGATTGCTTTGGTTGCTGACTTTGAAGCTGCTCTGAATTATGTTTGAACTTCCCGAGGTCTTTTTGGTGGTGAAGGGGGCACTGAGGAGCTGCTTGTTCTGACACCAAGGCATCCTGCACTGGAGTGTGATCTCTGCATCTCCAGGACAAAAAATATGCCACAAATTTATGCTGCTTGTTTTCAACAGCCTCTCCAACTCTTGTAAACAGCAAATGTGCAGTGAAATGCTATTGTGGAGATCTGAGTGCAGAAAGGCCTCATGCCTCGTCACTTTCAGCTTCAGACCTCTCTGGCTTGTGGCCTTGCTCTCAGTGCAGCCCCAGGCACAGTGTGGTGCTGGGAGCTGGGGTCCATGGCTCCTCCTGGCTCAGTGGTTTAGCACCTCTGACCAGCTTGGCATGGGGTGTTGCCAGAGCTGTGCCCAGGGTAATTCCACACGGCTCCTACCAACAGAGCTTGTGTTACAAGTCTCCTCGAACAGCCACGTGCTTCATTTCGTGATTCAGAGACAGAAGGGATGTGCTAGCTGTGGAGCTGTGGAGCCCTTGCCTGGCATGTGGCGACTCGCTGATGGAGCACCGCAGGGCTGAGGTGGGAGCTCCCCGAGGGCAGCAGTGCAGAGCAACTGCAGGAGCTGCTGTGGTGCGGCGGGCATTGCAGAGCACAGCTCCTGCTTCCAGGAGTGCTTGGGTGTTGGTTGGTGCCTTTTCTGCTGCATGCAGCAGGGGTGGATGTTGGATGCTGCTGAGTACAGAAAGTGTACCTGCTGCTCCAGAACATCCCAGCTCTGCTTTGCCCAAGTGCTTCTTGTTCTTCTGCAGTCTGGATGCAGCAATGTGCATCTCCTAACTGGACATCAGGTCCATGTACAAATGGGGCACATTGCCCAGCCTCTGCATTGGTTGCAGATCACACTTGGGGGTGAGTGTGTGTGCTTGTGTTTTGTTTGCCTAGTGCTAGGCGTTCAGCAGATGGTGTTCAGCAAGCAGAAACCTGGATGCTGGAGACACTGTGTGATAGGAAGTTTGGGAAGTTGCTTTGGCTGTTGTGCCAGGATCCTCTTCTCCTGACATGCAGCGGGACATGGACAGACAGATTGCCATTGCCTATCAGGTGCAGTCCTGACAGCAGCCTCAGCAGTGGCTTTGGCTTTGTCCTAGCCAGTCCTTGTGCTTCCTGGAGCTTCCCTTCTGCTGCTGCCCATCCTGGTGCTGATTGTAGCCCACAGCCTGTCCCTGCCTGCTGTGAACTCCTAACATAGTTTTTCATTGTGGTAGCACACTATGTGGTGTGTCACGGCCAAGGCTCTGTGTCTTGCAGGTGGCAGCCCAGGTGCCTTGTGAGCCCTGTGCTGACGTGGGCTGACAGGGACTGGCCTGAGGCCTCACCTTGTTATTGCTGTTGCCTTTCTCCCCAGACCTGTCTGGGACATTTCTGAAACGCGTGTTCGGAGTTCTTCAGTAGCTGTGCAAAGTGCAGTGAGTTTTGGAGCAGGGAAGGTTTGTCTCTCTTTGTGTTTACAAGTCTGGGCAACCTCCTGTTCTCTGTGCCTTTGTGATCAGCTTATTTTCTACACTCCTTTTCACTTCTTCCTGGTACTCATCTCTTCTCCCATTCCTAAGGGAAAACAGGGGCACTGCTGTGCAGGGCCATGCTCTGATGGAGCTGTGTGTGCAGAGCAGAGAGGTGATCGCTCCCCACACGAGCCAAGGTAGGTTTGTGCTGGCAGCTCTGGTGGTCGGAGCACTCTGTGTGTCTGCAGGATGCTCGGAGCTTGTGAGCCTCAGCCCCTGCACTGGGAAAGTTGGTCCTTCAGCTGCCGAACAGGGCCAGGCCACTCACGTGAGGAGCCCAGAAAGAGGAAGAGCACACAGCCACTGCTTGTTCTTGGGGTGGTGTTGGCTCCGATGTAGAAACTGCTGGTCATGTTTCTGGCTTGTGCACAAATGCGCCATGTGTTGGTGAGGCATAGGCAGGCATGCCAGGAAGTCCAGGCGTGATGTGGTCTTAGTCTGGTGTAAGGGATGTTGTGCTCTTGCAAAACAATAAAAATAAATTCCAGGGAAGATGCTAGTAGCCTGATGTGCCCCAAATTGTGTAACTGCAAACGTCACTGCTCGCAGCATATGAGGCCGTGCCACAGCGAGATGGTCTCTGCTCACGTGGAGGGACAGCACAGCTCTCGGCATAGCTTTGCTGCTGTCCTCAAACGCAACCGGACAGCTCCCGAGCGCCGGCAGCACGCAGCACTGTGCCCGGCGGGACCCGCTGTGCAGCACGAGCTGTCCGGGGCTGGCAGCACCGTGCGGCACTCATAGTGGGTTCAGAAGGCAGGAAAACTCGAGCACGGGGTGAAAACTCCCATTTGTGATGGTGGCACAAGCTGAATCTAGCAGCCTAGAGCACTTAGAGGAGGCATTGGGAGAACATGTTGATCTCCATATGAAAACCGTAAGCTGTATAGAAAATTGGGCTGCCTCTTTTGAGATTAGAGTTTCTCTTTAATCTGCAAATACTTAATTAGCATGGAAATGGCTAGCTAAATGGGGCTCATAGTGTATACATCCACATGCCAGCCTGCTGGTGCTCCTTGGCAGGTAGTGGTGAAGCTCTGGGGACAGGCACCAGGTGCTCTCCAGCAGGAACTTCAGAGCATGAGGCCATGCGCAGACAGACATGGGGCTGTTACCAAAATATGTAGCCAAGAAAACTCTCCAATTCAGAGGATAGTTTAGAAAGCCTGCACTGACTTACTACATTGGGTGCATGTCACGGTGTTATCCGTGACAGTGACCCAAGGGAAACCGAGAAGGGAGAGAGGAGAGAAGAAGAAACTGCGTCAGTGGCCACGCGGCCACCCGAGCAGAGCCGCGCTCCGGGAGGGGGAGGGGGAAACAGCCGAAGAGATGGGTCTACAAGAAAACAACGGCACGATCTGAGAAGGAACGGTAACTTTACTAAATCTAATAAAATTGAACAATTGAGAGAGAGAGAAAAATTTCCAAACCAAAAGCTGTGAGCTGACGTTAAGGAGGACCTGCAGGGGAAGCACACGTGCTGAACCTCCACGGCAGCCCAGAGCAACGCGCCCAGGCAGAGCGCCGCCTGCATCCGGTGCGGAGCTCCGCCCCTCTGCTGCTCCCCCAGCATTAACTCCTTCACTGCTGCGTGATGCTCTCATGTGGAATACCGGCATCAAAACCACAAAACCACAACATTCCACCCCTTATTCCACATCATCACATCATGCTTAACACACATCTATACATAACCAAAACAGTAATATAAGTTACATAGAAACATATATATATATATACATACATACACATGTAATTACAGACTGCATTCCCCCAGCATCAAATTCCCTTGTGGGACACACTGGACGTCCCCATTTTTATCCATTACCCACCAGGTGCACCCAGGTCCCTGCGCAAAAACGGTTCCACGGAGGGGTTTGCCCTTTCCAGAGGCTGGAAGGACCCACACCGCTTTTCCCAACATGCTCCTCACATGTACCACAGGGACCTTATCTCCCTCTATGGTCTGTAGGGAGCTGGACTGTGTAGGACCCCCTCGGTTGACTGATCCCCTAGTGTTGACCAGCCAGGTGGCTTCTGCCAGATGCTTCTCCCAGTGCTTGAATGTCCCACCACCCATTGCTTTCAACGTGGTTTTTAGCAACCCGTTGTAGCGCTCGATCTTACCAGCAGCTGGTGCATGGTAGGGGATATGGTAGATCCATTCAATGCCGTGTTCTTTGGCCCAGATATCCACAAGAGAATTTTTGAAATGAGTCCCATTATCGGACTCAATTCTCTCTGGAGTGCCATGTCGCCATAGGACTTGTTTCTCGAGCCCTAAGATGGTGTTTCGGGCGGTAGCATGGGGTACTGCGTATGTCTCAAGCCACCCAGTGGTCGCCTCCACCATGGTGAGCACGTGTCAACGGTTTACGGGCAGGTTCGGCCCGGTTCCGTGACGATTGGTGCGGGGGACCCACGGACCCACGCCCCAGGAAAGGGGAAGGGGGAAAGGGAAAAGGGAAAAGGGAGATGGGCCTAGAAACAAAACAGCGGCAACGATCTGAGGAGGAAAGCTAATTTACTAAATAAGATATCGGAAAAGCAAAATAACACAATATAATACAATATAATTGGAATTAAAGCTAATAAATCAAATAAAATGAGCAAGAGAGAGTGTCCGATAAACCGAAGGCCTTACGCTAACGCTGAAGGCGGACGGCAGCGAGCACCCACTGCTGAGTCGATCCCAAAGGAAAGAGAGTGTCCCGTGACCGCAGACAGTTTTTATCTTTCCCTCTGAGCGTAAACACGTAAGAACGCAAAGCATCGCAAAGTCCTCTGGGGAATGGAGTTCTTCTTCTCTTCTGAGACAGGTATACCTGGAACTATTGATGATCCACGGAGCTGGAGCATTAACTCTTTAACTCTAAATGCACTACATGATGTTATGATGTGGAATACCAGTACCAAAAATCATAAAACCATGACAGCACGTAACGCTTACCATCGCGAGTTCGTGGCAAGGTGATAGAATCAACCTGCCACGCCTCCCCATATTTATACTTTTCCCATCGCCCTTCCTGCCAGAGGGGTTTCATCCTCTTGGCCTGTTTAATTATGGCACATGTGTCACAGTCATGGATAACCTGTGCAACGGCATCCATAGTTAAGTCCACCCCTCGGTCTCTAGCCCACTTATAGGTCGCATCCCTTCCTTGATGGCCTGAGGTCTCATGGGCCCACCGAGCTAAAAATAGCTCTCCTTTGTTCTGCCAGTCCAAATCGATCTGAGACACCTCAATTCTGGCAGCTCGATCTACCTGATGGTTATTTTTCTGCTCTTCAGTAGCTCGATTCTTGGGCACATGAGCATCTACATGGCGCACCTTTACACCCAACCTTTTTGTTCGGGCAGCAATGTCTTTCCACAGTTCAGCAGCCCAAATAGGTTTACCCTTCCGTTGCCAGTTGTCCTGTTCCCACTGCTGCAACCACCCCCATAAAGCGTTTGCCACCATCCAAGAGTCAGTATAAAGATATAGCATGGGCCACCTCTCCCGTTCAGCCACATCTAAGGCCAGCTGGACAGCCTTTACCTCCACAAATTGGCTTGACTCTCCTTCTCCTTCGGTGGCCTCTGCAACTCGTCGTGTGGGGCTCCACACAGCAGCCTTCCATCTGCGATGCTTCCCAACGATACGACACGATCCATCAGTGAAGAGGGCATACGTCTTTTCATTCTCTAGTAGTTCGTTATATGGTGGGGCCTCTTTAGCACGTGGTATCTCCTCTGATAGGGATGTTCCAAATTTCTTGCCTTCAGGCCAGTCCATGATCACCTCCAGGATTCCTGGACGGTTGAGGTTCCCCATCCGAGCTCGCTGTGTAATCAGTGCAATCCACTTACTCCAGGTGGCATTGGTAGCATGATGGGTGGGGGGAACCTTTCCTTTGAACATCCAATTCAGCACTGGCAGTCGAGGTGCCAGGAGGAGCTGTGTCTCAGTACCAATTACTTCAGAGGCAGCCCAAACCCCCTCGTATGCTGCCAGAATCTCCTTCTCAGTTGGAGCGTAGCACTCCTCTGAACCCCTGTACGCTCTGCTCCAAAATCCAAGGGGTCGGCCTCGGGTCTCCCCAGAGGCTCTTTGCCACAGACTCCAAGTGGGACCTTTCTCTCCAGCAGCAGTGTAGAGGATGTTTTTCACATCCTGTCCCAACCGTACTGGCCCCAGGGCCACAGCACGGGCTATCTCCTGCTTGATTTGCTCAAAGGCCTGCTGCTGTTCAGGACCCCATGCAAAATTATTCTTTTTTCGGGTCACCTGATAGAGGGGGCTGACTATGAGGCTGTAGTTTGGGATGTGCATCCTCCAAAAACCTACTACACCCAGAAAAGACTGTGTCTCTTTCTTGCTAGTGGGTGGTGACATACTGGTGATTTTGTCAATCACATCTCCTGGGATGTGACGACGTCCATCTTGCCATTTTACTCCCAGGAACTGAATTTCTTGGGCAGGTCCCTTCACTTTGTTCCGTTTAATAGCAAAACCAGCACCCAGAAGAATTTGGATTATTCGCTCTCCTTTTTTAAAAACTTCCTCTGCTGTATCACCCCACACAACAATGTCATCAATGTACTGGAGGTGCTCAGGTGCCCCACCCTGTTCCAGTGTGGTTTGAATCAGCCCATGGCAGATGGTTGGGCTGTGTTTCCACCCCTGGGGCAAACGGTTCCAGGTGTACTGAACGCCCCTCCAGGTGAAAGCAAACTGTGGCCTGCATTCTGTGGCCAGAGGAATTGAAAAGAAGGCATTGGCAATGTCAGTGGTGGCATACCACTTGGCTGCTTTTGACTCCAGTTCATACTGCAGCTCCAACATATCTGGCACAGCAGCACTCAGTGGGGGTGTGACTTCATTCAGGCCACGGTAATCTACCGTCAGCCTCCATTCTCCACTGGCTTTACGCACCGGCCATATGGGGCTGTTAAAAGGTGAGTGAGTTTTGCTGATCACTCCCTGGCTCTCTAGCTGACGGATCAAGTTATGAATGGGGAGCAAGGAATCCCTGTTGGTGCAGTACTGCCGTCTGTGCATTGTTTTTGTAGCTATAGGTACCTGCTGCTCTTTCACTTTCAGTACCCCCACAACAGACGGATTTTCTGACAGGCCAGGTAAAACAGACAGCTGCTGAATGTTGTCTGCATCTACAGCAGCTATTCCAAAAGCCCATCGGTACCCCTTGGGATCCTTGAAATGTCCCCTTCTGAGATAGTCAATACCGAGTATGCATGGAGCCCCCTGTCCAGTCACTATGGGATGCTTCTGCCAGGTTTTACTGGTGAGGCTTATTTCTGCCTCCAACACAGACAGTTCCTGAGAACCCCCAGTCACTCCAGAAATATGAATCAATTCTGTCCCTTTATAACTCGAGGGCATCAGAGTGCACCGTGCACCAGTGTCTACCAGTGCCTTATATCTCTGTGGCTCTAATGTGCCAGGCCATCTAATCCACACAGTCCAATACACTCTATTATCCCTTTCCCTCCCCTGGCTGAGGGCAGGGCCCCTCTATTGGTTACCTGCAGTGACGGGAGCAATTTCATTGGTGGCTGATCTCTGCTGTAGTTCTCTCACTCGTGCTCGCAGTGCAGGAGTGGGTTTTTTATGCCACTTCCTCATGTCCTCTCCGTTTTCTCGTAAGAAGCTCCACATGACCACACGTGACATGATGTTACTGCCGTCATTTGCTCATGCAGAGGGGCGGTTGCCTTTGGTGGCAGAGACTTTCAACAGTTTGATCAATTGCTTCATCAGATTCTTTGCGTCATGCTCGTCTTCATCAGGTGTTTCCAATACTGACACAGGTTCATCCCTATTCATCAGTAATGACAGTTCCTCCAGTATAGTTTTCTGTGTCTCCTTAATCTCACCTACTTCTTCTGCTACTATAGCTGCAATGGAAGCACGTGATGGTGGAAACTGCTGTTCAAAGTTTTGGAGTGTAATAGTCAATTCTTAAACTGGGAGTCTTCTGTCCTGACCCTCGAATCTATGGAACATTGCTACCAGTGTACTTGCGTACCTCTCTGGTGCTGTTTTTGAGAGCTTGCGATATACATCAGGTGTGCACCTTACTCTATCAGGATCACGGTCCTGGTGTGGATTGTTAGGGACGAAATTGGGATCATACAGCATCTCTACTACGGCTGTTTCTCTCAAAAATTGGATGCCTTTCTCCACGGTGTTCCATCTTTCCACCTTAGGCTCCAGATCATCTTTGTAAGGGTATCTATCCTTTACAGCCACTAGTACTCGTTCCCAGAGGGTAGCGACTCCATTCAGACATCTGCCAATTCCTCTGTCGATAGCTGGGTCTCGGGCAATGCTTGCCAGTTGGCGGGCTTCGCTGCCATCTAGGGACACGCTGCTGGCACCGCTGTCCCAACACCGCAGCAACCAGGTGACAATAGATTCACCCGAGCGCTGTACAAACTCCTTTCTTGAACCTTGGATTTCAGTCATCTTTAGGGGCCGACGAGTAGTGGTAACAGTGACTCCATCATCATCGCTGTCTTCTCCATGTCTCTCACTTTTCTTAGTGGCCTTTTTAGGTGGTGGTGGTGGTGGTGGTGGTGCTGGGGAGGGCCCCTCGCCTGGATCTTCCTTTTTTTTCTCTGCTTCTTCTTCTTTCCGTTCTAGGCGCGAGGACGGCCGTGTCCATTTCTGGCCTTCCACAGGGGCAACCGACACTGATACCGGTGCTTCCTGTGATTGGTCAGGTCTAACTTCGAGGTTTTCATTTTTGCTTTGGACCTTGGTTTGGAAACCATTTCTCTCCAGAATATCAATTATAGCTCGATAAGCACAAGCCAGACCCCAAACAATACATTCCTTCTCAGATCGTCCTGAGTCACATGACTCCTTACCTAAACACTCGCTGAATTTCTCAGGATCCCACAGGTGCTCAAGATCAAAACTGCATAATACTGGGGGTCCCCATGCTTCTAATTTCTTTCCTAAGTTTTCCCACCTTCCCTGCCATTCAACACTCTCTGGTTTTGAGGAAAGCTTCCTCCACGCAATGTAAAATCCTGTTGTAAAGAACACATTCAGGAAAACGGATAACACAGTTGCCAGGCTGGCATCCTGAACATAGGTAAAAACCTGAAAAGAGTAACTGGAAACCAATCCAAATGCCACATAATCTGTCACGTTAGCCAGGGTGTTTAGGCAGGAGGTATGTAACCCCCTCAGCACACTAAAGTAGCTGTACACAGATATGACTCCAGTGCTGAACACGAGGAGCTTAAAAAAACACCAGCATGCTCTAAAGTACATGAAAACCCTTAGTCCACTTAGCACCAGATTTACAATGGAGTACCAATACTGCACTGCCCGCATCCTCCACCAATAATTGTCACGGTGTTGTCCGTGACAGTGACCCAAGGGAAACCGAGAAGGGAGAGGGGAGAGAAAAAGAAACTGCGTCAGTGGCCGCGCGGCCGCCCGAGCAGAGCCGCGCTCCGGGAGGGGGAGGGGGAGGGGGAAACAGCGGGAAGAGATGGGTCTACAAGAAAACAACGGCACGATCTGAGAAGGAACGGTAACTTTACTAAATCTAATAAAATTGAACAATTGAAAGAGAGAGAAAAAGTTTCAAACCAAAAGCTATGAGCTTACGCTAAGGAGGACCCGCAGGGGAAGCACACGTGCTGAACCTCCACGGCAGCCCAGAGCAACGCGCCCAGGCAGAGCGCCGCCTGCATCCGGTGCGGAGCTCCGCCCCTCTGCTGCTCCCCCAGCATTAACTCCTTCACTGCTGCGTGATGCTCTCATGTGGAATACCGGCATCAACACCGCAACACCACAACAGTGCATGAGGATCTCACACAAAGCATGCATGCCCCAGAACTAAATCACCCTCATTATATAAATTTAAGCCTTTGAATTTTGATATCAGGGCCATTAGGAACGCATGTCAACAGCAGTTCCCTGGTGTTTGGATTCATGTGTGGCTGTTGTTGCTGTGGTCAGTGGCCAGCTCCCAAAGCCAGGAGCTCATCACGCCTGGCGCTGCAGGGCCCTGCTAGAACCCAAAGGGACAGCATACTGTGTGGACAGCTTTGAGTGTCAGGAGACCAAACACCTCTGCCGATGTTAGCAGTGACTTTGCTGGGCTTTTCCTTGTGCTAGAGGGGCTTTGCTCTTTGTCAGAGCTGATGTCTCTGTTAAAGCTGTTTCCTCTGGGACTAATGAGCATTTCAGCTTTGATTTTCCAAGACAGATGTATGCACTGGCTTCAGTGCTGGGGAAATCAGATGGGAGTTTTGTAGGAGTGGTGATGGATGTCTGCTGGAATCAAGAGCCAGGGCATAGCATACCTGAGTCTGGCCTCGGGACTGCTCCTGGGCACAGCGTGGGCTTGGTCAACACAGCTGTGGCCTGTGGGGACAGCTCCTGGGCTGCTTCCCTGTCAAGGTGTGTGCTGAGAAGTGCTCCACATGCTTGACAACATTGTCACAGAGAAATATCCTCTAGTGTCCCCTCTTGAACCTGTTCGCTTGTCCCCTCCTGTGCCAGGCCAGGCGCTCACCCGCTGCTGCTGTGTGTCAGTTTGCTGCTGGCTGTGGCTTGGCCAGCATGGGGCTGGGCCACTGCCATGCCTCCTGCAGCCTGCTGTGGCTGGGACTGCCTGTGCCCTGCCATGCTGCAGTGAGCTACAGGAGTGCTTTTTAATGCAAACTTTTCCCTGGGAAAAGCTACTTATGAATGCTGTGTGTGTATATTGTGCATACAGTAGTCTGGACATCAGGAATTGGCAGCCCCGAGTGATGCTGGGATGGTATTGGAGGAGCAGCGGCTTCAGGAGAGGGGCTGGGCTGGTGGGAGGCCAGCAGGGCTGATGGCAGCAGGGCCCAGCATCCCACGGATGGGCTCTGGAGCAGCCGCTGGCTCTGTGGGTGTCTTGCACAGCACCTCCTGGCATACCCCTACCCTCCTGTTCTAGCTGTGTCAAAAGGAAGCCGTACAGAAAGTGGTGATCATGCTGATAGCAGCACTAAGTGTGTCTGATCCATAATGTATTGTGTTTGTTTTATTTGAATCAAAGAACATGAAGAGCAGGAAGAAAGTGCTAGTGCCTTCAAGAGTGGGAGAGCCCAAGATTCGTCTTCTGGGCTACATCAAAAGAAAATCTGTGAATGAGAGGCTGGGAAGCAGAGCCAGAGCTAAGAGCATCTTCAGCCTTGGGAGTTGGAGGAGCACAGTCTGATGGTGAGGAGAGGTCAGCTGAGAACCTGAGAGCTTCCTGCAGCCCAGAGGCCTCTGAACGCTGAACCAAACCCAGATTTTATCATTTCTTGCTCTGAGAAAACCCTCAGCCTGGGGCTGCTCTCTACTGGAGCCTGGCAGGATTGTTCTGAGCTTCAGCAGTCTCAGCCTGATACTTCTGCCTGGGCTTTTGTGGGCAGCTGTGCATGTCTGCCCAGTCTGTGTGAGCTCCCTGTCCTCTGGGCCTTCTGGCAGACATGGCTGTAAGGCAGGGGGAAGTTCTGCACCGTTCCATCCAGGTGTCATCCTGCTCAGCTGATGGCATTTGGGTGCCTTTACTGCCACCAAGCATGGCTTCCCTGTGGGACACGCCACATACTTGTGCCATACTGCATGGAGTAGGGTTTGTAAGATATGGGAAGGAAATGAAATCCCACGTGTCTGTGGGATTTGTGTCTCAAATGCTTGTCAGATGTTTCTGGGCTTCTTGGCTCCTGTTCCTGGTGCTATGGGAGCAGACAACTGCTGGCCTTTGTGCAGTTTGTGCTGCAGTAGGGGCTTCTGGCAAGGCCCGACAACTCTGTCAGAGCACCACAGAAAGGCTGCATTGGGTATGGAGGGGTGTGGGACTGAAACTACACTGTGTTTCCTTGACTGTCCTCATGGTGAACAGTTCTGAGCCAGGGAGAGCAGCGTGGAACCCAGATGTGCTTCCCGCCTGTCCCCGGCTGTGGGAGCACAGGGGTAGCCCTCGCCTCCGGGCTTCCTTGGCTCATGCATCCTCTTCGTGCATTTCACACTCCTGTCATCATAGCTTGGCACAGCGAATTGGTTTGCTGCTTCTCTTTACTGCTGCAGGGCTGGCAGCATCTGGCAGGTCTCCCAGGTCCTGCTGTGGGGTTTGTGTGGTGGTGGGCTGGAAGGCAGTTCTGCAAGCCCCAGGTGCTCCACTTTGTGCTGGGACTGCGAGTGTGAAGCTGGGTTTGGGTTGCCCTGAGTTTCACGGGGTTGTGTGGCCTTATTGTTCTGGGTGGGATGGGTTTGTATGGCCTCTTAGGGGGGGTGAAGTGGAAGATTTAAGTGTCTTGGGTTCACCCATCTTTTTATTGTCAATTTTTTGTTGTATTGTGTCTTACAGAGATAACATTCATCCCAGATTTGATGATAATGAAAATACAGAAAAAAGACAAGCAGGTTTGTGACCCTCTCTCCTTCTCCTAAGTCAGCTGGTGAAGCGTCAGGAGCTTGTGCTGTGTGTTGTTGCAGTACATGTGTGGTGGGAAGTGGGCAGAAAGGGATTGCTGCATTTCCGGTGAGGACCACAGCTCTGGATGCTGAAATTTGACCAGAGCTGCAACCTACAGTGGGTAAATCTTACTTGAGCGATTGGGATTTGTGTTCCATAATGGAAGCGCTCTTGATTTGGTCCTGGTCTCTGTGTAGAAGCAGCCCTTCTTTCCCCTGAAGTTACTAGTTCTGGCTCTTGTTTGAATCTCATCATGCATACATTACAAAAATGCATGTTTGCTGCGATTGCTGCTAATATGCTCCAGGACTGACACTGCTGGGGAGGCTGGGGACCAGCACATCTGTGGTGCTGCAGGAGCTTGGCCAGCAAATCTTCCCTTGCTCAGAAATAATCCCATCACACCAAGCTGCCGTTTCCAAATTGCTGCATCAGATCAAAACTACCTGCTGGTCCCAGAGGAGATTTATTAGCCAGCAGTCTTTGTATTAAGTGTGTGCACAGGCAAACCTGACCATCGGTGCTCTGGGAAGAGCACAAGACGTGTTATATGCGTGCAGACTGTCAGCAGGGTTGAAATATGACTAGGGCTATAAAACAGCCCACTCCGCCTTGAGCTGATTTGTGCTTGTGCTGCTTTAATGGGAAACCACAAAGCTGAACACTGAGCTGAGGGGTGAATCTGCTGGAGAGCACAAACTGGTGCTGTTGGCACTGGAGCCGTGCTCAGGGCAACACTTTGCAGCTGTGGCAGGTTAGCAGGGAGGAGGAAGGGGGAAGGATTTGGAAAAGATGTGTGGCCATGATATGAAACTATGGCACGTGGGGCAAGGTGTGTGTGTGCAGGAGGCTGGTTTGGTAAGGAGTTTAATAACTGCATGTCCTAAAGATGCTGTGAGGAGGCAGAGCCAGCCTCAAGCTGAGGGTGGGAGCGCAGCACGGGCTCTGCTGCCGGGTGGGGCCTTGGGGCATGCCTGTGTGAGACCCATCTGCCAGGTAGAAAATTCCCACACTTGTGTAGCAGCTCTGACTGCTCTGTAAATGGGATTGCTGAAATGATGTGGGTTTGAACACAGCAAAATCTTCCTCCTCCCACATTTGGAGGTTTTTAAATAGCTCAGGTGTCAGTGCTTTGTACAACTGCCCCTGCAGATCACATCTGGGAGGGAGATAAAGGCCAAATAGGAAGAGGAAGGTGTAGGGTTGAGCTGTCCATCTCCTGTGCTCTCTGAACCAGCAGCAGCGTGGGGTGTTCCTTTCACTGTGTCATGGAGTGTGCTGCAGTGTTCCCAAAGTCATCAGCTCCACAGGAACTGTGCAGGGATGTCCCTTTCCCTGAGGGGTCTGGACAGCACTAATGGCAGCCAGGGTGAGCTCTGTGTGTGGGAGGAGGCTGCTGCTCACCTGCAGGACCTTGGCTGCGGTGTCACCCTGCAGGTGGCTGTTCAGGGCCTTGGGGAGCTGCA
Source organism: Cyrtonyx montezumae (assembly GCF_038088225.1). Taxonomy (NCBI): domain Eukaryota; kingdom Metazoa; phylum Chordata; class Aves; order Galliformes; family Odontophoridae; genus Cyrtonyx; species Cyrtonyx montezumae. The sequence goes on along the minus strand of NW_027072100.1, from coordinate 1,075,597 downwards.
GGGGCTGGCAGAGTGCTGGCACCCTTTGCGTTGGTGCCAGATGCTGGGAGAGCTGTTGGCTTCCTTTGGAGTGGGTTCTGGATGTGGTCTGTGCTGGCCTGGTGGCCCAGGCAGCACTGTGGGACAGCACCAGCCGAGGGACCCTGCTGGCAATCAGGGCCTGCATTGACATGACTCTTCTTCCCTAGCAATGCCTGAAATTCTTGGGGGCTTGTCACCAGGCTGTGACTAACTTGTGAAACAGGTCACTTCCCTTGTGACTGATGATGCAGTGTGCTGGGACACCTTGTCTGCTGGCAGAGCAGGAGAAGCCACAGGCTGTGGTACTCTCATCTGCAGCACTGCAACCGGCCCCGGGGCCACTGGCACAAGGACACAGAGCAGCTGGAGTTGGTCCAGAGGACACCACGATGATGCTCAGATGACTGGAGCACCTCTGCCATGGAGACGAGCCGAGGGAGTTGGGGGTGTTGTGCCTGGAAGAGAGGGCTCTGGGGAGACCTCATGTGGCCGTCCAGTACTCGAAGGGAGCTTATAAGAAGTCAGTCTCCCTCCTGTTCACACAGTCTGGTAGTGATAGGACAAGGGGTGTGGCTTTAAACTAAAAGAGGGGAGATTTAGGTCAAGTGTGAGGAGGAAGCTCTTTACCCATAGGTGGTGAAGCCCTGACACTGCTGTCCAGAGGAGCAGGGGATGCCCCACCCCTGTAGGTGCCCACAACCATGGCTGGGCCCTGGGCAGCTTGAACTGGCAGTGGGGGCAGCCAGCCCACGGCAGGGGTCTGGCTGGGGTCTGTGAGGGCCCTTCCCGCCCAGCCATGTTGGAATTCTCTGAGTTTCAGTGACTGTGGCAGCCCCATCCATCTCTGGACAGTGTTCTTGATTGTGTCCTGCTCCCTGGGCACCATGGGTGCTTACTTTCTGCCACATTAGCAGGGCATAACCCCTGCTAATTTTTGCCAGGGTCTGGCTTGTTGAATAACCTGAGAAGTACCAAACTAAAATGTTGTTATCCCATGGTGCTTGTAAATCTCTACAGCTGCCATGGAAATGGCCCTGTCTGTCTCGGGCTGTTGGAGCAGAGCAGCATGTGTCCCTGTCTCCTGCCTGCCCTGGGATTTCCTCTGGCTTGAGCCTGGGCACACAGGTGAGGAAAGGCTGCATGATCTGGGTCTGCTCAGCCTTGAGAAAAGGAGACTCTGGGGTGATCTTATTAATGTTTATAAATATGTTACATGTGAGAGTCAAACTGGCATGGCCAACCTCTATTCAGAAGCCTGTGGGGACCGGACAAGGGGAAAGAGCCATTAACTTGAGCATAGGATGTTCCTCACCAGTATGCGAAGGAACTTCACTGTGCAGTGATGGAGCACTGAACAGACTGCCCAGGGAGGCTGTAGATTCTCCTTCTCTGGAGATACTCAAGACCCACATGGACTCCTACCTGTGCAGCTGTAGGCAGCTGTTTTGCAGGGGACTAGATGATCAGTAAAAATCCCTTCCAACCCCTACAGTTCTGTGATTCTGTGGGGGCAGGTGGGAACAGCCCGGGACTGCAGGGACTGCAGTGTGGAGGCTCTTGTTTGCCTTTGCTTCCAGTGCTCACTGCTTTTCCCTGAATGATATAGGTCTGTTTTATTGAAATGTGGACTTTGATGTTTCTCCTACTGCAGACAATGTCAAGGGCCATAAACAGAGCTCACCTGATAGCTGTAGGACCTCAAGCAGGGGCTGGGGCACCCTATGAGTGTTTGAGGCTCAGTCCCAAGCTGTGTCCGTGGGCTCCTGACATTATTTCAGATGAGCGGGGAGCGGTGGGGGTGCCCTGCTCCTCCTGCCAGCTCCCACATCCCCCACCCTGGAGTGCTCACCCCAGTGCTGCGCATGGTTCTCTGCAGGGCCCATGGCCCTTGCCTCCCTGTGCCCACTGCTTGTGTTGGTCATGCCCCAGGGCAGAGCTCCCCAGCTGAGGGCTGTGGCTCATAGAGCACCTTGGGAACAGAGCCAGCCTCCACCTCCATCATGCTCATCCAGTGCTGGCTGTGGAGCCTGCTCGGAGACATGATGGAGGGTGGCACTTGGGTATTTATAGCTTTCTGCTGCATTGCATTAAGAGCTGGAAGCAAGGGGTGCGGACAGCCGGTGAGAGGATGCACCAGCCTGTGCTGTGCTGCTGGTGGGACTGCAGCTGCCAGTGAGGGTGGCTTGACAGCCTGTGGAAACACTGCACGTGGGAAAAGTTGCCTTCTGCACTCCTCTGGTGCACTGTGACTGGCCGTGGGGACAGGCGGGCAGAGCTGCTGGGCACGGGGCCCATTGGCTGAATGGTACTGCAGGGAGAGGCAGCTGGTAGAGGTGTGGGTCAGACCCTGGGTGGTGGGCTCTGCTTTAGGAAACCTGTGGTGCACCCTTTTGTCATCTTGAGGCTGCCTGTGTAGGACAGGTCTCCATGAGGTTCAAGCCAGGCCTGCAGGGTGTCCCCAGGCCTCCTGCTGCCAGAGGCTGCAGCAAAAGGGTACTGAATAGTGCTGGTGCCTGCAGGGTACTGGAAGCTAAGGACAGTGTGTGACATAGCCACTGCTGCAGGCTGCAGTCCACACCCTGCAGGAGCACTTTGTGTGGGTGCCATCTAACCAAGGGAGCTGTGGGTGATGCCCAGGAGAAGGGCTGGGGAGGTTGCGCTGCTTGGTGTCCACCACTGCCTCCCTTGGGGCTGTGCATGAGGTGTGGCCCAGTCCAGGCCCTGCCATGGGCCTGGGCCCCCTGCTCCCTGTGCAGGTGCTGGGCTGGCAGCAGTGCCCCTTGCCTGTTTTTGTGGTACTACCCATCTGTTGTGCTGGTTTCCCTCAAGTCCTGAGTAAAAGCAGGGGAGTTGAATCAAGCTGTGACTCCTAATGAAATAAACTGATTTCAAGTTAAGGAAGCACACCATTAGGGCCCTTCCTGACCTTGGCTTTGCCCTCTTATGGGGTCATGCAATTATGAGTGCTCTCTGTTAGCCCTTACAGATCTCTGGCGGAGCTTAAGCACTTCTTTGCTCCTGACTTTCTTTTTGTCAGTAGTTCAACATGTGGGAGAAGACCGCATGCTGTTGCTGGGGGACTTCCCTCTACCAAATGTGATTTGTGCAAGGTTCTGCTGGAAATAAAAAGTGTCCAAGCTATACGTAGAATTGTATTCTGAAAGTGTAAAATCATTACAATCTTCACCAACAAAAGAGCAAAAAAAAGCCAACCCAACAACAAAAAATGAAAGATAATTCAAAGGAACTGACCTAAGGATAAACGTAGTGCAGGGAAACAGGACAGGAGGAGGGGTGTTGGGTGGGGGAGCTCTGTGCTTCCCCCTGCCCCTCCAGATTACCTCAGGAGGGAACAGCAAAGCTCTCCTGGTCACACAGCTCCACAAGAAGACGTGTGGAAGGCTGTTGAGTGTAAAAAGATGGGTTTTTTTAATTAAAACGTTTTAGTGAAAAGAAAAGGACACCTAGTGGGAATTTAAAATAAACCTATAATGAGGCAGGGCTAAAAATATTTGAGGAGCCGCTTGCTAAAAGCATGAGATCTAATAATGTTCGTTTTCAAATATCTCAAGACCACAGCGCGTTTACGTGGGGCTGTGGTTGGAGTGCGGCTGGTGGCAGCGGTGCCGGGGCAGCAGCACGGCTGTCTCCAATGGCATGTGCACAGGGGCCTTAAATTACAGCTGATGTGGCTGAAAGTAAGCAGTACCCTTGGTGCCCAGGGAGCAGGACACAGCTGGGAAGCACTGCCCAGGGATGGATGGAGCTGATGGAGCTGCCACAGCCACTGAACCTCAGAAGAAATCACAGAATCCCGGCGTGGCTGGGTGGGAAGGACCCTCGCAGCCCCCTGCTGTGTTCTGGCTGCCCCCCACCAGTTCAAGCTGCTTAGGGCCCAGCCATGGCCTCAGGCAGCTGCAGGGATGGGGCACCCGCAGCTTTGGGCAGCAGTACCCAGGCTGCACGCCTCTGGGTTAAGAAGCTCCATTCACACCTGACCTAAATCTCCCCTCTTTCAGTGTAAACTCATTTCCCATTGTGCTATCGCTGTTTGCCCCTGAGAGAAGTTGGTTTCCCTCCTGTTCATATGCATATGTTCTTTTGGGGCTGTCCCTGCTCCTGGAGGAGGCTGTAAAGCACTGGAAGAGGGTTTGGTTCTGCCTGCAGTGATTTGTAAAGGGAGAGGGAACAGAGCTGTTCCCTCCTGCTGCTCCGTGGTTCATCTGCAGTGCCAGGTGCTTTCCTGCTACCAGCTCATGCAGGTGGTTGAGAGGTGGAGCAGCTGGTGTCTGTGGAGAGGGAGGCATCTGTGCTGGATCTGGGCAGGGAGCTCTGCAGGGGAAGAGCAGGGCAAGCAGGGAGTGGGGCAAAGAGGGCAGCAAGGAGAGGTGATTCTTTGTATTCACCCCTTGAGAACCAGGAGCCGTGCAGTAGGGCAGCAGGATTAAAACAAAAGGAGCGTGTCTTTTCCCACATCTTCCTAGTTGGTAGCACCAAATGCTGCCAGGTGCTTGGAGCCCGTGGTTACAAAGAGCAGTGGGGCTTCAGAGGGCTGGCAGGACTGCACCAGGCAAGCTGCAGGAGTCCTTTGTAGCCACGCAGGAGCACAGATAACACCTGCACTGCTTTTCCAGACTTTTTCTCTTGGCTTTTGGTGGAGAGAAGCAGGATAAGCTGAACTTCATCAAAGGAAGCAGGAAGAGCCTGTCCCTGGCTCTCCCCATTGCACCAAATCAACTGCAAATGGCAGCGATTGCAGCGCAGGTGGGCAGCAGAAGCATGCTGCAGCCTCATGGCAGCACGGCAGCGTTCCACCCTCGGGCACACCAGGTCATTGCTGTGGGTGCAGCAGAGTGCCTGGGCTAGCAGCCCTTATCCAGCCCCTCTGGAGGTGCCTGGTTTTGGTGTTGCCATGTTCAGCTGCTGTCTGTGTGAACTGCGTGCTGCTTGGTCCTGAAGCTGCTGGTTGTGACCCTCTCACTGTGCCACAGCTTTGGGCTGTTCTTGTGTACTGCTGGCTGCTCCCAGAGGTCTGCTGTGACACCCCTGGCAGGCTTTGGTGACAGCTGCCTGCAGGGTACCTCGTGGCCAGCACTGGCCTTGGGGCACACAGCCACAGCACTGCCTGGGGCTCTGGCGAGTGCTTGGAGCTGGAATGGCTGCTGGCAGCCCAGCTCAGTGCATCGGGAGAGAAGTTCCTGCCTTGTGCTCTCCTCGCAGGCTCTGCAGCCTGTGGCTCTGTGCAGATGTCCCATGGCTTGGGCAGACAGCATGGAGCACTGGCTTTTGGGAAGAGCTGATGCATGAAAGGTACCCCATGCCCTTGCCCAGCCATTGTTGCTTGGTGTAGGACTGAGATTGGCTCAGGAGCAACTTGCCCTCCTGCCACTCTGGGATGCTGGAGACTGGCTTTCTATCTGGTATCTGTGCTTGGCTGCTGTTCAGCACAGAAGCAAAAGGAGATCCATTCTCATGGGGTCTGTGCGCTTTGTAGCTAATCCAGTACATTGTTCCAGCTAATCCCCAGCTCGGGCAGCCTGCAAGATCTGAGGTGCAAAGGCTGAGGCTGACCCCATTGCTCAGCCCCTGGGTTTGGAGGCAGCACCTGTAGTGCAGTTTTTCTCCCTGCAAGAAAAAAGTCTCTCTCAGCGGCCTGGAGGCACAGTGCCACGTGGGTATTGGTGCCTGGTGGCCCGGCAGCCTGGCAGAGCTGCTCTGTGTCAGTGTTTCTGCTAATCCGAATTAGAAGTGAGTGCGCAGAGTGCTCTGTGCTTGGACAACTGTGAATGGGTTCCAGCCTCAGCCTATGGGACAAAAATATTTACAAACCCCAGCAACTCCAGAGTACCCAAGGATCTGGGTGGGGCTGGGAGTCCTAGCGTGCCGGAGGCTGCTTCAGGACAGGCCCTGCCCTCAGGGGAAGCAGCTGTCCTGGCATGGGGCAGGAGAGTGCAGGGTGCCAGGAGGGCCCCCACAGCATGCTGTAGCCCTGCGGCTCCCAGGCTCCTTTCCAGCTATGGGAGCAGGGCTCTGCCCTTGGGACACAATTGCTGCAAGATGTGGAAGAGGTGTCTTTAGGGGAAAAATTGGGCAGTTCTGTGTTTTGGGACAAAAAGCTCTTATTGCCAAGTGCATCCTAGTTTTCACAAGCCCTGGCCTGAGAACAGGGATCCCTGGATGTCCCTTGTGGAGGCCCCAGGCTGACCATGCCTTCCAGGAGAGGCCCTGGTGGTGGCACAGGACGGTCACTGCTCCCAGTGGGGCAGTTGGACTGGTGCTGAGCTGTCAGCCCTCTGCAGAGCCCTGGGCAGGGGATGGCCATGACAGCACGCTCTTTTTGGCTGAGTTCCTTGTTAGAAGTGAAGCCCTCCCTTGGTCCTCCTATGCCTGCCACACCATCCCAGCTGCTTGTGAGGAGCTGGAATCATTGTTGGAAAATGTGGAGGAAATGAGGGTAGGGTCAGGGCAGGGCGAGCAGCTCTGTTTCCCCACCTCAGGCCGTGAGCTCAAGGTCTCTGCGGGGTCAGGGGCTGCAGGGTGCTGCTGAACTAGGGCTGTGCTTGGGGCCACAGGTGAGGTGCCAGGCCGAGGTCCATAGCTTGTCCTGCTGTGCCACTGTTAGGCAGGACCTGGGACTCCTGCCTGTGGAGCTGTCTGTGTGGGGTAGTGAGCGGATCCTCCACACGTCGAGGGGCATGGCTCAAATAGCACCATGGCCTGGAAAGCTTTGCTAGGTCTGTAGTCCAGCATCCCCTCTGCAAACACCTTCTGCTTTAATCTGTGGCATTTGCTTCACTTGTTGCCTCTCTGTTCTCTCTGCAGCCACCCAGCTTAAAAGTGCTGAGCCGCTCACCAATGTCGGATGCCTCAGACACCTGGGAGTGCAAGGTGCAGGGCCTCTTGGCTGGCAGTGAGGAGCAGGAGTCCCACCGGGCGACAGCCACGGACACGGGTGGGCAGTGCCAGTGCCCCGAGGAGCAGCCTGACAGGGCTCTGCTGCGGCGGCCAAGCGCCCAGAATGGGATGCAGGACGCTGGGGCTGTGGGCACGGGGGTGAAGAAGAAACGGAAGAAAAAGGACCTGGCTGAGCAGGAAGGAGGAGAAAAAGCATCTGTGGAGGTGAAACCAAAGAGGAGAAGAGAGCCTAAAGAACCAAAAGAGCCTAAAAAGGTCAAGGAGCCCAAGAAGCAGAAGGAGCCCAAGCAGAGGGAGGTGGCCAAGAAGCCCCGGAAACCTCGGGAGCCTAAAGCTCCCAAGGAGCCTAAAGACAGGAAGAGCAGCTCTGAGCCTGGGCCCAGAACAAGGACTAAGAAGAGCAGGTGGGTGCTGCTGTGGACTTGTTACATAGTGGGGATTGTGGGCTCCAGGGGCTGGCAGGGTGCAGCCCACCACAGTGGCCATGGGCTTGTAGCAGAGCTGTGCCTGGGAGGCCTGAGGGCTCCCTTGTACTGCGCAGCTGAACACCACTGCCTCTGGTAATTCCTCATCCTATTAATTAACATCATTGGCCAGAAGAGGAGCTCTGATTTCTTTTTAATTGGGAATGTGTGCAGATAGTAGAGCTGGTCACAACTGGCATCATTTTATTTACTGTCAAGGACTTGCAGTGTTTTTGGAGAGTCCTGTACAAGGCTGGCTTATTGATTGGAGCTGGGTCCTCCTCATGTGTTGTAAATAACCCATAGGATGAATGTATTTGTGCCTATTTTTATTTCTATTTCTCATAGAAATGAGATCAGTAGAGGTTCCAGCTTGGATTTTTTCATCAAAACCTTTCTTTGTTGGAAGACATCAGTTTGGTAGAGCTGCTTGAAGGAGCATTCCTGGAAACAGTCACCAGAATGGGCTTCCCAGAGTCCACTGCATCCACCCACCCGCCTCCCTCCTGCCACTGCTGTTTGTGTGCAGGATGGGATGGAGCCCCTGATCTTCCCTGCCCCAGAGGCTCTAGCTCCTTTGTAGCTCGCTTATGGCTGGAGGAGAGGCTGTGCTAGGTAGGCCATGCCCAGGGCTCGGGTGGATTGTATGGGGCAACAGAGCTACCACAGCAGGCTAGTGGGGAGCTGAGTAGTTGAGAGCTGGGCTCTGCCCCTGGTGGAGCACCCACAGCTGAGCTGCACAGTGCTGCCACTTCTGCTCTTCCTCGAACCCAGTGCTCTGCACACAAGTGATGCCTGGCCCTGTATCATGGGCTGGTGAGATGGGGATGACAGGTCAAGCAGAGAGTGCCCTAGAGCAAAGAGGTCAGTGCTAAAGAGCAGGGCTGAAGCAGAGTGGGAAGGAAGAGGAAGATGAGGCACACACAGAGGTGGCCCAGAAGGATCATGCTGTTCCTAGGAAGGACAAACTGCAGTCTCAATCTCAGAGCACCTGCAGGGTCAGCACCTGCTCCTAACTCTGCAGTTTAAAAGAGCAGGATTTCTGTTTGCTCGGTGTGGCCCATGGGCCAGCCAGGCAGTACTGTCACCATGTCCTGCAGGAGGGGTGAGCACACGGCTCTCCCAGAGCCCCCAGCCTGGCATCAAGCCCAGCCTGGCCTTGTGCCCTGCACACAGGGCTGATGTGGCCTTTCTTGGCAGGAGGCTGAACTGGAGGCCTTGAAGGCAGCTTGTTTCAACCTTTGCCAGAGATGAAGGATGCAGCTGGCAGCCTTTTCTAGTGCCGCCTCTGCTGCTGTGGGTGGTTCACACACATCCACCCCATGGTGGAACCTTGGGGTCCAGGCCAGCAGAGGGGAGGCTTGGGAAAGAGCAGACCTCAGAAGCCAGGGCCCAGCTGTTGTCCAGGAGCCTGCTGCCACATGGCAGTTCCCTTGGTTGCCAGCAGCGCCTTCACACAGTGCTAAAGGCAGCTTGTGACAGCATGACCTGCCCGCCGTGGCACTGGTCTGACTGACTGGGCAGGGGGATGTGGTGGGGTTACTCCAGCTGCAGTCCAGGGCCCACTGTCTCTGCTGCAGAAGGCAAGGCAGGGCCCATTATGAGCCTCTCTGATGATTGCTTTGCCTTTGGTTCAGCAGCCAGAGAAGGAACCCATGTGAAGCAGGAGCAGGCGCTGGGTGCGGACACCCCAAGGTGGAATACAGAGCCTGCTCCCCGCCATGGGGAGGGCTGGGGACTCGGGGCACAGGGCCACTGGTGAGATGGGCGCTCTGCATGAAGGGAATGATTGCTGGGAGTCCTCTAAGTGGCAGATAATGGTGGCGTAATTTCTTCTAAATTATTTCTAATCACAGCCAACTACTGGCTCATGAATGAAGCAATTGTTAATTGTGACTTGCAAATCAATATCTTGGGAGTTATTGCTCGGGTGGAAGCAGTGCTCTCCATGCATTTTCAGGCCCTCTAATTGAACCACTGCTACACAACCAGGTCAAATTTGGCCTGAACAACAGATTTTTAACTGTGTGGCTTATGATGGCCCCAGGCAAGCATGATTGTCTCACAAAATGGGGACAAAATCTCAATGGGGCTTTGAAACTGACTGTTCTCTGCAGCCGTGCAAGTCTTGGATGTGGGGAGGCTGCTGGAAAGAGCAGTAGACAGCTCTGCTCCTGGGCTTCTTGCTCAGCCTGGGGACAGGGACCAGCTCCTGGATGTCTTTCCCTTAGCAGTGTTTGTTGCGGTGGGTAAGGACACCTGTGCTCCCTAGCTGGGTGGGGAGGTGCTTCTCCTTGCTCCTTGCCCCACCTCTGTCACAGCATTCAGCCTGGCTCTCGTGCTCCAGGAGCTGTGCAGACTGGCAGTGAGCTGAACCCCTTTTCCAGCAGCCCTTGTGGTGCTGCTCCCCAGGTCAGGGGAGCCCCCAGCCCCCTGCTGCCCTGCACCAGGCTGTGCAGTTGGGCCCTTTTGTCCTGGTGTGCTGGAATGAGCTGGAAATAATCTGATGGTGATCAAAGAGAAGGTCAAACTGCCAGCATTGCTGGCTGTGCTGATATGCCCAGTGCTGGGGGGGGGGCTGGGAGACCCATGCTGCCCTTGGGAGAAGAGGGAAGAGGAGCCTAGAGCAGAGCCTAGTGCGGGTTCCTGCTGGCTCCTCACAGAACCCCAAAACAGTGTCTGACCATCAGTCTGTCCTGACGTTAAGGAGCAAGGTCTAACTGTTGGTCTGTCCTGGCAGCAAGGAACAGGGGCCTACTCCTGTAGAGAAGAAGAAGAAAGGAAAGAGGAAAAATGAGATCCCAGTGGACAGCTTGGATTTAGATCAGGATCTTCTGAGCCCATCAGTGCAGAGCCCTGAGGAGTCTGCGGAGTCGGCTGACAGCCAGGTATGGCCAAAACCCTTGGCTGGCAACTGGCTGGGGAAATCCCAGCTGCATCTTAGTGGAAAAAGAGTTGGGGGCACTGTCCTCTGTGCCATCTGCTACTACACCTCCCCACGATGGCACGGGAAGGCTGGGGAGCATTTCTGCAGGGCTCTGCTGCATATGGCCTTGTGGCCAGCAGCACCATGCAGGCCAGGTGCTCTGCTCCAAGGCACTACTGGAGGCCTCACTGATGGCAGCTGCTCTACCTGTGGCAGCAGTGCAGGGGCTTACATCCCATGGAGGCCTGTTCTTTCCCACACCTCCACCCCACCTGTGCAGCCGATGCATGGTCTGGAGAACAGGCAGCCCTGGGGCTCTCTCTCCTCAGGCTCCCATCCAGGAGGGATGGTACTTGAGCTGCCCATCTCCCTGTGTCTACCTCTTTCATCCCATACACAGAAACGCCGCTCTGGCCGGCAGGTGAAGAGGAGGAAGTACAATGAGGACTTGGACTTCAAGGTGGTGGATGATGACGGCGAGACGATAGCTGTGCTCGGAGCTGGGCGAACCTCCGCACTTTCCGCCTCCACTTTGGCTTGGCAGGCAGAGGTAGGGACGGTGGTGGTGGGGCTTCCTGTGTGTCAGGGTGTCCCCAGGGCATCACTGTGGGATTTGAGGAAGTATAGGATCCCTGTACAAGGATGGAGAAGCAGTGTGCATGTAGGATTGTGCCAGCAGGAGGTCTGAGTGCACAGCGGGATGGGTAAGATCCTCCTGCTGTGAGAGTAAGGACTGGGACATGTCATGTAGTTGGAGGTGTCCCTGAACGCATGACCACCCCACTGCCTGTGCCTGCCTTTGACTCCTGTCTCTGTAGCTCTTGCCCTTGAGGTTAACCTAGTATTTTAGCTGACAACCAAAGGCTTTGTGGGTGCCAGATGATTGTTTTCTGCACAAGTTGCCACTCTTCATTAGTCCTGATTGAGAAATGCCCAGCGTGACACTTGCCACAAACCTCTGCTGGGCAGCATGGAAGGACATGGGCAGTGTGGCAGGGACCAACTGGAGTCAGCATGGTATGAAGCTCACTGACCTTCCTCCTCTGCCCACTGATCTTGTTCCTCGTTCCTTCTGATGTGTGCACCACATGCCTGCAGCTCACTGCCTTTCTGTGGTCACTGACAGAGCTGCCAGATATTAATAACAGTCACTAATTGTTCTCCTGATGCTGTTGTGTCCCTCTGTAATCCCTTTTATCAAGGTTTTATTGTGGACCTTAGCCAGACTGTTGCTGAGCCAGTAAGACCTGGCCCGGTGCCCCAGCTCTGTCTGGAGGGCTGCCAGGCACCCTCAGGATGTGTTGCCCTTTCCTTCAGCAGCTGCTTGGGGCCATGTCCTCGCTGGGCTCCCACCAGTGAACTTATCAAGTGAGATTTTCATAACAGCCATTGGTAATAGATTACCTTTGTAAGGTGTCCATGCTGCAAGCCTGTTTCTCTTTGCTTCTCTTTTCACCCACTTCGATATGCCCAGCACCAGATGAGCTGTGAAGGCAGGTGTTGTGACCAGACTGAGCTGAGGACCTGCTCTGGGCTCTTGCCAACAGGCTTGGCAAGGCCTGGCTGTGGCTGCTCCTGGCACCAGGATTGGCACCAGGCAGCAGGAAAGAAGGGAGCCCTGTGGCCCCAGAGCTGCTCTTCCTGTGGCCTGAGGTTGCAGCTTTCCTCCCTGGATCCTGTGCCTCGGAGAGTCACAGGGAGGGCCTGAGGCTCCCTCCTTGTTTTGCAACTGCCGGTGTGGGGCTGAGGGCAGGACAGTGTTTGAATCACCTCCAGCACAAGTTTGTGGAGTGGGTGCCTATGGTGGCCATCAGAAGGTCTCTGCATCCTCAGGGGGGATTTTTTCACAGTAGGCTCAAAGCCTCCCTTGTCCTGTCCCCTTGCATGTGCTGTGGCCGTGGGAAGGTGGCAGTGATGGAGGGTGCACCTTCCTTCCCCTCTGCGAGTCTTGGCAGAGAAGCTCTCAAGCTTCCTCCACTTTTCTGGACTGGTGAGCTGGCAGAAGAAATGCAACTGCTCTGTGGTAGGGTGGTGCCAGAGGCCAAGCTGGGAAAACAGCTCTCTGCTCTCCTTCCACTGTCCCCAGGAGCCTCCTGAGGATGATGCCAATATCATTGAGAAGATCCTTGCCTCCAGGATGGTGCAGAAGGAGGTGAGTGGCAAAGATGACAGAGGGGCTGGAGGTCCCTGGGCAGAGGATGGAGAAAACCTGGCTGACTTCGTGCATCAGGCACAGTAGATGTAGCAGCAGTCTGTGCTATTCTCTCACCCGTGCCTTTCAGGGTGCTGGCAGAGCATACCCAAACTGTCACCTCCCTGGGCAGGGGATTAGTGTAGTGCTTCTTCTGTCCTGGGCACCGGGCAGCCTCTGGAGAGGATTCAGACCTGGACTGGTCTCCAGGTGTTTGAGTCCCTCATCCTCAAGGGTGGTCTTGCACCATGCTCCTCAGGGCCATTGAGCCTCAGAGCAGGCACCACGCCACACTTCACCATCGTCACTGTTTGTGAGACTCATGCTGCCTGGGGCCCATGGCCAAGGTTGCACCCCTTTATATTCTGCACAGGCTCTGGATGCCACTAACTTTCCTTCCCTTGGTTTCAGACTCATCCTGGAGGCCTGACGTTTGAGATGGAGGAGTTCTACGTCAAGTACAGGAACTTGTACGTGCAGCGTTGTGGTGCTCTGTGCTGCAGTGGTGCACACTCCATGTGCAGGAGTGTGATCTGTGTGCTCTCACTTCTGTCTCAGCCCCAGCTGCAGCTCTGATCTTGCTGCTGCTGCCCTCCCAAGCCAGGCCTGGGCTCTGGGGAGCAAAGTAGCCACTGCAACTGCAGTGCTCAGTCTTGTCCAGGACTTTGTCTGGTCTGGGGCCCCATGTGGCGAGATATGAGCTGGGTATTCTGTGGGTCTTGGGATTCTGTGGGCTTGACTGCATGGTAAATAGGATAATTGCCCTAGGGCCTCTCTGGTCACGTTTTGTTGATGTTTTCCCTCTGCAGCTCCTACCTGCACTGTAAGTGGGCAACTCTGGAGGAGCTGGAGAAAGACCCCAGGATATCCCAGAAAATAAAGCGCTTCCGAAACAAGCAGGCTCAGATGAAGCATATTTTTACAGAGGTGAGAGCTGAGTGCAGCAGGCAGCCATTCTCTTCCCTGGCACAGCTGGGCCAGAGATGTGGCTGAGCAAGTGACTGCTATGAACACCCCTGGTGTCACCAGAGGACCTATGGGCAGGTTGACAGATGGCCTTTGCTGGTCACTGCCAACCCTGGAAGCATTGCTCAGTGGGAAGGAAGGCAGCACGTAGTGCTGATGGTGCTTTCTGTGTTCATTTGGGGAATGTGCCTTCTTGTGGTGGAGTGGAGATGCTCGTTGTGGAGCAGAGGAGAGAGAGACCTAGAAATACCTGGGCATAGGGCCACTGCTGCCTGCTTTGCTGTATAGATGGATTAATCTTGTTTAATACAGAAGGTGTTCTATCATTTATTGTGATGTTCCAAAGACAGTTGTTGGATCTCCTAGAACTGCCCCTTGGAAATGTAAACTGGGCTGGTAGGCTTTGAACATTTCTTCATGGATATAATTGCTATCCCAGGGGTATGTGTCAAATTTCTCATTCCTGAGTCTGGGTCTTTTCCAGGATGCAAAGAAAAAGCCTATGTTGATGCATTGTTCCAATGACAGTTTAACAAAGAGAATCTGCTCTTTCCTGCTTGGGGAGCTGTAAACATAGAAGTCTTTTTCTCAGTCCCAAGCCCTAGACACCTCTCTCCAAGGCCAACTGCTGCTCTGAAGCCCACTCATCCCTGGGCTTTTCTGACACGAGAGAAAGCCCTTGCTTCCTGCGCAGTTGCTGCTGGTGTCTGCTGAGTTGAAAGTGGGGAAGAAGAGAGGTGGAGGGAGCAAAGTGCCATCTCCTGTAGAGGAATTGGGATCTGAGGGGACAGCTGCAGAGACCCAGGTGGTGCTTTGGGTGGTTCTGGTCTGTGGCAGTTGCAGCTCTGAATGCTGTATATAAGCTGGAGCATACAGTTCAAGTCTTTGTGCCTCAGGGCCAGATGGGCTGGAGTGGACAGTTCTGCCTCCCAGCAAGGGCAGCACAGGGCCAGCAGCTGCTCCAAAGCAAGAGCTTTGCCTTCTGCGGGGCTTCTGCATCCTCCCTGCCCAGAGACAGATGTCACGTACCTGGGTCCATGGGCACTTGGTGTGCTGCACACAGCAAGCAGCATGCTGGGGACAGATGTCCCACAGTTGTTTTTTCATGCCCACCATCTGTTTAACCCTTGAATCACCTTGAACTTACCTCTCCTTTTGCTGTCACAGCCTGATGAGGATTTGTTTAACCCGGACTATGTGGAGGTGGATCGAATTCTGGAGGTGGCTCACACAAAGGACCCTGACACTGGAGAGGTAAGTGGCTGCATCCCTCACCTATCTCAAAGAGGGAGGGAGGTTCAGCAGGCAAGCTTGATCCTGCCCATACATCAATGTCATCTCTCATCAACTTGCCTTTCCAGCTTTGCACAGCTCAAACCGTACTTCTGGGGGCCCTCTAGCAGTGGGGTAATACAAGGGCCACTGAGCATTGCAGTGACTCAGTCTCACTTGCAGCCTGTTCCCGTGCTCTGGGGCTGAGCAGCTGTGAGCCCTGCATTGGCCTACAAGCCTCTCTATGTGCTGCAGGAGGTGACACACTATCTGGTGAAGTGGTGCTCACTGCCCTACGAGGAGAGCACCTGGGAGCTGGAGGAGGATGTCGACCCAGGGAAGATTAAAGAGTTTGAAGCCCTCCAAATCCCTCCAGAAATCAAGCACATGGTAACGTACCCAGAGGTAACGTACCCAGCTGGCAACTGCTGCCCTGGGCAGGAAGGGGCTGTCTGTGTTTTGCCAGGGTCCAACAGTGGTCACCTTCTTATCCCTGCTACTTCAGTGCAAGCCTCGTCTCCTCCCCTCTGGAGTTGTTAGCTAGTGGGGTTTGCGGGTGGGATCCAGAAGCCAGGACCTGACTTTGAATGTGCTGTATGACTGAAGCATTGTCCTGGTGAACAGTCCCAAAATCAGGGGCTGGTTACACTGGATGTTTGCCTTTTCCTCTCCATGAATCTTGCTCCTGCTCTCTCCTCCAAGGAGCGCCCAGCATCTGAGTCCTGGCAAAAGCTGGAGAAGTCCCGAGAGTATAAGAATAGCAACCAGCTGCGGGAGTATCAGCTGGAGGGAATGAACTGGCTGCTCTTTAACTGGTATAACAGGTGAGGAGGGGCTGGAGTGCTGAAGTCCCATGAAGGGCACTGGCAGTTGCCTTTGCAGGAGCAGAGCTGACATGCAGGGGCCTGACAGCAGCTGCTGAAAGCTGACAGTGCTGGAGCTGATGGGCAGTGGCCACAGCAGCTGTGTCTGTGCTAGCCTTGCAGTTGAGTCTTTAAGAATGTTTCTCTGTAGTGGTATTATGGGCTTAGCTATGGGTCTAAAGTACAGCTGATTTTTGGTATTGGTCAGGCTTCTGATGACCCATTTTTGTGGCAGGAATGCAGAAGTATGCATGTTCTCACCATCGGCAGGTGTTGTTCACAAGCTAGAGTGCACCCAAAAGGCAGCTTCTTTCACACTAACTTCAAGTCCATCATCTGGAAGAGGTTGGATGGTCTGGCTTACCCAGACCAGTATGGGCCACTGACCTGATGTCCCCCACACCACGGAGTCAGGTGTGCATGGAGGTGACACGCCTGACATCACATCGAAGGGCTAGTGACAGGGTGGTTCCTGCCCCTGTGGGCCACGTTAACCTGTCCTTGCCCATATCTGCAGGAAGAACTGCATCCTGGCTGATGAGATGGGGCTGGGGAAGACAATCCAGTCAATCACCTTCCTCTCAGAAATCTTCCTGATGGGCATCCATGGCCCCTTCCTCATCATCGCTCCCCTCTCCACCATCACTAACTGGGAGAGGGAGTTTCGTACCTGGACAGAGATGAATGCCATCGTGTACCACGGCAGCCAGATCAGCCGGCAGATGATCCAACAGTATGAGATGGTGTACAGGGACACACAGGTGACTGATGCACACAGCACTCCCAGGATGTGTCCTCCAGTTCTGCCTTTCTTTTCTGGGGAAGCACTGAGTTGTACATGGGGCTTATGGTGATCTTTTAAGGACCCCTCTGGTGGCATGGGCTCAGGGTGCACTGTATATGAGTGAAGAAAAGACCCAATTCAAACAGAAAGGGGAAAATAGTCTGAGTCACAGCCGCAGCTCTTGTCCAGGCCTGAATTTTTGCCGTGAAGCGGTGCCTGGTTTGGTGACATGCAGACTGCAGCCAGCATGGAGGCTTGCAGGAACCTGCCCACTGCTTGAGGGAGGTGAATGTGGGAGAATCCCAAGTAGAGTTCAGATACTAACATTGTTATGGTGGCCAGCTTCTGTGGGCCGCCAGGATGTGTGACAGTGTCCTGCTGCCCTGCAGAAGTCAAGCACTGCATATGGTTTATATTTCCCTAGGGCAACCCTCTCCCTGGGATCTTCAAGTTCCAGGTGGTTATCACCACCTTTGAGATGATCCTTGCTGACTGCCCAGAGCTGAAGAAGATCCAGTGGCGCTGCGTGGTCATTGATGAGGCACATCGCCTGAAGAACAGGAACTGCAAGCTGCTGGAGGGGCTGAAACTTATGGCCCTGGTGAGCACGTCCTGCTCGGGTTCATATGAGAGTAGGGTGGGCCAGAGGTGGCTAATGACAGGCAATAAATGCCTGTGCCAGCTGCTTAGTCCCAGGGCCAGAGCTGAGATCTCCCTGTCTCAGAGGGGGGGCTCTCTGGGAGTCACTGAGTTGCTAAAGCAGCACTAGTGATGGAGGACCCTTTGATGGATGGGGAACTGGTGACCTGTATGCATTGCAATATTCCTTTTGCTGAAGTGGAATACTAACCCACACCTAGACAACTCCTTCTATGTCCTTCCATCTGCCTGCACTCCCTGGCAGAGCACTAGCTGGCCACACAGCGCAGCTTTGGGCTGCTTCAGCACACAGAGGTGGTGGCTGAGCAGCTGTGTGCAGCATCCTTCGGCTGTGGTGTACCTTGTACCCTGCAGTGAGCAGGACTGCCATATTGAAGGCGTTCTCTTAATTCTTCGCAAACATGGGAATAGTATGTGCCAGGGATAGTGGTGCAGGACTGCGTGTTCTGGTCAGTGAGCTGCTCAGGGAAGTAGATTTGGATGTTCACCTCCTTCACAGCTGTTCGTTGAGCAGAGGGCCATCAGGTGTATTGGCCCCATCTGAAATACTGTGTCCAGGCCTGGGACTCCCAGCACAGGAGGGCTGTGGAGCTGTTGAAGTAGGTCCAGAAGGAGGGCTGCGAAGATGATCAGAGAGCTGGAGCACCTCTCCTATGAGGATAGGCAGAGGGAGTTGGGTTTGTTCAACTTGGAGAAGAGAAGGGTCCAGGGAGACGGCATCATGGCCTGCCATACTTGAAGGGAGCTTACAAGCAGGAGGAGGCCGACTTCTTAAATAGTCTGATAGTGATAGGACAAGGGAGAATGGCTTTAAATTAAAAGAGGGGAGATTTAGATTAGATGTCTGGGGAAATTTTTTGCTCAGGGGAGTATGAGGCACTGGAACATGTTGCCCTGGGAGGTTGTGAGTGCCCCATCTCTGGAGGCATTCAAGGTTGGGTAGGATCCTGGTCAGTGGGATCTGGTGGTAGGCAGTCCTGCCTGTGGCAGGGGGTTGGAACTAGATGATCATTAAGGTCCCCTCCAACCTAAGCCATTCTATGACCTAAGCCTACCCAGCTGAATCACACTGTAGCTGCATCAAGCTCCAGAAATTATTGGTCTCTTGTCTCCATTGTTCCCCAAATCCCTGCTGTCTCCCCACGACCTTGGCTGTCTCCCCTTGACTCTTGTGGGGCTAGGAGGGAATGCTGCTGTCCTGCCTTCATAACAGTCACCTTCCTTTGCACGAGTCCCATGGCAACCTCCCAACCATTTGCCCTTCTTTCATAGCAGGTGACTCTTGAGATGGTGCCTGCTTTAGGTCTAGCAGGAAGATTAACCTGAGCAGTGAGTGGGTGTCCGGGTCTCTGGCAAAGCTGAGACAGAGCAGCTGGTAAGCCCTGGGAGGCAGTGCTCTGGTCTGACAGAAAAAATCTTGCCCTTAAATGCATGGGGTCTTGGGCTTTGTCAGCATTCCTGTCTGCGTGCCAACACAGCCCTACTGAGGGGCTCATGCCAAGGCAAGGCTGAGTCATGGGGGCAGCATGGGGGTCTCAGTGTTGGCCATTTTTGCTGCACATCCTGGGAAACATCCTGGGAGCCACAAGACAGCAGCTGGGTCAGTGCTGTGGCCAAGGAGCCGCTCTGGGGGTTCCTTTGCCTCTAGGTCACACAGTGCTCTTCTGGGGCTGGAAGATGATGAACATTGTGATCTTGTGGCCCTTTGGACCTAACCAGCGGGTCAGCCTTCAACCTGTTTTCTGTGTACACCCAGGAACACAAGGTGCTGCTGACAGGCACACCCCTGCAGAACTCAGTGGAGGAGCTCTTTAGCCTCTTGAATTTCCTGGAGCCACAACAGTTTCCCTCAGAGACAGCCTTCCTGGAGGAGTTTGGGGACCTGAAGACAGAAGAGCAGGTACCTAGAAGAGAGAGGCTGGTGACTTAGTGCAGGTCACTGGAGCAGCTGGCACACACAGACTTTGTGGAAATGAACACCACCCTTTAAAGATCTGCTCTTTGCAAGGTGCAGCGCTGCACTTGTAGGTCCTGGACTCAGCCAGGAAAAGCAAAACTATGACAGAAGCCGTAGGCCAGTGCTGCTTTGGAGAGGGGAGACCTGCCATGACAGGGGCAGTGTCTGCTCCCTTTCTAGCTCCCCACTGGCCCTTGCTTGCTTGGGCAGCTCAGTGCACCCACCTTTCCCATCTTGTCTGTCCAGCAGGAGTGTAGGGAGAGTAGCTAAGTCAGTAAGTCCACATGTCTGTCACTCTGTCTGACTCCCCTGGAGAACCGTCCTCCAAAAATACCCTTGGGCATGGGTCATTGGGAGCAGCACAGTACCCTGGGTTGCTTCACTGTTCTATGAATGTCTAGCTTAAGTGAAGATTGCAAAAGATATCATTGTAGGGGAGCGGGCATAGACACGTGGAGCACCCAGCAGCTGTGATGGAAGCCTCTGGCTCTCCTGCAGCAGACACATATATCCAAGGCTGCCTGCAGCAGAACTGTGCAGAGTTCATGGCCCATTCATTTGCCTGCTGCAGGGAAGCCAGTTCCTAAAGGAATCCTGTTTGTCAGAGCAGCTGTTTCAGGGCTGTATATAGTGAGTTTCCAGCCTGAAGAGGCTCCAGTGATGCTGGCCTCTCTACTGTTGTCACCATGTGCTTGCCATGCAGGGGGGGCAGTGAATCTCTTTTCTTGCTCTGGCAGGTGAAGAAACTGCAGTCCATCCTGAAACCCATGATGCTGCGACGGCTGAAAGATGATGTAGAGAAGAATCTGGCACCCAAGCAGGAGACCATCATTGAGGTGGAGCTGACCAACATACAAAAGAAATACTACCGGGCCATTTTGGAGAAGAACTTCTCCTTTCTGTCCAAGGGTGCCAACCAGCACAATATGCCCAATCTCATCAACACCATGATGGAGCTGCGGAAGTGCTGCAATCACCCATATCTCATTAATGGTGAGGGCTGTGCACTGGTGGTGTGGGGGTTGGGTCTCAGCACAGCGTTTACTTGTTGTTACCCTTAGGGCTCACTCAGCTCTGGCCTTCTGCCTGCAGTGATCTGCCTTGGTGCCCTCGTGGGCAGCCCAGCTCCCCTGCAGTGCTGCCTGCTGGTGGGCACTGCCAGCCGCAGGGTCCTACCAGGCTCTCTGTGTACAGCTGTTTCAGGGACATTTTAGAGTGGAGTCCTCTTTAGCATTCCAATGTGACATGTCCTGACAAGAGCTGGGGCAAGCCCTGAAGGAGTAGAGTCAGAGTGGAGGAGGAGCTTTTGGAGATCTCTAGCCAGCCTCCCTAGATCAAGTCACTGCGTGGATTCTGTTCCTTGCATGGTGGCTTGCTGTTGCCCTAGAGAGGAAGCTGGAATCGACTGCACTGCCAGCCTGACCAAGAGCTCTCACTCCTTGGGGTTGGAACTAGATGACCTTTAAGGTCCTTTTCAGCCCAGGCCTTTCTATGAATCTGTGATCCATTCTTACCTGGCAGGGGCAGAGGAGAAGATCCTGGAAGACTTCCGTAAAACACACAGCCCAGAGGCAGCAGACTTCCAGCTGCAGGCAATGATCCAGGCAGCTGGGAAACTGGTGCTCATCGACAAGCTGCTTCCCAAGCTGATTGCTGGTGGGCACAAGGTGCTCATCTTCTCCCAGATGGTGCGCTGCCTTGACATCCTGGAAGACTATCTCATTCAGAGGCGGTTAGTACAAACTTCAGCATTCACTACAGCTCCTCCAAGTCATATCTATCCTGCACTGTAGATAGTGGAGTGGAAAAAGCCCAGGGTGGGGATTTTGTCATTCTCTTCCCATGTACAGAAGGATCTGAGTTACGACTTGCCACTGATGGGTGCAGAGGCTCCAAATCTGGGCAATCTGACCTGGGCATTCTGTGTTGCCCAGGGCTGGTCCTAGCAATGACCAGATGGAGATAGTTGGTCCTCGTTTAAGCTAACAGCATGCACACACACAGCTTGTGGGAAGGAGCAAGCAGGGCTTTGTAGCTATAGCCAGGTCAGGCTCTGCCACAGCCCTGCTCTCATCTCTTCCCTCTTGGAGCAGGTACACCTACGAGCGAATCGATGGGCGGGTGCGTGGCAACCTGCGCCAAGCTGCCATCGACCGCTTCTGCAAGCCTGA
This sequence comes from Cyrtonyx montezumae, assembly GCF_038088225.1. NCBI lineage: Eukaryota > Metazoa > Chordata > Aves > Galliformes > Odontophoridae > Cyrtonyx > Cyrtonyx montezumae. Next base: position 1,054,407 of record NW_027072100.1, on the reverse strand, counting down.
CTCAGATCGCTTCGTCTTTCTGCTGTGCACACGGGCGGGTGGACTAGGCATCAACCTTACTGCTGCCGACACTTGCATCATCTTTGATTCAGACTGGAACCCACAGAACGACCTCCAGGTAACGGATCAGGCAAGGCTGGACCATACAGGTCCCACAGCACGGCTCCTATTGCCTCAACCAGCTGGAGAGGTGTGGGCAGCAGCGTGTAGCTGCTCTGATACAGTGTGCAGCACATGGAGAGCCAGCACGCATCATGGGGGAGATCCCTCTGTGGCTCTAAAAGTATGGGTGGACAACACTTTGCCCATACCTGGTGATGGAGGGGCTGAGGAGGGCAAGGGCTGAACCTGATCCTTGCCTTAGAGTGCTGGGTCTGGCTCTTGCTCCATCTCAGCCACAGGTGCTCGGTGAGGGGTGTCCCGGGAGGTGGGAGGTGACCATGGTTTTGGTGGGTGAGTAGCGATTGCTGACGGAAGTACCACAAGCCTAACTGTCTCTGTCATGCTGAACTCGTGACATTTAAGCCTGTGCCCTCCTCTCTCCCAGGCTCAAGCTCGCTGCCACCGGATTGGGCAGAGCAAGGCAGTGAAGGTCTATCGCCTCATCACCAGGAACTCCTACGAGCGGGAGATGTTTGACAAGGCCAGCCTGAAACTGGGCCTGGATAAGGCTGTGCTGCAGGACATCAACCGCAAGGGTGGCACAAATGGGGTAGGTTGGCTATCAGAGTGGGGTTCAGCAGGAGAGTCTGACAGAGAGTATATCTCCTTCCCATGCATCCTGTCCTGCTGTTTCCTCTGGGCAGCTGTGCAGGGCTGTGTCCCCACATGGAGCTGAAATCCTCAGATTCAAGGTGGGAAGGTTCTCACCTGGGCTAAGACTATGCAGCTTTCTGCAGCACTGGGTGCTGTCACATGGACACTACAACATTGCTCGGTCAGATTGGCCAACATCCCCAGCCTGTCTGTCCCGCTCCTCCTAGAGAAAGAGGCCAAAGCCTGTGTGGCAGCTCTGCTGCCCCTCATGAGAAAAGTTTGTGGGCTATATTAGCATTCCACCCATCCCATTGCAGCTGTGCAGAGCTGTTTTGTGAGCACTATGCAGTGTTGTGCAAAGCAGAAAAGCAGACTGGAGAGAGGAAGAGGCTGGGTAACTTCTGGAAGAAGAGCAAGTAACTTCCAAGTTGCTTCTGTATAGGGAAAGCCCAGTCCCACACACTCACATTGCTGTTTTTCAGCCTGGCAGGCTGCTCCTGCACTGTCACAAAGTTTGTGAACATGTGGTACTGTGTCTGGTTGACGTGGACTCATGTAGCAGGAGGTCTGGGTCAGAAGAGCCTTCTGCCACAGTGTTGGTGCCCAGAGCAGCTGGCAGTGTTGGTGATGCACTTGTGTTTGGGCAGGTCCAGCAGCTCTCAAAGATGGAGGTGGAGGACCTGCTTCGAAAAGGTGCCTATGGTGCTCTCATGGATGAGGAGGATGAAGGATCAAAGTTCTGCGAGGAGGACATTGACCAGATCCTCCAGCGCAGGACACAGACCATCACAATCCAGTCCGAGGGGAAGGGCTCCACCTTTGCCAAGGTATGTCATGCTCTTTGGATGGGAAGGGAACTGCCTCCTGGGGCAGCAGGGGATGTTCTGAGTGGGTGTAGCTCGGTTCTGTTGACGTGGCCTCTTCCCTGTGTATGACTGAAGCTTTGTCTGCCTGGATGCCAGGCTCTCCTGCCTGTCCCTCCATGCCCACGAATATGACCTTGTTGGAACATGGAGGCAGCAGGTTCTCTTGTCTTGGGAGGTCAGCAGTGAGGAGGGTGCTGCTGGCCTGAGAGAACTGAGAGCTGTGCCAGCTTGGCAGTGTGCACTTGCAGTCCAGAAAGTCAACCATATCCTGGTCTGTGTCAAAGGAAACATGACCAGAAGAACACAGAGGTGATTTTTTCCCTCTACTCTGCCCTTGTGAGACCCCGTTCTTGTGTGAGTACTGCATTCAGCTCTGGGGCCTCTGGCAGAAGAAGGACATGGAGCTGCTGGAGTGGGTCCAGAGGAGACCACAAAGATGGAACACCTCTGCTATGGAGGCAGGATGAGGGAGCTGGGGGTGTTGTGCCCAGAGAAGAGAGGGCTGTGGAAGACCTCAGTGTGGCCTTCCAGTACCTAAAGGCCTACAGGAAATCTGAGGAGGGACTCTTCATGAAGGAGTGATAGAACAAGGGGGAATAGTTCTAAACTAGAAGAGGAGAGGTTTAAGTTAGATATTTGGAAGAAATTCTTTCATGTGAGTGTGATGTGACCTTGGCACAGGCTGCCTACAGAAGCTTTGTGGACCTCATCCATGAAAGTGCTGATCTGGGCAGATCTCCTACTGTTTCTGTTATTATTCTGAACACTGCTGCTGCCTTGGTATGATGCTTTGCTGACCAGAAATACAAGTGGAAGCCAAGGCTGCAAGTGGTGTGGGAAAGCTTTGTGGTACCTTCATCACAGCCCATCTCTGTAGCCACCTCACTCTTCTGCCACAGGACCTGGCTCTGCAGAGTACCCCTGGGGAGGTGGTGGGATGTGGCTGCTGGCCTCCATGATGGCAGGAGCTGTGTGCTGCCACACCATGGGGATCTGTGTGCCATGGGGTCCTGATAGCCCCACCAGGGCAGCCTCCTGCAGCCAGCTCACAGGAGGGAGCCCACTGGGCCAGCTCTGTGCTATGAGCTTGCCTACTGTGTACAGAGAGCTGTTGGGCTTCCCTCCACTCACAGGTGGCACAACCCAGGCTGTTTCCAGTGGGCCAGGCAGGACAGTAGAGGAGAGAGGTTTAGCTTCCTTAAGCGAACAAAGAGCCCTCTGGCATGTGTTGACATAGGGTGTAATGTGTTGGGAATCTCTGCTGGGGAAAATACGTCTAGGGAGCACAGTTCTAACCTGTTCACTCACCTTCTCTCACTCTCAGGCCAGCTTTGTAGCATCAGGCAACAGAACTGACATCTCCTTAGATGACCCCAACTTCTGGCAAAAGTGGGCCAAAATAGCAGAGCTTGATACCGATGCCAAGAATGAAAAGGTAAGATCAGCTCATGGCCTGTGAGCCCCACAGCTGGTACAGAATTGCCCCATGTTCACCCGAGTCTGAGAGGTTCTTCAGTGGCTGTGTAGGTCATGTTCAAGCTCCAAGTTCTGAAAGAAGCAAACTGCTTTAAAATCCAGACACTAATAGGGGTGAGGGGCACTGCCCAGGGCTTCTCCAGCCTTGTTGGAGCCAGTGGGGACAGGTTTGAATGATGTCACTGCTTTCTCCGTCTGCATTTGCAGCCCTACTGCCCTGCCTTAAGGCTAGTGATGGGAGCAAGGAATAAAGCCAGGTTATCCAGCAGCTCATCTCTATGTCTGAGGAAGGGGGTATGGTCTGTGAATTGGACACTCCAGTGGTCTTGTCTACTGCCCTGCCTGGCAAACAGCCTCCTTCCCAGCAGGGACCATGGGGAATGTGTTAACTGGAGCTCCAGGGAGCCAGAGCTTGGCTTCCCCTGACCTGACTGCAAAACTGCTGGACCTTTCTCATGCACCTCTGTGGATCATCTCCCAGGGTGATGCCCTTGTTCTCGGCCCTGCCTCCTGTGTGAATGCTAAGCCAATCTGCAGGCATGCTGATGACTCACTGTACATCTGGAGGCAGCACAGATGGAGCTCCTGCCCTGAGCTGGGCTGATGAGGACATGGATGCATTTGGCAGGGTGATGGGAAGAAGAGGAGGCATGTACATACCATTTGATTTCTTATTGCTCCCTCCTGCCCTTTGTAGGTAGCTGCCTTTCCTCTTCCAGCCCACCTGCCTCCTCATTGAGACAGCAGTTACACCACCTTCAGCACTGCTTATCCCAGGCATTGCTGGGAGGGCCAGGAGAGTGCTTCAGAGCTGAATCAGCTGCTGAGCATCAGCAGTTTGACCTCTGAGGCTCTGATTTTCAGCATGTGAGCATTCAGGCTGAATTCTGTGCTGGCTAGGAATTGTCTTGTGTGCAGACAAAGCCACATGAAGCAAATTTGGGGCAGGGATCGTAGTGGCAAGGTGGTGACCAGCCCCAGGCCTGGGAGCCTGGAACCAGAGGTGTGAGCAGAGCCAGGGAGCAGCAGCAGGGAGGACTTACTGTGCCACGATGGAGGGTAGGTGTTTCTGCCCACACCTGAGTGCATTCCCTCTGTGTCCCCATAGGAGAGCTTGGTCATCGACAGGCCCCGTGTGCGGAAGCAGACCAAACACTACAACTCCTTCGAGGAGGATGAGCTGATGGAGTTCTCTGAGCTGGACAGTGACTCCGATGAGCGACCCACGCGCTCGCGGCGCTTCAATGAGAAGACGCGGCGGTACCTGCGGGCTGAGTGCTTCCGCGTAGAGAAGAACCTGCTCATATTTGGGTGAGTCTCACCCCCTCCCAGAGACCACGGCCATGGTCTCCAGCTGCCCCAGCACACAGGTGGGCCTCCAGCTGCCATGGTCGTGTTTTGTCTATCCTCAGTGACAGATGCCCAAAGCAGTGTTCCCTTCTAGCAGTGACCTCCACAGTGGTATCTGGACTCTTAGGCTCTAAGCAAACATTTGGGCAGAAGAAACGGGGCAAAGCAGGAGCTGGCAGTCAGGGCTTCCAGAGTCTGCTCCTGCCTCCAGCCTGTTCAGTCCTGTGCAAACTCTCCCTGTCTCTGCTCTCATGATGCAGGGATGTAAGACCCCTTGAGAGCTGTGCCGCTGTGTGAACTCATGGAGTGTGGTGCCGGTGAGGTCTCTAACTGCACAGGAGTGTTTATTATCTTTCTGTTACTGCTGTTCCAGCTGGGGACGATGGAAAGATATCCTGACCCACGGGCGCTTCAAGTGGCACCTGAATGAGAAGGACATGGAGATGATTTGTCGAGCACTGCTGGTTTATTGCGTCAAGCACTACAAAGGGGATGAGAAGATAAAGAGTTTTATCTGGGATCTCATCACACCAACAAAGGATGGCCAGAACCAGGCTCTGCAGAATCACTCAGGTATTGCGTGTTCTCTGCCATTGCACCAGTACCTGTCATTAGTGTGTCTTGTGCAGGACTTAGGCTGAAGAATTGAAAGCAGAGCCATTTGAAACAAGCCAGGATACACTTGTGTTTGAGCATGATGACTCTCTCTTTGCAGAGAAAGTGTCTGCCATGGGACTGACCTCCAACCAGACCTCAGAAATAGCAGCAGGGACATCCCGTGTGTGGCAGTGCATTTTGTGATTCCTAATGCTTATTTGGCTGTGGCTGGTGTGGAGAGAGCCTTGCAGTGGGAGCAGAAATGCCATCCCACTTTTGAAAGGGGCCTGCAAAGTTTTATCTCTGTATATTCTCAGTGTTGCTTGAGTGTTGGTGACTTGGCTGGGCCAGTCGTGAGGATGCCTGGCTATTCCTCTGGGCAGCATAAGAGGCAGAACAGATCATCACGTGAGGACCTACCGGTGCCATCCCAGCATGCAGGCTAAGTTGGATCTGCCTGGCCCTGGCCTTGCAGCTGCCCAGTCCCCTGGAGATGGCAAGGGATACTGGCAGCACAGACTGTGCAGCTTTCTCATCCCAGGTCAGCAGCTTGTGCCTTCTCTTGTCACAGTTCTTGTCTCAGACGCTCTGCTCTGCAGTGCCTGCCCTGGTTGGTGGGGATGCAGTGTTGGTGATTTGTCATGAGATGCTGCAGTCCAGAATCCTGCCAGGGTGGTGCAGTACCCTTTATCTCAGATATCTGTGCCCTCCCAGTTGACAAGACTAGTGCATGTATATGTGAAGTTTGAATACCCCATGTATCACACCATGTGTTCAGATTTTAGTTGCATCTGGGTTCCTTTTGGCTGAGGCTTCCTATGTGTCCTCAGCTTCTGATGGGGTCCAGCAGAGCCTTTCCTTTCCCTGCTGTCCCACCGCCCCTCTGACTTACAGGGGAATTGGGCTTTGCAGACTTGGCCCAGTGCCTGTGTTGCAGCATCTGCTCTGTAGGAGTCCCTTGCAGCATGGTAAAGTGCATCACGCAGCTTCAGAGCCTTTTGTCTTTCATGGTATGAAGCCTATCCTGGCTCCTTGAACCAGCTGGAGGGTTGCAGCCTGGGACACTTGTGCCTGTTCTGTGTCAGAGAACTCTGCACCAGAGGCAGCACTGTGCCTGCATCACAGGGCTTTCAGGACAGGTGAGTTGGGCTGGGAAGCTGTGGGGGGAGCCCTTAGCGCTCTCTAGGGTGATGAAGCCCCATGGCTGTTGCTGCTTGTGGTGCACACAGTGAGGAGTGAGGAGGCTGGGTCTCCCCAACCTGTTTTTGGCACCACTGAAACAGGCTGAAACCTGAGGCCTTCCTGTTTGAAGACAGTAGCTTGCAGGTGGAGCACCCCTGGAGCAGGGCTGTTCATGTGCCCCAAGGATGTGCTGAGCCCAACATGGTGCTCAGACACAATTGTGCAGTCTGAAGACCCAGCATAACTGTTTCCTTCTGTCTGGAAATGTCTGACTGGGTTTATAGTGTGAGGTCTGAGCATGTGGCCTACAGGGTCTTCCTGCAGTCACTTCCTTCAGTGGGAACTGCTGGCAGGGCTCCCTCCTGCTCTCCCATGCAGCCCATTGCAGAGCCTGTGGTCTGGACCTGACAGCCCTGTGGGGAGAAAACCAAGAGTAAGAAATGAAGTCGCTGATAAGAGTGGGCTTGATATAAGTAGTGCCAAGTGAAGAATGAGCAGTATTACTGCAAGAGCAGCACTGTAACCTATGCATTTGGATATTTAGCACAGGGAAGCAACCTGGAGCTTCTCTGTCAGCTTTTCAGAATGGCTTTTCTCAGCTGTGGAACTCCACTGTGGCATTGGCCAGGAGATTGACAGAACCACCTAATCTGAAGTCGGGGTCTGGAGCAGAGCAGAGCCCTCCAGCACAGAGCAGGGACACAGCAGTTGCTGCCATGGCTCACTGAGGAGCTAAGAGTTCTCTTGGATGCAGAGCTGACCAGGCAAGACATGTTCCAGGCACTTCTGATACGCAGAAAGCAACAGAAAACCTCCAGACCTTGCCTCCTGGCTCCTCGATCCTGTGTCAGGGTGAGTGGGGCCTGCAGCCAGCCCAGCAGGCTCCTGGCAGTCATCCTGGCATGGGGCCGAGCTGCGAGGGGCAGTGTTTGACCAGACTTTATGAGCCATACTGGTGCTGGGGGCAGAGCCTGGTGACCACCGTGGGCCCCACAGGTGCCTGAGCTGGAGCCATCTTCATGTCATGGAGCTCAGGCACTGTGCAAGGTGTTGAGGGCACCACGACGCACTCTGTTCTGCCCAGTGTCCCACACCAGCTGGCTGGGGCAGCACTGCTGAGGCTTTTCTTTCCCCTCTGTGTGCACATACGCAGGAGAGGACATCAGCAAGACTGCCAGGGAAGTGGCTGCACACATCACTGTTCATCTCTCTCGGATTACCCTAAACTATAGTGACCTCACAGGTGTCATTCCTGTGCTCTGCTCCGAATTCACGTGTTATTTCAAGGTTGAAAATGTGTTTTTCAACTCCAGCCGCTGGATCACTCTTTGTCTTTGTCAGACAGGTGGAACTGTGTTGCTTTCCCATTCAGTGTGTTTGCCAAGTGCAAATATCACCTGCAGTGATCTGGTTCCTACATAGCCCTCCTTCTGGTGCATCGAATGGGAAGCAACCCTAAAAAGATCAGGTCATCAGGATTATTTTCTGATCTTCGATCAGGGGATCTTTGATCAGAGGATTCTTGTCCAGAATTACACTGTGGTCCCTGGAGGGTCAACTTCAGAGCAGGCAGTGTTGGCCAGGGAAGGCTCTGAGAGCTGTGCCCGGGTCCAAGGTCCCTTCCCCTCTTCCATTTGATATTTTCATATGTACATCAATGGATCCTGTTATCCCTTGGGCTCAGTGCTGCACTCAGCACTCACAGCAGTACCGTTTCTGTGGTGATCCCCACATTTTTCTACAAGATGGAGACTCCCACACTCTAGGTTTATGCCCTGTGCTTCATTGACAACTCTTTCACCTGCTTTGGGCTGAGTGAAGATGTTACAGACCCCCTGAGATCTGTGAGCTTTAATCTGTCTGAGATATGCCTTGTTTATCCCATGTGATGCAAGTGTTAAACAGAAATGGCACATCATGTTAAACAATGTCAGAGTGCTGCTTGTTGGCTTTATCAACCAGTGTGTTATCAAAAGGCAACAGCCTGTTTTCTTAAGATCTTTCCTCTCCCAATCCAGCGCTGACTGGTAGTTTTATTGGAGCTGTTGTAGTGACATAGGAATGAATCTTCCTGTGATTTTACCCAGCCCAGTCTCCCTTTCCAGTCCATCCCTTGTACCTTCTTGGAACAGCTTTCAAGCTGTTCAGCCACGATTGTCTCTATGGTCGTGGGCACAGGATCTCAGAGATCAGTGTGGTGCTCCCAGCTCTGCACTGGGGGTGACCTGAAGAGCTGCAGATGAAGCAGACTGGAGACTCTGAAGTGTGCTGAGCAATACCTGCCCCACAGCTGCCAGCCTTACCTGGGCTGTTAGGAGGGTCATGACCCCACCACATACCTCAGCCTCGTGGGCTCTGCTGTTCAGTGGCAGCAATTTGTAAACCTGGGCACATACTCATGTCTGCAACCCTGGCTTGCAGCCTGCAGCCTTGCAGGGCCTCCCTCAGCTCCCAGCCATGCTGCCATACCTTGACACGGCTTTGCTGGAGGTGCCTGGCCTGGCCCGTGGTGCCCATGGTGCTCACTTGCTGCCACTTGCTGTTACAGGATTGTCAGCACCAGTGCCCAGAGGCAGAAAGGGTAAGAAGACAAAGAACCAGATGCTGCTTCCTGAGATAAAGAACGCAGACTGGCTTGCTACATGCAACCCTGAGGTGGTCCTGCATGATGACAGCTACAAGAAGCACCTCAAACAGCACTGCAACAAGTGAGTGTAGGAGCCCGTGACAACTTGTGGGGCATGAAGGGGGTGGGAGCAAGCCGTGGGGGGCTGAGCCCATGCAGATTGTTGTGTTTGGGTGCTCCTCCTGCTGACAAGGCTGGAGCAGTGTTCCTCAAGCTGCCCATCCTACAAGGAGTCAGATGGCTTTCAGAGTATGGGTCTTCCCATGTAAGAATGCAGTATGGGACAGCTTTTGCTGCTCTAAAGACCTTCACAGCATCCCCCTGCAGATGCTCCAGTGAGAGCTCTGAGCACCTGCATGCGAATGTGCATTCTCTGTGTGCCTGAGAACAGGGTTCTGCTGCGAGTGCGGATGCTCTACTACCTGAAGGCCGAGGTGCTGGGGGAGGCTGCTGACAGAGCCTTCGAGGGCACTCCTGCCAGGTAGGATCACGAGTTGTACTCCAGCAATGCTTCTCATGGGATGGTAGTGGTGCTTGAGCAATGTCACAGTCAGGCCATCCCAGCCCAGCCAGGCCTGCTCTGAGCTCCCTGTGGCTTAGGGTGAGCCAGGCACTGCAGCCCATCCCCAGGCAAAGCCTCATCCTTTGGAGGTGGCTGTGCGTGAGCAGGGACCGTGGCAGCTCTGAGGCCCTGGCACCAGTCTTGGGGGAAAATCTCCATGTGCTGTCTGATAAATTGACCTTCAGTCCCAAAGGGGGAGCCTGCAGGGACTGCGCCCGCTTCCCAGGGCCAAGCATCAGAGCAGAGCGTGCCCCACTGCTGGGGCCTGCAATCCCTTCCCCATGCAGAGAACAAAGGGGCTCTGTTAATGCCACCCAGCTTCTGACTTTCCCACTGGCAGCTCTTGGTGCTTCAGAAAGAAGCATGGAATATTCAGCTGAATTTCCTAGAGGAGGGTCTTCTGCCTTTCCCAGGATGGTTTGTGCCAGCCCAGCTCCATAAGCGCAGCTTTGCGTGGAGGGGATGTTGCACCCCAGTCTACCAGCTGTACTGCTCCTGTGGGTCTGGCTGGCTTGCAGTGCTTCCTCCCAGCAGACAAGAGCTCTCATACCCTGGTGTTGCTCAAGTGAGAGGTCAGAGGGGCTGTGTAGTCTTTGGAGAAACAACACAGAATGCAGTGGAGCAGACCCCAGCTCTCTGACCCCAGGGAGAGGTGTCAGGGCAGCCCTGCACTCCTAGCTGCCCCCAGCTCCGGCCTCCCCATGCCCCTGTCCTGCAGCACCCAGCACGCTGCTGTGCATGGTGAGGCTGCAAGAGGAGTGCTCACACTTGTCTGCTGCAGAGAGCTGGATGTGCTGCTGCCAGACATCGACTACGTGGAGATCCCAGTGGACTGGTGGAATGCCGAAGCTGATAAATCTTTGCTCATCGGGGTCTTCAAGCACGGTATGTTGCCAGCTTGCCTGGGGGGGCAGCAGGTGAGAGGGACATGCATGGAGCACCTGGCCAGAGCCACAGGACCCAAAGTGGATGTGTTGTGTGTGCTCCCACATCCGTGAGAGGGGCAGAGCCACAGCCATGCACTGAAGCTGTGCAGGGCCAGAGCAGCTCTTTTCAGTCACCTGCAGCTGTGCAGGGCCATGGCAGCTCTTTCCTAGATGTGCAGCAGGAGGTTCACGAGAGCAAGGCTAGGGCCTGCCCTCACCCTGTCTTTCTTCTCCATGATGGCTGTGGCAGGTTATGAGAGGTACAATGCCATGCGGGCAGACCCAGCGCTGTGCTTCCTGGAGAAGGTGGGCATGCCAGATGAGAAGCTGCTTTCTGCAGAGCAGGGCATCAGCGACGGGGCTCAGGACACTGCTGAAAGGTGGGCAGGGGATGGAGCTGAGCCCTTGGGTGTTTGCAGAGCTCCTGAGTCCGTGTGAGAATTGGGTTGGTGTTGAGGAGTGTGCTGTGCTTATGAGGGGTTCTGAGGGGAGAAGGAAGCAGTGTGGGCTGGAGTGTGGCGGGCAGTGGAGAGTGCAGGTGGGTGCTGTTCCATGCTGCAGGGCGAAGGGCTGGCACTGCTGGCTGCACTGCTGGCACTGCACAGGAAGTGGCACCACACCACTAGGGTCTAATTCTCTGTCTTATCCAGGGGCAGCATGGAAAAGGAAGAGAACAATGGAGAAAAGCTGGAGGGGCTGCCAAAGCAGGAGGTGAGTGGGATTAGCAGTGATGGATGCACACCTGCTGCTGCCAGGCCTGCTGTCCTGCCTGATGCTGCAGATGTGGCTCAGCTCTGCTGTGGAGCACAGAGGAGCAGTGCTACCTGAGTCCCAGTTCTATGCAGGTGTTGCCTTGCCAAGCACAATCTCTGGCCCATGCCATTTCTGCTTATTGGAGCATGGCTTCTTCATGCTGACCTGGACAGTATCCACCTCACGAGGAGCAGAGGGATGTTGGGCTAGGAATAGCCAGGAGGCTTTCATGCTTGGCTTCAGCAGCCATAAAGGGGTGGCAGAGGAGCCACAAGCATTTCCAGAGAAGTAGTCCTGGAGGGGATGACAAGCAGTGGATCAGGCATCTCGTGAGAGTGTGGCATTTGTGTGTGCTGTCAGTGCTGCTATGGCCCAATTCATTGTGGTGGGGCCCAGAAAAGAGACTGCTGCATGCTTGAGCCATCACCTCCACTGTCCACACTGCTGTGCTCCCGTGTGCTGAGGGCTGCTTGCAAGGATGTGTGGTCCTGAAGCCCAGACCCTGCCTGGGCCATGGAGTGAGGGCTGGACAGCACGGTCTCCTGTGCAGCTCTACGGAGGTTCCTCTGATGGTTTCTTTCTGCAGGACATTGTGGCTGCCGGGGCGGGCGAAGCTGGTGAGAAGCGGGATGAGCCATCGGCAGGTGAGGCTGAATCTCCCACAGCATGGGGCAGTGCTACCCAGGGACTGCCATAGAAGGCCTGAAACAGCAGTGACACGGGGCTGCTGAGGGCAGGAGGGGTTGGGATATGCAGGGCTGTGCTCATGGCTGACAGTATAACCTGGGCAGCAGTGCTCACTCTGCACTTCTCCCTGGCTCTGCTGAAGGGCAGAGGAGGCTCACAGAAAGCCCATTTGGCATCTGGCCCTGCTGGCTACAGGAGGAGTGTCTTTGGGCTTGGCTTTGCTGTAGCCCAGTGCAGTGATGGCAAGAGCATTTTTGGGATGAGAGTACAAATGTGCTCTCTTAACTAAGTCATGCATGACCCAAAGATGGGCCCTGTGGCAGGACAGGCAGCATCTTGAAAATGAGCAGTACTGAAGCCAGCCGTGGGCATGAGATGAGTACACAGGGTCTCTGTTGTTGGTGCTGAGGGCTCCCAACCCCTCTGCAGGGTAAGCAGGGCAGAGCAAGTCTTGGGGACTGCTTGGCCCAGAGTTGTTGTTTCTACCCTGGGCTCTCTGAAAGAGGTTTGGACCTGGTCAGGGCATGAGCCAGCAGCTTTTGGGGTGCAGAGGCACAGGGGTGGCCGCTACACAGCCCCCCTTTCCCAGTCACGTGAAGGGAAGTGGGAGGGAACTCTCAGAGGCAGGCGGCAGCGCGCGGCCCTGGGGCTCTGCAGCATGCGTTAAATACTGATGTCCTTGCTGATGTTTGAAGCCCAGGATGGCTCCGACTCAGACAGATCCTGCTGGCCTGTCTCGTCTGCCCTCACAGCCAGGCTGCGGCGGCTCGTCACTGTCTACCAGCGCTGCAACCGCAAAGAGTTGCCTGCGCGCGGTGAGATGCTGGTGCCCGGTAACCATGGATACTGGCTGCAGGATGAAGTGTTCCGGAGAGCCTCTGAGATGGATTCAGTGAACAAAGAGATGCAGAAAAGGTAACAGAGCAGCAGGCCCATGTATGGGTCCTTTTCACGGCTGGTTTAGGCCTGGTGAAGTCCCTTCACCCCAACAGCCACTGTCCCTGCAGCAAGCTGCCTGCAGCGGAGGCACATGGCTCCTTCCTGCACATGGGAGCACTGCTCTCAGCCATGTGGACCCCCAAGGCTTGGCTACCAGCCCAGCCCAGGGAGTGGCAAACTGTGGCTTGCAGGTAATGGCTGGTGGCAGCACAAAAGCAAGCAGAGGATATGGCATTGGGGTCAAATCCAGCAGCTGCTGGGCTAGGGATCCACCTCCAGCCTTCAGCATGGTGTCACTGAGCAGAGCTGTGTGCTCAGAGCTCTTCGTGGGTGGCAGATAAGCACCATAACTGCCAGCCTGCCCTGACTGCCCAGCCCTCCTGGCTGCATTAGCCTCCTGCTGGGGGCTTATTGCCATATGTTCCCATTACTCTGCGCTCCAGCAAATGGTGAGACCATTGTCTGGTACCCAGAGTGGTTCTCTGTGGGTGTGAAGTGGGGCAATGCTGCCTGCAGACCCACCAGTCCCCAGCACATGTCCTGCTGTGAATTGCCTCTGTGTGGGTGGCACTCCTCAGTGGTTTTGTCTCCTGTGAACATGCCTGCACTGCATACACCCACATAACTGTGTGGTATCTGTGCTGCCCAGTGGCAGGGAGTTTGGTGGTTTAGCTCCATCTTTGGTGAGGTATCCCCTTTTGCCCATTTTGAGCACATCTTCTGCTCCTCCCTAATTCTTCTGCCATGGGAAGGTCTGACACACTTTGCCTTTTGAGGATGGTGTTACTGGAATTACAGCTTCCCTCCCTGCTCACTGTGTGGTTGTACAGAAGCTGCTCCAGCACACTGGCCTTCCCCAGAGCTCTTTTCTGAGGAAGGGACATCAGTGTTTCTCACAGTGGTCAAGGCATGGTTGTGCTGTAGATGCTGCAGCAGTCAAATATTTCCTGTGCTTTATCCCTGTGGGACACTTTTTGGGTCTCCTCACTGGTGTGTCCCTTTAACTGGAAGCTGTGTAATAAGCTCTGCTTTGGCCTGTCGGTTTGGATCATTCATTTTTTTAATGACTTCCTTCGTGTTATTCTCCTTTTTGGAATGAAACATCACTGCAGAAGGCTCAGCCTGTGGGAGCAGGGTGGAAATGCTAGTCCAGATGTACTGGGTTGGCTTTGGAGTGCTGTGGGTGCTGTCACCCTGACTGCTCTCCCTTGACATGTAATACCTGCTTGCAGCTGCTGGCACAGGGATGCAATTTGGAGCTCAGATTTGACTTCAGCACTTCTTTAGCACACAGCACTCTCCTACTTCTGCTCTGGCCCTACCATTTGTTCCCTGACTGCTTCTCTGTAGCCCACTTTTCTCTGCTGTTTACACAGGGCTGTATGTATCCCATGTACTCTTCAGCATTTCTGTCCTGGATTGTTCCTTTGTGTGATCCCTATGGGATGAAAGCTCAGAGTCTGAGGCAAGGTGAAAAATGATGCTGTACCTGTACTGCAACTAAAAAAACTCATCTCCAGGGGTGCTTTCCTTCAGTGCCCTGTCACCAGGAGTCCTGCTGACTCCTTTCCTCACAGGGGCTGCTGTTTGTTATTAGAACCGTTGTGGCAATGAGCTGCAGTCCCAGCTCACCTCCTAGAGAGAGCAGATGAGAACTTTGCAAACTGCTGGTACATAAAGTTGAAATTTTCTGTGGAGGTGATGAGACCAAACTCAATTCAGCAGGCAGCAAGTAAATGTCATAGCTTTGTGCATCCACAGAAGCTGTTGGACCTTGCCCTCCATTGGCAGCACACCCAGGAGCTGCTGTGGGTTTTAGACACCGCAGTGAGCCAAGAGCCAGAGAGCCCATGGCCTTTGCTCCTCCTCGCTATGCACCTTAGGGCCTCAGGTGATGGTGCTCCTCCTGCATCTCCCCCAGAACTAGTGGGCAGTAGCTTATAACCCGCTCTAAGCCTCTCTGCCTGCTATCTTGTCCATGCTGGCACCAGTGCATGTGTCAGTGGTGCTCATGTGTGTCCTTCTCTGCCCCACAGGTGGACAAGGAGGGAGCAGGCAGATTTTTACCGCACTGTCTCTTCCTTCGGGGTTGTCTATGACCAGGAAAAGAAGACATTTGACTGGACCCAGTTCCGAGCCATCTCTCGTTTGGAGAAGAAAACAGACGAGAGCTTAGAGAAATACTTCTACAGCTTCATGGCCATGTGCAAGAATGTCTGTGGTCTCCCACTGTGGAAAGAAGATGGTAAGTGAAAATTATGTGGCCTTTGTGGAAGATCCATGTAGCCATGGGCCAGAAATGGTCCCACTGCTCTCATGGAGCAGGAGAGCAAGGGAGCAGTTTCATGGAGAGTAGGATGCAGCAGGACATCAGCCAGGTTGTGGGTTTGCAGAAGACACCTGCATTTCTGGCTCTCTGGTGCAACAGGAAAGCAGGACTGCTGCACAGGCTTCAGCCCTTTCTCACACAGTTCATGGAATTCTCCCATGAAATCTCAACTAATTTTTTCCAAGGCAGGTGATCTTTACGTGTGAGGGAAGAGAAGCAGAGAAGCAGCAGCTCACACCTCCTCCATGCTGACGCTGGGGTTTGTGTGGTATGTGTTGCTGCTTTCTTCCTAAGCACCCTTCTGCTGGCGCTGTACAGGGTCCATGTTGTGCCCACACTGCTGCCCAGCTGTCTGAGGAGCATTCCTGCAGGGCAGAGGAGGCCTGAAGGTGGCTTGGGAAGCTTGACCAACACACCAGGCATCTGCTCTCTGGGAATGCCCAGTGGAGCATATTGGCCCATGCAGGGCATGGCAGATGAAAAGCTGCCTGGGTGCTACTTGAGCACAAAGTGATTTGCTTTGAACAGGAGCAGGAAAGATCTTGTCTCAGACCTGCCAGGAGATCCAGACTTGTGCAGAGCACCTTAGAGTTGTGTGTTAATGCCTTAGATATGGATGTGTGGGTGTTCCTCATCAAAAGAGCTTGCGTGAGTTGAAGGATTCACTTCTCTGAAAAGCTGCTGAAGGGGTTCCCCCAGCTCACGCCTCAAGGAGCAGCTCTTTCAGCAGCTCCCTGCAGCTCCAGCACTGCTGGCTCTGATGGGCAGAGCTCAGGCAAGGCACTGAACCTTCTGTAGCCGAGTGCTGCTCTTGGCCCAGCTGGGCAACTCAAGAAAGCGTGCTCCAGTGTGAGTATTTGGAGACTAATGAATGGAAGGTGGTAGCACTGGGAAACTCCATCTCAGTGGCAACTGCAAGCACTGTCCCCCTCACACGCAGTCTGAGCAGCAGAAAACTCACCCACCCTCTCGCTGCCTTTGTGCAGCCCTCCTCAGTCTGTCTGATAATGCCTTGGCTCTTCTGTCCCCATTGTAGGTCCCCCGGACCCTGACATCTACGTGGAGCCCATCCCAGAGGAGCGTGCTGCCAGGACCCTGTACCGTATCGAGCTGCTGCGGAAGGTGCGCGAGCAGGTGCTCCAGTGTCCGCAGCTCCACGAGCGGCTCCAGCTGTGCCGGCCGAGCCTCTACCTGCCGGTGTGGTGGGAGTGTGGCAAACACGACCGGGACCTGCTGATCGGCACCGCCAAGCACGGCCTCAATCGCACCGACTACTACATCATGAATGACCCTCAGCTGTCCTTTTTGGATGCATATAGGAACTATGCTCAGCATAAAAGAGCAGGGATCCCAGGCTCAGAAACCCTGTGCTGCCTTTACCAGACTAACTCCAAACTCTACAGTTCCCCTCTATACAGAGGGGACCAGGTGGACCGGACTTGTGAATCCCTGGAGAATGAGATCGAGAGTCAGATCAAGCTGGAAAACATTGACAGCTCCATGTCTCAGGCTGGGGGCAGCCCACCAGATGCAAACTGTGAACCATTCATGTCTAAAGTCCGGGACATCATTTCCAGTAACTACGATGAGAGCTCGCTGCCGGACTCGCTGATGTGCATGATGTATGACGAGAAGGCCTGCAACAGTGAGCAGAGCTCCCTCGCCCGAGACAGCCCAAGTTGCACAGATGTTGGAAGCAGCATTGCTAAACTGTCTGAGGGCAAGCTAGAGGGGGATGAGGATCCATCCAGCTGTGATGCAGAGGCCATGAGAGAGGCTTCCTTCCTGGAGGGTTTGCAGGTGGGCTGTGACCAAATGGACTGTCAGAACGAAGAAGCTGAGCCTTCACCCTGTACTCCTGAAGGTGACCCTTCACGGAGCGTCCCAGCAGAGCTCTGTGAGGCTTTGCAGCAGAAGAGAGACCTCGGCAGCCCTGTGCCAGTGCTGCCTGAGCACCGTGCCGTGGAAGGGGTCATAAGCGTGGGGCTGTACAGTCCCGGTCTTCACAACTATGACATGAAGGTCCCTCCTGAGCAGAAGTTCATTAATATGCTGCAGGAGAAAGGAATGGAGGCAAAAGCAGGTCCAAGTCAGAGCCACAGTGAGGAAGATGAGGAAGAAGAGGATGATGATAACTTGGAAACGGCAGCAGATGTTACAGAAGGCTTGAGTGGTCTGAGGGCCAGGGCTGGCTGCGACCCTGAGGATAACGAACTAGGGGGTGAGGAGGGGAGCCCTGGCCTCCACACACAAGAGGATGCTTGTCCTGAAGATGTGAACAGTGAGAGTGTATCCCTGGGGCTAGGGATGCTTGAAGGGCCCATGGAGCCTGGGCTGGAGGGCAGGGAGGAGCACAGCCTGGATGAGGAGAGCACCCTGCAGCACTCGCCAGGCCAGACTCAAAGCCGGGTTTTTAGCCTGCCTGCCCCTCCACTGGGGGCCTCTGCAGCAGAGCCTCTCCATGCTGGGGGGGAGGCCTGGGGCCAAGAGGCCGAGGGGCAGGCGGGCTGCAGGGAGGCCCTGCATCCTGAGCTCCCAGGCATGAAGCAAGAAGAGTGTGAGATCAGAGATGAGGAGGAGAAAACTGGCAGCAGCCAGAGTCAAGGTACAGTCTGAGAGTTCCCACTGTCTGATAGTCCCCTCTCCCCTCCAGCTGGGATGGGAAGGACCTGCTGTCCCCAGGACTGAGCCAGAGCCACAGGTCTGCCCAGCCTCCTGGAGCAGCTACCACCCCTGCAGGAGCTGGCCCCTCTGGCTGATGTGACCAAGGAGCAAAGAGGGCTTACCAGTAGCCCTAATGCCCTGGGTACATCCATGGGATGTCCACACCCTTCCCTTCCCAACCCAGAGCACTCTCTGGGGAGCAGCTCTGTCTGTAATGCCCCTGCCCTTCTCCTCTCCCACCAGTGCTCCAGCTGTGTCACTGGGGAGGCCCAGAATATAAGTCCAGAACTCAGCTCAGAGTGGTGTTCAGCTGCCTGCTCCTGAGTAGCATGGGCTGCCTTCTCTTGGCCCAGGGCCGCTGTGTTTCTTGTTGGGTTGTTGGGAAGTGGGATTTGTGGGAGATCTGCTGGGCATAAGGGTGGGAAGGGGAGAGGAAGCACTACCACCCTGAGGGGTAGTGGAGGGAGAGTGATGATGGGCTCTGTTCTGTCACTTTCTCAGATGGCCCGGAGAAGTACTTGGAGGAAGAGAGCAAGAGTTCGACTTCTGTCCTGCCTGGGGAGATTGATGACCTGCAGGATGCCCGAGCACCAACCATCGCCCAGCTGCTGCAGGAAAAGACGCTTTACTCCTTCTCTGAATGGCCTAAGGTGAGCTGAAGATGAACACTTTCTATTGCAGATTTTACTGCCTTGTACTGACTGGGGTTCACAGCTGCAGTTCTGCATCCTCCTGCTCCTCTGCATTTGGCTCCCCACAAACTCTGTGCTCGGTGCTCTCACCAGGCTATGGCTGTAGCTGCCCCACAGCAGTTTGCTGCTGATCTGGGGCAAAAGGGTTGGGTTTATCTTTAATCCTGAGCTGGAATATGTGAGTTAAAGTCATTTGAGTCCCAGCATCCCACTGTCCAATCCTGTTCTCAGGATCGCGTGATCATCAACCGCATTGACAACATCTGCCATGCCATCCTGAAGGGCAAGTGGCCATCCTCCAGCCAGCAGTTTGAGACCCAGAGCCTGCTGGCAGCCCCAGCCATAGCCAGCAATGCCGGCAGCAGGAACAGCTTTGCTGAGTCAGAAGCCCCCGATCCCAGCTTCAACAATGGAGTGTTAATCTCACAGGTACAAAAGGTGAGGGGGACCCTTGGGTGGGGACAGGCTTAGGACCCTGGGGTGAAGCATTTCCCCAAGTGCTCAAGTAGCTTTCTGGGCAGGGGTTTCACTGCCTCTTGGTGCCACTTGTGGCACATTATGTGTGGCTTGGGTTGCTTGATCCCTCTGGAGAGGGCTCCTGGTGAGCTCCCAGCCCCTGGCTGCCCTGGTGTCCTTAAGGAAGGAGTGCAGGAGAGAGCACTGCCCTGTCAGTTTCTCATCTCCCACTTACGGACATGGCACAGAGCGAGAAGCTGCTGACGTGGGACTCCACCTCTCCCCCAGCAGTGGATGAAGCATGTGGGAGTCAGTATTGGCATGAGGGTACCACAGTGCCACTTGTGCACAGGGTGAGGTGTGCTGTGCCCAGGGAAAGGGCATCCTGCAGAGGAGCAGAGCAGCCTGACAGCCAGCTCTGTGTGCTGGTTTGAAGAGTGTAGTCCATGGCACTGTGCTAGCAGCTATAACCCACTATGTGCCTCTCATCCACACAGGAAGGCTTCCTGAGCCCTGCCTTTGCAAAAGATGAGCGGAAACACAGGCGGCTGTATGAATTTGAGATGGAGAGAGACGCCAAGCAGAGGAGCTTGGAGCAGTTGGCAGCAGCACACGTTCATCCTTCCATCGTGCTGAATGGCTGGCGTGACACAGCTATGGACCTGTCCAGGGCCTCTGATGGGTCCCCAGGGAACTCCTCTCCTTTCCCTCTGAACACAAACATGCCCAAGCTGGGGACTGTCAACACCCTCCAGGGCTCCTTGGGCATGGACTTGTCTGGCATTCTGCAGGCAGGGTTAATCCATCCTGTCACAGGACAAATTGTAAATGGCAGCCTCCGAAGAGACGATGCTGCCATGAGGAGGAGACGGGGCAGGAGAAAAAATGTAGAAGGGATGGACCTCATCTTCCTGAAGGAGAGGCCTCTTCCAACCAGGCTGCAGGTTAGCTGATGCTCCCTCCTTTCACATGGCCCCCGTGCAGTCAGCACAGTTGATCTCATGGTCCAGCTTCCCTTTATAAGCTCTGCTGCCCCTGATAAGCATTACAACAGGCAGTTGTTCCAGATGTGGAGTGTTGGGGTTAGAGAACATGAGAAAAAGTCCATGACTGTATTTAAGCTGCTGCCAAGAGGCTTCTGCCCTATGATCCACTTGAGGAATGGTGACTGGGAGCCAGAGCAGCTCCCTCAAACCATGTATAGGAGTGATTGGTTGGGAAAGTGGCTCTTCTGGTTGTGATCGGGTTTGCAGGTGAGATGCAGAAGCAACCCCCAGCTCTCTGCTCTCCATACTGGCTGTGCTGGCGCTGAGTGGAAGCAGAGTGCATTGGGAGTGGTGAGTTAAGGAGCGGGTGCAAGGAATACGGGGATGAAGAAGCCAACCTATGTTGTGGTGACAGTTGAGCTGCTCTGGGAGCTGTGTGGGGGCAGATGCATCATTACGTGCTGCTGATGGGCTGCCCTTGCTCCTCCCTTCAATCCAGGATGTTCAGGATGATCAGCTGCAGCCGCCCCAGAACAGCCCCCTCCCAGATGGGCCGGCAGCTGCTACCTCAACTCCACAGCCAGTCCCAGCTGCAGGCGGCCACAGCCAGTCCCAGCTGCAGGAGAAGGCTGTCCCCAACAAGAGTCTCCTCGACTGGCTCCGTCAGCAGTCTGACTACACGCTCGACGTTCCCAGCTTCGGCACAGTAAGGGTGGCCTTCGGTGGCATGTGTGTGTTTCTGTGTCTGCCTTGTGTGCTGCCTTTAGTGTTGTTTTTAGTGTGGTTGCTTTGGAGTTCAAGGCTTCCGTGAAGTATTTCGAAGTGTAGTGTCTTTCTCTGTGCCACGTGTGTTCATGTGGCCTGGGTCAGGCTTTTGGAGGGGAGCATGGTTCCCTGTGCAGTCACAGAACTCACCTGCTGAGCTACATGCCCCTGCCCTGAGGTCCATTCTACAGCTCCAGTCCTGGGCATCAGAGAGATGTGGTGTGAGTTTGTAGTTCAGTGTCTTCCAGAAGTGGCAGGGATAAGGAGACAAATGGGAAAAGGCATTTGAGATGCTTAGAGCCCTTGGGCTCCCTTACACTTGGGGTCATTTTAGGCCATGCTCTTGTATTAGGTGAGGCCCCCAGATGGCAGGTTCCCTGCAAAGCAGAGCTCCTTGCTTGGGAAACATATCAGAAGCACTGTGCTGTGGTCACATGTCCACAGGCACAGTCATCACAGTGGCACTGAACAGAACACAAGGCCTCTCTCATTCTTCTTGCAGTCTCCTAGGCATCCATCCACCTTTCCGTTTTACAGGGTGATCTGCTTCTCAGATTTCAGCCTGTTTAGCCACTGAGACAGTGTGGTAGGCCGAGCACAAGCTGTAGAGCAGAGCAGGAAGAAATGTGGTGCCATGCATAATAGACTGCTTCTTGGTCACAGAAGACTGTGTGTGCCCAAGGCAGGGGTTTCCCAGGACTGGTGTGTGGGAGTGTGGAGTAGGGGTGAGCTGGGAAGAGGTGTGGGGCTTCTGAGAGCTGAGGAGCCCAGTATATGCTCAAGAATCAGGGCCCTTGTTTTTCAAGACTCAGACCTCTTTTCAAGAGGTCTGTGCCCCAGACCAGGAGCACTGCAGGAAGCAGTCCGTTGGAGGAGCAGCAGTGGAGCTGCCTGTCCACCACTGCCCATTGCTCTGGCCTTCTGGGGGGCTGGTGGAGCTCACACATCTGCCACACCAGTGACCTGCTGCTGCCAGAAAGCTTTGTCAGCACTGCAGAGTTCCCTGCGTCAGGGCAGCTGTCCAGTCTCTCAGGAGTTAATTTGAAAGCTGCTCTGGGGTCCTGGAGCAGCTCTATTGAGTTCTCAAAGGCCAGACCAGGCTCAGGGTCTTCTCATTGACTCCTGGGACTCACAGCTTGCAGTTGGTGCACTGCTGTATCCTCCATGCCTGCACCTTGCTGGTTGTGCCAGGGCTTGATGTACGCAGTGGGTGTGCAGCAACTCAGCTGTAACTGCACTGTGGTCCTGAAGGGCTGGGACCCCAAACAGGGCGCAGCAGCTGTGCAGTGGGAATGGCTGAAATACAGCAGAACGAAGTGTGGCTGAGCTGCAAAGAAATGGGACACCCTACTTAGATGTGTGTGAATGAGATCAGAGCAGGCTGGTGGGAGCCAGGAGGTGGTGCTGAGGTGGTCAGTGGGGCGTGCTGGAAGTCCCTTCGTACCTACAGCAATTAATTCTTGTTTGAAAACAGGCCCTGTGGCAGAGGCTGGTGTGTGCTGCTTGCAGTGCTTCTGCCCAGGGCTGCGGGGACATCCCTGTCCCTGGGATGCTCATTTGTGTTGTCCTTCTGCAGGGCTGCTAGCCAGCCAGGCTCATTAAGCTGTCCTCTTTCATTAATATTACGTTGTTTCACTTCAGAATTTTTCAGACAAGCCCAAGCAGAGGAGGCAGCGCTGCAAGGACCCCAGCAAACTGGACATTAGTGCACTCACGGGCGAGGAGCGGGTGCCAGTGGTACATAAGGGTACCGGACGGAGGGTAAGCAAAGGTCTCTTTGTGCTCTGCCCTTGGTATCCTGAAGCACTTAGCAGAACCTGAGCTGGCTGGGTTAGGTCTTAATCCAGGGAGCCACGTGGATGTGGCAAAAGTCTGGAACACACGCTTGGTGTATGATATTCTGTGACGCATGTGTGACAGAGGGGACACCTTCCTGTGCCTGGCTGCAGCAGGAGGGGCTGGCTGCTCACTGCTGTGCTGTACACTGACCCCACAGCAGCACAGTGACAGCCTTTGGTGTGAGAGCTCCTGTCAGTGTAGCCCTGGCTGCCATTTCCAGTTCTGGATCTCATCATTACCTCTGAACTCACAGCAGTATTCCAGAACTTGTAATATTCCCACATATTCCAAATGTTTCTGTTTTGTTCCTCCTTATGAGGTGCAGCAAGAGCACACTGACACCCTGCAGAGTGAGGGGTGTGTGGGAATGGAGGGCTTGCAGTGCTTTCTCTTGCTTACTGAGCTGTGCTTACTGAGCAGCTAGAGACACGAGTTGGGAACGTGGAGTTATCAGCCTCTTGTGCACTGATATCAGCCTCTCTGAATGATACAGGAAACTCTGTACCCAAATGAGCTGTTAAACTCACCCAGGGCTTCACGAGGTGATGTGGCCATAATCACCTCTAAACCCAAAGCTGAGTGGTGGGGTAGAAAGAGACTGATTCAGTCACACCTGTTTTTCCATGTTACAATGGCTGCTGGAGACCTGGGTGGGTCGGGTGGGTTTCTCCAGTTCTGAGCATGTCTTACACTCCCCCATCCCATGGCACACTCATGGGCAGGGAGGGCAGGGCAGGGCACAGGAGCTGGCCTTCTGCTCCCTGATCTGCGTGGCTGGAAGCAGCGGTCCCGTACTGAGTCCTGCGAAGTGGCATGGCGAGGGAAGAGCTGCTGCCCCGGCCAAACTGCAGCCTGAAAGAGCGAGCCAGGGGACATGCTGTCATCCCCTTCACAGCATGGGTGGAGGGACTGGCCTGCAGCTGAGATCAGAGATCCCTGGCCTCGGCTCCCAGCTGCATCTTAACACCTCAGTCTCAGGGTGTCCTCCCTCTTGGACAGGACCAGGATGGCCTCTGTCTTTTCAGCCACCTCTTACACAAGCTTCTCAGGTGTGTAGCAGCCATCCCCTTCAGATGCTGGCGGATGCTCCTTAACTGTGTGTTTGCCTAGACATTTAATCGTTTTTCTTGTGTTATTTTGCATAACTCTTTCTGCAATAGAGGTCATCCTTCTGCTGTGTTTTATAGTTAGGGGGAGCCACAGCACCAGCATTGAAGGAATTGCCAAGGTGGCTTGATGCAAACTTGGAGTATGCTGTTGCAGCTGACTGGGCTGACATTGTTAAGCTTTCAGTAAGTTAGAGCTTTTGGAGAAATCTGTATCATGTCATCTTTTCTTCCTCCTCCCCATCCCCTCCACCTTTCTGCAGTGAGGCCCCATGAGCTGCAGGGCAGGGCTTTGGGGAGGGCCGGCTGGGCCGCGTGGCACAGGAAGCTTGGGCACAGCCACGGCTCTGAATCGTGGATGAGCAGGAGTGGAGGTGCTCAGTGTCCCTGGGAACGGGGCATGGCAGGATAGGGCAGCCACTGCAGGACCTTCCTGGAAGGTCTGGGAGACTGAGAGACAGCTGGGGCAGCAGGAGAGCCTCAGAAACAGTCATCCATCTGTGCGCAGGGCAGGGGCTGCACACAGTGCTTTCTCATGGGTTGCATTTTCCAGCAGTTCCCTGGGCCAAGCTTTTTATCAGCTCCTGCAAGCTGTGCCAGCCTGAGCCTGCTGGTGGGTGTGCAGCTCTGGGGGCCCAAGGGCTGGAATAGGACAGCAGGGAGCAGGGCCCTGTCAGTGCACTCGCTCACCAGTCCCTGCCCTGGTGAGGGGCAGCAGCCACATGTATCCCCCCAGGCTGCTCCCGGAGGCCCTGCTCACTGCTCCTTGTTTGAGGGCTATGTCCTGCAGCTCCCTTGCTGAACAGGAGCGAGAGGGGGAATCAGGCAGCTTAGAAGCTTATACCACTCTGAAATCCACTTTTAATTAGTGCTGGCAATTCAGCACGCCCTGCCTCAGTCTCCCAAAACCCAGCCTGCATGCTGCGTGCAGACAGCTGCTGTGCATTGCCCCCAGCTCCTGCAGATGGCCCCTAGGCTCCCCAGCAGAGGGAGAGCTGTGCACCAGCCCGCAGTGCTCAGCAGCCCCATCTGCCTGGCTCTATGCATGCATGCAGAGGGATGGCTGCTGGCTGGATGTCGGGCAGGCTGTCCCGTGGTGCCCAGGCTACCCGGGCTGCTGTGAGGATTTACACACACACCAGCATGTGCTCGTCCCTCCTGGGGCAGCAGCTGGGCTGCACAAACTTCCCCAATGGTTTGTTCTGCACTTCAGGTGTCAGTGGGAAGCACAGCTCATGTGCAAATCTATTATTGGAAATTATTCAAGGGCACAAAAGTCTTTGAAGCTCAAGGGGGGCATGAAAGGAAACATTCAGATATTTGTGATGAGAACACTGAAAAATGGAGTCTTAAGCTGTGCTGTGGGTCTCCCTGCACTGCTCCATGTAAGTGGGATGTCTTCTCCCTTGCTGTGGTTGCTGGGCTGTTCCTGCAGTAAATGCTGGTGGAGCTCATGCCTGCTGTCTTTGTGCCATCTCCTGCAGCCCTGCTGTCTGGCACTGCACTAAAAATTTGTCCCTTAGAGCTCGTATCTGGCTGTTGCTGAAGCTGGACTAAAACTGGGGTGGGAGTGAACTTTAAGTTTCTGATGTGGAGCTGCCTGGGTGCTCCTGGTGCTAGGAAGGGTTCCAGCCCTTGGGAGCAGCTGGTGAGGGCTCAGGGGAGCCAAGGGTTGCTGTCCCTGCTGCCTCCCTCCCCCCTGCACACTTTGTGACTGCAGCATTGTGCCAGGCCACAGTGAGGATGTTCTGCACTAGGCAGCGTCCCTTGGGGAAAAGTTGTGAGTACCTCTCAAATTCCATATCCAAAATCATGTGAGCAAACGTTTCTGTGCTGACACCATCTGGGATGGAGACATGAGTATGGAAAAGCCAGATTTCCTCTGATGCAGTGACGAGGCATTTTCTGCTGTGTGTGTTTCGTTCTCAGGGCTACTTACCAGAAAGCAAATTCAACCGTGTGCTCACTGAGCCGGTGCTGCGCGACGCGGGGCCGCGCCGTAGGGGGAGGCGGCCCAGGAGTGAGCTCATCAAAGGCCCCGGCGTCGTAGCAGACTCTTCTTCTGGAATGGGACCATTGTTCATGAACGGACTGATTGCTGGCATGGATCTAGTGGGACTTCAGAACATGAGAAACATGCAAGGGATCCCCCTGACCGGGCTGGTCGGCTTTCCTGCGGGATTCGCAGCCGTGCCCACTGGCGAGGATGTGAAGAGCACCCTGAGCATGTTGCCTATGATGCTGCCAGGCATGGCCACCGTACCACAGATGTTTGGTGTTGGAGGTCTTCTCAACCCACCCATGGCAACTACTTGTACTGCGACTGCTCCAACTTCGTTAACAAGCACAACAAAAAGTGGTACATCTAATGCAGAGAAAGCTACTGAGGATAAACAGAGCAGCCAGGATGCGAAAAAAGAAACTCTTTCTGAAGATAAGCCCGGTCCTAGTTCGTTTTCTAATCAGACAGAATCTGCAATAACTACCAGTAGTCCTGTAGCTTTTAACCCGTTTCTTATCCCAGGGATGTCACCCGGACTGATCTATCCGTCTATGTTCCTCTCCCCTGGCATTGGCATGGCGCTGCCGGGCATGCAGCAGGCCAGGCACGCAGAGGCAGCCAACCTGGAGAGCCAGAAGCGGAAGAGAAAGAAAGCAAAAGGGGACGCAGCAAACCCAGAACCAGAAACTGTCTTGCTGCCCGAAAAAGAAGCTGCAAACGGTCAAAACTGTACAGAGCAAACACCGCCTTTGCCAGCAGAGAGAGAGCAGGATGTACCAGCAGAGGAGGAGGTCAAAGAAGTGAACGATACCAATTAGAACTTTTGTTTCATTGAAAAAAGATTGTGGCTTGTAAGTTTCTTATCCCATGCCTATTTGTTACTTACCCTCCTGCCCCCACTCCACCTTCATAAACCTGTGTTTCCATGAGTACTATTATCTACCTAACTCCCTGTCAGAAAACTATGGTGACATACTATATGTTAATAGTTGCAGGGTCTTGCCACTTTATTAGATAAACAGTGTTGTCTAGCTAGTGTGGGAGGCACAGAATTCTCGTTCTGTTTTCCAGTCGTTCATCCCGGCCGACAAGAGCAAATCCAGTTCTTGGTCACCCCAAAAACTGCTCACACTTTTGAGAAGAAAAGGAAGCAAAAACAGCAAAAGCAAAGTTGTAACCTCTTGGTCTACACACAGACAAGGGTGTTTGTTTCTCCAGCGACACTGAGTGACAAAGCCTGTATTTGGGGGTTAAAAGCACAGCTATAGTAAGTGCTGATGTGTATTTTTGATTTGAAGTATTTCCCTATTTTATCATGGTTACTAGAATAGTAGTATAGACAGAAGTATATACCTAATGATTGAAAAATGCATATATTCATTTCTTTGAAACAAAGAGACATAACCGGTAGTGGTATAATTTCTCTATCACCCCCACCTCAAAGGTTTGGAAACAAACAGCAGTGAGTGAAGATATTACGTAGGTGTTCTTTTGTATTTTTTCAGACCGAAGTTTGGTTTTAGGTTCAGTGGGGTTTTAGTTGCCCTCTCCTCAATAGTTACGAGAGCTTTTCAGCGCAAGCTGAAAACATTTTGCACATCTTGCATGACTTTTCGGGATTCCTGTACCAGTTCCCTCATGGCCCCACTAGAATTCTGTTCTCATCTATGGCATCAGTCCTCATCTACGGCATTAGGAGTGCTGTAACGTTATTTTTTCAAGCCACAAACAGGCCACGCTGATGTGAATGCTCTTTATGCATACTGAGGCTTTTTGAGTTGCTGTAGGTCGGGGTCTGTGCCCAGATGTGGCGTGCTGTCTGAGCAGGGAAGCTGTAGGCCGGCTGTGCTGCTCTGGGTCCTCACAGAAGGACCACGAGATCTCCAAAGCTTGAGTTTGTTTTCTAGTGGTAGACTGTGAAGAGATCACGTTTGCTTCTTCTTTCCATTCCTCTACGTGCTGTTGAACAGTATTTTTGAGTCCCCCTCCCTCCCCCATCAGCAAATGATTTTGACGTGTGCGTTTTAAACGGACAGGTTTTAATGCAGTCAGTGCCCAAAACTGTGTGGACACCTCCACAGGCAACTCCTTCATTTCTCCTTCCCTGCACTCCTCCTTTCCGTTTCCTTTCACTTGGGCTTGTTCTCATTTGCAGCTCATGGTTTGAGACTTGAAGCAAAGGCGCAGCAGTGCGACGGCTGCAGAGGGCGTTGGGAGCGTGCTCGTCATCAGTCACACATTTGGTCGTCACAATTTACTGTATTTTTTACTTATTTTCTGTTACAGTTTTGCTAATTTATCAGATGGTCCAAATGTTTTGGCATAACTATTTCGGTTTGCATTATTTATTTATGATGCTTTTTTTGTCATTGTCTTTTATACATTTGGAATTATAAATGGTGTACGTGTTGAAATTAGCATCTCAAAGAAGTCTGTTACCCACGAGCTGAAAAGCATTCAGTTCATACCTTCACGGGATGTATTCCCAGATTACTGGATTGGGTGATTTTTTTAAAGTCTGTAATCAATCACAATGCAATCCCCCCCCCAACCTCCCATGATTAAATGTCTTCTATTTAATAACTTCCTCGTAGCATAGATACTGTATCGCAGTCGACAAGATTTCTTAGAAATGCTGCTATCTCTATTTAACTAACATTTTGTTCAGTTTTGCCTCCAGTGGAAGCAGAAGGGGTTTTCTCAGCTGTTAAATCCAAAATCAATATAATTTATTTATGTAAAAAAAATCACAATTGATATATTTTTGAACCTTTTAAGTACTAACTTTCTTTTTATTCAGTAGAAGAACATGTACTTGCCCTAAATCCTTAAAATACAAATGCTATAAAAATTCATCTATCTTCAAAGCCTTACTGTGACTGGATGTAGACATCTCTTCAGAATCCACGTCTCGCGTGGGATGGTTTTTCCAGGGTTACACTCCTAAGGAACAGGGTTTTAAGTGGCGTTTATTTACTTAGCCAGCATGCTCTATACCTTGTTCTTATTATCAGACCTGTATGCTAAGTCTCTGGGTGTTTAGGCTTCTCTTTGACTGCTACTTTGTGACCCTTTCGCAACCCGATATACTCTGTGGATACGTAGACTGTAAGGCATTAAGTGGCTTCTTATAATTTTCCATCCTATCCAAAAGAAATGCCAAATTTTCGCCGGTTTTCATGAGTACTCACACGAACATACATCCTCCACCAAATGTGCTAACAAAATAAACGGTCTGTGCTCTTGGACATGGATAAAAAGAAAAAGATTTAAAGGTCAGATTTTTATTTTTTTAATTTAGTGACTAGATGATGCTTATCTTTCAGACTTGGCAGAGCCTTGCTACAGATGTATATAATTTTTTTCAGCAAATATATGTGAACGTTTAATTCACCTGACTCAGTGATAACAGTTCCTTGCCTTTCTCTCGGCAACAAGTTCCTCGCTCCCAGGGCCGGCGATCCCGGCGTGCTCCCGCAGCAGAGCTCTGCTCCCAGGGCTTTCGCGGCCCCCCGAGGCGCGGCACGCTGAGCCCAAAGCCGTCGCCCCGCGGGTGCCCGGGGGTTCCCGGCGCCGGTGGAGCCCCGAGAGCGGCCGCACCGCCCCGCTGACCGCGCGCTCGGCCGGCACCCACCAGCAGGAGTCGTGCGGCGCTCGGAGGCGCCCAACCAAGGCCGGTAACGGCTGCGCACGGAAGAGCCGCACGCCTTAGGAAAGCAGGTCGCAGTTGGGTTTCTCAGACGGACGAGTAAAGCGCGCAGGAAAAAGAAGGCGCGAGGAGAGCTGCGGGGCTGGGAGCGGCCCGAGCGCGCGCTCGCTGCCCCTGCTCACGTCAGCGCCGGTCCTCGCGGCGGTACCACGGCGAGCGGCCGAACACTGCGGGCCCCACCCCGCCGGTAAACGCGCTCATGCCGTCGTTCCGCGAGAAGCGATCCCTATGTCGGGCGGGTCCGGGTTCCGGTACGGCGGCCCGAGCCGGGCGCTTCCGCCGCCGCCCGCGCGCTCCGCAACCGCCTCTGCCCCTCCCCACAGCCGGCGCTCGCAGCGCCGGAAGCGGCCGCGCCCTTCCGGTGCGGAGGTTTTGGCGCGCAGAGCGGATCGCGGTGAGGGGCCGTGCCGGCCGCGCCGGGCCGCCATGTCCCGCGCGGAACCGCTGCCCGATCCCGAGTCCGAACCCAGGGCCGCCATCGAGCGGCTGTGCCGGGAGCTCAACCTGGACGCGGGCAGCGCGGCCGAGGCGCTCCGCGACTTCACGGCGCTGCGCGGCACCTACAGCCTGGAGGTGGGCCGCGGGGCCGGGCCGTGGGGCCGGGCCGTGGGGCTGTGTGTGGCGAGGCGCCCCCGGCCCCACGAGCGGCGTTGCCTTGCAGGGGGACGCGCAGCACTGGTTGGCCTGCGCGCTGTACGCCGCGTGCCGCCGCAGCGTGCTGCCCACCGTGGGGAGCGGCCTGATGGAGGGCAACTGCGTGTCGCTGACCCGGATCCTGCGATCCGCCAGGCTCAGGTGCGCCGCGGCCCCTCTCCCTCCTCCCTGCGGCGGCGCTGAGGCCGAACGTCGGTTAAAGCCGATGATAATACGACGCTTTCTTTGTTGTCGTTTTTCTTTTTTTTTTCCTTTTAAGTTTGATTCAGTTCTTTAGCAAAATGAAGAAGTGGATGGACATGTCGAACGTGCCGCAGGAGTTCCGGGAGCGCGTGGAGAGGTTGGAGAGGAACTTCGAGGTGTCCACCGTTATCTTCAGGAAGTTTGAACCGATATTTTTGGACATCTTTCAAAACCCTCACGAAGAAACTGCAAAACCCCAACGGAGCAGGAAGCAGAGGTAGTGGGGAGCTCTCATGTGGCTTTGCAACAGGTTTACAAATAACGGGAGCGTTAGTTGTGCTTTAAAAGATATGGCTAAGTTCTGAAGTGACTGCGTGGGTGCACAGGGATGCTCGGTGCTGGCACCGGGTGGTGGCTGATACCATTGTACTCCCTCCATGCACTCCCTGCTGTGCTGCATCAGTGGGGCTCCCGTGTTTGGTTGCTTTATGTGACTTGCCAGGTGAGCACTGGCACTTCTGTGGGAGAAAATTGCAGCCAGTGTGCTCGCCTGTATGACACATAGTAACTGGTGGCGTTGTCTTCCTGATGCACAGAGCACTTCATAACTTTGTCGTTATTCTCCATGGCTGTGCCTGCTAGCCCCACTGAGGATAAGACCTTCAGCAGAGGGAGCCAAGCTAGCTCTGTGCTGGCGGTTTCTGCTGCCTCATGTCTTGGTCTGGATGTGAGAGGGTAATTTATGGTAACCCACCCTGGTGTAGCTCCTTGTCTACAAATAGAAAAGGAGCTGCCACTGCAGTACCTCCAGTTGGGCTGTGGGCTCTGAGCTTTGCTGCATCTGTATGAGTAGAAGTGTCCGTGTGCTCTGTGTTCCTTCATTGGAGCAGCATTCGTTAGCATAACTGCACCTTTAGCTTCTCTGTCAGATGGTTTTAGTTCATCCTACTGTTGCAGTATTCATCAGAAGAGCTGCAGTGCAAATTGTAGTTGTGTATTTTGAAAGGATAAATGATGCTTTAGTAAAATATTTGGGAAGGTGACTCACTGTAATTGATAGAGCCCTCAGCATCATTCTGCATTCAGTGAGACTCCTGTCAATTGCAGCAATGCCAAAATGGTGATGCTGTACAAGAAGCTCTGCAGAGCTAGCCAGGAGGCTGCAGTGGGAGCTGCTGTGTGCACTTAAGGTGTGCTTTAGTGTGCACATATGAAGTGATGGCTCTGGCTGTTGCTTTGAGCATGGGAATGGGATGAAACGCTTGCTGTGTAGCACATTTCAGCTTCCTGGAAGCAAAGACTGACTCCTGCCCCTCTTGTTGGCAGGCGGGTACTGTGTGGCGTTAAGGATCTCTTCAACTTCTGCTGGACCCTGTTTGTGTACACTAAGGGTAGGCTTGCATTTTGTAGCTGTTTGTTTCGAGTGCCTTCTGAGTTATGAACTTCTGATGCGTTGCCTGATGATGTGCTGTCTCTTAAAGGTAATTTCCGTATGATTGGAGATGATTTAGTAAATTCCTATCATCTGCTCTTGTGCTGCTTGGACCTGGTTTTTGCAAATGCCCTTTTGTGTTCAAATCGAAGAGATTTGCTGAATCCATCATTTAGAGGTATGGTGGGGATAGGTTGTTTCAAATGAAATACTCTTTGTTCTTTTGGTTGCTTTTTTGTTTTGTTTTAAGTTAAGTTGAAAGTTAGTTGTCATTTTGTTTTTTCCCCTCCTCCCTGTTCCCAGGCTTACCAGCAGACTTCCATGCACCAGAGATGAAAGCCTCAGAGGATCTTCCATGCATCATTGCCACTCTGTGTGAGCTGCATGATGGGCTTCTTGTTGAAGCAAAAGGAATAAAGGAGCACTACTTCAAGCCATACATTTCAAAGCTGTTTGATAGGAAGGTGTGTGTTACTCTTTGAAAGATATGTGACAGTGTTCATACAGACAGTTCTGCCTCGAGAGCATTTAAATCCTGCATGTGCTGGAGGAAAGTGCTCTGATAGGCACGTGGACTGATGATGGCTCATGTCTGTTCCTCTGTATGTGTTTCAGCAGGAGCAGAACTGAACTTTCCCTTCTAATGATGCATGCTGTACAGTCCCCTTTGTTTTGTCTTTTTATGTTAGTGGAGAATCCTTACTTTCTTGGCAGTATGGAAGCTGAATCATGGGCAGTAACCTTTTATAGCTAGAGAAGATGTTATCTTGTGGAGCAGCCGTAGTGATTTTCTGGGTCCTGGTGTGTGTCTTGGAATAAAGAAAATGCTTTGAATGGGGAGGCTGGGGTCACAGATGGAAAAACTGTTCTGTGTGGCTTTGCTCCTGGAGAACTTCTCCAAGCTCTGTGGATATGTCTGTAGTCACCCAGCAAGTTGCTTCCTCCCTGCTATCCTGAGCTTGGATAGATCTGAGGTTTGACCTGGCCTTCGCCTCTCACTAACAGCATTGTGCTGCTTCAGGCAGGGCAAAAAGAAAAGTTCGGATATGCTCCTAAATCTCGTTGCACTTCTGCCAAAAACCATCTTGCTGTCATGTTATTAGAGATGGAACAGCTTTAGTTTATTATGTAAGATATTTCTGCTTTTTTTTTTTATTCTTAGATCTTAAAAGGAGAATGCCTGTTGGATCTTTGCAATTTTGCAGAAAATAAGTAAGTTATAACTTGCATTTTTTAATTGTGGACCTCAGTTTTATTTCTTGAGTGTGGGTCTTTGGGTGCTCAGTCTTGGGTTTTCCTTATCTTACTGTATCACACTGCTTTTGGTGATTTGAGAATTTATGTTGTTACTTGCCTCAATGCTTCCTGGCTCTGAGATGCCTCCAATATCAGAGGGTGAGCTACAGGGTTTCTTCCTTAATGTCAGGTCACAGAAAGGCACTCAGGTGATGGACCAGGCTGCCCAGAGCAGGGCTGCACTCCCCATCCCTAGAAGCATCGCACGTGTGGACCTGGTTTAGTGGTGGGCTCAGTAGTGCTGGCTGGTAGCTGAGCTCTATCTTTAGGATCTTTTCCAGCATAAATAACACTTTGTTATTCTGGCAGCTGTGAACTTTTGTATAGTTTAATGCAAATCAAAACTCTGAAGTTCATGAGTGGGTTTCTGTGCATACCTCAAATATTGTATGCGAATAGGGAAGTACTTATGATTGTTGATTAGTCTCCAGCTAAGTGTATACATCTGAATGCAATGGTAAAGTTCAAAAGAAAAAGGAGCAACAATTGCAAAACCACAAGAGAAGAGTGGAGTGTTTCCAGGGAGGGAAGCAGAGTTGTTTCAGGAACTTCTGACATTTCATTCTCAAAACTAATTCAAATGAAAACATAAGTAGCAGCTGCTTTGTTCTGGATCTCATAAAGAGCTTTTTCCTTTTCCAAAAATAGCTAATTTATTTTTGCAAGGTGAGGTTTTAATTCATCAGGTTGCTTTCTGAGAAGTGTGAGAAGTGGCTCCGCCGTTGTAGCAGTGTGGATCACTCAGATGTGGAGTGCTGCTGTGATCTGTAGGAAGCAGTGAGCCGTATTGGTGTTTCTGCTTCAAGAATCATAGCATTAATAGTTACTGTCATGTTGAATAAGGTAGTGTTCCCTGTTCTTGGTTAAATGACGTCTGGGGAAATCTGTCTTTGCCCAAATAGAAGGCTCTGCAGCCCTTGTGAGGTTAAATGTTCTCCTTTACAGACAGGTTAGCTGGAATCAAGAAACCAGAGGAGTTGTTCAGTATCATGGTATGTCAGCAGTGATTCAAAGAACTGAAGCTTCAATTTCCCTTCCTCTGTGCCATTGAGGGAGGATGCCTGTAATGCTATAATGGGATGGGAAGTATTGTGATAATAGTGAGGTGGCAAAGTCTTTGGCTACAGCAAACGAGAACAAGCCTAAATGTAGCAGCCACAGACATGAAGGAAAGGAGCTGCTTACCTTTAGAAGACCTCTGGTAGGAAGGGATCCCTAGCAAGAGCTACCTGCACCTCCACTGCCAACCCTTACATGAGGCCTGGGAAGGGGTGGATCCTGACTCCACCCCTTCTGGTTACTCAGGTACATTGCATTCACCTGAACTCCAGTGGGTTGGTCCTGCTTTTCCACCAGGAAGGTGCTCCATCACTGTTTCAAGCTGTGACTTAGCATTTCTGCTACAGTGCCACGGAGCACCAGGTGGCCAAAGCAGAGCTCCAGCTTACCTCATTTAGTGCAACCAATGCTGCTCTGCTTGGACAAAGCTTTAACTTCTGATTGGCTGAGCATTTCAAAACTGTTTTATTTGTATCTGAGATGGAAGCAAATGTGAGCCCAATGATTCATTATCAGGGTGTTTTCTGTTCAGTGAGATTTCACAGTGGAACATATTGAAATTCAACTCATTGATGTTCCTTATGACAAAGAGATCAGGATTTGCTAGGAATCTCCCTGAGCAGCATTAGGGGCGTGGAAGACACTACTCCACCTGACATTAGTGAAGCTCAGTCAGTCCATATTTTTTTTTATTTGGGAATTTCTGTCAGCATTTTGTATTCTGCGCTTGGACTTCCACTGCCCCAAAGAGACAGCTCCATTCATGTCTAGATTTCCTTCCTTTTGAAGGACTTGCCCTTTATCTCACAGATACCTGCAAGCTCGGTTCTAAAAAAAAAAAAAAATAAAAAAAAATTGCTATTGAGCACTCTCCATGTGCACAGTGCTTCTCTCATGTACCATTCAGAACCCAACCTGTGCAGTCATTTCCCTTTTCTGAATAGCAGCACTGGTATAGTAGATCTCTTTCCATTCCCAGACCAGAGTGGTTCCATTTTCTTTACACGGTGCTGAGAGATCTTATGTCTGTTCACTTGACAGCACAGAGGGTAATGGGTACAGGAATGGAAGTGGGAATAAGGCTGTAGCAGCCTTGGAGTGTGTCACCAGGTGCATTGTGGTCCCTCATTCCATTATCTACTCAATTTTCAAAGCATTTGGTCATATTTCTCCTATTTCCACACAGTAGAGTGTGTGGAACTAATTTAATGCTAATTGCCATCTAAGAAAGGTAATTATTTTTTCTACTTCCTTAGGAATATAGGGGAAATGTAATAATTCTGAAAATGCCCGTGTCAGTGAATGTCTTCTAAAGGAAATGCATCTTAGTTTCTCAGGTTTCAGTCTAAGATCCCAGTATTTCTGGCTCAGCAGATGGGAAAATTGTCCAGAAAAGCCAGATCCATATATATGTATAGATAGAGATAGATAGATAGATGAATCTATATGTATAGGTAGTGTATATATATTAATACATATATATACTATATATATATGAATACATAGATATATCTAGTGTGTGTGTGTAAAGCAATTCCACTGTGGAGCAGAGCCTGGTGCCTTGATTTCAGCACCATCTGAGATTAATGCACTGCACTAGCACTCCTGGGGGCTTGGAATGGGGGTGATCTTTAAGGTCCCTTCCCACCCAAGCCATTCTATAGTTCCATGAAGCACTGGTGGGAGAAAAGGGCTGTGTGATGGGCTGTTGTGGGAGGTTTGGAGCTGAAGGCAGCTAAGGAGGGCGGTGAGTGGGCAGCTCAAGCAGGGAAGATCCACATACAAGCACTACTGCTACTGAGAGCATTAGCTTTGAGCTTGTATTGGCTTCAGTTTTGTTTGTTCAGCAGTTTAACCTTTGCTGTAAAACTTTGGTTTCTCTTCCAGCAAAGCGCTGAATAAAGAGTATGAAGAGTATGTTCTAACAGTGGGTGACTTTGATGAGAGAGTTTTCCTAGGAGCAGATGCTGAGGAGGAAATTGGCACTCCTCGGAAATTTCCTGCAGACTTGCCAGGGGGAAAAACAGCAGCAAGAGCTCAGGTGGAGAGTCACCTTCAGCAGCATTTTGAAAAGGTGATCCATTTAACTTGTTTTCTTGTGGAGTACTTCTTCATTTGGAGTCAAGTTTTCCCATCAATGAATGCAGCTTGAGTCTGAGATGACTTGGAAAAGCTGCGTTTCTTGAATGGTTGTTGGGAGGGTGAAGGTGAATGCCTCTTGTGGGCTTATTCTTGCTAAGGAAGAAATGATGGTGTTGCCTTTGCTATGTAATGTAGTAAATAACTGCTCCTTAAGCAGAGTGGGAGTGCTTTCATATGTGGGCTGGTATTATTTTCTTCAGGAAAAATGTCAAGGTAGTTAAGACCTTCAGACATAGATTTACTGGAAAAACAAACTAGTTTTTAGGAAGTTCTGAGATCCCAGGTTTGGCAACCTTCTTTGGAACTGTTTTACTGATGGTATTTTAAACTTAGAAGTAATTTTTCAGGAGATGCTTTTTCTGTTCCACTTCTGCTGTTTCTTATTGATTATCCATCTCTCTCACAGAAGAGGTCATTTGCCCCTTCGACTCCTCTGACTGGAAGAAGATACCTCCGAGAAAAGGAAGCTGTCATCACTCCTGTTGCTTCAGCCACACAAAGTGTGAGCCGGTTGCAGAACATTGTGGCTGGGTTGAAAAATGCACCTAGTGACCTACTTATGTCTATTTTTGAGTAAGTACATCCACTGCAGTTGTTCTCTTACAAATGCAAACTTATCTTTTTTTGCTTGGGTTTGCTTTCTTCCTCAGATTGTACTTTTTTGTTTCGTGCAGTGTATTTTTACTTGTGTTTCTGTTATTTCCAGTTAACAGGTCTTGATATAAGTAAAACAATGTTATTTTGAAATGGTCTTTTGGAAGAGCTGAACTCTCCCGTTCCTGAGGTGTCGTCACCACCATCTTCTCATTCATCGCTTCCAGTTGTTTTATGATGCTGGGAAATCATATTAAGTGACTGCTGAAGGCAGCCCCAGGCATTCCTCATCACCATTTCTGGGAGCAAGACCATGTTCTGTAGCTCAGCCTATGTTTTAGCCTCCCAGATGCATGTCTGAATGCTGACTGTAGTGAAATAAATTTGAAAACATTGGTGTGTAAGCAGATAGATGCAAATAGTGCATCAGTAAAAGGTGGACCAGTGTTGCTTCATAACAAAAATTTAGTAGTACTTAATTATGGAGCTGTTGGGCATTTGTCTAACTGTCAAAGTGGAGTCTTGCTGTATAGGGGTGTATGGGTTCTGGGTTTTTTATTTATTACTACTTCTAGTAATAATGGGCACTTTAATATTAGCACCTAGTATTTGACAAGTAAAAGTAATGTTTTATAGCAGCCTTCATAAGGTGAAAATACTACTTCTAGTTCTCATCTTTGGAATTACGTCTGTTTTGAAAGTCTTCCTAACATATTCTTAGAAGTTGGAATTACAAATGCTTAGAAAGATGTGTTTCTGTTTGGCAGTTGTTTTTTTGGAAGTCTGATGCTATTTCCACTATGCAATTAAAATGTACCTGTAATCTGTAATGAAAAGCATGTTCATTCAAGTAATAACCCATCTATCAAAGAGATGTAAATGCTAAGACTTAGATAAGCATTGAGAGAAGCCTCTGATAGTGAATGTGTTGAATGCTTTGCTCATCTCGAATCTGAGTTCAGCAAGTGCTGATGTGTGTTGTCTGACTGGGAGGAATAGAAAGAGCTGTGGTTTTGACTGAGTGAAACAGCCCAGCTTTTGAATGTTCTCTCTTTCAAATGTAAATTCCTTGGAAGAGTACCTCTTTAATAAATAGAAGGCTTCATTTGAGGAAACCATTGTTGCAGCATTAGCTTTTCAGCATAACTCAATGTCTGCATTTGATACCAGTCCTCTAAATCTGGAGACATTCAGAAAGAGCATCTCCAAATGGAGAGCTTCTCAGGTTCCTTTTCCTGGCAGAGACCTTGATAGGGGTTTGTCAGTTCCCTTCTGCCTTGCTGTTGTTTTTTGAAAGCTCTCCTGAGCTCTCACGCCTTACTCCTCTTGGATACGTTTTTTTTCCTGAATGTGCTGTTGTAGCTCTCAATTTCTCCTGCATTGGCTCTAAAATCTATACAGCAGGAGAAACAATCTTTGTGTGGTATTTATGGTAATGGAGTTACTGTGTAACAGAAAGCTCAGGGAAGCCAGTATTGTTTGTTTGTTTGCCTGGGACCTTTACTAATGCAGCCAAGGCTTTCTTCTTGTGTCCTCTTGCAGGTCTTGTGCACGCAGCCCTGCAGAAAGCATCATGAACAGAGTGAGAGAAATAGGGGAGATGTTCTGTCACAGCTACACTCAGACAACAGACGAACTGCCGGGATCTCATATAGGTATGAAGGTGAAATGCATGGGATGTTTCAGAACGTGAAGTTCAGCCATGTGTTGTCTCAGTACATGAAAACTGTTTTTAACAGTCAGCTCTCCCAAACAGAAAACTGTTGCTGTCAACACTACGATGAATATCTTATCAGAAAATTAAAAGGTTACCAGTCAAAACGAAGTAACCAAGAGAGCTATGAAACTTTAGAGATTTTAACAAAAATTGTAGACTTGTGTTCCTAAAGCTAAAGGAAGTGCAGTACGACTAGGAAAGGCATTGCAACTGTTTGCAGAATTACTTTGCCATCAGAAGTAATAATCCTCTACAATATTTCCAGATTAGCTCTTGTGACTAGCACATATTGAAGGATACTTGCATTTGCAGAGTGTGTGAAGGATATTTGCATTTGCAAAGTGTGTATACATGTGCTGTGTTTTGCTAGAGAAGGCCAAGGATGGGTCAGTTCAGTCAGGCCATCTGTGGAAACAACACAGGACTTCATCAGCATTGGTTTTCAATTTCAGATTTTGCTGTAAACAGATTAAAACTGGCAGAGATACTGTACTATAAGATCTTGGAGACTATAATGGTACAAGAAATGCGAAGACTACATGGGAAAGACATGACTGTAAGTAAAGAATTTACAAAAGAGAATGGTTTGTATAAGTCCTCTGTGGGGGGAATTTGGACAGCTCCAGCACTCATCAGTCTGCAGACAAGCAACCGTATGTATCGTTAATGTTATGTGCCTTTTGTGTATGTGTTGTTTAAGTGTAAGCTACTATTGAAACTGTATAAATCTGCAGTTAATGTGTTAATCTGTGTTGCTTTTTATAATAACGAATTTAAGGGCCGTTTTTCAGTCTCTTTTGAGGTGTAAAAAAAAAAAGTGATCATCCCATCTTTTCTCATCCTAAAAAGTTGGGTTTTTTGGAGGCTGTATGCAGCATGGAGTTTCTTAGATTAATACTCAGCTGCCTGCAGTTCTGTCTAGAAGACTTTTAACGTATCTGTGCCTCTATTTCCACAAGCTCAGGCCATTGGCATCTTCTCTGATCTCTTAAGGCTGTCTTGGAACAAGATGTGTTTCACCGCTCCCTCATAGCGTGCTGCTTGGAGATCGTGCTTTTTGCGTACAGCTCTCCTCGCACCTTTCCCTGGATAATCGAAGTGCTTGACCTCAGGCCATTCTATTTCTATAAGGTAAATATAGAGGTCTCTATAAGGTCTAAATGTGCCCTGCAGGTGGCACATTACTGGACTGACAGTCTTAGAGGGTGGGGTGGTGCTCTCCTAGGTAGTCACGTAGGAGAGAGGCAGATGTTAACATGTGCCTTGCCTCTCCCAAGTTCTGTCTGACCTTAATGTTACCTGACTGTTTGAGTTGAAGCTGAAATTTAAAGCAAGTAAACTGTTTTGTAAATGATACTTCACTGTAACATGCTATTGATAAACTTCTTTTCATGTGCTCAGCTGAATCTGATGCACCTGCTTACGTCTGCCTGGGTGTATCACAGCGTGTGCTTTGTGTATCCCTTCTGTATATGCTCAGTGGTGGTGAGAGGGGACCTCAAGGCACCCTGCAAGGAGTCATTCTCTGCTAATGGGATGTTTTCAGATTCCCCTTTGGCAAAGGGAGTAAAAATAAGTAATTAATTTGTACATTTAAAAGGAAATAAAGGAATGTGTTTGGCCTTGACGTGTCTATTTCCTGTATATTTACCCTGTATTTTGTATATTTTCAGTTGTGAGCTAGCATGGATGCAGGACAGCATGGCTGTACTGAAATGCAAAATTAAACATGCAAAAAAATTCTTGAACAGAGGTGCAAAGGCCTTCTGTTGAGATGTGACATAAGATGAAAAATCAGAAAGCTGAACCAATAGTGGAAGGTGGTGTTCAGGGCAGAGCATTTGGGAAATCTGCTTCTGAGGGTGTCTTGATGGTAGCTGGTTTGCTCAGGGGAGTCAGAAAGAGCTGGGAAGGTGCAAGGGGGAGGAGGAGGCTGGAGTATTCCACCTTGAAGAGAAGCTTTGAAGAGGGTCCTGAAATTAATAATGTTAAGTGTTAAGCAGGAGTGATATGACTTCGCTTTGATGTGTGTGCCTTGTTACTATTAGGTAATTGAAGTACTGATTCGATCTGAAGAAGGACTTTCCAGAGACATGGTGAAGCACCTCAACAGCATAGAGGAGCAAATCCTTGAGAGCCTTGCCTGGACTCGTGATTCAGCACTCTGGAGTGCTCTCCAGGCTTCAGAAAACAGGGTTCCCACCTGTGAAGAAGTATGTTAATATTTTACTCTTCATTACTAGAACTGTGATCTTACTTTTCCTTTATACAGAACATTGTTCAAATAGGACGGTTTATGCAGAAGAAGAAAAATTATTGGTGAGTTGGGACAAAGGAAAGCTATTTGTTACCTTACATTGGTATTTCTTATTTCTCAGGTAATATTTCCCAATAATTTTGAAGCAAGCAATGGAGGAAGTGGGCTTGGGCATTTGCCTATGATGCCAATATCTCCAATAGTTCATCCTCGAGTAAAAGAGGTTCGGACAGATCTCAGTGGGAGTTTAAGACGGGGTATGTTCAAGGTTTCTGATATATTTTGGATGTGTGATTTTATTTATTTCTAGTCCCAGTTGATCAAGGAAAAGTCTAGACGCACCCAGTCAAAACTTGCAGCAGTCATTGGTAATAAGTGGAGCAAGGACATGCCTTTGTGAGGGTGCAGGGGTTACCTGACTTCAAGCGTGGGTTGTAGCTTTGCAGCCTTTGCTAGGGTTATGGGGGTTTTTGTTGCTGGGGATATTTTTCTTCATGGTTTTGTTTGGTTTTTTTTCCTCAGTGTTCTCAAAAAACTGTTTTTTCTATTAAATACTTGAGTGTATTGGGAAAGTGACGTTAGCAGTTACTGTAGATGTTATGCTGAGTTTTTCAGTAGAAAGGAAAGCAACTTAGAGATGGTACCAGGTTCTCACACACCTCTGTCCATCTCTTAAGATACCTGGTGTCCTTCCTAATTTCAAATGGAAAACAGTGGGGATTAGAAATGTTTGTTTACTCCTGGTACCCAGAAGACCATCCTGGCAGAGTGAAAGTGAGGTGTCCAAACAGTTTTACCTTGCTGGATAGCCAGAAGGCTTCTGTGCTGTTGGAAATGATCTGCTCACAAGCAGCACTGGTAGCTTGGTTACTTTTTCTTGTTGCTATCAGATTATGAAATCAAACTGTCTGGGATAACTACAGAGTAACAGAAATCATTTAAAGGACTGTAGGTCTCTGTTCA
Organism: Cyrtonyx montezumae; assembly: GCF_038088225.1. NCBI lineage: Eukaryota > Metazoa > Chordata > Aves > Galliformes > Odontophoridae > Cyrtonyx > Cyrtonyx montezumae. The sequence continues at coordinate 1,012,842 of NW_027072100.1, read as the reverse complement.
TATTGCCAAGAAACAGAGAACTGTGAGATTACTACTTAACCAGAAATGAGGCATCTCAGTCTGTTTTTATAGTCTGACAGATATATTTCTCTGCAGAAGTTTCCTGTTCTTCTGCTCCTCTGAAGATGTTTTCTTTTCTCCTTTGCTCAGTAGACATGCAGTCATTGTCACCAATCTCTGTGCATGAGCGCTACAGTTCCCCTGTCGCAGGAAGTGCCAAGAGAAGACTCTTTGGAGATGACAGCCCCAAAGAAATGCAGATGGAAAAGGTTTTAACAGAAGGAACTAAGTTGACAATTGCACCAGCATCAAGCATTGCTGCTGAAAATGTGTCTGTCTCTCCTGGGCAAACAGTACTGACTGTGACAACAGCAACTGTAGCAGGAAGAGCAGGGCAGAAGGTCACTATTCCACTGCACGGTATGAATTCTTTCTGGTTTTCTTCTATGTGAGATGTTTTGCTTACTTTTAAGATCTGGCTAGAAGGACCATACACCTTGTATCTGTTTTTCCTTTTCTAAGAGAGCATTAACAAAGCAAGCAAACTAACACAACACCAAAAGTTAAGCTTTTGTACTAACATCTCATTCTGTCTTAATCTGATGTCTGACGAGTCCTGAGGATTCCACCTGGCAAACGAAGTTGTGGAGTTCTTCCTTCCAGTTAAATCTCATCACAGGTTAAGCATTGGTTTGTTTCTCAACTCAGATAGTGATTAATTCCTGCTTGCTTTAGTTTTTGTCTATTGTAATCTAAAAAGAGTCTGGAATTACTGAATAAGGGCTGTGTGTGGACATTAAGCAAAATAGTGGGGGGTTGCATTTGTTTACTTATTTTTGGGTTGGCTTTTTTTGTTTTACTGGGCTGACGCTTGACTCTTATGAGGATACATGAGAAATGAGTTTTGTGGCCTTTCTGAATTTTAAAATCTGTGTCTTCATATATGAAGATAAAAAGAAAAAAGACATTAAAGAGACATTCATCAAGAGAATTTGATGACTACAGAAACTAATGTGGACTGCAGACAATATACTGTCAGACTTGCAAAATAATATTAAAAAACGAACAAGAACATGCTCCACTCCTAAAAGGGAGGAACACTGACCACAGAGATTGTGATCACGTAAACCTTGTACTTCTAAGATTGGTTGTGAATTATCATTTCTAAAACTTACTCTTCCTTTAAGCATTACCAGAAATGTACTTTTCCTTCATTTATGAAGACTTGGTCTTCTTAGTGTTTGATATAGAAGGATGAAATATCGTCTGTATGAAATATTTGTGAAAGAGTTTGGGATTTGCAGTTCTACTATGTGTGACCATGGCAGCAAACAGTTCATTTCTTGGATGCGTGTGTCATCTCCAGGTATCACAAATGAATTGGGTGGGATCACATTGATACCTGTTTCAGTGAATCTAGGTCAGGGACCTAAAATAGAGGCCCGGGCTCCCTGCCACCCTCAGGTGAATCAGGATCAAGAAGTACAGCTCTCGTCAGGAAACAAGCCAAAGAAAACAGGATCCTTGGCACTTTTTTACAGGAAGGTAAGCATCTTTGTAAGGAAGTTGTGCCATACTTGTGTGGCTGTGCTGAAACTCCATGAGCAGTTTACATTACCTTTCAGTCTTCACATACCTGGTCTTCCGCTTGAAGAATTCTCATGTAGCTGGGAGGAAAAGGGAAAAGTAGAGAATTTAGTAAACTGTTCATCTTCTGCCCTGTGCCATCAGAAGATGGTTTTTTGGTTTTGTTTTTTGGTCTTTTTTTTTTTCAATTTACTTAGCAGCTTCTGTAAGAAACAATGTCAGCTTTTAATTCTCTTGTCTCTTGCTCCTGCTTATTTGCAAGTGTTAGACATACGAGAAATTAGATTGCCCTTCTGTGTCTTGAAAATTCCAAACTGCCATGTTTTGGATCCTGTACCAGGAGATTCTCTTGCTCACGTGTTTGAGATCACCCAGTACTGCCGATTTTTCTGACATGGGCATCAGAAATCAGGGATGTGAAACATGCTGTCTCAAAGCTTCTAGAAAAAAGGGAACTGATGAAACAATGAGAAGTTAAAGGAGTAGGTTAAGAACTACACTTTTTTTTTTGTTTTTTTTTTTTTTAAGAGCGGGGAGAAATATTTTTGCTGGAGAACTGTTCCCAGAGATTTTCTCCCTTATGTTATCTTTATATCCTAAACCGGAGAGGGATAGATTTGAAAGCTGGACTGTTTGGTGCATGATGAACTGGTTGGATCATCATACCCAGAGGGTTGAATGCACCCCTTTGTAGTGAGTGAATGAGTGATGTAATACAAAAGGAATCGAATATTTTTAATCACATTTCCTATAAGCATACAGCATTAGAGCAGAGTTGACAACTTAGTATTTGAAAACATTCTTGTGTGCAGAAGGAGAAAGCTTTGAGGAAGCAAAGTACTGAAACAGAACAGTCACACTTATGTGATGGCTTTCACTTCTGCACAGCAGTTCAAGCTCAGTTGCTTTGACTCGTTACTGTGTTCTCTTCTAGGTTTACCATCTGGCAAGTGTGCGCTTGCGTGATCTGTGTTTAAAGTTGGATGTCTCCAATGATTTGCGCAGGAAGATCTGGACATGTTTTGAATTCACATTGGTTCACTGTCCTGATCTAATGAAGGATAGACATTTGGACCAGCTTCTCCTCTGTGCCTTTTATATCATGGCAAAGGTAACGTGTAGGCTTAAGGAACTAGAATTTCATTTCAGTTAAAAATATAAACTGGATGGCTGGAAAACCAAGCCCTGTAGCAAATGAGCAATTCTGACAGCTGGAAGAAAACCAAAGATGTATGTATGTGTATATACCTGCGTGGTGTTCTGATGACTATTTCCTCTTTTTCTACTTAGAAAAGTTAAGACATAGTTTTCAAATTTGCCAATACATCTTCTGATGGAATAGTACTTCCTTTTTTAATTTTTAGTACCACTGGAAGAAAAACAGGAAAAGGAATAATAGTTAACGTAGGCAACAAGTAGCTGTACTATCAGAAATAAAACATGGAAGTGTAGATTTTTTTGTTCATATTCCCATCATTTGATCCATCCCATCAACTTATGAATGTTCATGAAAAGATCTATGTACTAGAAAGTTGACTGAGTACACTTGCATCTGAGCAGCCTTACCTTTCTGTGTGCTCTGTTTTCAATATCCTTTTCTTCTCCAGGTCACCAAAGAGGAAAGAACTTTTCAGGATATAATGAAAAGTTACAGGAATCAGCCACAAGCAAACAGCCATGTGAGTAAATGATGGCACCATTCCTTTGTATAAATGTTAGACAGAGGTGGCCTTCAAATGATTCTGAAGCCAACTTCATTGCTATATTCATTCTTACTCAGATGGATTTCACCTCACAGGATCACCAAAGTTGGAAAAGACCCCCAAGATCATCCAGTCCAACCATCCACCTACCACCAGTGTTTCCCACTAACCCGTGTCCCTCAGTACAACATTTAAACATTCCTTGAACACCTCCAGGGTTGGTGACTCCCCCACCTCCCTGGGCAGCTCATTCCTGCACCTGATCATCTTCTGACTTTTCTGTTTTCCCTTACAATGTTTTTTTCCCCCTCTGTGTCCTGTAGGTTTATAGGAGTGTCTTGTTAAGAAATACTTCTGCTGATGTCCTTTTGGGCGAAAATGCAAACAAAGATGGACAGATGACAGAAGGTAAGTAAAGTAATCTCATAGTTTTTAGAAATGTAAGTAAATGCTTTTATGTAACTGAACTGTCAAGTGATAAAGGAAATAAGTTTTAGAGCTTTACATGTATTGAAGAAAAACAAGTATATTGTTGAAAAATAAACCATTTTATCAACTGCCCTATTGTATTAGAGAGAGAGAAAACATTCTTTCCAGTTGGAACAAATGGTTTTTTTCCTTGAAAAAAGTTAAAGGTTCATCATCCTGTCTAGCAGCTGCTTGAATGTTAAGTGTCTCCTTTATCTAGTATTAACTCCAGATTTTTAACTTTTGACAACCTTGTAACACAAGACAGATGTACTAAAGAATTACAGATAGCAGCGTTTGATTTTTTTAATTTTTGTTATGTTTCATATTGCACTGATTTCTTTTGCATTCTTGTTTTGCTTGGTAGTCAGTAGAATAAGGAATGAAACAGTGTTGTGTTCGGTAGTGGTCTGAATTGAGTAGGCAACTGATAATGTTAATGGCAGTAACCTTGCTGTGCAGCTGCAGCTTTTTCCACTGACCCACCACGGAATTACAAAGGTGGTGTCATGGCAGCCTTGCAGTAGGTGAGAGTAGAGGAAAAAGTTGTTTGTTTTTTTTTGTTGGTTTTTTGCCAGCTGGTGACTAGAAAGTTTCACAGAAGCTACAAGCTGCAAGCTGTCAGTCTGCTTAAAGCACTGTTCCATGTTTGCATAGTGCATACACTGAACATTGGCGAGGTGAAGGTTCTGAGGACCTTAGCATTGTTCAGCTAATCCTGGCTATGCTGTGCTTCTTTCTCCTAAGCTGGAAATAGCTGTAGCACAGATTTGCATTATCTGCTTTAATCATAATCTACTAGTCTGCTAGCAGTGCTTTGTAACTGTCTCTAATGGTCATAACCACCTGCAGTGCATCTTTGTCTGAGGTGTGTTTCACGAATTCGTCTTACTGATTGGTCAGTTTATGAATGAGCTCTTGTGAGTTGGATATTACAAGTTTAAATCTGAAGAAGTCAGTTTAATATCACACTCTGAAATCTGATACTTTCTCTTATAATTAGACTCATCTATGAAAACTGGTAATTCCTTGGGAAGATCGGCAGCAGAGAACTCCTCTGAGTCGGGAACAGAGGAGAGAGGAGATCTCATTAAATTTTACAATGCAGTCTATGTTGGAAGAGTCAAGTCTTTTGCACTGAAGTACGATATCACAAACCAGGATCATATAGTAAGTAAAATATATTGGAGCTTTGATCTAATAATCAGATGCTGGTTTATTCCTAGTCTGTGTCAGTTTTTGTTTATAGGATAAAATGTTCTAGAGAAAACCTGGAAGTGTGGTTATGTTGCTTTTTTGTGAAGTTACTGCTATTAGGTAATTCGTGATTCATCTCTTCTGGGGACTCATCCTCTCTTTCAGATGGAAGCCCCTCCCTTGTCTCCATTCCCCAGCATTAAGCAGCAGCCCGTATCTCCTCGGCGGATCTCTCAGCAGCACTCGGTCTATGTTTCACCTCACAAGAATGGTGCCTGCTTGACACCTCGAACTGCACTCCTGTATCAGTTTAACGGGAGTCCTTCCAAGGTAGAAAATGAAAGGGTTGAAAGGGGTTCATTTGGGAGAGGATGAACTCATCTCACAACTAGAATATGCTCTAATTCAGTGGGAAGCCATTGAACTAGTTCCTCAGTTTGTGGTGAGGAACAGTGTTCTTTATGTTGAGTTCTTCAGTCACTCTGTGGACAGGTTCAGAATAATAACTTTTTGGTTCTCAGATAATTGAGAACAAAATTGAGTTTGAAATGAAGTCAGAGTAACTCATGTTACTTTATTCTTAAATTCTCATTCACAGAGTCTGAAGGATATCAATAATATGATAAAACAGGGTGAACACAGAAGTAAGAAACGAGCCATAACAATTGATAGTGACACTGAACCTCCTCTGAAGCGACTCTGCCAGGAAAACGATGATGTTCTACTGAAGCGCCTTCAGGATGTCGTCAGTGAAAGAGCAAATCACTAAAACTGACGGTTTCCTTTGGGATCTCGGAGCTGTCCCAACAGTCTGATACAGCTGTCGTGCGATTGCTCCTTTTACGATGCGGTGTTGTATTGGCAACTGTTGAATCACAGCCTGAACCACGGATGGATCACCTGAGGTGAGCACTGAGTCAGCCACAGGAGCACAGGTGAAGGCAGTGCACTGTGTGACCAGAAGGGGTGGAGTCTGAGTGCACCTCTCCCAGACCCCATGTAAGAGATGACCTCCACTGAGTAAGGATCTCTTGTTGGAGATCCCCCTGTGTGGGGTTCCAGGTGAGCCCTTCCTAATTAATTGGATGTCTTCATACCATCTGGGTAATCCGTCCAAAAATATGCTGTCTGTCTTCATTATATTGTGTGGGTACTATTCATTCAAGGTATGTACCCTACAGGTACATACAGAAACTGCCAAATTTCACTAATGTTTAACCTCTGACTTCCACAGGATGTAGAAAGCAAGAGTTAGGTAGTAAGTAACAGAGACTGGAAGGTGGTTTTGTTCTCAGAGAACATACTGTACTGTAGGTACTCTTTTTGAGCTGTTTTAGGAGAAGAGCGATCTGCAGGAAGCTGTGATGGATGTTCTTGAGTAAGTTCTGAGCATAACTCAGCTTCTAGTAACTATTTTTAGAATAAAAACAGACAGGAAATGAGTGAAGTTGGTTAAGTTTCTCAAGCTTTGGTACTTGGGGTAGAGACTTTATAAGTGCCTTATTTCTAAAAGAATGTGGAGAAACTAGGAAGGAGATCAGATGGATTCTGTCTCAGAGTGGAACAGTTGTGAAGGGTATGGCTCAGTGTCCTGTGCTGTCATCTCCTGTCAGAGCTTCAGCAAAAGTGTACGTCACATCAGAGAGTTTCTGTGGCAATAATCAGAAAGTAGAAGCAGCCATAGGTTAAACTGTATGCTGATAACTGAAAAAGCACCGAGATACCTTTCTGAATGAGTCTAAATTACCCTTCTCCTAAGCCAGTGAGCACTGCCATGGGAGCTGCTCCTTTCCAACGGGAAGCTTGATTGCTGCCTTGCTGTAGAAGCTGTTAATAGGAATCGTAGCTTATCTACAAAGACCTACATGTTGGTTACATTTGGAAAAATAGCTTGGCCTTTGACTGCCTTACAGCTGTTGAAATGTGCAAATTCATTTGACGCGTTAAGTACCTCTACATTTTATTTTAATATCTTACTCTCTTGTTGTGTAGTATCTACACTGAAGGTAAACCCATTGGATAAGGTATGTTTGTATGTATGATTTTTCTAGCTACTAAAGGATTGATTTCATTGGAAATGTAAGTTCTTATTTCTTATAACTAAACTGTTAACACTGAGGGATTTAATAGGACTTATTTTACCAAAATTGAAAAAGTTGAGTTTTACTGTATGTCAGTATTTTGATCTTATTTCTTAATTGCATTTAAAGTTAGAGCCTGTAGAAACTTCTCAGCACAGATGTTATGTTTTGTTTTTATGCGTGTGTATTTGCTGGAAAAAATAACAGTTCCATAGGATTTGTGCAAAGGGCTCTGTTCACTTCACTTTTTGGTTTAAGTATGTGCTGCCAGGTCTGCTGTGCTGCACTTGCAGGAAGAAAGCTTGTGTGATCTCAAATGTCCTCAGCTAGTGAATCTGGCCAGCAGCCATGGAGGAAGTGTACGTGTACTGTGTGCGTGCAGGGACCCTGCTCAGCAAGGATAGGAAGTTTACAAACCAGTTCATTTTTGAGTTGTTAACTACTTTGATTTTTGACTTCTAAAAAAAGGTGCTCATTTCCTTAAGGGTGTGACTGTTGGGAGCTGCAGAGTGGGGTAGTGAATGCAGATGATTAATGCAGGCTCTTCAGTTCCTTTAAATTTTATTCAGTTTGAATATTTGTCTTCAGATCATGAGATAAAACGTACAATAGAATTGTAGAGGTTGGAAGGGACCTCCCAAGATCATTGAGTCCAACCCTCTGCCAGAGCAGCTCCCAGCCCAGGTTGCACAGCTCGGCGTCCAGGTGGGCCTTGAATGTCTCCAGAGAAGGAGATCCACCAGCTCTGTGTGCAGCTCCAGTGCTGCATCACTGCACTGTGAAGAAGTTCCAATGCACATTTGTGCAGAACTTCCTATGCTTCAGTCTGTGGCCATTTCTCCTCATCCTACTGTCACACACTGCTGAGAAGAGTCCGGCCTCATCCCTTTGCCTCCTGCTCCTTAGATATATAGATGTGGATCAGATCCCCTCTGAGTCTTCTTTTTTCAAGGCTGAACAGCCCCAGGTCTCTCAGCCTTTCCTCATAAGGGAGGTGTTCCACACCTTTTATCATCTTTGTAGCCCTCTACTCGACTCTTTCCAGGAGATCCTGTCTGTTTTGTACTGGGGAGCCCAGAACTGGACACAGTACTCCAGATGAAGCCTCACCAGGGCAGAGTAGAGGGGGAGGATCACCTCCCTCGACCTGCTGGCCACGCTCTTTTTAATTGCATGCCAGGATCCCGTTGTCCTTGGCCACCAGGGCACCCTGCTGGCTCATGGCCAGCCTGTCATCCACCAGATCCCTTTCCTCAGAATAGATCATCCCCCAGTAGAAACAAACTTTGTCTTGATCCACTCGTGCTGTTACAGCCATATCCTTTCAATGTATAATGCAGCCCTAGAAGCCTCCTGCGTTGTGGGGAAAATGAGGAATTCTGATTCTGCCAGACCTGCAGGAGGACTGCAGCCTTTATGGGTGATGAATGTAACCTCAAACTCAGCAGGGTTTTGCTTTCCCACAGTATTACATGGTAAGAAGGTAGCTGATATGATTGTAACATCCCTTAAGATCATTGATGATTCCTTGTGTTGGAAGGGGCCTTAATGCTCATCAAGCTGCATCCCCCCGACATCCCTCTTCCACCACGTGTGTATGCCTCCTGCACTCCTGTAGCCTTCTCTGGAACAGCAGAGAACTGATGGTGCTAAATCCTCACTAGTGTCATAACGCATGGCATTTTTTTTATTAGAGAGAAGGATGTACTACAACTGGATGCAGTTTGGACTTTTCCTCTGTGTAGATGAAAATATTCTCGGACTTGCTGAACAGCTGAAACAGTGACTTATGTGAAAATTTTGTAATGGTTTAAAGTGCCTTCACATGTAAATATGTATTTTATAATAAAGTTATTTTAACTTGAGGATGCTCTGTTTTCTGTGGTCATTCATTAAATTATGCTGTCTGTCTGCATCTCCTGTAATGTCAAAGACCTGTGTTGTTTTTGTGCCTCTTCACATTTCTTGTCTCTTTCAGTTTGAATTTGTTATCATTCACTTGATCTACATGAAGTTTCCTCCTGAGATTTTTTTTTCTAGTGTTTGTGCTTCCATCAGATGTGGTTTCTGGGACAAGAGGCTGCGTAATGCTTATACTGAAGTAAGCAAAGAAATGCTGAGCGGGGGATGGTCCCGCAGTGGCTGGGGACCCTGCCCAGGTGAACACTTACAGCTGTGGGCTCCTGGCTCTTGAGCTTCCAGTGCTGCAGCCACGTGGGGAAGTGCTGGCCACGGCAGCTTTCATCCCAGAAGTTAGGTGCATTTAAAACATGTTGAATATGTTTAGGTTTTTACCAACTGGCTTTATGTTGATCGTCTTCCTGTGAACATGCATGAAGTTGGCATCAGCTCAGAGCTCTTGAAATTTTGCTTGTACAAAAAAAAAAGGAAAAAGCAGGGCAATTTGGTTGTGCAGATTCAGCAGTACTGAAATCTTGGCACTGGAGCTTTACAGTCAAAAATTAGTTTCAAAGGATATGTTACAATTGATGTGTACAGCTCTGGGAATGGGGCTGGTTTTTCTCTTTGTAAACTTCCCTTTTGTAGATACAGCTGCCTATGAGGGGAAAGCGTCGTGAGAAGTACAGAGAAATAAGATACTCAGTTTTCAGAAGGTCAGAGGCAGGAAGCTTGTTAATACTATCAAGAACAGTACAAGTCTGCTGCCACTTAATCTGATGATGTGAGGCTGCCACAACCTAAGCGCAAAAGCTCGCTTGATCTTGATTTTCAATATAAATACAGGCCGTGAAAGTGGGGCCCCATGCTCCTTCTGACTTCCTGGATTTTAAGCAGGAGGTGTCAGAGGAGTTACCATATGGATAACTGGCTTGTGGCAGCCAAGCCTTCACAGCGACGGCCCTTTTTGATCCTTTGATTTCAGCTCCTCCTATCGCTGAAGCAGAATTCACCAAGCCTTGGATTGTTCACCATCTAATAGGGAACGTGAGCTGGATTAGACTGTCATGAGACAGGCTAGTTTTACCCTATTGATGATGTGTTGTTGGGCTAGTAGTCTTCCATTCAGCCTGAAGAAAACAGGCTGGAGTGTGATTAAGCAGTGTGGAGAACTGAAACTGAAATTCAGTTTCCTATTAGGAAGCTTTCTTCTTCCATTCCAGTCCTGTGAGTCATGCCAAGTGTTCTTGTGATTTGATGCTTAAGGAACAACCAAAAATAAGCGTTTTGTGATATGCACTTACTGTAAATGCAGAACTGATCACTTCAATAGCAGTTTCTGAGAAACTGGTGTCAGCTGAACATGAGAATGTTGCTTTAACTAACTGTTCAGGGTTGGCTGCTCCAGGTAGCCCACCAGAGCCAGGGTACTGCTAGTAGGGATATCTAAAGTAAAATTAAGCAAACAAGGCCCTACACCTAAGTAATGTCCCTTCATCTTCGCTTCCACCAGGTGCCTTGCTCTTTGTATGGTAACGGATGAATTACAGCCTGAACCACCGATGGATCTCCCGAGGGGAGCACTGAGTCATCTGCAGGAGCACAGAAGGCAATGCACTGTGTGACCAGAAGGGGTGGAGTCAGACTCCCAGACCCCATGTAAGGGCTGACCACCACAGGGGAGAATCTCTTGTTGGAGATCGCTCCCTTTGGTGTTTTTCTACTGCAAGTCAGGGACACGTGTGAGCGTCCCATCTATTCTTGATTATTCCCTTCCACTACAATAATCCTTCTAGTTACACATCCTGACTGACGTACTACCTTGAACTGCTTATTCTGTTAACTATACATCTGTGAACTACACACCCTTTACTTGTCCGAGCTCTCCAGGAGGGGCTGCTGGTGGGTGCGTTAGGTTGATTCTCATCACGACCATCAGCCTGCACTGGGCCTCAGTGCAGAGTAGCAGACGAGAGGAGAGGTGGTTTGTGGTGTGCATTTACCACATGTAAACAGGTATGAAGTTTTCTGTCTCTTTCCCGTTTCTCACTTTGCTCATTAACTTTGTGCTGCTCAGGCTCATGCCCCCAGGGGTTGCCTTTGCTTCCTCTCCTTTTACTTCCTGCTAGAGAAAGTGATATTGGTAACCCTTGAACCTGTTGCTGCGTTGTGCCTATCTGACTTTGGTGCATCAGCAGGTTTGCATTGATTCAGGAAGGTTATCTCACTTTATCTCACTGCTTCATGGCCATGAGATCTCTCGTTTGTTTGGTTTTTTTTGTTTGTTTGTTTTGTGCCAGTCTTTCTGATAGGGATGAGCTGCCCCTCCCTCTTTAGCTCTGAGCACTGACCCGTTCAGCAGGGTGGGCTGGGGGCTGAAGGATGGCTCAGAATGCCCGAGTGAGTGTGGAAAGGCTCAGACAGGCAGTGAGCGCTGGGTGTGCGGCCCCAGCAAGAGCACGGAAGTGAGAAAACTGTGTTTGTTCACAGAAGCAAATTGCTGTACCGTTATGTTGGCTCTGCTGCTCCTCAGAGAGACCTCGCAAAAAGCCTAGAAACGGTTTGTTTGTTATTTTGTTTGAGCCGTATCCCTGAGACTTTAGGATGAGAGCACGAGGACAGAAGTGTGTTGGGCATTCAGCCCAGCCCAAGGCCTGCCAAAGCCACGCTCCCAATGCCTGCTTGGGGGTGGGGGGGAATGCAATGAAAAATACTGTGGGGGTGAGATTAAGAACATGACTGTTCCTCGTTCACTAACATCAGGGGTTACTCCCGTGGGTGCTGTCCTTCCTGAGCTAATCTGCTATGTGCTACCTGTGGGCTGCAGCTATCTAAGCACTGCCCTGTACCACGAGGCCCATCTTTTGGGCACTGCTGTGTATCATGACACCCGGCTCCGGGGTGGGGCCCCACGGGTGGCAGCTCTTCCCCATGGGCTGCAGGCCCAGCCCAGGCCCCGCTCTTTTGGGGCTCTGTGGGCTGCACCTCTTTCAGACCATATCTGCCGCTGCACCGCGGGCTCCTCCGTGACCGCACGCGGAGATCAGCACCGTGCGGTGCCCACGGGCTGCAGGGACCGCCCGCTCCACCTCGGACCTCTTCTGAGCCGCAGGAGCCACTGCTCGGTGCCCGGAGCGCCGCCTCTCCCCGTTTCCTCACCCTCTCCTTGCTGCTGCACATGGGGGGGGGGGGGCCGCGCGCCGCAGGGCGCTTCCCGCGCTGGCGGGGGCGGCAGAGCGGCGCGGTGACGTCACGGCGGCGCAGTGCCCCGCGGCGGCGCCCGCAGCGGAGCGGCCATGGGCAGCCCCGCGTCCGCGTGGGGCGCGGCTCCCGCCAAACGCGCGCGGCGCGAAGGCTTCGCCGAGAGCTCCCGCGGCCCTGCGGCCTACGGCGACCCGCGGCTGTGGGACACGGAGAGGCTCTGCCAGCACCTCTCGCGCAGCGGCGCGGGCGAGCCCGGCCTGCTCCGCCGCTTCCGAGGTAACGGGGCCGGGTGGGTGAGCGGGTGTGGGGGATGCGCGCTCGCGCGCCGCTCACCGTGTGCTCGTCCCCGCAGAGAGCGGCGTCACCGGAGCCATGCTGCTCGACCTGCCCGCCTGCGCGCTGCAGATCACCCGCGCCTGGTGAGTGCGGGGCCGCCCCGGGGCCTCTGTGCGCGGGAGAGCGGCGGTAACGCGGAGGGGAACGGCTTTAAAGTGAAGGAGGGCAGATTTAGGTCAGCTGTGAATGGAAGCTCGTGACCCAGAGGCAGCGCGGCCCCGGCACTGCTGCACAGAGCTGTGGGTGCCCCATCCCTGCAGGTGCCTGAAACCGCGGCTGGGCCCCGGGCAGCCTGAGCCCCAGCACGTGGCAGGGCAGGCAGCACACGGCAGGGCTGGGCGGCCCTTCCATCCCAGCCGTGCTGGGGCTCCGTTTCCTCGCTCGCCGGTCGCCCCGAGCTGTGCCCGCTCGCCGTCCCCCGAGCCCGCGCTGTGCTGGTTTTGGTTCCGCCCCTCCAGACATCTCTGTGCGCTTCAGCTCCGCTCACGTGGTTCCTTGGCGCTGTTATCGGGCGCGGGCGGCTCCGCGGCCGGGCTGTGTGCGGCCGGGCTGTGTGCGGCCGGGGCCGAGCCGCGCTGGGGCCGCCCTCGTGCTGCGTGCGCTGCCCTGCAGGGGTAGGGAAGGGCTGCAGGGGTGCGCCCAGCGCCGCGAGCCGAGCGGACGGGGCAGGGAGCTGCGCCTCGGAGCGGGGGATGCGTTGCAGACGTCGGTGCTGAGGCGGTGCTGTCTTTTGCGAGGAAGGTTTGGACTGCAGGTGTTTTAAGCGTGTAGATAGAAGTGGCGTGGAATCGTGAGCTGTAGGGCTGCTGGTGTGTGGGGCGTTGGCGTCGTGGAAGTAACGAGTGGAGAAGTGCGAGGGATCCTCTGAAGTTATTCCTCCTATTTCTATGATGTTGGCCTGCAGGTGTTGATGGGGTGGCAGTAGAAGCTTCCCACCGATATCCTATGCCATTTCGTTGCTGTGTGACAGGCAGCAGCAGAGGGGCGATCTGGCAGAATGGTGTTGGACCTGGGAGTGTCTATGGAGTGAAGAGAAGAGGTTGAATTCCTCCACGCAAAAAAACCAAAGGCACTTGTTGACGTTTTTCAACATTTGCAGAGTTGCTGTAAGCACAGTAGGGGTGGGTGGTGCTTTTCAGCAGTGGTGACAGTAACTGCGTATCACCTCCACTGGTGCAGGCTTCTGCAAGCACAGCATGCAGCTCTTCACTGCTGGTGGAAATGTGCAGCTAGTGGTGGTGTCTACTTTGGAAAATAGTGCTCTGGAGCTGCAAATTTGCTCTATCCAACAGTCTTATTGTGCTCTTTGTATCTGTTGTAGTTTCCACGGAAGTAAGTAGAAGGCATTACTTCCTGAGCAACCTACCTAAATTGCTGCTTATCCTGTCCCTTAAGGCTGGTTGCTTTTAGTACCTCGGTGCCTGAGCATCAGGTACTCACACTGGTAATTCGGGCATACGGAATATCTGCATGCTAATTCCAGGCTTCTCGAGGCCAGGTGTGTCCTGTGGGTATGGAAAGCCTCCTTTGGTTGTAGTGCAGCTCTGCGTCAGCCCAGCAACGGATGCACACATCTAGTTATGCATTGCTCTCAGGCATTCAGAGGGCAGACCAGAAGCCTGGAGGCAGGGCTATAGGTTGGCTGTATATTCTCACGTTCCTTGAAGTGGATGTTGTGTATGGCACAAGGTTTGGTGCATGTGAAATGCACTGGGATCAGATGCATGTGAATGAGACCAGGATCTCCTGGAAAGAGTCCAGTGGAGGGCCACAAAGATGATAAAGGGCATGGAACAGCTCCCTTATGAGGAGAGGCTGAGAGACCTGGGGCTGCTCAGCCTTGAAAAAAGAAGACTCAGAGGGGATCTGATCCACATCTATCAATATCTGAGGAGTGGGAGGCAAAGGGACGAGGCTGGACTCTTCTCAGCAGTGTGTGACACTAGGATGAGGGGAAATGGCCACAAAGTGAAGCATAGGAATTTCCACACCAATGTGTGTAGGAACCTTCCCAGTGCAGTGATGGAGCACTGGAGCTGCACAGAGAGCTGGTGGAGTCTCCTTCTCTGGAGACATTCAGGACCCACCTGGATGCCTACCTGTGCAACTTGGGCTGGGAGCTGCTTTGGCAGGGGGGTTGAACTCAGAGTTCCCTTCCAACCCCTGTACTTCTGTGAAATATAGATGGTGAGCAGGGCTGTTTGCTTGATTTCTGTGGAACAGGTCAGTCCTGAAGGGGTGCATGGGGCTGCAGGCTTTTTGTTTTCCTGTCTGTGGTGGGAGGAGGAGGGGTGTGATGGAAGCAGGTGGGTAAAAGGGAATACATTGGGAAGGACCAGCTTTCACCCTCTCAGAGACAGCTGCTTTGAGGACAGTTTGAGGAGCTATGAGGAAGCAGTACTAAAGGATGATTTCTGCGGACTTTCTGAACTTTAGTAAAGCCTTTGACACTGTCCCCCACAACATCCTCATGGAGAAGCTGCATGCCCATGGTTTGGTTGGGCATGTACACTGGCTGTATGGCTGCACCTGGAGAGTTGTGGTCGATGGAGCTAAATGCAGTTGGTGGCCAATCACGAGTGGTGTCTCCCGGGGCTCTGTACTGGGACCACTCCTATTCAGTGTCTTTATCAATGATCTTAACGAGGGGATTGAATGCACCCTCGGTAAGTTCACAGATGACACCAAGCTGGGAGGGAATGTTGATCTGCTGAAGGGTAAGGTAGTAAGAGGGACAGACTGGTTCAATGGGCTGAGGCAAACTGTATGAGTTTCAATAGAGCCAAAGGTCAGGTCCTGCATTTTGGTCACAACCTCAGGCAACCCTACAGGCTTGGGGAGGAGTGGCTGGAAAGCTGCCTGATGGAAAGGGACCTT
Organism: Cyrtonyx montezumae; assembly: GCF_038088225.1. Lineage (NCBI taxonomy): Eukaryota > Metazoa > Chordata > Aves > Galliformes > Odontophoridae > Cyrtonyx > Cyrtonyx montezumae. The sequence goes on along the minus strand of NW_027072100.1, from coordinate 997,490 downwards.
GGTGTGCTGATGGGCAGAAGGCTGAATACGAGCCAGCAGCGTGCCCAGGTGGCCAAGAAGGCCGATGGCATCCTTCCTGTAATAGGAATGGTGTGGTGAGCAGGACTGGGGAGGTAATCCTTCTCCTGTGCTTGGCACTGGTGAAGCCCCACCTTGAGCACTGTGTTCAGTGTTGGGCACCTCAGTACAGAAAAGACTTCGAGGTGCTGGAGCAGGTCCAAAGAAGGGCAGCAACACTGGGGAAGGGCCTGGAGAATACGCCCTACTAGGAGAGGCTGAAGGATCTGGGGCTCTTCAGTCTGGGGAAAAGGAGGCTGAGGGGAAACCTCACTGCTCTCTTCAAATACCTGAAAGGTGATGGCAGCAACAGCAGGGATGGTTTCTTCTCACTGATGACAGTGACAAGACAAGGGGAAATGGCCTCAGGTTGCACCGGGGGAGGTTGAGGTTGGATATCAGGAAGAACTCTGTACAAAGAGTTGTTAAGCACTGCAATGGGCTCCGCAGGGAGGTGGTTGAGTCGCAGTTCCTGGATGTGTTTAAAAACCATCTGGATGTGGTGCTCAGGGACGTGATGTAGCAGTGGGTTGTTGGAGTTAGGGTAGTATAGTCTGGTTGCAGTTGGACTCCAATCTTTAAGGTCTTTTCCAACCTGAGCAACTCTATGAGTCCATGTGTGTAACTTGCTGGTGAGACTGCCTCATGCTGGGGATGCAGGGTAATTAAGAGTTGGTGCTCTTTCATGAAGAACAACAAAGAGTTCTTTGTGATTTGATGCTTGAGTGATCAGTTGCCCCAGGACCGTAATGTGGTGGAGACCAATCCCAAAGCTGTTAGTGTTCCCAGAAGTGGGGTGAAACCCAGTATATGTGGTGCCTCAAACAGGGGCTGCCTGTCCCTGCAGCACCGTGCTGCCTGGCATTGCCTCATGTTGTCAGGTCCTGTGCAGAGCTGTGCTAGCACTGTGCAGTTCAGCCCTGCTCGAGGGGCTCTTTGGGAGCAAAAAAGCATGTTGGGTTATGTTCTTGTGGACAATGTTTATGTGGGTGTGGTGTGAATAGAACAGATATGTCCTTTCTCTGCTCTTCCTATTGCTACAGCCATTGGTAGTTAGTCAAGATGCCTTCTGCCATCCTCTGTGCATACCTGCATGTTTTCCAGTTAACTTGCTCCTTGTTCTTGAGTTTCTGTGGCATTTAAAAGTGGAAGCAGGTTCTGTGCCCTGTACTCTACACTGGGAGGTGCACTGCTGTTCTTAGTGCTCCGTGCTTTGCATTGCCTCACTTTCCCATAAATACCAGGGCCCTTGTGCACTTTGTGTGCCCTGATGTCCTCTTGAGTGATTGTCATCTGATGACACAACTGTGTGGTGGTGGCACTGTACCTCCTGCAGCATTGCAGCTCTTCCAAGGACCTGCTTGTGATGTTTGATCTCTGTTATTAGCATGCTTTTAAGTCATATCCGCTGAGGCCTGTGCTGGTGTTTGTGGCTTGGCACAGTCTCTTTGCACTGAGTCAGGCTGTTTTTAAAGTCTGCTGGAATCTTTCTCTGCTTTGGTCCAAAGGTGATTCAATATCTTAGAAAAAAGTATGGAGAAAAAACTTATATGCAGAAGTAAAGTGAGTGTAGATGACTGGAAGCAAATAGCTTCTGACGTGGCTTTCCTTGAACTGCTCTTAAGAAAGCTTGTCATCTTAGCACAAAAGGACAGGCAGATACAGTGGACCTCATGTCTTCTGTTTTGGCTGCACTCTGTTGCCCTGTAAGTGGTGGGCTCGTTTAGGAACTCCCTTGTCAGCATCTGAAGATTTGTGACCACACCAAACAGATTGAGCTGCTTGAGGTACGGAGTGATGCAGTGCTCTGAGCAGCACTGCCGTGCATGTCATTGTGTTTGCAGGTAGAAGCAGCAGGAGGGACTGCAGCTCGAGGACTCCTGTGCTAGGGGAAGATGAACTGGTTAAAATAGAAAAGCCCACTTATGGACTGTGAATTATTAAGTGATTTGGCTGCAAATATGTAGTGCCTCTAGTGGTATTTGTCTTTGCTAATAGCTGATGTCTTACGGTGTTATTTTCTGTTAAATGTGAAGGCTGATGTAAAACTGGACTCGTGGTGGTTAATTGCTGAGAAGTGTAAAAGGTACCAAATTGTATTCCCATGGTGTTTGCTGCTGTGCTGAGACTGAAACCAGTTTGCTTAAGGACAAAGTCTTGCAGACAGTTAATAAAAGTGGGCGTAAGGAGCTGTATTATCTCTTCCTCCAGAGTTGTTTTAAGGCTGTTTGGCTATTGCATAGTAGCTGTGCTGGGTGATGGTGGCTTAGTGCACTTGTGCAGGTATTTTTTGGGCTTTTTCCCCTCTGTTTGACTGTAGAGGGGAGGGGTAAGTGCTCTCAGTATTTTTCTGAAAAAGCTGTGGAAATATTTCAGTGAACATCAGAGTAATGTAAACTTACACAAGTAATTTGCTAGATATGCAAATCGAGAAGGAGGGAACTTTGCTTTCAGATAATTTATTATTGCTGTCTTATTCCTAGCCTCCCAGATGAGAGACTGAAAGTGCTTGCCTGCCTGAACCAGCTGAGACAGACAGTGGACATCATGAAGGTAACAGCAGTGCTGTGTGGGGCTCTGCTCCCAGCACCCTGCTGGCATCTGCAGCTGTGTCTCCTTGTCTCTCTTCCTTCCTGTTCGGTCCTGGCAGCTCGTGCTGCTGCTGTGCTTTTCCCTGGCAGAGCAGCAGGCTCCAAGCCATTCTTCTCAATAGCTGGTGGTCTCTCAAAGCCACATTAACCGGGAAAATTGTTAAGATAAGCAGTTAAGAGCTTGATGTGGGCACCTGGTGGTTGTGGGAGATGGAATAAGGAGTGAGCTGCTGTTTGAAATGTGAGAAGCTCCCTTTTTGCAGCTTCTGTCTTTGTAGAGCTCTGCTTTTTGTGCATTGCCACTTCAGCCTCTGCTCTCCATTAACAGCTTGCCTTTCCCTTCTGCTGTTTGTAATGTCCAGCAGCTTCTCACAGCAATGTGTGTTGGTTTAACCCAAGCCCAGGCTGCCATCAGCACGCAAGCCTCTGCTGTCTGCATGTCTGCTGCAGCTCTACCAGTTTGGTGACAGGGAGGAGAGGGAAGACAGAAAAGCCTTATTTGCCTCAGTGTTTTACTGAGATATGTAAATGGTGAGATGGCTTCATCTTCTGTTTTTTGCAAGGATTAAATGTGTGCTTCTCTTCCCTAGTGTCTGTGGTTACTCAGGTGTCTTCTAAACTGCACACCTAGAGGTGATCAGGGAGTACTTCTTCAGATTTCAGTTGTCTTGAGTTTTGGCTTTTGTTTTGAGAAAAAGGTTAGAACTATCATTTCCACTCTTTGGCCTTTCACTTGGATTAAAAACAAAAACAAAAAAACGAAACAAGCAATGTCAAACCAAACGCTTCTTAATGGAGATCAAGTTCATTCCTGCAGGAGGGGCTTGACACTGTTGGTGGATGAAAAGCTCAGTAAGGGCTATCAGGTGTGCCTTCACAGCCCAGGAAGCCAACTGCATCCTGAGCTGCATCAGAAAGAAGCGTGGCCAGGGATTGTCCCCCTCTCCTCCACTCTTGTGAGGCCCCTCCTGCAGCACTGCATCCAGCCCTGAGTCCCCAGCACAGGGAGGATATGAACCTGTTGAAGATTTGAGTGCAGAGGAGGCTACAGAGATGCTCAGAGAGCTGAAACACCTCTGCTATAGAGACAGGCTGAGCAGGCTGGGGGTGTTCTGCTCAGAGAAGAGAGTGCTCTGGGGAGACACTGCAGTCGTCCTCCAGAGCTATGTGAGTGATGGGGAGGGACCCTTTGTGACAGAGAGCAGTGACAGGATGAGGAGTAACATCTTTGGACTAACAGAGAAGAGGTCTACATTAAATATTCACAAGAAATTTTTACTCAGGGTGGGAAGGAGCCTGAAGAAGTTGCCCAGAAAAGTTGTGGAGATAGTCATGGGCAGGTTGGATCCCTGCGCAGCCTGATCTAGTGGGAGGTCCATGGTATGGGTTGGAAGTAGATGGTCTTTAAGGTCCCTTCCAACCCAGGCCATTTATTTTTCTATGATCTTCAATGTGCATTGCAGTATCCTCCTTCAAGTGGAGTAGCAGATGTCATTGATAAAGACAGCAGTTTTCTCAAGTGTTAAGAATTGGAATTAAACAGGTAGCACCTCTAGAGGTTGTCTGGATTTGCCTTGCCCTCTGAAATGCATAATTCTGTCTTCTCTGATGCCATGCATAAGTAACTCTTCAGGATAAATATTGATTGAGATAAGACAGAATATACCTATTCTAAAGGTGAAACCAAACAATTACTTATAGCACCTCTCCCACCAAATTCCTGACCCTTTAGATATCCTTTACCTTAGCCCTGTTAACTTTCAAAGTCAAATAAGTGTTGATTGCATTATTGTTTGGCTTTTGTAGGTTTTTAATGATCCAGTTCATGGGCACATTGAAATCCATCCTCTTCTTGTTCGCATCATTGACACGCCTCAGTTTCAGCGCCTGCGATACATTAAGCAGCTGGGTGGCACTTACTTTGTTTTTCCAGGAGCCTCCCACAACCGCTTCGAGCACTCTTTAGGGTAAGGTGCACGTCTGTTTTGCATTTGAATCTCTCAGACTGGTTCCACAGATGTGGAGTGTCAGCATTGCTCCCTTTGAGGGTTAGAGGCAACTGCTGTCACAGCGTTTTCTGTCACTTGAATCTCCCTGTCTTGCCTACATGACTGTGGACTTTGTTTACTAAAGATAGAAAAAGAAACCTGCAAGGTGGATCCGTATTTCCCTTCTTCTTTCTCTTCTGGTAAGAATAATGCCAACTAGAGACAGCGAGTGCTTTGTGTTCTCCCTGATTAAAAATTAAGTTTAAAAGCATGAAGCAGATGGTAGTGAGACTGCTGTGAGTGACGTGTCAGACAACTGTAAACCCCTTACATTGCCCGGCACAGATAAAATGGGTTTTAATTGTAGTGTTTGCATTTGTAGTTATGCAGTCAGGGCAAGTTGTCAGGCTGTTAGCAGTACTATAAGTTAAAGAAACAAATTGTGGACATAAGGATTTTCAGAGTGTTGCTAAATCATTCATGCTCCACTGAGAAGCTGATTAATGATAAGTTGAAACTTGTTTTGAAGGTATATCCTGAGGTGCAGAGAGGTTAAGCTACTAAATGTTTTCATTCAGGTGATCTGAGCAACCCTGCTTTGCTTTTGTAGTGCTGAAATAGAGCACAGCTGGCCACTGCCCACTGTGGAGCTAACAAAATGCAAAAGACCACTGCAAAAAGTTCACATTAGTGAGGTGAGCTTGAATTGACTGCATCTGGTGAGCCTGAAAAAAACCAAAAATACGAGGAATATGAAGAAAGCATGCCAGTCTGAAGCTTGAAAACTCCAGTGGCAGCAGCAACCTTTGCTTCCGAGCAGTTCTTTGAATCCACATAGTTAAACTTAGGACAGTTATTCTCAACTCATTTTGAAGATTTCCACAGGGTTAAAATAGAGGAAATGGGCTTCATGTAAATTGGTAGAATAAAAAAATAAATAAAAGCAGACAGTAAATTGTGTCTAGTAAAAGGTAGAATAGCTGAGCTGGGGCCTTCAGAGGCCACCTGTGATCTAACTGACTGCCTCAGGGCTTACCAAAAGTTAAAGCAGATAACAAGGGGTTGTCTAAACACCCCTTCAGCACGGACAAGTGTAGGCCATCCACCATCTCAGTAGGAGCCTGCTGACTGCCCTCATGGGAAATGAACATTTCCTTTTGCTTGCTGTGACCCTCCCCTGCCACAGCTCTGTGCTATTCCCATCCCTGAGGACAGCACTGGTGGCCGGCCACAAGCAGGTGTAGCCCTGTTGCATACAGCCCTTAAAGCTTTACCACAGAGCCACTCCATCACCCAGTGCAGTGCAGACCTGTTTGTCACACTGTTGGACAATCTCTCCAAGGATGTTGTCAGGTACAACATCAGAGGGCTCACTGAAATCCAGAGAAACTGCATCCACTGCCTTCCTTTCATCCACCAAGTGGGTGACCTTGTTATGAAAGGAGAGGCAAGAGCAAGGCAGGACTTTCCCTTCATGAGCACCTGCAGACTGTGCCTGATACCAGCTTTATTCTTTAAGTGCCTTCAGTATCCCCCAGGACAGTCTTCATCACTCCTCCCTGGACTGACAGGTCTGGAGGGTCCTGGCCCTTCCCTCACGTCCTTCTGGTGGATGGCTGTGACGCTGGCTGCCCTGAGCCACAGTCCCCACACTCACAGTACCTTCGGTAAATTGTTGGGAGGAGTCCTGCAGTAACATGCCCTAACTCCTCAGTGCTCTGGGCTCACTTCTGGCAGGCCCCATGGACTTACAGTACCTCTCATAAAACCTGCTCTTGCAGGTTGTTCAGCATCCATGAAATTAAATAGATAAAGGAAGTTAAATAATTACGATAAGTTGTTAAAACAGGAATGTGAAAGAAGAACAAAATGCTTTTATAGCTGTTGTAGAGCTCTGCTGTTGCTCTGACTGGAAGTAGAAGGGTGATCTTTAAGCTGTGGTGCTTTAGGAAGTACACTGGCAGTAATTGAGTGTGCTCACTTGTATGATGGTGTTATTCTGTGTCCATCCATTATGAGGTACTAGAGCTGCTGAGGCATCTCAGGTTGCCTGCTGTTGAGTAAAGGGGCAGGGCTTGGTGGATCTGCAAGGGTATGTGTTTTCCTGTAGGCTTGTGAGGCAACAGTGACTACGTGGAAGCAAAAGTCTGCAAGGATTTTAAAATCAGAAGCTTGAGAGGAGAGTTGAAACTGGAAATGAAACCAGAGGTTGATATTAACTCATGGATTTATGGGAAAGTGGAAAACATAGGATCTGCTTAATTAGCAGATACCATATACCAAGTCTGAACACAGTATCTCATACTTTCTCCTTTCAAACGTGTGTTACTGTTGACTAAAGCTCTATGACAGGAAATAATTTTTCTGATTATACTACAGATACTCGTGTTTTATCTTACAGGTCAGGGCTTGGATATCTGTTGTGTGCTGTCTTTCAGACAAAGGCTGTGACTTGAAGCAGCGAAACAGAATAGGTGAACTGGTCTTTTTCTGTTCATGATAAAATGCTGTTGTATTCACTTCCTGTGTTTGTGGGTTTTTCTCTGCACCAGGGTGGGCTACCTCGCGGGATGTCTGGTTCGTGAACTGAAGGAACGGCAACCAGAACTGGATATAACCCAACGAGATATCCTCTGTGTGGAGATTGCTGGGCTTTGTCACGATTTGGGTGAGCAAGAGTTGAAATGGCTTGTTTCTCTTTGAAAGCTGACCTGGGGGAAGAGATTGCTGTGAGATCAGAATGTGAGAGCTCTTTCAGGCTGTTTGGTGCGTGGCCGTGTTCTGAGACAGGAGCTGAAGTGGAGGCAAGTCCACTTGATGAGTATGTGGCTGCTTTTCACAGTTTTTTGTGTTGTTTTCCTGTGGTGTTCTGGAGCTCTGTAGCTTCATTTTCTTCATAGATGATGTTAAGATCAAGTCAAATATAGGAGAATCCAGATCCTTAGCTTGCTCAAGATATTTTTGCTGACAACTGTGTCTCAGATTAAACCTGTATGATCTTTATCTTTAAGGTCATGGGCCATTTTCACACATGTTTGATGGAAGATTTATTCCACTTGCTCGTGAAGGTTTGAACTGGAAGGTAGGCATTTCAGTACTGAAGTAAAAAGAAAAAAACTCACATTTTTAAGGGGAAAATAATTCATCTGTAGAGATTGCCAGTGCTTGTGAGCATTTAGTGATCATCTGGCCTTAGTGCGTCATTTTGACAGTATAATTAAAGCCATCTCGTTATCTAATCATGAATTTTCTTGTTCTTCTTAAATGTTTGGAGAATATCTGCCTCTGTAATATTGCTGTGAGTCTCACTGCTGAAATAGAGATGTGAGGAGAAGTGGGGGCAAATGTTTGTCACCAGCATCAGTGTTCCCCAGAGGTCAGTACTGCATCCAGTCTTGTTCAACATCTTCATCAGTGACCTGGACAAAGGGATGGAGTCCATGCTCAGCAAGTTTGCTGATGATACAGAGCTGGGAGGAGTGGCTGACACACCGGAGGGCTGTGCTGCCATTCAGTGAGGACTGGACGGACTGAGAGTTGGGCCTGATGAGGAACCTGATGAGGTTCTACAAGGGCAAGTGTACAGTCCTGCATCAGGGGAGGAATAACCACGTGTACCAGTACAGGCTGGGGGCTGAGCAGCTGCAAAGGAGCTCTGAGGAGAAGGCCCTTGTGTCCTGCAGATAAGAGCTTGGCCATGAGCCAGCAGTGTGCTCTTGTGGCCAAGAAGGAGAAAGCTGTGGCACTGCAGGATGGGTGCTTGGACACAGTAGTGTAATGTGTAGGTATCTTTTTTTAATTTTTCCACAGCATGAAACTGCTTCTGTTGAAATGTTTGAGCACCTGATCACATCCAATAAACTAGAAAAAGTCATGGAATCGTATGGTCTCGTCCTGGAGGAAGACATGACCTTCATCAAGGAACAGATAGGAGGGCCTATAGATGAAACAGCTTGTGAGAAATCGGTGAGTTGCTGCACTGCTACTGTGGTTATTTAAACAAACATCATAAATTTTTCTGAGAGTAAATTTTACTAAGAGAGTAGATAATTGTTGCTTCTCTTCTGTTTTATTTTCTCTTTTATTTGGAGATCCTTGGTCCTTTAACTGGCCAGTGAAGAAAACACGGAGGTGGTTTAAGTTCACAAGCCAGTTTCAGATAACAAAGCTGCCAGCTGGCAGGGATGAGGCAGTGAGTCACCACGAACTGTGGCCCAATGTGTGAGGAGTACCAGAGCCTCAACAGCTTTGATGACTGTAGCAGAACTTTTCAGTTTATCCCAGTGACACATACAGAGGTGCAGGAATAAGACTTGGAGAAATGCCTTTCCTTGAGAGGCAAGGAAGAAGACATCAGAATTATTAATCTTTGCAACTCTGTGAAAGGATGAAGTCCTCCCTCTTTTTCTTGCTCATCTTCTCATCAAGGATATCTGTTCAGTTAATACTCCATCAGTAGGAGATCTGTCATGACAGTCTGGTCCCAGTCAAAGTTTGCGTGTTGTTCCAAACAAGTCACCCTTAAATGTTAGCACTTACCCATTTTTTTCTGTTATGTTAGTTTGTAGTGCTACCATGTGTTCTGTAGCCCTCTGATGACAAAACATAGCTTTGTTATGCTGAGTTCCCTCAGTATAAGATCTTATGGGAAGGCAGTAGTCTCCAAGTTGATTTTACCCACTTGCAGTTGTTTGAATACAAGTCTTGTTGCCTACTGCTTCTGCTGATCTTGGGCCAAGTTCTTCTCTGTTCCCTGTTCGGACTTTGTGCCTGTTTTCCAGCAGGATAACTGGAAAAGAAGCATCATATGTGATAGGTGCCAACCTTCTTGACATCTGCCCAGTTTTCTGCCAGCAGTCATTTGGGGTCTGGTTGTCTTAGCAGAGCGGAGGCTCTTTTGCTGATGAGCACCTATGCTGTGACTCTCTCTCCTTGCAGTCCTTCTGGTCCTGGCAACACATTCCTCTCTCTTACTGCTGTTACCTGTGCTCCTGATCATCCTCCCTGTAACAGCTCTTCATTGTCAGCACAGGATGGTTTTATCCTTGATGTGCTCTTCTCCTGCTGTTCATGCACAATTCCTTTCTCCTTTGCAACCATTTTAATACCTCTGTGATGCTAATGTTAACATTAAAACCGTACCTCTTGAGTAATATTCCTCCCAGAATTGCCCCATGCAATGTTTATTTAACTGAAGAACTGTTAAATGTTCAAGGGAAGTTCACATGCAATTTGTATTTTATGTTTTGGTGTTGATTTGCTGTTTGCCTCCTGGCTGAGTCACTCCTCAGTTGTGGATTAAGAGTTCAAGTCAACTGGCTGTTTGAACAATCCTTGTTTTACACACCTAAATAGTTATTTTGAAAGTACGCTGTAACACTGTAGAGCTGCTAGCAGAAGACTGCAAGGGTGTGACATGTGTGGGTTTAATTCATTCCCCTCAGGGTTAAATAATTCCAACCTCTTCCTCTCTTTGTTGATGCACATTGTTTGCACTTCAGTGCTGCTTGTTTCTCTTTGGCTCATTGTGTGGATTTTGTTCTTCCTGGTGTTCTGGGAGGACATCTGTTCAAGTTCTTGTTCTGGGTTTGTGACACACAGTGCAGCTTTTGAATCTCTTCTGTTTTTGTGTTCTTTCTTACCTTGATGTTATGTGTTTATCATAGGTAAAGTCAAAATGCCTCAAAAATTATTCTGCATAGGGTGCTCCAAAAGTAACACCTTCTATTTATTTCTGTGGAAACTACAACAGATACAAACAGCACAATAAATATTTTTTGATATAGCAAATTTGCAGCCTCAAGACACTACAACATATTTACCACCAGTAGCTGTGCATTTTCACCAGGGACAACCAAGAGCCTGCATGTCGTGCTGGTACAGATCTGCACTGGTGGAGGTGACCCACTGTCATTGTTCCCAGTGCTGAAACGCAGTGCCTGTCCCTCACTGTGCTCATACCCACTGTTCCCTCCCTCTCTGATGCTGCAGGCCAGCACAATAGAATAGGAGGCAGTACTTTCAGAGCAACCCTCTTGTCGTCATTTGCACCATTGAATTTCTTACTGTTTCTGATTTTTCTTCTTGGCTGCTCCATCATTAGTGGCCTTACCGAGGACGACCAAAGGAGAAGAGTTTCCTATATGAGATAGTAGCAAACAAGAAGAACGGCATTGATGTTGACAAGTGGGATTACTTTGCAAGGTACAGATCTCACAGGTTCTGCTTTTGTTAAATCCCTACTGAAGCAACACTGCTTTATTACAAGTGTGACCTCGCTGATAAGCACTCACTGAGGAATGTTTTCAGGGATTGCCACCACCTGGGGATCCAGAACAATTTTGATTATAAACGGTTAATTAAATTCACTCGTGTTTGCGAAGCAGGGAACCAGAAGCATATCTGTGCCCGTGACAAGGTGAGCAGTGTGTGTGAGCTGGGGGAGCACTCAGCAGCGTGGCTGTGAGGTGTGTGAGTAGGGAAGAAGCAAATGATTGTTTTGTTTGGTTGTTTTTGATTTAGGAAGTTGGAAATTTGTACGATATGTTCCACACTCGGAATTGCCTGCACCGGAGAGCGTACCAGCATAAGGTTGGCAACATCATTGAAATAATGCAAGTATTGCAGTTCCTTTGTCTTGCGCATCATTTATTTTAATTTGGATTTGTAAATCCGTTTTGAATCTTCACCAAGTCAGTAAGTTTTGACGTGCAATGAGAGCCACTTGCCTACATAACCAAATTCTGGATGTTTTAGAGGTCCTTAATATGTTGGAGTGAGTCCAGGAGAGCAGCACGGGGATGCTCAGAGGGCTCAGTGCCTCTGCTGGGGCTGTGAAAGCTGGGCTGGTTCTTTCTAGGAAAGAAAACTGAGGAGACCACATTGTGACCTTCCAGTAGCTAGAGGGAGCTGCAGGAAAGCTGGGGAGGAACTCTTCATCAGGGAGTGTTGTGATGGGACAAGGGGTAACACCTTTAAACTGAGAGATTTACATGTTTGGAAGAAATTCTTTACCCAGAAGCAGTTCAGCCCCAGCACTGCTGCCCAGAGCTGTGGGTACCCTATCTCTGCAGGTGCATGAGACTGTGGCTGGGCCCTGGGCAGCCTGAGCTCTGGGGGGCAGCCAGCTTAGGGCTGGGGTGGCTGTGAAAAACACACACACAAAATAAAAATGTGGAGTGTACAGACAACAGCATCTTTTCATGTTAAATCCAATTAGAAGCAGGTTATTATAGCCCTGAAGAAGCTCTGGACCAGGACATGGTTATGCTGTTGTAACTGCTGACAACGTGAGTCAGATCTTCATCTGAAAGTTACAGGTAGCTTGGCTCAAACTGACTGCCTAGTGCAGCAAGAGAGGTGGAAGTAGTGAGCGAGCTCACTGTGGCTTGGCTGAGGCCTGTCTGTCTAAAGCTGCAGCAGGAATAGTTCTGGACCAACTTGGTTGCCTGCCTATGTTTGTTGATAACATCATTCTGTTTACTTATCTTTGAAAGTATCCCCAAGTATTTTATAATACAGGCCTTGGCTGCCAAGTAACTCTGCTGTGTTTGGAAAGAACAGTGTGAAGGGTTACATGATACAAAAAGTACTGGGGGCTTTGGAAGAACTTTATCTTTAGAAGAAAAAATAATATATATATATATATATATTCCTTGCAGCTGCCTGTCAGTGTCTTGCAGTGCCCAACAGCCATCTGGGCACTATTATGCACACAGTCCAAAGCAGAACAAAACAGACTTCCACTTTTCTTGAAATAAATTTAAGGTCTGATTTGAACCTATTTTCAGTAAATGGAAAAGGCTCTGTTCAAATGTGAAAAGACAGCATGGAGATAGGGTGTACTGCAGTGCAGCTCTGCTGCATGTTTAGGACACAATTTAATTTGTATTCTCTTTATAATGTAACTAAAACATTCATTTATATTTTGGCTCTTGAACATCACCTTGCAAGACTTTGTTGCTTAATTCATTCTTTTACTTCCAACTAGGATTACAGAAGCCTTTCAAAAAGCAGACCGTTTTTTTCAAATAGAAGGCTCTGAAGGAAAATTGTACCAGATCTCTACAGCAATGGAGGACATGGAAGCCTACACTAAACTAACTGGTATGAGTTCTCAGAGTTTCTTTTGAAGTGGAACTACCTCTTAGAATAGGACTCTTTTGTTTTGTGTGTACAACTGTTGACACAGTGGATTCTTGTCCATGGCCAAGACTGATCAAGTACTGCTTTTGTGCACAGGTGGTAGTTTAGACCTGGAACATCCATGCAGTCTCTGTGCTTTCACATCCTGCTGGAAGAGCAAAACATACTAGTTTAATTTTATGGAGAAAAAGAAACACCAACTTCTGGTTTTCTGTATGCGTTCAAACCCAGGTTACCGTGCAGTCAGTCATACCTGTGCCCTAGTTCTGCTGTTCTTGTCACAGCTGGGGAGTGTCAGCTCAGAGCAGTGCTATACCTAACTACATCAGGTGGAGAAGCACTGCGTGTGTTGTGTGAAACTAACCCTGAGACAGATTTTGAAGGGTTCAGATAAGATCTGATTTAATGTGCTTGAGGAACTGCAATCCTTGCAAATGCAACAGAAAAAAATAATACATTAATTAGTTTATTCCTGGAAGGTTGCTGCTTTCTTAGACCTGGTCTTGTAAAAATTGTTCTTGTAGGCTGAATACAAGGAGGGGCAGTCCACTTCAAGTCCTGTGGGGAAATTCCATTATGATTACATGGTGAAACAGATGAGGCTTGTGACTGTTTCCTAAGCAAATAGTCTGACACAACCACTTCCACAAGGTCTGGGTCAGCACTGTGAGGAGGAAATATTTAGAGAAGTTACTGAATTCCCAAAAGCTGACTTGAGTTGTGTTTCCTGTCAGGTAGTTCAGTCTTCTCCTCACCGCTGCGTCTTGGTTTTGCCTGTCCCTCCTGACCTTGACTACAAGGCATGTCAGCACGCCTTCAGTGCTGGCTTTGAGCAGCAGCATGAGGAGCAGAAGCCAGTGTGGGAATGGCAAATCATGCTGCACTGAGGGGATCGTGAATGCTTCAGCCCAGGAGATCTGCTACTCTGTGTATTTAGCCAGCGTATAATTTGTTCAAGTATTCTGTTTTCTTCTGTTGTGTTTGCAAGCAAGCTTGCAGTGTTCTCAAGGACTGGCAGCTCTTGCTGTACCTGGGAGCTACTGCTCACAAGAGTTTCCAAAACTTTCCTGAGTTGGACAGCAGCTTTCCTTTGTCTCCACTATCAAGCTTTGGTCTGTGGGCAAGGTGGTGGAGGCTGAGGGCACTGTTGCAAAGGGTCTGCTTGCTGTAATCTGTGTTATGCTCAGGGTCTTCTGTTGGTGAGCCTTCATCTGCCATAGCCATGTTCAGCATGAAGAGACTAAATTCTGCATGGGTTAGGAACTATCCCAGGGCTGTGCAGGAGCTGTTGATCAGCTAGGAGAGGGATGAGGGGAGGTGGCAATGTCAGATGTAATGGTGGAAGGATGTGTGTGTTCTCATCCTAAACCAAGATACTTCGTTCCCTGCATCCAGTGGTTTCAGCCTGAGCATTCTGTGAGGACAACGGGCTTGTTTTCAGTAGTGAGTGATGCTTCTGTGAAATTGTCTGTCTGCCATTTGGATCTTTGCTGACACTCAACCTCTTGTGAGGTTCTGCAGCAGCAGGTTCTACAGCTTTTTCTCTGTGGCAGCTGAAGAGAGCCACAGTTTCAGTTTTGCATTTGTGGCCTCCTGATTTTGACAGCAAATCCTAATTTTTGTACTGATGATACAGAAAGTAGTTCTTTGTTAATACTACCTTACCATAACATATGTGTTCATGGCCTTCTTTTCCCTGAGTTATCTCATTTCTCAAGCTGAAGAGACTATCTGTTTTTCCTTGAGGGGACTTTCATGCTTCTATTAGCCTTGGTATGGATGTTTAGGTCATCATGGTTCATAGTTTACCTAGGCATTGAGCTTCTGCTGTGCTAGGTGGGGTGAGTAGAGCTGTACCTGCAGCATATCACAGCTGCACAGCTATTTCTGGCTGGGGAATGTGAACAGGTGCAAATAGAGTGCAGCTGTTGTCTGTGTGACAGCTGAGCAGCATCCTGACCCCAGTGGTTTCTGGACAGCCAAAAGGAACTCATGCTCTGAAGCCACACCAAAAGAAACCTGGGGATATTTGAGGTCATTTCGCAGATGGTTTCTCAGTTGTCTTACCTAGGATGTTCAGCCATTCTCTCAAAATGTGCATTTTTCTTGAACCTTCAGTTCTTCTTATTGTTTAAGCCTCTGTCCCTATAGATATGCATTTGCTGTGGCACTGGATTTTGACATAGTTAACTGAAATCACTACAACTTTGACAGATAATATCTACCTGGAAATTCTGCACTCAAGTCGCCCAGAGCTGAGTGAGGCACGAGAAATTTTGCACAAAATAGAGCGGCGTGAATTATACAAGTTCTTAGGAGAGACACAGCCTGAAAAAATGAACGAAATTCCGAAGGTAATATCGTCGCCGGGAGATTCTGAATTATGTTCTCTAAGTTGCTGACTAGCTTTTTTTCTCTTCCTGTTTTTCTGTTGTTGGTAGTGACTGTTTTTTGTTTGGTTGGTTTTTTTTAAAGCTTAAACCAAAAATCATAGAATCGTAGAATGGCTTAGGTTGGAGGGGACACTAACAGTCATCTAGTTCCAACCCCCTGCCACAGGCAGGATTGCCAACCATCAGATCAAGCTGCCCAGGATCCTACCCAGCCTGGCCTTGAGCCCAGCCAGAGATCAGGCATCTTCCCAGGGTAACATGTGTCAATGCCTCATTACTCTCTGAGCAAATAATTTCTCCAGACGTCTAATCCAAATCTCCCCTTTTTTAATTCAAAGCCATTCCCCCTTGTCTTGTCACTATTAGACCATGTAAAAAGACCTATTCCTGCTTGTAAATTCCTTTCAAGTACTCAAAGGGTGCAGTGAGGTCTCCTCGGAGCCTTCTCTTCTCCAAGCTAAGCAAGCCCAACCCCCTCAAGCTATGTTCTTAGGAGAGATACTCCAGCCCTATCTCTGTGACCCTCCTCAGAAACTCCTCCAACAGCTCACAACCCTCCTCTGCTGGGGACCTCAGTACTGGACACAGTGGATATCTCACGAGGGAAAAGAAAAGGGGTCAACACTGTCTGTTGATGCAGCCTGGGATATTGTTGCCCTTCTGGGCTGTTAGTGCACAGTGCTGACTCATGTCCAACTTCTTGTCCACCAGGACCCCCAATTGTTCTCTTCAGGACTGCTCTCAAGGTATTCTTCTCCCGGACTGTATGAGGTCACTGTGCTTGGCCTTGTTGAACCTCATTAGGTTCTTGTGGGCCCACTTCTTGAGCTTGTCCAGGCTTTCTGGTTGCCTTCCTTCTCTTTTGTGAACCACTCAGCGCAGTCATCACTCGACTGCTGAGGGTACACTCAATCCCACTCTCTATGTTGTCAATAAAGATATTGAAGAGCACTGGTCCCAAGGTGGACCTCTGAGTCATGACTTGTCTCCACTTGGACATAGAGCCATTGACCACAACCCTCTGACTATGACCATCCAAACAATTCTTTATCCACCAAGTAGTCGAGCTTTCATGTCCATATCTCTCCAACTTAGAGGTAAGGCTATGGTGCTGGACCATGTTGAAGACCTTGCACAAGTCCAGGTAGATGACATCAGTTGCCCAATAGTCAGAAGTTCTCTCCTACCCTCCTCTTGCTGAACCATGGAATATTTTACAGAAAACTGGAAAGTGTTTTATTTACAGACAGACAGAAGAATAGAAAAAATTACAAAATCAGAAGTTGTTGCAGAAATGTTTTTGAAAGATAAACCTATTTTCTGAAAAACCACTGTGTTGCTGTGGTGGGAGGCGGGCTTGCTAGTGGTCCCTGGTCATACCCAGCCACTGGTCTGCACCGTGTGGAGGTCACTGGAGAGGATGGTGGGGAGGACTTGCTCTCAGTCTAAACCTGAATTTTTCCTTGGCTTCTTGAGTTACTGCAAGCTGCACATATGCCTCGTGATATTCGCTCTCCTCAGCAGTACTCTGTCTTTGCAGTGAACAAATCATCTGCTTGCCAAATTGCTTCCCTTCTGGACCTGGCTGCTGTGTGCTCAGAGCTTTTTTCCCCAGGGTCTCGGGTATTCCCAGAAAATCTTCCTCCATCAAATCTTGCATCTTGCCCTGGCCAATGTGAAGCAGGCAGTGTTCTCTCTCCTGCCCTGCCACAGCCGTTTAAAGGGAGCACACAGCTTTCCATAACAGTTCCCCACGCTGCGTATGCTCAGCCCAGCTGTCAGCAGGGAAACATCTCCTAGGTCCAAAACCAGATAAGACTGTCGTGGATTTCCACTTTTTGCTTTGGAGATAGGTGCAGTCTCTGAGGCTCACTGAGCTGTTTGTTTTGTCTGCTTTGCTATAGTGGTCAATGATGTTACTGATCCTGACTGCCTCTTCCTTACACTTAGTGTTTGTTTTGTACAAAAACTATTGAGAGGTGAGATCCTGTAACAATTAAAAAAAAAAAAAGTTCAGTAAAAAATATTTAGTATTCAGCTTTGGAAACTTAACTGCATAGGATGTTTGTGTTAGCAAACAATTTGCTTGGAAGTTATTTTTTTTATGAAACTTTCTGTTTTCATGAGATATCCTGGAGGGGTTTTCCTTGGTTCCTGCTGCCAGCTGTAAAGTTCTTTGATCTTTGTAATTTGTTTTCATAAACAAAATGAAAACAACCCTAAAAAATGGCAGGGTTCTGTTGTAAAAGGGTTCTCACATCCAGATTGCATTAGGAATTCTGTAGGGCTTGACCTGATGAAGCAAAAATACAATCAGCTGTTGTCTTTTTTTTTCCCCTCAGGATGAGTACGATGGCCTGGCAGGTGACATTGCCAACTCCAAGCCAGAAAAGAATCCTCCAAATGTGGAGCTAACAGCTGAAGACTTTGTTGTTGATGTAACTATCCTCCCAGAGTGAGCTTAGAACTAAACTTGCTCAGTTGCATGTGGGTTTGCATTGTCCTGCACAGTGAAGGTGTGGGGAGGTGGTGGGCACTTCTCTGACCACACAAATGAAGGTGTTGTATTGCTTAAACCTTGTGCTCAATACCATAAGCTCTGAGTGCTGGGGAGGCACAGGTTGCTGCAGGGAAGGCATACTTCTGCCCATACAGCACGGCTGTTCCATGGTGCTGGGGTGCCCGTGCAAGGACCCACCTGGCAGCTGCAGAGTGAGAAATGCAAGAAAAGATTGTTTCATTATGCAATCATTTGTTAATGACTCTTATATTCGATGGTTATCATTTACAGAAGTACTGTGCAAATCTGCTTGTATTTATTGTTACAAAATGAATGACAGATGTTGATGAACGTCTTTTTTGTTTGTTTGTTTTGCATGCCAGGTTGTCAATATGGATTATGGAATGAAAGATCAGAACCCCATTGATAACGTTCTCTTCTACTGCAAGGCTGATCCCTCCAAGGCCATCAAGATCAGTAAAGAACAGGTAGACTTTTATCCTCCTCAGCCAGCTTCTGAAGGGCGACTTCACTGCTGCCAGTGGGAGTGCTCACAGTGTTCTGTGGTGGTCTGTACAGGAGTTGTGGATGAGGGTGGTGGAGTCTGCGTCCATCCATGTGGACGGTTGGACTGGATGGTCTTAGGGGTTTTTTCCAACCTCGGTGATGGTACGGTTCTGTGTGAAGTCCTGGTGGCCTTAGCATACAGGCTGCCTTTACCTCACTCCTAAGAAAACACAATCCTTGAATAAAACTCACGGATAACTGGGAGATGGTTCTTAATGCTTTCAGTTTATATTAAGATGAGGAAATTAAAGTTCCACAGACTCTAAATTCAAAGAAGGACTAAAGCTTAATTGTTTACACGTGGTTTTTCTTTTGTTGTTTTATTCTAAAGGTTTCAAGGCTTTTACCAGGGACCTTTTCGGAGCAGGTTATCCGGGTTTATTGTAGACACCAGGATCAAGTTATTGTTTCAGCTGCAAAACAGTATTTTGTTCAGTGGTGTATAAAGAGGGATTTCACCAAACCGCAGGTAATGAATTTAGGTATTATTTTCTAGAAGTTCTTGCATTAAAAGTCTTGACACTGAGGCCTTGTCTCTCTGGCAGAGCTGCTTCCACTAACCCAGCTTCTGTTTTCCCTGTGGTCCACATCTGGTTACTTCAAAATTCTGACAGATTGCACTGGTTTAACTCAAGTGATTGGAAAGATCGTGTTTATTTAAAAATAGCTAATGTCCGTGCAGACACTCGTTGATGCAGGTTTCCTCATGAAAAAGCTTAAAATGCCACAGAGATTGAATGATCCAGAGAAGTGATGACATCCTATTGCTTTGCCTCTCTTTCTTCCCTGCTCACCAGCTGTTAAACCACTGCTTCCATCGGATATCCATGGTCAGTTCCTTGGGTCTGAGAGTGCAAAATCCCCAGGGCAACACATTGCAAACCTCTACTCTCAAGGCAACTCCTGTGAAGGCTGAGTGCTTGGAGTGCCTTACCTGTGCTGTGTCCCTTTCCTATCACATCTCAGACATCCAGGTTTCCAGCTGCAAGGCAGGAGGAGAGGCATGACAGCTCATCTGAATCTTTTTTTGTGCTGGGGGCAGTGTCAGAGCTACCATGGCAAGTAGAAAGGAAAACCTAAAGCGGAGTCTGAGTCCATATGTCTTGCCTTGCATTCCTCCTGCCAAAAGGGATGGAGAAGCCTGTAACAACTCTGGCTGTAAACTGGCTTCCCCGTTGCATCTCCCTTGCAGAAGAGTGGATATCTTTATCTAATAGAATTACTGTGTGTTGGTGCTTCCAACGTTATCCTTCGTTGTAAGGAAGCAGTTATACTGTTACTAAGCAAATTTTCCTCACTAGAATGTGCTTAAGGAGCCATTCAACTGTGTACGTGAGGGGTTAAGCTGGAGACCTGAACAGGGTTGGTAGATGACATTCAGCAGATCTCTTGCTGAATTTGTCTCCCAGTTATTCATATTGACTTTTGTCTAATTGTCATACCATGGGAACGAACAGCCTTTCTTTGTTTCCATGTTTGTTTGGTTTCAGGTATTTTCACTTCTCTGGGATCAAGTCTCAAAATCTGCAAGTTGCCTCAAAAGTGCAGCATAAACACTTTGTTCTGTGGACCTTACATTTCTCCTCCTCACTGCGTATGTTAACATCCCTGACATTGCATCTTCTTTCCTAGATGCACCTGCAAATACCAAGGAAAGAGCTACATTCTGTGAAATGGAAATCAGGCAGTAGATTAGTGTTCTCCTGTGCTAGAGCTACAGCTAGAGCCATGAGCCATTTTTTGTGTCAGGGTTCACTCTGACATGATACTTCTGGCATCTGTCTTATGAGAACAGTTACTTTCTGAAGGGTGTTTTACAAAGGGGTGGTGTAACAGGCTAGGCTGCCTTTGCTTGTACCCTGCAGCTGTATTTCCCTAATTCAGGGCTATCCATCTGACTGCTCTGGGGCAGTCCCGATTATTTCTGCTTGTTCTGTCCTGCCCTGCAGTGTTTGATTGTGAGATTAACATATGTGTCTGATGAGTGCCCTGGGACCTTGTGTTGAGTTTTTCTGCTAAGTCTGGTAAAGCTCACTAGCTGCTTTTCCCTGGTTTAGTGTACCAAGTGAAAATGAATACGTTGTCATGAATGTTTTCTGACTTCTAATAACAGGATGGTGATGTGGTTGCCCCTCATCTAACTCCACTGAAACAGAGCTGGAACAGCAGAAGCAGGGATGAATACTTGACAGCTTCAGAACCCAGCTGCAAGCAGAAGCTTTCTTTCAATAAGTAATGTGTTTCCTTTAGCACTGTTCAACCACCTGCTTCAGAAGATGGGTAGCTCTGAGCAGCAGCTCTTTTAAAATGCAATCTGATGGACTGTAAAAAAAAAAAAAAAAATCAATGCAGCAGTGCATTTTACAGTACAGTGTGTTTTTATGTGTGCACTTAAACTAAGTGCATGTTTGGGTTGAACTTCTACAGAACTAACAGATAACCTGTTGCAGCAAAGCAAACTCAGTTCTCATTTATTTTTGAATGTATTGGTGCCGCTGTAGCAAGAGGAGCTTCATTTAAAAAAAAAGTCATAATGGCGAGAAGTGCAGTAAATTTGTTACTGCTTTTTCTGGTCCTGATCCCTTCTGAAGGTAATGCTGCAGTTGCAATGTTGCTAGAGCTGGTGGAAAAACCTCCATCTCTCTTTTAAGCTTTATTATTCCACCAGCTCTTATCGTCATGACCTTTTTAATAAAGATGACTTTTCTGGTGTTCAGAAAGCCCCTTGGGATGCAGGCCTCTTGCTATGAAAGTGACCACACACCTTGTACTGCAGTAATGCCCTGCAGTGGCACACAGCATTTTACTGTTTTTATAGCATATTTTTGATACATTGAATGTAACGTGTTTTGGTTTTTTTTACTGCTACACTGAACTACAAAAACTCCTGGAAGCTCTGTGGTTGGGGTGACTGCAGGAAAGCAGGCAGATGTGAACGTTCATCCAAGGTTGTGCTCACGTGGCTGCCCCTTGGTGTGGTGGTGGGCCCAGTGGGATGGTGCTGCACGTGGCTTGGGTTTTTCTTGCACCCAACATACCTTGTCTCTGCATTTCACTGCAGTGCGTGGTCAGGCTCTTCAGGAACCCTTCCATTACTGCATCCTGTCTTTGTTTTTCTGGCTTGATGGCTGCTGTTCTTGTACATTTTTTTATCTTCCTTATAGGACAGTTAGGGTTCTTGCAGTCTCCCCTGTGGGCAGTACTAGTGTGAGCTGCTAAGTGTCTGCCCCATCTAAAAGCAAACAAGGAAGACTTTTTCCCTGTTTTACTCAGGTTTTAGGTGTTCTGTTTGAAGGCTGCTTTCATTAAATGAAGTTTAATTAATTAAAAAAACCCATCCTCAGAGTTAAAAGTACAAAGTAAAGTGTTCTTTAATGCTCAGAAATTGGGAAGGACCTTTGGATTTTTGTATCTGAAGCGAGAAAAAAGTTCAGAGAAAAGTTCAAATAAGTTGTGACAGCCCAGCTTTTGAAATGAACCCAGACAGTGGTTGCTGTGTCAGAAAACTGTCACTCTGTTCCTGATGGTTTCCTTTGTCTGGAAGCTGATGGCTGTGAGGCAGATGTAAGGAGGTGGGGTATTCAGCTCCTTTATGGGTGTGATCTCAAACAGCCAGAAGTTGTTCTGCACTCAGCTGCTTGTGAACCTGTGTTCCGTGGTGATGCAGCACCACCTCTGCTGTTCTGTGTTTCGTCTTGCAGTGTACCAGGTAACTGCTGGAAGGTGGAGGGACCTTTA
Source organism: Cyrtonyx montezumae (assembly GCF_038088225.1). Classification (NCBI taxonomy): domain Eukaryota; kingdom Metazoa; phylum Chordata; class Aves; order Galliformes; family Odontophoridae; genus Cyrtonyx; species Cyrtonyx montezumae. The sequence goes on along the minus strand of NW_027072100.1, from coordinate 975,511 downwards.
TAAAACCTCTTGGAGTACTTGTTTTATGGTTCAAAGAATGACGTTGCAGTGTGAAGGCATTTATCCCCATTATCTGTGTGGAATCAAGTATTGTTCCAGAAAAATGTAACTCTATCACTGTTCATTGGTTTTCTTTTGACGCTGTTATTAAAAAGTGCACTTTATACTTGGGAAAAGCTTTCTGCTCAAATTTAAGCAAAAACTTGTACTTAACATCTGGTAGACTTGAGGCAGAGCGTTTCTTTTTCTCAGTTGATAATCTGAGCCTTTCTGTGCTAAAAATAATAAACGATGATTTTAATACTCTTGTAATGAATTGCAGCTTGTGAACTTTATTAAAAGCAGTAGTCTGACTGTGCAGGGCTAAACAGACAAATGAACTTCTGAAGGATCAATGCTACTTTGTAGGGGCAGTACTTCCAACCTGGGGATGAGCTCGTGTACATTGAGCAGGCAACTGCACTCAGCAGCAGGAACAAACCAGGAGCTGAGCGATTCCCTCTGGACATCAGCACACACTGACCTGAGGGGCTGTGAGCTCTTCCCTGGAGCTCAGCAGCTCAGGACGAGGTGCTGGGTGCCTGAGGGTGCCTGCTGGAGCAAGGTGGGAGCAGGGGACCTCTGGTGGTCCCTGCCAGCCTCAGCCAATCCCATGTTCTGGGCCAGAGGATGCCCACATCCCCACCATGCTTGGAATTAAGATTTGAGAAGTGAGGGGCGGAGGATAAAAGAGAAAAAGGGATATTGAGGGGAAAAGAGGAAAGAATGAATGAGTGCCATGAGTGGCAGGCCTCGAAGGGATCTCTAGAAATGTGGGTGAGTTAGGAGGATTGAAGTCCTTTTATGTTTCGGTCATTCTGTGCAGGTGGAGCTGATCTGTGACGCTTTCCATGGTGCTGGATTCAAGAATAGACTTCTTCCCATTGCTTCCACTTCAAATCCCCTGGGGCCACAGACACAACCAGGGCTGCCAGGGAGGTGCCACAGCATGGTCAGAGCAGAGGCTGCTGCTGCAGGGCACTGCAAAGGGAGAGCTGGAGAAGGCAGGTGGGCAGCCCAGGGAGAGCACAGAGCAGTGCACCTGGCAGCAGGTGAAGAAATGCAGGAAGCCCCAGCCCTGGTAGGAGAGGTGTCAAGTGAGGTCCTGATGCAGGTATTAGGCAAACCAGCTGGTTACCTATGAACCTCTGGTGCCCACCGATGCAGATGAGCTCATTAAAGAGGTTCAGATTAGCATTGTTCTGGGTTGTCACGAAGTAACTTCGTCTGCAGCTTGTTGATGACCCAGGATGTGCTCTCAGCTCATCTGCAGGTAATACAAAGCCAAGATGCCTATGGCACCTCTGTTCCCCTGCTGTTCTGCTTGAACCTGGGACTACTGCTGCCGTCCTGTGTCTCATCCCAGGGGTCAGTAGTGGGTCCATGCCTGAATCACAGACTTGCAAACAATCTGGGTGACGGGGCTGAGTGTACCCTCACAGGGCCACTGAGGACCCTGAAGCAGGAGGAGCAGCTGATGCAGAAGACCGTGCAGCCGCTCAGAGGGACCCGGGCAGGCTGGGGAAACAGCTCAAAGGGTTTTAACGAGGGGAATGCACAGTCCTGTCCCTGGGGAGGAACAACCAGAGGTACCAGGGTATGCAGGGAGCAGCCAGCAGGAAAGCAACTGCTGAGAAGGCCCTGGTGAGGCCACAGTGTCCAGGTCTGGGCTCACTGAGTACCACTCAGAACTGGACCCAGGGAACAGTTGCCAAGCTGCTGGGAGGATGGGAGCATCTTTCCTGCAAGGAAAGAGCTGGGATGGTCCTGCCGAAGAGAAAGATCTCAGGGGATGGCATCGCTGTAAATTGTGGCACATCCTGAAATTGGTTGTAGAGCAATTGCTTCTGTTTCCTTTTGAGAGATTAACTAGAAACAACCTGGGGTCCTAGTGTAAGGCAAGGACAGGAACATGAAAAGGGTTGTTGGTCAAACAGCAGCCGGACTGCAGGTGCTGTGTGGTGGCCTTTCCCACAGCTGCACATCAAGACCCAGAAGCACAAGGGTGGGAGAAGTAAGGCTTTGAACTGCTGAGGGCAAATGTGTCCCTGGAAAAGGTCCATCAGAACATTTACAGCCGTCTCCATCTCCTCTATTCCCAAAGAATATTTCATTTGGACACCCAGTGCTCCCAGCAGCACTTTCTGGGTCTGGTCCACGTGCAGAGTAGCTGGAATGCCTTCCTGGGCACAGGATCCATGTCACCTTCAGCCTGGGGCGGGTGAGTCAGGTGAATCAAGGAGCAGTTGCACTTTGGTCATTCTGTCCAGGTGGAGCTGACGGGTGAAACTTTCCCTTTTGTTTCAAAAATTCTCAAAGACCTCTCCTTCACAGCACTTTCTGTTCAAACACTGGCACCATGCAGCTTCCCTCACACACCCACCAGAATTAAAACATTCACAGTTGGCCGTTGCCCTGAGCTCTTGGGCAAGGAGGTGGTCTGCTCTTCCTTTGCACTCTCAACAGCATCTTTAGCTTCTCCTTCCCACAGAGGAGGGGAAGCAGTGAGCACAGAAGATGGCATCAGCCCCTCCTAAGAGAAGGGAGACCGCAGCTGGAGCTGGTTCCCTCTGCAGGACTCTTCCATGGACGAGCCCAGCCAGGCCCAGTCCTGCCAGGCACAAGCAGAACCCGATGGCACTGACTGGGGGTTCTGATGGGAGATGTCCTAATGTCCCCACGATGCCCACGTTATGATGGTGATCTCCCAGTATGGTTGCCCAGAGCTTTCCCTGCTTGGGTGAACACGAAGCACAACGGCACTGGGGGTAAAGCTACAGGTGTGCTCTGGGGCAGGGCAAGGAGGGGCCTCGGGCTGCATGAGTATGTTTGTAAGGTCTGTGCCTGTGTAGAGGGGATAAACAGCTTTGCAGGACCAGGCCAAGCACAGGCAGCTGGAGCCACAGGGCATCCTGAGGCATCTGGAAAAAAAAACACCAAGCCCCAGCACCTCTGGGCTGGTAGCTTTGCTAAAACTCATCGCTCAGGCATGATCCCATCAGAACAACAGGGACGTTTTAGCAATGGGCCATATTTTATTTCATGGGGATTCAGAACTCATCACATTGTATCTTCTGCCAGGAGAGACTGAAGCACTTGGTGAAGTTCAGTGCAGATGCACAGAGGGTAAGGTGGGTGTAAGTAAAGTTATGCAGTCTGAGTGATGAGTGGGATCCAAGCTCCACCAAATTACAGATTTATCAGGAGTTGATGCCATGTGAAAGCATGGGGTGATAGTGGGAGCTCCAGCCCCGTGCTTAGCCAAAAACCTTCCCCCCAGGAAAGTGGAAGGAATGTCAGGTGTCACAAAGAAGGTGTGAGGGGCCAAAGGAAGGATCTGTCTGGTGGGGAGGGGCTGTGCATGCTGCCTGAGCACTCGGGGAGATGATCCTGTGCTTGGATGTGGCACCAGAGGCATCGCTTTGGTCTTCTGCACTGGGCAGAAGTGCAGAAGATCCCAGACTGGGTCCCTGACTAGGAGCTCATACTGCTTTCTGTATATAACTTCATGGCACTATTATTTCTGCAATAAGGACAACGCTCAGAGCACATTTATTGGTGGCCAGCAGCCTCTCACCCACCATCCCTGTTCCCATTGTCCCGTGGGCAGCAGTGGGTGTAACAGAACCATCCAGGTGCTGCCAGGAGCAGTCATGGCTCAGCGTGGCTCCTGACCCGTGCCCTCTGGAGGGGCTGTGCCCATCCCTGCCTGGCTGCATCCTCAGGTTCTGCGGTCACTGTGGGCACCATGGCACCCTGCTGGCATCCACAGGGCACTGTCCACACTGCCCTTCCCAGCTCCTGCAGGACAGGACAAGGCACAGTGGGGATTGGCCCCGCGAACCGTAGCTTTGGGTGCGTCCTGTGGTCCCGTGCCCGTCAGACCAGGCCCCACACCTCTAGGTCCCGGACACAGAACTCCTCCCGCAGTGAGAGGCTCTGGTTGTTGAAGGTCTCGCAGGGGCAGCTCCCTCCGTGGTGCAGGTCCTCGTCCAGCCACAGCCCAAACTTGCCACTGGGACATGCAGAGGCCGTGCTCAGCTGAGGCCGCCCTGTTGCCTCCTGCTCAGCCATGCAAGCTCTGTGGCTGCCCCTACCTGCCCCCACCGAGCATCAGCAGGTCCACATCTCCCTTCAGGAAGAAGCTGTTTCTGCCTGTCCACCTGAACACCTGTGGGAACAGCAGTCATGTGGGGCTGTCCCTGTCTGCCCCCATCCTGCCCGCAGGAAGGGCCCTGCACCCGTCAGTCGTGGCTTGAAGCCTCAGAGTGCAGAGGGAGGCCTGGCCACGGTGTGGGCACCATTTTGCTGCTGTTCTGCCCCCTCCGGGGAACAGCTGCCAACTGCTGATGCCATCAGTCCCACCAGGACACACAGTCCTCCATATGTCGGTTGGGACCCAGGGCAGGCTGAGCTGGTGGCTTTGTTGTGGACAGACAAGGGCAGCTGCATTACCCCGGACCACTCCCCAGATGGTTCAGCACTTCAGGGTCCTTCCAGCAGAGCAGGCTGCGGAGCATTCCTGGTCCCCATCCCCAGGATCCCCCTTTCCTCTGGCCCCACAGACCCTACCTTAAGCTCCGGGGAGAAGGAGAAGAGAAATGTCTCCCCTGTGCCATAAAAACCATTGCTCACATGAATGGGGCTGGTGGAGAAGGCACCAAAGGCCTGGCAAGGGCAGAGGAGAGAGATGCCAGCGCTGCAGGGTGCAGGGCAAGAACTGCACTGGGACTCTGTGGCACACTGCTGTCCAGTGAGCTGCAGCAAGGACAGCACCAGGCGCAGGTGAAGCCACTTTTGGTGCTGCCAGGTGATGGGTCCCAGCCATACCTGTGCCTCGGTGTCACGAATGAGCAGCAGTGCCGGGGAGCTCAGCTGGCTAGTGCACCTGTACAGGGTCCTCAGGCTGAAGCCATCCCGCGCAGTGCAGTACAACAGGCTCCAGGGCTGCTGCTGCAGCCGGGTGGGCAGGTGTGGCCCCAGCTGAGGCAGAGTGAGCTCAGAGGGGCTGGCAGACGGCTCCCCACTGCACCCTGGCCCCCTCTTTGCTGTTGGCAGTAAGTCCTGGTTTGGGCAGCAGCCCCTGCTTGGCCCCCAGCCTTGCTCCCCCACCCCTCCCTACCCACCTGCAGCAGGACAGCAGGGTTGCAAGTGCTCCCAGCCACCTACTACCCAGCTGAGATGAACCCGACCACCCTCACCCCCACTATCCTCCCCCCACGAAGCAGTCTTCCCCTGTAGCATCTTCACTTTTACACATGTGCCCAAGAGGTGTCCCCAAGTGTTCTCCCAGCACCAGCCATCTTTCTCAAACAACTCCCAGGGCATTTGCTCCTGAGACATTGTTCCAAGAGGTCCTTCTGAGCATCTCCCCAACCCCCTGGCATCCTCCTGAGTCTCCCCAAGCATCCCCAACCTGAGCTCCCCTACAGGAGGCCAGAGAACCTGCTCAGGGAGGAGCAGATCAGGCAGCTGTCTCAGGATGAGCCACACCTCGACCTCCCTGGAGATGTGAGGCCCCCCACCCACCCTGGTGGGGTGTGGGGCCTCACACCTCCAGGGCTGTCACCCAAAGGTACCCCTTGCTGGGTCCCTGGGGAGCTGCAGGTCATGGCCCATCCATCTGTGCCCCCTCCTTGGCCCTTGAAGGAAACCATGCAGGGGGACTGGTAATGGAGGCACTGTGCTGGGTACCCACGTGGGGCCCACAGTGCTTGGCACTCCTTCTCTGGCAATGCTGACCCTGCTGGTTGCCTCTGCTCCCTGGGGATAGAGAGGGTGTCACCCATCCAGCCTTGTGCTGGACCACTTCCTGGCATGCAAGGGCCCCTCACCTCCTCAATCTCCCTTTCCTGCAGGATGCTGCTTGGTGTGCTCAGCACCAGCCTGCATGGCTCCTCTGGGGCTGGGGGCTCCACCGGGGCTCCATCCCAACCCGGCTGCCCCTCGCTGTGTGGCTCTGCGCAGTCTGTGGGCAGGTCCTCATCCTGGTCAGGCTGGGGGGTGATGGAGGTAATTACTTCCCTGGGACCCCAAGAGGCACCATCCCCAAACCTGCACCACATGGGGCTCTCTCTCATCCTGTGCAGAGGGCAGGGGCTGGGTGAAAGGGCTTGAGGGCCACGCAGCCCTGGGATCCCAGGGGTGGGCACTTGGCTGAGCCCCCTGCCCCGCTCCCAACACATGCTGCCATGCCATGGTGTGCCCTGGCACCCTCCCAGGCAGTTCCACCATTGCACAGAAGTTCAAGGGTACAGGCTGACCAGGGAGGAGATGGTGAAAGGAGGCAGCAGAGGCTTCCACCGCCTCTGCCCAAGCTCAGCCCCAATGGAATATTCACTGCAATGGATCTGTTGCATCTTCCCCCTACCTGACCCTGTGCCCCAGGACATGGTTGTACCTTGGGTCAGGTTGCAGCTGGAGACAGGTCGTAGCCACAGGCACAGCCCATGCCCCCACCTGAATGTAGGAGGGCAGCAGGGCAGAAACAAGTGGCTCCTCCAGGCACCCCACAGAGGGGACAGGCAGAGAACACCCCAGGGGACGAGGGGGAGAAGTAGGAGTGGCCCTGCATTGGCATTTGCCTCTCTGCCCAAACATGTGTCCCAGCCCTAATGCCACCGACCCGTGCCCCACACGAGTGCCCTTAGGGTCAGACCTACCAGGAGGTGGTAGTGAGCACGGAGCCCCCTCATCCCGAGTGCTCCTGGGGTGCTGCGCCGCTGGGACACCTCACCACCGCCCCAGGTTAATGTTCACCTGCTCTGGCCCCTCCCCAGCCCCAACTGTGTCAGTGTGACGCAGGGATGGGCGTGGAGCTGGGATGAGCAGGCAGGCGACCACTGCCACCATCCCGCTGGCTGTCACTGCCTCTGCATCCTGGCCAGCACGTGGGCTCAACTGACCACCAACAGCATGAGGATCCCATGTTTTGGGTTCAACAAACAGGTCGTGCTCTCTGTTGTTCTTTGCAACACAACTGTTGCAATAGTTGTGTTACGTGTCAACACTGCGGCCCAGGGCCGGTGCAGCTGCACGGTGGCACAGGGCACTGCCCTGCTGTGGGACACAGCCAAGGGCTGCAGTCAGTGGATGGGCAGCTGGGGGAACTGGTGCTCTGTGAGAGCTGAGCTTGACGGCTGCAGGAAGACAGAAACACTGCAGCTGCCCTGGCCTGCAGAGCAGCGAGGGACTGCAGTGAACCCATGGAGGCCTCCCCCTGCTGCTAATCCAATACCCATGCTCCCAAACCACGAGAGCCTGTGCTGTGGAAGGCCTTTCCACTGATGTGAATATCAGACACAGCAGTGAAGGCGCAAGGCAGCATCCTGCACGGTGGCAGGATGGCACGATGGCTTATCTGTGCCTAGCACAGTCTCTGGTCCCCCAGCACTTTCTGGGGGGATTTCAGGTTTTGCTTCCTTACCCACTGCAGATCCACGGGTTCTGGCTGCTCACTCACCGCCCTCCAACCCCACCAGGCTGTGTCTGCAGAGTCCCAGCTGAGTGTCCCAGCGCTTGGCACGGCTGGCACTGGGCCACCATCAGGGAGCTGGGCAGGACAGGGGGGCCTGGCGGCCTCAGTGTGCTCAGCTAGCACCTCGCACCAGGAACACCATTAAAGCTCAGGACCAGGCAGCTGGTCTCTGCCTGAGCTGCCACAGGGAGGTCATCCTGTCTCTGTCCTTGCCTCTGGTCCCATCTCCTGCCTGGGTTCCATGGTGACACCAGCACGTGTGGTGCAGGTACCCACTGGGCTCAGAGCTGCAAAATGGGTGCTGTGTGGAAGACACACCTGCAATTACCTCTGCCTTGCCTCTCCATAGCCACAAGACACCAGAGCCAGCCCAGTTTGGTGCTGGCAGTCGCACACCTCTCTCAGGTACCCCATGGTAATGCTTCAGGAACAGAACATCTTCCCCTGGGTACTGACTGCTTCCTGAGCTGGGCTGCAAGTGCCTTCAGGACAAACCCAGCTGCAGCTTTGGTGTGCCAAAGGCCCTCCAGGTGTTTCTTAGTAGTCCCCTCTTGCATGCTTGTTTGCCTTTTGGTGCTGCTCAGAGCCTGCTGGTCACTACTCCTCCAACAAACCCTAACCCCTGACCCTCAGCCTGGGGATAATTTTTCCCCTTAAAGCACAGTGGCAATGCATCCTGCAGTTTCCTCTCCCCATACAAAAATAAACCAAACCCTGAGATTCCCCCTGAGTGCCAGGTGACGGACTGTGCTCCTCCATCCACTTCTGCTCACAACAGAGCACAGGAGAAATTGAAAACTTGCAGTTTATTGTGCTCTTTGCCATGCCACACAGGGCAGCTCGGAGCAGCAGTGCCTGCATTGCCCCGGCCCAGGGCTGCAGTGCAGGGTGGGCTGGGCTCACAGTAACACCCCCCGGCAAAAGCGCTAATAGCGGTGCAGTAAGGCAAAAGTTTTAACTGTAAAAAAAAAAAATAAATTTGTTCATAAAACTGCCTGGGGAGGACCTGGGCATGTTGGTTTCTTGATTGCTCTGGGCCAGGCAGTTCTGTTTCCATGCTGACAGATCACCAGCCCTTCAACTTTTTCCTGGGATGGGGGGCTGCTTCCTGCCCCGACACTGCAGAAGGCTTTCACCACTGTGGTTAATGACTCCCAGTGCCACATGCAACCAGCAGAGCCCTCTGGATTCCCTTGGTGGGTCACATTCATGGGGTCAGTAGCAGCAGAAGCTCTGGAGAAAAGATCTGAACACAGATAGGAAAAGCAGCAGGGGAGCTGAGGGACAGAACGTTACAGAGCCCTGATGCACAGCAAGATGACATCGCTGTATGTGCAAGAGTAACACTGCAGAGTGACTATCCTGTATTGCTAAGCTGCTGTGAAACACCTGGAGCCCAACAACTCCACAACGCTGGAGTCCAAGGCACCTTCTGAATTTGGTCTGTGTGGAGATTTTGACACCTCCTGGTCCCCAGTCCAGGCAGGTAGCTTGCTTGTTTCACATCTCTGCTGCTGCTCCAAGCTATCACAACAGCGTAGTGCAAGTCCTGCATGGCCAAGCTTTGTTAACACACAGAAACAAGGAGCAGTAGGAGACTACCTGCACAGTAGTGTTTCTTTTTCTGAGAAACTCATGTTTTTGTGCAGCTCCTCACAAGGAAGCATCTATTCAGCAGGGTAGAGCAGTTACATACTACCCACACTGGAGCAGTAGGAGACTACCTGCACAGTAGTGTTTCTTCCTCTGAGACTCTGTCACGGCTCTGTGCAGCTCCTCACAAGGGAGCATCTACTCATAAACAGACAGAACAGTTACATGCCACCTGCCCTGCTCCCTAGTTCCAGTTCTCAGCATGGTGTGAGCGCCAAGAGCTCCCATAGCAGCAGCTCCTCCTTCCAACAGTTCATTCCTCCTTGCTCACCTACTTGCTTCCAAAGCTGCTGCTTTGTCTGAGCACACGGTTTTTCCAGAACTCACAGCAGCAGGAAGGCCTTTGGCACCAAGTACCCAGACGTTGTCTTGTGTCAAACAGGAGCATTACTGGTAAAAGCTGTGACAGTGAAATATCCAGAAGAAGCAAAGATCTTCAAGAAGCAGTGACAGAAGGTAAACAGTTTATGGTCTGAGCAGTTTCTGGGCCGGAGACTGAGCCCTGTTTTTGGCTCAAATATTTGCTTCAGTTCCTGCTGGACTGCACAGAGTTGATGGCTGAGGTCTTGGTGAAAAGCACAGCTGAAGGAAGAAGGGAGATTCTCCAGTGAAGGTTCTACCTGCAGCTCTTGCAGCTCTCAGCCTGCACTGAGTCCACTGCTACGGAGGGCACTCCCAGAAGAACTTCAGCCCATTCTCTCAGTAGGTATCATCCCCAAAGCCAGACCTCATCCAGGGAACCTTCCCTACCCACCCCATATACACTGAGTTTTGCACGTTCTTTAGAGTAGTCCATGGACCAAGAAACAGTGGATTCAACCCTTACTTCAAAACAAGCATGGCCTCTGTCCCATCTTGCCTTGTCAAATGGAGTCCATGAGTGAGGTAGTACTCCCGCCGGAGGAAGGCATAGAAGTAATCAGAGACGAGCAGGATCTGCAGGAGTGAGATGTTCAGACACATCAGTCATGTCTCAGAACAAAGGATAAATGGGGACATCTGTTTGTGACAAACTCTGAAGGGGTTTAAGAAGTTCCTAGGCTGTTCATCAAGGGAGATCCTCCCCCTCTACTCTGCCCTGGTGAGGCCTCATCTGTAGTACTGTGTCCAGTTCTGGGCTCCCCAGTATAAAAAAGACAGGGATCTCTTGGAAAGAGTCCAGCGCAGGGCTACAAAGATGGTGAAGGGCCTGGAGGATCTCCCCTATGAAGAAGGGCTAAGTGAACTGGGTCTCTTTAGCCTTGAGAGAAGAAGACTGAGAGGGGACCTGATCCAGGTTTATAAATATCTGAGGTGCGGGGGACAAAGTGGCGAGGCCAGACTCTTTTCAGCAGTGTGTGGAGACAGGACAAGGGGGAACGGACAGAAACTGCAGCACAGGAGGTTCTGCACGAGTGTGCACAAGAACTTCTTTACAGTGAGGGTGATGGAGCACTGCACAGGCTGCACAGGGGGGTGTGGGGTCTCCTTCTCTGGAGATATTCAAGACCTGCCTGGACGCCTACCTGTGCAACCTGGTGTAGGGAGCTGCTTTGGCAGGGGGTTGGACTCGATGATCTCTTGAGGTCCCTTCCAACCCCTATGATTCTGTGATTCTGTGATCATGAGGCTCTGTGATCCTGTGAACGCACCTTGGCCACTGTCTTAAAGAACAAGACCAAGGGAGACTTAAATTTATCTAATTATTTTGCTACCACTGTGCTCCCACAGACACCTCATCTAAGGAGACAGTAGATCCATAAACTGCCCAAAATGTATGACAAAGGCAGGTACATCTGTGCCACAGCTTTACAGGCTGTCCTGAGGCTGCACCCACAGGACTCCTTCCATGCAAATGCTGTCATGTAACTCAACCCAAATGCTCCAAGTCCCCTGCTGCAAACTGCAATGAAGTACTTCTTAATTGTGGTTGTTTTTCTGTTGCCATTTCTACTCAGAAAGGGTAAGGATCTTGCAGGCAGCAGCAGAAATACCACAGCTTCAGAGGTTAGCCTCAGCAAACAGTTCTAATAGCCCAAAAGTCTACACCAGGCTAAGGGCTGAAGGGAAGAGCTGAAAAGTCAAGGCTATGGCTTCACAGAACAATATCTAGGAGCATCACTAGAAAAAAGCAGCTCCATCCCTTTCTGCCCCCCTGCTGTACTGTTCTATCTGTGGGGCAGACTCACTGACAGCCAACTGAACACGAGCCAACAGCGTACCCAGGTGGCCAAGAAGGCCAACAGCATCCTGGCTTGTGTCAGAACTACTGCGGCCAGCAGGAAGTGACTGATCCTCTGTACTCAGCTCTGGTGGGGCCACACCTTAAGTACTGTGCTCATTTTTGAGGCCCTCACTATAAGAAAGACACCGAGACGCTGGGGAGTGTACAGAGAAGGTGCACCAAAGCTGTGAGGGGTCTGGAGCACTGGTGTTATGGAGGGCGGTTGAGAGAACTGGGATTGCTCCTCCTGGAGATGAGGAGGCTCAGGGGAGAGGTTGTAGTGAGAATTGGCCTCTGCTCCAAGGCAATCTGCGATGTGATGAGAAGTAATGGCTTTAGTTGCACCAGGGAATGGTCAGGTTGGATGTTAGGAAGAATTTATTCAGAATGAATGCTCAGACATCGCAACAGGATGCCCAGGGAGGTGGTGGAACTAGGTTTACTAGAAAAGGGTATACATGGCACTGAGGGATGTGGTTTAGTGGGCACACAGGGGATGGGCTGACACGGGGCTAGATGATCTTAGAGATCTTTTCCAACCTTTAGGATTTTATGGTTCTAAGTGATCTCATTACTGATGGATTTGTCATTTGTCATTCAGTCTCCTTACAGTGCAACCCTTCCTCTCCGCCTGAAAACAGCATCACATGACCAGAAAGAAAACTTTTTCTGTGCCAAACCAACTTCTGTCCTAACATTTAGATGCCATGAGCACATTGCTTTGGCATGAGACACCTGGGAACCTCACACTGGGGAGAGCTTCACCTGGAGTATGCTGCACTGCTAAGAGGATGGAGGAAGGCAGAGTGCCTGGCTGCCAGCCAGAGCCTGCTCAAGCTACTGCTAAACACTGCTGCTTGTCTTTAAGGTTCAGTGACAGAAAGGGGGGATATGGAGGATGGAGTGAAATCCAAGGGAGAGGGAAACAGGGCTGCACACTGCTGGGGTCAGAGGAGGAAGCTGGAAGGAGAACAGACAGAGAAGGGCAGAGGTGCACAAGGAAGAGAGTGAGCAGCCGTGCTTATTTTGCCTGTTTGTTTTGCTTTACACTATGACTGAATATCTAACATGCTCACTCAATACAGCTGATTTCATTTTAGTTTTATCAAATATCTCTGCAGATGTCTTAATGGGAAAAGAAAGAACTGGGGTTGGCAGGGATGAAGACTAATTCTTTCTCACAAGGAAATCAGGAAACAGACCCTCTGTCTGCACTGACACAAAGCACAGAATCTTGCAGGACATGCTATAATTTTCTCAGGTAGGAAATATAATCGTCTCAGGGTAAATACCATGGAAGTTTTACCATTCTTTTCCTTCCTCAGCAAGACATATAGTGAGAGAGCTAATGAACTGTAGCAGTTTACCAAGAGCCCTTATTATTGGCATCTCTATTTTCACTCCACTCACTCTTTTTCCTTTTACAGACCAGAGGGTTTTAGAGCATAGAGAGTGTTCACTCTCATTTATCAAGGGGCTGGGGGACTTTCAGCCTCTGGCAGAACTGCTCCTCTAGTTTTAGAAGATGTAAGAGACACAGATAAATGTAAATGGCTAAAGTATGTAAAAAAAGATAAACCTTCAAAATGAAGTGAACATTCTCTTCATCCATGTGTGAAAACGTTCCAGGACTTGGGGAGTATCTAGCCCATAACAACTAGCAGAGAAGAGGAAGGACTTAGAAAAGGTCACAGCAACAGGGTATATCAAACCTCATCCTCCAGGACTGCTAGGCTCTGTTTTTCCTGAGGCCAGTGGAAGTCACACAACTAGAAGGGCACAGCCTTGAGAGAAGCAGGGAGAGCAAGTCCTGCCATGAGCAAGGCCCTGCACATGCCCAAAGCCCTACATTTCAGTGAGGTGAAAAACTGCTGCCATGCCCCAGTGTTTGAGCACTTCTCATTTGTCTGTTGTGGGGTTCCACTTCTGTTGCCCCATACTATTTTCCGTTTTCCCTTCTCCACTTTCTTCTTCACAAGTGCTATTTGCCCTGCCATACCAAAATGCTTTTCCTCCACTATCAAGCACTGGACTGTGTAACTTGCAGCATAAGTTGGATTGTTAAGCTATAGTTTAAATACCACAAGAATTCTCTCCCATTAGCGTGCCAAAAGGTTAGGTCTACACAGATTTCAGGCAGAACAGAGAGAGGCAGGAAGCTGCTAAGTGGCATTATAAGGAGTACAAAGAGCAAGCACATCTGCAGAATTACTCACTGGTTTCCCTCGCTCTACTAACCTGCCCTATGTTGAAAGTCAACGTGATGGCGTAATAAAAATTGGAGTTGGCACTTCCTGCATAAATCCAGAGATGCCACAAAACAGGGAACAGAAGGGAGCAGGCAATGAGCAGACATGACAGGATGAAGATGTTCCGGAGGACTGCAAAGAAAAAAAGAAGCTGTTAACATTGTGCATTGCTGAACTGCCATGCTGCACAACAAGCAATGGCATTTCAGCTATCTGTGGTGGGGGAGAGGCATTTGACGAAACACACTTCTCTCCAGCAATCAAAATTTTGCAGTTTGGATAATTCCCTGGGCAGATTTTATAATTCATCCAGTGCATTTTTTCTTTAAAATAAACAATTCTGCCTTTGCTTGACTGTAAACCCTTCATTTGTAGCTCTTTCCTTCTAGGTTCTGCACTTCCAAAGATCAACTCTTCCACTGAGGGCTTTAGTTTTTTCATGTTTACAACAAAGACAGCATCTAGTAGTTTAGAGAAGGGTCTTTCCACCAGCATTAGGATTCAGAAAACAGAGCATGTCACTTCCTAGCCTCATCAAGCTGACCACTTAGAGAAAAAAATGAACCCATGGACCACAGGAAAAAGACATACTGACTCAGGGGATGGCAAGGAAATTAAAGCACCATAAGGGAGGACATTCATACCAGTCTGAGGAACCCCTGGGAGGTCTAAGGGCAGCCAGAATCCATTAGCCTGCATGAGGTTGTATGTATCAAATGGCACACAAGCAAATGCAACTTTGTCTATAAGAGCTAGGAACTACTAAGCCAGAAGAGATTTTGTTTTCTGTATAGTTCATCCCAGCAAATGTCTTGCTGCCCTTGGCTATGGCTCAGCCAATGTTGACAAAAAGAATCCCAACCATTCTGCAGCTGAAGGGAGCTATCTGGCATTCGATGAGCATTGCCAGACTCAAAGCTGTTCACATCTAACTTTTTAAACTTCTTGTTCCATAGCTCTTCTCACTGACTGCATGATGGGAGCATGTGATGGGTGACAGTCCCTCTCATGCTCATACTCCCATTTTTCTATGTGCTTGGAACACGCAGCTCTCTTAATCTGAATTAGGATTTCTCTGAAGTGTCTCACGTGATACAGATGCAACATACCCAGGGCTAGCCTGGGTATTCCTGCCCTAATTTATTACTGCTGCTTTGGCCTTAGCTTTCACTAGTCTGAAACCAACGGAGCAGATGGCCTCTAAGACAACGCCCCACTTACTCCCTACTACTGATGCTGCAGAGAACAAGCTTAAAACCGAACATATTCAAACTACTCTGGTCTCTTGACTCCTGATGATGTCTCTGACAGACCGGCTGCCTTACACAAACCTGACCTGGCTAGAGAAGGCTGCAGCCAAAGCCCGGGGCAGCCTGATAGAGCTGGTGAAAACTGTTTTAAGCTGAATTTTGCAAGCAACACCAGGAAAACACAGTGCTTTCAGAAGAACTACAGGTGACATGCTTGCAGTATCTCATCAGAGCAGCAGGTTCTAGAATCAGAGTTTGAAAATCATCAGGTTCTGGTGACTTACAGAACTAAAGAGGTTTCTCATGGAACATAAAAAATAAATAAAAAAAAAACCTGACAAATTCAACTGGAGTAATAGTCTGCCATCTATCAGCATTCCTGGTTATCTGGAGAGGTCCCACAAGATTGGAGGCTTGCCGATGTGACCCCCATCTACAAGAAAGGCCATAAGGAAGACCTGGGGAACTACAGGCCTGTCAGCCTGACCTCGGTATCAGGGAAAGTTATGGAGCAGATGATCTTGAAGGAGATCACACGACACGTGCATGGCAACCAGGGGATCAGACCCAGCCAGCACGGGTTCACAAGGAGCAGGTCGTGCTTGTCCAACCTCATCTCCTTCTTTGACTGGGTGACCAGACAGGTAGATGAGGGAAAGGCTGTTGATGTAGTCTACCTAGACTTCAGCAAGGCCTTTGACACGGTCTCCCACAGTATTCTCCTGGGGAAACTGGCAGCCCGTGGTGTGGACAGGTTCACTCTTCTCTGGGTGGAGAACTGGCTGGAGGGCCGTACCCAGAGGGTAGTGGTTAATGGAGTTAAGTCCAGCTGGCGTCCCGTTACGAGTGGTGTCCCCCAGGGGTCAGTTTTGGGGCCCATCTTGTTTAATATCTTTATTGATGACCTAGATGAGGGAATTGAGTGTACCCTCAGTAAGTTTGCAGATGACACCAAGTTGGGAGGATGTGTCAAACTGCCTGAGGGTAGGGAGGCCCTTCAGAGGGATCTGGATAGGCTGAGCAGCTGGGCTGAGCTCAATGGGATGAGGTTCAATAAGGCCAAGTGCCAGGTCCTGCACTTTGGCCACAATAACCCCATGCAATGCTATAGGCTTGGGGCAGAATGGCTTGAAGAATGTAGAGAGGAAAAGGACCTGGGGGTGTTGGTTGATGCTCGGCTTAACATGAGCCGGCAGTGTGCCCAGGTGGCCAAGAAGGCCAACAGCATCCTGGCCTGTATTAGAAATAGTGTAGCCAGCAGGAGCAGGGAGGTGAGCATCCCCCTGTACTCAGCTCTGGTGCGGCCGCACCTCAAGTACTGTGTTCAGTTTTGGGCCCCTCACTACAAGAAGGACATTGAGGCCCTGGAGCGTGTTCAGAGAAGGGCAACAAAACTGGTGAGGGGTCTGGAGCACAATAAGGAGCGGCTGAGGGAGCTGGGATTGTTTAGGCTGGAGAAGAGGAGGCTCAGAGGAGACCTTATTGCACTCTACCACTTCCTGAAGGGGGGTTGTGGTGAGGAGGGGGTGGGCCTCTTCTCCCTGATAAATAATGACAGAATGTGAGGGAATGGCCACAGGTTGCACTGGGGAAGATTTAGATTAGACCTGAGGAAACATTTTTGCTCTGAAGGAGTGGTCAGGCACTGGGATGGCCTGCCTAGGGAGGTGGGTGAGGCACTGTTTCACTACGCTAGTAGTGAAAAACACCTAGCGCTGTTCAAGAAGCGTTTAGATGAGGTGCTAAGGGATTTGATTTAGTAGTTCAGTGGGTAGGGATGGTGATAGGAGGATGGTTGGACTAGATGATCTTGTAGGTCCTTTCCAACCTAATGTACCTATGAACTTATGAACCTATGAATACAGTTACTTTCACTTTAAGTAAAAACAGCAGATACAAACCAAAGAACTGCTGTAAGGTGTGGGATTTTAAGGTGTGGGTACTCATCAGTTGCAGGAGAAGCACTCAATTGCACCCAAGTCACATCCTTCGTATAGGACTACAAAAAGGTTCTTACAAAAAGTCTTAATCTCCAGAACAACTTAGACAGAAGAAGCAGGTAACAGACAAGGGAAAATTCCCTCTCTGACTTCTTTCAACTGTAATCCCAAACATACGTTAGAGAATTTATCACCAGCAGTCAAGGTTTCTTCCACATAGCTCAAGAAGGCTACAGGAGCCTGCAGACACACGTTTGGATTGGGTTAGTGGTGGCAGGTACTGGACAGACAACTTCCCATTTCAGAGGAGAACAACCAAACACAAAGAACTTACACCTGTAAAGGTGGCTCCAGACTGGGAGGAAAGCCATATACAGTGCAACATCTCCCACTGTGGGATAGGACTTGAAGATAGAAATGATTGCGAGCTGGACAAACATGAAGAACGCAGGGTGCTCCCTGGAAGAGAAAAGACAAACGGGTTAAGACGATGCAGTAGCTTCTCTGCAAAATGGAAATAAAGATGAGCAAGGGCACAGACATGCTGTGGGTCAGGCTCTAGAAGGCCCTGGTACTCTGTTCACTACAAACAAGCCTCCCAGAGCTGGGTGGGACAGACTGAAGAACAAGAAGATGCACATTTTCTCAACTGCAGAAGACCATTAGAAAATGCAGCCCCCTCCTCCCAATTTCTGCACAGCACTCCAAGCACCTTGATGCCAGGCCAAATATAAGCATTTTCCTGTGCTGAATTTACAAGAGAAAGTCATGTAAGTGTTACTACCTGTGACCACAGGCTACGTTTAGCATTCCAAACATATAAGGAGCAGGATGGGGTTCCAGCAAGAGACAGCTGTGACGTGGTTTAAGAAATATTTTGCAGGAAAACAGTATTTCCATCTCCAAATCTAAGTGCAGATTACTAAAACAGCAACAAGGCTTCCCAAGGCTGTACAAGGGTACAGCAATAGCAGGCTTTTCAGCCATAGTCCAGGTGAGAAAGGGGACATTGTGCAGTTTTAAGTTCAACCTGCTCCTCAAAGCAAGGTCACTGCTAAATTCAGGCCAGACTGCTTAGGGCTTTGTCCAGTGAGACTTAGAAAACCTGCAAGGAGGGTTTCCAAGCCATAGGTCCCTGCTCCAATCTGCAACTGCTGCCAAAGTGATAACTGTTTTCCTTATATCCCGTTGGAATCTCCCTTATTTCAATTTATGACCATTGTCTTCTGCTGTGCACCTCAGCAAAAGATTCTATCTTCTCAAAAACCTCCTCTTAGGTATTGAAAAGCTGCTTAGGCATCCCCTAAGACCTTCATTCTGCAAACTAAAGCAGCTCTGTTCACTCAGTTCCTCTCTCGCCTCCAGCCCACTTACCCTCTTCGTGATCCTTCACTGGACTTGCTTGTCAACATTTTTTCTCCTACTGAGAAGCTGAAAAGTAGAGGCACTATTCTAGATGAAGTGTAATGAGTACAACCACTCCTGCTGATACATGGCTTGACAAGAGTATTTTCCCTTTCCATTCCATCATAAGCATAATATTTTAGGGAAAAGAGGGAAAGAGAGGAACTTTAGGCTCCATTAAAAAAAGCCTTTTCATGCTCATAGATTCAGACTATGATTCCAGCCTTATAGCCACTGCACAACTGTGGGAATTAGAAAGCTAACGAAGAAACATACTTACTTTAGCTTTACTGCCAAGGGAATGGTGTAGAAGAACACATTGATTTGAAACACACATACAAAGAAAAGACTAAAGTGTTCAAACATCTCGGCAAAGAAGTACCAGAAAAGGCCAACATTGGGTGTCAGATCTGGAACGGAAAGGCTGAAATTGAAAAGAAATAATTTTTAATTCGCTGTTCTTCATATACCTGCTTCTGTAACATCAATTCAGTGTTAGGTGGCACTGAAAGAAAGACCTATACTTTAATTATGTGGAACAGAAACCAAAGAGGTGAAAATCTGGAGACAAAAATGATTAATACTTTCCTGTGCCTCAGCAGGACTTAAAACACTCCTGAGCAGGCATTTCTCCAGAGATGAAAAGTTCACAACTACAGTAGCTCAACAATCAAATCCATTTCCTATCTACTCACTGGAAAACACCTCCTATCTTCTCTGATCTTGCTGTTGCTTAATTAACAGAACCTGGTAACAGCATGTCTTCTCCACACATACTTTTCTTGTGTTGCCACTAAAATCACAGATCACATATTCCATATGTGGGGCAGAGAGTGCAACATGAGTGTGATGCATATGAAACAAAATAAAAGTAGTAATAATTCTTATACTTACATAAACCCATAAACAGATGGGATAAAATCCCATGAGTTGAGGAGGAAGAAAGAGAGGCAGATGATCACCACCAGGCTGCACAGGTACAAGGCTGCATACTGCATGGTGAAGAGCCAGAAGCTTTTACTTTTCAGTTTTATTGGTATGAACTGACGCTGAAAACAAAACAAAAGGAGGCAGATATTTCTCATTATCTGGAAAGCCAGAAGAAAGTCTAAGAGTTCAGAACGTCATTTGAAACTGATGGAAGAAAGCATCAAACACTGGCACTGCTGCACTGGGATGAGCAGCATTCAAGCACAATCTGCTCCCCAATTAAGTCCTATTTCTAGAACTGTGTTTGAAAATCAAGTAGCTAAGAAGGCAGTTTCTGCTTACAATACTGCAAATGAGTCAAGTCTCAGGAGTTCAATTCATGCACATTTATAGCTACAGATGATTTTATGTGTTTACAATATTGTGCCACTGCCTGCTTTCTCCTCCATGAACCTTTATCGACTGAGGTGACCAAGGTGTATCCCATAACCAACTGTCCTGTGATGCCAGCTCCCTACCGTGTGGACTGCGCTCATGTTCTGATGCAATTAGGGAAAGGGGAGAGCTGATGGGTCCCTGAGCACAACAGAGCCACTGTAAAAGGTTATTCCTTGAAGACAACTGCTACAGTCCTGCCACTGCCACATACCCTGAAAAGTCAGCAACAAGCCTTTGTCACACAACATCACACAGGTATCCCACTCCAAGAGGTGTAAGGTCTCAGCTGCATTGATAAAGACAAGTATATACACAGGGGAACACGCCTTGGGAACTGCTCACACTTCCCCAGCTCCAAGGCAGTAACATAGCTTTTCCATTTGGCACTGGGGTTTGCAATGGCAGGAGATGCACTGGCCAGCTCTTAACTGGCATGGGCTCTGTGGAAAGCATGCTCTGTTTCCTCAGTTAGAGTGCATTTTAACATAATTTACTGGAAAGAGATCTAAGCAAGTTTACTAAGGATTTTTGGCAGGACAGATTGGAAAGTATTGGAGATAAGCTATTTAACTCTGTACACAGAATTCACAAAACATCATTTACAAATCCAGATAAAAGAGCACACATTAGCCTGTTCCCCTTTAAAGTCAGTCACAAATCACACACTCTTACACCTAAGCACTTGTTGCTGCTTGCAAACAACACCTGTACTGTTCTATTGCCATGAGAAAACACTGCTCAGACTAAATTTAGAAGAAAAAAAAGTAGCAACATATGAAATAAATGCTCTTGAAAATTAACTAACAGGAAAAGTAATATTGGCTCTGCTGAAATTCTAGTCTTGCCAAGAGTAGCAAAAATCAAATTCCAGAAAAAGTAAGAAATAGCCAGGAAAAGAGGACAAGAATTGACTCTTTTGAAGCTCAAGGACTCGAGAACAGGTTGCTATGAACCTGCAAAGATCAGCTAAAAAAATCAGGAAGATGACAGGATAGAAGCAATCAAGACTAGTACTAGCTTAACAGCAGGACTTCCAGATGGCAAAAATCATCAAAATGGTCACCAAATCATCTGTGAATGTGAGATAAAAGTTTTCTGCTTGTAGTTACAGCCTCTCCTTGACTCCACATAAGGATCAGGCCAGCAATTTATCAGTGTTCATTAATTTTGACTCCCAGTTAAGTCATTGTTCACAGCAAGAGAGAGATTGGGGGAAGCATGCAGGCAAACTTGTTAGATGAATCCACTGGCTAGCTAAGGGTTGCCTCACCTTTAAACCCTGCCTGTGCCTACAGATGTGCCCAGCAGTTTCCTGCTGGGGTGGCTGTGCCTGAAGCAGTGTCTGTTGAGCTGCCCCGTACCCATAAGTGACCAAGGTCAGCCCTGTTGGAGTTCACCCTCAGCCCTTGTAGTGGGAAGGAAGAAAGCACAAGGACAACCAGCTGCTTTCACAATCACATTTTCTGCCTTAAATGAAAAATGTCTTTTTTGAGTTTGAATTTTTTGAACACACAACTCGTCATTCAAATGCAGTGAGCCTCATCAAAGGAAACTCTCCAGGCCCAAAATCCTTGTTGCTATTCACATGACACAAAGAGTAGTATATATTTCAGGCAAGCTGCAGGCAATATATAGATTACTTTCCACTTCTTTTTCTCTTACACAGGCATCCCCATTAAGGCTTTAAACTCTTGGTGGTGTGAGGAGTTACTTTTTCTACGGCTCCCCACCCAAAACAAAGAGCTGCCTATGCATACCTACAGTAAGTCAACAGAGATCACAGTTAGAAATCATCTACCTGCAGAAGGTAAAGGAGTGCTGGAGCAAACAAAGTGATGGGGTAGAGTGACTGGTACGTTGCTAAGGCCAGGAACACAGCACTGAGGAAGGCACTACCTAAAAAGATAAAAAAAAAGAAGTTTATTTGTAAGGGATGTTTAACATAAACACATTTGCAGACAGGAAATCCAAACGGGAAGAAATGCATAACCCCCCTGCAATGACTTATAAATATCAGAACACCCTGTGAAAGCTAGCAGAATGTGTGCTGGAGAGTAGACTTTTATCTACATTTTCAACAGACAATGATGCACAAGAACCACTGACTGGTTTCTATCTCTTATAATTCCCACGCAGAAAAAGATGTAGGTAATTTAAGACATATATAGGTCATGCTGACTGCTGTTTATCTGTGGGAATGCATTCACTTAAGTCATATCTGCAAGAAACAGCTCTCTGGGGTGTGCCACTGGGCATACTGGATGTTCTTGTCACCAGAATGTGTCAGGGACCTCAGCAATGCTCTGTGAAAGAACATAAGTGAAACTCTGCAGCTGAAGGAATGAAGGGACATTGGCCCTATTTCACAGATGCCAGAACTGAGACAGGATTGGCACAGGTTTTCCAAGTAGTCTTAAAAACGAGTGTCTTTACCAAGGAAGGTGTTTTTGAGGTGTGACAGGTGGAGGTAACTGCTAATGCACTCATTGCCCAATTGCCAACTCCAGAAAACAAGTCCAAAAGGCCCCAGGATACACAGCAAAAAATACAAGCGCCCAGTGCAGTAGCCTGGTTGTAGCTTTTCACCTTGGGACACTTGATCAAAGTCACCTGTAAAAACGTAGCCTGGAAAACAAGAATCTTGACCCAGTGTGTTGGGATAATTGTCAGCATGTGCCTCCTCACTGACATCAGACACTCAGTAAGCTTCTCTGTTCTTGCACATGGCAAAAGTATAGCATTAACTGGCAATGAATTGCTTCCACTCTACAATTCTAGTTTCCTAGACACAAACCACCCAATACTGTATTTTACTGAGTGTTAAATTCTGCATACACCTAAAGAAATAATTCTTAATCTGATATTCCCCCTTTGCCCTCCTTAAACACTAGAGGCTGCCACACTCCCAGCGAAAGAGGAAATACAAGAGACAGCAACTACAGGTCTGTATATGATGCAACTATCTGTCTTATTATATCAGTGATCTAAGTTAACTAATCAGGTTAACTAAGTGGATCCTGCACATTTGCTTCTGCAAATGCTTATAAATGGAAACCCTTCCTGCCACAATGACTTAATAATTGGAGGAAATCATTTTCTTGGAAATACTCCCAAGAACAACCTAGCAGCTTCCTTTGTGATGTCTGGTTCTGAGCACTGCTGAATACCACAAAAGAGATTAGATCCACCTTTCATGCAACCCAGCAAAAAACTCCTAAAACTTATGTGCCTAGTACAAATCACATATGCTAAAATACTTTAGCACTGAGTGCTCATAAAAGAAACAGAAACCTCACATCACACTCATACAAAATGAAAGAGCCATTCTGCCACAGTCTAATCAAATGAGCTAGTGCAAGTCTTTGGTTACCTTCACAAAGCTTGGTTAGCTGATTTCCAGCCAAGGTTACAACTGTAAGTAGAAGCCAGGTAGTTACAGGCTTTCAAATAAAGCTCGTGGTGTACATGACATTCACATGCAGAAGAAAGAGTAGCAGAGCATTACATTCTCCTATGCACAGATAGATGTCTTCATATGCAGAAAACCACGTGAAGTCATCCAGGAAATGGGGTAGGTTTTTATAGGTGAAATTCCTAGTTGCACTGAGATGAAGGAAAGCTTTGTCTTGAAGTCCCTTGGGCTCTTGTGACTTCAGGCAGAACTGAGACACTGCTCCCACCAGGACCTGATGTGTTCCACTCACATATCTGTCATAATCATTTCTGTGTAGTTCTAGTTTGATGTTATTTCCACTGCTTTTCTAATCTTTACAGAGAGACATAAACCCTTTTTGTTTATTGCATTACCTCTTGTTGTAGCCAGAATGAAGAATGCAATGACAGTATTGCTGATGGCACAGGTGGACTTGGCCACACAAGACATCACAGTGTAGGGGTTTAACAGATAGCTGAAAAGGACAAAGCACAAGTTACATTCTGATCATTCAAAGGAGGTAATTAAATAGATATTCAAAGGAAAACCAGATGGAGTTTGCTATTTCTTTTTGTTTATTTACATTCTACGGGTTCCTATTGTCACCAAATTCACTCAGGTCAACAGGTGGTTTTATCTGGAGCAAAACCCAGACCTTTGCAGTGCAGCCTGAGGCACAATGGCCACAGAGACCATACTGGAAAAAAGGAAGATGGGAAGATTTCTAAAATGCCAAGTTTTGTCTTATGAAATTAGCACCAAAAACGTTCCTTGCTTTTCAGAAACACTGTGCATTTATCCAGCCAGACCCAGAACCACTGGATCTGAAGCTTCCTGCTTCTCACATTTACTGGCTCTGAGGAATTAACAGAAAGAAGATATCAAGATGGATGCAAATCCTTCCTGTGCACAACCATAGTTTCCCTCAAATCGACTGCACCTGTGCACTCTGGCAGAGTGATCTCTTAGGCTCACCATGGCATAACCAGAGTACAAAAGTGGCCAACCATGAAATTTTAGCCAACCAGCCCATTTTAGCTTCAGTTATGGAAAGACAGCAAGCCCTGAACACCTTTACCTTCCAGAACCCAGCACTTCAAGGATGCCAGCTCCTTTTGGGAGTAGATTACAGTGACCTCCATTAGCTATGTTCAAAGCCCAGGAACAGGCTCAAAAGGCTGTCCAATAAGCAAGATAATGGGATGCTCACCCTTGGTAACAACTGGATTGGTCACATTAGTAAGCAGACAAAGCTGATGACCTCCTAATTGCCCTCTTACATAAACTCCTACTTCTCTGAGTGCCAACCCACTTTTGCCTGTGTTCCCAGAGACAGACAGGCTATGTGTGATTTAATGTCCCGTGAGTTCACTGGTATTATGTACAAACACATACAGTTAGCAGTTTACAAATGTGAGAGGTAGAGCTCTACCTTTCTCACCCTGGAAAATTTTACATTATATAAAGATAAGAAAAAATAATTTTTATAATGGAAAACTCATTCTGACAAAGAGCATTTTAAGACAGTTATTTACTTGGGTCAAAATTCTAATGAAAAAAAAAAGTTTTATTATAAAAAAGTCTTTTATTAAAAAAAAGTATTTTATTAAAAAAAAAGTCTTTTATATTATATACCTTGCTCGTATATTATGCATTTTAATTGAAGCTTGCTGAGATTAGAAAACGTTTAACATACAGAAGAACATCAAGATGGCATTACTAACCCAACAACTTGGAACATCTTGGAATATTATATACAATTCCGGGAAATGCAACTTGAGACATTTAGAAAACATTTTGTTTGAGTGTTCCCAAACTCTCCTGATTGAAAAGACACCGGAGACACTTGGCATAAGATCAGTTCTGATGATACTAGTGTACTAGCAAAAAAAATGGGAATGTCAACTATGGAGACAAAAGATTCTTCACATGAAATTACTGACATCACACTGTTGAGTGGACTGAGTACATCTCTATGCTGGCAGCACACATTTAGGAAAGCATATGGTTATCACTTTGAAACCAAGTATTTCAGAATTTTATGTGGAACAGGAAATAAAGAGAAAAAAAATCCACATTTGCTGAAGAAGTCCTAAATCAGAAAAATAATCCAAGGAGAGCTGAAGAATCAAAGTAGTCCACTGCAACCAGAAAGAAACAATACTTACACCACTGCCACCTTGAGGGGGATGTAGTGCATTTCCATGGGAGTTCGGATCAGCTCAGCCACATCTGGCGCGTATTTATCCAGCTCTATTAGGAGCTTTTGCTTTTTGAACTAACAAGGGAGAATGACCAAAGACTATCAGATGAGGAAAGTAATTGTTTCTTATTACTTAGGATTTCCATTACTATAGAACATAAGTAGTTGACTTTGTAAACTCACTGTTCAACACACAAGCCCCAGAGAAACCAAGACATAGAACTTTGCCATTCTTGTAATTTTGAAGATAGATATCTCTACCTCAAAACTCCTTTAATGATCCCAAACCTCTCTCTTTAATATATCTTGTCTTATGATACTCTCAATGGAGACAAAGGAGAAATCTGGAGAGGGATGCTGGCAACAAATTCTCAGTAAGTGAAATAATTCACATGGGATTTTAACATCAGCAGTTTTGTTGTGTTATTTCTTCAGCCTCAAAGGACAAAGAACAGGCACTGAGCTGGACGGGAGACTACACAGTGCTGTGGAAAATGGAACCTCCCTGTTCACATTATTGCTCTAACACTGCCCCTCTGGGACTGCAGGGAGCACAGCACCACTTACGCAATAAGAGAAAGCTGAGAGAAGTCATTCACCCCCAAAAATATGCAAGAGAAAAATATAATAGAAAAATATATAAGAGAACAAGTCATGTTTGGTACTGAACTTATACCCTGCTCTGTAGAATGACATAAGACTCCTGAGCATCCTTGTAAAATATGTTCCTTCCCTTACACTTTTCCAGTCTGTCTGTTAACTCATGCCAACTGCAAACACAAGCCATGTTTTATTCTGAAGGCAAGTTCCATATTCTTGCTACAAAATATATGGAAGATTGTGGTAGAGGCTGGAAAGAGGACTGCCAAGTCTTGACAAATCAATAGGCACAAATCCAGACAAATCCAGCAATTAAATTTTGCACACTTCAAACTGCTGCAACAACCAAAGGAGAGTTTTCAGTACATGTTCTATGTTCTCACGCCCCTCTTGTGTTACCATGACCCTGGAGAGATCTGCGTTTCTTTGGATATTGTATTCTTAGGAATTTTTAAGTTCTTTAAATTCCTTTCAGATTCAAGAATCAATACTGCAGTAATCGTCATTCATGTACTGTGCAGTAGCTATGGACACTAATTTGCTTCACCCTGTAATATGCACACAACAGAATTTAAAGTAATTTACCTGGTTTACTACATTCAGTCCCCGTTTTGTTTTATCAAATGGATGTGCTCAGATTCACTGCTAAGTAAATCTGCTCAGTAATGAGGACTGGTTGATACTGCATCCTATGGTGCAAGTTTTCTCTGGCATACGATATCTGTACTTGTTTGGAGAAGAGAACCAGCAACACTGGCAAGTCAGCTTACCACAGCTTTGTTGTAGTCCTGGATGGCCAAGTAAAGGGCAACAGCTGTTAGTATATCAGTTATCTAAAAAAGCAAAGTAAATAAAGCAAGTGAATGGAGAAAAACATATTGGACACTACTGCAATCTTGAGTAAGGGCCCTGATCTGAGTTCATTAATGGATAAACAAGCTTTAATAACACCAAGTAGCTTGCTGAACTGTTTTCACATGCCACCAACGAACACTGAAGCCATGAGATGTATCGAAGACATTAATATTTGCAGAACTAGAGAATGGGGAATTAAGGGGAAATAAACTGCAGGGATAACAGAGAATTCACTGGTGCTATCAGAGCATGGGCAACACCAGGGCAGCGCATAGCTGGCACCTGCCATTAATCCAGCATAACAGTGCCTTGAGCTGTCCCACACTTCACAGGCAGCAGTACAACCCAGATGGCTGCTAGCCCTGCTAGAGACCTGCCAGCAGGGAGCTGGGGAGAGTGGCTCCACCAGGTGGTATGTGCAGTCAGCTATATGATTTCTGTCCTTCTGAATTACACAGAACTCACATATTTATCACAGTTTACAACAAAAGACATTTGAATTACTGACCCACTTGTGTTCTCTTTATGTCCCTGGAGTTTGGCAGTGGGTTTTAATGAGGAACACAGCAATGCAGGGATTGACCCATAAGAAGTAAACTTTGAAATTTGAAACCAAATGTCAATGTCCTGTCCCATCTAGGGGATATTTAACTAGCCAAAAACGATCAAACAAAAAGAAAAAAAGAAAGAATTTGTAGAGCGAGGGAAAAGTCTGAACTTGGGTTTGTACATGGAAAGCTGCCTTTATAATTGAACTGAGAGATCAGCAGGAATTTGGACTACAGGGAGCCTGAAGGTCCCTGAATCTTGGCTGAGTAAAAGGAAAGTCACACTCAGCTTTTCACAGAATGGGACCTTTCAAGAGAAACTTTCCAGGAGCACTCACCATGAAGACCAATTCAGCATATTCAATCAGGAAGTGAAAGAGATATATTATCAGTGGAGTCTAAAAGAAAGCAGAAGAGAAATCCATGTCAAATATTACATACCTCCATTTGGACAAATCAACCAGAAATTCAAAGAGAAAAATGGAGTAGCATTGTGAAAGACTGCAAAAGGTCTTTCTCAGCCTCTTCTCCCACACTGCTATTCTGAAGGAAAGTGACAATCAACCCACAATCTTTTTCTTTGTAAAGTTCTCAGTACATTTTATAGAAGACATACCAACTTGGAAAATCATTTTCTATTTCAACCTTTCTATTCTACTAGTACAGTGATAGACTATAAAAATAAAAGCTTTAAAAAATCTTTTTTTTTTTCCTAGAGAATCTCTTTTTTCTGGTTGTTTGTATGTCTTTTGAAAGCATTTCCTACACAGCTGGTCTCCCTGTTCAGCCTTTTGGTTAGGTGAGATATTTATAAAGTAAAAAGAAACCATGTGAAAACAAAGCAGTGGTCCTGTTATCCTCATAATCCCAGCAGCTATAGGGTAAGCAGAGGAGCAGGTTTCTGAATTATTCATTTGACAGAAAAGCTTAATCTGGAGGTAATCCACATGATTCAAAATTTGGTCTTCACTATAAGAAAATATATTTCTCTTAAAATACTTTTGAAATAATGTGATGGCATAACTAAGCACTTGTAAATACTTCACAGTCTGGGAGAAAATTGTTTCAGGGAGAAATCTGTGAAAAGAAACAAATTTTCAGAGACATCCAATGTGTGAGAAACACCTAGGTGACACTATGTACAAGTGTATGTTCCTATCAGTAAGACCATTCAAGGACAAAAAAGCCTCTAGAGGAACAGTGTGCTTTCCAAAATGAGGAAAATACATGCTGCATGATTATGCTGTTGTTAATACTTCTGCGAATGCAGAAACACAAGATGCTGCTATTCAGAAAAATTGCATTCCAACTGCAAGCAGCACTGTCTCCCCTTGCTCCTGGCTCTACTCACAGGAAACGTGGATGCGAACAAAGCATTTTCTTTCTTACAGATCTCCCCTATTCTGGACTCCCCTTACACACTACAAGTACCACAGTGTCTATCATCTGCTCACAACTAGCTGTTCTGTGGACTATGAAGTCTGAGGAGAGGGACCTGGGTGTCCTGGTGGATGACAGGCTGGCCATGAGCCAGCAGGGTGCCCTGGGGGCCAAGAAGGACAATGGGATCCTGGGGTGTACTATAAAGAGTGTGGCCAGCAGGTCGAGGGAGGCAATCTTCCCCCTCTACTCTGCCCTGATGAGGCCTCACCTGGGGTACTGTGTCCAGTTCTGGGCTCCCCAGTACAAAAAGACAGGGATCTCTTGGAGAGAGTCCACTGGAGGGCCACAAAGGGCATAGAACACCTCCCTTATAAATAAAGGATGAGAGACCGGGGCCTGCTCAGCCTTGAAAAAAGAAGACTCAGAGGGGATCTGATCCACATCTATCAACATCTAAGAAGCAGGAGGCAAAGGGACAAGGTCGGACTCTTCTCTGCAGTGTGTAGCAATAGGATGAGGGGAAATGGCCACAAACTGAAGCATAGGAAGTTCTGCACAAATGTGCACAAGAACTTCCTCACAGTGCAGTGACGGAGTACTGGCACAGCTGCACAGAGAGCTGGTGGAGTCTTCTCTGGAGACGTTCAAGACCCACATGGATGCCTACCTGTGCAACCTGGGCTAGGGAGCTGCTTTGGCAGAGGGGCTGGATTCAATAATCTCTAGAGGTCCCTTCCAACCCCTGCAATTCTGTGATTCTGAACTGCATTTCCTCACTATGCTAGTCACTACATGGAATGCTTGCATAGATGCAACTCCACATTTTCTGAAATCTTTGGGACAAAGCAAGTCCACCAACCTTTGCCAATCCACACACAACAAGACTAAGAATTGTGCTGCTGGAATATCACGTTTATAACAAAGCATGTATACCAACCTCATGAAAAATATCTCCAGAATATGGTGAGACCCCTAAATCCAGCAGAGCTAATCCTTCAACCACTGAAACATAAAAAAAATTTGCATTAGAATCCTGCAATGCTGCAAGAGAAAAAAATCTGGTGGCAATAAAACTATAGTTTTATAGTACCTAGGCTCATAAAAATTTCATCTGGAATCACCATCTGAATGGGTGACACAATCTCACAAAAGCAACCATCAGCTAGGAAGAGATTGCTTTCTTACTTCTGCCATGCAATCCTGTCATTTGGTCCAGACAAATAGACATGTTATAGATGAAATGCTTTGCAAATATCTGTATTTATAATTCCCATGTATTTACTGATTTTAAATCACCTATTATTCGACGTGTGGTAATCTACACTGGAGAAATAATTCTGACTGAAAACCTGGAAGAGTATAAGAGTTCAGGTGGAAAAGACACACAAATATCATCGAGTCCAACAGCCTGATCCCTTGTGCTGGGCCCAGCATGAAGGAGTTTGCTGCTCCCCAGCAGCCATGCTGCACTGCACTCTGCACCTGCTGCTAGAACAGCACTGATACAGCACTGCTCTTTGCTCATATAGAGCAGCACCAGCACAGCATCAACCCTGCAGCTCCCAGAGCCAGCAGGCTGGGGGTGGGCAAAAGATGGGAGGGAACATCACCGTTGCACTGCCCTCAACTGAACGAAGGGATATAGCATGCTGTGTGATGCCACACACAGTGACAGGAGCTGGAAAAGGGAAGGAGAAAAGGGGGCTCCCGTTAAGAAAAGACCCGTCCACCCAAACAGCCACTATGCACATTGAGGACCTGCTTCCCAAGATGTGATTGAACTTTGCTCACTGATAGGAAACAGAGAATAGGGCATGCTGCTGGTTCCTGCTGCACCTAATGCCACCAGTGCCCCAGCCCCCCTCTGCTGAGCTGCTCCAGCCACTGGCTCCCCAGCTGGGCTGGCGTCCACGCTGCTCCATCCCTGCTACACAGCTCAGCATTTACTTTTGCTGACTGTCAAGCTGCTGGTGACTGTCTGATGCTCCCACCTATCCACATCCCCTGCAAAGCCTCTTGCCCGCTGCAGGGTGTTTGCAGCACCTCCTAGTTCAGTGCATTGACAGCCCTGATGCTGAGGACATGCTTCACTCCTGCATCCAGGTCACTGACAGAACTGTTTGAACAGGACTGACCCTACAGCTGGGTCCTGGGACAGCACTAGTGGCCGGCCACAAGCAGGTGTAGCCCTGTTGCATACAGCCCTCAAAGCTTTACCACAGAGCCACTCCATCACCCAGTGCAGTGCAGACCTGTTTGTCACACTGTTGGACAATCTCTCCAAGGATGTTGTGAGGTACAACATCAAAGGGCTCACTGAAATCCAGAGAAACTGCATCTACTGCCTTCCTTTCATCCACCAAGTGGGTGACCTTGTTATGAAAGGAGAGGCAAGAGCAAGGCAGGACTTTCCCTTCATGAGCACCTGCAGACTGTGCCTGATACCAGCTTTATTCTTTAAGTGCCTTCAGTATCCCCCAGGACAGTCTTCATCACTCCTCCCTGGACTGACAGGTCTGGAGGGTCCTGGCCCTTCCCTCACGTCCTTCTGGTGGATGGCTGTGACGCTGGCTGCCCTGGGCCACAGTCCCCACACTCACAGTACCTTCGGTAAATTGTTGGGAGGAGTCCTGCAGTAACATGCCCTAACTCCTCAGTGCTCTGGGCTCACTCCTGGCAGGCCCCATGGACTTGTGAAATTCTGCTGATCCACATGCACCCTTTCGGAGGCCACAAGTGGAAAACTTCTGTTTCCACAGCATTAAATGACATCATCTTTTCCTCATGCCTCCTTGTGAAGTGAATGTCTTCATCGTGTATCAGTCCTGGGCTTTCTTTAAATCTCCTCTTGTTATTGACGTGCATAAAAGAGCCTTTTCTGTTGTCTGACACCGTACTGGCCAACATCAACTCAAGCTGAGCTTTGTTTCTCCTCATTTTCCCTCTGTACTCTCCCTGTGAAGCCAGACTTTCTTCCAGAGGTTGTATACTTTCTCTTTCTCACCTGTTCAGGAGCTCCCTGTTCAGCCAGGCAGCACTCTTCCCCACCTGCCTGACTTGTCACACAGTGGGACTGCCTGCTCCTACATTTTTAAAAGGTGATTCTTGAGAAGCACTGAGCTCTGGTGGGCACCTACACACTGGAGAGCACGTTCCCAGGGGGACACTACTAACTAGCTCCCTGAGAAGCTTAATGTAAAGTGCAATTTGAACTATGCTGCCTCATTATACGGAGAGGCCTCAAATGTCCCAAACCAAATGGAGAAATGAAACAGAATACAGGAAGAAACAAGAAGCTTTTGGTTCAGCGATATGCTCAAGAAGCAGATTCCATTTCTGCCCTGAAGCTACCCTTCAGCCTAGACCCTCAGATGGGCTTCCTTCCTGGCTGGAGGCATAACTAAGGTGGGATTTAGAAGGAATCCATTTCTGCAAGGGCAGTCTGGGGAGCTGGGTTTTGAACCTAAGAAGTGCTTTACAGGTCATCAAATGCATTCCTGCTTTTTGGCCTTTATTACTCTGTGCCACAGGATTCTGCCCCAAACCTGCAGGTAATTCCACCTGCACAGGACCTGAATATTATCTTCCCGTAGGGCAGTCTTTATGCTTTGAAAGGAGCTCAGATGCCATAACGTCACAGAAAAAGCCTTGACACTGCAGCTCGATCTTTAGATAGGATTTGGATCCGATGTCGGTAAGAACGAGAGGCCTCAAGCGAACACAGAGAATAGATCAGCGAACAGCCCGGTTCAGTGCACAACACAGCGCAATGAAAGCGACTCGGGTACGGCTGCTGACACGCTCCCACCTCCTCCCCGCCCTGGGAGGAACGCCCCAGCCCCGCTCCGGGCCCCGCATCCCGGGAAGCGCCCGCCCGCCAACCCGGGCCCGTTCAGCCCGGCCCGGGCCCTCACCTCGCTTCCAGGCGTTCAGCGGCGACGCCACCTCGACCCGCTCGGCGATGAGGGCGGCGAAGCTGGAGCGATACAGCGCGGCCCGGAGCGTCACGGCCGCCAGGACCACCAGCACCAAGGGAGCCGCCATCCTCGCGGGCAGACGCCGGCCCACCGCCGGCTGTAGTTCGCGGGCGGCGCCGGAGAACGGGGCGGCAATGCGGCGGCCCGGCCGGGCAGACTACGCTTCCCAGAAGGCCCCGCGGCCTCGCCGCTCCCGACAGAGCCCGGGAGCTACGGCGAGCGCCCTGCGCCGGGGCCGGGCCGCGCGGCGGGGCTGCGCCGTACAGCGGCCGGAGAAAGGGAGTGGTGTTTCTGCGTGACGACGCCAGAACGATGCTCGTGCGAGCAGAGAGATGTACCTCAGGACTCGTGACACCGAGGCCCTGCTCCTGGCTGAGCTTAAGGAACAAAAGTGCTGCATTCTTGAGTCGGGAAGTGTACTGGACAGGTCGGCTCTGCGGGATGAGTGGCAGACAGAGCGCAGGGTTAACCATGAGGTTATCTCGGCGTACCATAACGGGTAAAAGCTACTCACAGGTAGGAGGGGATCAGGCAGGGGGTAACCAAGCAGTAACCAGGGGCGGGACACGTAATCAGAAAGTCAGAAGCGTGGGATAGGCTGCCAGCCCTGGGGTGCTCAACCAGTGAGAAAACGAGAGCTTGCGTTGGGCAGTAGGAAATAAAAGCTGTTGCATCTTTCCAATTAAGTGTGTGTTCCCTGGCGTTTCTCACAGAGCCTTTGGCACAGAGCCTGCTCCATCACCTCTTGGGGAAAGGCTGCTCCTGGCATCTGGTGCAGGTGCTCCGCTTCCCACCCTGTGCTCTGTGCCCATTCCCAACTACATGCCCGGGAAGAGCCACGTATCACCTCCTCCACAGTTGCCTCCAAGTGGTGTCTGCACTGCCATGATGCCATCTCTCCTCCCATTGTGAACATGTCTGGTGCCTCAGCCTTTCCTAAGAGCAGTGCTGAGCTCAGTGTTGTGGTGGCCCTGCACTGGGCTCAGGCAGCCATGCTTCAGCATATTGCACTGCCCTTCTTGGGTTCACAATGGCAGTAGGCGTTGGTGGTTTCAATAGGAACACCTGTCTCCAATGCTTACAACTTCCTGGCAGACTTCTGCATGCTGATTTCTCTGTACGTGCTTTACTTTCCTCAGCCTGCATGACAAATGTTTCTGTGTCCACATCCATAGCTACCTCTGCCTCCCCTTCACACAAACTCTCACAAAGCAGCTTCTACAATCCTTGGTCCAGAGTGGTGAAGAATGGAAGGAAGACCTGTTTGTGTCCTAAAAAACTGAGGGACAGAATGAAAACACCATTTCATATCGTAATTACCACCCTTGTTTTCATGCAGGAAACCTAAAGAATTTACTGACGCTACTGAGGTTGTCACTTGGAAGAGCTTGAAGCCACAATGTTTGTATTGTATCCTTGCAACTTCTGCACTAGACGGTGGAATGGAGGAGGCTGAATGCCTTGTGGATAGTCCCTAAAGGCCACAGTAGCCCAGTGTATAATGTCCCCATGATAGTCTCTATGACCCTTTTTCCAGAGATCCCCATCCCTTTTTTACAGAACACCTCTCTTAAAGGAAAGGATGAGAGACCTAGGTCTGCTCAGCCTTAAGAAAAGTAGACTCAGAGGGGATCTGATCCACATCTATCAATATCTAAGAAGCAGGAGGCAAAGGGATGAGGTCAGACTCTTCTCTGCAGTGTGTGGCAATAGGATGAAGGGAAATGGCCACAAACTGAAGCATAGGAAGTTCTGCACAAATGTGCACAAGAACTTCTTCCCAGTGCAGTGACGGAGCACTGGCACAGCTGCACAGAGAGGTGGTGGAGTCTCCTCTGGAGACATTCAAGACCCACCTGGACACCTACCTGTGCAACCTGGGCTGGGAGCTGCTTTGGCAGAGGGTTGGACTCAGTGATCTCTAGAGGTGCCTTCCAACCCCTACGGTTCTGTGATTCTATGTGATTTGCTAGATTTAGATGGTAAATTGTGCACCTTCTGGACCAAGATCATTGCTCTGAGTTTTTCCAGTTCTTAGGACAGGTTTAGTGTCCTCATGCTTAAGAGGAAGCATCAGCCCAAGGAGTGTTTCTTGCTGCACGTAACCACCTGCCCTGGACTGAGGCAGCACATCTGTCTCTTGCTGCCTTTTCAGGGGGCTCCTCTAGTATGGTCCTATCTGTTTCCACAAGACAACAAATCATCTTCTCAAACCATAAGGGGAACTTTAGAAATCAGTGTATCATGTGGGACCTCTTCTGCTCTCAGGCCACTGGCATGAAAACATCACAGTTCTATTGTGGTGTTAAAACTAATTTGCTACTAGCACAGACACTAGCTGACCATGGGATTTGATGGCCCCAGGTCTGACTGGTATCGGCACCTCCTCTAATCAGTCAGAGTGGGTTTGTTCAAGTTAAATTGTGTAGACGTCTGTAAATAAGAAGACAAAATGCTGATTTTTTTCTCTGTAGCTGTTTACAGCACTGCCTTCAGCTTTCTGATTTTTGTGTCAAAACTCATTGCTCTCCAAGTGGCCGTTCTGATTTAGTGCAATAGACAGTGGTTGCCTGAGAGCAGGACTTTACTGAATAATTGGAGTACAGTTGTGTGGTTGAAGCTTCACTGCTCCCTGATGCTGGTTTTGCTGGTCTGATCCATGCCGTCCGCTATGCAGTACCATCTGACTCTGCACAGGGAATGGAAGCCCTGGGGAAATTCAGACAACCTCAAATGGCATCACGGATCATTTGTAAAATCATTCCACTGCAGTTGCTCTGTGTTTAATTGGAGTGCAAAAGCAAAAAAAAAACAAAAAACAACAACAAAAAAAAAATTACTCAGAAGAGTAATTTGTGACAAACGCAGCAATTTTGTCTGGAGTGTAGGTTTGCTCCAATGTTTTTCCAG
The DNA here is from genome assembly GCF_038088225.1 of Cyrtonyx montezumae. Classification (NCBI taxonomy): domain Eukaryota; kingdom Metazoa; phylum Chordata; class Aves; order Galliformes; family Odontophoridae; genus Cyrtonyx; species Cyrtonyx montezumae. The sequence continues at coordinate 940,019 of NW_027072100.1, read as the reverse complement.
TAGGAGATTTGGGGTTAGCAGCAGAGTGAAGTTCATAAGCTAAATTCACGTTTGAGCCTCATCAAAGCATTGGAAACCTAAAACAAATATGCATGTGTTAGATACTGAAGTCGTGGTATGTGCCTGCAGATTGACACTAATTTGGGAGTGAGATCTGGGACTTGAAGGAGTTGTGTTAAGCATACACACAGGGTGTGTAGCTGCCTTTTGTCTAGCAGAAACCTTGTCATCCACTTTCAGTCAAATAACACAGAGAAGCAGACCTCTAAAAGTCTTGGAGTTCCTGCCGACTTTATGAAAGTTGGTCGATGGGAAAGAGACCTGAAGTGATGCAGGGGACTTCCTCTCATTGCCTACCCAGAGGCCTCCAGCTTTTGTTGCCAAAGTAAAGTACAGATCCAGATGGAGCCAAAAAGCAACTTGAAAGCTGCTGTTTGAAACTTCCCTCTCTTCATTGGTTGCTTTGTCTACACCCACAGTGATACTTAGCTGGTATCACAACCTGATGATGTTGCATCACAGAAGGACTTTCACAAAACACTCTGTTGAAGATTGAGCCCATTCAGGAGTGAGTCATCTTTGGTCCTGAAATCAGTTGCTGGTTTGGGCACTTCTTGCATTATGCAATGATGATATTCTTCTGGGTAAACAAGCCACTCCTTTTCCAGCTTCATTCTATAAAATAGGTGTTATGATTCCTGTGGCACCCTGTGGCCCATCCTTGCAGCTCTCCCTGTCCAAATCAATCTCTTCCTATTTGGGTCACCACAAGTAAATGTACTGCTCTGGCTGAGATCTCATCATGGCTGTGTGCCATGATGTGAACAGTTCATGGATGCTTCCTATACCTGTTTCCATGGGATCTATTTCACCCATCTCTGATCCCCAGAGCTACTTTTTGCCCTTTTTTATTTTACCCATTCTGTCATGTTTTGTTTACTGACGGTCAACTACTCCAACAGTGCGCTGTGTTCTTTGTTGTTCTTTCCAAAGACCTTACAGAGCAAGAGTTGCTTTGCAGTCATTACTGTTCCCTGGTGGTTTGGGCTTTCCTGTGAAACCCACTCTCATGTCCTCTGTCTTAAATACCAGGATTCTTTATTGATAGAACGACTCAGTTGTTTTCTCCTTTTCCAAGTTGTCTCATGTTGGATATAAAGGCATATTGGTCAAACACGTGCCAGATTTTGCTTTTGCCACCTCCCAGTTCAAGTTCATTTTATCTGTGCAGGCTACATGAGTTCTCTTTATATCTGCATTTTAGACCTTTGGATAAAAACAGCTATAAAAATGAAGAGTATTACAGTTTTTATGAGTCACTAAGAAGAAGGTGCTTGCTTTGTTGATTCACTGTCTTGGAAAACAGCAGATTTTCCCAGCAAGCTGAAATGACAGCAGCATGGGTATCTTGCAGTCTTTCTGACTAGCAGAAGGCAGCATGATCTTGTCTTCTATAGAGGTTAGAAGATGTCTGTATAGAAAGCGGACTCTGACTGTTCAGCTCTTCTTTGGCTTCAGAGAGAAAACAGAACAAATTGGGCTTCAGATTTCTCCAAGTGGTTTCCTATAACAGGAACTTCCTGAATACAATTTGTAAGACAAGATCAGACTTCCTCAGCTCCCAGAAAGATTATATTTCTGATACCACACCGAACATTTTCCAGAGTGAGTTTAAAAAAAAAATAACCCAAAGTGGAAAGATGTAATTCCTGCCAGACAACTTAAGCCAGCTCATCTTCTGGCAGAAATTCATTATTGATGCTGTGGATGAGTGAGCTTGTCCAGAAAGCCAACACCTTGCTTAAGGCATCTCTCCTAGGAAGGAAAGAGAACCAAAAACTGAACTTGTGGACTGTTATAGCTGGGCAAGATGAATCTAAAGGGTCTGACAAGGAAATGCTGTTCAGTTTGGGGCATTATCTAAACAAAGCATGAAAAACTACTTGCCCTGACAGATGCATCTTAGACAAACAGGCTGTCTCATTGGCTGATGTGGGCTCATCATTCTACTTGGCCTCCTCAGGGCTGCACCACCCAGGTGCACAATGGGCTCCCAACAATGATGCTGTGATGCACCTGTCACTCTTCTGGCTGAAATCCCTTGCTGAACTGCAGAGATCATTGTTTGTAGCAGATAGGTGGAGGTTTGTGGGTTTGGCTGCTGGATTCCCTTCTTAACCTAGTTGATGAGGAATGTTTTGAGCAGGAATAGGCAGGAGGTGGAGCAGCCAGCTCACCCCTGGGTCTCATGGACCAGTAGCTATTTTTGGTCAATTGTGATACACTCAGAAGCACTTCAGGTATGATGAACTCATAGGTCACTGGTGTAACAGCTCAGAGCACTTCCATGCCAGTATTTTGGCAGTGCTTTACTTGCCCACAGGACTGTTCATTGTGAGGACTTGAGACTGTTCTGTAGCTGCCTCTGACAGAGCAGTTAAGAGCTACATACGTGGTTTGTGACAATCTGTGCTATGATCTGTTACATGTACCATGCTTCTCTGAGCTCAGAGCTGTGTGCAGAGACCCCACTGTCATGGAAGGGTGTCAGGACTAAAGAATGGGAAAAGCATCAACAAGGAAAAGCTATAATGTGTAGGATATGCATAGTGCCAGACTGACAATACATGTTAGAAAATCAATGTGATTTTCTTCATTTGTGAGGAAGTCTGTGGAAGAATCAAAGCCAATGGTATAATGGATGGAAAAGCAGTTGTTAAAACTAGGTATGCTTTGTCCTTTGCCTTGTTCACTAGGCAGCTGCAATGGAAACAAGCAGATGAGGGAACTCAGAGAAAATGCTGTGCAGTAAGCGATTGTCAGCTTTTCCTGATAGCACTGTTAGGTCTAACCAAACACACCCCGTCTGTGAGCTGACACACTGTCAGATGGGAAAGAAAAGGAATCTGTACCTTACCAAGACCCTCTGCAAACCAGCCCTCACACAGGCTGCTGCCTCCCCTCTTCCTTGAGTTTCTCTTCTGCTCTCACTTGATCACTCCCAGACTGTGTCACCACCTGTGGGAGGGGTGCCACCTGTGTAGGTGTAGTTCACCTGCTCTGACCACAGCAGTAGGGTGGAGCCTGCACACTGTCACTGTAGTGTGGAATCAAGGTAGGGTGCTTGCTACTGTCAGCACGGTTTGCGTAATTCTTCATAGTTGTTCTGTCTCATTTCAGCTTTGGGAACGGTCCATCCAGAAGAAATTTGTTAATAGTTAGGAAAAAGAATTTTGAGTATTTTAAATGTGTCTGTTTGCTGCCATAGGTGGTCTGCAACACTGACTGATGATGTTGGCAGCTCTTCCAGAGACGCTGGAGCTGTCCTTGAGATGTGTTTTCATGGCAAGTTGCCTGAGATGTGAGTGTTTCAGCCATGACCTGTCATAGAGGCAGGGGTCAACATATGAGCTGTATAGAAAGCAATGTGCTGGAGTGAGTCCAGAGAAGTTAGTGCTGTGCTCCCAGGCTGTGTGTCTGCAGCAATGTCACACACATCCTCTGGAGCAGAGCCATCCAAGGTCTTGAGCCTTGGATACACTGGCCTGCATTGAGCTAGTCTATATGACTCCTGCTCCAGAGACTGAGTGCAAAATTACTGCACTATAAACAATTGCATTTGCACACAAATCCCAATAATGATTTTCTTTTAAACAAACTCGGCACAGAGGTATTGAGCCCACAGACCTCAGCTCTGCTGTCTCCCTGGCTAGCAAAAACCTTGCTGGGTAGGGACCCATTTTACACAGAATCTCTGAAATCCTTAATTTAGCCTTTGCCCCACTCTTGAGGTCTAAAGGAAAGTAAGAAGTACAGATTATGGCTCCTAGAACAGCAGGGGAGATACTGAACAGCAGTGTCTTGTGGTTAAGGAAAAAAAATGGATGCTTCTCCAGAAAGGAATTTCAGTGGAGCAAGGTATCACGTTACCATGATGTTCACACTGTCTGTACTGGGGAGCATGGTTAGCAGTGAGGATTCCATCTGGGAATGGATTTATTTCTGTCTCCCCTTCTCTGCATGGCAACATTGGCCAAGAAATGAATAAAGCCAACTGAAGCACTGCCCCTAGCTGCCCAGCAGTCACTGCCCGGGTCACCTGCTCAGCAGGTCAGAACCATGCTGACTGCTCCTTCTAGAGCTGCTATTGACAGAAGCCAAACTGGAGAGGCTCAGGCTCCTCAAATTCTCAGACTGCAGCCAAAAATAAAAGCAACTTAGATTTAATGATCCACTCCTGGCAAACCTATATTTGGATCAAGGCTTGGTTAATCTATCGTTGCCATAATAGCAATCTGGAGCTGAGATTGACTGAAGTACTCAGTGTGGAAGTAGCAGTCCAAACACAACAACCAGATGTTGCTAAGAGCCCCAGAATCTAGCCAAGGACAGCATAGTCCTTTACTTCAAGATTCAGGGCTCAATCCTTTCAAGTCAAAGCTGCTCTTCAGGGCAGAGCTGCCCACTCAGAGAGCAGTGAGCAGCTGAGCTTCCTGAAGAGACAATGTCATGTTATTGTTGTAAAAAGAAGACAGAAAAGAATATATATGTACAAAAAGAAATGAAGAGAGCGTGGGACCTGTGGATGTTGGTGGGTATGAGAGACAGCAATGAAACTGCTGGAAAGGCTTTCCAGCAAAGTAGAGTCAGCACAGCCCTTTACCATCAACAGAGGTTGCATGCTTTTGTAGCCCACAGCACTAAACCAATCCTGATTGCGAGGTGACCTAAAAGAGCTCTCTGAGGCACACTGAGTTCTTGATTAGCTGTCACTTCTATAGCTATTTACATGGATACTTTCATTGTATTTAGATAAGCCCACAAGCTGTCTGTGCTTTCCCAGACAACAGGATAGTTGGACTAGATGATCTCTAGAGGTCCCTTCCATCCCCTACAAGTTAGTTATCTGTGGATCTTCTAGATTCACCCACTTCAAGAACAGGGACCTGATCCAACAGTGTTATTGGCTTTCATGCACCGTTATAACCAATGGTTGGATCAGATCCAGAATTCCAAGGACACGGGCTAGGCATTCCCAGCCAGTCACCCCGCTCCCCTGTGTGAGGACTCCCCCAGTGCCCACCTCACAGCTGGTGCGTGTCCCTGCACTGAGCTCCCTCTGGCTCAGGGGATCACTAAAGCTTCCAACTTCTGACAGCAGTCCTTCCCTCTCCTTTACCTTCTTATTCCCTCTTCCTCCCCAGAGCACATTTTGATTGACTGATACAAAACTTCCAAATGGATAGGTCTGTTTTGCAACAAAACCTCTCTGAAAAATGGAAAAAAAAAATAGGGTGTTTTTTAAAAGCTTAAAAGAGGAAACAAACATTATTGTGACAGAAGGTAGAGCTGGAGGAGCCCAGAATAATTCAGGAAACCTGAAAGATTTTACACAATATTTTAACCTGGAATCCTTAGGGCTTTGGGGAGGAGGGTATCTCAGATATCAGGTATCTCAGGGTATCTCATCACCCAGGTCCAGAAGTGGAGGAACATGTTTAAACAGCTGCAGGTGCAAAGTGCTGCCGTTCCAGCAGAGCAGCACTGTCATACAGCTGAGCACCTTCTGGGGAGAGCCAGCTCAGGACACTGCCATGATGAAATCTGGAGTTTCAGCAGTGAGTGCAGGGATCATTCTCAGCACGTGGGCACCGAGATTTACAGCAAACCCAAATCCTCAGTGGTTCTGTCATGGCAGGCGTTGCTTGGCTCAAGAGATACCAGACCAGGGGCAGGCATCAGAGGTTTCCCAGCCTGTCAAACAGCTTCTTTTCAACATGAGTCCTTTTGATCTACATCCTTATTTAGCTTTAGAGATGTGTGCCTCCTTCTTAGACCCAAAGCAGAGTCAGTGTGTGCACAAAGCCTGTTTTTTCCACCTCACCAAAGGCATTAACTCTCTCTACAATCCCCACTGCACCTGCTTCCATCTGTGCTTATAAATTTCCAGTGGCTACATACCTGTCACAGCCCTTCATATGTCTGATTTTATGGCTAAGACATGCATGTCTTTCACATTACAATACCACCACACATGAGAGAAGCAAGTGTTCTCTTTCAAGGGATCCCAAAGATGAGACACTTGTAAGGGACACTGCGACAACTGAGCCTTTCTTTGCAAGGGCAGGCAGTGTCAAAATAATCCTGCCTGCTTTCTTTTAAGTAGTCCAAACCTGCTATATGTATGATGAGATTAATTGCTCTTCTTAATTACCCTCCTCGCAGGGAATGGTGTTTCTTCTATTGAGATAAACACAGCCTAAGACACAGGCACAGGTGAAAGCACTAGTGTCTGTGTCTCTCCAGCAGACGTTTTAGGTCGGACCTTTCGAAACACTGATTCCTTTGTATTTGCTTATCTATTAGTGTGAAAACCACACTTGAGAAACCCACTCCCTTCTCCCGCGTGGGTGGCTGCCAGGTGCGAGGAATTTGGGTACCCAAATCTGGCCGTCTTTGGGCTCGGTGCTTGCAGAATCAAGCTATAATACCTGTTCCTTGTTGCAGTCTAGTGAACTGAAGGAAAAGCTGGAGCCCACGAGGGAGCAGGCTGATTTGGGAAGAGGAAGGACTCCGCTCTGCCCACCTCTTGCCCGGAGCCGGACCGAGCTGGACATAGGCTGCTGCTCTCTGGGGTACTTTGAAATCTGTAGTGCTCTGTTCCCACCAGCAGCCCCATCTCTCTGCTCTCTGGGGACGCGTTCCTGGCGGCGTTCCTCCTGACTGAGGAAGGGGCGCGGACAGCACTGTGTGCCCCCCCGGGCAGGAGGAGCTGGTGACACGCGTCCTCGGAGCAGAGGACTTCCAGCTCCCTCTCCTGGAGCCGGCCAGCGCTGGGCTCCTTCCTGGGGCTGAGGGTGATGCTACTGCTCGGCTGCAGATTACTGCAGGAGAATTCCCACGGCACCAGCACGGTGGGGCGTAGCCCCCTGTCGCCGTGGGGTGACTGGGAAGAGAGGACAGTCATTCCTAAGGAGAGGCTGGTACGGGTGGGACGGTGCCAGCACGAGGCCTTGGGAGCCGCTCTGTGCGGCGGGGATGGACGCGATGGAGGTGGGGCTCAGACCCGGTGACCTCTGGCTCCCGTTCCTCCCCACCCGGCCCCTGGGGCCATCGCTGCCCCGCACCCAGCCTTCCTGCTGCGTGAGTCCACGCACCGCATTGCTGCCGGGTGCTGTACCCTGTGACTGGCTCGCAGGAGGAGTCACCCGCCCGTGGCTGTTCTGTGCCGTGGGACGTGGCCCTTTGAAGTCCGTGCCCGTCTGTCCCGTGGTGTGTGAGTCGCTGCTGTGCAGCCGGGGGGGGACCTGGGAGGAAACCCCAAAATCCTTCCCCTTCCCTCGTGCCCTCACTTGTGGCCTCACCGCAGAGCCGTGCCGGCCACTCAGCGGGCGGGGGTCAGAGGGGCTGCCACGCGCAGCCAACAGCTGGGCTCTGGGCTGGCAGCTCCCGGTGTCTGAGCTCTGGGGAGACAAGGGGCAAGTTTTGGCACACCCCTGGAAAAGCATCCTCCTGAGAATGACAGAGCTGCGAGCTCTGTTCCCTGCCGGGGGCCCACAGAGACCCTGCTGTACCCTGCTGCCTGTGGAGATGCTGTCCCTCTCTCTGACCTTTCTGGCTCCCCTTCCCCCCCCCTCGTCCCCTGGCTCCATCTGCCCAGCAGGACCAGGGCTGACAGCCACTGCTGCCCGTCACCTCACTGCTCTCAGCAAAGCTGGGACAGATGGGCATCTCTCTCCCAGGGGTGCCAGCCAGGTTAGCTCATCTTGGTCCAGAGTCAGCTTTATTTCCTTGGATTGCTGGAAAGAGGTTGTGGTGAGAACAACACCTCCATTTTCCTGGACTGGTTAGGATGGTTAGTTCTTATAAAGATGAGCATATCGTGTCTGTGAGTGTTGTCCTCCGTAATGGCAGCTTCTTGAATCTGTGCTGCTGGTTCTATCCCGAAGGGAAGCTGCAGCTGCTGAAATTAAAACATTCTGCCTTGATCCTAATGCATCATTTCTGGGCCTGAAACAGTGCCTCAAGAACATGGCATCACAATCAAAAGCATGATTTCCATCCCACACTGTGCAGGAGGAACTGTTCTGTTCTGGCTGTTTCTGCACCTGCTCATCATTGCCCCTTGTGCAATCCTTGGTGCCTGGAGCACAGCTGTGCTGCAATCACAGCCAGCTCTTGCATCACCTGCATGGTGGCCTTTGGCAGCGGAAGAGCAGGGAGTAAAAAGTGTTTTTTTTAACAACCTGAGTTACACACACAAAGAATCAAATTGAGGTGAAATGGCTTCTGTGGGAGCAGCAGTTCTGCAAGAGCCTTTTATCTAAGTGTGCAAAGGTTCAGGGGTGAAGAGGTTTGCAATCAGAAAAGCATGAGCTCTCCAAAGCGTGCTCTTTCTGCCAGTGCTCTCGTGTCATTGACTTTATTTGGATGGGACTGGGGAAGAGTTCACTGAACTGAAAGCCCTGTGCACAGCCCACCTGGAAGAGCTGCCCGGGAGAGTGTTGCCAGGACACAGGGATGGTGGTGTGGGGATGGCTTCATCCAGCTGCCACAGACTGACCCCTGGCAGCCCTGCTGCTCTCAGAGCTCACAGAGCACAAGCCCCACTGCTGGCTGCCAGCCTGCGTTCGGGCACCCGTCCCACCCTGCTCCCTCCTGGCCTTGCCTCCCCAGCCTTCCTGTGCTCAAGGCAGTGCTGGGCTGTGGCAGTGCATGCACAGGTGAGGGCAGGAGTGCCAGGCAGTTTGCGAGTGCTTACCTATAACACCATGACTTCTTTTGCAAAAGAAGTTACAGACCCCGTGGGCCATGCCCAGCAGGTCAGGGAAGGTCTGGTTGCCACTTAAGTGCTGTGTTTGTGTTTCTGATCTTACAAAACCTGTTTCCTTGGCAGCTGAAAATGTGGCTGGAAACAAGGAAGAGGTGGGGAGCAGCGGTGCAGGAGGTGTGTTTGCTCTCAGGTGCCTCTTTCCAGCCCCGTGCGGCTGTGTCAGACATGCCTGGGGAGGTATTTACCCCAAATCCACAAACCAAGCACATGGTTGGGCCCCTGCTGACTGCTGATGGAGAGCCTTGTGCCCCCACTGTGACTGACCTGCATGGCTGCTGCGGGACTGCCAGGGCTGCTGTGCAGGCCTCAGGGCCTTTGGACCTCTGTCAGGGAGTTTGCCTAGAATAATTCAGTCCTCTGCACCAAGACCTAGACCTATCCAACACTTTTCCTGCTGTTATCTCGATCCTTATCCTCAGGGGAGGTTTCAATTTCAATCCTGGTGATTCAGAGATCAGCAAATGTTAGAGACAAGCAGAGCTGCAGGATGCTGGTGCCCAGCTGGGCCACATTCTGCAAGGGCAGCACTGGGGGGCACAGGGCATGAGCTGTCCACAGCTGGGCTGTGAGGGGCTGCCACGTGCTGGGCTGCCCGTGCTGTGCTGGGGCCCGAGCTGGCTTTGTCTATATTTAGTGCATTTTTCAGATAACCCTCTTGTGCTATTTTTGGGCTGTGTGCTGACTTAAGGCCCCTTCTTGCCCTTGTGTTTGGTTGCATCACAGGTTCCAAACCTCCCAGTTTTCAGCATCCTCCAATACCCAGATGTTTTAAAAGGTGTTGAGAAGGGCTTTCTGGGTTATTAGTACTGCAAAAAGTAGAGAAAGTAATGAATTAAGCCCTTTTTTCTTCTCTTTGGGCCCCACAAGAGGACTCTGAAGCCCATACTCCAGGCTATGCAGGGCTGAGCAGGGCTATCAGGGCTGAGGGGCTATCAGGACTACCAGGGCTGAGCAGGCTATGCAGGGCACAGAGACAACTCTGCAGCACTGCCCAGTGACAGACGGACTCATTGCCATCACCACAGCACAAGGCACCACAGTGCACCACGGCAGGGCCTTGATGGTTATTGCATTCAGCACTGGAACAACTGAGAGAAAGAAATCTCCTTGCTAAAAGAGACACAAAAACCTTTCTTCCAAGACAATGTGGAAGAGCTTTGCTTTTCCAGTGAAACTCAGCAGGAGCAGCAGCAGAAATGTGGGCTTCAGGCGGTGGGAGAAGGATGGAGGTTCTGCTGCGTGGGCAGCTCTCAGACAAAGCTTCTCCTCCATGCAGCAAGGCCCTGATGTCTGCATTGGGCCCAGCACTGTTACAGCTGTGGCTGAACCTGGTGGCAGCTGTGCTGGAGGGAACGCAGGGCCAGGTGCCTGCCAGGGCCAGCAGGAGGGTCTGGGAGCAGAGACCTTCCAAGCAGCTCTGTAAGGTCAGCGTCACTGGAAGCTCCGTGCTGGGGCAGGCCACTGTCCCACATGCAAACTGACAGGCACAGATGCTGGGTTACCCTCAGGGCTGTTAAAGCTAGCAGCCAGGCTGGGCCTCTCCAAGGGCTCTACAGGAACAGCTGCACGGCATTGCTGGGGATGTGGCAGCGATCCTGCAAGCACAGGCATGGATGTGGCCAAGGCAGCACTGCAGGTTCAGCGCTGAGCCCAGAGATGGCAAATCTGGCAGAGCCAGGCTGAGCTCTCAAGGCTGTGCCCTGCTATGCCCTGCACTCAGCGTGCAGCCCACACGTGGGCTGTGTGAGAGAAGGAGCCCTGCTGCATTCAGGACTGCATGTGTTTAAGATTCCTGTGTGTGTCAGAGGTCCCAGGACAGTGCGTGGAGGGCAAAGACTCCCCCAGTCCTCTCCTGCCCTCTTCGCAGCTTCATTGCCAGCATTGCTCTCTGCAGCCAGGCGCCGAGGCACACAGCCTTGCTCGTGGCTGGGAGGCTTTCAGGGTGCTTGGGAACATGTTTTTCAAGTTCCTGAGGTGGGCATGGGGAGGACGAGGTGGTGGGAGCAGGGATGTGCACATGTAAAATCTTGGGGATGCACCTGGGGATCTGTTCCCATCATCTCAGCACAAAACCAGACTGTGGATTAAGAGAAGACTTTAGTGTTCCCTGTCTCCCCTCAATATAGCAGAAGCTGCTCAGGGCAGGACATTTATAGCTGTCCTTCCGTACTGGGAGCTCTATTGAGTTTCAGTGGCCGGTGACACCAGTAGTGTGGCTCTGAGCTGCCTCATTCCTCTGCCAGTAACAGGCAGAGATCTCCTATCCCACTGCTTCATGGCACTGTAGGTGGCTGTGCTGTGAGGCTCCATGGCCTTCTCTTCATGCTACCATACAGCCAGAGGGTCTCAGTGAGGAGGAAAGTGTAATAGAGGAGCTTGCTCCAAGCTCTCCATCCCCACCCTAAATCCTCTCCCACTTTTTATACCTGGCTATGCCATCTTGATCATACAGGGCATAAAGAGCTGCTAAGTAGACTCTCTGGACCAACGCAGCTCATGGCAGCATATGGAAAGTGCTGCCCCACGTCTGCTACCCCTTGCAGCCTCCTTTGTGTCCCTAACCCATGCATGTTGCTCACAGACAGCAGCAGGCTGGCACATCACAGGCTGAAGATAACATCAGTGCAGATGAAGTCACTGCAAGGACAGACACTGGCACAGACTAGGAGCCTGTAGGTGGGCCTGGTGGGAGCCAGCACTGACATCAGAGAGGCCTTACAGGCTGGGCAAGGCCAGACCCCACGTGAGCCAGGACAGAGGCCCCATCCCTGTGCACAGCAGCTCCTGGGGCTGCTGACCTCCCAGGGAGTTCTGTTTACCTGCTGCCCAGGTTGCAGGAACAGGCACAGCTGTGTTTCCCATGAGGACAGCAGCTTGCAGCTCCAGTGTCACCTTCCAGACAGGGAAATGTCAGCAGCACAGCTCCGGTTGCAGGCAGCCTGGTCTTCATCCCCTCTGGTGCTATGGAATGACACAGAGCTGGGTGGCCTGAGAGCTTCCCCTCATCCTTGTCCCCCCAGTTTTCTCCCCAGCAAGGACTGGGAGCTTGGGAGGCGAATTTTCCAACTGCTTCCTGCCACCCAACATGATTTTTTCAAGTCTGGAGGGAATATTTTGCTTGCCTTCCCTCTGGGCCACTGCTATTATGAAGACACCTTCCCTGAGCACACGGCCATCAGACACTGTGACCTCGCAGGTAGCCCTTGGCTGAGGCACTCACCCCAAAACCACCCTGGGGAGGAGGACTAGGCACACCCCAGCAGCTCCTGTTTCCTCCTGTCCCTAAGCCAAGCAAGGAGCTGGTAGAAAACAAGATGTCAATCAAAGGGGCACTGAGTCAGAGCGCTCTGGCTGGGTCAGGTGGGGATGCTGGCAGGATGCCCTGCAGGAGCTGGGCAGAAAGAACCGCCCTATGGGCAGTTCTGTGTCCCCCTGCTGCCCCACACACCTGCCTTGGGCAGCCCCCCGGGCCCACGTGCTTTGCAGCCCTTGCTTCAAGGCAGGCGTGGCTTTGCCTGGCAAGCAGCTGGTGACTTTCTTGTACAAATGGATATTTAGGGACAATTGACCCTAATTTAAAATGGAGTGCAAGTCTGCTTGCTTGTTTTAATGAATGGAGAATGCCTCTACTGTGTTCATCTTTGCAAATAATGTCTTTTTTTAAATTATTTTTTATTTTCAGAGAGGTGTAAATCTAAAACCTAGATTTATGTTTAGTGAGTTCAACATTTTCTGAGTGCTCTCAGTTATCTGCTGTAGGTAAACTCCTTTCCTGCTGTAAGGCCATGCTAAGAGCCTGCACCAGCCCCAGGCCCTGGCTGCAGCTCCCAGCACACCAGACTGTGTCCATCCCAGGCCATGGGCTGAAGCTTGCCTGTGTCCTGGGCACAGCTTCCCCACAGCCCCAGGTGCCATACGCAGGGCTCCTCCTTCGGCTGCTGTGGCTGTCCAGTTCTGCAATGACTGGGAGGTGGCACCCAGCTCCTCACTGGGGTTCACAGCTGATTCCAGGAGCTGCTGGAGGTGTCCCCAAAGAAGGATCTATCCCCCTGCCCTGAAACAGCCACAGGTTCCCAAATGGTTGGCTCCTTGCAGAGCTGAGGATCTCCAGAGGACATCTCCAGCGCGGGCAGAGCGGGGTGTCTGCATGCTCACCATAGTGAGCTGGTGCCAGCAGCAGGAGGGGCTGGGGCTGGGCAGGCACCCTGACACCTGCAGGGAGGGTTATTGGGGGCACCTCCCAAAGCACCTCAGAGGGAGACAGGACTGGAGCACCTTGAGTGCTCTGTTCAGTGTTGTGCCTCTCACTACAACGAGAAAGACATGGGAGGTCCTGGAGTGTGCTCAGAGGGCAGCAAAGGCATGAGGGGTCTGGAACATCTTATGGGGAGCAGCAGAGGGAGCTGGGGTTGTTCAGTCTGGCTCATGGGAGACCCTTCTCATTGCTCTCTACAATTGGTTAGGTTGAACGTTAGCAAGTTTCTTCTCTGAACGGCCATGCGCAGGAACGCTGCCTGCGCCCCTCACCCGGCACTCTCCTCCTCAAACCCGGCGTCCCCAGAGGCACGAGCCGGGCGCAGCGCCCGCGTTAGGCAGCCCGTGCCACGGGACCGCCGGTGAGGCGTTAATTAAATCACGAACGGCAGGTTTGAATAAGCCTCCATTAAATGTGCCCCCGGTGAATTGGCGATGAGGAATTGTCGCCCGCGGTGCCGCGAGCCCAGACCGCTCCGCGTGACGCACACCGTTCCCATTAATGACTGCGCCCGTAACGCTCCATCCGCACACGGACGATTTCCTGCCGCCCGCCGCCACGTGACGGGCTCGGCACGGGATCCGCCCGCCATGGTCCATGCGGAGCGCGAAGGCGAAGGGCCCCGGCTCCGCTCGACGCCCTGGAGCGTCGCGGGCTCCCACCGGGGCCAGAGAACGGCTGGGCCACGCGGGCCACGGAGGGGGGGGAGGGGGAAGGGGGAGGGGGAGGGGGAGGGGGAGGGGGAGGGGGAGGGGGAGGGGGGAAAGGCAACGCGAGGGTCCCTCGCTCCCGGCCGAGCTCCGCCGCCCCCCGGCCCGCGCCGTCTCGCCCCGCCCCCCCGCAGCGCCGCCTCCCATTGGCCGACGGGCGGGGGCGGGCGGGCCGCTTTGTGACGTCACGCTCAGCTGTCGGAAGGTCCCGATTTGTGCGGGGCAGCGGCGGGCGCGGGGCAGAACCGCGGAGCGCCACCGGGGATAACCCCGCCCGCGGCGCCCGCTCCCGCCGCCACCTCGGCCTCCTCCGCGCCCGCCGCCGCCGCCACTTCTCCGCCACTCGCCGACACGGTGACCGATACCGGCAGGGTGAGTGCACGCTGTTGGGGCTGCGGGGCGGGTGGGTGTTTGGGAGCGGCGGGGCGCCGGGTCGGGCTCCCTGGGAGCCTTTGTCTGGCGGCGGATGGGGCCGGGCCGGGGCCGCCCCCCCTCCCCCCGCGTTGTTGTTTGTTTCGGCACCGCCGGATTAAGCCCCGCGCCTGCGCTCCGCTCCCATTGGCCGCGCCGGGTTGGAAGGCTGCAGTGACGTCGCCTCATTTCCATATGACATTGAGACGTCACGAGGCCGCCTCTTCCCCCCCCCCGCGCTGTCCTCCCGCGACCCCGCGCAGCCCCAGTCTGCCGGCGGCGGCACCTCGCGGCGGGGTCCCCGCGCCTGGGCCCTGCGGGCCGCCCCGGCGGGCGGGGGCTGTTCGGTGGGAAATGGCGGCTGTCCGGGGGGGGAGTGGGGGGAGCGCGGTGCCGCGTCATCCCGGCGGTCCCGCGGCCTCACGAGTCGCGCCGCGTGCCCCGCGGGGTTCGGGCTGCGCCCCTCTGCCGTCACCGCCGCTCCGCGCGGCCCCCGGGCGCCCTCGTGCTGCGGGACGGCCGTCGGTAGTACGCGGGGCTCCGGCTGCGCGGCTCCGGGAGCAGCTGTTCTTTTTCCCGAAGAGTACATTCTATTTCAGCTATTTTAAATTCTATTTAAATTCCGAAACAACGCCCGAGGTTCCTGCCGCTGCTCGCTGTCCCGTATGTGCCGCACCGCCCGGCGCTCGCGTGGCCGTGTGCGGGACGGACGGCATCGGGGGAAGCGTTTCCCTCGAGGATCAGCTCGTGCCGCCTGCCTGGGCGGGGCTGGGGGTGCCCGGCACAGAGCCCGACCCGGCTCGGTGGGGCGGAGGAGCCGTGTGTGTGTGGGGCTGCTGAGCGGCGAAGCGCGGGGTCACCCCGCATGGCGGCGGCCGCCCCCACCCGTGGCCGGAGAGGAGGGGGGAGCGGGGGCACCCCGACTCTGTCCCTGTGTCACGGTGCCGGGGTCACAGCTTTGCTATGCTCGGTGCGCGGATAGCAGCCTGCGGGCGCGTGTCTAATTTAGGTGATGTGAGCTGAAAATAGCGCTTCCCACGTGTGCCGGGCACGCACCTGATTTGTACCTCGGCTGCTCTGCTGTGTGTCGGGAGCGTCCCGCTGCCGCCGGTATTTATGGCAGGAGTGAGAGCACGGTGCTGCTTCCAGCACTGCTGTCCTTTCAGGCTGAGGCTGCTGTGGGTCCCTGCGCTGCTCTGGCCCTCGTTGCCCGTGGCTGGGGCTGCTCCCTGTGGGGTAGGGAGGCATCCCAGCCACGGTCGGTGCCTGGGGGAGCCTGGTGGATACATCCCCCCTGTTTACCTTTTCCGTGGTGCTTTTTTTTTTTTTAACTATAATTGTTAGGATTTAATGCCCCAGAAAAGGGGTCTGCCCAGCTGGTTTGGTGATGATTGCGTGGTTGGATGATGCTGGAAATGCTGTGGCTGTGACATAGTCCCTATGCTGTGCACTGCCATGGCTGAGCCTGCCATGAAGGAAGTGCCTCTGCTGTGCCTCAGTGCTGTGGAGGGAGCCCTCCCAGGATGATGGGTAGAGAGCTCCTGGCTGCCATCAGTGCGGGGACTTTGCTTTTCTGCACATCCAGCCCTGGTGGCATTTCGTGTCCTTTTGTCTCCAGACCAAATGCACTTTCACTGCACAGTTACTCTGCACCTTGTGTCTGCCATCTGTCTGTGGTGCTCCAAAGGCTTTGCAGCCATTAATGAAATTGGAGTGCTGGCCCCACACCGAGCTGTGGGGAGTTCTTCCCCAGCAGTGGAACTGAAGCAGTAAGGCCTGGCTGGAGGAGGGCAGACCTCACCTCGCCCAGATCAGGGGGCACAGTATGCTCACTCCCTGCAGCGTGTGGCACAGGCTCTGCCCCTGTTCCCTCAGGTTGGGTGTGCAGGGCACAGGCGGCAGAGTGAGTGTCTGTGCTGGAGGTGCCCACCCAAGAGGTGCAGTTGGACTGGGGGTGGGGGGGCAAGGTCGCTGTCCCCATGTGTGTGGCTGGGTGTGTGCCCTGTGGCACTGGGTTTGGAGGCCTCCCAGGTATGGGCTTGGGGCATTGTTGTAAAGTAACAATGGTGGAACATGTGACAAGGTCACCTTCCAGAGCTGGAGGGTGGCATTGAAATGCATGCAGCTGCTAAAGAAGAGCATCTCCGCAAATAATGCACAGAGAACCTAACAGTAACTGCTTTCAGAGTTAGACCAGCCCTGAACAGGTATCAGCACTAGTGAGGTTTCTGGAGGCGAGAGTGCGTCCCAGGCCATTGGAGCCCATCCCCAGTGAGTGTGCATTACTAATAGAAGTCACATGCAAGCGTGTCCTTTGCTGTGCCAGGGGCTGGGAATGCCTTCCTGCTGTCCCCGCTGACACCACACCTCTGGCCTGAACACCCCTGTTCCCTTTTGCAGGCCTTCGCACTGAAGCCAAGTGAAGAACCTCGTAACTGCACTGCAAGGCCTGTAACTCAGCAAACACTTCAGCAAAGCACTCCTGCCTCAAGGAGGAACCTCCAGCCCCACTGAGCAGTGTGCCCTGCCCTGCCTGCTCATCCCTGCGTTGAGGCGGGTGCTCAGCAGCTGCTTTTCTCCTGTCCCATCTGACTGCTCCCCACCATGTTTCAGCGCCTCACCAGCCTCTTCTTCAGTGCCAGCAGTGCACCGGAGGGCCTGCAGGAGCCCAAGCCCTTTGTCTCCGAGGAGGAGGAGGAGGATGGATGGCTCATAATCGAGCTTGGAGGTGAGAAAAGTAAGGTTTCACACAGCTGCTGAAGGGGCTTGTCTCTCCAGTGCTGGGCAAGTGTTGTCAGGTGATGACACAGCTCCCCTCTAAGTGGGGACACTGCCCTGGGGCTTCCAAGCCCTTGGTGCCAGGATGGGACCCCTGCATGGTGCTGGGTCAGGAAGACCTGGGCTTTGGGGTGGTCCCACCTGCTCATTGGGTGGGGCAGAGCACTGTGGCCTTGGCTAAACCAAGGGCAGGCAGGGATGACTGCTGCATCCCCTGTGCTGCAATGGGACTGTGTCCTCATGGCCACCTCCCCTGCAGCTGTCTACAGCTCTGCGCCATGCTGGGGTCTTCTGAGGCCAGCTGGGGGCAAAATCTCTCCAAAACCCTTTGCAGGGGTTTATCTGCCCAAAGCATGCCCAGCATCTTTGCCAGGAGTACTCAGGTAAGGTCTGCTGCTGTAATGTCACTGTGCCTAGGGAGCCCCTCTGTGCTCTCTGCTCCAGGGCTGAGGCAGGGCGTCCCTGACAGCATCCATACACAGTCCTTGTGTGTGAGGGCTTCTCCAACTCCGTTAAGATCTTTAGGTGCTATTGCAGGGACTCAGCTGATTGCAGTGATCATTTTTTGACTTTCTGCTTTCACAGCACACACAAACTGAGCTGTCTGTACTGCAGCCCTTGGGCAACTGCTCCTCAGTTGTCACTAGCTGCCTTTGCAGCCTCTCATGAGCACAGAACCTAGCCCAGGCCCAGGGGTCATCCCCATCGAAGTGGGCACTGTTCTGTGAGCAGATGCCCCTGCCTGTCTCACATGCACCAAGCAGAGCTCAGTTTCGTGATGTGAGTTGTTCCTTAGGGAGCTGTCCCCTAAACAGTGAGTTGCAGAGGGACTGGAGCACACACCTGCCAGGTGTAGGGACAACTCAGTGCAGGTGGGGGCACTGCAGGGAGCTGGACAGGGCAGGAGGGGGATGCAGACCCTGCAGAGGAGTCCCTGTCCTCTGAAGTGCTCCTGGGGT
The DNA here is from genome assembly GCF_038088225.1 of Cyrtonyx montezumae. Classification (NCBI taxonomy): domain Eukaryota; kingdom Metazoa; phylum Chordata; class Aves; order Galliformes; family Odontophoridae; genus Cyrtonyx; species Cyrtonyx montezumae. The sequence goes on along the minus strand of NW_027072100.1, from coordinate 922,073 downwards.
CACAGCGATGATGCAGATGGGGACAGGTTGCAAAGAGCTCCCTGACTGTGGGCATGCAGCTGCATTGGGGCCAGCAAGCCTCTGTCCTGCTGTGCAGTGGCTGTAGTGTGCCAGGAGGAGCCACAAGTTTTTCCCATCAGAAAAACACGGCTGTGCCGTGAAGCCCTGGGTGGCAGCCTAGAGCTGGCTCAGTGGGGCTCCAGGGCTGGCTGTGGTATGAAGGGCTCCCATTTTCCTGGGTGACTTTTGTTTCTTAACTTGAGCAGCCAGGCCCTTGGTGTGGAGCCAGCTTTCGGCAGGGAGCCAGCATGGACCTGGCACCCTTCTGCTAATCCTCACTGGCACCACGGCTGCCTAAGCATTCCCCAGCCAGCAGAGGATCGATTTAGTTTAACCCTATTTTGGAGCCCTGAGTTATGCAAAGCACTTCTAAACCAAAGCCTCTTGGCTTCAGCCCCAGCCTCTGTGTTGTGTCAGGTGAGCTCTTTGCAGCCTGGCCTGTCTCAGTCTGCTCTGTCTCTGACCTGTGTGGTGCAAAATGCACCTGAGTGTGCGTCCCCGTGGGGCACGTTTCCATGGCTCAGTGTCCAGCTCCCTGGAGAGGGCCCTCCAAGGGCCCTGTTTACAATGGATGGGGACAACTTAGCATGTGGCCCCGTGTTCTGGGATCATACTTGGCCCTGAGGAGCAGCACTGAAGCCAGGCTCTGTGCCTGTGGCTGGCAAGCAATCTGCAGCCTGATGTAGCCACAGCTTTTCCTTGCCTACTGTCCGCTGGCCTGAAGCAAGGTACTCTCCTGTCTGCAAAGCTAACTGTGGCTGGCCCTGTGCCCAGGCTGCAGGAGCTGACAAACACCTGCCCTGTGCTTTGACATTTTTCCAGGCTATTCAGGCAGCACAGACTTGTGGTTGCATCTGATTTCTCCTGGGCCTTTACCCAGCAGCAGGATAAGCCCTGTCCGTACAGACTGCGCTGAGTGCGGCCCTGGTGGCTGCAAGATGGCCAGCAGACTGAAGTCAAAGGGGATGTGAAAACTTCTGGGGAAGCACTGATTTTTCCAAGAGAAAGGTTCTTTCCGGGGAGAAGGTGCTCTGTGTTTCGCTTCCACAGGTGCACAGTGTGTTAGCTGCCCTTCTTTAATGGCACAGTTCAGGTGACCTAAGAAAGCTTGCAGACAAAAGCAAGGACTTTTTTTAAAAAATTTTTTTAAATTTTTTTTGGCTGAATTTTTCTCTGTTTCAAACAAGAAAACAATTTCTGCCAGGATCCCTGACTTTTGACAAAACTACTCACCAGAAACCATTATGGGCTCAACGCGCAGGGCATGGCTGCCCACCTGGGACCCCCCATGCCTGTCCGCAGCGGTAATGCTGTGGGTGCCTCACACACTAACAATGCCCCTTTCTCTCCCCCCTCTCCCCACTGTACATGGTGTGTGTGTGTCCCCGCTGCGCCCCGCATGGCTCTGCACCCTGCTTGCTCCCCAGGCAGTGCTGCCTGCCCCGGTGCACAGCGGCAGGCAGGCGCTGGTGGCCACGGGTGCTCAGTGCGGCCCTGTCCGGCACCACCGCCCGCCTCGCCACCAGCCCCGGTCCCGGCTCGCACCGGCAGCCCCACACCCACCCTGCCCAGCCCCTGCTTGATGGACGAGAGTTGGTTTGTCACCCCTCCCCCCTGTTTTACTGCAGAGGAGCCCAGCCTCGATGGTGTGGGCAGCAGCCCAATGGAAGACCTGCTCATCGAGCACCCCAGCATGTCTGTCTACATCACCAGTACCCTCGAGCTGGATGCAGAGGGACCTCAGGACGATGCTGCTGGGTGAGTGTGAGCTCAGGGTCCAGGGTGACCACAAAGAGCCTGCAGCGTTTTGCCCGTGCTGCCCACCCTGCAGGGGTGACTGGGGTCGGTGGTTTTAAGAGGTATATTTAGGTTGGCATAGGGAAATATTTAATGCCAAAGATGGTAAGACACTGGAACAGGTTGACCAGAGAACTTGTGGATGCTGTGTTGTCATTGGAGGTGTTTAAGGTCAGTTTTGAGCAACTTGGACTGGCAGGGGATTAGATGTGATGATCTTATGAAGGTCATTTCCAACCCAAGCTGTCCTGCAAGTCAGTGACCCCTTGTCCTACCTGGCAGGGTGCCTTGGCCAGAACCATGCAAGGCCAGTGGCCTCCATGCCTGGAAGTATTCTTGGGATGCACTAGGACCATATGAAAATGGCTAGGGGGACTGGCCACGTGAAACCTTGGTATGTGCTTACTGCTGGGGAGGCTGTTGTCTTGTCCTCATCCTCTTCTGCATGTTGCATGCGACTCTACTGCCAGGCTGGGAATCTGGGCTTAAGCCTGGTAGCTTGTATCAGTATGGCATGAGCAAAGAAACCCCACCAGGAGAGAGTGGCCCTGAGCACATTGGTGCCCCTGAGCCCCGTTTTCCCCATACAAGGGAGTGCTGCAGCCTCCTGCCACTCATACTCCCTCCTGGCTCACTGCTGGCTCGGGTCGTGTTCTCACTGTGTGCAGCAGAAGGACAGGGTGCTCTTTCCTTCACCCACTACATGTGGCTGCAGACCTTTCTTCCTACCCCATATTCCAGCATAATGGGGGATAGTTAAGTAGCAATGCCCCAGTCTACCACCTAATTGAGGTGCAAGCAAGATCCAGCCCCAGTGCCATCCCCTTCTCTGGGAGTTGGCAGGATGCAGCCCCTGACCTGCCCTTCCTGCTCTTGCAGCCTCTATGTAGCATGGGGAGCACCGTCCTCTCCACATGACTGTTCCTCATAGCACTAAGGAAAGCCCTGACTGTGCCCAGGTGGCCTGCCCCTGGTGCTGCTGTGCTGGGTTGCTGCTGCCATGGCCCTGTGAGCCCTTCCCTGGGGCAGGGAAGCATCCTCTGGGTCACAGCCTTGCTATTTAACCAGCTGATGCTGTCCCTCTTGGCCTTCTCCCTTTGCAAAGCCCTTCGAGGGCCACAGTGCCATCTCCAGAGGAACCTTAGTGCTGGTGGGTGAAGGAGGAGGGAAGGGAAGGGGAGCTAGGAATAGGCAGGGAGTAAATCTGCTTTGAGAGCAGCATAGACACAGTAGGGCCGTGGGCTGTGCTTGGCTTCTGCCCACTGGGTTTGAGCGTGCTGGTGACTGAGCAGGGTCCTGCCCGGACCACCCTTCTATTGCTGCAGCCATCCCACGGCCCTTGTGTGGCAACCTCTGGGGATGGAGCTCGAGATGGAGTGGGTGTATGGGAGGACGTGGGCTGCTCGTGTGTGGGACAGGAGCCCTGGGCACCACTGGCATCTGAAGGTCCCATGTTCCTGCAGGGAGGTGCTGGAGCCCCGGCTGGAGCAGCACGTGCCGCACCGCAGCACGTCCCTGTCAGTGAAGGCTGCCGTCCTGGAGAAGGTCAGCCAAGCGCGGCGGGTGCAGCGGGCCAAGCAGCTGGCCGAGAAGCCGTGGCTCAGCCAGAAGGCACTGCAGCGGCAGGACCGGGCCCGCCAGCGCCCACCCCGCCGGGCCCGCCAGCGCGCGGGCAGCTTCCTGCACCAGCCCTGCCAGCGCCACTGCAACTACTGACCTCACCCCAGCGCCCGCGGGGCTCGGCCTCCCACCATCCCCGGCCCCGGTGCTGCCACCCCGTGCTCCCGCTGCTCCCTTCGCCTCTCCGGGCCGTCCCGGCGTTGCCGCGCGTGGTGCGGACGGGCAGAGTGGTGCCGTGCTCTGCCCTGTGCCTTGCTGCCTGGCAGCGCCCGTGTGGGATGGTGGTGCCCCCCTCCCCGAAACCCTCCCTTTCCAAAATCCGTGGAGAATCCTGTTCGTTGTGTCCTGAGGAGCCTGTGACATCAGTGCCTTTCTTCATGACATCATACTCCTCCAGGTGAACTGACTGTGATGTCACGAGTGGATACCAAGCAGAAGCGGGAAAAGGAGCAGCGACGAGATTGTGTATTTGAGGGAAAGAAATGCTGTGCTAACCAATGCTTCCTCCTCCCATCCCCGCTGTCCCAGCGTGCAGGCGGAGCTGCTGGCACCACGGCTGTACCCTTGGGGGCTCCATAACGGCAAAACCAGCAACCCCCCCTTCCTGCCCAAATTTCTTAATTGCGTTTTTATCACAATAATACGAAATCCGCACTGCCGTTCACTACAGAAAGCCAGGCAGTGCTCGCTGTTCTGTGTTTTTAAAGACAACCTTACCAGAAATCTCAGGAAACAAAGCACTAAGCTGGGAGCTGCTGGAGCACTGCGGGGAGGTGGCAGCCGGGCAGCGGCACAGCACGGGGACATTGGTGGATCTCTGCAGCCTCCAGTGAGCAGTGGGCCCTGCCCCGCCATGCTGCGGCCACAGGTGCTGTGCTGTGTGAGCCGAGGAACATCAGCTGCCCCGTGCCACCGCCAGCAGCAGAGAGGAGAAAGGACCTGTGCAGAGCCTCCAGGTGGCAGAAGCACGTTGGCACTGGTGGTGAGAGAACGTGGAGAGGGAAGGATGGAAGCGAGCAGTTGCGGTGCAAGGCCGTGCAGCAGGAGGGCCGGAGCTGTGCCGCATGGGGAACCCCATCTGCCCCACTGACAGCAGCCGCCTCCAGCCCTGCGCCGCGCTCATTGGTGCTGCTGCACCCGAGTTCCTCCTGGCACCTGGTGCTGGCCCGTGGGAGGTGCTGCCCTTCAGCACTGGGAACCCCTGGAATGGCAGCGTGGGAGCTGCTGTTAGGCAGTTGTTGTAGGCCCAATCTCAGACTGCTGACTTTTCTTGTTTGTTCATTTGTTTTTAAATGAGAGGAAAAATAACACCCCCAAACCCTCCTCCAGTGAGCAGCCTCCCGGATCAATGACTGAGGAAATGGCTGGTGCTGCTTGCCTGCAGGGTTTAGCTCTAGCTCTGATGATACAGTGACACCAAAAGCACAGAAAGAGTGGTTGTTGGTTCCAAATACTTCAGTCACGCATCAGAGCCTTCCAGATTCAATTCTTCCAGGCCAGTTTCTTGTTCCAGTCCTGCTGGGCATGGCGCTGGCTGCCCTGCTGCTGGGGAGCCCAGCATTGGACAGTCCCATTCGTTACAGGAGCCCCCATTTCTAATTCTCCTTTCTAATTTCAGTATCAGACAGGGTAAAAGCTTCCTAGGCAGAAAACAGGCAGTTGTATTGCGCTGCTTTTCCAGCTGTTCTGGTAAGTGCAGAGTTGCGGAGCTTGTTCCCAAAGCAGAGCAGGAGTGAGCTGGGCGTCAGTGCCTCGTCCTGCCCGCCCTGGGCACAGTCAAGATGCGCAGTTTCATTTCTCTACCAGAGACTGATGGATGATTCCTTGACTTGAGGGGAAAGTTTACATTCTTTGGCTTCCTTGGCTTCACATGAAATGCCTTTTTATTGCTGAAATGATCCCTGGTCCAAACTGGGAGTGCTGCTCTCGTAGCAGTGTGGCCACAGGCACTGCTGAGGATGATGGGGCCATTCCCGGGCACTTGGGTGCAGTGAGGAGGGCTGTGTTTCCCGCCCGGAGCCATGTCCCGTGCTCCTGTCTCCTAGAGCTCTGGATGATGTTCACATTGGCCAGACAATGCCTTCAGAGGAAGATTTTTTTTTTTCTCTTGCCCAAATGCACAACAGGAAGTTAACAATGCCAGCAGTTCTGCCTCCCAGCCATCAACCTGCTGCAAGATCTGCACATCTGAGCAACCACTGGTCCCAACCGCCCCTCCAGGGAGAGCCTGAAGCCGAGGCCGGGGGTGCCACCTCCAGTCCTCTGCAGCTCAGAGGTGCAGATGCTTGGGGGCACTGTGTAGCCCCCGGGGTGAATGGCACTGCATGCATGCCTGTGTCTGCTCAGCTGCTTGCAAGTGTTGCCCCGTATCAGTTCTGCCCCCCCCCCCCTCATGTCACCACTGTCCTCTGCTTCCTGCACTGGGGCAGCTGTAGCCCCTACAGAGCCCTCACTGGTTCCCATCATCTGTTTTAAATGGCAGATGCTGTTGCTCCGTCCTGTTCTGGGGAAGAGACTGCCGAATGTTCTGTTTTCCTTTTGTCTTTCTGTGCCAGTCTGAGACATCTGTCATCAAGCTGCTCCCAACCGACACAGGAAAAAGAAGTGGAACTACTACTACTCTTTTTATCAAGAGTATCTTTATAAAAGGTTAATAAATTATTAACAGGTTTTAATGAAGAGGTTAATCCAGAGTCGTAGCATCCTACAGATGAGTGGAGTGCACTTACTGTGGTGAACAGGCTCCTGTGGTTCCCCCCTCTGTTGTTTGCACAGTTGCCCATGTATTAGTATCTCTTAATCACTGATTAACCCTGTACACAGTGAATATCAGTTCACTTCTCGCACTTTGTGACTGACACTTCTGATGCTGTGGCAGAGACACGTTTGAACTGTGCTTTGCAGAAGACCCGTGCTGCTCCTGTCCTGTCCAGCGGTGATCACTGCAGCCAGCCTGATACCAAATCTCCTGCCCCACTGTTGTAAGATCAAGGAAAACCCTGTACACTGAGGTGACAAGCCTCCTTGAATCTTAAAACAAACGAAAGGTGCTTAAAAACTGAGAACTCTTCAGTGTGCGCATGTGTGCACGTGTAAATATTTTAAAGCCCAGTGTGGATGTTTGGTAGGTCGTGTTGGGATTTTGAGTTTTTAGTTTTTTGCAACCAGTCTTTCCGATCTATGAGCGGCCATGCGGTGTTCCTGGTGGGAAGGGAAGGGGAGTGGAGCAGGGAGATCTGGGGCTGTGTCCTGCTCAGGCAGTGGGGGCAAGCTCCTGGCTTCATGTTGTGCAGGGGAAGCTGCAGCATGGGCTCAGGGACAAACAAGTTGGCTTTTTCTGGACACCTCTATTTAAACATGGGTTCTGTTGTGGTTACTCATCTGTGCGATCCCTGCAGAGCCCGCTGGGCTGCGGGACATGCACTGCGGCCCCTGGGCAGCGTGCTGTGGGGACGGGTGGGCACAGTGGGAGCAGTGGCTGTGTCCTCGTGCTTGGCACCAAAATTCACATTGTACTTCTGGAATGGAGCAGGCCCGTTCTGCTGTAAATAACCCAGCGCAGACTGACACCCCATGAAAGCCCCAAGATCTGGGCAGCCACATGGCACCGCGTGCATCCGTGGCAGCTGTGGCTGGCGGGGCCCAACATGGGGCTGCACGAGCCATTGGGGTCAGAGAGCAATGATGGGGCAGGGGACAGGAAGACAAGGATTGCTTTTGCCACCCCCAGCAGCTCAGTGCAGCCATGTCCTGCTGCCTGGTTTTGGTCCTAGCGGGCACTGGGAGCTTTAAGGTGGAGCAGAGGGCTCTGAAGCACACAGCCACAAATGTGCTTTCCAAAACAAATGCTGTGAAAACTCTGTGGGAAGAAAACAGTTCTTTCCACAGGAGTCAGCTTTTCTGTGATGGAGAAGGTTTCACGCATAGCTCATCCCAAAGATCATCTCCACTGGAGTGTTCACTATCTTCAGGCACGCTGCTAATGAATAGATAATTCCATGTTTACATCTTCTCCAGTCGGCCCCACCAGGCAGAAGCATGCGCAGCCATCCTGTTGTGCCACTAAGAGCAAGAAAACAAAGAAACAACATTGCAGTGTGATGTGAGATGCCACTGGCACAGCATGATTGCTCCCACAGAGGCTCAACATCAATTCCAGTGCCCTGCGGCACCCAGGCCTCCCCTGAACGCCCGTGGTTAGAGCGCGTGTGCAGAGCCGTGCCTTGGTTCCACCTTGATTCCAGCTGCCAGTGTTTTGAAGTTGTGAATATTATTCTGGTGTAACCGAGGGCTCAGTCCTCATTATGTTAATGTGACCACAGTGTCATCCGTGGCCTCACTCCATGCATCAGGGGATGGCCTTCCTTTCTGCTACTTAGAAGAGATCTGCCTTTATTTACAATTCTCTCTTTATAATATGGGGCAGAACAAATCGCATGGCTCTGCGAAATAGCAAAGTGTATTCCTTCCACTCTTATCCACAGGCAGACAAGGTGTGGCGTGCCTCCTGCCCCATCCACTGCTCTGCACTGGGGGGCGTTGCTTTTCTGGCTCCAAGTCGCCAAAATACTGTTAGAGGGAATCTGCAGGGCACCCTGTGTCTGTCAGCATGCAAACCTGACGCGAAGCTTCAGCTCCACCTCAGCTGACAACACAACTCCTGCTGCTGCATTCCATCACCTGTGGAGCGGGGCCGGGGGGGGCAAGAAGATTTTATTCCCTTCAGGTGGAGGGGGAAAGAAACCAGCACCGTGAATTCCAGCTTGTAGCTTAAAACCAGGCTGTGCAGCCCAGGGGAACCCCATGCTCCTCCACTCCACCTTCGCCACTCCCGCTTGTGGGGGAAGCTGGTTGCAGGTGTGCCCAGGTCTTGCTAGATCTCCTTTTTAGCTCTGTTCCATCATCATCATACTTGGGGAAATCTAGGGGTGGGGGAACAGCGCAAGGCATAATGATAAAGTAGTAATAGTCTTTTATTTTTTCTTGTATCATAAATATATCTGTATGGAGTAATGGAGCATTGCAATATTTTATTTATAAGTATCAACCCTACGACTAGATATTCTGCTTGTAAAACCCATCTGCACTTACTTATTGTACATCTCTGTGCTGTATGACTCTGTATGTGCCTTTCACCCTTCTGTCATGTTCTGTCATCTTATTTTTTTCTTAAACAACTGCAGAACTTGAATAAATTACTGAACCGTAGTTAAAAGTCCTATGCAAGGGATGACTGGGAATTACGTTTTCAACACTCCTGCGTTTCTGTGTTGCTTTAAAAAGCAGGCGCTGGGACCTGCAGAGAAGCCGCACAGAAGGAACACCCTCAGCGCCCCATTTCAGCTGCCCCATCTCCTGTGCAGCTCAGCCCCCAGCACGGCTCCGCAGTGCTGCCGTCCAGCGCTGACATTCAGCTGCTCATCTGAAGCGCTGTGCGGGCGGAGCAGGATGCCTTACGCCTTCCCTCAGGTGCACGGGAGGATGCTGCCAGCACGGCTCCCTGCCCAGCGCTGTGCGGGTCGGGGCGCGGTGCCGCCACAGACCCACGCTGTGCAGTGGATGCCCACGGCCGCATCCTGCCGCAGGGCGACCCGGCGCTGTGGAATGCCTTACACCAGTGGCATGACCTTCACATGGTGATTTTGGAGACGAGAAAAGAAAAAGCCCAATGTTTTCTACACCACGCGTGCTGTAGGACTGAAAGCTGGTTCAAAGCTCAACACTCACAGAATACGTCCTCTTGTGTGTTATTGTGTTAAATCAGTGTAAGGTTAGAAGGGGAAGGGTGTCTACTTCTTGTAGGACTTTGTTTAGACGTTTGCCACGTGTCAACAGACTGAGGGACACGGCTGCCTGGATACGTTATGTAGTGTGCCCGTGAGTGTGTAACCTGGTTTTGGTTGTTAGGTTGTAATGCTGTCTTCTGACTGAAAAAATAAAATCTAATATAATAAAAAAAAAACACAAGAAATAAAAAAGATATATATTTAAAGTCCATTTTATGTGTATTCCTCTGAAGCCTACGAGTACATCCGTTTACAAACTGTCTGCAAAGTGTAGAAGGTTTTGCGTTTTGAAATGGACTTTGAAAGTCAGTGCTGTAACTATCAGCCACAAGTCGATAGATATCAATCCCCTCTGAAGACCGGATGAGAAGGGGGAGGCACAAGCTGTCACTGGAGACTTTTTCCCCGATTAACAAACCCTAAAACTTGTGAGGACAGTTGAAGTAAATTCCACTCAAACAGAAGAGAAAACAGAAGAGAAAACATTTCCACAGCGAGGACAGCTGCCCAGGGGCCATGGTCCCCACTGCCAGAGGTGCTCTGTGCACACAGCTCCAGCTTCTGCTCCAGGACCCGAAGGGCTGAGCTCCTCTCCTCTTCTGCTCAGTGTTCCTTGTCCCTGGCCATCTTGGTGACCCTCTCAGTCCCCTATCAGGTTATCAGCAATTTTCTCACATAACAGTATAGAAATCATGTGGCAATATTCCACACACACACTAACCTGTGCCAAGAAAGGGGAACACTCACTTCTTCCCTTACCCACTGGCTACACCTCCACTATCAGCACCTGCTGACCCTCTTTGCCCCCAGCACCAGGTTAAGCTCTCAGCCCCAGGTTCTCCTTGCCCAGAGGGCACCAGCACAATGCCTCCAAGTCCCTTCTCTGCTGCGCTCCTCCTTCCCCAGGGCTCCCATCCACCCTGTCCCTAGGCCTGCCATATCTCCCCAGATCACAACCCTGCCATCAGCTTCCTCCATGGTAGTGCTTTCTGCAATCCTGACTGCACTCCCTTCTTCCCCTCCTACATGGATAAAAAAAATCTCTGGATATTCACAGAATCACAGAACTGTAGGGGTTGGAAGGGACCTCCCAAGATCACTGAGTCCAACCCTCTGCCAGAGCAGCTCCCAGCCCAGGTTGCACAGGTAGGCATCCAGGTGGGCCTTGAATGTCTCCAGAGAAGGAGATCCACCAGCTCTGTGTGCAGCTCCAGTGCTGCATCACTGCACTGTGAAGAAGTTCCCATGCACATTTGTGCAGAACTTCCTATGCTTCAGTTTGTGGCCATTTCCCCCCATCCTATTGTCACACACTGCTAAGAGTCTGACCTCGTTCCTTTGCCTCCTGCTCCTTAGATATTGATAGATGTGGATCAGATCCCCTCTGAGTCTTCTTTTCTTAAGGCTCCTAAGAGAGGTGTTCCATGCCCTTTATCATCTTTGTGTCCCTCTGCTGGACTCTTTTGAGATGATATTAAAAGGAACCCTTCCACCTTGTGGGTGCAGTGCTGCAATTGCTATGGCTGGAGATAAGCTCGAAAGCAGATCCCATTTTCTCATGTGTAGCACCAATACCTCTGGGCTTTGTGCACCCTTTTGCTGCCCATGGAACAAGGACCTTGCCTGCAAACATGATCCTTTGGTTCTGTGAACATCATCTGATTTTTCATCTCCCAAAACTTCCCCTGACCAGACGGGCAGCGGCAGCAGCCAAGCCAGGCCCAGGATGTGATGAATGCCAGAGGGGGCAGTCAGGGGCAGGACATGAAGAGCAGCATGGCAGCACAGCCTCTCTTCACTCACACATGGGCAGTGAGACCTCTGACAGGCATGGACAATTCTGTTTTGTCCTCAGCATCATCCCACATAGGGAATTAAACCGATTTTGGGAGCTGGACAATTAAAATGAGACTAAGAAATGGTGGAGGCTGGAAGTAGAACGGCCACTTCAGAAACTCAGCTGGGTCCCTACTGAAATACACACAGACACACATATGAAAATTAAAAAACCATAAAATCTTACAGCGGTCAATGCTTTCCCGGGCAACCAACTGCAGAGTGCCCTGGTGAAGGACAAGGGTGAGAGCAGCAGGGCATGGCCAGGCCTCTGGGAGGAGGCAGCACTCCTACACCACTCCGACTTCTCCAAGGCAAAGAAACTGAGGACCCGAGCTCTGACAGCGAAGGAGGAACAGAAGTTAGCCTTGTTCTGTTACCTGCGCACAAATAGTTTATTTCTGCCATTACAAGAGGGAGCAGCTGGCAATTTATATATTTTGAAAGGGTGACTAAATATGAATTTAAAAAAAATCCACTAGGAAAGTAAAAAGGTATAAATACCTACTTGAGCACAAAGCAGCCAGCCATCTAAAACAGCTCAGCTCTGGGTTACCCCCCCACGAGAGCTCCCTGGAACAAAAAGGCTGACCTACTTTTCCCAGCAGTGCATGGAGACAAGCCACTGCCATGGCCACGCAGTCCCCAGACAGGCATGCTTCAGGCTGCTGCATTTCAGAAACTCTTCAAACCATTTGACGCAGCACTTTTCTCTGCTGTGTTTTCCTGCTGAGTGTCTGTTGGTGGGGAGAGCTGTCTTCTGGGCGCCCTCACTATGTATTCAGTGCACACAGCCCTGGAGCTGGAGGGCGGCCTGTGAGTCTTTTTCTTGCTTTGCTGTAACAGCTGCACTAGGTAATTCATTTGTGGTTCAACAGATTCCTTTCTAAAGCTCCATATAAGGAGCTTGTAGGCCCAGAGCTCTAAATAATCCATTCAATCTTCCCACTTGGGATGATGCTGCTGTTACTGCCAATAATAATACGACCCAAATTATAGGACAATAACATTTATTTAGAGCATGAGGGATTCCACATTATACAAACCCATAAAGTCATTTTTGTTTCACTGGTCCATTTCTACAACAAATACATCAGACCTACTATATAATAAAATTATTTACATTTCCCAACAGAATCGGGTCTGCTTATAACCCTCTTACTGCTATTCACATACAGTACTTAAACAACAGCACAATACGTTATTTTAATACCTAAAAATGACAACCCTGTATTCTAATTCATTTACGAAAAGTGGAAACAAGTACATTTACAAGTGTCTCCCCTCCCCTTCCATTTCTTACAAACATATTAACCTAATGTGCTAACCCTGGACTTCAGTCTCTAAATCCAGGGGGTTTTAAAAGAATTCAGTTTTTATATCTATTTATCTGTTTTTTTAGAAAAAAAAATCATTTATTGGGAACAGTATAATATTAAAATGACTTACTGTACAGAATTTTATTTAAAAAAGAAAAATCACAGCTCAAAATTGCTATTGGTAAATTCACACTCATTTACAAGTTTCATGTTTCCATGCAGTAATTTACTTGGATTTTCTTCTTTTTGACTGCATTGCACTGGCACTCGTTTCTGAAATCAAGAGAAGAAAAGAAGCATGGATACTAAGTCGGTAACCATTCATGCGAGGCGCACAGATTGCCCTCTTACAATTCTAATGTCACACTGGGGAGGGAACAGGGACGAGCTTCCACAGCACGTAACACAGGCTCCATCCTGAGCACTGCCACCAGCAGTGCAGCAGCACACAGTGCCCACCGGCTTCTGCTGCAAAGCTGGGTGCAAGGGCACAGCCCTAAGAGCAGAAGTCGTGTACTGCAAGCTGTTCTGTAGCTTTAGTTCCACACAAGCCACATCTTGCTCATCCACAGCATGCAACACGGCTCCGCAAACACAGCACCGCTCTGGGCACAGGCTGCAGGAATCAGACCCAAGCACAGAACTCGGGGACGGCACTGCTGGGAAACTCAGCCTCCACACACTTTGGGAATCTATCTGTCCCAGCCCTCAAAAACCAGGGCATTAGAAAACAAGTCTCTTCAGTGCACATGATGATTCAAAGAACAGCTCAGACAGAAGGACGCAACGCGCAGCACAACAACAGAAGCACTTGCAGCCGTTACAGCGAATCCGGGCGGTGTTTTCAGTGCGCTTACCAAGGCACTAAGTTTCCATTTCAGAGCACAAAGACAAGAGCTCTGAGTAAGGACTAAGGGCATCTGCATCTTCAGATTCTTTAAAAATGCCACTGGAAACATCGGTGAGCTGTCTTTGGCTCTTACAGTGTTTTCCAGTAGCTGCTCTGGCTGCGTGTATCTGAGAGTCAAAAGGGAAAAAAAATCCCAAGACCTCTCAAACTCAAAAAGCAGTGACACATCCATGGCTATTTAATGCCGTATTACAAAAACATATTACAAAAACAGCCTCTTTTCCAAGTTTAACAAACCCAAAGCTACAGCAAACACTGATGCAGCCCTTGCTGGTAAGGCACTCTAACAGCTGTGAATCCCAGCAGTCCTGGTTTCCAGAAGCTGTACCGAGCTCCCTGTACCAAGGACTGAGCCAGGTTCCAGCAGCTGCTCCCCCAGCAGAACCCTTCCAGGCTGTCCTTCCCAACGCTCTGTGGCACATCTGGAGCACACGGTCCCAAACCCCTTTCTCTCCCTGCTGCGCTGAAGTTTTTCCTGAACGCTATATATATTTTTTAATTAATGGCCTTAATCAGCCTCTATTTCAAAAGCTACTTTTTCCCAACCCTGCACTCTCCTAAAGGTGGGCTGACAAGCACCTCAGGACACAGATCACACACACCTAGGCAGAGGCCACAAACATACAAAACATACAGGCTTCCTTAAGCTACATTTCACTAATAAATGCACATAACAGAGTAGGCACACGTGGTAAACCTTTTCCCATTTCTTACGCTCCATCTCACTAATGCTTCATCCTGTGCCCTTCCACAGAAGTGCCTTTTTCTCCAAAGCTTTGCAGTAGGCAGCGGCTTACGTGGAGATAAGGCAAGGGCATGGAGCAGCACACAGCAAGCTGGGCCACTGCTGCCCGGCAGAGCCCTCAAACACTGCAGAGCTTCCACATGCAGGGCTCAAAAACAACTTACAGAGATAAATAAACAGTGCAGTTGGTACAAAGCCCCTACATGAATCTTCACATTTAATATTCTTTTACGTTCCCGTATTTTCAGAATTTGAAGTGCCACTGGTTGTCATCTTTAGGTTTGCTCATTACAGCACACTTCAGACAGCCTCAAGCTCCCCAAGGTATCACCCAATCAGTTTTACATTTGCTTCACATTTTTCACATCATGAAAGACAACTCATCGTTACAATACAGATTTCTACATAGTGCTGCCACAAGAGGGAACTTTAATTAAATTCAGCAGCCACAGCACTGCAGAACACAGAAAATCCCTCACGTGTCATCCCATGGTTGCATACAGCTGGATGTCTCTCAAACTCTGATCAATGCAAATGCTCTTACCAGCAAACTTTGGTATCTTCAATAAGGAAAATGGTTGCTGAATTCAACTTGACTTCTTTTTATAATGACAATGTATTAATACCTCTTTGTTCTGCAAGTTATCTTTAAAATATTAGTTGCATGTTTCCTTGTGCTGGTCTCTCTACCCTCTTGCACAACTTCTATCCATCACATCTGCTCTGACCCTTACACATAAGGAGCCTGCACAGTTACTTCAGAACTACAGCAGCAGCACGCACCGTGCATTCTGGTAACCAAAGTGCACATCTCACAACTGCTGCGTACTCAGCCCCTGTGGAAGCAAGGCACGTGGTAACTGCCAGCACCAGGGGTTAATGCCTGTCACTTCAGGGGTTCAGTGTTCATTGGAAGAACAGTCAGGGCTGTGCACTGCTGCGTGCCTGCAGGCTGCCAGACGGGCAGCGCTCTGAGCGTGCCTCCACACGGACTTCGGCTTTGCAAAACTGACCACGTGCTTGGAATGACTTAAGCATTTTTCTCATGTCTTTCAGATTTCAGGACAAAAAAAAATAATACTTTTTAACCCAAGTACAGTCAGTTAATGACACATTTCTATAAAGAGAATTCAACTTCAACTAGGCAAGCTTGCTCATTGCTACGTTGATTAGTACTGCAGAAAACCAGTTCCACAAATGTAACAGTAAGAAAACCATACACGATTCACTGCCAGCACGGATTCAGGTAAACATCTGAACGCCAACCTGCACCTAAAACCACTGAAACTAGAGTTAAAGCACAGAGCAGTTACAAACTGTAAACCAACCACAGTTACGAGCCAGTTACCAAAAGGGTTGTTTTGGGGAAGTCCCTTACGTCCTGCCCTCTCCACAGAAATGACGGCCGTGCATTTTACCTTTTGCAGAGCTGGATGCAGGTGCTGGTCTGGATGACCTCTTGCGCTGTCCATTCTCTACAGTTTCCTGTGAAGCGGCAGAATCCTCTGTTCTTGAATTTCTTCTAATTGGAGTTTTAGACTTTTCACAATTCTCTTTTGTCTCATTACTAATAAAGTGGGACAAAATATTTCTGATGAAGTGTAAGAAGAATTACGTTTTTCTATGCAACTCAGACAAGCTGAAGGATGGACTTACACAGGTACCAGTTCCGGACTATTAGCACTGAAGATATGAAATGCTAGAGATACCAGAAGTTTTATCAGATGAAGAATGACCTGAGTAAGCCAGAGTACAGTCCATTTCTATTAAAAATTATCAGAGGATACAGAATTGAGAAGTCCTCAAAGAGAATATTTTCAACATTAGAAGACCAAGAAATTAGATGCATTATAAATTGTCTGCTCTGTTTTCCACAGGTGCCACCATTACTGAAGTCTAGGAAAAGCAAACAAGTCACATTAGAGACTGCTATGATATGGGAATACAGAGTTGAAATTGCAGATGAACATAAGGAGGAATTATGAACCCTTAAATTGCCAGCTTGTTTCCACTAAAAAGACTCAGCTAACTGATGTACATTATTTCTTCACATAATAAAAAGGAATATTTAAAACATTCTTGAACATTTATGGCATACTTCTTTTCTTTTATAAGAAATAGTAACAGGCCATGGAAACAGAAGGCAGTGTGGAAATCCATGTTTCTTATTGCTGAGACAATAAATGGAGCATAATGTGTTATAATTGAACTCCATTTATGTTTTACTACTATTTGCCCTGCAAACTCACCCTGACAACTGGGGCTTCTCTTCAACGTATTAATGCCAGACAACTTCCAATGACCACGTAGTTTCTGAATACTAAGCTGAACTTATCATACATGAATTAAAAGGCAAGCAATTAAGCAAATAAACAAATCTGCTGATAATAGAAAAGAAGAAAGACTCCTTTCACGCCCTTGTTCTGGTACTTGCAAGATTTCACAAAAGGATGCCCTAATCAGAGAACTGATGGAAAATACACGTAGCAGACCTGTGCGTTTCTCCTACAGTATCCATATTTCAGAGGAAGCCCTACTTCAAAAGAAAGAAACTACTACAGAGATTTGCACAAGTAAGAGATTGCACAGGTAACAGGCTGATGAAACAGAATATGCTTTGCCAATGTAAGGAAAGACAGTCAAACACATTCTCAAGCAGGGAAACAGAGTAAAGGAGACCACAGAAGCACATGGATTGTCAGAGATACAAAATAAACATTGAAAGCCATTTCCCCACAGGTCAGCACTATGGGCAATCAAGTCACAAAACTGGTCTTCCAGTAAGGAACCAATAAGCAACGACAGCCAGTTACTTCTAGGGTTATCTGGAGGTGTGTGTCAGCCAATTGAGCACCATCAGCTGAAGATGGCTTACTGGAGATAACAGCTGAAGAGTTCAAATAAGTATCCATCAACTTGGATTGCTCTGTAGGGACCAACAACTCTCCTCTGGTTTTCTAGAAGGAAACGAAGTTGGTCCAAGTAAAGGTATTTCTAGTGCTCTGCATGCTGCAGGGCTCCTCCAATGCTTGTGTCATGAATCACATCACCTTGGGGCTCGGAGCTGACCACTGTGAATATCAGACATGACCAGACTTTACTGTTTCTCTGAAAACCTTCCTTCTTTCCAGAAAAAGCATCAGTGCAGAAAAATCAAAACAGAAACGTACTTGAGATAATCTGATGTACTGAATGACAGTCCAAATATGGAGAATCCTCTCATCTGCCAATTGTCTCCACTTCACCTTTTTAGAAAAATTCTATCCTAAAAAAAAATCAACCTTTCAGTCTGTCCTTCATACAACTCTGGAAGGATCCCAGCCCACATGAAGGTAAACAGAGGTAAATGTTCATTTCAGAGTCTTTCCTGATACAAGAAAGTAAACTGCCTTTCCTCCCTCACCCACTTTATTTCCTGATGGACTGACAGCAAGCCACACCATTAACCCTGGCTTCTGGTATCACTTCACTTAGAGCAGGGCAGCACCAAGACTATGGCCAGTTGTACCAGCCTTTACCAAAGAAATCTTATAGGTTTGACATTAGAGCTGCCTAAAGAGTGCAAGAGCTAGGTGGCTTTAGAATTAACAGAAACTGATCTCGAATACAGTATTTTTCTGACAGAACACAACCATTCAAAATTTATTCTTCTAACTAGCAAAAGTCTTAACTAGGACAAGACAAAGCTTCTACCAGGCTTTCCTATCAGGTTTCAGCCAAGTGTCAGCAGGAAAACACAGGAAATCTGCAGAAAACAGTAACACAAATTGCACATATAAACTGTAAGAAGAAAGCCTTTTACAAAGTCCTACTCCCAAAAGACAAAAATTCCCAACAGCAGTTCTGCAGGCTTTGGGGGTTGCATTTTTGATTTGTTCTCAGAAAAAAAAACAAATACTAGAACCATCAAGACCCTTCCAGGACGTGAAACACTTAGGTCTGAGTGAACAGGAGGAGACACTGTCCAAAGCATGAAGACAGACTTGGGAGAAAGTTATCTTACATTCTGTATTTCAGACACATTTTAGAACAGTTTCCTAGCAGAATACCTGAGTAGGGAAGAAAAAGTATGGCAAAGAAAGTGCACAACCAAGCAGAGGATTTTTGTTTTAAATTAGTGCAATTGAAGCAAAGAGGAAAGGACTTCTTTGCACGAAAGCTGTATCTATTCTGAATCTATATTATAAACTGTCTCCTTACCTTTGACCAGCAACTACTGGAGCATTTGTTTCAAGTTCTACAAGAGAAAAAGATAGTTTTTAGGTCCACTGTAGAAGTACATACTTACTAACAAGGCATGGCTATCTCACAGTTCTCTTGTTATGTGTTAGGCCTGACAAATAAGTTTCTCTTGTCTATTGGTACTCTCAAAGCAAATTAATCTAACTCATCTAGTGAGGCAGAATTCAGGCAGAGCTCTGATGAGGGCCCACACCAGCTGCAAAAAGAAGTGAAAGGAAACTCTGAAGAAAGAAACTGCAGAGAAACTTTCTAATAAGGTCTACAGTCCTCTCCCTTAAAAATTCTACATTAGTCAGTTTATTCCTCTCAAGGCTTCTATACTCTTATAGTTTTAAACCTTAAAAATACTGATCTGAATATGCCATACGTTTGACATAAAGATTTTACTTTAACACAACCACCTGAAAGCAGTATCTCCTAATGCATTTTGTAGGAAGGTGCAGAAAGGAACACACATTTCTGAAGCTGTTACATTTCTGTTAAGTTGCAGAATCCTTCTGGAGGTGCCAAAGAGCAGTATCCTCTGCCTTCCTCCTCCTTCTTAGAGATTTCATAAATAACTCCCACTGCTTTTCCTTTGAGCATTCACAACAGCAGTGATTTCCATCACACCATTCTTCCAACCTCTTTTTTTTTTAATTTTTTTTTTTTACTGTCTATCATTTCATCATTCCTATATCTACCACTTCACCGAGATGGAGTACCAAATGCTGTGCCTCATGAGAAACTGCAACCTATCTTGAGATCATCACTGAAATGCATTATCTTAGCTCACTGTTTGATGATTACATTGCCTGTGCTGGAATCCACCTCACCCTTAAGCATCCCTCAGTGTCTCTGACAATGGCTTTGCCTTTGAGATCAGTTCAGTGCTCCACATTTGCTATAAAGGTGCACAAGGAACAAAGCCATGAAAAGAGTAAGAAAACAACCCTAGCCTTGTTATGGAACATGAGATTCTTCAGTGGAAGTGTACGTTACTGTGCCCAAAAACCTGTCTCAGTAAGAAAAATAGAATGAGGAAAAAAAAGTTGCTCTTTCTGTCTACTCAAAATGTGATCAGGCAGAATACCCACAGCAAAAATTGGTCAAGACTAGTACTTTCTTCCCTGAGCAGGAACTCCATATGGCTACATATGTGCCAGTACAAGGAGACAGATGAAAGCAAGGCAGGGTGTGTGCACACCTTGAAAAAGGACCTTCATGAAAGCCACTGAGTATCCTGGGGCTTTATTCCTTGTCATGCTACATACCGCACAGTGATGGAAGTGGCACCTCCTATGTGCAGGTCCACATCTGTCCATTTTCCTCACTCATCTTGGGAATTACATTCATAAAACACTGCAGTATTGATGTACATGATAATATGTGGCAACAACAAAAAGCCATCTTTGGGTTGGAACTAGATGGTCTTAAAGGACTTTTCCAAACCAAAGCATTCCATAATTCTATGATCTGCCATGGCTCCATCCTTGAAACAATGCAGAGTTCAATAAAAGCTTTCAATGGAAAGATAAATAAATGAATGAGAGGATTAGAACTCTAAAACTTATACTCCCAGCACTGCTTTGAAGTGTCCTATGCAGAAGAAAAACTCCTATTTGCTCTTAACAAAACTTCAAGGCTCAAACACATTGAGTGCTATCACAATGAATCCAGTCTTTCAGGCCTGCCACTGAGTATCTAAAAGCTGCTTTGGTGATTTCCTCCTTGCTTTATTCATTCTCCTGCTGGTACTCCAATGAGGCTTTGGAGACTTCTAAGGCACAACATATATAAAGGAAATAAAAATAATAAATAATAAAATAAAAAATAAAAACAAAAATAATGAAAAAAACCCTGCCAAACACTGGTAAGTTTTATATGGTTATCAAAGTGTTCATGATTTACCATTTTCACTTAGAAACACAATGAGCTTAGTTCACCTAAATTCTGCTTTTCCAAAGTAAAATTTACCTGTTCTTTGAACAGTACTTTCTGATGTGGCAACTGAACTTTTTTTCTGCGTTAAATGTTGAGAGGATGCTAGAATAGAAGTGGAGGGGAAAAAACATTATTTTCAAAGATTTTTTTTGTTGTGCAACTGGGCTTCTTTTACAAAACAAAGCATCTTCCCTCTTACTGCATTTTTACATTCACAAATATATTTTTTTAATCCATATTCTACTCTCCCACCCGCAACAAACACCTCCTCAGTTTGAAAGCAAACAATGGAGAAACAAAAACCACTCACACACAAAACCCATCAGCAAACCTACCCCAAGCATGATTTCCCAAAACAGATAAGCGATGCAGTTAAATATCATCAAGCTATTTTTAAAGGCAATGTTTTGTCACTAGACCAAGAAACTAAAGGAAGACCTAAAAGAGGTCTTTGTTTTGCATCTCTTTCTTGCTTCTTGAGGAGAAACAGCATCACTGTTAATGAATCGATACCCTCATTCTTCAATTAAAGCTCAGAAGCACCAACTGCACTCCCAGGACATCCTTAGTCAATAGGACGACGTGACTTATGTTTTTTTAGGTTGCCTTGTTAAAAACAAGATAGTAAACCAATACCTGTTATGCAAATGCCTTTCAGTCTTCCCTTGGGTAAGATAATAAACATACCAAGAACACAGAGACATAAAGGTTCCAATTTAGATAAAGAATATTCATTCAATTTGTAAAAACACATGTACATTCAGATGCCTACATCACTGTCCCAAATCTGAAGAGAAAGTATGCACTTTGCTATCAGAACACAGCTTGCTTCAGACTTGCAAATAACTCAATCCTCACTCTTGATGCTGAAGTCAGGTACATTTTCTGTTTTGTTCTTACACACTAAGTCACGGAGCAGCAAGAGCATTTGGAAAGTGCTATCACTGCTTCCTGCTTTGAGATTGCTGTACAGTCTTACATCATGCTGCTCCTGCCAACAACTTTTTCTCCTAAGAAAGCACAATTCCTTCTGTGAAGCTCAAAGGAAGTATTTCCACCTGCTAGTAGCGCACAGCTAAGGTACACGTCAAGCCATGGGGAAAATTTATGCTTAAACCGAAGCTCTTGTTTCCACTGATTTATGTGGATTCTATTTTCCACGGTTTTATCTTCTAGAAGATAAAATTGACAGTATAAAGCACAATGGATATTCAAATAGCTTGCTTTAAGAGCAATGGCTTATTTCCACATAACTTCCAACAGGTTAAAGTGGCATCAAGAACAAGCAGTGATGTCATGAATAACATCTGTCAATGCTAAAAGTAAAATTATAAAGGAAACAAGCTAGAAAGGAGGGGATTTTCTGTACCTATACACAATTTACTCATTTTTATTTTTGTCTCTGAAACGAGCATTTTCATTTTCCCATGTGCATAATTTTTTATTTTTATTTTTTTTTGTGCCACAGTTTAGCCATTTCCCTGGAGGGCTAAGGCTCCCATACAGGGAACTTGTATTGTTAAGATTAATACAAAATATCAGAATTAAATCCATATATAAAATAAGTTATAAATGTAAACAGACTCTGAGAAGACCAAAGCAGATCTACACAGCTGATCAGGAGGGGCATGAATATACTCTGCAGCAAGCTGGCAGGGCTCATTAGCTTTAAATTGGATTTGATGTGGGTAGGGGATGTACTAATGAGGAACAGAGAAGTCAAGGAACACTGACACTTTGGGAAGCCATGGGGTAACACCTCAGATTTGCCCCAGAGGCTTTTGCGAAGGCTCCTCCAAGGAAGCAACGAGGCCAATAGCCCAGCTGAGGAGCCTCTGCACAAATGCATGAAGCATGAGAATTAAGCAGGAGGGGATGGAAACTGTAGTGCAATTAGGAAACTATCACCTAATTGCTACCACAGAAACACATTGAGTTGATTCATTCAAGTGAAATACTACAGCTGAGGGCAACAGGCTTTTTAGAAAGGACAGACAAGACAGGGCTGGGGAGTTGCCCTCTACGTTAAGAGGGAGACAGAGTGCTGCTGCCTCTGAGAAACAGTCACGATTAGGCTGAGAGCTGGTGGGTGGAAATAAGGGACCGGACCAATAAAGGACATCTGGTGGTCAGGTCTACCACAGGTACCTGATCAGATGGAGCCTGTGGACGAGGCCTTGCTCCAGCTACAAAAGCCATTGTGCTCGCAGTCTCTTATCCTGATAGGGGATTTCAACCACCCCAATGTCTGCTCAGAAAGCAGCTCAGTGGGCTGCAAACAATCCAGGAGACTCCTGGAGTGCGTTTATGATAACTTCAGTGCCCAGGTATTGGACAGACCAACCAGTGCTGAAGGACTATTAGATCTGGGGCTCACAAATGCAGAAGAAATCATTAAAGAGGTTCAGACCGGAGGCTGCCTGGGCTGTAGCTACCATACCTTGGTCAAGTTCAGGATCTCAAAGAACACCGGCCAGGCAAGGAGTCAAGTAAGGACCCTGAACTTCAGGAAAGTGAACTACAGGCTGTTTAAGGAATTACTGGAAGAGATCCCATAGGAAACTGTCCCTAGGTACAAAGGAATAGAACAGAGTTGGCAGCGCATTAAGGATACCCTTCTGAAAGCACAAGAGCTCTCCATCCTCCAGCAGAAGAAATCAGGAAGACGAGACAAGAAATCTGTATGGCTGAGCAAGGGGCAGCTGGTCAAACTGAAGGAAAAGAAGGAAAAGTAGAAGCAAGGATGGACAGCCTGGGAAGAGTATAGGTATAATGTCCAGATTTGCATAGATGACATCAGGAAGACAGAGACATAGATGGAATTCAACTTGGCAAGGGATGTAAAAAACATCAAGAAGGGATTCTTTAAATATACTGGTCTTAAGACAGGCAAAGGGGAGTGTACCCCTTCTTATAAACAAGAAAGGAGAACTGCTTTTTTCAGATATGGAGATAGATGAGGTACTTAAAAGAGTTCTTGGCTTTGGTCTTCACTGCCAGTCAGGCTTTCCAGGCCTCTCGTGTCCCTGAACTTCTAGGCAGGGTCTGGTGAGCAATATCCCTTTCACTGTAAGACTGGAGCAAGTCTGAAACCACCTCACGAAGCTGAATGTGTACAAGTCTATGGGGACAGACAACACACATCCTAGGGTTCTGAAGGAGCTAGCAGATGCAGTTGCCAAGTTTGTCTCCATTGTATTTGAAAAGTCATGGCTGGCAGACAAGGTTCCTAGTAACTAGAAAAAAGAAAACATCACTCCCATTTTTAATAAAAAGACAAAAGAAGACTACAGAGCTTCATCCCTGTGGCTGAGAAGATCATGGATCCTCCTAAAAGAGATGTTAAGGCACATGTGAGCTCAGAAGGTGATTCGAGACAGCCAGCACAGCTTCATTAAGCACAGATTGTGTCTGATCATCCAGCTGCCTTCTGTGATTGAGTGATGGCATCAGTAGACAAAGAAAGGGCAGCTGATGTCGTCTACCTGGATTTCTACAAGGCCTCTGACATAGTCCTATTCTACATCCTAAACTCTAAACTGGAGATATATGATGTTTAAGGCTGGACTATTTGGTGGATAAAGAATTGGTTGGATTGTCATACCCAGAGAGCTGTGGTCCACAGCTCTACATCCAAGTGGAGGGCAGTGATGAGTGGGTGTCCCCCAGGGATCTATCCTAGAACAGGTGCTCTTTAACATCTTTATCAATGACACAGATGATAGGATTGAGTGTACCCTAAACAAGTATGCAGATGACACCATAGAAGGAAGAGACACCATTCCTCCTTCACAGGAGCTCCTCTCCTATGAAGAAAGTTGAGGAAGTTGGACTTATTTAACTTGGAAAAGAGAAGACTCCAGAAGACTCCACCTCATTGTGGCCTTACAGCACTTAAGGAGAGCTTATAAGCAGGAAGGGGATCAACTTCTTACATGGACTGACAGCAACAGCACAAGGGGGAATGGCTTTAAACTAAAAGAGGAGAAATTTAGGATAGATGTTATGAAACAATTCTTTACGCAGTGGACAGTGAGGCCCTGGTACTGTGGCCCAGAGAAATTGTGGATGCACCATCCCTGGAGGTGCTCAAGACCAGGATGCATGGAGCCCTGGGCAGGCTGATCTGGTGGGTGGAAGCCAGCCTATGGCAGGGGGCTTGGAGCAAAATGATCTTTAAGGTCTCTTCCAACTCATACCATTCTATGATTCTATTATGTACTGGTTTAAAAGACATCTGATGCACCCAATTGCCATTGCTGATACATCCAATCTTTCTCCCACTTCTCAAAGTTATGTGAAGTCACTCCTCAGTTACGCTCACACCAAATATCACATATAAGCAGAAAATGAAAACAGATTAAACATTTGAAATGTGGATCTCGATGAAATTTAAGTCTACATATTAACCTAATATTAGAATTAAAAGATGTCACCCTACAGTATCTGCATTTTATAACATTCAAAGAAGAAAGCACCAAGGACGTTCACAAAAGCAATTTCAGTTTCTATTCAAGAAGCGTGGCAGTAGACTCACCTGTATTCTGTAGCAGTTCCTGATGTGTTCCTGTTTTATCCTCCACCAAGCCACCCCCAGTCTGCTCAGCCGGTAAACTGCCATGGTTACTGCCATTAGTGCCTGGTGTCGCAGGTGCAAGCTCTGGGATTGCTGGAGTGGTTACAGCTGACAGTGCACTTGTAGGAGTGCTTGTTGATAAGCTTGAAGATGTAGAAGCAGAAGCAGTAGCAGCAGTGCTAATGCTTACATTGCCAGGCCCAGAAGTGCTCTGTTTTGTAAGACTGGGCGCTGGAGGTGTCACAGTTTTATTGTCTAGTTCTGCTGGTGATTGCTCTGTTCCCAAGCTACCTGGGACTGATGTTGTTTCCAGCCCCTGACCTTCTGCTTCTCCATCCAAGGCATACTGCTCTTCTTTCTCAAGGGAGCCAGTGACTTTCTTGCATGCTTTTGTCAGCAAGAGTTGGCCAATTTTGTCTACTTTTCCCTTTCCTTTACTAGAAGAAACAGGACTTCGTCTGTTCCCAGGTCCTGGACTACTGGTAAGAAGAGGTGAAACCACAGGTCCAGGCTGCGTGGCTGTAAGAGGGCACTGGTCGCTTGACCCACTGCTCTGACAAGCAGCTTCTTCAGGGCTTGAGTCCTTTGCTGGCTGTGCAGGAAGATGCGAAGGAACATTTGGAGAAGTTGTAGCAGGAGAAGGCAGCTGAACAGGAGTTGCCAAGGGATTAAGAACGAGTGGCCTGCTTGTGGGAATACTAGGAGCAGGGCTGCTAGAGGACGTGCTAGGAGGAGCAGGTGCAGAGGAAAACTTAATGTTCTGGGGTATATGTAAAGGGCCCACAACCGCAACTGACTGAGGCATTAGGTTAGAGTTAGACGTCATCGAGGCTGTGGGAATCGTACTTGGTTGAGAGCCTTTCATAACCTGAATTATTGAGGAAGAGTTTATAAAAACTGGTGTAATGAACTGTGGCCGTGCATTAGACTGAGCTGCTGACTGTCCCTCAGAAACCATAACTTTGTTTCCTACATTAGGCATTGTGACAACAGTAGACACTAGTGCAGGTTGTAAGTGAGACGGCAATGGTGCTGATGTATTAGCAGAAGATGTAATGGGGTTTGAAGTTACAAAAACTGTTATCTGGCTGGGAGGTAAGGGAGCTGAAATAGAAGAACTGACCGGCCTCTGCATTACTGGAGGAACACTCTGAGAAACGTTTGAGTTTATTTCTCCTGGTTCCTGATGCCCTAGATTTGAACAGGGCTCATTACTTTGAGGCAAACTAAGTGAATTACATGGCTCTTTGCTAGAGGATGTATCTTGCAGTGGAGGAATGACAGCTATCTTTTTTATCTCCTCCACAGTGGTAACTACTGGTGTCATTTCAAGACCAGAGAGTCCTGGGGGCTTAATGGTTACATTAGGAGCTCCAGAATTATCAAGAAGTTGACTTAAAGAAGTTGGTGCTTCCCTCATAGCTGGAGATACTGTGGCTTTACTTTCCTCCAAAACTGGAAGCTTACCCGTGTCTAAGGCTTGCCCATCTTTTTTTGACTGCTCCTCTAGAACCAACGTATTTATTTCTGGAGTAGGGATACCTTTTAGTTCAGTGCTGTGCTGGTCTTTGTTACCTTGGACACTCTGCGCACTTTGACATTCGTTATCTTGAGGAACGCTAAGGCTCTCTTTATTGTCTTCAGGAATGCCAGTCATAGCAGGTGCAGAAACTGCAGGACTCTGACTACTTAGCATGTTATTATTTTGGAAACTTGTAGTAACAGGTGTTGGCAAAGAAGTGGGACCAACCATTATATTCCTTTGCACATCTACATTCTGCAAAAGAGATGGATTCTGTGGAGTAGTCAATGATAATTTTGCTGCTTTTGAATTCTGTCTGCCAGGACTTGGTGTTGTTTTCCTGCTGGATCCAGGACTGGACCTCCGACTATTGCTTGGACTTGCTCTCTTAGTTCCTCCAGCGTTGGTTTGCTTTCCTGAATTAACAACACTTTCCAATTTGTGTGACTGTGGAGCAGCAAAACTAGACTGACTGTTAATCGTGAGATTTGATGGGGCTTGTCCGATGGCCTTCAAAGTAGTAGGATTAAGACCCTGCTGATCAAATCCTCTACTGAGATTAGGTCTGGGAGGTAAAGGAATATTAATCTGGGGAGGGAAAAGACCAGCTATAGAAGCATTGAGTCTCTCTGGAGACAGGCTTATTTCTGAGGGTTCTGTGCTAGGCGGACGGTTATTAGGAGTCTGAGGATAGTATGGCCTTGGGCTTGCTCTGTTTGGGGTTTTAGGCCTTGAAGTTTGTGATGGGGTAGCAACATTAGGAAAATGGTGAGCGAGAGAGCCAGGCAGAGAATTAGACTGCTGTTGAGGACTTGCACCTTGGGTGGTTGAAAGTGGGGACGGTCCAGGTTTGGCTCCTGTCATCATTAATTGGTTCTGTGAAACAACTAAATGAGATGTCAAATTATTCTGAGCTCCTGATGATGAAGGGCCTTCAGTTCCACCTCCTTCTGGAAGGGAGGATACTGATGAAACTTCTCCCAGAGGTGAGCTGGAAGGATTCTGTACGTTATCTTGATAAACCACTTTTCTTGAATTATTTCCCAGAGAAGGATTGCCTGGCAAGGAAATTCTCTGTTTATCAGGAGACAGAGGCACAGATCCAGGACCCTGTAGATTGACCATTACTGGCATGTTACTGCCCTGCTGCATGGGTATTCGTTGGGCATCTGGATTCAGAGGCCCTCGAGATGGATGAACTTGTGGTACAGGAAGCCTGACTGACTTGGAATCCTGCTGCATCATAAGCATCATCATCATCTGCTGCTGTTGCTGTGATGTTTGTGGTGGTGCCTGAGCTTGCTGTGGTGGCAGCTGTGGCTGCTGCTGCAGCTGCTGTGGCTGCTGTGTATGTGGCATAAGCTGAGGTGGCATCTGCTGAAGTTGTCTTTGTTCCACTGGCTGAGAAGGATAACCTAAGAGAACACAGTGATACATTGGTCAAAACCAAAAATCGGAGAAAGCAGAATTTATGTAATGAATGACATCAGATAGGTGTAGTTAGGAGAGACTGTTTATCCTCTATAACAGCCACATTAATGAAACAGGCTTTATAAACAAGGGAAATGATTTTGCTTAAAGTGTTTTTTAAGAATTATGAATGACCTGTGTGACACTGAATGGGAGGTCTCTAACACACCAGTGACTAGCTATCACTCTGAATTCACAACACCAAAGAGTTGTTCACCACAACAACTCAAAGAGTCTCTACACCTGTCCACAGGCCTGTTACTGCTTTCAAATGCAGAGTTAACCAAATTAATTATCCTCAAAACAAACACAGAAGTTATAAAGACAAGATCTGGAATGCCTGTTAGGTATCTGACCATTCCCACTGTACAAAGTAGAATTTACCATGTATCACTGTATCACTTCACCAAAACAAGTGCTAAAAGGAACACACGTAGCGTACAATCCTTCCCATGAATAAAGGATAATTCCAACAGTAATCTCCATCTCTTCATTCTGAAAAATCAACTACTGACTTTAAGACACCAATCTGTGCTACTGCTAGTACAGAAATCTATCAAATGTGATATTGCTATGTAATTCTACAGTACTCAGCATGATACCTGCAATTGGGTGATACACATGGATGCATCCATCTCTTCATTTAGAGCTAATTCAAAGAGTTTAAATAAAGGAATCAGTTATTTACTAGGAGAAAAAAAATAAGCTTGGACTTGACTGTGCAAGAATGTACTGTCACAAAGATCAGCGAAAGCTCTACTGTAGTTACAACACTTAATATTCACCTGGTGGCCTGCTTCCAAAATCTGAAAGTTTAGGGCCTGAACTGTCTAAGTTGATTCCTTGATCTCCAGATGCTGATGACTGATCGCTTTCTTCCAGGCCGCCTGGGCGTGGTTCTGAAGAGCTGAAAGAAAAATAATCACTGTTTAGATACAGCTGTAACATCAGTGCTTAGATCCTACTTCCACAACCATCCCTGCACCTGGCTAACCTGCAAGTAACTAACGGAAACAAATCGCTGCCTCAGGTACAGCGCAGCAGATGTGAACGCAGCCCAGGACCACCAGCAGACAATTCTGGGCCTTTAATACTACTCCTGAAGAGACAAGCTGCCTGCTGCTTTACTGACCCAAAGCATTTGTTTCTTTCCTTTGTTTCTGCCTTCAATCTGAGTTTTATAACTAAAAGAATGTCTGTGGTTACTCCAAATTCATATGTAAATAGGTTTCCTGATGGATCTAAATAGGCTTCCCTCAAATGCTGTTGTGCCATCTGTACAGGTAAGTATTGTATGTATATGCACTGAGCTTTAATGGCAGCACCACACTCCCAGGGGAGACTAGCTCAGGGCACCACACCACTATCCATGTCACAGCACAAACATACTGACACATCAGGCACTCAAGGCCATCCACCAGAGCACACAGCTCTGTGGGACGTGGTCCCTGTTCCAGGTGAACCTAGGGGACAATATAAAGTTGTCAAGATCCAACATCCAATGCTTCCACTGGATCACAACAGCTTTTGCAGGCTTAGAACATGCTTTCACAGCTATCACGTGTGGTCAGAGGACATAAGATCAAGAGGGATGAAGAGTATCGGCCTATCAGTTTCATGAACATACCAAGGCTGCAAGGAGATCTATGTAATTAAAGCTCTCCATTCAAACTAAAGACACTGCCTGCAAGGAGAGGCATAGTTCTACAGAAATTATGAGGAAAAAGAAATTCTCAGCCAAATGAGCATTTGAATTACATAAAGATTTACCTGACAGTAACAGCCAGCTTCTAGCATCTGGACAGCTGGCAGCAAGAAACCCAGGAAACCTCAATGTTCCATTAATTATCCAGTGCTCAGAAAGTAGGGAGTGATTTGGAAGTCCCTGAATCTTCACCGGCCAACAGGGGAGGGTCAAGGAAAGGCTCTGCCCCAGAAGGTGGTGGGCACAGCCGCAGTGCTCAGGGAGCACTGGGACACTGCTCCCAGCCATAGGGTTTGGGCAGTGCTGCGTGGAGCCAGGAGTGTTTTCCTTCCAACTTGGGATGTTCCATGTTTCTGTGATTTCTTAAAAATGGGGATGGGGACTGCAAATGTCGCAGTTAAGGGTCAGATAAAAAGCAGTTGCAGAACTGCAGAACACACGAGCAGGCCTAACCTAGCAAGCTGTCTTTGTGCAAAACCAATTCTTCCAAAACACCTCCTGCCAGATGGGAGCCATCAGGGAAGCTGCAAAACAAAACCTTGCTGAACTCGAGTTTTGTTCTCTAGCAACCAGGAACAGCGATTACTGCAGGGACAACTGCTGCTACAGATTCTGGGAAATTTAAACACAAACTGAATTTCAATTGCAGCTGCACTTTACTGAGCCCATTCAACAACCACCAGGTTAAGAAGCCCACCACATTCTGGATACACGTAACAAGCAAGACAGTGACTCTGTGTGAGAGGGACAACCATTCCGTATTTGTTCTTCCCTCTTACTGCTTTCAGTGCAAAAACAAACCAGCTTCACAGCATGGATTAGCAGCTTTCTAAGGGAACTTTAGCTCTGCCACTGCATCGCTGTGCACGGCTCACAGATGTGAACCTGCAGTCAGAGCACAAAGAGAATGTCAGAAGAGAAAAAAAAAACAAGACTAAGCAGAAAAATAAACACCCACCAGCAAACAAACAAACAAAAAACGAGAGCTGCAGATGCTGACTTAACAGTTAGAAATAAAAGATACAAGGAAGACACTGCAAACTTCATAACAGCAATTGTCTCCTGGGAGATTCCGGAGGAGCTTTATCTATTCATTTACTGATATTCCAGGCCATGCTGAGGCTGCACGATCATCAGTAAGAGCAATGAAAACAAAACAAGGCTTTAACAAAGCTTTTCCTTAACGAATGCTAATTATCAACACAAGGATGTATTTTCTTTCGCTGCAAATGATCAGCAGTGCCCGCTGCTGCTGCACAGAGCACTGTAGGTAGTGCCACGCAACATGAACGTTTCTGATACAAACATTCCAGTTACTTTTTGAAAGGTACCTGGATAGCTTTTTAAACAACAGATAGATTTTTGATTCAAGTCTCTTTGAAGGGTCTTAAAGGGTTTGAAAGCAGCAAGATGCTCATTCCAAGGCACAACAATGTTACACACTAAGTGTATTTTGGCCACATAATTTTCATGCCATAATTTCTGTTGATTTAATTTGAAATCACCTGGGCTGTTTTTCAGCAGTTTGAGCTGACAGGCTGTACAGATGACAGTACAACTAAATGGCAGGTATGTGATGCTTCCTCTGAGTCTCTTAAACTGGCATGCTTTGCCTTACTTTCTCTATTCAGCACTTCTACATCAGTGAAATGCAAGCATTTCCTGCGCTTTATGGCAGCACTATGAGATAAAGGCAGTTAAGGACTGTCACAAACTATCACTTGCAATAGATAACACAAATTTGGACAGTTCTGTGCAGTAAATTTGTGCGAACTTCTTCCATTCTTTTCCAAAGCAAACGGGAAAACAAAAAAAAAGCACAAAACCCACAGAAGGTTCACCATATGGATTCCCACAGCCACAGCTCAGGTATACAGTAGATAAAGAGATATACTGTATCTGCCTGTACCATTTCCATTTTATCTGTATAAAGGCACAGCAGCAGTAGTCTGCCATCTGTGCTGGTATCAGTGCACTGCCAACAGCAAAGGTTTACAGGACACCTGGCCAACAAAGAATATGCCAGTCAATGAGGAATGAAAAGATTCAATAATATCATATTTCCACTACAGATATGACAATTTATTTTCTGTCATGAATTATCTCATTGGCCTATTCCTCTCAAGGATTTTCCTCCTAATCTCTTCTAGGCTAGGAAGACCAGTGTTGCTTGAGCTTGTTATCCCCACACCTAGAGAGCACCACACTCCAACTCCTAGCTGCAGCTTCAACTAAGAGAAGTCCAGCTCAGTTCCAGGCAGAAAAACAACAAAATATACATGTATCCCAGAAAACAACCCCCTTCAAAAATCTATACAACATATTGTTATACAAAGGCTTATAATTCTTCTTAAAGTGCTTCCCAAACTTTGACTGTGACTGTCAGCCTCCTCTTCCAACACCGAGGCCCCAGGAATCCACTGACATGAAAAAAAACACCTTCTCATCTCTTTTACCCGGTAAATGCAGCAAACTTTGCTATTTTAAACAGATGTATTACTTAACTAACATGTTTTCATGTTCTTGATCCTGAATGAATTTTGCAGAGGCAGACTTGCCATTAAGCTATCACTTGAGTGAAACTGCTAGCATAAGAAACATTGCAGTTCTGACCACACACTTGCTGAAAACATACTGACAGGTTGCCTGCAGAACTTTCCCATATCCCTTAAAAAATAAACAAAACAACAGTGTAATATTAAACCTACTTTGTTTGTTCCAGTTGTTGGTTAGTTTTCTTTTTCCTTGGAGGCTTCTTCTTTTTTGGTTTACTGGCATTCTGACTATTTGGTTTGTTGTTCACACCAAAGTGTCCTGCTGATATATCACTTTGTAGAAGGTTAACCAAGAGTGGACTGGTGAGAGTGACATCTTTATTGACAGGAAAACCAGGATTTTGTCCACAGGAGATCTGATTCCCATTTGGTGTTCCACTAAACCCAGAACTGAATGGCAGCCCGTGGCCAGAGAAATGACTCCCCGAAGCGTTGTTGTTTCCTTGCATTGCCTGCATATGGGAAGGCACCATATTTGACTGCTGCACAGGAACATCAGGTAACATCTGCGTCAGGTTCACATCATTGTTTGTGGTAGTAGTAGTATCCCCAAGTTGCTGAGACATATGGGGGCCAGGCCCAGTAGGTCTTAAAACTTGCCCTTGTATTCCCATAACCTGAGAAGGATTACCATTCACAGGGCCTTGCTGAGCCATCATCTGCCCAGTGAACTGCACCATGTTTCCTTGCATGTTTGGGGTTGGTCCTCTCATCAGCTGAGCTGGCCCCGACATAACACTGGACTGGTTTTGAGTATTAAAAGGCTGTTTATTTCCTTGCATTTGAGTGGTCATCATCTGTTCCATCATTGAGTTTGGCTGTAACAAGACCTGACTTTGAGGTCCCATCATCTGATTGTGTGTAGACATCATCTGTTGTCCCTGCTGGGAAATCATCTGTTTGGGTGGGGTCATCCTTTGGGGTGAAGGACCAAGATTTTGATTTTGTGGTGTTACCATCATTTGGCCTTGTGGCATGAGCTGAGTTCGAGAAAGTATCATCTGGTTCTGATTCAGTGCTCCCTGAGCCTGAATATTTACCATCTGTCCTTGAGAGGATACAATTTGCTGATGCATTCCCATAAGCTGAGACTGTGGTCCTTGTTGAGGCTGTCCCTGTATGTTGCCCATGTTAACTTGTGGCACTCCACTAGTACCAGCCTGCTGGTTATTCATATTTCCATGAAGTCCCATTAAATTGGTCTGCATCATATTTGGTGGGCCGTGTGGTGCCTGCATCTGATTTTGAGGAGGCCCAGATCCTTGGCCACCTTTAAAGGAAAAAAAAAAAAAAAGAAAAAGAAAAAGCTGGTTAAAAACTGATGGGAGCAATACAAAGTTGTCAAATTTGATGTTGAATAACTACTCCAAATTCACTTTTCCTCTTTTTCAACTGAACTGGAAAATTGGGCTTATTTG
Source organism: Cyrtonyx montezumae (assembly GCF_038088225.1). Lineage (NCBI taxonomy): Eukaryota > Metazoa > Chordata > Aves > Galliformes > Odontophoridae > Cyrtonyx > Cyrtonyx montezumae. The sequence continues at coordinate 888,589 of NW_027072100.1, read as the reverse complement.
CAGTCCTGTGCTATGATATTTGATGCCACAGATAAACACTACTTGTCGGAACAAAAATCACACTAGCACTTCTCAAAATAAACAGCCACACTGGTGCTTCACATGTGCAAGCCACTGCAAAAGGCTCATCACAACTTTCATTTCAATCATTACCTGTACATAAGTTTAAAAATATTCTATAATAGCATCTAACTTCACAAAATAATTCCCAACTAAAAGAAATTTAAAACCTTGAGGTTTTTTCGTAATAGGTAAAAAATAAATACATATACAGTAGTGATGACGGGACATTATCCGTAATCCAGATGAAAGGCTAACAAAAAAACTGTTAAACTGAGATATGTGTTAACTACAGATTTCTTTTTTATAACACTCTCTTTAAGCAAAGAAACTATTTAATAATCTTTTCAAATAATAACAAAGTGCTTCTTCTTTTTCCTAAAATAACACATTACTTTTTTTTAAGGACAAGTTCCCTTTGTGGTGAATCTTCCCTACCCCTTGCCTTCAAATCTCACTGCTAATTCTATTTAACTTCCAAACAGACACTTCTGGATCCTAGTATGAAAGTCCTAAGTAATATTTGAGTTGTTTGGAAACCATGAGCAGCCTCTTGATTTTCTTTTCCTCGTTTAACACTACACGTAGCATACCACTTAGCACTTTCAGGCCAAGCTAGCTACAATACTCTATTACTGCTAAGAATGTAATGTATTGTAATTGTGTTATGTAAGTAGAAGCATCACTTTCTACACAAAAAACAACAACTGAGGAACAACACATTCCAAGCAGACCTGTGTGCTGCACATTTTGACTGGTTTGTAGCTGCGGAGCGCCGCTGTTCACTGGTGTTCCTGGTGCTGTGGAAGGCACCTGACCTTGCATGAAGCTCTGGTTAGCCTGGCCTGCAGGGAACCCGGGAGGGAGGCGCTTCGGCATTCCTTAACACAAGAATTTTCTTATTAGTATGTAGGGAAAGAAGGAAGAGAGAAGGAAAAAAAAGGAAAGAAAAAAAAAGTGAGAAAAATCTGTAATTGGATTGCAGGAGGAATACCTTTCAGTCTGTACTGTCACACTACCGGTTTAGGCAGAAAGTCATTTTTGACTATATGTGAAACCCATTGAAAGCATACTTACAGTTCTTACCTGTGCAACAGTTCTGCCTAAGAAAGCACTGCAAACACTGAAAACACAATTCTGCTTCTAGTTTAAGCAGAAAACTAATCCCATAGAGAAGGGAAAAGTCTGAATTTTCAGAAACTGGAATTTGAAGTACCATCGTTTGGTGTTTCCTTCTCTACTGTAGCTCACCTCTCATCAGGTCCTCAGCTTACTCCATGTAAGCAAATACAAGTATCTTGCATTTTTATGACGTTTTCTCCTCTCAACAAGATCTGCCACCATAACATACCAGGTACAAGCTTCTTAGCACTCCTTCACACTGCTGGTCTACTATGTACAGACTCAAAACAACTTTTAGGCCCACAAGGGCTGAGCTGAAGAATCTTACAGGTAATGAGACAGAACACGGCTTGGCTACCCACAAAAAGACTTGGCTGCAGCAAGTCACAAGTTTATATATGCAACCCTACTGTTCCAATTGCAAGTATTCGTTCAGGTCTCTGCCTGGCACAGTGCCACATTTCAACCTATCAGAACACCACTGCTGTCCCGGGACAGAGCAAAAACTGCACCATTTCTAGCAAGATGAGCAGCAGCAGAAATACCTTTAACAAATCCCATTTCTTTTAACTCACCATCAACTATTAACGCACATCACCTATTAGAAACCCTATAGTCCTGTATTTTCCTGATTCACTATGCACAGCCAGAATTTAACCTTGGCTCCTTCTATGGTTATAGCTTTTTTGCATATGTTAACTGTATTGATTGTGTAAATTCAACTGGTCTCATGTCTACAACTAATACTTCAAGATAATTGAGTTTACAAGTCAAACATAAAGTGCATCTGTAAATATGGAACAAATATTTCAAACAGCACATCACAGGACTATAGTTCTAGTTCTGCAAAACTTTTAGGAAAATTTGGCATGTAGGAGTGCTTGAATTGAAAAAAAGTGTTAAATGTGACATATCTTCATTTGCAAAATTAACTAGGTGAAAAGTGTTGGAACGTATTCATTTACACTAAACCTTTAAATGCAGTGTGGCTTAAAAATGGAATGATACCTAACCATGGGATCACCAGGTCTAAATTGCAGGAAGGACTAAGCATGGACAGAAGCCAGGCAAAAGCCTCAGCAATTGGAAGGCACTGTAGCTTTGTTTAAATCAACAGAATCCTGTCTTTTTAAGACATTTGAGGATACAGCCCACAGCAGGATTACTGATTTTAGCAACAGGGTCTGAAGTGAGTCCAAATAATGTATTTTGATAGCTTATTTGGGCTTTTATTTTTAAGAAAGCAAAAGTAGGATTTTGTCTATAGTAGGTTCACACGGTAAGCATGCATGGATTATGCTATCTAGAGGTCAGAGTTACACTACCCAGATACTGATTCTTGACCAAGGACATACAGCTAGAGAGACAAAACTGTAAGGAAATATGAGATTTCTCAAACTGGCAGCTGAAGACAACAAATGAAGTAGCAAGCGAAAGGCACTGACAGACCCTAAGAACAGTCTGGAAGAGGAAAACCCTAAAACTGAGACAACTCAGATGAATCAAACTGAACCAAATTCAAATGAGATCCACAACACAGACAGCAAAGACACAAGAAACCTGCCTATATCAGTAGGCCAAGGAATGGGTGGTATTCATTACAGCTCATCTGAGCTGATTTGGATCCGCAATGTGAGAACACAGGAAAATAGAATACATACAGAACTGTGCATGTAGGTGGACAAAGAATGTGACCTAGACTTTATAAATAAAGAAGGAAAAGATTTTCAAGACCCAGGCAAGAGCCTGTGCACAGGTATCTGAGAACAGCCATTCAAGAGAAAGACAAACAAATGGAGAGAAGTGCTACAAGTCAGGAACAGCACCAGAAAAGTCACAAGGGAAAAAGGAAGACACGGACACAAAAGAGACCTTAAGAATAATAAATGAAATTCTGCCATTGCTAGAGAAGCCTTCTGAAAGTAGTAAGGCAAAAATGTGAGTGTGCAGGTCCAAGGAAAAAACTAAGGACTACACAACCAAAGATGAAGTTAAAACACCCCTTGACTTTCTCATTTTAGAGCAGGGAGTTCAATAGCAAGGTAGACAGTGCTTCTACAACAAAGAAACTGATGACAAATAAAGACAGGGTCAAGAAGAGACATCCACAACTTAGAAGGGAAGATGCAAAATAATGCTTAATTTCTGTAGCAGAAAACTTAAGTGGTGACAGACAAAGCTGGAGGAAAAAAACCACTTGTTTTTATTGAACTCCCTCCCTTTCAAAACAAAATCTTACCTATTCTGAACTTGCTGTAAGGCAGCAGAAGAACTGCCAAGAGGATGACCAGGAGTCACAACCAACAACTACATACATCGATTTTCTTCTGCTGCGGCCAAGAGTTCACTTCTAGGTTATTAATGCAGCACATCAGGACACAGCTAGGTAGCAGAACTGAAGTTACACTGATGCTAATTGACCCATACTCACCTTACATGTACACAACCTATGTCTTCATTTTGTCTCTCATAGGATGTTTTCAAAAGGAATGGTGACATTAGTTCTAGCCATTTTACATTCTCTTTTATTGTAAAAGACAGTCTCAGTATTTCTTACCTCCTAAGCCAGGGTGTAAACCTTGTGGACCTTGGTTTTGCTGCTGCATCACCATGAAGTTGGGGGGTACGTTCCCCTGTTGCACCATAGGATTACGACTAGGAGAACTGACAGACTGCTGAAATCCCTGGGAAAGCGTGCTACTTTGGGGAGGCCTTGGTCCCATCTGCTGCTGCGTCTGGTTAACTGTTGGAGATGAGGCAGGAGATCCCTGCTGGAAGGAGGAGGGAGAGGAAGCAGGAGACTTGTTGGTCAGGTGGGGTTGTTGTAGTGGTGTAGGAACACGTGAGGGCCCTCCCTGAAGGCTTTTCATTTGAGGAGCAGTAAACTGGCCAGGATTGCTCATTTGGGGAAAGTTTGAGTGAGCCTGGGAAGCTTGCTGGCTTCCGAAAGGATATGGAGGTGGAGGATGAGTAGGAGTTTGTACTGTGGCTAGAGATGGTCTTGCTTGAAGTTGCTGCTGCATTTGTCCAGGCAATGGGGCCTTTTTCCAACCCTGGTTTACTGTCAATGAACCCAGTGCTCCCTGGGTTGGAGGAGGCTGAAGTGCCCCTGAAGGAAGCTGGTTCCAGCCAGGGGGAACCGGAACCTGTGCTGGTGAAGTAAACGAAGGTCGAATACCCTGCTGTGGCTGCTGATGTGGCTGGGGAGGACGTGTCTGCAACTGAGTTTGTTGCTGTAGTTGCTGAAAGTTGGCTGAGTTCATCTGCCTGTTTACAGGAACTGACTGCATTGAATGGAGTTGCGGAGCTAAAGATCCAGATGGATGGTTTTGCTGCTGGATATTTAGCCCAGATAAAAGTGGCTCCATTGCATCTATTAAAATAGCAAAGAAAAGTTAAAATGAAGGTAAATAACCTACTGTAGAAAAAAAACCACCACAAAACAAGGAAGGGTGAATTGTTTGCTTGCATAGGCTCACTCTGCTGAAGTTAAGATCTAACAAATATTCAAACTCCAGTGCTCCAATTCCACCAATAGACAGGACAGACAGCACTCGTAAAGTTTTCAGCATGTCTGGGAATCCTGAGAAGCCAAGTCTTGTGAGTTTATAACCTCTAAAATAAAATGTGTAACTCCATCACACTTGTTCCTACAAACACAAGCTTTCTACACACTTACTGGTAGAATAACACAAATGCTTACTGGTATTATTCCTACAGCAGAATGAAGAATTAACATAGTATCACAAGCTAGTATTCCTATAATATTTATAACATTTATAAAAAATGCTGTCTGTAAGAATAAACACTGCAAGGATCTAAAGGAAAGTGGTAAACACTACTACCACAACCTTATGGAGAAAGAACAATCCCCTCTCTTTTCCTTCAGTCCCATAATCACAAAGAAAATACCTCAACTTATGGATAGGCCCCTCTCACCAAGATCCCCAAATTTTAAGCTTCTAGTCTATATACTCCTACTTGAGAAGCACCTGTCCTTAATCTAGTGCATTTGCTTCCTAGCGGAGATACCTGACTCATTCAACCATTCCTTTCCTTAAGACAAAGCACTGTCCAAACATTGTTACTGGCAGAAGGTACTACACTGCTCAACAAGCGGTGAAGAAAAAGATTAAAGCAACTTGGTGACTTTTCAGGTACCCATACTATCTGACAAACATCAGCATATTAACAGCGACAAGGAGGGCTCTCCAAAAAGAGCAACTCTCAAAAAGGTAAGGGAAAGCTCCATGAAACTCTGGAGTTCATTTACAAGTATAGTCTCAACCTTGCATGCTGAAGGAAAAAATTCCAGGTGAACATTTCTAGGTAAAGACCAGTGCTCTGAGTAATTTTTACCACCTGGCTGTGAAGAAGGTCGAGGTGCTCTTGGCTGCAGCTCTGTACTAGCACCACCTGACACCATAGAGGACTGCACATTTCCACTCTGGGACATCATAACGGCTGCAGCATTGCTCATTCTTATTAAACCTTAAAAAAAAAAATTAAAAAAACCACCACAGCATATTACCAAGTACTGCAATTTTTACATAGAGAAGTGTCAAAAACCAAACCAAAACAAAACAAAAAAAAAACAGCATTCAGACTTTACAAACAGCTCCCCTGAAATAAACAGAGGTCATAGACCTCTGCCTCAAAACTCAGAATCTGGAATAAAACAAGCAGTTTATGGACATACTGAAGTGGAGCCTTTAACACCACATCTTTCAAGGTCTATAAAATGAATCTGCCTACTTACCAACTATTTGAAGCTTCCCTTTCTTGCCTGACTTGGTACCAAGTGACAAGACTGTATCAAAGTTAAGCATTGTAAGAAAGAATGGTTTTAATGTCTCTTTTACAAAGGCTGCTATTTTGTAAAATGGTTTATACTGCTGACCTGATGGTTAAATTGCTATATTTGTATTGTTGACCTGCAGGCAGGAAAGGAACCTCATGATCACCACAGGGCAGATCAGCTTTCCAAGTAAAACTTTCCTGCTCTTTGCTATGCACCAGGATTTATAACTTAACTGTTGTTTGATCAGGTTTATACGCAAGTAAAATCTTTGTATTCATTCCCAATCAACAGCCACAAATGTACCTTAAATCAGCTGTCAATCCCTGCCTTTTAATTGCATGAAGTCCTATTTACTAAGGTACTTAGTTTATCTTGCCTTTTAATTCAGCTATTAAAATAAGTTATACAGTGCTTTTCCTTCAGCTTTTAATAAAATCTCACTTTTATAATGAAATATTACTTGCTGTGCACAAACAAACCTACCATTAAATAAAACTATGCCTCCCCAAGAAACGTAATTCTTTATGATCAGATCTCAGATGATTATCCAAAAATAAAGAGACTAACCATTCATGACAGTGCTTTGTCCTGCACTTCAGGACAGATAACAGATTTCATCTACATCAGCTTACTTTTCTGCACTGAATCAAGGCTTATGCTAATCTCCATAAAAACAGAACACTGTGTCATAATTTCTGCACATTTTAAACTGAAGTCACTCCTCAAGACTAACATGATTTTACAGTCTAATAAAAAAAAGAAAAAGACTCAAAAAAGCCAAAAAACCCATCCCATTCCAATACAAATCACTCCAATGTTAATACGGACAACACAGCCAGTGACTTACACGACATGGGATTGGACAATACAGAAACAAGAAAACATCAATTTAATGGCAACTATAATTGCAATTTACCTTGTCCCCCTTGCATGGAAAATCCAGTTTCCATTCTCACTGAGTTGTTTGCTCCCAGAGGACCATTGATTCGGACATCTTGGCTTCTATTCTGAGCTAGAGCTAAATTGATAGCACCTTCCCCTAGAAGTGATACAGAAGATGGGGGAATTGAATGATAAAGAGGAAAGCAGAAGACAGACACCTTCAAAAGGACATTTAAAATGTGTCAAGGAAGGAAGAAGAAACTTCACCTATAATAAGTACTTCATAAGTTATGCAAAATACCCTTATCTTAATGTTACAATTTTAAGAAAAGACAGTATCATGGCAAGCATTTAAGTGCCTTCAATTTCATCCTCAGTGTGTTCTTGAACAACTGTCCAGGGTGGATATTTCAGTTGTGAATTCCACTGAAAACTTGGTTATAAAAAAGCCTGATAAGAACCGATTGGGAAGGAAAACAGGGCACGTTTTGCTAGTTAACATTCACAAGAACATTCTTCAGCAGGTTTCCTGCTGCTTAGAGGATTTTCAGCTACTGTTTTTATTACTGTTATACCTACCCTCAGAAGAATAAAAGTCTTATGCTCCCTTTCCATATTATTCTCCAAATTGCTGAATTACAAGATTCATAATGTTAACCAAGTACACAAAACCACTTGATGAGCAAATGTATTCATTACAATGCCCAGAAAAACAAATTAAGCATTCAATACCTTCAATCTGAACTGACAGAATCCCCAAATCACGAAGCTGTTGGTTATTATTCTGAGCCAGAATGCGCAGCCGCTCCGCTGCTTCACGGGGTATGTTAAAGGTGACACGCACGCTGTTCCAAGGCTCTACTTTCTGCAGCTTTAGCTTGTTGGATTCTTAAAAGAGAAGAGGCCGGAGTTACCACAAAGTCAATTTTCAAACAAGTATCGTGAAGTAACTTGGCAAAAAAGCACAAGTGAAAACACCCAAACCAGTGATTTGGCACTAAAAATGACCTGTGGCTACTCTCAGGTGCAGGAGAGTTCTCCAGCACAGATGTGACCACAGTGGTACTTTCCAAAAATTGCCAAAATGTAAACTTTTCAAGTTATAGCTAATAAAATAGCCAACACACTCAGTAATATCACTTGAAAAGTGAAATATCCTGTGAAGAAACTACTTTAGAAAGACAGAACATATACTGCAACAGATTTAATAAAACTGTTAGTGTACAAGATGTGTGAAATACCTGAATTCTAGAATGAAACCCTCACATTCATTCTGCAAGATGCTTGTGAAGTGTTTTTTGTAGGACAGTGTCAATGAAGTCTTACTGGTATTCTGTTCACTCCTACCACATTATTCAGTGACTGAACATGGAAAAAAAACTCAAAAACTGTAGCAGAAACCATACTGAAGTTGTATTTAGCTGCAAATTTTCTGTAAGCCTGTTCTACAGAAAACAATTATTTTAAAAGTAACAGGTGGGAACTGACAAAAAAGATAAGCCAGCAATGCTGAAAATGTGTATTTGAAGTGGTATCTCCAGTTAAAACATTCCTATATAATGCTGTTTAGAGTAAGTAAAGGCTAGACTCCTAACACAGATTTACAAGCTTCCAATGTCAAGTTTTTCGACACGAAGTACAGTAAACATTGGCCTAACCTGTAATCAGCTGAGCCTTCATGGTAACAACAGACCTGCAGAAGTTTACTGTCTGTTCCCTAAGAATACGTCATTTAAGAGTGTCAGTAGCTTATCCCTAGTTCACTGAGACCCTTCTGCTGCTGTAGGTGTATTCAGTTCGTCCCTTTTCCACTGAAAACATCCTTAGCAGGACAGGTGACAGAAGTTTAAAACCTTCTTTGCTACAGGTTTGAGTGGTCCTGCACCGTTTCAACACTTTACATATTAAAAATGCATTATCAGTTTCAATACTTCTGCACGTTAGTATCCAATCTCTCATATTTCAAACATCACTTCTGCCAAGTCTAATCCAATATGATTCACTGAATTCTGAATATCCTGTTTTGCTCTGAATCAGCTTAAATAACTCAATAATATCACACTGATCATTTCAAATACACTGATTTTAAAAATTTCTTTTCTGCTTTCTCAGCTGAAGCTTGAATCACGTTCACTAATCCTGCCATTAATATTTATAACAAAGGCAGCATTCAGATGCCTCCCTGTAACAAAGACAACTCCACGCAGACGTGGACTGAATTTGCTCCCATCAAAGTGCTGCACCAGTTACACCACTGTGAGCCACATCATCTTCAACTGCCTGCAGGATACAGGTCAAACAAGGGGGATTTCTTTTTCAGTATATTTGCCTTATCACAGCTTTCCAACATTCCCTAAGACACAATGACAAGGACTCCAACAACTGAAGCTACCAGAGCCAACTGAGTATGGCTAGAAAAAATGGAAAGCCAAGAACAAAGTGACTCAGAAATTTGACTTGTTTATTCAGAACCCAGAAGTCAGTTTTCAGAAATGGTACTCTGCATTATGAAGAAACAAGTAAAGTAAGAAATATTTAAAAATCTAATCCAGAAAATTACGTTTCTTTAAACACAAAGACTGACTGACTAAAAAAGAACAGTGGATTCTTTTTGTACTATGTGACTTCAAAAGAACTTGCAAAAAAAGCAGCATGATTGGGACCAGCAACCTCCAGTTCTTAGGAAAAGCTTGGTTCACAGACAGCAGGAATGAGGAGAGTAGGTTTGCACTGGCAATCGTGTGGCCTTTAGGCTGCATTATATGATAGTATGCCAAGGCAGAGCAGTGCTGCTGCAGTCCTGCACTTCATGATGCTGCTGTGTATACACATGCTGTTGCACTTAAGGCAACCCTCCCTGGTTTACTTGTTTCTGTAGCACACTATACTAATAGCAAGCAGTCACTTGACTGTTCAGTAACACACAACAATCTTTTCCAGGGATCAGAAGAGGGACATTACTGGGCTGACCAGCAGTGGGAAGAGAGCAAATCAGTGATGCAAGCACACTGACACAAACCACTGCACACACCAAGAAAGACTGTTTTTGTGTGAGCAGCTATAATTAATCATAAGTCCCTTTTTAAAGATGCTGAGACAGTGGACAGATGCCTTTTTCCAAATCTAGATGTTCTGTTCCATGCTACTCAGAAACTAGAGAAGCCTGTCCCCAGAGCGGATGTATAGGGCCGTGTGAGAATGCTTCATTCTCCCCTCTTCAGAAAAAAACCCTGGTAGATGAGGTCAGTGCAGCAGCCAAGTGACAGTAATGACTTGAACTGGCCTGGTTATTTCAGAGTGAATCTATTCTCAACTGCAGGGGTTTAAATCAGATGGTTTTGATATTAAAAAGCACATCCTGTTTGGATAAGCTTGGTTTCACTTTCATACAAAAGAGCAATATGTAATGGAGAGAAGTGAAAGAGAAAATACAACACTGGAACTGAATAGGAATGAATGAACTCGCTAATAAGATCAGCTTTAAACAATAAAGTAACTACAGAAACTTGCACTTAGTACCCCGAGAAGAACAGCTCCCAAATTCACTAAGAACAAGCCTAACCAACCATCCAAGAAACCAGAAAAATGTCATCTATTCCTTTTTACAAGCACTCTCATTAAGAGATTAATTATTTTAAGGACAGTTGAAAAATGATGAGAAAATACTTTACCCATATGTAGAAGGCCAGGCACATTCTCCAATATAACACTCAGTTTCTGCTCGAAGTCTCTATCTCCTATATCTCCTCTAAAAGCTACAAAGATTGTGGAATCTTCAGGAGCAGCCTCCTGTTTCATTTCATCTTCCTCCAGTCCAGAATCCAAATCCACCTCTAAGTCTTCCATAGCCGAGGAGTACAAGGAGGCACATGTATCTCCCAGGTTTGGTAGGTCGTCCAAAACCATTGTGTCCAACAGCAGGAGCCAGTCAGACATTCAGAAGATACTTTGAAGAGAGAAAAAGAAAAATTACAGTGTGTAAAGATACGAACAACTGCACTTAACAGTGTGCAAAGAACACTGACAGAAAGCCTACCGGGTTGCCTGGTGTTAGGGTCTGCGAGACAAACAGTGCGACTCCAAAAAGCGTGGCCATTGCAGTGATGGAGCTGTTCGTCCTCCAGAACAAACAGAAGTTGGTGGTTTCCTGACAGAATCCTTCCACGTGTGACTCAAACGGTACTCCAGCTGACCTAAATGATACAGAAATATGAGAGGGTGAATAAAATCAATTACACTCACCTCACGATACAGAGAACAAACAAGAATCCAGTAACAACTCTGTGATGCCTAGCTGTTAGGAAATTGTGGGGCACTCAGCAACATTTTAATTGCAATGAGGGCTGGGGGGAACCACCAAATCTAACTGTAGGGATTGCAGATACTTTGTACAATGAAGCAGAAGGAAAGCCATAGGACCAGAACATATTCAGTAAGACTGACAAGAATTTTACTTGCTCAAGGGAACTCCTAAGCATACACTACTCTGTGATAGTTTAGGTGCTCTCAGCTGCTTGAGCAACCTGAAATGCATTACATCTGTGCTAGCACACAACTTCCCCATCTTCTAGTGGAATTCAGTAAGTCATGTACCTAATACTTCTTGCTTCAATAAATGAACAGTTAAGTTGCAGTTACACGTTACCTAAACGGAAGTACAACCCAAGATAGAAGTTGTCCATACAGTACAGAGAAGAAAAGCAGTGCTTACTGAGATGCATACTGCTCCACTTCATCTGCAGCCATGACAGGGCCACAGGAACACGAGACAGCCTGACCTTCTCTCTGGTCTCACACCCAACACTCAGCAAATATTTATTATATAATTCCAAACATCCACGCCAAGTGCCAAAACCGAAAGGGACCAGTTCCTGACCACCACTGTTATTAACAAATCAAACCAACAGGCAAAGCAGTCAAGACCTTGTAACTCCCAAGCTGTTGACATTCAGCATGACCCACCAGAAGTGCTCAGTTTGGGATGCCATGCCCTCCAATAGGATGCAGACCAGCTTCTAGGCAGAGGTTCAAGTTCCCAACACAGATTAAAACAACAAGTTGGAGATTAAAGGTGAACTGTATATAGCAGCTGAAAAAAAAAAAAAAAAAAAAAAGCCTTTCTTTATAAGAAGTAACCATGTTGGAGAGGCTTAGATTGCATTGAGATTTGCACACCTAACCCAGTGCTCCCCAGCTCTGCAGCAGCAGCAGGCTTCTGGTCCGGAACACTGCTCAAATTTGGGATTGTGAACACAGGTAGTTTTGTAATCCATGGTCTTTTGCAGTCCTGTACTGAAAGTAAAACTACTTCCCATGTATTTTCACAGTGCTCTCATAAGAGCACTTTGTTGTTGTTCCCCAGACTCTTTCATGTTCAGCTCCATTTCTAAACCACAGGTCTGAGCATTCAGCAGCTCCACAAAGTCAAACTCCAGGACCACATTACGTGCCCAGTAAACGAGGATACAACTGATAACCATCTGCAGAGAAGTTGATTTAATTGATTTTCATGCACAAATGAACCATGAGCCTCCTTGGCAGGGCTGGGCTGGTTTCCTAACCACAAACCACCCTTTCTCTTTCTGTATCCCTGTACCATCCATTCCACTTATTCTGATTTCTGAAAGGAAGGAGCTTGGAGCCCAACACCAGGAACAGCCTTAGGGACGGCCGCACCAGGGGCTGAATGAGCACCTTGGAAAAAACAAGTAGCATCTTCTGGAAATAGCAAAACAAATATCTAAAAACCATGTATAACCTTTTCAGAAAGAGAAATATTGGAATAATACACAAGGTTTTAAATGCTCAAAATATGTACAATTACTCAGGGGGAGATGCTTTACCTCCTCTGAGAAGCATGAGTATTTCTGACAATCACAAACACCCAGAAAATCACCTTCTCCTTTCTAAAAATACAAACTCTTCAATGTTATTTGTTTCAAACGTTAGTGTCTGAACTACCTGTGGCAGCTTTAAAGACTCCTCTCCAACATGCAGCTTTGCCTGCTCCTATGCTTAGGTAGGGTTTATACCAACCATGGCAGGAGGAAGCAATGATTTGTGAAATCTTCCTCTTCAGACTGAACACGGCCTGTCTTCCATCCACAAACCAAATGAATCCCAGCTGTATCCCTCTTGCTAACAAATTCTGTAACCCCCTGGTTATAAGGTTGACTGCAATAAATCAGAAGCCTGCCCAGAAGCACAATCAGTGTGGATCTTCAATCAACACTCATCCCTACCAGCCTTCCCATTGCCATTCTCCTCCCTCCCCAAATAAATAAACAAATAAACAAAAACCCTCAGGCCTAAGCACACGCAGTAAAACCCTGGTCCTGCAGCGATGCTGGGACAGCAGCTCTCATGAACAACAGTCACACTGGAATCAATATGCAGAACAGCCTGAGCTGTGGAAGCAGGCAGCCCATGCCTGCAGCAGGAACCCACAGATTCAGCGCCATGTGATGGGACAGTCACATAATCTTAGGTGGGTCCCCAGCAGAGGGGATCAGAGCAATTCTGAGCAGATCTGAGCCAGCCAGCAGCAGCTGGGGAATGCTGGCTCCAGCCTTGTCAGATGGAGGCAGGACAAAATGAGCTGTGTCTTGGTAGCTGTGTCCTAAGACAAGCTCAAATGATTCAAACTTATGGTTATATCCACCTGTTAAGCAGGGCTTGAAGCCTTTCATCCCACCCCACTTGTACTTTGCAAGTCAATTAAAGCACAGCAAGGCTTTTTCCAGCAGCTGGAAAGGGCAAGAGCAGTTCTTTCTCAAGCATGGAAGAGCCAGAAGGAAGGATGGGCTGATGTCCTTCACAAGCAGAGAAGCCAGAAGCTGGCAAGGAGCACAGCACTCATCCACACAGTGGCAATTATTTAAAGCTGCTGAAACCAGGAACAAGAAGAAAAGTTCTCTAGGACAATCAAGTCCTTCAGGGAATCCTGAACTGCCAGTGAGGAGAAAAAGGCTTTGACAGGAGCAAGCAGTGACATAATTTCTGAAGGACGCACAACCCTCCCAGCTCCTGCTTTCATTGAAGAATGTTGCTCAAGCAACTTAATGGGAATAAAAGGAAATTGGAAAGAAACAAAACAACCAACACATCCAGCAGCTCTGACGTTTCCTTGAACCTCGAGGTGCCTTCCAAGCCAAGCCATTCTGTGATTCTATGATTCATTCCATGGTTCATTCACAAAGGGTTTATGATACAAACACCAAAACTACATACTTGTTCTAGGCATTCAAATTCAAATGCAACATATACTTTTACCTTCCAACACAAATTCCTACAACATCAGTTATTTTGAGTCTTCAGTTAATTCCAGGCTGGGAAATGGTACGAAACAGTTAACTCTCAAAACTGACATTCTGAAAGAAAGCCCTAATGTTCCATAAGATGAGGATAAAAAATTACAGAAGTACCCAATGTTCCATAGTGAACACCCTGGTTTTTAAACACAGCTTAGTAGCAAATCCTCACCTAATTTCAGCCAACATAGCTTTATACTACATCCCAATATTAACAGCAAACACTGAGAGCAAGGGTCTAGAAAAATCAACCTTTCGTTACAGGTAAAATCCCGTATATCCCACTGTCTGAGGGGTCCTTTTGGCTGACAAAACAGAACAAGTCGTATCCATACTAATGCCTCAGTTTTCCTCTTTTGAGTCAAGATAAACCCTTCTGGATGTAATTAAAAAAAAAACAAACACACACACACACAAAAAGATAAAAGAGAATAAGAAACTAGCATGATGACGATCCACTGCTAGAGCTACAAGCTGCCTTATCCCAAGCAGACACCTCCAGCTCAGACTGACCCACGCCCACATGAGCACCTCAAAGGGATGTTTACACCACAGATGGGCAATGAAGTGAGGTGAACCACCTCTGAAGCCTGCTCCTGTTCATGGCTTCTCCACAATGCACTCCAACCCTTCAGCATAACGAAAATGGTGGCAAAACCAAATCAGGGGTTTTATAGCATTGTTGTAGTGATGTTCCTTTGAGCAGGTTGTGCGGATGCAGGAAAAATGCTTATCAGTGTGGCAGCGGGTAAGGGAATGAAACTCAGAAAAACAAAGCTGCAATTGGGTATTTTCTACCTAGAAAAGAAAAAAATCCCTTTAAACGCTTCAGTATTGTGCTTGGCATTTCTGCCAGCACAGCAGACCCAATGGAGGGAAGCACTACTCATGCTACATCACATTACACGTGCTTTGCAGCACCTTTCATTGCTACCTACCACTTCTGGACCTCTGGTAACTTCTGGTGTCTTTACACATCGTAACTCAAGAAGCAGTGTAGGGCCAAGCATAGAATCTCAGTGGCTAAAACATGAGGATAAAACTGCTGACTCCAACTGTACTGATAACTACACCATGTAAATGCCATGACCAGACATCAAGCTGACAAGCAAAACCAAAATCTGAAATGTGAAATTTTAATACCATCCACTAAATGTATGTCAAAACTCTAAATGTAGCTCAAACAAACACGCTTCAGCTTTTCCCCCTTTTCACAAGGTGATGCTCCCTGCAGCACAGCCACAGGGCTGTGTGCTGTGTGCCAAGGAGCAGATGGACCACAGTGGGCCAGGCACAGCTGCCCCAGCGGCTCCAGGGCAGAACACGGTGCTTGGGAGGAGGGATGTTGGCTGCTGCTGCCTCTGTTCCCCAGAACACTCAGCAATATCAAAATTGGTTATGGAAAGTCACTCATCAGCATTAGCATGTTACCCCCAGCTTTTCTTACAGTAAGTGATCTGACGGAGACCTTGGGAGCGCTTAGCACTAAGCATGTATCTTTGCAGACAGCAAAGAATCCACGAAGGCAGCCCTGCAAAGAGTCTGATCAGCACAGAAAGGCCGAGCTTCATCTGATGCTTGCCCAAATATCAATGAAGAAAAACCTAAAGGAAAGCAGGCTTCATTTCTCCTGATGCACAGCTTTCCTCTACTCCCATATTCTTCTGCTAAACTTCCACAGCCTTCAGACACACAATGCTTAAAAAAGCGTGTGTTTTTCTGAAAAATGGAAAACTGCAGATTGCTGCAACGTGTGCTATATCTTGAGCCACGTTTAGTGGAATGTTGGTATTTTTAATGCTCTATGAAGCTGAAGTTTATGAGCCATGCTGAAACTCCACAGCGAGAGCCACGCTGCCATGGGCACATCTCTATCTAGGCAACTCATTGCTATTTTGACAGAAGCCAACAGCCTCCATCACCAAGACTGCTTTAAAAATGAAGCCCAGTGCTAACTCCAGAGCAAGCTAAGTAACCACGCAGAGAGATCCCCACACAGAGGCAGACTCCAGGAGGCTCCCAGCCCTCCACGTGAGCCCACTTGGCACTGGCAGTCCTTGCGGAAGCTGTCGGCTGTGCAGTGTAATTAATGTCCAGTGTTAAGGATATTGCTGTTTAGGAGAAATATACCACAGCTTGTAATAGATGAATGTTGTGACACTGCTGTGCAGCTGACAATCTTTCATTAAGGCCCATCAATGCAATTAGCAAATAAGTAAAATGAGAAGCTATTTAACCTTAGATGCATCTTGACTAGAAACCATTTGATCTCATCTTCCAAAGACTAGAAGAACCCTTGTCAAGTAGCAGTCCAGTCGATGCATGGCAGCGACAAGCTTCTTATCTCAAGTTGAACCCATCCCCAACCAAAGCTGTCCGGGCCAACAGCCCCATATGTGGCTCCTCCATCCCAAAATCCTTGCCAATGTTTATAAATGCTGGGAGGACAAGAGCAGGTATTCCTGTGACTCTCAGTCTTGAAGTCCGACTGGAACCTGCACCTCTTCCTTACTGCAGTACCTTTCACTAGGCTCTTCTCCATGTAGTGAAAGACCATGAAATTTCACTACAATTTCTAAAATCCTGAAACACTGTGAAGTGTGAAGAAAAAATGTAAGCATGGTGTAAATGGCTTAAAAGTAACTCCTCAGATACAAGGCACTCAGTAAAGAGAATATTTGCTCTGAAGAGAAAGATAATCAAAATAATCATAAACGCACATTAAGCAGGTATAGCTTTTGATAAAATCGAGGCTGTTCTGAGACTCTCCTGACTTTATGCAGAGGACGTGCTGCGCTCTCCCAAGCTTTTGGCAAAATGAAATCCTGAAAGCGTTAACTATTGTCACTACTGCTATTAAGAGCCACACGGCCTCTATGGTAAAACAGTTGCAACGGAATGCAATGCATTAGTGTAGGATGAGAAGAGAGCCTGAAGAAAACCCCAGAAGGAAGACCTTCCTATGCTGCATGGCTATTTCTAGTCTAGCGCTATTCTTCACTAAGCCTCGCTAAAAAAAGCCTGGCAATGTTTTTGCTTTGAGAGGTTTGGCTCCCGTAGCCACAGTCCCTACACTGTAACTGCTGATTCCCACTTCTCTGCAAAAACCAGCAGGGACCTGACACAACTGTCAGCCTGAGCCCTGCATCTCATCACTCTCCTGCCTTCCTCCCACAGCCTGGAGAGGGATGGAACCACACGAGCCCCAACTCCCTGTTTAGCAGGGAGCAAGGCAAAAATAACTCTTCATGCTTTCCTTGCATTGTGCAGTAAGGAAGGAGGCTTGTGAGAGTGTGCCTTGCACGAGTGCAGCACACAGGAGCTTAAATCCAATGCAGGTTCTCTAAGTACTGTCCATAAATGGAACCCCATACAAGCTCCCAAGTCTTGAAAGGTCACATATATTTAATTGCCAGAAGATACAAAATTAAAATGACACACATAGGACTTGGAGAAGTTAGCAGCATGCACCTTTTGGTGAGAATATCATTCCTTTTCATATGCTGCAGACTTAAAATACAGACTCCCACACACAGCTCACTATAGATACCTTCCTGTTCCAAATTATCAGTTTATACAAGGACAAATTAATTTAGACAAGGCACAGCTCTTCTATACTTTTCAATCACTGTACGAATCTACCCAAAGACTCACTGAAACTGTAGAAGGCAGCAGCCCTCTCAGTCCCAATATGATGGCTCTTGCGCTGTAGAGTGCCCTGAGCACTTCCCTTCCTCTGGCAAGCTCCCAGGGCGGCTGTGCTCTGTGGCAGACTGCCTCTCCTTCTCTTCTCTAAATACATGAATAAGAGTTATTTACTGTGACACAACATCAAGGTCCCTATACGTAGACACCAGAATTCATCGCCTGTTCCTATTTTTAAGTACATCACCACCAGTGTTGTGCTGTTCCAAAGGCAGGAGGGCTGTCAGCAGCACCAACTAACGATACAGGGCACACTGCAAGAGCAGTGAGCCCTGCTGCCCATCAGGCTGATGAAAAATCTACACTCTTGGACCTCTGGAAAGCTTCCTCTACCACCTCTCTGTGCAATCCAAAGCCCAGCCTCTCCTCACTCCTTTCTTTCTGATTAGGTCACAGATAATCATGTCACACACCATCCCAAGGCATACTTTAGTAGCCAAAGGTTTACAAGCAAAGACACGGCACAGGGGCTGAAATGTCACCTGCACGGGGTGGCTGCTGCTGAAGAATGACTGATCTGCTCAGAGGCTGCCAAAAGTTTGCAAACAGGTCAAAGCAAGAGGCAGACAGAACACACAGCAACCACTGCCTCAATAAAGCAAACACGAAAAAAGTTCCATCTGCTAGCCAGATGGGAAATCTGTCACCTGGAATATAATGGTGCATCTTCCCTGCCGCAGGTCTGCGTACGTCTACCATTATTTTTCTTTCCATTTCTGCCTCTTAGCTTTTCCCAGCTCTAAGCCTTCTTTCCCACAGCTTCTGCTCTGGCCAACATTAAGGGTCTGTGTCTGAGCACAATCTCTGCAATTCAAGACAGCTTTAAGTACTGCTGTTCATCCAGTGGGAGCTCCCTGCACACTGTATTTCTCAATAAAGGCTACATGGTTTTGAAAGAGATGCCAACACCAAGTTCCCTGCCCTTCAGAGGGATGCCAATGACCTGTAACAGCTCTATTTCCACTGCAATCCAACCATCACAGCCACTTTCACTCCTCAATGTCCTTGACAGCAAACCTTTTGCTTCTGCAAAACTTATAAATGCATAACATCTATGTATCTCAACTGCAATTCCAGCATCCTTCCAAAAGCAATCAAAGTAGTATTCAAAAACAAAAACGTGCTGTAAATCCATTTGATGATCTAGTTGTGAGCTTAAGATACCTAACATCTGCTATAAAGGTATGCGATCTTTGGCAGTATCACAGCTGAAAAGAACTGAGTGATAGTACAAGTGTTCAACAGAATGTAACTCTTACTGCCTCACATTTCAAATACATAAGCAGATGAAAAGTGAAAGCATTAATACTCCATTTACAAATGCAGGTAGGATCCTGGGTTTCTCACGTTTTCCCATATGTTTTAAGAGAAGCAGCTATTTCTTCACTAGAACAGCATATTACTGCACACTGCCTAACGTAACCAGTGAGTTCCTGAGCATACACACTGGCCCAAGCAGCCCCAGCCCCGGGAGCATGGCTGACCGCGGCTCCTTCCCACGGGGGTTGGGGCAAAGAAAGCAAGATCGGGCTTTCTGAAAAAAAAAAAAACTGAACTTGGATAAAGGCAGGGACCATACCAGGAGTACAAGACCAGAAGCCTTTCTATCGCAACACTCGCGAGTCACGAGGAAATTCAAATAAAAGCGGGGGCTCAAAGAAATGTCAACACACCCTCACTGACATCTTCGGGACACCCGCGCGAGGCCAAAGAACCAACTCCAGAAACAACGCCCGAGCCGACAGCAGGCTTCAGCACGGCTCCTCGAGAGCCGCTTTCCTCCTCCCGGGGCTGCGCACTCCTGGCTGGGCCCGGCCCGAGAGCTCCGCAGGCCGCGGTGCGGCCGCAGCAGCGGGCGGAGCCCCGGGGCTCAGGCCGCGGCCGGAGCGGGGCCCGATGACACGGCCCAGCCCAGAGCTCCCGGCCCGCGGGGACCCCCGAACCCCGCGGCTGCGCGCGGCCCGGCCCTCCCCGAGCGCCGGCCCCACGCCGTGCCGTGCCGTGCCAGGCCCGCCCGCCCCGTTCCGCTCCGGCCCTGACACCGCCGAGCCGCCGCTTCCGCCCCGCCGCCCCCGTCCCGCCCGCGCCGCCGAGAGGCCCTGGGCCTCCCCGCCCTCACCTGGCACCGGTGTCGCCGCTCCGCCGCCGCCGCCGCCGTGCCCGCTCTGCGACCGCGCGGGGGAGGACGGGGACCGCCGGCGCGAGCGGGACTCCGCGCCCCGTGACGGGGGGGCGGGAGGTCGCGGTCGGCCCTGGGGCGCCCGGACACCCTCCGCAGGCCGCCGCTCCGCCTCCCGCCGCTCCGCCGCGCGCCACGTGACCGCCCGCCCCGCGCCACCCGCGCCTGCGTCCGAGCGCGCTTTGCCGGGGGGGCGCTCCGCGATCCGCGCTCCCCTCCATCGCCGCCCCGCACCGAGCGGGCGCCGCCGGCGGCACCGCGCGACCCCAGCCCCAGCTCGCGCACCGGTGGTGGGGGCCGCCTTCCGCAAAGGGTTCGCGGGGCCTCGGCGTCCCCCCGCCCGCGGCGCTGCCGGAGTCGGGTCAGGCCGGGCCGGGGGTACGGCTGGCGCCGCCCGCGGGGCGCTCCGGGGAACAGCCGCCATATTTGCCGGGAGCCCCCGGCCGTGCCCTGGCCCCGCACTCCGAGTGCCCGCGGGCGGTACCCGGGCTGGCACCGACCGCCGGCGGTGAGGAAAGCTCTCTGAGCGTGCCCGAGCCCTGGCGCAGGCTGCGCACAGAGGTGGCGGAGTCTCCTCTGCAGATAACCAAACCCGTCTGGGTGCTTTCCTGTGCGACCTGCTCTGGGAGCCCAGAGGTGCCCTGCAGCCCCCGGCGCAGTGGCCGCGGCAGCGATGCTCAGCCCCAGCAGCGCGGCTCTCAGCGGCTCGCAGCGAGGCCCTGAGCTGCTGGCAGTCCTGCGCGCTTTGCTCACAGCCGGGAGGGAAAGGTGTTTCCTAGATGAAGTCGTAAAAACCCAACAACTCAGGACCCGCGCACAACACTACTAAGACATGATGATTCTTTTGAGTAACGGAGAGTGCTTGGTCCTTGAGAAGGGGAACGGGCACGTGGGGGCGGGGCGGTGGGGTTTAGCACGCAAGTCGCTGAGACCCACAGGAGTTCACGTCATATCCTGCTAACCAGAGTGCATGCGGGGAGTGCTGAGATCTCAACGCGTCGGTGCTGCAGCAGAAAGGTCAGATTTTCTTCTGCCAGTCACCTCTTTCATTGAAAAGCAACCGTCTTCCTCTGGTAAACAAAAGAAGCACATGGCAGTTGCTGTGTAAGGCATGTAAAATAATCAGATTTCCATTGTGGACATACAGCCCTTCAAATATCTGTAGTTGGTATAGCACCGCAGGCAAGTCCTGCTGTGCTCCCAGGGTTGCACAGCCCCCCAGCCATGGGCACAGCCCTGTTTCCTATAGGAGTGGCATGAAAAGAGGAAACCATTTTTTTGCAAAATCCTTTAAATGCAGCTATCCCACTTCTCGTTTGTTGATAGAGCTTGCAATATGGGGGGGGGGGAAGGGGAGAAAAAAAAGGGATTTTTTAAATTGACATGAGTCCATTCCATAAAAAAAACAACAAACCACCATGGTTATTGTATGCCTTACGTTTATACTGAGTATTTTCAGTGTGTGGAAAGCTGCAAGCAAGCTGTTTGTTTACACAGCGTTTGCAGCTCAAACACTCCCTGCTGAAGGACAAACCTTCAGCAGTTCTTTTTAGAAAAGTTGTTCTGCTCTCGTCTCTCTCCATGCATGTTGGCCTCGTTACCTGGGATGTGGGAGCTCCCTGCGCACCCCTTGTGCTGCCTCTCCCCTCATTAGAGAGGGATGAAGTGTGGAGGCACTGAGTGGTGAAGAATGGCTGACGATGGGCACCCTGCAGCACAGCTTGCAGTTGTGCTGACAGTTTGGGATGTTGGGATGTTGCCCTGATGCTGGGGCAGCATGCAGCAGGCTGGGGTACACGTATGTCCCAGGGCTCACTTCCCAGTCTGAAGCCTTGTGAGCTGGGATCCCAGTGAGGAACCCCTCCCAGACCCTGAGAAGTTCCTCAGAAGTGTCAGGAGGTGAGATGGGGCACCAGCCTTGCGCTGGCAGCAAGAAGCAGGGACACATTTGTTCTTCCATTGGCTTGCCAGGAGCCTTTCACATTAGGTGTTTCGGGGGCTTTGTCTTACTCTGCTCACATCTTTAGAGCTGGAAGCAAAAGAAAGCTGAATAACTTCTTCAGTATCAGAGAAGTACCTGCCTTCCTTCCTCAACTTCATGATTTCTTCTATACAAGGAGGGACTTCTTAACCCAGATACATTTAACTTCCCTCCTTATCAGCTTGATCTTCCCCAAAATGTGTTTCTCCACCCAGCACACAGTTAGAGCAGAATGTTCTTGAAGATCCCCCTCCAAATCCCTCTCTGTTTGTCCTCATTACAAATTAGTTCAAGATCACCCCTTTTATTTTTCCCTTGTCTTTATATTATCTATATTAACACAGGGCTTAATCTTGTAAACCACAGCAAGCAATAACAAGTAGAGCATTATTCTCCCAAGACTAAGTTTTTAGGCAGCACAGTATTGATGCAACTTGCTAAGGTTTGCTCTGGCCATCAAAGCACTGTAACTTTCTTACCTGGAGCTGGGAGACTGTGCCAGTCGCCCAGGGAGTCTGCAAAAATGTCCTTATTTCACCAGCAGTTCGCTGCCTTGCACATCCATTTAGTGCTCTGTAATGCCACGTCTGGTGGCTTTTTATCTTATGCTTCTGCACACTTGAAAAATGCCAGGATTCACACAAACCCTGCACAGTTAAAATCAATCCCTTTCTATCAGAGAGGTGGAAATAACTTTACCATGAGTGTGGTAAAGCTGGCCCCTGCGCACCATGAGTGAGACCCGAGGGTTTTCAGGCCAGACAGTCGAGTTCACAGTTATACATTTCTATGTGGCAGGAAAGGAAAAATATTATATAGGAAAGGCAGACTCTTGGCTAGTTTTAGATTTCCTGAACTTAAATATTGACTTGGACAGAATGATTTCTCTTCTAATACTGGCATAGTGCTCACTTAGAGAGAAGACCTGCCATGCTGTCCTTGTAACTACTTTTGATTCCAGTCTGTAGCTATCTAGAACTTGGTTCATCTGTGAGCATGGTGATAGAGAGGTGGGCAGTCGGCTGCGGAGCTCATAGGTAGGGAGGGGGTCCTTGGCTGTTGGCATCCCCTTTTTGGAGAGCCTGGGGCCAGTCCTTGTGGCCTGAAACCAGTAGGAAGGGCCAGACAGGCATGCAGAACTTTGTGCTGGGCAGCAGGCTCAGCTCCCAACCATCTGCATTTAAAGATGCTCTGGCCACTGGAGGACCCTTCATGGACAGTGAGCTTTGGTGCTCCAGCCGTGCAAAACCCTCTGCCCTGCACACTGGCCTCTTTGACTTCCATAGAATCATAGAAAGGTTGGAAAGACCTACGAGATCACCCAGTCCAACCGTTCAACTATCACCAATAGTCCTCACTAAACTGTGTCCTTCAACACAATTCCCAAACATTCTTTGAACACCTACAGGGTCAGCGACTCTACCACCTCCCTGGGCAGCCCATTTCAGTGCCTGACCACTCTCTTGGAGAAGTATTTCCTAACATCCAATCTGAATCTCCCCTGGTGCAACTTGAAGCTATTCCCTCTAGTCCTATCGCTAGTTACACAAGAGAAGAATCCAACCCCCAGCTCCCTACAACCTCAGACAGTCCTCATAAGGCCTGTGCTCCAGACCCCTCGCCAGCTCTGTTACCCTTTTCTGGATGTGCTCCAGGGCTTGGATGTCTTTCTTGCAGTGAAGGGCCCAAAACTGAACACACTTTAGGTACTTGAGGTGCAGCCTCACCAGAGCTGAGTACAGGGGGACAAACACTTCCCTGTTCCTGCTGGCTGCACTATTTCTGATACGAGCCAGGATGCCCTTGGCCTTTTTGGCCACCTGGGCACACTGCTGGCTCATGTTCAGCTGAATATTGATCAGTACCCCCAGGTCCATTTCCTCTTCCATTGGCTCCCTGCCTCTCTGAAAGCTGTCTCTGCCTGACAGAGATCTCCTTTCTCTGGTCAATACACAGATAGATGTCTGTCACTGAAGAAAGAAAGATCTTTTCCAAGCTGCTGGTACGAAAACACTCATGTGCTGCAGGAGCTCTTCCCACTCCACCCAATTCTTCCTAAAACCTTGCAAAACCCACTGTGGTTTTGATGCATAATAAATACTGTTTTGTTGTTCACAAAAGAGAACAGAGTCTGGAGGACCCTCAGGCAGAACCTGGCAGCACTGCACAGGGCAGGGCAAGATTTCCACCCTTAGGAAGGGTGACCTGAGTCTCCTGCCCTGGCTATGGCTGCTCTGCCCTGTGCACCCCTCGCAGCCCCCAGCCCTGAGGCACACAGGGTTTGGGCAGCAGAGAGGTTCAGCTTCCCAGCCCTTCCCCACACCAGGTACCACTGGCAGCACAGCCATCCCATGGAGCTCAGCAGCATTTTCTGTGGTGGAAGCAGATGGGAACAGCACAGGCTCCAGCCTGTCCCCGTGTCCAGGCACTCAGCAGGAAAATGAGGGGAACAGAATGGCACTGTAACAGGGCCCAGAGCATCCTTGGCCCTGGGTGCTGATCATGGCCTTGTCTCTCCTTTAGCCCTTTACACACACTGGTCTGGGCTTGACACACAGAGGTCAACAGAGGTATCTGCAGCTAGCAAAGCAGTGCTTGTTAACTGCACTTATGAATGGCACTGAGCCTATGGGAGAAATCTCTGACTAACTGATCTGACACCTAGTGCCAGGCTCTGTTTTCAGCTTATCCCAGTGTAAAAAGCTGTTCATGTTAGTGGAGAGCAAAGCAAACAGGGACAGATACAAATAGATTGCTTTCAAGACTATAATAGTTATATTTGACAAAGGCATTACTTATTTTTAATTGTTATTATTTTTTGTTATTTTTGTTATTATTTTCTTTATATTTTTCTCAGCCTACCTGTAATTCATATTTTTTGTTTTGAGCACCTCAGAAACTTGGATGTGTAAGTTTTGGGAGAATTCTGCTTCAGAGTTGTTAGATGTCTGCAATTGTTAGCTCAAAATCCGTGCAGACACTGTGCACACACATCTCCAGAATATGGCCCTTTGTTTCACAACATCTGTCTCACCCATACATACAGAAACATCAGGTGTTTATTGGTGCCACAAACTAAGTTCGTTAGGTCTCATCACAACAGACTGACTTCCAGTACTGGAGACACAGGACCAATTAGCTGATTAAAGGCTTCGGTACTGAATATAGCCATGCAAAGCCGATGCCATTTTTAAAGAGAGGAAATGATGAATAATTCAAAATATCTTTGATTATTCTAAACTGTATTTTTTTGCAACATAAGCCAGAGAGACAATAGAGCACTTAGGAATGTGCTTTATTTTAAGGTTCTGAATAATTGCTCTAAAATCACGTCTTGGGGCATATAAGATCAGAGTCTTCAGCTCACAAATGAATGCAGTTTCCACCATCAGAAGTGAATTTGTGAAAAAAATTGCAGGAATAAGTATAAATGTTCTTTCAAAGTGTTCTGCAACATTCCATGCTAAGTACTGTAGCATATGACTGCTTTGCAGCTGTGCTCATGTCATGCCATGTCTGAGGCACAGATCGCTGCTGTTCTCTACCAGAAACTCCCAAATTTCTACCTATGATTCAGCACACAAAAACTCATTCTCTCCTTGCTGTGTGACCAGGGGAGGCTTGCTCCAGGGCACCTAATGTTTTATGAATTCTCCAGCTTTGGGCAGTGCCATTTCTAGTGCCAGCAAAATAAATAAGCCACGGTCCTTCTGGTGAGAAAAGCCTGCTCTTGCTAAGAGGCAGTTTGGTGACAGAGTACACAACTTCCCAAAGGTAACACTGTAATTTCCCCATCTCGTCTGAGGCCACTGATGTGGCCAGAGAGGTTGTGGATGCCTTTCAAGGCCAGGCTGGATGTGGCTCTGGGAAGTCTCTTCCAGTGGCTGGCAACCCTGCCCCCAGAGAGGGTTGAAACTAGATGATCTTTAAGTTCCTTTTCAACCCAGGCCATTCTATGATTCTATGTTTCCTAACAGAAAGTACTGTTGGTGTTGACGTCTGCTAGTGTCTGCCTCCTGGCTGGCCACATTTCAGCAGAGCAGAAAAGCACCCCTCTCCTTCCTCAGCACAGTGTACAAGACTTAGTGTAAGACCCTTTGAGATGCTCAGCTGGTAGGTGTCAGGAGCAATTAGTCCAGTTCGCCCTGGTAGCTTCCTGACCACCTCCAAGCACCCTGTGTGCCCCCTGTGCCCTGTGGCAGCCCATGTGGGCACGGCGCTGACGTGCAGGCCAGTATCTGCAGGGCTCCCACAGAAGGAAGGCTGAGGCAGCTGGGTCACCAAGGGGCACACCAGGGCAGCCACAGGCAGATGCACATGTGGAATGCAGGCAGCAGCCATTGACATATTTGCAATGTGAAGGAAATAATTGCTGCGGAAATCTATCTAATTCCAGACTTTTTTAGGGCCAAGGGTTTCTCTCTAGCTTGTTAGTAAGAAATAGAAGGAAACATTCCAGCATGGATTTAATTAAATGGTGCAGCGAACAGACATGCTGTTTTCTCCATCCTCTTTCAGACAAGAAATGCAGAGGTATTCTTATATTCTGTCTTTCTTGTTACAGACAGAAACATATCTCAATGGTTTTTCCTTTGCACTGGACCTTTTCTCTCACTCTCCACAGCTTTTCCAACAGAGCCACCAGAACTGAAGGACAAGCATGAATTTAGCAAGCAGAAAACCTTAAGCCCTAGGGATTATACAAGTTCAGCTTTCACAGCAGGCTGAGATAAGGCAGTGTAAGGAAAGCCCTGAATCTACCTAAACCGTTCCCATGCAGTTTTCAGTCTGTGGATTCTTACGAGGCTACAGAGCGTTTTGAAGATATTTCCAAAAATATCTAAGAAAAAAACGTCCATTATCACTAAGCTTAAATTCACTGCAAAGGAGGTCATAAAACTGTAAGAAAATTACTGGGGACATCCACCAGTTGTTAAAAGTTGAAAACTATTGTTTCTGCTACAAAATGTGTGGTGAGAGTTTCTTCTGGGATCAAAAACAGTGAATTTGGGGCCCACATTTGCAGTGGTTCAAAGCTGGACTCCAATAAATCTGCACAGAGAACTGTTTCAAAATACTTACTCCAAAAATTCAAGGTTTGAAGTGATGTGAGAAGAGGAACTAACACAGGAGTCTGCATGCTGGTAAAAACCAGCTGGCCTATTCACAACATAAGTGATGCTCTGATATTCCAACTGTAGGTACTTACAAACCCTACATTAAGCTGCATTAATTACTGATTTACACAAGAAAATGAATTTGGGAAAGAAAAAGAGATAAAGATCACAGTACTATCAGCAGCTGTTTTTTTCCTTTCATTGGTTCCTTTGCTAATGTTGCTGCTCACTAAAATTACGTAGTTGTCTAGAGCTGGGCTTTTGAAAAGACAGAAATGAATGATAAGATGCTGCCAAAAGAAAAACTCCTGGCTTTCCTATAACAATGACTGGGCTGCTTGCAATACAAATCATTTTTAATTAAAAAAAAAAAGTAAATCAGAGAGAGCTATGCTGGCACCACTAACACCTCCTGTATCATCCTGGGTAGGGAACGCAGGATCAGTGATGTAGATGTGTGTGAGTGTATGCAGTGGTCCCACTCTGGGAAGCAGGAGGGGGCCATTTCAGAACATGCACATCACTTGGGTTGATGTGTCTCAAGCCTTGTTTGGTGAAGAAGTTGTCTGAGAGGTGCTACAGTATTGTGGCTCCAGCAGCATCCACACTCCTGGGGTCCTTCAGGCCAATGATGAAACTGTTGGTTCTCCTGGCCCCGTGGACCAGGGAGAGCACTTTGACTTTATCCACCTCATGGCCCCTGGCTATGAGACATTCAATATCTTCTTCGGGAAATTCACCTGTAGGGATTTTAAAAGAAGGGTCTGTAACTGAATCCACTGCTGCCTTTGATGCAAAGCTCTGTCTTAACCCTCTTGGGATCTCTGGGCTGTATGTAACTGCCTGTGGCCTCTTCAGGAGATGTCTCCAAAAGTGAGCTGAGGTCAAGGGTGTCCGGCCTTCACTGGCCTGAGCATGCACTCTGCAACAAAGGCTGCTCAGAGTTGGGCAGAGCTCTGTGCAGGGCAGGAAAGGAAAAGATCCAGAATATCATTTAAATACGTGGAAAACTGTCCTCTTTGAAATCGGCTGACACCGATCCTAGTTATTCTGTTTACCAAACAAAGGGCAGTCCCTGGTCTGAAGAGCTCCATTACAAACAGTAGTATTAACAGCCATTCATCAAAATAAGATGCAAAACAACTAAAAACATCACAAACTGGCAAATGAAACGTGTAAATTAAAAGGTGATAAACCTTGGGCTGTTTGCTATTCTGCCCTTATTTTGTTTATTTGGTGTTTTGTAATTTCCATATGAACAGGAGTGCCTGAGGCTATGGAGCAGGGGAAGCAGCTGGACAAATCCAGCAGACACGCAGAAACACCATAGTAATTTAAGCTGTAAATATTGTAGATGTATCTTAACATAATCTTGTTGATACCAAATGTCCAAATGTACAAATTAGGACTTTCTGAAGTTCTGGATTTGTTTTAATTACATTTTAGTTTTCAAGCCTGTGGGTCACACTTCACAGCCATTTTTACATTTTACTCCTGAATAGGAAGGCCTAGAAAGTTTGCTGGCTTTTCTGTGTGTGAAATGAGAACCAAATTTTAGTTACGGTTCACTCTGGTAAGATATGCACCTTTGTGAAAAACACCAAATAGAATTAGACTTGCAGTAACAAGCACAAGAGCTGGCAGTGCAGTTTCTGCTGCCTCATCGTTGATGCTGAATTTCCAGCACTGTCAAGGTCACAGTTTTGTCCTGCACCCTGCCTGCTTCCTATCTGCTGGAATTAGAGAGTGGAAAGTGAAAGAAAAGTATTTATAACATTAGTAATAAAGTGTGTGAAGACTTCCTAGCTTTCAGGACCTGTTTGGGTGAAGATGTGATTGTAATATTTTTTATTTGGATATCCACAGTGATATAACATCAGATCACCTGAAGGGTTTTTAGGAAAGGACAAAACTGCTGCTAGGAGGTGAGCTGCGACAGAGAAGCACCTGAAAGAATTTGGACAGGTGTGGGGGGAAAGCAAGGGAGCACTCCCCAGATGACTGCATGGTTCAGCATGGGCTCCAAGCTTTGAAGAAGCAAGGCTGCCACTTTCTGTCTGCCCCAAAACCTTTGCATCCACCAAGGATCCTACAACTTGGTGAGCTGTGCACTGGGCTGTCACACTTCCGTGGCAGCAAACCAAGGAAGTGTTGCCACTCTCCTACACACTGGATTTAAAGACTGCAGACACCCTCTGTCCATACTCACTGTCAACCTGCAAGATGTTGGACTGAAGCTGTGGGTGAAGACGACCAAGAGACAAACTTTCACTCAGATTCTTGTTGAATACTAAAACATTTACCAAAACCTGCAAAAGAGTAAAAGACACCAAATAATAAAAACATAAAGAGAGTTTAAAAAGGGAACTTTCTAAGCATCCACCAGCATCCAACATCTGCAAATGCAGCAGGCAAAGAAAAACTTGAACTTTATGCCAAACTGCAGGTTTGTCCAATGTGAAAAGCTTCTTGAAATACAGCCTGTACGTTGCTGTTGGAAAAGTGGTACATCTCAGGCTCACATGGGCATTTTGTAACACAGCTCCTGATAAATTAGGAGAGTTGTAAGTCTAGAACATGACATTTAGTTGTAAGTCTAAAACACTAAAAATATATTTCTTTGGGCCCAAAGATGAACATGTGACTTCTAACAAAGCATAAGGAAGCAATGGTTGGCTTTAGCTTTGCCCTGAATTATGCCTTCCAAGAGATAAGGAAGATGGGAGCCAAATTTCTTTCTAATAATATGGTACCATTGTGCCTATAATGAAGCTACTGGCACACGCTTCACTCAGTTACAGATTATAAATCATGAGGAGCTCCTCAGTATATAGTGAATGCTGAGCAGGGAGGAATTTAGTCTGGACACACTAAAAGGCATTTTTCATAGGGTAAAAAGTGCTGCCAGAGGCACAAGGCCCAGAACATCAGGATGGACAGTTTGTGCTGCAGGAGGAGACCCTGCTCATTACTGAACCCAACAGCTGCATGAGGGGGTGGGTGTCCGGACACTGCACTGACCTGAACAATGCCGCTCAAAGCTTTGTCCCCACTGCTAGCTCCCAGACTCAGGTACGTCCCGCACATCCCCTCCGATGGTCTCACGATGGTGGGCAACAAGAAAGACAGGGGCCGTTTCCGAGGCTGAATGAGATTTTGCTGCAGAAAAGATGTACCACAAAAAATCAGCAAGGAGCCATGCAGGTTAATTTCTTACTGCTTCAGCTGGAGCCGCAGTTTTACCTGTGCAGTTTTCTAAGTCTGCTGTTGTCACTGCTGCCATCTTGTTCTCTGAAGTTAACAGGACCCAGCCTGTTTTATGCTCTCAAAGCTCTTTTACAGAAGTCATACAGAGCCATTTACCCACTCCTAATGCACCAACACAGAAATTGGGACAATCTTGCAATATATGGCAAGAAGAATCAACAAGGCAGTGCTAGATGCTATCAGTACCAGCTTGTAATTGTTTCTTTCAAAGACCTGAAAATTCTTCCACCATTTATTATCTTAAAATCTGCAGAGCAAATAATTCATAACAAATTATTAATTCAAGTCCCCAGAGCACAACTGTTCTAATGTGAATCTGGGCTTTGAGAAAAATAGTTCCCTGAAACACACAGCTATGCTATGCTATTTGATAACACTGCATTATAGTGATAACTGATGTACATGAAGCCTTCTGATTACTCCATTTCAGCAGCTTATAAAGTCTGTGAAAAGATAGGTGCTTTCTATTGACAGCTCTCTCTAAGTTATTAATAAGCTACCAAATAACCTCACCATGGTGGAGATAAGAACACAATTAATAAATATAGTGCAGGCAGCTCAAATAAAGAATTTTTTGTGCTGTCCATTACCGGCCTGGGAATGGAGTGGTTCATTGTTTTGTTTTGCCAGGAGAAGTCCAACATCTGGCTGTTCAGGAGGATTCCAGAGGGTGTCATTATTCCACTACCAAATGGACGATTCAAAGAACTGAAAAGAAATGAGAAGAAATCTCATACAATTATTGACAGTGTACAAATCGAGGCCTTCAGTGATGCAATTTCCTGTTCCGTCTTGGCTTGACAGATAATCTGCCATGGTTTTTTAAGATGTGCACAGCAGAAGTCCCCATATATTTAGGAATAGGCATCAGTCCACCCCACACTCAAGGATTTCCCTCCAGGTGGTGGGTCTGTCTCTACACTGCCAAATTCATCTGTAACCTCTCCAGGGAGCAGCATGAGGCCAATCGAGACACATGAGAGCTATGGGCAGAGCTTATAGGGCTGCACAGCGTGGAGTGGCACCTTGAGGCCTTCCCAGCTCCACCCCAGCTTCTCCACTTCTGTTGCAGGACTGACAGCTGGAGCAGCCCCATGGGAGCTGGGGAGTTTGGGAATGCCATTCTTACAGTAAGGATACATGCAAAATGTCTCACATGACTTCAGATCTTGCCTAGGAAAGCTCAGCCTCTCCCCTTTGGGGTCTCTTGAGAAAGGCCATGGGCTGGCCATGTGGGACACCACAGCTCTGGGCTGGGTTTGTGGGAACAAAGCCTCCACTCCGCTCTACCTGACAGCTCTGACACTCCAGGTCTGGTTGTGTCCTGTCCTGATGAACCTGCTTTCTTCTCCCTGCTCCCACACTCTGAGTGCATTGTGGAGGGAAGAAAATCCTTTACCTTACAACTGCGACAATGATGTCATCGGGTCCCATGACAAGAACCTGGCTAGCAGCAGGTTCACTGTCCACAGAGAAGTGAGGCAGGTGGAGATCCGATGAGAAGGGCTGGGAATCATTTATCAGCTGGCGCAGAGAGTTAGCTTCTGATTTACTTCAGCAATGAGGAAGGGAAAGAGAAAAGAAGGCAATGAGTGTAGGAGGCCAAATATCATTTAGTCTCTTGGCAGGGGGGTTCGTTGATACAGCTGCATGATTGCTTCCCTGAGGAGCCTGGTGCTGAGGGCAGGGAGAGCCTCAGATGAGGTGGCTTGGCCCACACCCACAAACCTCCCAAACTCTACCTGCAGACATGAACTCCTTCCTGGGAGACAAGAGGTGTCACCACTGGCTGAGTGCTGGTTCCCTGCATGCTGAGGAGGGCAAGACGTATCCAGCTCTGACCACCAGCTGTGGCTAAACCTGGCTCTGCAGGAGGCTGGGCTGCAGTCCCAGGCCTTACCTCTCCCACACCTCTGGGTGTGCTGCAGAGGCAGGTTGTTCAGCCCCCTGAGATGGAATACTTAGAAGGGTCAGAAAGTGGTTGGATCCCTCAAGATCAAACAGGCTTCAGGAAACCTCTGTGTGAGGACATCCTATGTTTCATCTCCACAGCCCTGCGGTATCAGCTGTGATCCTGTGGGAGAGCAAGCCTGAGGACTGAGCTTTCCTCAGTAAAGCAGAAAACACTCAGGTTTCCTTGTGTGCTGAAAAGAGGAAATCCAGGAATGATACCCAAACCACACACTGTGCAACCACCAACATGCCCATCAGCCTCAGACCTACCTCAGCATGCCTTCTGCAGCGTGAGTGATGGATGCATCATTAGATGGGTCTCCCAAGTTGCTAGCTAGACTCAGCGCTATTTTTAATGTCTAAATCGAACACACAAAGAAAGAAACAGAACATCATTTAGGTGACCCTTGAAATATCACTTCTGATACTCCAAACATGAGGTACCTTCTCTGTCAGGATGCTGTCCAAAGCCTATGACCTCAAATGTCTATCTCAGTGAAAAGGGCTGCCTCACGTGGGTATGGGGATCAAAGAGGGTCAGATTTCCATGGCAAACTGCATGCAAGTGGAGCCAAGTGTATTAGGTAGTACTTGTATACATTCCACCTTCCACGTGGAGTTTCCCAGTTGGCTTAGCCCAGCTATGGTTCAGCAGTATTGCCAGCTGTCAGACAGGATTACCAGATTATTATTTCTGTTCCTAAGTGGTCACCACAACAGAAGAAATCACACCAAATCCCACACCAAAGTGGGAAAATGGGTCCCAGACTTGCCATTACCTCTGGGATGACATGAGACTGTCAGTTTTCAGGTCATGCCACTTTCATTCAAGTTTCAAAACAGCTCATTTCCATTTTGATATGTGCCATGCATCAACAACCAGTCTTGAAATGCCATACTTTATCTTCTGTTGTACAATTCAGAGCATTATTAACTTCTGGACAAGGCGGTGTTTCCATGAAACCATGACCACCATAGTGTAGTCAGGATATACAAGAAGCTTGGTAACTATGGAAGAGCTTCCTTGAAACAAACAGAGCACATGTCTAACCCATGGGCTCTGGTTAAAGACATCTTGGTCACATCTTTCCCAAAGCTGGGCTGGCCTAGCACTGAATCTCAGCCATGTGATCAGCTTTGCAATCCTGAGAAATCAGGATTACATGTGTCCTGAAGTGAATGCCATTTGTCTGGAGGCTGCTGCTCCTCACCTGTGACATGATAACTAGCAGGTGAAACTCTTGGTCAAGTGTAAATGCAGAACAGATTCCCTGAAGAGTATTCAAAATAACTGTTCTGAGTCATCCTTTTCTGCTCCTTCACAGTTCCAGACACATGTAACATCTCTAGTTGCTGTATTTTTGCTAAGGCAGTAACTTCCCTGCACTGTTCAAGGTGCCCTCTATAAGATCCTTTGTACCATAAAATGCGGAAGAAATCAGTGGGATGTCATTAGATGCTGGCGGGGTCATTCACGCATATAGAAAGTGGGCAAAAGCCAGTCTGGTCTTCTGAAAAGGCTCTGCTTAAGCTAGGAAGTGTTCAGCTGAGCAGAAGGCTCCAGCATCTGCACCTACCTGAGGCAGCAGCACAACTCAGATTCACATCTTAGCAATCTATTTGCTCACTCTCCTCTGGGAATCACCTACAAATATTTTTGTACAACCAAGGAATAAATGAATCATTCTCTAGCAGCACAACAAAGTCACCCAAATGCTGACCCTCCTCTTACCTCTGCCATCCAGTGCAAGATACTCCCCCTGGATGCTAGATTTGTGATGTTAAAGCCCTCAAGGATATTCAGTGCTGTGATCAGAGCAGGACCTGCATGTGGAGGTGGAGGACTCAAAACAAGATGATCTGTGAAGAGGAGTAAATATGTTCTTTTTTCTGATCCTGTTGAACTACAATACTTTTCCATAAGCTAGCACCCTTAAGGACAGGGAAAACTTTTCAGATTTGGGGAGATAACTGAAAATGACTTGAATTGAAAAGTATTTCCCAAAACATTCCAGTTGTGTCTTTCTGTTTCATTATGATGGGTAAAAGAAGCCCAAAGAGAAATGTTTCTTTACACCTAAAACGTGGTTCTTGTTGGCCAGCTGCTTGGTTTCTGGACTGCAGCATGAATGGAGAGAAAATGGGTTTGTAACATTACAGCTGTAAGGACAGTGAATATAGAGATTTCTATAAAAATATGACATTTGAAAGCCTTTTTGTGTAAAACATATTTTTCTCCCTTATAGATTAACTCTGGGAGTTGTCTTCAGATGTAGGCAGTAGTGTATGGTACAGCTTCTATCTAGATATTCCATCAGCGTGTGACCACATTGCATTCTATCAAAACATTATTGGTCACTAATAAGGGAAAATGAGCCCCAGTTCAAAGTGCTGGAAACCTTCTGAACCGCCTCTGATGCATCAGTCTCAGTAGGCAACTGCAGAAAACTCCCCAGAGGGCTTTTCTGCAGGTGCTGTTACACTGTCACCTCCTGTCAGGTGAAGCACATGACAGTGGGTCAGGCAGCAGCATTTACCTCGATATATCGTGTGGACAGGATTCTCCACTGTAACGCTGTAATTGCTGAAGTCTTCCTCCACCAAGACTCCTCCGTAGTTTTGGACCTGAGTAGGAGAGAAAGGCATTGCATGCTGAGAAAGCTGTGTTGAGTCTTCTGCTGGCCTAGTTAAACAACGTGAGATTCCTGAGCCATGTTCTTCAGGATCCCTGAAAATGTGTGCTTTCATGGCCTTGGTGTCTTGGCTCACTGTTCACCAGCACTGGAAAGCTCTTCAGCTCATCTCAAAAGCCCACCCACCCCATGGCTGCCTGCAGAAGTTCTGCCTACCCACCTGGAGGGGATGAGCACTGCCTTGAAGTTTACCCCTGGGTGGTAAGGATGACTACACCGAAGGTTGCAGGGCATCTGAATACTGCCAGGAAGGACTCTGGGTGCAGCAGATCTCCACCAAGAGAAATCTTTATCTCCCAATTTCCACCCTATTTTTAATTATTTCAGGTGATAAGGAGGAAATTGCTGTACCCTTGGTCTTCATGTAATACTTTCTCTCTGGGTTGGTAACTTTCATGTATGCTGTAAAGTGGGTAATTCCCTTCACTGTAGATTCTCTGTGCTTGAATTATGATGGAAATGAGGTAGGGCAATCATAACAGCACTCTGCTGTCCTGAAAAATCTCCTGGCACGGATAACATGCTCAGTTGGGGTACAGGTGCTACAGAGCATTCCCTGGAGAGCACTACTCTGTGCCTGTGCATTCCCACCTCATGACGGAAACAAAGTGTAGAGTGCTTGGGTGACTTTCCACCTCTCCCTTCACTGAGACAATAAACACTGTGAAGCTGATGTGGGAAGCCAGCACGTTGTTCTGACACAGAATCTAGATTAGCACACCTGATCCCAGAGCTTGCTGGGCTCTCTGTGCTGCAGCCCCACAGAGCTGGTGCTTCCCTGCATCACTAGCCTGGGACTTCTCCTCATTCTCCACTTCTGCCATTGTCCACATGAACCAGTGGAGAAGGTTTCCTTGTTCATATCTAAGGACTGAGCTGAATAAACCCATCCCAGACTACTGAAAATACACTGAAGAAACAACACTTGAACAATAGTAGCCAGGAAAAATGGTACCACCAGCCACCTGACTGCACCTGACTACCTAGGTATAAAAGTAGATTTCCAGTACTGACTACATGAAAGGGCTCTTAGCATGCTAGTAAACATTCATATCTCTATCACTGTGGCCGGAGCAGGTTGGGTTGTTTTTCCTTTGTTTGCCATTGCTATATTTTGAGAGCACAACTAGCAACAGGAGTAGCTAGCAGACACGGCTCACCTCAGAGATGATCTCCTGGCTCAAGTTTCCACTGTAAAAGGCTGAAGTCCCTTCTGCTCCCACGAGCTCCAAGACAGCTGCAAGGTCCAGGCGCCTCACAAACATGCCAGGTAACAAAGGCTGTCCATCTGGCAGGAAGGTCTCCCGAAACTTGTCAGAGTAGTTCAGGTCTTTAAGCTCACTCACAGCTTTGGCTGTAGGAGAGAAGGAGAGGGGCAGGGGAAGGACAGGATTAATGAATGTGCAGGGGACCTGGGAACTTGCTGCTGCCTCTTGCCCTGTTTCAAACCAGAAAGCCAGAACACAAGGAATGGATCATGGCTCTGCTGCAGCTGGGAAGGAAATCCAAAGAAATCTTGCCACCTCCTCACCGCCCTGGCAAAGGACTCCCAAGTTTTCTGTCACTACATACCTCTTGCAGACCCCTGCTTTGCCTTGCTCCCGCTGCCACCCATTCCCAGTTCTAAAGCACTCTCATTTCCCATGTACAACCTCCTAACCTGTCCCAAGCCCTCAAGAAGCCACCCTCACAGTGGGCTCCTCTGTGCTGTGTGCCACCTCAGCTCCCCAGCATGTGCTCACCCAAGTCGTGTGTGACGTTAAATCCATCCTGGGCGACAGCAGCCACGAGGCCCAGCAGCTGTGACCAGGGGAGCCTGCAGAAGGAGAGCAGCCAAGGAGCCATGTGCCCGTGCAGATGGTGGGGCAGGCAGGCTCTTGGCAAGCCAGGCTTGGGGCTAGTGGTGGCCAAAACAAGAACAGAGCTTTTAGTGGGTTATTTCTTTCCAGCAGCATTAATATTGTGCCCCAAAGGAAAACGTCAGTGCAAAGATGGGGAAATGGGCACCTCTGGAGCAAATGGTCACATCCCTGAGCGAGTTATTCAGACTCCCTCTCTCACTGCTCTAGCAGGGCATCAAGCGCGACTACATTTCTCAGTGTCTAGCTAAAGAGAGAGCTGAAAATGTATGAAAGTGCACAAAAATGTTACTCACACATTTCTGAGAACATTGTCTAATTGGAAAGCATTTGAGAGAATTTCACTGTGCAGAAAACCTGACCAGGCTGATTTCTTTTGTTAAATAGAGCACCAAAACTTGGACGTGCTTTTCAGCGCAAGCCTCTAAGCACCTGTTAGCTGATGGCTTTGACTGGTGGCTGAGGGCATGCTATGACGGTGAGGGGCTGTGCGGGGGCCTGGGGTGTGCAGGGTGGGCTCTTACCTGCCGTGCAGCTGGTGCGCCCGGTGCATGCCTTGTAGTGTGCCTGGCACCCCCACGAGCAAACCTGGCTGTAGAAAAGGAAGGGCAAAAAAGAAGAGCAAAATGCAGGGCCTCTGGCTGCAAGTCAAGAAGCTGCGAGTCATGTTCACACAGAAGGTGTTTGGTCTTTAGGAGTGGGGAAGAGGTCTGTTGGCAATACACTGAACTAGGGAACAAGTCTTTGGAGGGAACGAGGAAACTTAAATTCCAGCATCAGCCCAATTTGGTCAAGAGAAATAATCCAACTGAATGACGCAAGACCTTGCTTTCTCATGGCACATTTGTTCTCCCAGATCACCACTGCCAGAAGATGCTTCACTCCATTGTATGGGAACTACTGAATCACGGCCTGAACCACTGATTGGTCACCTGAGGTGAGCACGGAGTCAGTCATGGGGGCAAAGACATATGGAATGCAGTCAAACACAGAACTGTACGTGTCTACCATGTTTCTGGTCATCAGCCCCTACAGTCACCAGGAAATGATGAAGCTGACACACTGGCCCGAGTTAGATGGTTTGAGAACTCGCCATCTGAGAATATCGCTCACTGGTTACACCAAAAGCTGCGGCGTGCTCAGCAGAAGACCATGTGGGCAGCCACTAAAGCGTGGGGACTGCCCGTACAACTATCGGACATCGCTCAAGCATGCCGAGACTGTGACGCCTGCTCTAAGATAAGACTGAGGTCGTTGCCTGAAACTACAGCCCATCTTGCTAGAGGACACAATCCTCTACAGAGGTGGCAGGTTGATTATATTGGGTCCCTCCCTCGGTCTGAGGGGGCGAGATATGCCCTAACCTGTGTCAACATAATGCAGGCGTATCCAGTACCAAAAGCCAACCAGGCATACACTCTAAAGGCACTCACAAGGATTATGGCTGCCTATGGGACACCGCAAGTCATCGAGAGTGACCAAGGAATTCATTTCACGGGTGCAGTGATACAACGCTGGGCAGAAGAAAATAATATTGAGTGGCGATTCCACCTGCCATATAATCCAACGGGGGCAGGCCTTATCGAACGTTACAATGGTATTCTCAAGGCTGCCCTGAAGACAGACTCACAGTCCCTGCAGGGGTGGACCAAGAGACTCCACGAGACCCTGCGGGACCTGAATGAAAGACCTAGAGACAGCAGACCCAGTGCCTTGAAAACGTTACAGACAACATGGGCCTCCCCACTTAGAATCCAAATTACGGGCACTGATAATGAGGTGAGACCTCAGATTGGCCGTGAGAACAATCTTCTGCTCCCTGCCCCTGAGGACCTAAAACCAGGTACCAGTAAAATAAAATGGCCCTGGAAGGTGCAGGTAGGACCACGATGGTGCAGCCTACTTGTACCTTGGGGGAGATTATTGGAGGTGGGGGGTTCGGTAGCCCCTCCAGTAATTGGTACATGGCCTACTGAAATAATGGTTAACACTCCAGCCTTTATTGCTAAGGGGACCCCTATCATGTCTCTGTGGCAGATCAGGACAGCCCCTTTGGTGCCTGATATAGTCGTACAGCCACAGACATCGGGTCAAAAGGTTTGGTACAGGCGGCCAGGGCATGTCCCTGTACAAGCTGAAGTGTTAACCCAAGACAGGAATACGGCCTGTATCTTACCCTGGAGAGCGGATCTTCCCCTCTTGGTACCTCTAAAACATTTATTATAATATAAAACACTATATTACTCCCTGTAAGTCTATGAGTCGCCAGAAGGAACCAAACGATGCTACAGTGTTCCAGAGTTGCAGCATCTGGTGATGGTCTAACTGGGACTGATGACACATAAGATGGACCTGCACTGTGTGATTGCATGCTTCCAGTAGACACCACTGAGCACTGGCCCAAAGAAGAGTTCGACTGATGCGCCAATCATCACTCATCTCGGATTACATCAACATGTGTTGCGATGGGCAATTATGTAAGCATCGCGATGTATTGGGTCTCTGTATCAAGGGGAGCTCTCACCCTATGGTTACTTGATCAGTGTTTCACATCGTGAAGGGATGGAGTGTATGGGAACTGCTGAATCACGGCCTGAACCACTAATTGGTCACCTGAGGTGAGCACCGAGTCAGCCATGGGGGCACAGGTGGAGGTGATATACCTGTGTGATTGGAAGGGGTGGAGCCTGGCTGCACTTCTCCCAAACCCCATTTAAGGGCAGACCACCACCAGGGAAGGATCTCTTCTTGGAGATCTCTCCCATGTGGAGTCTCCTGCAAGCCTTGACATCTGGATGGTGAGCCATCTTCTCTTTTGTATTATTTGTATCCTATCTATATAGAACTACCCAAAATATACTATCATCTATACTATTTTGTTGTGAAGTACCATCCTTGGGAGTTATTTACCCCACACTCCATGCCCCCATTAGGCTGCTCTGCTCCCCACACCCTGCAGGCTCCAGGTATTCTGAAGTGATGCAGGAGGGTTTTCCCCTGGCTCCCCATGCTCACAGGACATTGGGCCTCCCATGGAAGCTTCCTCTCACTTCCCTGGGCCTCTCTCACAGTGAGAGG
This sequence comes from Cyrtonyx montezumae, assembly GCF_038088225.1. Classification (NCBI taxonomy): domain Eukaryota; kingdom Metazoa; phylum Chordata; class Aves; order Galliformes; family Odontophoridae; genus Cyrtonyx; species Cyrtonyx montezumae. The sequence goes on along the minus strand of NW_027072100.1, from coordinate 848,582 downwards.
CCAACAGGAGGGCCCACAGCCAGCCTGGCCCTGGTGGAGGCCTCCTCACCTTGGTGTCCTTCAGCAGGTCACTGTCCAGCGGGATGCCCAGTGGAGCTACCTCACGGAAGTCGATCACCTGGCTCTGGTTCTTCCGGATGTCATGGACCAGCATCACTCCACCCCTGCGGTGACAGTGGGGTCAGGCACGGCACCAGCTGTCCCCACTGCTACCGCTGCCGTGAAGCTCACACAGAGAGAAGATCCTCACTGGGGACAAAGCCAATCAGTGCCTGCCATCCTTGTCAGAGGGTTGCTGGACCTGTTCCACCACCAGGCTGGACTGTGTGGGATTTTCTTTTTAATCCTGGCTGGTTTGCAATGAAAGAGGGGGGTTGCTTACAACGGAGCAACATCCTGCCCAGCCTGGAGGAGCTGTGGAGTGGGTGTGTGCAATGCCCTACACCTCCCATAGCTCAGGAACACATGGAGATGGGGCTAACCAGGGTGGAGGTTTGGTTCCAGCTGGTGAGGAGCAGAGCCTACCCAGGGAAGTGTTGGATTTCTGCAGGTTCTGGGCCAAGGCCCAAGTGCTGCCAGCTTTTGGCACCCCACACAGGGGCTTGGCTGCACACAAGCACTTTCCAGCCCTCTCCAGACCATGGCTGGGAATGTTCTGGCAGCTGCTACTGTAGGCTCAGGGATATCTGTCCCTCACTGTGGGGACAGGCCCTGCTGGGAGGACACATAGAAGCAGCTGGCACCTACCCGCCGATGCCCGAGACGTGGGGGTTCACCACTCCCATGCAGAGCACCGATGCAATGGCCGCGTCCACCGAGGAGCCCTGCTTGCTGAGCACCTCGATGCCCAGAGCCGTGCAGCGGGCAGCGTCTGTCACCACAGCTCCCCGCTGGAAGAGCTGCCAATGAGGAGAGGGTGGCACTCAGCTTTCTGCCCACGTGGAGCTGCATTTTGAGTGCCAGTAAGAGAGCAAGAAATTGAAAAGAGCAAAGCTCTCCCATTCCTGGATGTGCAGCCAGGTCTGCCTTGCTGTGTGGGACGTGGTGATGGTGGCTGTGACCACACGGTGCCTCGTGGCCATGCTCAGGCTGCAGCAGGAGATGTCCTGCAATACATTCCTCCTGGGGACAGTGTGACCCCATGACCACACTGCATTTGCTCTGCACCACTCCATGTGAGGGGTCAGCAGGAGGTGCAGCTCCAATCCCAGCAATCCCTCTGCATGGAGTCTTTCAGAGATGGGCCTTGACACAAGGATCATCTCTGCAGGTGGAATTGCAGAAGAGGTGCCTCACTGCTCAGAGAACTGCCCTCAGAAGGTATTCACACCCGGCTCAGACACCACTGGGCACACAGCAGTGGGGCTGCCTGCTCCCCCTAGGACCCCCAGCCCTATCAGGCACAGCTGCCCATGCCATGCGAGAGCTCAGGGCCCAGCATGACACCCCCTCAACATGGAAAAGCTTTCAGGCAGTTGTGTGCAGGGTTGCGTACTCAGCATCGGGGTCTCACTGACACTGCTAGGGTCTGTCTGCTGGCAGGGAGGGAGGTGAGGGAACGTGCGTAACCCAAGCCAAAGCCCACAGCATGCTGCAAAGCCACTGCTTTGTCTTACCTGAGGGTCTCCAAAGTAGATCTGCATGATCAAGGCCACTGTGACCCCTGTGGCAAAGGTGAGGCAGGCGGTGATGATGACAGTCAGCCCATCCTGCTGGCAGCTGCAGTCTCCAGAGAAAGGGTCCTTGCTGGTCTCACGCAAGGGGGACGCATCCTGGCTCCCCATCTCTGAGGAGGATGAGGGCAGGCGCTGGAGGCGTGCGGACTTCAGGAAGGAGTCTGGGTCTTTGTAGGCAGCAAGGAGAAAATAAGGATTAGTGATTGAGCAACACCAGGCTCCTGTTGCAGTGTTTACCCAGCACTAGCATTACACCAAGGCACATCCAGCAGGGCTATTACCTTCCCTTTTGATATGAGCACTCAATAGACTTTCTGGCTCAGGTGCCGCTCTGGGTTGATTTACAGTTCCCTTCCTTCAGCTCTAGCTATCCCAAGATGACTTTCCTGGAGACTAAAAGGGGGAAAAAATTGACTTTCTTTTCCATTTCAGTCTGTTCATCGTTCTTCAGGGATGGACACATGATTACTGCCATATTTGGATGGGTTCTTACAAAGCATTGACTTGCAAACAGGTCTCAGAAACGCAGCAGAACTGAAGAGGACATTCCAATTTAGAAAGGCAGCATCTGTGTCTGGAGCTGGGCTTCAGCACCTGAGCAAAACAGACTCAGGCACAGGAAACACATCCACTGACTCTTGATAAAGTAGGGGCAGAAAAAAGCAAACCTGCCAATGGGGCCTCTGCAGGTCCCCCAGCCCTGGCTGCAAGGAAGGCGCTGTGTCTCTCTCCCTTCCTCTGGCTGATAAGGCACGTGGAGCTGCAGCTGGGTGCTGAATGCCCAGCCTCCTGGCGGTGGATGCAATGGGAAAGTTTTTCTGGGCAGCAAGCAAAGCTCAAGATGATCAAAAGGTCTGAGATGTGCCTTGACTCTGAGCTCACATTGGCTCTCAAGGGGGTGAGGCTGGCCCAGTACCCTGGGCAGCACAGCATTCCTGCTCCAACCAGGCACCATACCAGTACAAGGCAGGAGCTCCTGGGTGAGCAGGTCCATGCAGGCGGGGCTGCAGCATGCAGTAGTGTTCCTGGTGGGGATGGTGGGGACACCCTGCTGAGGCGTGTCACATGCAGCCACAGATGTTCCACAGGGCCTTGGGCAATTGCTCAGCTTGTGTGGCCATGGTGCTGTGCTGGGACAGCACGGCCACAATTCAGATGCAGGGGGTTCATCTGGGCACAGAATTCCATGAGCAACCCAGCACCAATATCCACCCCCCTTGGCCATCAGCCCACACCTGGCTCCCTGAGAAGCTGTGAAGGAGACCTGGTTTCATGTGGGGACCAGAACCATGAGGACACAGGCTCACCTCAGCACTGCATGTGCTGTGGTGGAGTCAGCAGAGGCTGGAGCTGCTTGCAGGCGCACACTGCAGTGTGGGACACTTCAGTTCTCTGAGAGCAACATCACCTGTGCTGCACAACCCAAAGGTCTCCATTCCTTGTCCAGGGGGCCTGGCAGATGATGTGATATGAAGAAGCATGGATGGATTTAGCAAGACACAATGTCAGGTGAGTGTGAGGCTCCATGTGGCAGCAGAGTAGATGCATGCAGCTCTTCCAGGTGGCAGAGACCCACACCCAGGAACACAGCTCAAACCACACCAATCTCTGCTCATGCCCCATATGCAAAAGGAAAGATTTGGCACTGCTCCTGTCACACTGCCTGTGCCAACTTTGCCTTACCGCATCCAAAGGCAAAGGGATGCTGCGGGGAGTGGGATGGCAACAGACAAAGGGAACTGCATTCAGTGGTCACAGCATGATGAGGCCACAGACAAGGTATGAGCAGGGCCAAGATCCACCCGCAGGCTACAGAGCAGCCAAGAAGCAGTGTGCACATGGGCTGTGGGGCCATTTGTGAGCAGTCACTAGACCCCATAATCAAACCCTCTCCCTTCAACCAATGGTCAGGGTGGGAGCCCTGGAATCAGCGCAGCCCAGTGGCAATGAACTGTGGCACGGGGTGCCCACAAGGAAGAACCTGGGGCCATGGAAACCACCTCGTGGTGGGGTCCTGAGGGGCCTCATGCAGTGAAGTGCTCTGTTGCTTGCGGAAACATGAAATGGAAGAGAAAAAGCATGACTCCAGACTATTTACGAGGAAGTAACAAATTAAAAACAGGCAAGAGGTTCTCTCAAGCATAAAAAGAACACCTGAGTTTATTAAAGCCGTGCATGTGTCAGAGAGGAGTGCCGGCTCCTGGCACGGGCTGTCAGGACAGCTCCAACACCCGCCATCCCTCCGCGGGACCAACGAGGGGCCCTGCGGGGATGGGAGAGGAGGGCACGGGACCCACGAGACCCTGTGCGACACGCGTGGCACCGTGGCCATGCATCACAGCTCAGAGCCCCTGCAGCACCCGGTCAGGGCGGACGGAATGAGTGGCGGTGGACGTTTGCGGTGGGAATGCAGAACGTGGAAGCGAGCAGAGAACGAACGACACAAAAGTGCAGACTGACGGAGCCCCGCGGGACGAGGGGCCGTACGGCAGCGCCGGCTCGGTGCTGCAGGCGGGTTGAAACGGGGGGGGGGTGGTTCCAGGGCAGAGCGCGAGCGGAACGGGCAGCGGGCGGGTTGACCTGGCCGCCCTCCAGCGCGGCGGTCCCGGGATGCGAACGCGGTGGGGCCGGGAGCATGCGGGACCGGGACCGGGACCGGGACCGGGACCGGGCCGCCGCTCCTCACCCGTGTCCTGCTCGCCCAGGAACGCGTCCTCCTCTTTCCGAGCACGGAGGCCGCCCTCGGCCGCACCGCCCGCCTCCTCCTCAGGCAGCCGGGGGAAGCTGGTGATGCTCATGTAGTCCACGGGAGAGTAGGCACCCAGCGCGCGCTGCCGACCCCCCACCGCCTCCGCCCCGGGCGCCGCCATTCCGCCCCGCCGCTCCGCGCCGCCGGAAGGGGCCGGGCCGTGCCCGGGGCGGAGCGGGGGAGTCGTCCTACGCCGGCAGCTCGCGGCTCGGCCCCGCGCCGTTCTGATTGCGTCCGGCAGCGGCCTGAGCGGCCTGCGGGCGCTGCCCGGTATTAACTGCGCGCTCGTGGGAAGGTGTCTGCAAGCCAGACTCCGCCTCCTTTGTTCTCACGTCTCTGCCGCCCTCCCGTCCGCAGGAGGTGGGGCCTTCACCGCCAGCAGCATCTCAGCGCCGGGGCTCGGTGAGCGTCCGCGGATGCATCCCAGCGAGCTGCAAACGCAGCCCTCGCAAGCTTGGAAATCAGGCCGGGGAAATGCAGCTGGCGCCTCTGTTAAGCAGACAGCGCCTGAAACCTCAGCGGTGTACTTCAGCCTCATCGGGATCTGTTGAAGAAAGTGACATCAGCAAAACTCCCTTGCTGGGCCAAACCCACAAATAAACGTTCGCCATGCTGCGCGCCCAGCCGTAATCGCTGCAGAACTGTGCCGCACTGACAGCAGCTGTTTAGCTGGGGTCTGACAGCCCAGAAGAGGCACCACAAGAAACCGCTCTGACAGTGCCGTACCAGAACACTTTCGGTCCTCTCCCCAGAACGAGCTTAGGACAGGGAAGACCTTCCTCACACTCCTTCCTGCCAGGGACCACTGCTTTTTTGTTGAGCCAAAGCCACGTTCCCCCTGGGCTACAGCAAGCGAGCCTGCAAGCAGCACAGCCTCCTCTGCACTGCCACACGGACAGAACGAAGATGCAGCCTGCTTGTGGAATCACACGCTGACACCCCTAGCTCCCACAGCCCAGCTCAGCTCCTTTCTCAGCTCCTCCTCCCACAGCCCAGCTCAGTCTCAACAGACTCCTGGCAGTTCTTGGTTTAGTCACTAGCCCTGCAAGGAACCAAGAGTGCAGAGCAAGCACGCTCAGGCCTGAACGAGCAGCATATCTTAGGCAGAGCTGACGCATGGCTTATCCTGCTTAATCACTTGTTGAAGTGTGGCTATGAGCATTGGCTACTACTTCCACTACAAATGCTTCTGTCTCTGGGAGGAAGCACAGCAATGGAGCCTGCAGCACAAGAGACTTAATAAACCCAAAGAGTTGCTGTCTAAGATATTTACTAAAATTCAAACTCTTAAAGGAATCCCTGCTTCCCAATATTCTGCAAAACTCCAGAGACCAGAGGATACAGAAGCTGCACAGCAGTTTATCCAGGTGATGTTTATTAGAGCATTTCAAGTATACAGTGATTTTCCTGATGGCTGCAAACAGATACCAGTAGCAAAGTAACTGAGTAGCTGCAGGCTATGTAATTATCATGGGAAAATAATGCTTTCAGCTGAAATAAGAGGAAAAGAAAGCATCACACTAAAAAGTTGAGCAAGTTTGGGGGTGGGGAGGAGCAAACATAGTTCCTGATTGAGGTCATTTACTTAATTTGGCAACTCACACGTAGCAGAAGCTGCTCGCTATTGCACTCTTCCCTCAGCATCCCAAGGACCTAAGTTACCCAGGGGTGTTTTTCTCCACCAAGAGCAGACAGCATTCTCCCTGGTAAGGGAAAGCCAGCTGCACAGGTAGGTTAGTTCTGGAGCCCCAGCTCAGTAGCTGGAAAATCAGATTCTCAGCTTTGCGTACTCTCATGCAAGAGCCAAGCTGCTGCACTTCCACCAAGAAAGCAAAGGCTTCCACTGAGAGCACACTAAAACCATCATATCCTTGCTACAAGACAGCTTCAGGTTGGGAATCTTTTTGGATAAATGGGCTGTTGGTTATAAAAGCAAGAACCACATGGCAGCCAGGCTGCGAAGTGGCAAAAACTGTGCATTTCTCAATTACTACTTGTGAAATACAGGTCCTTAAAATACTTCTAAAGCAGAGACTCCTCACCAAAGCATAAAAAGGGCACAAATAAGAAGAAACTGAGCTATGGTGTGACCAACTCAGAGAGCACCTCGCAAACCAGAGGCTATGTACTTTACTGAATCTGCCTGATTTGCAAATCAGTAGTTATACATTTAAGATATTAGCTGCCTCGATTGTGTTAAGTCTCCTGCATTTATTAACAAAGAACATTTGAAGCCAGTTGAAATAAAAAACTTATAAAAACAAATCAAAAAGTAGAATTCAGATGTATAACATTGCAAGCGTACCTACAGAATGACGGTTCCTCAAAACCACTGAGCTCTGAGGTAAGTGCTGGCAATTTCATGGTCAGGCCAGCAAAATACAGTGGTGTTTCCAAGCCCCCTGAACATGTCTTTTAAGTTAAACATTCATTAACAAAATTAATCACAGCTCTTTCTAGCAAAGTTGCTTAAAAATTTGTCTTCAGCAAGGACGACTTGGAAATTCTGGTGAGCAAATGATTTGCAAGTAAAACAAACAATTAGTAAGAACACAGTCTGTTTAATAAAATCAGATTGGATTACTATAAAACATGCTGAAGACAGCCACTGAACTCATATCCTGGAGCTGCAGGGCCTTCCTCCCTCAAACCTTGCAATCGATTTTTAAAACCTGTCTGCATAAAGGACAACAATGGAAGACAAGTCGGAAGGTAATGACATATCAAATACAGGGCATACACACATTAAATTAACGGATTTACTCTTCAGCATACAGGAGTCTGATACAGTTACTGGCAAGAGTTGCAGAAAGTTGAAAATCTGAACAGTCTTGAACCACTTCCAAGAATTCCAATGGCTTTTCAGTAGTTCCAATAATTAATGGGAATATAAAACAGACGGACTGGCTTCTCCAGCAGAAGAGGTGGGACACTTCTTTGCTAATTGGACCGTTGGTACAGAAGGGAATTGATTGGACTTCCCCAGTCTTCCCACTAGTCTGCCAAAGATGATGATTTATTAAAACATTCTTGATTTACTGGCAGCTGATTCAGCAGGCAAAAGCTACAGACTCTGTCAATCATAGTGGATGGCAGTATAGAAGATTATCCAAACAACCTGTAGAGAGGAGAGGAGATTATTTTCATGCTTCTGGAGAGGGGTTTGACAACAAGCATTGTGCCTTACTCTGATGGGGGTCTGAATTCAGTTCTAAGAGTACATCAGAAAGGCATCGGGATCTCGATGCACCACACGGTGGCATTCAACTCACTTGTTGTCCAGTGATTAACCTAGTTACAATAAATTGCAACACAGTCCCTCCAGTGATTCAGAACCACCACCACATCAAGTCATGAGTGTATTCAGACACTTGGGGAAGGGGAGTAACAGGAATTCTCCTTCCCATCAATCCCACTTATCAGATGATGTTAACACAGCTCTCTTCTGTCAGCACCCTGGCTTACCTGCTTTTCTTCCAAACCCTCAGAAAGTTTACCAACACAGCTCACAAAGCAACTTAAAGAAAGTGAGAGATGTTACCAGAAACAGTGCAAAAGATGTCATGAATCCTTCCTTTGTTAGCTCCCATGTCCCACCATACTCCTCCTCATCTATCTGCTGGAAGCTACTGAAGTAGAGGTACAGAACACCAGCATTGATCAGACAGAATCTGAAAGAAAGATTAAGAGCTGTCACTTTCCACAGCACACACGACATGGCACACAGCAACATGTGAGATATCAGCAGAGGTAAAAGGGAACACCATCCCTATAACTTTAAGCAGGCAGCTCAGTGTCTTCCTTACAAGAGTCCCTCCTGGTCAGTACACTGGGTTTGGATGAGGTTCCCCTCAAAAGCCACAACCTACAGCAACTAAGGCTCAACAGACAGCAATCAGAAGCTGGAAATATCAGCACATCTGCAAATCCTGCACGTTTTTGTCTACTGCAGAACAGCAATAGTCCTGCTCCAACACAGAATCCCATTTCCATTAAATTTGAGACTGACAAAAGGAAAGAGTGTTAGAAGACAATGGAGATCAAACATGTGATGTCCCACTTGTTCTTAGACCAGTTTGACCTTATATTACCCTAACTTCAGGCTGAGACGACCCGGCAAGTGACAAGTACATTTCCTGGAATGAAAGCTGTAGGAAGGGCCAAACTGTAAGACACACAGACTCAAAGACCAGCAGCAAGCTGCAAGCAGCTGCTCAACCACATACCATAGAACAACTGCACGCACAATTCTAGTTTAGTTTTCCAAATGATACCACATCATTTTTATTTCTAACATGTAGTACAGAAATTGGCTCGTGCACCTGAAGTGACCTTGGGAACAAATGGATGATTAAGTACAAATCAAGACTTCCCAACTCCTCCTCATCTGTTACCAGGCTCACTTCAGAGGTAACTGCATGTAGCTACTGAGTTTCTGTTAAAGCATCGTTGCCCTACAGCACCTTTCTCTAAGTTCCAAACCTCGTTTTTAATTAGAGGCACACAGCAACACTCCCTCCTTGCCCACACCTAGGGCAGACAACTTCATTTCCCTCAATAAAACCTCCAAAGCTGTGAGCTTTTTGTACACAGACTTTCACTGAGCAGAGACATTCACAAAGAGAGGCCCCCCAGAGCCAAGTACAGCTTTTCCTTTTACTTCTTGGAAGCCTACATTCAGAATTACACATGCAGAAATAGGACACTTCATAAGTCAGTTGAGCCATTATGCACTTCTTCCACCCCTGCCTTCTTTAATAATGATAAAATAAATAAATAAACAACAAAGTAAAAAGTTTTAGTTCAAGAAGAGATAAAAAAGCTAATGAAAATGTTATTGTTTGTCTGAATTTCCTGACAAGTAACAGTCTGGAATGCAATGCTGGGTTTAAAACACACGGCAGATGCAGGGGTTGCCTGTAGCCAGCTGTATGGGAACTGCTAAATCACAGAAGGCAACTCACCTGTGTGAACCAGCAGGGGTGGAGTCCGACTCCACGTCTCCCAGACCCCATTTAAGGTCTGACCAGCACTGGGGAAGGATCTCTTGTTAGAGATCCCTCCTTTGTGGAGTTTTTCCATGTGAGCCTCAATCCTCAGAGATGAGTGTTTCTCTTTATACTGTCTCTTTTCCATCCTGGTAATCTTTCTAATTACACCATCTATAAAATATATTGGCTAATAATACCATTTGGTATTATTCATTTTGTTAACTTCACCTCTTACACCAGCACTGCGTTACAACACGGGCTTCGAGCAGACAAGAAGCCAAATCCAAAAGTGGTCAAGTATACAGGACAGAAAAATCAGCCTTACATTGCGATCCCCACGAATCCCTTCAGAGGGACTATGCCCCAGATGATTCCCAGAATAACCGCGATGATCTGTCGGAACCAGTAGATCACATCTAAAAACTCGTCCTGAGGAGAGAAAGCAAAACGGAGACCGCTGTGTGTTTCTGCGTTGTTTTAAGGATCAGGCGATGGATAAACCCCGCGCCCCCGGGAGTTACGTAACGCGCTGCGGTCGGGCACGTGGGCGGCAACCCACGGCACCACGGCCACGGCCGCTCCAAACGGAGCTGCACCGACACAGCACCGCGCGAGCGCTGCGCCGCACGGCCTCGCGGCGGCGACGGAAACCGCCGACCCGAGCGCGGATCCTGCGGACGTCCCCCGGAGCCGTCCGACGCGCGCCGGGCCCGGCCGGGCCGCGTACCTTGTCGTGCCAGGCGGAGTCGCTGCGCAGCGCTTTGCCCCACACGGAGCCGCGCGGCCCGGCCCCGCCGCCGTTGGCCAACGCGTGCTGCTGTGCGTGCGGCGGCTCCTCCCTGCGCCGCGCGCCGCTCATCCTCCTTCCCTCCCGCACGGCCCCGGAAGCGGCCGCCGCCGCGCCGTCAGTCACCCGCGCCCCGCGGCCGCCAATCGCCGCGCTGCCTGGAGACACGTGACCAAAACGGGCACACCCCCCCCCCGCCCTCCTACGGCGAGAGAGAGGGCGGGGGGGGAGGTGCCGCGGGCGGGGGCTGCGCGGTGCCGGCGGTCCTCCCCGTCCCTGCGCCGCTTCGTGCCGAGCCGTGCGGGCCCGGGGAGGGGGAGCCCGGTGCTCTCCGGAGCCGGCACGTCTCCGGAGCTTGCTGGCTTGGCTGGCTGCGGCCCGGGAGCCGGCGGGAGGCACCGACGTGCCGTGCGGCCGCCTCGGCCCTGCTGGGAGATCCCGGCCCCGCGGTGCCGGTTGCTGCCGGTGCCTCTTCCCTGCGCAGACCCTTCCTCGGGATCTGCGCCCTTTTGCCCGTCCCTGCGTGTCCCCGCTCGCGGTGCAGTTCAGCGTTTCATTTCGTCGTTAGTGAACCGTAGCCCTAATGCCCTGCACCGTTTTTTTCTGTTGCACAGAGCAGCATGTGCTTGATTCAGCACTTCGGGAGCCTGGCTGCTTTCTGGTATCCTCGCTGTTCGCTTCGTCGATGGGCTTGGTGAGCTCCTGCATAGGCAGATGGGTCCCTGTCCCAGACCACTGATACCTTTCAGCTGTGCCAGGCATTTCAGATACCAATTTTGCAAGGTACCTGTGGGCTTCCCAGCACTGCCCTGGCTACGTCAGGTCTCTGTGCTTTGAGGCATTTACCACAAACTGAAGAGGCTGGTCCAAATCACTGGGCTCACATTGTGTTACGAAGAGGGTGACATGCAACAGAAGGGGACCTTTCATATATCTCCCTTAGGAACCTTCATATGTGACACCTACCATGACAGAGTCCCTTGCTGAGGGCTGCTCTGACCTTGCTCCCCTGGGGCTTCTCAGGCATTTGGAGCATGGCAGCCCCCTCTACCGTCACCCTTCAATGAGAGGGGTGTCAAGTATGGGAGGAGGAGGAGGACATGTCTGAAGGACAACAGGACTTTGGGCTGTGTCCTTGGCTTGTAAGGAGTCTCAGTGACCCTGCTCTATGCCACCTTGCAAAGGTGGAAGCATTTGTGTGATAATGGAACATATGGATCAGGGAGCTGATCTAAAACTGACACACTAAAAGACTACCTGGTTTTACCCCATCTCCATTTCCTGACCCACTGCCCAGAGAGAAATTACAGTGGGAAAGAACAAAGAGGAGACAAAAGAGAGGTGACAGAAGATGTGGAGGTAGGCTCCTCTGCCAAAATGTGTCCCTCAGCAAGGGAGGATGTGTGGGGAGCTGGTGCCACTGTGAGGAGAAGGGAAGGTGGGAAAGGCTGGAAGGGAGGAAGAGGAGCATGTGCCGGTGTCCCAGCAACAGCCCCTCATGTGCACCCAGCTGCAGACGCTGCAAAGCGTGCGAGGAGCTGCCATGTTCACTGCTGCTCCCCATGCACGACTGCCACTCACAGCTGGGAGCTGGGGCTGCCGGCTCTGCACAGGCACTGCTGCGCTTGGGGCGGATGCACAGAAAACCCTCGGGAGCAGCATGGGGCTGCAGCTCAGCTCTCTGCCTCCTGATTCTTTCCCTTCCTCCTCCCTTCCTCCAAAGGCAAACTTTTTTTCGGGAAGCCCACGTGGAGCTCAGGCTCAGCACAGACTGCGTAGCCCACTCAGCCACAGAGCAGAGATTCCCGGTGGGGGGGGTGGCAGCTGCGGCTCGATGACACAGCTCGTGTCAGCCCCTCATCCTGCTCTCTGCGGGCTGAGTTCTGGCCCCGGGGTCTCAGGGCAAATCCCTCTGGGTCGCCGTCGGGGCCGCCACGAGCCTTCGGCTGGGGTCATCCGTGGGTGCTCCCCTCAATCAGCAGCCACGCGTGGGCCTCCTAGCCGTCCTCCCCTCTACGTACGGCCGGCATCTCACCCCGCCGCCCCGGCCCCGCCGCATTCTTCTACCTTGTATGGGCCGAGCCGGGCCGGGAGGGGCGGGACGAGGGGTCCGGCACCGCCCCGACCCCAGCCCGCGCCTGAGACCGGGACAACAGAGCAGCACTCACGGTCCCGCAGCTGCCGCGCTCCGGCCCAGGTGAGAGCTGTACCGCACGGCGGGACCTGCCCGCGGCCCCGGGCGGCGGCAGAGCGAGAGGGAGCGGGGGAGACCCCGACGGAGCGGGCGGGAGGGATGCGGGGCAGCCCCGGGGTGCCAGGGGCAGCTCGGGAGGGGTCGGCGGGACCCGAGGGCGCAGCCGGGAGCACTGCCACGCTGGGGAGGGGGACGACGGCGCTACGGGAGGGGCCTCGCACCCCTCGTGGGGAGAGGAGCTCTGCTCGGGTCCCTGTCCCGCACGGGATGTCTCGCCGGGGAAGGCGAGGAGCGCGGCTGAGCGCGGCTCTCGGCGACTGCAGTGACTGCGACCGGGACCCGTCCCGCGCTGTCACGGGGAGCTGTTCCTGCCCGGAACGTCTGCTTCTCCCCCGGGTCTTACTGGTGGCCGGAGCCAAAACCCAGATGCTCCAGAGATCTCCCAAGTGACCTGTGAGCAGCTTCAGGCAATAGACGTTGGAGAAAAGTTTTATTTAGCTCTTTTTCCTCAGAGGCGGGGGAACTTGAAAACTATAGGTCCCTTTGGCTTCATCTGCTCTGCTCCCTGCATGCCTCTTTGGTACAAAATGTACAGACGTGATAAAAGCCAGGGAGCTTCTTAGCCATGGAGAAAGCAGTGGCCAGGGCAGCATTCTTTGCAGTGGAACGTCCTGAAGTGTCAACAACTGCAGCTGCTTACCAAAGATGGTCGGTTTCTTCAGTCACTTGAATTTTTCCCCACGTCACTGGCAGGCTCTGCGCTGCTGTAGGAGGAGTTTGCTGTCGCCTCCCCCTGAACACCGAGGCCGGATTCACCCCCCCCCCGTGAGGTGAGCCCCTTCATGCCCTGGAAAGAGCGCGGGGACACGCAGCCTTCCTGCTCCATGCTGCTGGAGTGCCCTCTGCTTCCCACCCCTCAGAGGGGCCCAGAGGGGCCATGGGAGGTGTGGTACCATGTGCAGGCGGTGTCCATGTGTTTGAACATCTTGTGTGCGCAGTGGGGACAGAGCTGAGCAGTGCTGCACCGTGGGGCCGGGGCATGCTGTTCCAGCAGCAGGGAGGAGCAGGCAGCTCAGCTTGCAGCGTGCTCACCTTTCAGTAAGGGCAATGCGTTCTGGCTAGCTGCTGCTTGAAACAGACAGTCAAAGGAGCCATTGTTTATCCCCACGGGGCTGTACCTGGGGTAGTATAGGCTGTTTGAATAGCCATTCCCCATTCTACAAAGCCGAGCATCCAGCAGATGTGTGCCCTGTGTCAGTGCTGGGGTGTTGTGCAGATGATGTCCTTCCCTCCTGTGGCACTGAGAATCCCACAAGCAGCCCTGCAGCACTCCTTGCAGTTGCATGCCCAGCCTTGGAGGGGCCACCCATGGGACACCCTTAGCAGCACAGAAGTACCCAGCATCATATTTGCACCATGTGTCTTCAAGGCATCACAGGTAGCTAAGCTGTGCTGCAGCTGGAAGGTGGAGTTCCCCCATCCCCTTTGTGCCAGGCACCTGCTTTGTGCAGCCAGGCCTGCCAGGAGCCCCTGCAGTTGCTCATCCAGCAGCAGCTCTCCTCTGATTTATTATTTTTTTTTATTTTTGGGACAGGGGACTGAAGTGATAGTCATGATTTGGTGTAGAGAAGGCTGGAGATGGGCAGAAGGAGCTGGAAGGGGCCTTATGCCCTGGTAGCATGGGGATGTCCCTTCAGCTTGTCTGTCTCCCCAGCATGCCCAGCATCTGCACCGCCACGAAGCCGCTTGCTTTTACCAGTGGGGAAATGTATGGTGCCATATTTTACTGATAATGGTCCATCTTTGCTCTTTCTCTTTAAAACTGCAGCTGTCTTCTATAGTAACTTTTAAAGCTGGGCTCGTGGCCATGTGGGGCTGCCTCTTTAGTGGAGAAGGTACAAGCCCCATGATGCAGGAGGCAAGTGGCAGAAGGGTAAGGGTGAGCTCTGCAGCTCCACTGCCAGCAATGGGCAGGTCCTGTGTTAGTTAGCACTGGGATGGGGCTTTCACCAGGGGCTGGAACAAGGCCTGTCACCATGGCTTTTCCTCTTGCTGTGGAGAAGCTAGATACTCAGCCCTGCAGCATGCAGGCCATTATGGCCAGGTGCTACCCAAACTGTGCTGGTGTTGGGTTTTGTGAGCAGCATGCACCTCACAGCCAGACCATGGGGCTGCATGGTGCAGAGCTGCTGTCGGGCCCTCCAGCAGGGCATGGACCGCCTGGGTCAGCTGCACAGTGCTCCTCCTTGTCAACGGTTTACGGGCAGGTTCGGCCCGGTTCCGTGACGATTGGTGCGGGGGACCCACGGACCCACGCCCCAGGAAAGGGGAAGGGGGAAAGGGAAAAGGGAAAAGGGAGATGGGCCTAGGAACAAAACAGCGGCAACGATCTGAGGAGGAAAGCTAATTTACTAAATAAGATATCGGAAAGCAAAATAACACAATATAATACAATATAATTGGAATTAAAGCTAATAAATCAAATAAAATGAGCAAGAGAGAGTGTCCGATAAACCAAAGGCCTTACGCTAACGCTGAAGGCGAGACGGCAGCGAGCACCCACTGCTGAGTCGATCCCAAGGGAAAGAGAGTGTCCCGTGACCGCAGACAGTTTTTATCTTTCCCTCTGAGCGTAAACACGTAAGAACGCAAAGCATCACACAGTCCTCTGGGGAATGGAGTTCTTCTCTTCTGAGACAGGTATATCTGGAACTATCGATGATCCAGAGCTGGAGCATTAACTCTTTAACTCTAAATGTACTACATGATGTTATGATGTGGAATACCAGTACCAAAAATCATAAAACCATGACACTCCTCCAAACAGAGGCATTTTCCCTGCACCCAGCCCAAGGTCTCTGAGCCACAGACAGCCTCAAGAAGTAGAAATGAAATGATTAGGAGCTGAGCTGGTCCTTAGGACCAAGCACCTTCCCAGGAAATGTTTTGGCTCAAACAGTGGAATCAAACATAAAAAAGCCATGTGCCATCCAAATTGCACTTGGTTCCCCCAGCAAGAACCATCTCGGGGCTCATGCCAAGCCATGCTCATGCTATCTAGTCACAGCTGGGGCAGCATAAATATTTGTGTAGTATTAATTCATGTGGTGAGAGCAAACCTCATTTCTTCTGCTAATGGCTTTGCTAGCTGCTCTCTGTGGTTAGGAGGTGCAGTGGTGGCTGAGCCACGTTCCACTGGCAGAGCTTTAATTGCCAAGTCTGCCCTGGCACAATAGATTCGTGGGGGTTGTGCTGCTTCCTGAGCTCCCCCATGCTGACTGGTGCCTACACTGCCACTGGGAGGGCAGGATGCAGCATGATGTGGCCCTCAGCTGCTCTGCATCCCTTGCCAGAGCAGGCAGAGCCCAGGAACAGTGCTGACACTGAGGCTCAAAGGTGCACTCTTTTCTCCTCTCCACTGAGGAACTTGTTCAGTGTGTTAGCACTGCTCCCTGCCGTGCAGCTGGCAGAGACTCCCTGTCCCTAGTGGAGAAGCTGAGGCATTGGGCTGCCTACACAGGAGCAGTGGCCATGGGGGAAGCACAAGGATCTGGGCAGCACTGTGGCTGTGGGCAAACCTTACCCAGGTTCTCTTACAGGGCCATGCTGAGGTGGCAGCTGACACTGGGAAGGTCCGTGTGTCTGATCTTCCTCTGGTGGCAGCTTGCTGAACGTAACATTTCAGGGTTTGACCAGGAGAGGTCTGAACATCCTCTTCCTGGGCAGCACCAGTGGTGGCCAGTGCTTCAGGGTCCTCTGTAGGGATTGAGATTGGGCTCCGCTGCCCATGGTGCAGGCATCTCAGACACTGACCTGGCCTGGAAGCATGGGTGGGCACCAAACCACTGCTCAGAGGCTCTGAGGGGGCTTGGGCACTGTCTGCTCACCCCACCAATAAACTGAGACCATCTGCAGTGCTGTCCCTGCTGGTCTGCCCTGGCTGAGCCCCCTGAGGGCTGTCCATCCATCCATCCAGTGGCAGAGGGCTTCCTCTTGATCCCTCCCTGCCCCCTGCCTGGCTCTACTTGTCTGCTGCCACTCATTATATGTACCAACTATGCTATCCTCTGTGCCTGCGGATACACAGCTACTCCCCAGCACTGCCCTTGCCCCTCACCCGCATTTGGGACTCTCCCGTGGGCAGCTGGAGCAGGAGCAGAGGGGGTGGGGAGGTGGTGGCATGCGAGGAATGCACCCGCAGCGATAACCCTGGACACCAGCCGAGCCCTGTCCTGGTGAGGCAGGGGCTGCTCCAGCACAAGGTGGGGCGATTTTGCCTGCCCAGCATAGGGCAGCTCTGCTGTGGGAGGCTGTGCCAGAACCGGAGGTGGCACCTGGGAGGGACCCCTGTTGTTGGTGCTGGGCTTGGCACAGAGGGGACAGACAGCAAGTAGGTTTGGAGGCAGAGGGAGTGGGCAGGAAGCTCTGCCTGCAGCCCATGGGGACAGCCCTGCTATGGTCTGGGAAGGGGGACAGCGAGAGATGTTCCTGGAACCTCACAGGGTGCTCAGCAAAGCCCAGGACTCCCCTGTCCCCATGTCCTCTGCTGTGAACACAATATCTCGCTGTTGCCAAACTTGGTGATAGCTGAGGGACAGACCTGGTGAGTGGTGTTTATGCAGCAACAAAGGGAAGCTGTGTCCCTCCATTCCCCTCTCACAGCCCTGCCCTGCCCACAGGTACCAACCCAGCTGCCAAGATGTCCAGCAAGCGTGCCAAAGCCAAGACCACCAAGAAGCGCCCACAGCGCGCCACCTCCAATGTGTTCGCTATGTTCGACCAGTCACAGATCCAGGAGTTCAAGGAAGCTTTCAACATGATCGATCAGAACCGCGACGGGTTCATCGACAAAGAGGATCTGCATGACATGCTGGCTTCCATGGGTGAGGAGACCCTCCCCCAGCCCCCTGCATGTCACCCAGTCCCATTGCCCCTTATGCCTCCTTGGCCAGCTGCTTGGGGGCCACAGGGACACTGTGCTTGGTGAGGAGTCCTGGTCATTGTACAGTGAGCCCGTTGTTGGGGTGGCATTCAGGTACAGCTATCCTGATTAAGGCCAGTTTGACTCTGCAAAAACAGGGGAGATATCCTCTGGTGCACTCGTTGGCCTTGAAAATGTGCCTGTGGAGGTGCCTGAGATTCTGTTGTTCTTACAGCTGCATTCACCAGTAAGGACAGGTCCCTGCCTCCATTGGGGCTGAAGCAGCTCTGCACAAGAAGCAACTGTCAGGTGCTGCTTGGGGCTGGAGAAGTGGTACCCCAAAATGTCACCAGGACAAAAGCATTTTGTTGCTCACAGCCTGTGCGATGGGTCAGGCTGGTCCTGTGCCAGTTTGCATGGCTGGGTCAGTGCTGGGAGGGACAGGTGGTGCCGGAAGGGGACTCCTAACCCAGCATCCATAGGCTCCTCCACAAGGGATGGAGCAGGATGCATCCTCTTGCCGGCCTCAGGGTCCCATATGGGAGATGGATCTGGGCTGCAGATGGGTGAGGTCTGTGTCTGAGCTGGCAGGGGGCTGCAACAAGTGGGTCCTGGTAGGACCAGTGACAGCTCTGGGCCAGGCAGAGCCTGCAGAGCAGGCTGGCAGTGTGGGGAAGATGTGCACTTCCCAGGCATTCTGGCTCAGCACTGCCGGGCACAGGGGCTTTTGGGGTGGAGCAGAGCCCAGCAGCATAGCCACACTGCCCACCCAGAACCTGCCCCCTCACTGTCCCTCTCTTGGCCCCACACCACACTGTGAGCTCTGTCAATCATTGATGTGGTGGCTGGACCTGTTCTGAAGGTCCCTCCTAGGAGAGAAAGCACAGAAGGGCCATGCACTGAGTGTGTCAGAGCTGCTCTTGGCTGAGGCCAACATCAGTGGTCTGCTGGGAGCCATGCTTGGAACACGATGACATGGAGAGGGGCTGAGCAGGAGCAGTGGATGCTGTGGAAACCTATTCCTGTGCCTGTGGCATGGGTGAACAAGCCCCCAAACACACCTCCTGTGACAGCCAGTGGCTAGCAGGGGCATGGAGCACTGGAGGCTATCATGCTAAGGGTGCTGCCCTGCAGCCGTAGTGCCCTCCTGGAGAAGGCAGTGAGCTCCATTTCAGACTGGTGGGCCAGCAGCAGGGGCACATCTCCAGGTCAGACACTGCTCAGCTCAGGCAGATAGTGCCTAAAAGAAAGAAAAATCCTTGCAAGTCTGCCATAGCTGAGTTCTGCAGTGGCAGCATGGGCATGGGGCTGGTCTTGGGGATGGGACCCATACCCACACTCTGCTACCTGTGCCTGGCAGGGAAGAACCCCACTGATGAGTACCTGGAGGGCATGATGAGCGAGGCACCGGGGCCCATCAACTTCACCATGTTCCTCACCATGTTTGGGGAGAAGCTGAACGGCACCGACCCGGAGGATGTCATCCGCAATGCCTTTGCCTGCTTTGATGAGGAGGCGTCAGGTACGGGCTGAGCCCTGGGGAGCACCTGCAGGCAGCTCTGAGGCAGTGCAGGCTGTGGGCAGCAGGGGGTCCCCACTCACACTGCCCTCACATGCTGACTCCATTCCTGCCATCCCTGCAGGGTTCATTCATGAGGACCATCTGCGTGAGCTGCTGACCACCATGGGGGACAGGTTCACTGACGAGGAGGTGGATGAGATGTACCGGGAGGCACCCATCGACAAGAAGGGCAACTTTAACTATGTGGAATTCACCCGCATCCTGAAGCACGGAGCCAAGGACAAGGACGATTAGAGCTGCCTCCTGCACGTGCCACTCGCCCCCTGCCCCTCGCTGCTCAGCCCCACCGCAGGCTCCCCCTGGCTGGGATGGCACCGTGCTCCGTGCTGGTGCTGCCATCACCTGTCCTCTCCCACAGCTCCAGGATCTTGGCCAGACTTCCCCCCTTCACCCCCTCCCCCCCCACTGTGCTGCTTCTCACCTCACTCAGCAGGAGGGTCTGGACAGGGGCCTGGGGACCACTGGCAGGGGGTTCTGTATGTCTCAGAGCAGTGCAATCCCTGTTCCAGAGGACCTAACACAGAAAGAAGCTCTCCCCTTTCTTCCCACACTCCCTTCCTTTAGGAAAGAAAAAAAAAGAACAGTTTCCTCTTCTTTGGCTGTTTTATGGCTTCAGAGCCTGTGATCTGAGGGATTCAAAAAGCTGAAGCAGCCTATAAAGTCTGATGGGTGTGACACAGCAGTGTACTCTGTTCTCTCTCTGCCCAGCACAGCCCTGGGTTTGGGGTTTGGGCCACCAGTGCCCCAGCTCCCGTAGTGTGTCCCTCCTGCCTTGCTGCCCTGCTGCAGCTCCTCCTCCCGAGAGCAATTTGACTCTGAAATCAAATAATTCCCGACCCGTCTGCAAAATCCGCTAAGCATCATTTACTGCCTTTGCTGATGAGAGCTGAGCTTCAGGATGGGCAGAGGGATGGATGCAGGGAGAAGTTTGGATGCAGCACCGCACGGGTGGTAACAGGCTGCGGGAGCGTGCGGCAGAGGCTGCAGCTCCCACTGACAGCTGCGCGGCTGCGGACATTTAAGGAACCTCGCAGTCCGGCCCTGGCAGGGAAATCTCAGCCCACTGCCACAGCCCACTGCGTCAGCCGTTCCCCGGCTCCTTGGGCTCCTCGTCCCCGGCTCCGGGGCCGCCCCTCCCGCAGAGCTGCAGTGCGGGGGCTTCTGGCAGAGTGACGCGGATGGGAGCGCGGCTCAGGGGGAATGCGCTCTGCGGTGTCAAACGGGCACCGCTCGAGGGGACGGGCGGACCCCGGGAGGTCGGAGCTCAGCTGCTATCGAAATACGGAAAGAAAAAAGAGGAAGACTCCCCCTTCACACCACCCCCACCCAAAAAAAAAAAAAAAAAAGAAAGAAAGAAAGAATCACATGCTAGGAATTAGGAAGGAAAAAAAAAAAGGGGATTAGGGGAGAGCAGTGTGTGGCCATCGCCTTGCATCCCGTATCGCCCACACCTTGAAACAAAGCAGATCCGGCCTCGCTGGGAGAGTTCACAGAACGGCACCCGGGAGTCCGACAGCAAAGAATGGGATCTGCTATAGCAGCTTGATTTAAATGGGGCGAAAGATGAGCTGAGGGCATACGTGCAGTGGGACTACTGGTAACACGGAGCCGAGTAGCAGCTCCTGGGACGGGATCGGATCCTTCAGGCTTTTCTCCCTCAACCGCACCTCCTCCCGAGCCGCCCCGCAGCTGCCGGACGGGTTTCCAGCGGCAGCAGCAGCGCTCAGCGCCGGCAGTGGGACTGCTCCGCTCCCGTGCGGCCAGCCGCGCTCCCAGAGGCTTCTCATCCCCTTTGGGCAGAGCTGCTTCATCTGCAGTCGGTGAAAAAGTACCAGCAAACTCGCGAGCTACTTTCTTGTGAAAGGTTCCCAGGCTTTACTCCTAAAAAAACAAACAAAAAAACAACGACAACCACGGAAACAACAAAAAATAACGAAATTCTCAAAGCAGTTATTTCAGAGGCGCGTTGTTCCAGCCCCCAGACCAAAAGTAGGCGTAATGTCAGAAGTGTTTGCTTGAGGCAGGGACACTTGAGTCAGGAATCCATCTTTTCGGTGTAAACCTGAAGCAGCAGCTTTCTCCTCTCCTCCCATCTCCAGCCTCCTCACTCATCAGAGAAGGACTTCAAACCCCCCTCCCCCCAAAAAAAAGAAAAACGCGCCCCGTGTGCCGCCCGCAGCTTCTGCTCCGCACGGCTCGGGCAGGACGGGCGCCCCAGGAGCCCCTTTGCGTCAAAAAATACAAATTCAACAGCGAGAGGCGGCGAAGGAGCAGTGCCCGAGCGGTGCCGGCAGCCCCGAGGCGGCTCGGGGTTAGCGGCGTCCCCCTCCGGTACTGCCCGCCCCGATTGTTTTCCAAATGGCCGAAGTTTAAAGGCATTATCATGTCAATGGATCCGGGGGGGGGCGGTGGGGAGTGGGGTCTCTGCCCGGGCCGCGGGGCAGTTCCCGGCCGCCCCGGCCCCGAGGAGCCGGGGTTGGGTACCTCCCGAGTGTCCCCGGGCCGAGGCGGGTAACGTTAAACGCCGAGCGATTCGGGGTTGCGGGTTCACGGGAGACATCACGGACTCAGCGGCAGCGAAACGCCCGCTTGAAGCAGTTCTCATTCGGCCGCGCGGAACGCCGAGAGAGAGAGGGGCTGCGAGCCGGGGCTCGCGGTGAGGCCGCCCCGCGGTACCGCGTGCGGGAGCGGTGTGCGGAACTCGCGCGGCCGCGCCGGGCTCCGGGGAGCGGTCCCACTGCCACGCGCGATGCTAGTACATGGACGGGCGGGTGGGGGGGGGGATCCCGCGCGTCCCACGGGCGAGTTTCCAACGTCCGTCTCCCGCTCGGAGCGCCGTTCTCGCCCCCGCCCTCCCGGCACGGAGCCGCCTCCGATTTCCCACCGCACAAGTTAAGAGCGCCCGAACGCAGCGCGGACGGTGCCGGGGCGGTCCGAGGTCCGCCGGGCTGCCATCCCCGGCCGCTCCGTCCCCGGGCTCCGCTCCGCGCACACTGCCGCCCCAGGTTTTCTCCGGTCGGCTCCGCCGTGCCCGGGCCGCGGGGGAGGGGGGGGGTGGGGGGAGTACCGGAGCGGCCGCGGGGGCCGGAGTTCGCTCAGCGCCGACCGCCGGAGGGGGCGGCCCCGGAACCGCCGTCCGCAACTCCTCCGCGAGGCCGCGGCGGTGACAGCCGGGGGCGGGCGGGCGGGCCGGGGGCGGGGGGCCCGGCCCAAGTTCCTGCCTCCTTGGGAACAAAGGGAACTCTGTCTCGGCATCTGTCACCGCCGCGGCCCGCAAACTTTTCGGGGCGCCTCGGCCCCTCGCCGCCGGCCCCGCCGCTGCGGGAGGGCACCTCCCGCACCCCGACCGCGGCCCCGGAGCAGCGGCGGCGCGACCCCGGCGCTGCCCATGCAAGGGCCCAGGCGGCGGCGGCGGCGGCGGCCCGGGGGTAAGAGCGCAGCCGGAGCGGTGCAAAACATGGTGTCCCGCGCGGGCTGCGTGCGCGGCGGTGCGGAGCGGAGCGGAGCGGTGCGGGGCTCGGCGCGGCTCGGCAGCGCGGTGCGGGGCGGTGCGGGCCCGCAGCGCGGCCTCGCTCCCTTTGTGCGGCCGGGCCGGGAGCCGCCCCCCTCGGGCGGCGTGAAAAGTTTGCACGAGTCCCGGTCCGGTGCGCACGGCGGGTTTTGTTGGCGCTTGGCGCTGTTTGTCTCTTTGGGATTTAGTTCGGGAGTTGTTCGGAGGCCAGAGCCGGTTTGGCCGATCTTTCTTTCTTTTTTGCGGGTGGAGAAGGGGTAGGGGCGGGTGGTGGTGGGGTTGGTGTCGAGTCGGGGTCCCGTCGGCTCTCCGCGCGGTTTCGGGTTTCCGTCGCTCTTCCCGAGCTCCAGCAGCGGGGCGGGACGTCCGCTTTGCTTTGTGCCCGCCGGGGCCCGGTACCTGTTGCGGGCGGCCCCGCTCCCGACGCGTTCCGCGCTGACAGCGGCCTGGCCCCGGAGCCGCCCGAGTAACAATGCCGCCGGGGCCGCGGCCCGGGCCCCTCCCCGCGCTCACGTCCCCCCGCCTCGGGGAGCCGGCCCCGGCCCGGAGTTCCCGCAGCTCCGCGGGCCGTGTGCGCTCGGGCGGCCGGAGCGCGGCGGGCGGGGCCGCCTCTCTGCCGGTGCTCGCCCCGACACGCGCGATGCCGTTCCTCCCCCCCCCCTCAGGCTCGAAGCAGGACCGCGCCGCGGGCGGCCCCGCCATGTCGGATAGCGACCTCGGGGAGGACGACGGCGCCGCGGCTCTGGACCCGTCGCAGTCGAACAAGAGGAAGAGAAGGGGCAATCTGCCCAAGGAGTCCGTGCGGATCCTGCGGGAGTGGCTGTACGAGCACCGCTTCAACGCATACCCCTCCGAGCAGGAGAAGCTCAGCCTCTCGGGGCAGACCAGCCTGTCCGTGCTGCAGGTACGGGAGCGCAGCACCGCGGGGCGGCCCTCCCTGGGGGCTCCTGGAGCGGCGGCTGACGGAGTGCTTGAATGGGGCTGCGCAAATTGGTGCCCCTCTGTCAGTTCAGTGCTTCAGGCTTCCTCATGTTTCCAGGGTACCCCTGGGCCGACCTCGGGGTGGGGGCAGCCATCCCAGGAGGACGCTGTGCCGGGGGCCCTGAGGTGCACTGGGAGCTCAACACCATCCCCCCCCCCCCCAACCCCCCCATTCCAACAGCAGCAGGACAGCCCAGCCCAGCACTGCTCTCCCCCATTCCTCACATCGCCGCTGGCCCGGGCACTGCTGCGTGGGCCGTGGCACTGTCTGTTTTCCCTCTCCTGGACCGTCAAAGCAGACTTTATTTTCCCTTTTCCTTATCAGTTTGAATGCCGTCAGAGCAGCATGCCTGTGTCTAGCAGCCTGGGAGGAGCCTGGGGCTGGGGCTGGCTGTGGGCTTGGGGCTGTCTCCACCTGGGCCCGTCCCTGAGATGCTGTGCTTGCCTGGCCAGGAGCTGTTGGGAGGTGCTGGCAGGGCTGGGGGGGGTCCTTCCCCTGAAGTTCTTCGGGGACAGGGCCCAGGGCCATCTCTGGGTTTCCCCTCTGAGGTGAGCCAGGGGCACAGCTGCAGCCAGGCTGGGTTGTGGGGCATTCGGGGCATTCTCCCCTGGAGTCAGGGCAGTGGGGCCGAGCCAGGCCCTACACTCCAGTGTCTGTTTGCATGTGCAGAGACCCCGGCTCTGCAGGGTGACAGCAGCCACGTGGCCCCGGGTCCTCTGTCTGGTTCACTGAGCTTCTGGTGAGGTCCTGCAGCCGTACAGCCCCCTGCCCTTGCAGCCAGCGTATGGAGGTGCTGTTTAAAAAGAGAGAAAAAAAAATCAGTCCAGTGGCATGAAAGCAGAGGAGCTGAGACCTGTGCAGCCCCATTGCTGCCGAGTGCTAGAGTGTGGCTGGAGCAGTGCTGAGGCCGTGTGTGGGCCTGCGTGCCACTCTGTGGCTGGGCCATGTACCACATGCTGGACTGCATCCCACCGGTGGCCTCTCTGTGCCACGGGGCTGCAGGAGCACGTTGGGGGCTGCTGCCTGCAGCTTGTGAGGGGAGAGGGATTGCAAGGAAAGAGAGGGCGAGGCTCTTGGATTAGAAGCTTAACACATTACAGATACTGTCTGAAAGACAACAAAAGAACAACAGAGATCTTGCTGTGATCGAAGTTGTGTTAAATTCTCTTTCCCCAAGGAAATATTTTACGGAGGTGTTGATTTGGGAAAGATTCATAATTTTTTGGCCTAATTTATTCTCTTCTAATTGTTTTCTAGGAAGTAGGCATTTTTTTAAATGCAGTTTTTTGTATGAAGATATTGAAACAGTGCATAGCAGAAGCTGAATACATGGCTGCTGGACTTTCAGAGGTGCAGCTGCAGAGCTCTGCCCCATTGCCATGCAGATGGTGGGAAGTGCCTTCGAAGTTCACTGCAGCCTTGTTGGCTGGTGGCAGACACAGAAACCAGATAGCGTGCTGCCAGAATCCCCGCTGCCTGCATGGGGCTGCAGCTCCATGAGTCGGGAGGGGTTGGTACTGGAGATACTGAGGGTGATGCTCCGCCTGCATGCACACTGCATGGGGCTGGGCAGCACTGCCCATAGCGCCGGGATGGAGGTGCTGGGAGGAAGGGGCTGCCCAAGCAAGCAGCATGGGGCAGGAAGCAGCTGGCACTGGGGTTTCCGTGTGCAGCCCCTACTGGGGCAGCTTTCCTCTTCCAACCCTGGGGAAGGGAGATGTGGGGTGGGGGGAGCCCTGGGGTAGCTGACGCGGCACAGAGCCTCTTGCTGATTGCACTGTGCCCCTTTCTCCTCCCAGATCTGCAACTGGTTCATCAACGCCCGGCGGCGGCTGCTCCCTGACATGCTGCGCAAGGATGGGAAGGACCCCAACCAGTTCACCATCTCTCGCCGAGGGGGCAAAGCCAGCGATGTGACCCTGCCACGGGGGGCTGCCTCCGGCTCCAGAGTGCTGGTGGTTCCTCCCGTGGTGGCAGCGGGGGCTGCCAAAGTGCTGCCAGTGTCCATGTGCCCACAGGTACTGTGCCATCCCGCCCAGGCGCTGGGCAGCAGCCTGACAGTGCTGGGTGCCTGCAGCCCCAAGCAGGAGAAGCAGCCCGGCCTGCAGCAAGCTGAGCCAGACCCCCACCCCAAAGCGCTGCCGGGTGCCGCTGGCAGCACTGTGGCCCTGCTGGCACGAGCTGAGGCAGCCAGCCCCACCAGTGGACTCTTCAATACGCCACCCCCCACACCCCCTGAGCTCTTTGGTGACGACTTCAGCAGCTTCCAGCTGCTTGTGGAGGTGGCCCTGCAGAAGGCAGCTGAGCTGGAATCGCAGCGGCAGGGTGGGCAGCTGCCCCTCTTGCCTCAGACTGAGCCCCTGGGTGCCTCTGTCACCAAATAGCCCCTGGGCCAGGTCCTGTGGGGTGCCCTTCCCCGGGGGTGCCCAACCTCCAGCCTTGTGCCACCCACGGGGCCCTTTTTGTCCAGCCTCAGGAGCCTGTGACCACCTACAACCCCATGCAACTCATCTCAGAAGCAGACCTGTGCATCCCTGTACCTCCGGTGGCCAAGGGGGAGAGGAGAGGAGAGAAGGAAGGACTGTCCCGTGCCACCATGGAGCTCCTGCTGGGGACGGGGCCCTGGGCAGGTGGGACCAGACCTCTGCAGCTGAGACCTCTCCTTGCTGTGACCAATGGTCGCTGTGCGAAGCCACAGAACTCCCTTGGAAAACCTGCTGACTTCTTTTTCTCTTTCCTGGAAAAAAAAAGGGTCCATCCAACACCACTTCTTCAGGGAGAGGAAGAGAAAATATATATATTTTTAAGTTCTTGACTGTTTTAAGGATTGTGGATGAAATTCTTTTTTCTCCCAAATGTCTCTGATCTTTTTTTGTACCTTCCTCCAGTTTCTGTGGAGGGACGTAGTGGTGCCTTGTGCCTGCCAGGAGCCATGCCCTGCCTGGAAAGGGCTGGGGGACAGGCGAACTGTAAACGAAGCCCGTGGCAAATGTGGGACCCTCATCTTCTGCCTTAGGGTGTGACAGATGCTGCCGCTAGAAATCTCGATGGTGCTGTTTAGCAGTTTTTATTATTATTTTTATTTTTGTTGGTGTTGAAACCTTTTTCCTTTGTGATTTATTATGTTTTGTTTTGTTTATTTTAAATTTCTTTAACAAACATTTCCGTGCCTTCTCTCAGTTTCTCTCATGTTCCTGCTGAAGATGTGCACACTGTCCTGGAGCAGAGAGCATGCTGCAGAGCCTGAGGAACACCGACTGCAGGCTGCTGCCGGGGGCAGATGCGAAGCCGAGACTGTGAAATTTTTGTATCCAAGGTTTTTTTGTTTTCAATGTTTTTATTATTATTTTTCAAATAACATTTGGAAAGAAGTGTGTTTTGAGCATGGGCAGCCTGTGTGTTCCTCTGCAGGTGCACTGTTTGCAGCCTGCACACCGCTGTCCCTGGAAAGCAGCCAGACATTGGTGAGATGCCTTGGGGGGTTGAGTCCTGCTGTTCTCTGCCCCCCAAGTTCTGCGGCAACACAGTGGGTGCTGGTGACCTCCAGCATCAGGTGGTGCCTGGGGGAGCCCTGTCATGGCAGAGTTTGCTGCTGCTGTTTTTTTTGGGGGGGTCATAGGCAGCTCCTGGGCATTGCTGGTTGTGCTGGAGTGAGAGCCTGGGCACTGCCGGGGTCCTAGGACTGAGCTATTGCTGTTTCACTGTAAATTGAAGTTAAATAGCGATACATACACACCTATGTTATCTATCCTGAAAAACACTAATCCTAGGTTATTAGCCTGATGTTAAGTTGTATGACTAGAGATAATGTCCACAGGACCTGGTACTCTGCAGGAGATGGAGCCTGGGGAGAGCACAGACTTAGGGTCTGTTTTTTTTCCCCTTTTCTTGTTTAGAGGAAAGGTGACAGGGAAGGAAGGAGGGTTCCCAAGTGCTCGGGGGACTGGGAACGGTTTGCCAGGGGTGCATCGCTTTGGCTGAAAGCTCCTCTGCAGTAGAGGGCCAAGCACCAGCCATCTCCAGTCAGTCAGGGACACCAGTGCAGTGCTGTGGGGCTGATGCACGCTCTTTTACAAGCACCACCTTGCTCAGCTCCCCGGGCTCTGATTTATGACCTGCTTTTGCCCTGTCTCTCTTTTTGGGGAAAGCCCTGAACTTTAGGACAGCCTTCCTTATTTTTATAGGTAGCCCTTCTCCATAGTGCTGTCCCCGTTGGCATGGAGAGGCTTTTCCTTCACCTCCTCTTATTTGTGCCTCAGTCAAACCAAAGCAGAAATGAGCAGCACTGCTGCACTGGGGGCAGCTGCGCCTGTGAGATGGATTGGTATTGATTAAATGGTGTTGCTGCCCTAGGGATGGACCAGAAATAATCTGAGGGGTGGGGGCAAAAGGATGGGATTTTTGGAACTAAAAGTTTGGAGCAAAAAACTACTGTAAATATGTTCTTGTTTGTTTTTCTGTTGTCAAATAAATTTTTGTTTTATTTCTTTTTTAAATACGGATCTGAGTCAGGCTGTTAACGTAATTCTTGCTCCTCCCTCACCTCAATACCCAACGCACTGACATGCCACAGTGCCAGCCCCCAGCTGCTGACACTCAGCCAAAGCAGTTGAAGAGGTCTAAGGACCACTTCTGGGTGAGGGAAAAAAGGAGTACCTGGCACTGGCCTGCACCTACCCAATTTGGTGTGGTGGCCATTACTTGCTCACTGACACAGCACTGGGTCCTGATGTCTGCAAGCAGAAAGCCCCTCCCCCGCCTTGCCTGGATGGGAAAAAGTTGGACAGCAACACTGACACCTTTACTGAAGGGAAAAAAATGAAGGGGCAAAACATCTGTGTCTTAACTGCATGTGAAGTTAAGCAGGCAAGGAGCCCTTCCTGATGCTTAAGTGACATGCAGAGCTGACCCCAGAGCAGCAGCCACAGCCTTGCTCCTCCATGGGCAGCTGTGACACAGCCCCAAAGGCAGCAGCAGTAGCACAGGAAATGCTGCCCTGGGCACTGTGGCAAGGCTGGATGCTGGGCAGGGCTTCCCAACCTGGGGCAGATGCTGGCAGCATGCACAGTGGTATCTGCTGGCAGCTTGGAATGTGTACACAGCACTGCAGTCCTGATGGTTCCTGATGCCCTGTCCCGTGCCCCAGGCCCTTGGCATGGGCCACAGAAGGATGTAGGTCCCTAGTCCCCTTGCATAGTCTCACTCCTGCAGCTCCAGGGACGCCCTTTGGCAACCCTGGGAGAAGGAACAAGTGATCCACCTTGTGCCTTCTGCTGACGATTTCTGTTCTAAGTGATTGGTGGGGGCTGGAGTACTTGCGTGGCAGGGAGGTAGTGGAGGACCAAGCTAGCACACAGCCAGGGTCGTGAGCGCAGCCTGGGAAAAATTGCACAGCAATGAGGACCGTGGCAGGTTAAAACAGCTGGTGCCCTCCCACCCAGCTGTGCCTGCCCCTCCAGCAGCCCCAGGAGACACCTCGGGCTCCCTGAGCCCCAGGCTGTGCTCTGGGCACCCTCTGCAGCTTGAAAAGACTTTGGGCAGAGCCTCGGGGACCCGCATTGAGCCCTGCAGGGATGGGGTAGCCAGACTCCAGAACCTGGATTCCTTGACACCTTCCCTGTAAGGAGGCTATGGGAAGGCACAGAGGCTGGATAGCAGTGCAGCAGGGACTGCTACCTGCCCCGAGCACGGCCAGAGGGCTCAGCTCTGCTGTGCCACCGCCGGTCACCTGCTGCAATGCAGGAAGAGGAGGGCAGGAAGCAATAAAAGCGAGCAGCAGAGACAGCAGCAGTCCTCAGCTCTGTCCTGCAAGGCAAGAAGTGTCTTCCAAAGATTTGTGATCCTTAGGGGAATCCCCAGCCACGCTCCGTTCTCCATCTAGCTCAAACAAGCCCCGTTAACTCGATGCTTTTACGCCACGCGTGACGGCAGCACTGCCCTGAGAACATACACGTGGTAGGGAGGCCTGGGCTCCCGCCGCTGGCACTGGGGGCGGAGCGGGGTTGAGCGCATCCTCCTCCTTCTCCTCCTCCTCATCGTCGGTCCACTAGGCAGCACCCGGCCGGGAGCTGAGGGAGGCGGTTGCGCGCTGGGGCCGCCCCACGCACCCGAGAGAAGAACCGACGCAGCGCTGCCCGGAGCCGCCCGAGCTGAGGGCGCAGCGGCCCCGGAACGGAGCGGCGGTGAATTCCTCCCCCTCAGCCGGCGGCGGAAGTCCCGCCTTTCCCCGTGCTCTCAGTGGCCATTTTTCCCGGAAGTTCCTCCCTGTCTTCCTCCGCGCTCTCTGTCGTGATTGGCTGGCGGCCCCTCATCACGTTATCCGGAAGCACGCGGAGCACAGACAGCCCTCCCCTCGCACGGGGGGCAGCCATTTTGTCTCGGCCGCCATTTTATGGCGGGAGCAGCCATTTTGTGCGGCGTCACAGCGCTCCGTGATTGGCCGGCGGGCACTTCTTCACACCCCGCAGCCACGTGTTCTGAGGCGGCGCTGTGATTGGCAGCGCCTTTCCTCCGCGCCAGGAAGCGCTGTGCCGCAGGAATGGCCGCGCTGACGGACGGCGCCTCCGGGTGAGCAAAGAGCCGTACAGCGGAGGGTACGGACACGGGTCGGTGTTTTCCTTAGGTATGCTCCTCTGTCTGTATGGAGATGGCTATCGTTGAGCCCTCAGATGCATTTGTCGAGCTGCAGGAGTTAAACGCAGAGCCCTCAGGCCCCGGGACGGAGCGCAGGGGATGTGGCTCCGCCGCCGCACGCCCCGTCCCGCCACGCGCGGCGTGTGCTGCAGCACGGCACCGGCTGCTCCCGGCCGGGGCCACGACGCAGCGGACAGCCCAGGCCGGCCCAGGCCTGCGGGCACAGGGCGCGTGTTCCCTCGGAGGGGCGGAGGAAGCAGCAGAGCGGGAGCCGCCCAGCGCAGTGCTGTTGCCAGCCCGCCCTGAGCAGCAGCCTTCCGGGCCACAGCCGCCCCGGCAGCCTCAGCAATCTTGAGAAGCATTATATAGCACGTGTGTAAATGCCCCTTCCCCTCCCTGGTCTTCCTGCTTTCAGTGGTAGAGATCTCAAAAAGTGCAGAAGCTTCCCGGCCTACCCCAGAAAACCCGATGGTGTAATCACCAAGTCAGTGTCTCTACACACAAAGTTGAATTTAAGATGCGTTACAGCCAAACCTTAATGGAAATCTAATTCTACCGTGTGACTATTAAGGCATCTCCAAGAGTACATGTGTGCACACCACCATTCAGTACAGAATGTTGACTCAGACATCATTAAAGGTTTCACTTTTATTTATTTTTTTGCCTTCTGGATCATCAACACCCTCACTGAAATTTCTTTGGGATTCCACCCCCACCACCAATAAAAGTAGCAGACCATCTCCCAACTCATTCAAGCAAGTGAACAACAGCAACAAAAAAAAAAAATCCCCAGCAAGATCACTCAGAATGGGACCAGATGCTTATTTTGAGGGGGTGGCAAAGAATTGGGTGGTGGCAGCTCTGGCTTCAAGAAGCCAAACTGAAAAGGAGGCCTACAAAGGGGAAAACGGGCTAAAAAATACTTAGCAATCCTTTCTCTACCCAAAGAGCAGGGAGATAAGGAAAAAATAGTCATCTGATTACACACAGGGTATATATTTTTACACACACTTTTACACACATCTAGATATAGTACATGTAAAAATATATGCTATACATATGCCCATCCTCACAAAGGTGCTTTTAATACACCATCTGCACTGTGTGTATGGGCACGTATACGTGTGTATGAATTAAATGTACAGGTACTACTAAGTGTATATGTGCATATGTACACATACATACAGGCAGGCAGCCTACCCTTTGCCATACCTGCCTTCCTCTTTATACAAAACCCAATCCTCCCACCCTGAAACACCAGCACACACGTCCAGCCCTCCCCTGTCCCAACCCATTTTGAAACAGGTCCCTCAGTGTTTAGCAGCTTCTTTCTCAACAAGCAACTCAGGGGATATAATTTCTGGGGTGGAGGGAGGCAGAGAAATAAAACTCAAAAGTGAAGCATGTGTGGATCATGTCCATAGTTGCTCTGTGGTCCTTCAGCTCCCCTCCTGTGCATAGGGTGGGGCACTACCAGCCCAGCACCATCCCTGTGCCCTTTGCCAGCTTATTGCACATTTGCTTTCAGGCTGCATTTCAGCAACTCTGCATTACATTCCGCAGATCCTGTCATCCTCTCACTTCATTAAAACAGGAATAAGAACCCAGTACCCTGTCCCTGCCCACCCTTCCTCCCCCCACCCCATATCCCCATCAAAAGGAGAACAAAAAAGAAAACCAAGAAAGGCTGCTTGCTAGCAGAGTGCAACAGTAGTACACACTGAATAGGTGTTCTCTTCAGGAGCTCTGTGGAAGAGAGGTTATTTCTAACACAGTAAACAAAGCCATGCAGAGGGTGGGAGAAAGGGAGCAGAAGGGGGAAAAAATAAAGGATGAAGAGGAAGAACAGAACTAAGGAAGAACACAGCATGGCAAGTGCTCAAGGCTTCATGATTTTGTTGGACTCTTCTTGTAAACAAGCTAATAATTCTCATTAGATAGAACAAGTAAAAATATTGAAGTTCCAAGTTGAGGGGCCGGAGGTTCCAGGAGTCTGTTCAGTCCATTCAGCAACACCACAGCCAGTGAGAAAATGAGGGGTATTTTTTTTCTTTTTTTCTTTTTATGTTTAAAATCTTCTTTACTTAAAGCTGAGAGAAAAAGCCAACTCAGGAGCCCTTTTCGAGGATGGCTCATTGTCTCTAGACTGAATAAATCACACTAGTTTAGAGAGAACCTTGGTTTTTTTTTTTCCTTTTTAATGACTTATAAAAACCACGCGGATCCTTCCTCTGCCCCTGTACTTAAAGGCGTGTCTGTGCCTCGGGGACGTAGATCTCAATGCTGTCTGCACTCTCCGTGGCTGAATTCTGCCTGACAGAGGCAGCACGCTTGGCTGCCATGAGACGCTTGCGAGCTTCCTGGCGCTGCTTGTCTGAGTCAGAGGCTTTGTCCCGGTTCATTTGGGATTTGGATTTTGCTGGCTTCTTCGGCACTGGAGGGGGTGGTTTCTTCTCTTCCTTTAGGGAGACAGTAAGGAAAAAACCCAAACATAAAATAAAAATGCACATACAGAAGTTTGCTCTCTGCTATGGTGGAGACTCTCAAGGCCTGAGGAACTTACAAACAAGGTTATGAGTGACAGGTGCACGAAGCAGAAACAGTTCCCAAGCAAGACATCATAAAATAAGCTCTCTACTTTTTTCCATTTCGCATTTCACAGTACAGATTGGGATTTTTTTTCTGCCTTATCTGTGGCCCAGCTGTAACTTAGAGCACAGAAGACGGCACAAAGGCAGAATACCATCTGAAAATGCAAAATCCTAATAGGCTGTGCTGCCCATAGCTATAGCATTCTTTCTTCCCCTCATATCTCATCATGCAAGGTGGCCCTGAGATGCAGCCTGCCCTGAATTTCCAAAAGGCTCCAGTAGATGCTTTTAATACCACCCAGACACCAGTACTTATGCAGTGCTTATAACACTAGAGGCCTCTGCATCACTGCTTTGAGCATACACCACTCATTCCTCCTCATCTTCCTCTTGTAAAAATTGTTTCCACTACTCAAGAGGCTCTGAAAGCATGCACAGGGAGGATGGCTGACTGACAATACAATCTTATTAGTACACATGCTAGAACTATTATCAAGGGCAGCGAGATTATATGGAGGAATTACACTGCAGAAATAGAAGGCAGTGAACATCCTAGAGATCTTCTGTTTGCAGACAGGAGTAGATGTCATACCTGCAATATCTGTGAAGTGCTCTCACCATTCTGAACTGCCCCACACTCACCTTTCTCTCTGGTGTCTCTGCTAATTGCCAGCTATTAGCTTTAAGGTGGTACAGCTCATCAAATTTCATGCTGATATCTTCAATGGACAACTGCAGGAGATCCCAAAACCCAGCTAGGTCCTGGGCTGTGGGTCTGGGATTGGCATTAGGGTTCTACAAGAGAAGGCATAAAAACATATCAGAAAGAATATGCCTTCTTGGCCAGTAGAGCTGTCTGTACAACTTGCATTTACTCCTGACGTTCTTCTTCCTGACTGAAGCTTCAAAAGCCCTTGAGAAACTTCAGCCCCAAATAGGCAGAGGCATGAGGCCATCATTTACAGCCAGAAATTTTTTAGTAGCAATCAGGAAGAAGAGATCCTGATGACATTTCTTACATAGGAGGTCAAAGAAGAATCCTACATTTCTGTTGCAGAAAGATGCAGTTCCTCATGGCATCCCTGGTTAAGTCTAAGCCCCACAGCAGTAACCTCCAACTGAAGGTCTCTGGCATGCAGTTCAGAACTACAACATGAAAAGAAACTCTTTGGAGAAGAACCTGGGGTCCTGGTGGCCAACAGTTTGCCCGTGAGTCAGCAGTGTGCCCCAGTGGCCAAGAAGGCCAATGGTATATTATGTGCATTACAAAGAGCGTGGCCAGCAAGGTGAGGTGGGTGGTTCTTCCCTCTGCCCTGCTGAGGCCACATCTGGAGTTCTGTGTTGTGTCATCTTGGGTGCCTCCGTTCACAAAAGACAAGGATCTCCTAAACACAGTCCAGCAGAGGGCCACAAAGATGTCTAGGGCCTGACGCATCTCCTGTCTGAGGAAAGGCTGAGAGCACTGGGGCTGTTCAGCCTGTGGAAAAGATTACTGAGGGAGGATCTTATCACTGTTTATAAGTATCTTAAGTGAGGAACTTGAATAGGGCCAAGCTCTTCTTGTGGTGTGCAGTAACAGGAGAAGGGGCAACAGGTGAGAACTGGAACACAGGAAGTTCCATCTGAACACGAGGAGGAACTTCTCTACAGTGAGGGTGGCTGAGCCCTGGCACACGCTGTGCAGAGAGGCGGTGGATTCTCCTTCTCTGGAGATATCCAAACCTGCCTGGATGCTTCCCCGCACAACCTGCTCTGGTGAACCAGCTTTAGAAGTGGGGTGGGACTGGGGAGCTCCAGAGGTCCCTTCCAACCCCTCTGATTCTGTGATTTCTTAGACTTGGTTCTAGGTTGATAGAATTGTACAAGGGCTAGGGCTGGAAGGGACCCTGCAGCCCTGAGCCCCACTCCTGCCATGGATCAGCTCAGACTGCCCAGGGCCCCAGCCATGGCCTTGGAGACCTCCAGTGATGGGGGCACCCACACTCTGCTGGGCAGCAGTGCTAGCACCCTAACTTCTGAGAAACCTTTAAGGATCTAAAGTAAATTTGCCCCCATTAAAAACAGAATTTCTCTAATTCTCAGGCATCTGAACTGCCAACATAGGCCTGCACTGTCTCAGGAAAGAGATCAAAGCGAGCAACTCAGCACAGTGTGCCAAGGGAAAATTTCAGCATGCCATACTGCTGGAAGCCTGGCTGCTAGTGTTGCTGCTGCTCTTCTCTAAACCATGTTCAATCAAAGACCAGCAAGGGAACATCCAGCACTTCACCTTCTTTTCCTTCCTGAGTTTCTCTAAATTTCTTGCAAGTAAAGAGGAATACATCTCAAGAATTTTGCAAAATTCTTTTTTTTCAAAAGAATTTTCAAAAGCTCGAGGGGAAAAAGACAAACCCCCAATCCTAGATGCCCACACATCCTCAAGTTAGCTCAGCAAGGGTAAATCTTTGCATTAATTTGAAGAGGTCTGATTCAGGCTATAGTTTGTGATTAACCAGAGACAACTGTGTTGAGACAGTTTTACCATTCGCACTCTGGCTTTTCTCTGTACCACTGCCAGGTATCATAGTGTCTGTGTCACTAATAGTGTTCCTGTTGTGCTGCTGAAATAGATGTATCCCCCTCCCAGAAAGGGGCAGAAATAGAACCAGACTCACCAAGTTTTGTTCACAGAGGCCATGGAATTGCTGGAACTTCTGTGACATTAGTAGCTGCGCACTGCCCACTGCACTCAGGACTTTTCCTAAGACTATTGGAGATGGGGAAGAAAAGAAAGAAGGGCTCAGTTGGACAGACCATAAATGCAGCAACAAACTCAGGCATTCCTGGAACAAGAAACAATCATTAGCAGTTACAGAGATCTGTCAGGAACTAAATACTCTCAGGCAACAAAGCAGTACTGAAAGTATTCTGTGGTTGTCTTTGCCATCCACCATTGCTCCTTGTAGAGCAGGTCAGAAGCAGGCCAGCAGACCAAGATCATGGCAGTAGAGCCTGCAGAAAGTACCTTGTGTCTTGTTTGATAGGCTGAAGATGACTCGAGCACCAGCCAGATGAGTACATCAGCTGGCACCTGCTCACAGATCACTACCTGCTCTTCTGCCCACGGACACAGCAAAAGTGGCAAAGGACAGGAGAACTGTCTCCAATCTACATTAACCAGGATGGATTAAAATACTGTCAGGCAAGTGTTTTTAATCACAATGCTTTTAAAATCCAGGGTTTTATGCTGCTCTTGTAGTCTCCACGTAGTCTACCTGGACTTCAGCAAGGCCTTTGACACGGTCTCCCACAATATTCTCCTGAGGAAACTGGCAGCCCGTGGTGTGGACAGGTTCACTCTTCTCTGGGTGGAGAACTGGCTGGAGGGCCGTGCCCAGAGGGTAGTGGTTAATGGAGTTAAGTCCAGCTGGCGTTCTGTTACGAGTGGTGTCCCCCAAGGGTCAGTATTGGGGCCCATCTTGTTTAATATCTTTATTGATGACCTAGACGAGGGGATTGAGTGTACCCTCAGTAAGTTTGCAGATTACACCAAGTTGGGGGGATGTGTCAAACTGCCTGAGGGTAGGGAGGCCCTTCAGAGGGACCTAGATAAGCTGGACTGCTGGGCTGAGCTCAATGGGATGAGGTTCAATAAGGCCAAGTGCCGGGTCCTGCACTTTGGCCACAGTAACCCCATGCAATGCTATAGGCTTGGGGCAGAATGGCTTGAAGAATGTAGAGAGGAAAAGGACCTGGGGGTGTTGGTTGATGCTCGGCTTAACATGAGCCGGCAGTGTGCCCAGGTGGCAAAGAAGGCCAACAGCATCCTGGCCTGTATTAGAAATAGTGCAGCCAGCAGGAGCAGGGAGGTGATCATCCCCCTGTACTCAGCTCTGGTGCAGCCGCACCTCGAGTACTGTGTTCAGTTTTGGGCCCCTCACTACAAGAAGGACATTGAGGCCCTGGAGCGTGTTCAGAGAAGGGCAACAAAACTGGTGAGGGGTCTGGAGCACAAGTCTTATGAGGAGCGGCTGAGGGAGCTGGGATTGTTTAGTTTGGAGAAGAGGAGGCTCAGAGGAGACCTTATTGCACTCTCCCACTTCCTGAAGGGGGGTTGTGGTGAGGAGGGGGTGGGCCTCTTCTCCCTGATAAATAATGACAGGATGAGAGGGAATGGACACAAGTTGCACTGGGGAAGATTTAGATTAGATCTGAGGAAACATTTTTTCTCTGAAGGAGTGGTCAGGCACTGGGATGGCCTGCCTAGGGAGGTGGGTGAGGCACCGTCCCTAGCGCTGTTCAAGAAGCGTTTAGATGAAGTGCTAAGGGATTGGATTTAGTAGTTCAGTGGGTAGGGATGGTGATAGGAGGATGGTTGGACTAGATGATCTTGTAGGTCCTTTCCAACCGAATGTAGCTATGAATCTATGAATCTTATTGTGCCCCCGAGGAGCCTCTGAGTACAGCAACATTCTTCTGGTTGATAATTGAAAAATACTGAATGTGGGCTTTTCCCTCACAAAGGCAGGGATGAAAGACTCACAGTGCACACAAATACATCATGAGCACAGATGGAATGATCTGCTTTCTTTTCCCTAGCTTGCTACAGCTCTCCTAAATCAGTTCTGAATGTTTATAGATATGTGCTTGACTGGACAGGCATAAGCAGGGCTTTCTTTATATCCACACATTCTTAGTTTCAGAACATATAAGGAGACTGCTCTTAAGGTCACAGATCTAACATCAAACTAGTCTGTGCCTCTTCATACCAGGACACTGTTGCTACAGGCAGAACAAGGGCAACATGACACACTGTCCCTCTGAAGGGAACACAGGGACTGCCTGTTCAGCTCAGGAACCAGTGCAGCGTTCCAGTGCAATATGATTAGAAATCAGTTGCTCTCACCCCCAGCAGTGACAGCAAGCTATGACCGAGTCTCACCACCATTTCACCTTCCTTGGGTATTCACAGGTCCCAAAGATTGTGCTCCCTGCAGCCTAGTTACTATTTTTGTCACTCATTACACACCTAGGCATGATTACCATTGTTAAGCAGCAGAGTTTTTGCCAACTCATTTGAAAATAATTGAACAACTCCAACTGTGACCCAATAAAATCAGTACCCTTGTGTTTCCTGTGTATGTGTCTTTAGTATATTTCACAGAAGTTCAGTGAGATGCTCCCCTATGAAGAAACCTCTTTGCTATGAAGACAAGCCAGATCACAGAGGCACACAGTCACGGTGCCTTCCATCCCACCACCAAGTAAACTTTTACTTGTACACTTAATATAGATTAGCCAAAAGAAAGCTCTCACAGCCTCTCTAAAAACAATCTAATCAAGCTTTTAGCTGTTTTGACTTCTCAGTGGATGATGGCAGCTTCTGAAGTCTTCTAAACTGTAATATTTCTTACCCCATTTGCTAAAGCGAGTTACCTTATCCCTTCCTGTTCTTTCTAAGGACAAACTGCTTCTTGTCTTGACATACTCATCTCCAGGTTCCATTGTCACCCTGTGAATGATCAGCAATTTAAGCACAGAAAGCTAATCTAGTACTCTGCTTTAATTCTTTCTCATAGGAGGAGCTGGGCTGCTCCAGGTTTGTGTCTAGAGGCTGGCAGCACCTACCTTCTTCAGAGAGATTGTTCTCTTTGGTCTCCTGGTCCATCTGGCGGCACCAGCCCTCTAACCGCTCTGTTTCTGCCTGCAGCAACTTCAGAAACCAGAAGCCGTCCCGCCGGCAGGCTCCTGGCTGCGTGGGTTCCGACGGCGAAGCAGATGATGTCTCAAGCCAAGGGTCAGGAGGAGGGAGAGAGGAAGGCTCCAGGGCTGGGTCACTGTTATCTCCATAGGAGAGGTTTCTCTTTACCTGTGAGGGCTTGGCTGGTTGTCTGGTACTGGTATCAACACCAGAGTTGTGTTGGGGGCACTCAGCAATGCTTCTCTCTGATGATTTACAGCTAGAGTTATTGGGTTCCTGCGTGTCAGAGTCTGTATCCTGTTTGGAGGACATACTGCGAGAGTGGCTGTTTCTAGAGAGATCAAAC
Organism: Cyrtonyx montezumae; assembly: GCF_038088225.1. Taxonomy (NCBI): domain Eukaryota; kingdom Metazoa; phylum Chordata; class Aves; order Galliformes; family Odontophoridae; genus Cyrtonyx; species Cyrtonyx montezumae. The sequence continues at coordinate 809,939 of NW_027072100.1, read as the reverse complement.
CCAAATATATTATATAGCAGAACTCAACCTGTCTGGTTGCACACAACAGCCATTAAAAACATTTATTTGCCATGGCTGCAGTTGAATGTTCTCTTCCCTTTCTTGCACACAAACACACTACACATTCAGACAGACAAAACTGTAAGGTTGCCTGCTTAATGCAACAGGCCATTCAGACAAGAGGACTGACTCACATTCCTAATTACATCTTGGACTATTTTATTTATTTCTAACTTTCACTGCTTTATCTGTTTGCAGAATAAGTGCTGTTTGCAGCAGGTGTGTGCTGTGGAGGCAGAGCTATCCATGGGCCCCCATTCAACACTGTGTATTAGAACAAAAAAGGGAGAAGGTAGTCTAAGCATTAAAGGGGAAAGAGCAATTTAGAAGAAAGGAGTAAGAATTATAGAAGTCTGAATCTTTCACTTACCGCCACTCGTCTTCTACCTGAACCCCGATGGACTGGAATTTGGTGACTGGTGGAGGAGGCTCTTCTTTGACCACTGGCTGAAGGCAGTCAACCTTATTAAACAAAAGAAGTACAGACAAAAACAGACACAAGAACTTGCTGCTGCAATTCACATTAGTAGGCAGGAGGGGTGCTGCACACACACATGGCATGTGGACACCACACACCAACTGCAGAGCTGTGCTAGAGAGGTGCCAGGCTGCTGCATGGGTTTGCTTCCACTTGAGCATCAGGACTGCACCCTGCTGGGCTGCTGCCAGGCACCTGCTCTGAGCACACCAGGCTCTACCATCTGCTGTTTGCATGGCTCTGGCTGGGGAAGGGCTGCATGTTCCCAGAGGAGCAGCTGCACATGGCACCTGACATGGACAAAGGCCATAAGCTCCACAATCCAATTAAGACTGACAGCAAAGCCCAGCTTCCTCTTTCCCAGGGACTGACACCATCCATAGCCCTGGATAAAAGGCTTAGAAGGGCTCAGGAAGGAAATCCAGGTGGTGGGCAGGTGGCATGGGAACCAACTTAGGAAAGGAAAAGGAATGAAGTCAGCCTCTCCAATGCAACTTTTCTTGCTTATGGCCCTTAACACACTCTCTGCCCCACCAGTCATGCAGGGACCCTTTACTGTGCTGTGTAACTTACTGGGCAGCTAACCTAAGTGCAAAGCCATGGAGAACTTGTTCAGCACACACATGGTGACCTGCAAAGCCCAGCTCCTGATCTAGACTTGCTGAAGTGCTCACACTCTTGACTGCAGTGTATAACTTGCAGCACTGAACCAGCAATTTGAGGCAGAACTGCTGTTTGCAGGGACCAGCTACCTGTACCCAGGAAATGTGCTCATAAGGTGTACAACTGCAGATATCATTTGCTGAATAAAGCAATAGGTTTATGCTACTCAGTGGGTTCTCTTTTTGCCTATAGAACAAACAACTCATTTCCATTAGTTTCCACAGAGCTAAAGGCTTCCAGCAAGAACAGCAGCAACCTGCTTGCATAGCCAGCCAGCACAGGGGAGCAGATGCCACCAAGACGTGCTCCCATCTGCCTAGAGCTCTGCAAGTCACACTGCAGCAGCCCACGCTACACATGGTAAGTAGAAGAGCCCATCACTCTGAAGAAATTTGTCCCAAGACCCTCAAAGGAGGAGCAGACTGACACTAAGGAGTGTAAGCAGAGCACAGGGTCAGTGCAGGTTTACTAGCACCAGAATGCCTCTCTCTCCTAAGTGGGTTCAGATGCACACATGGTCACACAAAACACGAGCGCTAAGTAGATGTGTTAAGGATATCCCTTAAGACACAAAGAAGAACAAACTATTCCATACTTGTATTCCTATAGATGACAACTTTCTTTTGGGGACGTTCTCCACTTTAGGCTCCTCACTCGTCAGAGTCCCTTTGTCACTTTTCAAAGCTGCATTTTTCTGTGGCACTTCTGGAGTGTCTCTTGCTGGAGTCACAATGCTGCCCCTTGTAACACTGGGTGTCCTGGTGCTGTCCAAGCTGTCTGAGGAATTGCTTAGTCCTGACTGGCTGGTCACCTCGCTCTTGTGGTCCTGGCTGTCCAGGTAGGTGTCCTGCGCCGACTCAGTGCTGCTCTGCACAGTGACAGAGATGAACGGCTTTGATGTGGTCCGAGGTGGGACAGGAGGTGGAGTCTTTTTATATGCCACTAGGCATGATGAACCTGCAGTGATGGAAGTGGGGAGAATGGAGAATAGAAGAGGCAGACAGAGAGAGATACAGTAAAAGAAAGAAACAGCAGGTCAGTCACAACATCCAAGAGAAGCCTCCGACCAGAAGCCGGAGGCAGAAATGCAGAAACAGCCTACAGCCAGCAGCTCATACCAAGTAACCCAAACCAAAGCATAATGGGAAGTAGAAGGCACAGCCAGAGCTAGCTTGCAAAAGAAGTTAAAAGAAATGCCATGATGTGTGAAAGGCTAGTAACGGAGAAGAGGTATAGAGAAACCTCCCAGGACTGCTACAAGGTTTGGCAGGTGTAAGTCTCCACGTTGGGGGAACTCTTTTTGGCTAAGCCCTATGTTTTAGCCTCCTAGTACAGCCAAGTGTTTCAGCTCTCTGTCCCATCAGTTGACAGCTTTCAGTATCTGGACCAGGGTGGTGTTTTTTCCTATAAAAATGGAAAGAAGCCATAACATTTATTAGATGTTGATAGTAAGAACGTAAAAATCTAGCTGCTGTACATTACAGGAAAATACATCACGCCAGATCCAACAGCCTGAGAGAGGTGAGGCTATGCTGCTCCACATGCCAGCAGGGACATACACACAGCCACTAAATACAAGCATATATACACACACAGGCACACAATGCCAAATGCACAGATCTGAAGAGAGCCCCCAAAGACATCAGCAATAGCCTCACGGAGGTAGGTCCTCCAGCAGCTGAGCCCTCTGCCTGCCACACAGGCCCACTGGCTCCCCCTACAGTCTGGAGACACAAGCCAGAAGCTGAAGCCCTACCCCAGCTTCAGCATAGACTGTAACGCACACACAAGGCCTTTGGGCTCTCAGCCCAAGAGCTACCCTTGCAGATACACTTGCCCTGCTCCCAACCTGCACTCATTGGCTACTCATTCACCCTCATCTCATTTTTTTCAGCCTAGAAATGTCCCTGCATGCCACCCTGAGTGTCCCCAGGCACACAGCCATACCGTCTGCAGGCAAACTGCACAGCAATGCATTTGTGCATCACGGGCTGTTTTACACACCTCATATATACCATATTAATGGCTACAAGTATTAATCACAGAATCACAGAATTGTAGGGGTTGGAAGGGACCTCAAGAGATCATCTAGTCCAGCCCCCTGCTGTATTATTCCAATGGGGCTAAAAGAAAGGGGTTACAGAGGAGGAAGAGGAGACCCATGCTCCCAGAAGATTTCAAATAGCTGAAGATGCTGAGAAGCACTGTAATGGTCACACTGCTGCAAGAGAATGAAGCCCTTGCACCCCCTTCTGACACTGGTCCCTCCTGCAGCCATGAGGGCTATGCAGTTGGGAAGCACACCGATGAAAAATACTTGGCACAAGCTACTTGTGTGGGGACTGGGCTATTTTTCAGCTTGACCTGTTCCTGGTGCTATTCCTCATGGTGACACAAGCTGTGTAAACTGCTCAGGACAGCTAAAGCCTGCAGCTGCTGTATGTCCAGCCAGAGCAGGAATGTATTAGGTACTTGAAAAGCCACCCACAGTGATTTCCAAAAAGGTCAGACAAGTGTGGCAACTTGCCAAAACACTGCTACACACATCCTTTAGCCAGCACTTGTTTGGTCAGTGTGCTGCTGTCTTGCCAGGGTGCTACCAGCTGCTGACTGTAATGGCACCAGCATTTGCTTCCAGCTTGCCAGCCCCACACCACCCCCTTCCTTTGCAGGGTGCAAGCTCATATACCAGGACAGCAGCAGGACATGCTGCAGATGCTCAAAGCAGCAACAAATCAGAACTGTTAAGTATCTCCAAGCAAGTCAACCTTGCAATCGAGATGCTAAGTTCAGCAGAGGTACCAGATTCAATGGCAGTACTTGCATAAACACAGGCCGAACTGCAGCATGGAGCTGGCCTCTGCCCACAGCAATGCTTCTTGGCACTATATAGACATACAAACTAGGTCAAAGCACCAGACACCACATAACTGCTGCCTCTTTCCCCAAGTTTCCTCCTCCACATATCCCAGCACCTCCTTGGGTACACTGTAGATCTGATCAAGTTAGAACTTCACTTGTTACAGATGTTTACCCGATCAACCCTTTCAGGACACGTCTTGGCTACACCTACCCTGTCACTATGCTAGATGGGTGGAACACTTTTCATGTGAGCATGGTCAGGAACAGCTCTTTTGGGCAGGGAACAGGGAGCCATGGAAGAGCCCATGGGTAAGGAGCCCATCTAGGCACCTCACCAAAGCTATTCTAACGCAAGAACACCTGCAATCTGAGATTGTCACACCAATTTCTGGGCCAAGTCTTATGTCCAGTCTTTACAGATCAGCCTAGCAGAGCATTGTAGAATCAGTTTGAATGAAGCAAGAGGAAAAGCCCCTTTACATAAAGGGCACTACACCACCAAAATGTAGGAGGCTCACGGTGCCACACATCACTAGTGGTACCAGGAGCTGCAACAGCCATTAACTATGACAAGCCAAAGCTTCCCAAAGGGGCAGTGGAGAAAGACCCCCCATGGCCCTCTTCTTCCAACATCACACATCCTCTTTGTTCCTCCAGCATTGTGCCCAGCCCCAGTGTGCCCCTGCCAGCCAGCAGTGAGCCTCGGAGAGATCATGCCACAAAGGGCAGAGCTTATGGGACTGACTACTTTGGTGCTTTTACTGCTATATTTACATGCAGCATGGCTCAGGTTTCCCAGCTGCTGTTTATGCCCACGGGGCTGTACTGTAATTAGGAAAGTAAATCAGCTGCTATCTGATATCAAATACTGCAGCTAGGCAAAACAAGGGGAGGGCAGCACATCAGCAGACAGAAAAGGGCAGATTTCCTAGGGAAGATGGGTGGTGTTTAGGGTGAGTTGCACAAATTCAGCCTTCTGTTGTGTATACAGAGCAAAGCAGCAACTTCTTGTTCCAGGGGATGCTTTCGTGGTGTCCTGCTCAGCTGAAGAGCACAGATTTTGCTAAAATGAAAACCCACTGTTCCAGCAACAAAATGCCCCCACTAACCACGTGTGGTTGAAAGAGTCCACAGCTCTAAATGCCCATACAGATGGAAGGAATGCACAAAGACCTGGAGCCTTGAAATACTAAGATTGCTTTGATGAGTGCAGTTAACATAAGGCAGAGACTTTTCACTGCAAAGCCAGAAACCATGCTGAACCTAAAATGGTCTTCAAAAGCCACACAGTAAACCAGTCTGTAACAGGTAGCCCTTCTCCCTCAGTCCAAATATGAAATTTCAGTTTTTCTTACATCCATGGGAAGAGGTTAGAAGCCCTGAGGAAACCAAGTGCATCCTGCTACTTCCATGGGGGAAATGTTATGAACAGAAGCAGGCAGCATACCCTCATGCCACCAGTCAGCAGCTCCTGGTCTGATGCAGGTCATAGCCTACAACATTTTTATTTCAGTTTGTGATGTAACATGGAGCTGCAGTCCACAAAGGCAGTGGAGCAGGTGAACTGTCTACCATGCTTAATTTTGATGGAACTGATCAATTCATGATGGCATTAGATACACCTGATGGGAACCAGGATTCCCAAAACAACAATGTCTCAAGTATCAAAAGATGTTCTCCTGCTCGAGCAAGTGACAACAGTAAGACAATGTCATGCACTGACTTTTGCTGTTACCTATGTGACCATGGGAAAGATATGAAGAAGTGTCATAAAAAATCCAATCCTGCACTTCAAGCATGGGGAAAAGATTTACAAGAGATATCAACCACTAAGGTGAACTTCTCCAAAAAGGTGACTGCTGTGGAACATGGCAATAGCTATAAAGACCACAGAGGTAACAAACAGAGTGGGGGGGGGGGGAAAGGATAATAAAGAGGATTGGACTGTGTGGATCTGATAGCCTGGTGCATCAGTACCACAGAAATGAGGTACTGGTGGACACTACACTCTAATGCCCTTGAGTCACCAAGGGACAAAATTAAATTATATTTCTGGGGTGACTGGATGTTCACAAAACTTGACTTTGTTGGAGGCAGAAATAAGCCTTACTGGTAAAGACAGGCAAAAACATCTGTTGTGACTGGCCCAGAGGCTCCACGTATACTTGGTATTGATTATCTCAGAAGGGATAATTTTAAGGATCCCAAGGGGTGTTCATGGGTTTTTGGAATAGCTGCTGTAGATACGGATGACAAGCAGCTGTTTTGCCTGGTCTGTCAGAAGATCTGTCTGTTGTGGTGTTGTGATGAGTGAAAAAACAACAGGTACTGATGGTTACAAAAATGGTGCACAGATGGCAGTACAGCACCAACAGGGATTCTTGCTTCCCATTCATACACTGAATCGTCAATTAGAGAGCCAGGGAGTGACCACCAAAAGTCACTCACCTTTTAACAATACCCACTGACTCTGGTCTGTGCAGCACAACTTACATTTGTGAACATCAACCAACACTGCAAAAAGGCACTGAAGAACAAGGGAATTCTCCTTAAGACTCCAGCACTGCAGCACCAGACCCTTTCTGCCTGTAGGATCTCCTACAGCTTATTTAAGCAAGTCATTAGAATTTATAACTGCTGTGGATGACTCTGTTTATATCCTTCCTTACATAATTATTTATGAAAGCAGCATGGTTCGAAATTAGCATCTTCCATGTGGCATTACTGGCTGCTTACAGGGGCTTAAGCAACAGCCACTGACTTGACTTCAGGCAAAAGAGCTTCACTTCCAGAGCCTTAACCTGCAGAGCTGCTCTGACCCTCAAACCAGTTGGGTATACTATAATCTTCACCCCTCCTTCTGCTGAATGGGCAATTGCTTCTTGAAAGACTAGAGCACAAGAGTCAAAAAAGAATATTAAATCCATCAATGCTTGAGAGGCCCCTGTTCAAACACCAGCAGGCTGTACTTACCTGCTCAGTACCTACAGCTCTGCTGAGATCATAGCCAAGGTATTTGGTTTTAGATGTAAACATGGTAATTGCTGTCTGGCATGAAGTGCAATTATTTTGTTGGCCTGGTTGATTTAATATAGCCAAGTGGTATTCCTTGCCACCCCCATGGCTTCAAAGAACTATTCAATCCATCCTTAGTTTTATTAAAAATTTCAAGTTGTAAGCAGTTGTGAAGGTGAGGGATATCAGTTGAGCTCAGATTGATAACCACTTTCGTGCCCTATACATCCTCTTTCTCCAGGGAAAGTCCTGAAGAAACGATATCCCTTGCATAAGGCAACACACTCCAAACTAATCTCTCCTACTACAAGACAAGCTCATTTGCCTTTTAAATGAAACTTCCCAATAATCACGAAGCAAACAAGAACAGCCCTAAGTTGCATTAACCCCAGAGATTTTGGTCACATGTCTCAGGGCTTGTTTAAGGAGCATATTTACATGTAGTTTTCAACAGCAAATGAGGCCAGAACAGTCACATTCCTAACAGGCCAACCTCTGATTTTCATGAATTTGCATGCTTCAGGATTGAAGCTATAATGAACAGCAGGACACCTTGTTTGTAGGAAGACCAAGGAAAAATAATTCCCACTAACAATTGCTACTGGAGACAACACAACTGCACAATAGTTCAGACAGAAGGGACCTCCACCTTTTCCTCATGCCTCCTTGTTAAGTGACTGTCTTCATCAGAAGTATCAAGTCCAGAGCTTTCTTGAGATCTCTTCTTGCTGTTGACACACATAAAAGAGCCTTTTTTCCTTACAGCAAAAATTCTGAACTATTTCACTATCACCCTAGCCAAGACAGCCACCTTCTTCACAGCTCCCACAAGGCCTCCTCTATTCTAAAACATGTTTAGGAAGGCATTTTTCCTAGCTGGCTTGCTTGGTACTTGCAACACGAAATTATCTTTCACATGCTTTAGGAATATCCTGGACTTCTTTATCACAGCAGTATGATACTCCCAGTTTGTATTTTGGAAGTTAAAAGTCCCTCACATAAGGATGAAGGCCAGGATGAAGTTCCAGAAATTTCTCCCAGTTTAACTACAGAGGGTAGTCATTTGTGCCATCACTCTGACTAGGTAGGTGGTCAACAGCAGACATGTACCGCGTTGCCTTGCTGTGCATCCCCTTAATCATCACTGTTCAGAAGCTCTCTCCTCATATAATCCCTAATGATGATGGCCATACAATCTAAATCTTTCCACCTCCACCTCACCCGCTTTGCTACTGCTCCGTAAGAGCCAACTAGCCCAGCACTCCAGGTGACTTGCCACTGATATAAGTTCTGGGAAAGGACCAAAGCTTCCAGCTCATTCGTTCATACCTCATACTGCATGCATTGGTATACAAGCATTTCAGCTGCATCCCTAAATATACAGTGCTCTAATGAAGCACAGATGCTTCATTAGCCATGCTGTCTTCAGACTGTGCTACATCATCCTTTGGCATAACCACAGCCCTCCTGATGATGCACCCTTTCACACCAATCCTGGTTTAAAGATCTCTCCATCACTTTCACCAGATTATCAGTCAAGGAATTGTTTCACCATCAAGATGCTGGACCACTCATTGATAAAGACTTGCCAACTGAGGGTGAAGATGCTTACATTGATTAACACATGGAAGAAAAATCTGTCCACGTTATTAGTCAACTGGAAAATGTTTCCATCTAGACAAGACAGGCATCCTCACATGAGGATTTTCATCCCCTGCTTTCAACCCCTGCTTTCAACTTCAGAAAAGTTTGGTTAAATAAAACCACACTCCCAGAAAACAAACTTAAGTGACTGCGTTAAAGAGACTGCTTGTGGAAGTACTACACAGATTTGTACTCCAAATTCCATGTTTCCATTTTAATAGCAGTACTGTCCTTGTAAAAAAGAAAAAAATATCACATCTTCACACTACAGAGCAAAGTCAGTGCCTGACAGGGGAGTGAGCTGCTGGCAGTGATGATGGGGCTGTGGGGCCTTGTAGAGCTTTTGCAGCCTTTCTGCTCCCAACAGGACAGCTGCCTGCCCTTGCTGCGCTCCAGCCTGTGTTGCTTCTGTGGAAACTGAATATGCCCATCAAGATCTGCGGTGTGACCAGCCCAGGCCCTCTGAAGCTCTCAGATAATCAAAACCAACATCTTCAGCACTCAGCCAGCCCCCACCCAGCTTTGCTTGCTGTAATTACTGTTGCCTTGTAATTATGCAGATGACACAACCCTGGCTGTGTGCAGATGCCTGGGAGGAAGCACCACCAGGTACACACTACATCTCTTGCTCAAGTCCATGCACACAACACTCCTGCTGCACACAGCATTGCACACTGTTCTGAAGGAGATCAGAGAAATCCGAGCTCTCATTCTCCTCTTATCAAATTCCTCACCTGTGGCTCCTGGGCAAATCTCAGCTCTGCAAGTAGAGCAGCACACCAAGCAGGTTGCTTGCACACATCACATGCAATAACAGCCACAATAAGGTAGCCACTACGACACCACTACCTATGTGCCATTACTTCTCCCCCTACTACATCTATCACCATTCTGAAAACAGATACTTGCTTTCAGGAAAGATGCAATGATGTGGGGCTGGTGTGCACAGTCCCATCAATCTCAAAGGCACTGTGCACCCCCTCAAGCCAGCTCTGGAACGCAGTACCAGCTTCACCAGCACACCCAGATATGACAGCATCAAAGTGTCAGGGAACACAACTGAAACAGGAACAGAGATGCAGTCTGCAGATATGGGCTATTTCCACCTTAAATCAACAGCATTACCTCACCTGTGAGATAAGTATGCATTAGATGGAGGTACCCTTATTAACAGGGCTGTTCTTCCCACACATAACACAGGCCTTCCCCAGAGCACCCACCGCTGTACAAGACACACCCGACCCACACCACAGCTGTTTGATGCCCAGGGCCTGTAGAAGGCTCCTACATTTCAGCAACCTGGCATTTCTTTGCCAGAATAACTAATTACTTAGCTTTAAGGCAAGATGAACATCCACTTCCTTAAAACCCAGCCACAAGTCAGCCAAAAACACTGACTCCTCTTCATCCCTAAGTAGCAAGCACTGCTATGCTTGCAAGTGCTACAATACTATAAAGACTCATGCAAACACATCTTTGTCTCCTAGCTGGGAAAACAGCTGCTGGTCAAGCAAGCAGAGATGTGGCACCTATTGCTTCTGGTTCAGTACTCATCTTGGTCACTTCACTCTTGCAGATCTCCAGAGATAAGCTGGCATATTTATTTATCTGCTGCCTGTTATTAAGACACAAGGGACTGTCTTGCATTTATTTGTCCACTGTTAAGAACATTAAGATCCTAGGTATTATGGAAACAAGAAGAACTGGACATAACTGCAGGAAAAGAGCCCTGAATGAAAGGGCTGAGACTGAAATGCCCCTAGGATGAGAAGAAGCATGAGTTAACAGTGAGGGGTGGCTGTGTGCCAGGCCAGGGGCCACAAAAAAACACAAGCGGCACAGCAGTGCCACTCAGTACTGCAAGGCACATCAACAGCCACTTCTGATCGGATGTCCAGTCCCCAGTACGCTGCAGAGGGAGACAGAAAGTTCACTCAAGGAAAGAAGGGCTGAGGGTTGTGATCTCCTCGTTTAAGGAGCTTTGGATTTTCCAGCATACCAGGTTACAGCATTACGGAGATGCTCCTATTCTGACTTTGTAGCAATACTCAAACAGAAGCACTTATACCCCAAAAATTGCTACACAGGGAAGGCACAGCAATATTTTACTTCCCTTTCCCAAAAGGAAGCAGCTTTAAGAAGGTCACAGATTTAAGAGGCATGAAGCACCACATGACACCACCCAAGAATGCTGAGGTTTAAAAATACAGCATCTCCCACAGTTGGGCTTCTGACCCATCTGGTCGTCTTCTCCTTTCCGGGCAGACTGTTATAGCAGTTAATGTTACTGTGAGGACAACACATACTGCGAGAATGCAAGCTACAGACACACCCAAGCCCATCTGCAGCAACTGTTACTGGAGCTTCTATTTGTATTAGAAGTGACACTGTAACTTCTCCTGGCTCTCCCTGAAGTCATTTCAGCAAAGGCTTTTTACTGCAAGTGTAGGGTGATGTAGGGTGAATAACAAAAGAATAGTACCCAAACAATATAATGAAGATGGACAGTATATTTATGGACAGATTATTCAGATGGTATGGACAACCAATAAATTAGCAAAGGCACACCAGTCACCAAAGGCAGGAACTCCACGTGGGAGAGATCTCCAACAAGAGATCCTTCCCCAGTGGAGGTCAGCCCTTACACAGGGTCTGGGAGAGGTGCACTCAGACTCCACCCCTTCTGGTCACACAGCTGTACTGCCTTCACCTGTGCTCCTGTGGCTGACCCAGTGCTCACCTTGGGTGACCCATCAGTGGTTCAGGCCGTGATTCAACAGTTCCCACACACACCACCCCTTCACAATGTAAACCAGTGTTCAAGTTGACTGCAGAGTGAGCCTTCCTTAGTACAGAGATCCAACACATCATGTTGCTTATATAACAGCCCATCACGATGTGTATCGATATAATCTGGGATGAGTGATCAGCACATGGCTTGTATTCTTCCTTGGGTCAGTGCTTGGTGGTTACTGGAAGCACGCGGCCATGTGGTGCAGGTCCATGTCCAGTCCTTGGGTAGAACATCACTGGATGTTGCACGTGATCTCAAAACAACTCTGGAACGTTTCAGCAGTATTCTGCTCCTTTCAGTGATTCTGAAGACTCAGATTCACAAGGAGTAATATTATAGGTATTTCAAGGGTACCAAGAGGGGAAGGTCTGCCCTCCAGGACAAGATACAGGCCGTATTCCTATCTTGGGTCAACACTTCAGCTTGCACTGGGGCATGTCCCGGCTGCCTGTACCAAACCTTTTGGCCAGATGTCTGTGGCTGCACGACTATATCAGGCACCAAAGAGGGTGTCCTGACCTGCCACAGGGACATGATAGGGGACACTTTAGCAATAAAGAGTGGAGTGCTGACTACAATATTAGCAGGCCATGTACCAATTACTGGATGGACTACCGAACCTCCCACCTCCAGTGATCTCCCCCAAAATGTAAGTAGGCCACACCACCGTGGTCCTACCTGCACCTTCCAAGGCCATTTTATTCTGTTGGTGCCCTGGTTCTAGGTTCTCAGGGACAGGGAGCAGAAGATTATTCTCATTGCCAATATGAGGTCTTACCCGGTTACTGGTGCCCATAATCTGGATCCTTTGCAGGGAGGCCCATGTCATGTGTAACATTTTCAAGGCACTGGGTCTTGCATTCAGATCTTGCAGGGTTTCATGGAGTCCACCCCTGCAGAGACTGAGAGCTTGTCGTCAGGTCAGCCCTGAGAATACCATTATAGAGTTCAATAAGGCCTCCCCCTGTAGGGTTCTATGGCAGGTGGAATTGCCATTCAATGGTGTTCTCTTCTGCCCAGTGTTCTATCACTGTACCCATAAAGTGAGTCCCTTGGTCACTCTCAGTGACTTGCGGTGTCCCGTAGGCAGCCATCAATCTTGTGAGTGCTTTTATGGCATATGCCTGGTTGGCTTTTGGTACTGGATAGGCCTGCATGAGCCCACTGTCGACACAGGTTAGGGCATATCTCGCCCCCTCAGACCGAGGGAGGGGCCCAATGTAATCAACCTGCCATCTCTGTAGAGGACTGTGTCCTCCAGCAAGATGGGCTGTTGTTTCAGTCAATGATCTCTGTCTCATCTTGGAGCAAGTGTTGCAGCCTCAGCATGCCTGAGCTATGTCCCATAGTTGTACGGGCAGTCCCCATGCTTTAGCAGCTGCCCACACTGTCTTCTGTCCAGCATGCTGCAGCTTTTGGTGTAACCTGCAGGCCTTGTGCTCAGATGGTAAATTCTCAACCCATTTAACTTGGGCCAGCGTGTTGGCTTCATCATTACTGGTGACTGTAGGGGTTGGTGACGAGAAACGTGGTGGACACATACAGGCCTGTGTTTAACTGTATTCCACGTCTAACCACATACCTTTACCCCAGATTGGTTGGGCGTGGATAGTCCAGTCCTGGGCAGCCCAGCGTGTGATCCAAGGACTGAGCCCCCGGTACACTGCCCAACTATCTGCGCAAATATTCGGGACACTATCACCAGGTTCCTTGGTTATGAACTTCCACGCAGCTCACATTTCTGCCTACTGGCTGCTCTGACCATCCCCCTCTTCAAACCAGATCGTGTCAGTGGCAGGATGGTATGCTACTGCTCTTGCTCAGGCTGCCCTTGTGCAACAACATGTGGCAAATGCACGTCCCCCTGTGGCAGGGCCTGTAAGGTGAACTGCCTGCTTCCCCGTGTAAATGCAAATTGATCTCACGATTCTTCAGCAGTTGGAATACTGAAGAATGCTTCTGCCAGTTCTAGGACACAATGGTAGGTTTCAATTTCCCTACTGAGTGTGTCCATTAGGGAGGCAATATTGGGTATGGTCTCACGGATGGGCAGCGTGACCTTATTCAATTCCCTATAATCCATCGCCATTCTCCATGTTCCATCCAACTTTCACGCTGGCCATATGGGGGAATTGTATGGGCTGTGTGCAGGTCTTATAACCCGCGCAGGCGCTGAGCGTGTCTTGGAGAGAGCGAGAGGACGGGTGGAGCTGGGCTCCTCTGCTCCGCTCACTCAGATGCTCATTCGCTGGTTCAGGCTGTGACTGGGCAATCCCACTGCACTCCACATAGGGCCTCCAATCCCATCTGGAGGCACCTACATCCCTTGTTACACCATGAACTTGTCCATCTTGATATCTTTTACCGCTAGCAGCTCAGGTATCGTGGCCTGAGCCACCTGTGGAGGTTTCTTCTATTGGCACTATAAATTCGGCCAAATTCCAGGTTGTAGTAGGTGTTTCTTGTATTATCCATACTCCTAATTTTTCTAGGAGCACTCTGAAATTTTTGATCGTTCTTTAATTTTTTCCGTAACTGCAGTAAAATATGATTGGGCTGTCCATCATTGTTAGTAAATGCAACCCTGGCCCATATCAGATTGTCAAATATTGTTCTCTGGGATAGCCTTGTGATGCCTGATTGGGGTGCTCATGGGGCAGACTTCTGGGTTCTAGTTGGGAGGGCTTCGGCTTCCTCCACCACGCGAACATTGTGCCTAGTTTGCACGTGCTCTGTTTCCCCCAGGTCTCCTACTATTTGGACCACTTGTTGGACAATGGCCCCTGAAGCTTCTGAAAGATTTAGTATGGAGACCAACATCTCATGAAGATGAGAAGTGGCTTGCTGCAATATCAGGTCTCTCATACCTGCTGTAAATTTTTCCATGTCCAGGGTTTTGTATGTGTCAGGATACATGGCCTCCCTCATACCCCATTCTCAAATGTACGTTTGGAGGTCCTCCATAGAGGACCATAAACCAGTACGAAATTGTATGTCAGTTTTATTGGGCCTTGTTAGTCAGCATGCTGCCATCAACCAATCTATAATGGAGTGGTTTTCATTATACTGGATGGCAGCATATAATCTTTGCCTCAGGGCTGGGTGTATGGTTATGGATGCTAGCTTGGACATTTCTGTCCCATTAACTAATACACTTTCAGCTCCTGCATCCCATAGTCTTTTTGCCATGATGGTATGCTTTCCCTAGGCTTTTGATGGAACCATTGTTCTAGGTCCATCAACTCATTTGCCATATACGGGTGAGCTGTTACATGCAAGTATGTTTCATCGGGGACATAGGTCAGGAGGCACCCCTACTGGTCTATCTTGTATGTTTTTTGTAGGAGAAACAGGCCCAGTTACCCACAGGGGACCCTATTTTTTGATAATAGTAGCCAAGCCATAATAGGGTGACCACGGAAGTCCTGGGATCTGACCCAGCAGCATTTGATCTAAGGGGGTAACTTTCCCCTCCTTGTCCCATTTAAAAATATTCCAGATGAAAAAAATCAATCTTGGTTGATTTTTTTTCTTTTAAGTCTGCCTGACTCACCAATTGTAGGGTAATGACCCAAATTAATAGTATCAAATGGTATAATTGGTCAGGATAGATGGTATATTTTCAGATGGATTATCTAGATGGTAAAGAGACACCCAATAGTACAAGAAGTGCGTACCTGTCTCCAAAGATCAAAGTTTACTGATGGAACCCCACAAGAGAGGGATTTCTAACAAGAAAAGGGTGGTCAGCCCTTAAATAGGGTCTGGGAGAGGTATAGTCAGACCCCCACCCCTTCCGGTCACACAAGTGAATTGCCTTCACCTGTGCTCCTGTGGCTGACTTAGTGCTTGCCTCTGGTGAGCAGTCAGTAGCTCAGGCCATGACTCAACAGTTCCCATGCACCGTAAGTCTTGCAGCATATACCTTTCAAGACAGGAAAATAGTGTGGTGCAGCTGAACAGGTTCCTGAAAGCAGCAGGTTATGCTGCAGCGACATGTAACGCTTCTACTTGAGACTGGGTTCTGTTATTAACCTTCCCTTAGACTTCAGGGAGTCATCGTGTCTAATACCAAACTCTTGAATACAGCATGGCAGATGAGAACAACAGCTTCGCCACTGAGAATGTTAACTCAGCACTGTTACCTTACTCACTGCTGCAGGAGCAACCACTGCTCCATGAAATGTCAAGCTGCACTGATCAGGATCAGGTTTTCAGAGGAGACATTAGTCTAATAAGAAATCATTGAGCATCCTCTGTTCATCTACTGCTGTAGCCACTTCTAAGTGAAACAAGAGTATTAGCATTAATCTTCAAAGTATTTAAGAAAGCAGGTTTTATTAGTTTTTCTCAAAGCTAGCAGTTTCTAGAATATCCTGCAGAAATAGGTCCCACAAGATGATTATGTGTCATATGAAGTATTCCTTCCCATTTGACATCACTTTGCATTACATGATACCACACCACTCTCAACCAGATGACTGCATTGCAGATGCTTTCAACTATGCCACTTTAGGAATCCAGGGAATCTTGACACCTCCTCAAAGTCACACCCAGTCAAAAAACATATGGCTAAAATCCCATGCAGGACTGCTTGGTTAGCCTGTATCTTTTCTTGTCCACATCAAAGCTCAACAGCTCAGACTCGTTTTAGCATTTGCTGACCTCTCAAGTACAAAAAAAAAAAAGTCATTCTGAAGCATTTATTCTCATGTTAAATGAGAAGTACTGGAAGCTCTCAAAGAACAGGTAGTAAGCTGCATGTTGAGCATCAAGTGCAACAACCCAACTGCTTATCTACTAAGAAAGAGGGATTAATCCATCTGTCACGTTACCAGTAGCACAGCTAGTCTGTAGTACCTCCCATGCATCTCCTGTTCAGCTGAGTGAACATGCTCCAGTCCCACCAGAAATTGTAGAATCCTTAGAGTTGGAAGGGACTTTTCAAAGTCATATAGCCCTACTTCCCTGCAGTAAACAAGGATACAACAGCTTGATCAGGTTGCCTAGAGCCTGATCCAGCCCAGCCTTCGAAGTCTCCAGAGACTGGGCATCCACCACCTCTCAGGGCAACCTATTCCGGTGCCTCACAGCCTTCACTGTAAAAGACTTTTTCTTTATACCCAACCTAAAGCTCTTTGAGCTCGGAACAATTTCTCCTTGTTCTATCAGCACACACAGACCCTGCTAAGGGTCTTTTCCCTTCTTCCCTGTAGCTCCCTTTCAGATACTGACAGGCTGTTCTCAGGTAACCGTGCAGCCTTCTCTTCTCCATGCTGCACAGCCCCAGCTTTCAGACTGTCCTCATAGGAGAAGTGTTCCCTCCCCAGGATCATTTATGTGGCCCTTTCCTGTTCATGTTACAACGGGTCTGTGTCTCTGCTGTGCTGAGGTCTCCACATCTGGACGCAGTACTCCAGGTGGGGTCTCAAAGTGCAAAGGGGCAGGACTAGTTCCCGTGCCCTGTTGTTCATGCTTCTTCATCCATCCCACTTGCTGTCCAGAACTTTTTGCAGCTGTGGGGGCATGGTGAAGCAACCTCTAGAGCTTCTGGGCACCCAAGCACATTGCCACCACTTGGTGTAGGAAGCTGGGGGAATTGCAGGAAAGTATTGCCCCCACGGCTGCACAGTTTTTGCCATTCTGCCTTGGTGCCATAAGCAGACAGCTTTAGAAGCAGTGGGGATGGGCTGCTATTATTTTAAGTGTGCCATTTAAACGCTGTTCACAGAAGAACCAGCCAAGAGGGTGCTGAGAGTGCTGATGGCAGCCAACAGTTTGTCAGCAGACTGTGATAACAGGAACAGGGCTGCACTGGTGACAGCAACATCCAGGCTCTTGTTTGCTCCCCAGGGATGGCTTCATTACCAGGAGCAGCAGCCCTCCAGCCTACCACAGACAACAGACAGAACAGCTAGGAATTGTCACCATTGCTGAAGGGAAACCTCGAGGCAAGAGGGGAATCAAATCCTCTGTCACTTTATTCAGCCTCAAGATTTTCACCACAGTATTCAGTTACTGGTTTCCAAATGTTCCCCAGCCCCAGAAGGGGACTTGCTGGCATGTGTTCACACAAGATGAAATTCCAGCTGCTTTAGGCTATGGCAACTATCTGGTGATGCCACCAGAAAAGCAGTGGAGATGGCTTTACCGGAGCATTATGGAAAAAACCCTCCCCACACCCACAGACTAGGAATTCCTCAAAATCGAAACAAACCAGACCCTGTACCCACAGGGGCAGGGAAAGCACGCGTCAGCAGACAACAATGAAACAGACTCTGCTCAAGGGAAAAGGGGAAGGGCATCAGGCTTGGATACATTTCTCCCCATGTTTATCTACCCCCAGAAAAGTGTAAACACTAGCAAGGAGCAAAGCAGCCAGCACTCAAGATTTACATCGGCAAAGCTACATTCATCTCAACAGGCTTTAATATTTAGATTCATTTGAAACTTTTTCCTCCCTTCAGAATATGCAAACCAAGATGAGGCAATATTATGCTAATACTGAAGAATCAAAGCCGAAGTTGCTGGAAAAATTCTGTTAGCTGAAGCCTAGGACAAGCTTTCCAAGCTGAGAAAACTATTCCATATTCTAATTCAGAGTAATATGGCATTAGTTAAAAGATAAATAACATGAACACACAGAAAAGGCCTCCTATAATCAAGTTGCTCCTTCTCTACTGGCATTGCATTTGACAGTAGTTAGCTGTTAAACCAGCAAGAGTCAGCAATGCTGCACACCCCTTGTCTGATCTGAAGAGACAGTCAGTTCTCAGTCATAGAAGGCAAATAATTCAATCTTCTAATCCTTTTGGATAAGGTATTAGAAAGCTTCTGAATACACAGCTGTAATCACTGCTTGGTTTTCAGCATACTCCTGGATGAACTAACTCATGTTGCAACAAAGCTGAACTGACTTGATTTCTAGCATCCCTTCTCTCTCACTATCTAGGCACAGAGGAGGCAGAGAGACAATACAGAATGTTCCCAGTGACTTCACTCACACTGCCCTCCCAGAGGCCTAGAGTCCTCAACTTAGATTTCCTAGGAATTTCAAGTACCACAAACACTCCCAGGACTATGCTCTGTTCTCCCACTCTCCAAAGGGAACAGTTATCTGAACTAAACTTGGCACATTTTGGAACACTGTTTGGTAATCAAGGACACAATGAGACAAAGAAAACACTGTTTTAGGCTCCAAACTCCAAAATGAAAGAGCACAGCAAACCTTGGGCACCAACTGAGTCATCCCCAAGCACATCTGAGCTAACTCTGACCTAAGCAGTTTCAAGCCATCAACAAGCCTTGCTTTCTACCAGAGGCCAAAGTTCTAGACCAAAGCCCCAAGTTGCAGTTTCACAGTCTTGAAAAGATCCAGCAATTTTTCAAGGTGAGAGCCCAGACCAAATGCAATTCAGCCACAAGTATGGGTAGCAGGAGGAAAGTCTGGATTCGCACACGCGGTACTTGCTCACCAACACCCACGTTAGCCTGGTCCTCCAGCCTGTAGAACTCATCAGAAAAGCACTTTGAAGACTTTTAACTAGAAAAAGGATGCAAAGGAGAGGCTTGACAGTCCTACCACAACAATTTAACAGACTCAGTTACTAGACAACAAATCTGAACAACGCTCAGTTATGCTGCTTCTCATCTGCCATGCTGTATTCAAGAGTTTGGTATTAGACACGATGACTCCGTGAACTCTAAGGGAAGGTTAATAACAGCATAAATGGCGATACAGACAGTATTGAGAGGCCATGCAAAACATGAGCCCATTTGTTTGCCGAAACTGCGCTGGATTACTAATGTAAGGCAGTACAGACTCCTGAGGGAACAGGATGAAATATCAGGGACGGTGCCAGGACTAGAAAAAGCAGGCATTATAAGACCTGCACACAGCCCATACAATTCCCCCATATGGCCAGCGTGAAAGTTGGATGGAACATGGAGAATGGCGGTGGATTATAGGGAATTGAATAAGGTCACGCTGCCCATCCGTGAGACCATACCCAATATTGCCTCCCTAATGGACACACTCAGTAGGGAAATTGAAACCTACCATTGTGTCCTAGAACTGGCAGAAGCATTCTTCAGTATTCCAACTGCTGAAGAATCGTGAGATCAATTTGCATTTACACGGGGAAGCAGGCAGTTCACCTTACAGGCCCTGCCACAGGGGGACGTGCATTTGCTACATGTTGTTGCACAAGGGCAGCCTGAGCAAGAGCAGTAGCATACCATCCTGCCACTGACACGATCTGGTTTGAAGAGGGGGATGGTCAGAGCAGCCAGTAGGCAGAAATGTGAGCTGCGTGGAAGTTCATAACCAAGGAACCTGGTGATAGTGTCCCGAATATTTGCGCAGATAGTTGGGCAGTGTACCGGGGGCTCAGTCCTTGGATCACACGCTGGGCTGCCCAGGACTGGACTATCCACGCCCAACCAATCTGGGGTAAAGGTATGTGGTTAGACGTGGAATACAGTTAAACACAGGCCTGTATGTGTCCACCACGTTTCTCGTCACCAACCCCTACAGTCACCAGTAATGATGAAGCCAACACGCTGGCCCAAGTTAAATGGGTTGAGAATTTACCATCTGAGCACAAGGCCTGCAGGTTACACCAAAAGCTGCAGCATGCTGGACAGAAGACAGTGTGGGCAGCTGCTAAAGCATGGGGACTGCCCGTACAACTATGGGACATAGCTCAGGCATGCTGAGGCTGCAACACTTGCTCCAAGATGAGACAGAGATCATTGACTGAAACAACAGCCCATCTTGCTGGAGGACACAGTCCTCTACAGAGATGGCAGGTTGATTACATTGGGCCCCTCCCTCGGTCTGAGGGGGCGAGATATGCCCTAACCTGTGTCGACAGTGGGCTCATGCAGGCCTATCCAGTACCAAAAGCCAACCAGGCATATGCCATAAAAGCACTCACAAGATTGATGGCTGCCTACGGGACACCGCAAGTCACTGAGAGTGACCAAGGGACTCACTTTATGGGTACAGTGATAGAACACTGGGCAGAAGAGAACACCATTGAATGGCAATTCCACCTGCCATAGAACCCTACAGGGGGAGGCCTTATTGAACTCTATAATGGTATTCTCAGGGCTGACCTGACGACAAGCTCTCAGTCTCTGCAGGGGTGGACTCCATGAAACCCTGCAAGATCTGAATGCAAGACCCAGTGCCTTGAAAATGTTACACATGACATGGGCCTCCCTGCAAAGGATCCAGATTATGGGCACCAGTAACCGGGTAAGACCTCATATTGGCAATGAGAATAATCTTCTGCTCCCTGTCCCTGAGAACCTAGAACCAGGGCACCAACAGAATAAAATGGCCTTGGAAGGTGCAGGTAGGACCACGGTGGTGTGGCCTACTTACATTTTGGGGGAGATCACTGGAGGTGGGAGGTTCGGTAGTCCATCCAGTAATTGGTACATGGCCTGCTAATATTGTAGTCAGCACTCCACTCTTTATTGCTAAAGTGTCCCCTATCATGTCCCTGTGGCAGGTCAGGACACCCTCTTTGGTGCCTGATATAGTCGTGCAGCCACAGACATCTGGCCAAAAGGTTTGGTACAGGCAGCCGGGACATGCCCCAGTACAAGCTGAAGTGTTGACCCAAGATAGGAATACGGCCTGTATCTTGTCCTGGAGGGCAGACCTTCCCCTCTTGGTACCCTTGAAATACCTATAATATTACTCCTTGTGAATCTGAGTCTTCAGAATCACTGAAAGGAGCAGAATACTGCTGAAACGTTCCAGAGTTGTTTTGAGATCACGTGCAACATCCAGTGATGTTCTACCCAAGGACTGGACATGGACCTGCACCACATGGCCGCGTGCTTCCAGTAACCACCAAGCACTGACCCAAGGAAGAACACGAGCCATGTGCTGATCACTCATCCCAGGTTGAAGGGAGGCAGGAAGCATTGCTTTAGAGTAGCTTAAGGAAGGCAATGCAAATGAACTTGAGTCAGACAGCTGTGAAGTTGTTCCAGTGGAAGACAGTGTACCAGAAATGTTTTTGCAGTAAGTCTCTCCTAACTCAGCTTCAGCTATTTGACCTTGCTGGCATTCCCCTGACTTTCCAAAGCCAGATGAACCTTCAGGGAAGACTGCTAAAAGACTCCTCCAGCTGTTCTGTGAGGATAGCTATAAACTGATGTCAGGAGCTCTCCTGGGAGACTCATTCAGAAGCATGGAAAAGCTTCAACAGCATCCGAAGTGCTCCTCTCTCCTATTCATCTTTAGCTTCCTCTTCTAGCATGTACAACAGTTCCACAGGGCTGTCTCAGACATCTGCACTTGACCCAGCACAATCAATAGAGGGATTTTCCTTAGTTGCAAAGTCCTGCTCCAAACACACACAGAATCCTTTTGTCTTTTACAAAATAACCTCAGCAATAACAGAAGTGGTCAAGGCAAAAACAGAAGACCTGCAGTATTTGGTTTGATACAAGGTGCAAGTCAAACGCCAAAATATAAGCAGGTACATCCCTACTTCTCATACCAGGGATTTACAAAGTTTGAAGTTCCAGACAGTAGATGTGCACCTTTATTCAGGGGTCTCTGGAGTCTCAATCATACCAAACAGCTGTGCCACCAACCCTTGGAGAACACAGATTTTGGCAGGCAGGTGCTGGGACTCGTTAACTACAACACTGTCTTCTCCTACTTTCCACCTGGCAAAGCCAGAACACTCTGCCATCAGAATACAAAGGCAGACAACTCAAAAATGTACAGGCCAAAGACCATCCTTCCTGTAAGAGTAAAGCAAGCTGCACAAACCTCTCCTTGTGGAGACTTCCTCAAGAATCAAGGATGAAGACACTTTTAAGAAAACCAGTGTGCATTTTCCTGGCTAAGGAGCTGACCTTGCAGAAGCACTGAGTGTTGGACTGACCTTGCTCTCACATAGATATCAAAGGGAGCATTGACCACCTCTCTGAGCAGAGCCAAACCAGACATTCTGAGAACTGCCCAAGGCTGGAGTTACTTCTTGGCTTGGCCACAGAACAACTACAGGACTAGAGCAACCACTTAATCAGTCACTTCATGCCAGCTGTCAAACATCAACACTGGCTGTAGGATGAAATTCACAGTAACAGTTGCTTACTCTTCCAAGTGAAATTTCAGTATTCTGATGAAGTGCTTTCCCCTTAGCACAGTCTTTGCCCTCTTTAGCTTAGTGGGGTCTCTGAGCACAAAGCTATTATGAAATAAACCCCAGTATAGATTGGTACCACGCCAGGTTCCCTGCGGGTAGTCCAGCAAGTATTTTCACCTCCAGTGTCCCTATAAAACAAGAAATGTTACAAAAAAAAAAAAAATCAAGCTGTAACCATAGACATAGAATAGCATTTTTTCATTTGTGGGTCACAGTAAGTCTGGGTCAAGGTGAGCTTATGCAGCAGCATACCTTCTGCTCTAGGCCTCATTGCTAAAGGCCCCTCAAGTTGTTAAAGGAGAGGAAGAGAATGGCAAGACACAAGAAGCATCTCTGTGAGAGATGGGCTCAGTGCCAGGGCAGAGGATGGCTGTCATCATTTGAACCAGGACCAAATCCAAGTCCAGGCCATCAGCATATATGCTGCAGTGCTCCATGTACTCAGCACTCTGGCACCACCTGCTATGGGACAGCACACTTGAGTGTCTCAGAGTCATTCCTAAAGTCAGTGATACTGGACTGGGAAACACAAGAATCAATTCTTTCTTCTACATTTTCCTATAGTGCTTTATAGAAAACATTCAAATTGTTTAGAAAACAAAGCCATGCTTCCAGAGGGAGAGATACCAGTCAAGTTCCTTGGATCAAGGCTGCCCGAAGAGCTGGGACATTTGCCAGATTATGACTCAAGATACCAACTATACACAACTAAAGACCTTAGAGCTCCATCCCTTACAAGCAGGCTGCTCTGAAGTCTCAGTCAGGGTTTAGCTAAAGGTTGGTAAGAAAGGCCCAACTCTTCCAGAAGTCTCTCCCTCTAGATGGATTTACTGAGCAGCAGGAACACTGAACAGACATCAGCAAGAGAAGGACAGAGAGAAGTACTGTCAAGAAGTTGAAGAACCGGAATGCTGAAAGTGTTCCTCTAACA
Source organism: Cyrtonyx montezumae (assembly GCF_038088225.1). Taxonomy (NCBI): domain Eukaryota; kingdom Metazoa; phylum Chordata; class Aves; order Galliformes; family Odontophoridae; genus Cyrtonyx; species Cyrtonyx montezumae. The sequence continues at coordinate 786,312 of NW_027072100.1, read as the reverse complement.
ATACAAGTTAAAGACCTAGAACGTATGCCACAAATTAATTTTCAACTTCATATATACATATATAAAGAAACCACCATGTTGTCAGCCCTCTGTTACCATACTCCAGTGAGAGAAAAACATCCTTTACTCCCTAACAGTTTTTAAAGGCCAAAACAACTACAGTGCTTCTGAAATTAATAACCCTGTGGTAAGTAAAGAGGTGGGAAAACACCAAATAGGTGCCCTTAGTATTCAGGTGTCCTGTGTACACAGAAGATGGAAACCAACCAGACACAACACGCTGGACACTCTCCCACCACTTGCTCTAGTGGGAGTGTGGCTGTGATGTTAATCCCCAGCACATGGGGCAAAGTGTCCCTAGAAAAAAGTAGGGTCCAAAATCTGCTCCTCTTCAGCAACCCACACATGGGGCTGCCTTGGGATCCACTTTCTCCCACTCTCACCACACACGACTGTTAGTCTCCACCTGTTTCATGGGGATCCCAGCACTCAGCTGCAGAAGGATCATCCTCCTGCTGACTGCCAGGGACGCACTGAAAAGCATCCAAGAGAGCCCCTTCTGCATAACTGGTCACTCTCCACTCATTAGAGCTGGAGACTTCAACACAATCAGACCAAGAGGGAATCCCAACTTCAAGCAGTGCTGTAAAACTCTTCTGTTTCTAGCCCAAACTTCCAGAAGACATGACTGTGAGATGACAGCAGACAAGCCTCACCCCAACAAACCCAAACTCCAAGAGACTGAAAACAATGCTGCATTGAAGCACTGATGGGTGAAAAGTCCAACCCTTTCCTTACAGCAACAGAAACACAGTTTTATTTTTTCATCTGTAATCAAGACGCACACAGCACAGCTGTGGGAACAAAACAGTAACAAGTTATTTGGGATACTACTTTGTAAACAGATGTGTGGCCAGTTATCTAACTGTGGGAACATTACAAGGTGGATGCAACAGGGAGCAGCAGAGAATTTGTAGGGTTATTTAACTGCAAGCTTTCAGCAGCTTGCATCATCTTCATCAGATTTCCATCACTGCAACATCAGCAACTTATGTTGCAAGACATCTGAAAAAGTTTGTTAAGTAACTCTGGGTACAATAGGACTGTCCCCTGCAACCAGGAGGACAGTTAGAGGAGGTAATTCTATAGCAAACTGTTAATTACATTGATAAGACATCTGACTAAACCGCTGTCAAGTCCAGTGCAACCAGGGCCAGCTCCCTCTGCTGCTTCCCATCACAGTGATGACTCCTCCCTGGAGAAAGGGTGTAACAACAGAAAGTCACCTTACACAGCAGGTCTTCTTGCTGGGAGAATTTATGCCAGGACACAGTCCTATTTCAACAGGATTTGCCTACCTCAGCAGGCTTCTTACCAGGAAGTCATTATCTGAACACTTTAAAAAGCTGTGAACTGCTCATACAGGCACCAAAGAAAGCAAGGCAACTGAGCAACGTTAAAGAGAGTGTACGTCATATAAGTTCCCATAGCAAGCATATGTGTATGTGAGATCTGTAAAAAGGTCAGGGACTGCACTTGTGAGACCTACAGAAACATTGCATTAGATGGGCAGCAAAACAGAGAACATTAGCTCAGTCAAGCCATGCTGTGCACTGCAACAGGAACAGCATGACTGCAGACTTAAAAGACAGCAGACAGCGCTATAAAAGCTGCCCAGAGGGTCAGAGCCCTTTTCTACCTACTTTCTCCTTACTGTTGCTACCTATGCCCCACCACCACCGCTGTGCATCACTGCTCTGACTCCACTTACCTCTTAAAACATGTCTGGACATCACCTGGTCACAGACAATCATGTCATACAGGCCTACAGTGCTTAACAGTCAGTTAATCAGGTAGAAAGAAGGCAAAGATTCACCTAATATGTGGCTTCTCTAGGCCAGGAAAGCAAGCAGACAGCAATTTGCAGTACAATATTAGTATTCTGTTAATTCAACTACCACTTTTGCTTACAGGATCAAGCAATTGAAAAAGAGCACAACCTCCAAAACCACAGTCCTAAAGGACACATGTCTCTGGTATGCTCAGTCTCCCCCAGGACTACTCTGTGTGAGCAGCAGCTTTAGAATCATTCCCTGTTTAAAATTAAAGGAGAGAATTCACATGCTGTGGCAATGCAGAAGGAAATAACTAGACCCAGTTCTGCCACACATTTCAAACGAGCAGGTAAGCTCTGCACAAAAACATAACACACCCAAGTTCTGGGGATGCTTAACTGTCTAGACATATAATGCTGTTTCTGGAAGACAGTAAAAATTCACTGGAATATCCAGTACCACCATCCACCAGGCTACCAACTCTTGAATCGATAAACTAAAGTCTAAGGATCCTCACCCATTTTTCCTCTTGGCTTGCTTCTGCAGTGATGTTTAAGCCAGAACATGGTTTAAAGGAAATGTTTTATGCTGTAACATTCTGTACAGTCACTGGGTATCTCACTTGACTTGAGTGCTACTTCTTCCCTCAGGAAGCCACATTCCAGGACTTTCTGCCCTCTACCTGTTGAGCCAGGTTCCAGGAACAGCTACCTCCCTGCGTGTGCAGCACTCACTACTGAGTAAGAGCACAGGATGATAACATTTAAAGGTAGAGATGGGTTTGGTTAGGCAAACTGCTGTTCTCAAACCCAGAATGTTATTAGAGCAAACGCTGAGGACCCTGAGTAACCAGAGAACCTTTTTTTGTTGTTTTAATCAGCAGTCTCCACCAGAATGAAAAAATCTGTCCTGGTCTTTCAGTTCTTGTACATACATGCAAAGAGCTTTGAGACATTAAAGTTTACGTTCTGACGCCTCCTTTAGATCTCACATATAGCATATGTATGCTCTGCACATTACTACTCATTTCTATTAGGTATGTATGTGAGAGCAATGACATGGAACAATTGCTTCTGAAACTTTAAAGCTAATGTGCAGTTTGACTTATACCTAGAACAACCAAGCCCCAAGGCCTCACTGCCATCTTGAGCCCCTTGGCAGACAGGGAAGTCAATCAGTTGGCTCCCTGAAGGTGCCAGAGAAGGAAAAGGTGTCAAACTGAACTCAAAGGTAAAACAGAAAGCACAGTGTGAAACTCTTGAGGGTGACTGCACTTGAAAAAACCCACAAACACAGCTATGCAAAAACTTCTCTGTGTAGTTATAGCCTCCCACCAACCCCTCTTTCTATCCCAGTTCCACTTACAGCTGGTAGATTCTGCAGACAACTCCATAAGGCATAAAATAGGGTGACCAACAGGTGCAAGGTAAGAAATACAAACACCATAGGTAAACACAGAGTTCAGCTACCACAGCAAGGAGCACAAGCACATCTGGAATTATAACACTTGGAGTATCCAGCACCAGGGACTTTGAGAAGAGTGGTCCAGCTTTCTGTGCCTTGGTGCCTGCTGGATTAAGTACCACTCCTGGTATATCAACAAATCCTTCAAGAAAGTGGGATGCTTAACCATGCCAGAGAAATTAGACCTCCTAATCAAAGATTTCTTACTGAGGAAACTCACTCCTTTGTTCTGTCAAAGGGATTTTGCTGTAAAGCCAGTTACGAAAACTGCTCATAAATATTATTCAGAAGAAGAAATGTATTCTATCTTTAGTCTTTAATTAAAGACAGAAACAAGCACAAGTTGTGCAGAGACAAAGCTCACATACAAGTTCCACTGCTGAACATGCAAAGTTCGTAGACCCTGCTGGACTATTTCCTTCCTACATTTGTGACTGCAGCTGCATAGAAACCTTGGCTCTGATCCTCACCACTGCACAACACAGGGTAACAGCACCCTGTGGGACAAGCTCGTGCAGCTGAGAATTGCCATCAGCACTCCTCAGCCACAGATTGCCCAGCAGCCTAGCCCTGCATATGACACCAGACACACTCTGTCATCATGGCCAGAAGCTGTCACAGTCAATCAGTGCAGAGCTGAACCCAGCATGAATCAGCTGCTGTATGGATGAACAGGCTCAGAGGTCCTCAGTACTGGAGACCAAACAGCACCCACTGTCCCTTTAAATAAAGGCTACTAATAGCTCAAAGCAACTCTATGCAGCAAGTAGACTAAATATACAACCACAGCTCTGTCAGTGCCACAAGTGCCTCCTGCATACATTATTTCCAGGAAAATAATAAAGGATTTGGAAAATCTGGACAAAAGCTCAAAGACAAGAGTCCCACAGCTTCTGGTGACAGATGCTGCAGGAGGTTACACTGCTGGCAGCCAGGTCTGCAAGTTTTCAGACTTGCATCTTCCAGCCCCACAAAGAGGCTCTGTCCACAGGCAGACTCAGCAGCACTGAGGCAAACTGGCAATTCAGCTTTCAGCAGCAGTTCACATCATAAAGCACAGCCAACAATATTAACCACTGCTGACCCCATCCTATCCTTACTCAGCATTGCCCTGTGGTTTGGGCAATCTAAAAAAAAAAAACAAAAACAAAAAGCAAAAAAAAACCCACAAATACCACTGACACATAACTGATTCACATTCTTGAAGTGTGCCATTACTGGCTAGACCAGGAGAACTTTAAGACTGAAACAGCACAGTACTACCCAAACTCCTTTATGCCTGCCCTGCACATGAAACCTTACCACAAGCAGTGCTCAATGCAAGTGGAAAGAGTACAGGCAAGAACAGATCTAGGCTCAGTAGTTATTTTCCTTCAGGTGAGGGACTGAAAAAGAACAGATAAGGCTGTAAATGCATTTTGCTTTAAGCAGAGGGAAGGACTCCATTATCTCATTTCACTCACTGACCAGCCATTACCCAGTGATGAAGAGACATCACAAAACCTAAGTTCAACCCTATCACTCCAAAGCATGGCAGCTTAGCCTGAGGCTTCCAGATGCTCTTCAGAAGATGGCTAAAAGTGGAGTCACTTAAGCACATCTAACAGCTCTGCATTATCTGCTTTTCTCTACAACTTTACTTTGAGCACAAATCCACATCTTGTCAACCTTCATCTCCCCGTGATGACTGCAAGTGCTCTGTTTACCTTTGACTACCGCTGCATCAGGCAGCTCTAGTTTAGAAGTCTTTACCAGAGACTGCAGAAGATAACTTGACTTTCAACTCCAGGCCCTGGCTCGCAGCACAGTCTGTTGATTTGCTGGACAAGCACTTGGTGTCACAATCAATTGCTGCTGAACAAATGTCTGAAGCTTCAGTGCTGGAAAGATGCCCAAACTTGTAGCAGTTTTCACTATGTTATCTTCCAGACAGGAATGCCATTTTCCTTAATACACAAGATGCATTTTGCAGCTTTATTCTGCAAAAGATGCCAGTAGACCACTATTCCCTTTTAAGCCTGGAAACTGCTTACCACCCTGTGGGCAACCTATAGCCAAACATCTTTTTAAACTTGACTGAGTGACAGACGTGTGCCCTTATGTTTACATTCAGAGAACACAGCAGAAGAACACAATAATTTGCAGAATATTAACTGGTTCCTGGCCCTATCCTCAAGTGCTCAGCCTACCTTGGCTTGCATCTCAACTTTTCCTTTCTGCAGTGCATCAACTGGTTTACATGCCAGCCAATCCAGCCTGGGGTGTAACATGAGAACACTGCAAGTATTGAGTAAAAAGGGTTTGGCACAGGGGAGGAAGACATCATCGAACACAAATGCAAGTTAAAGCATCTGTCTTGAAGGCCAAGGTGGTCAGCACAGACCTGCCACTGGGAACAGAGAAGCTACAGACCACAAGCAAGGAAACCTGGAGCAGTGGTGTTTCTGCCTTCCCTGCCAGTCTCTTGCTCTCCAAAGCAGCACAACACTGACCTAGTTTTCCTTTGGCTGTGTGACAGCAGCCATAGAGAAACCTATCAGAAAATATGCAGTGCAGATTTGTCACTCATGAGAGCTGCTCCTCTTCTGTCTGTTCCAGAGCTGAAAAAGCTCTTTCCCACCAGAAAAAGTTACCTGTTGCACAGTCAGGGAAAGGAAGAGAGCTTCCAAGCTGCCTCTTGAAGAATCACAATACCAGTTATGCACTTCATATTTTTGAAAGACAAGAATACAAAAGCAGCCTATATGACATACTCCAAACTGACTACATATAATGGATTATTGAGCAGTAGAAAATACCTAGTTGTCAGATTATACTATAGTTGTCAGATGATGTATATTTGGTATACAAGTGTGCCAGAAGTCATCACTGGCATAAAAACAAAGCAACTGAGGATATCAGATCGTGGACTCACTCACCCACAGGTAACTCTCTAGTGCAGAAACACGTCTGGACGATAAGGCACACCATGCACAACCTTATTCTGAAGGAATAAGCCGTTTCTTAGCCACTCAGTTGTGTAATAGAGCCATTTGTTGGGAGAACTGCTTAGACAAGACCACATGTAACAAAAGAAACAGTTTCCTTCTTTTAAGTGGTCTACTCATGACCTTTAATGGAAATCTCCAAATACTTTGGTATTAGCTGTTTTGCTGTACATAAGAGAAATTGTCTTATCCTTCCCAGAGTTGAGGTAGCTTTCCATAGGCAGAACCAGAAGCAGGCTAAAAATACAAACTTACAGACTAGACGTAATTACAGATTAATTATTAACATTTTTTCCTGAATGATATCTGCCTGCAAACTTCGGTTTTAAGCAATTTTCACCTTTGACTTTTTAGCATCCATTCTCTCCTAGCACAGCAGTTCCACTAAAGTAGATTTTTTTTTTCTCTTTTTAGAGTCAGGTAGCCTCAATAAGGCCATTCACAGCCAGCGTGTCAGACCACACAGATTCACATTCAGCTATGTCAGGTGAGAATGCTCCCCATCCTTTTCAGCTTGTAACCAAGCTAGCCAGACAGCTAGCTACAGTAAAATCAACAGGACTACAAATTAACATGAATTCAAATGCATTTAGCCTATTGGCCACATTCACCCTCCAACAAGACGTTTCTTACAGGGTTCCAAATGGACCTTGTGAAGGACACTGCCATCATGATAAGGAGCCACTCTAGCCTTTTGTCTTAAAGCCCAGCAATTCAGAAAGTAAATAGGAAAAAAAAGGCACCTGTCAGCAAAATGGTTGGAAAACAGTCTTGATCCTTTCAGGAAAACAGCCAGAAATCTCTCACACTGAAAAAGTCAGCTTGTTTTAGCTTACATGAAATTGTATCCCTTTGCTTTAAACACAGGGCAGCTTAAAACAAGCAAAGCACAAGGGAGACGATGTACTACTGTACTCCCTGAGAGCTCACAGCCCAAGGAACTGCTGCAGGTGCAGTGCTTGAGGTCCTTGTGCACAACAGCATGAGAGCACCGTGGTCTCAACTCAGATCTCCAGACACACCTCATGTACAGGGAAATCTACATCCCTCCTCCCTAACACCGAAGCAACACAAAGAGAAAAGTAACAGGCAACATGCTTCTGTGGCAGCAGGGACAAGGGCCCTTTTAAAAATGAAAAATAACTGAAAGCCATTAGCTATGTGCTTGCCAGGTCAAGCACAAAAGAACAGAGACCTGCTTTCCATTAACCAAGAGGAGAATAATATTTGAGGAGGTTGCTACAGCTCAAGATATTTGTGCCACATTCTCAGACAGCCTGACAGCTTACAGCAAATGGATAAAGCTAGGGACAAATGTGTGGAGGACACTGTAGAAACCAGAACACACCCTCAAACACTTAGCAATGATGATGAGTCATGGCATTCCAGGAAATGAGATGCAAGTTCCCAGAATCCTGGCAAAAGACACAAATAAGCCATGAAAGAAGTCCAATTCTCTGCTACATTGCCATCTCCACTGAGCTCACACTTGAGGACATACAAGTCAAATCCTGTTGGCCTTCACAATCTCATTGCATAGCTCTCAGCACTCTGCTACAGTGCACACTGCACTGAAGTAATGCCACAGTAGAAACAGTTGTCCCAGCAGTGATGGAAAGTTGCAGAGACCCCTAAAGAAGTCACTCCAACTACCACATCAGCATTTCAGACTGACGTCAGAGCTATCAGGACAAGCTCGTGTACCTGGTACCTAGCCCGTGCCCACCACAGCACCACAGGAATGCAGCTGAGTGGGTACTTGGGTTTTGGCATCACAAACATTTGTTAACAGGGCTCAAGTGAAGTAGTGTCAAGATAGCTGGAGATTTTGGGCTTCCTGCCATAATATTATTTTTAAAGTATGCTCAACACAACAGACATAGCAACGAACAGCTTTCAGAAAGTGGTTATATTACTTCTTCCTTCATCACTCCTGAAGCAACAGCAGCTTGGCCTTGTTTAAAAGCTCTGTATCATTCCTGAGAGCTATCAAGCTCTCCTGTGCTCTCCTCCCACCTACTGACTATTGGGGCAAGGGTGAATATTAAAGACTGCCTCCCAGCCACTCTCAGTGATGCCATAGCACGTGACATCACAACTGTCTCGATGGTGACAAAGCAACACAACTGAATCAGAACAAGAGGAGGCCAGTTAGAACAAGAAAGCTCTTTTGTGGTTGGGGTCATAGTAATTGACAGAAATAAGAGAAGCTATTAGAGAAAGCATGTCTTACCAACAACGAAAATCTTTCTTTTAATTTGCCAAGTGAACCTACAACCTCCAAATCACAGCTATAAATAAGAAGTCTTCATAGACTGGAAGATCCACAATACCATTAGCACCTTTCCCAGATTTAGGAACACTGAGCACAGCCTGGCTCAGAGATAGCATTTTTGCCCCTATTCCCTCACATCAAGTTCTTCTTTCCATTGTAGCCTGCCCACACATTTTGGAGGCTTCTTGGCCCACTACTCCTCAGCAAATCTTGAAGCCTTTCAACTTCTTATAATTAGCACAAATGTGTGGGGGCATAACACACAAGAGAAACTAATCCAAGGCTGCCAACCCATGCAGTGAATCACGACAAATAAGACTACCTTCAAGGATGGCACAGACCTGGGATTTGAAAGGGCTGTGAAAGAGATTTACACCTTCTATGCATCTGCATTACACTGCTTTCAAAGTGATAAGAGATGCACAGAACCAATCTCCACTACTCTAAGTGAAGCAGAGCCAAAACAATTTAAGTCAGGGAGGATTCCCTGACCGATCCCCATGCTCCCTCCTAACACACATGCTAACCAGGAAAAGCTTGCTCCAGTCCCGGAGAAGAGCTAAAAGCTAGGTGCACTGCTGCAAAGCAGCCTGGAGCAGCATGAAGCTGCTGGGGAGCCCCTGGGGCAGAATGGCAGTTTGGATTGTGCCACAGTTGGGCTTCAAGTCACAGGTACTTCTACTTCTCTAGACGCTTCTCAGCAGTGTGTGGCGACAGGACGAGGGGAAATGGCCACAAACCGAAGCATAGGAAGTTCTGCACAAATGTGCATGGGAACTTCTTCACAGTGCAGTGATGGAGCACTGGAGCTGCACAGAGAGCTGGTGGATCTCCTCTGGAGACATTCAAGACCTGCCTGAACGTCTAACTGTGCAACTTGGGCTAGGGAGCTGCTTTGGCAGGGGGCCTGGACTCAAAGATCTCTAGTGGTCCCTTCCAACTCTTACAATTCTGTGTTTCTCTATAAATTCAGCCAGCCACATTTCTCAGGTAACCTAAGCATCGCCACAAGTTATTTGCTTGGTTTACTTTGAGGGATAGCAAGCTTGAAGGTGTAAGCTACAGGACAAAATCAGGCTAGTTGAAGTGAGAGCAGCCACACTCAACACGGCAGCTGGAACACAGCAATACTGACCATGCTCACCACCAGCAGTAGCTAAGCCTGTAAGGGTAACATTGCTTCCCAGAGCTGCACTGAGCAGACCTATTCTGTTCCTGTGTGATTCAGTGGGAAGGAGAGGTCTGTCACCCTTAGCAGGAAAAGAGTCCCAGCACTAACTGGCTTGTGGCATGCAGAGGCTGAGCAGTCATCAGGATGGCAGCTGTTCTGTTTTAGAGGTACAGCTGGCAAAAACTCATGAACAGCTTAAAGCAATGCTGAGAAGTCATCATAAGAATTAGCATCAAAACCACATTCAACAGGTACAAGTAACTACAGCAGGAGTTCTGAGCTATGAATTTATCCAAGTGAGTTGCTGTACACAACATTTATCAACTCCTACCTCAGCTTGGCAACATTATTTTACATGCAGCAGCAGAACATGAGTCAAGGCCTTAACAGCAGCCTGTGTTTTAAATGAATCCCAGCAATTAAAACAAGCTGTTCAGTGATGCATCTTGGTCTTCTCTCAGTCACTGCCACCTGTAGACATCACTGGCTGAAGCTGCAGAGGTACATACACCTACATGCTTCCACCTGCAGGACAGCCTCTGAGGGGCACCACATTTCACAAACTACTGCTTTATCCCTCCAGAACAGTTAATTCATTCTTCATGATGGCTTCAGTGCTGCTGGCACACAACCTCGCTCACCAGAGCAATCACACCTGCTGGCTATGAGAATGCCTGCCATCACCCATACCCAACCATGTTCTCAAAGGGAGCAAGAGCTAGAAAAAAGCAGAACACGTCATTAAGTGTGAGCCAGATCTTGCTGCAGTGGAAAGGCATTACCAACAAAAGAGAAAAATCTGGGAGACTGAAACAATAACTTTGGAGATAACCAGCCTCTAAAGTTATTTGAGAGCTGCTTCTCCTAGCACCCTGAATATTCAAAGTCCTTAAAAAAAAAAACAGGGAAAAACATAATCAAAGGTAAGCACACAGATAGTGTCAGAAGAAAGCAGACAACACTTCAAAGTTTGCAGCTGTCACACCAGCAGCCTAGACAGCTGGCACCATTCTGTCCTGATGGGAGAAGAGAGGCTCAGCAGTCCCAGCAGCAGCACCAGCCCTACAGCACAAAGCACAGCACTCCAAAGAGGCAAGGCAACAGACACACTCATCTCTGTTCCTTAAAGCTCTCCATTGAAAACCCCAGGAGGACAAGTTAGGAAGGGGTTCCTCTGTGTAGTCAGCAGAGGAAGTGAGCCAGGTGAGCCAACTAACCCAACCAGAAGAGCAGTGGAGGTGGGGGCCGGGGCCAGTGTAGTGTCTTCCACTGGTCAGGGGAAGCTGCCCCAGCTCCTCACCTCGCCCTATGGCCAGCCGCAAATAGGCCGTGGTCAGAAAGCCACATCCTGCTGCAGCCCCAGCCCCACTGACAGCCACCCAGCACAGGCAGGGAGCACGCAGGGTAGCACCACACATCCCCACGTCTCTGGGGACAGCCAACATGCAACCACTCACACCCTCATATTGTGCACCCACTGGCAGGCACCCACAAGCTGCTCCCAGGTACTAGGCCCCTTGCCCTCACATCGCTACTGCTCAACAGGCTGGATGCTTGTACTTAGAAAAAGGGAGGAGAGGCATTTTTTTCTAAAGCTGACGCCTTGCTTTAATTCAAGGAGCAGCTTCTGCAGGAGCAAAACTGCACCAGCCTGTGCCAGCAGCCTCCCCTCAGCAACAAATAGCTTTTTGCAGCACTTGCCTCTAATAAGCAAGTTAACAGAGCTGTGATAAAAGCTAATGTGTGGCATAACATCACTATTAGCAGTGGCAGCCTCGAGAATGCTCTAAAAGATTGTAGAGTGTCAGAGAGATGCAAACATTGGAGCCTGGTGCCAACTGCAAAGCCAACAGCAGCAGTGCTGTGGCTGAGGCAATAGGCTGCTTACACCTCTGTACTACCTGCTACCCAGGATTTCCCTGCTCAAGGCCTTGCTCTTGGCATGCTGCAAACTGAAGGGTCACTAAAATTGAACATTTTTAGATCCCAGCAGCTACTTTGTCCAGCACCAGAGCTCTGAATGCACAAGCACTGCCCATCACCCTTTTCCTCCAAGGGAAGGGGAGAAGCAGCTCTCAGGCACTCACAGAAGGTCCCCTGCTCTGCATCAACAGCGCACTCTTCCCCTCCCCAGGACAGTCGCCCCACACACAGTGTGGGCTGGGGCATTACCAGCTACCAAGGAGCTTGCTTTGCTCCAACCAGCAGTGCTAAGAGGCCAAAACCCTCAGTCCAGGATTGTTACTACGATGGCAGGCCACCAAGAAACCACTGTTAGTCATTCAATAGAGAGCACAGAAACCTGGATGAATTCCTGGACATTGTGACTCAAGCCCTCATGTTTAGGCCAAGCTGAGGGACTGAGAAAAGCCTCAGGGTTCAAACAAGGAAGAGAAGGATCCCTAAGAAAACAGGGATTGAAGCAACCTTACAGGCAGCAGGGAGAGTGGCCACACAGCGGAGTGCTGCTGCCCAAGCTACTCTGCTGCACACTGCCATGGCAGGAGCAGCCCCAGCAGCCAGGCACCATAACAACTCTTAGCCAGCACCTTCAAGGTGTTCACAAACCCCTCTAAGGTCAGCTCTCCCACAGCCTGAGACACTTCCTCAATACAGAAGTCATCTTATTCATAAGGCCTAAGAGAGACAGAAAATCCATGCTGTTAACTTCTCAACTTTGAGTCTGAATGGAATGCAACCATAGATATTCCTACCCAGGCTAGGAAGTTTGAGATCTGTCTGCAGCTGAGCAACACTGCATGCAGGCTATGTTCAGTTAGAACCCAGAATATAAAAAACAATGCAAATAATTTTCTCAGAAGTTTGACTACGTTATGACAACTCCCACTGAAAATTCCCTTTTATCATTTTTAAGTACATGTTAGCTTTCATTAAGTGTCACTGTGCACTATGCATCAGTAGGAAATCATACTCAACTTGTAATCTTTGCTCTAATTCTACACTTTGACAGGCTCACACAGCAACCAAGAATTTACCTTTGAAACACTCATCACTGAAGTTCCTTGGTCAGCCTCAAACTGGAAACACAACACAGTAACTTATGCTTTGATCTCTTAGAATAAGGCTTGAAATAAAAGATCACTGAAATGAAGCCTGAACTTAATGAAGAGTACTAAATAGGATGTACGAGACTGATAGTCAACACGTCCTTCATGTAAATACTAGAGGCAATTTACATCTATATATCCCTATACTGCTTCTCTCTGAGCACTGCTGTCTGACGCAACAAGCTACAGCCAGTTCCCAGTAAGTACACTGTGAAGAGACTTTTTTCATTCCGCTGTTACAAGCTTAACCCCTGGGACCCCATACAGCAATGAGGATTATCAAGTTCCTGTATATACCCTCCGCTAAGTGTGAGCAGCACTGTGCAGGCTGCAACACTTAACTCATGCAGGTATCAGACATCCTTCCTGCATCCTGGTACATGTGCGTGGGGACTTCACATTGCAAGACCAAGCAAGGGGCCTGACAGGACAGGAGAAAACCCAAACTGATGCTATCTTCCTCCAGAGTACTTAAATGCTACAAGGAGAAATTGAGGGAATCCTGACAGCAGGTAACCAAGGGTCCTATCTCCTACAGGAGGTTGGAAGAACATCCAGGGGAACTCTGCTTACTCTTCTGTGTGGGAAAAACACGTGGTCAAACGCATTCTCCTCCCCAGCCCTGTCCTACAGTCACCTGCTCAAGTTTCATACCTTCAGCAAAACCCAGCAGCTCAGACAGCAGCAACACAGTGCTGCCTTCAAGTCCCTACATCCTTCCCACATAAGCTTGCTGTTACACACCCCTGAATCAATCTAAGTCTTTCACTGCTTGCATGCTTCAGGTCTCTATAGCAGCATACCCTGAGAAAAACTTCCCTACAGCATTCCTGCTTCAGTACCACCTGCAGGTGAGGACCATCACCCCAGGGCTGCTTGTCACCTACCCCAAGTCTACAAGTACTGCCCTACCTTGGGGCAGAGTCAGGCCCAAGCTTCAGCTCTGGGGCAATCACTCCCCTTACCTACTGTCACTCCAGGGGACAGAAGGTTCACTCAGCATGCTCATCTGCACCAAGCATCCAATAATTCAATTAATGCTGCAAAAGAAATTGATGCAGATAGCATTCCTGCTCTCTCACTAACTAGTACATCTGCAAATAGTTTGACTCCCACTTGTTTAAGGGCAGTTTACTTCCAGCACTCCAGCATCACTGTCCTCCCAGCACACCACAAGGTGCAGAGGATCAGCACTTCCTGGGAACTGTAATAGAGGGATATGAGTACACCACTGCTGCCTCAAGCCCAGTACAGCCTTCACATGATCCAATAGCCTGAACACTAATCTCCTTCCAAAGCAAGCCACAGTTATACTTAGTATTTCTCCCTTCCCTTTTAAAATCTGTTCTGACAGGAAACACACTGAAAACTTTCCACTGCAGAAAGTGGATTTTTTCTTGAACAAGGACACCTGCCCGCACAACTTTAATCCTTCCAGTACACATATGTTACTGTAACTTGCACTGCGCTGAATCCAATTATGCTTCCTCAATCCATTACAAACATTTGAGGCTGTTGTGCAGGTTGCACGGAGCAAAGCACCAGCCAAGGCCGTGCATCAGGCCCTGTGGACAGGCACAGAGGGCACTGCTAGGTACAGTGAGTAGTTCTCTTCCAGCTATAAGAGGCTGGGCTCCAACAGCACACATCCACGCAGGAGACAAATAACTGTGTCAGTTCTTATGAGTGTTTGGCAGTTATTAGTTATCCATTAAAAGCTTTCTCAGTTCCACTGCTCTGGTAGCACACAGAGCTCAGAGAGAGCTCACAGAACAGCAGGTCTCCATGCACAGTAGGTTGGAGCAGCAGGTGAAAAAACCCTGAGCTAAGCAATAAGAACAATCTACATACGCACAGCCCATTATGTCCTGCAGCCTGCCTGTTGGCTCTGGAGCTGTAGAGGCTGAACGATTCCAGCACCCCCCACTGCATCTTCACTACTCTCCAGACAGCAAATCCACCAACAATAGCAATTCCAAGGGCCACAGTACAGATCCAGCAGTCAACTGACCCACATCTCTGCTACACAGAGAATACAGGTACCACCCTGAAGAGGTACAACTCTATAGCACTGTATCTTCACAAAGAACATGCTTCTAGGTTCTCCATGCCTCTAACACCTGTCAAACACACATCACCTCCTCCTGAGTGCCTGAGGACCACTGCAGAATACACACAAGTTACCTTCCAGATAAACCAAGCAAGTCAGATACAACCCCTGGTCACAGACACTCTTCCCACATGCTAACAGCAGCCTGACCTCCCAGCACCTGCTGCAGGAGCAGGCACCAGCTTGACCCTACAGAACCAAGTCTGCTGAACAGCACATACTGGCAATCTGGCTCATTATCATTCCACATGGTTGGGATTTATTTTTCAGATGCAATGCTATGTGGTGTGGGATTTTTTATTTTTATCTGTTAACTGGGGAGTTGTGGCCTAGGAGCCAGAGATCCTGATTTCATGCCCAACTCAGGTACAGATTTCCCAGGGTGAAGGTCCACGGTCTCACTGAATAAGTGACATTGGTTCTACCAGAAGACCTTGGAAATAATGCTCTCCTTTGAACCTTCCAATAAAGACTGCAGCAGAAATTAAGAGTTAACAGTTATTCAAAGCCCTAGATGTGAAACCCCCTTTGCCCTGACACTGTACTGCCACCAGAGCTATTCCTGCTTGTAGAGCTTGTTCTGAAGCACCTAGCCTAATCCAGGAGCCCTGGAGGAGGGCAAAGCACCAGGCAGCCCCAGCCAAGACTCAACCTCATCCCAGGCCCAAGTGGCACTTCCCTACAGCAGAACATCAGCCCAGCATGCTGCTGAGCATTGGCTTTTAACAGCAACAGGCACAGAAAGCTTCAGCCCTCGAGCATCCAGACAATACCCTTCCTCGGTAAAAAAGAGCCCTACCAGCACCCTAAAAGAGGCTCAGCAGCACTTCAGGAAGCGCAGAAAAACGCTATTTCACTTCCTTGGGCACCGAGGGACCGCCTGACAGGCTGAAGCCGTGACCCGGGGCACCCGGACGCTGACCTCCCGTGACCCCGGCGCGACCCGATCCTTCGGCACCGCCGATCCTCCCCGCCCGCCGCTAGCCCCCCGTTTCCGCGGGCAAACACAATAGCAAGCGGGATCCGGAGCCGCGCAACTCCCACTTCCTCGGAGAAGCGCTCCTCGCTCTCCGAGCAGCGGCACGCCCGCGCGGCGTGGGGCAGAGAGCGGCTCGGCCGGGAGCGGAGAGAGACTCTGCCGCGGGCCCCGGAGCGGCGGAGAGCCAAGCGGGGGAGAAAGGAAGCGGGGCGTCCCGCGGGGCGGGCGGGGCAGAGCGGCGGAGCCCCGGGGGCGGCGGCCGGGGCAGGGAGCGGCAGCAAGCGGAGCAGGCGGGGGAGCAGCGGCCGCCGCGGAGCCATGCAGGGCCCGGCCCGGCCCCCCGCCCGCCCGCCGCGCCCCGGGCACTCACATTGCTTCAGGAGCTCCAGACACAAAGCCATGGGAGACACAAAGGAGGGGCGGAGGGGACCGGAGAGACGGGGAGGCGCGGGGCGGAGGCGCTCGGCTCGGCCCCAACGATGGAACTGCGAGGCCGCTCGGCACGGAGAACGGGCCCGGCGGCGGGAGGAAGGGCGGGCGCCGGGCGGGCCGCGCTCGCTTCTCCTGCGGCCGACGGGACAAGGGAGGAGACGCGCGCCACCACCGCCGCACTCACCGCGCCCGCCCGCCGCTCCGGCTGCGCGCTGCGGGCGGGGCCGCGCCTTAAAGCTGAGAACCGCCCCGCGCGTCACCGCCCGCGCTCCGCGCAGGCGCAGCTCGCCCAGCGGCGGCGCCTCCAGCCCCGCCCCGCCCCGCCCCGCCCCGCCCGCTGCCCGCGGGCGCTCTCACGCGGGGCCCAGGGCCCTGCTGGCGGAAGAGCGGACCGCCGCGCGGAGGACGGCGGGGGGAGCCCGGCGAACAGAGGAAAGAGAAACAGAAAGCGGCCAGGCGGTGCGGGACCGGCGTTCCCGTAGCCCCGCTGCCGGACTCTGTCACAGCGCCGGGGCTGCGGGGCCGAGCCCGTCCCCAGCGCGGCTCCATCCCCCGCTGGGCCTGGCCGCGGGTGTCCACTTGCCTGTGGCCGCGGCGCCGTGCGAGGCTGCTCGTATGCGGCCGGGCCTTGTCACGCAGCCCCGCACTAGTGGAGCTGCTGCGGGTGTGCGGCAGTGCCACAAACACAGCACCCAAAGCGGGACCCGTGCCGCGGGGCCTCAGCTCCACAGCGGGTGAAGGAGGGAAGCTTCGAGCACAGACACAAGCCGGGTAGTGACACTGCTGGGATCTCGCTGTGCTGAGGACAGTGCGCTGCTGTTGCTGCCTGGAGGCATTTAGCAAGCTGGGCTGCTCTTGGCGCTCCAGTTTCTCCTTTGCTTGCGCATGGACAGAACTACTGACTAGTCAGCACAGCTGATAGAAGCAAGCAGTGAAAAGGATGTGGCTTCTGAGCATGTTACCGAGGGGAAACGCTGGCAGCTGCCTTCCTTAGGTGGCCCGGACTTGGGAGCTGTGCATGCTTTTCAGCGTTAAGGCTGAGCCACTTCTGCCTGCCCTGCATCTGCTGGCGTGGGCGCAGCAGGGGGCACCGAGGGCAGCCTCACTGTTGCAGAGGGACAGAGATATTTTGCTGTGGAGGAAACAGCAGGGTTACAGCCATGGAGCACCATCAGGGACTGCCTGGGAAGAGGGAGCAGCCTGGGTTTGGTAGTGGATGAGGAAAAGAGATGAAAAATGAGCAGATAAGTATGGAGAGAAACAGTTGTTAAAGATTTCTTTGTGTCTTGTAGTTGTATGAACATGGAATACTCATACCCTCCCTTATTTCCTTACAAGCACTCATGGAGCATGCACCATAAATCTTTCTCTGGTGCGCACACATACACAGACAACTCTCTCTAATCCCTTTCCTGCTGGTATGTCAGAGAAAGCTATTTCTGGAATGTGAAATCTAGGTCAAAAAGAAGGAGAAAATCTAAAAGCACTGATCACAGTCCCACTCCTCAAAGGGCTGAGCCCCAATTGGCACAGTTAGCATGGGGCTGCTGGGGTTGTCCCACTTTCACAGCCCACCTGTGCTGTGTGTCCCGGCCGTGCTGTGTTTCCCTTTGCAGCCACACCATGGGCTTTTCTTCTAGAGAGGAGAGCTCTGTGCTCCAGCTCTGTGCATGCTGGTGGCCTCTGGGCAGCTGATGGAGGAGTCAGTGTGCCTGCCTACCTGAAAGCTGGAGAGTGGGAGGAAGGAAGTTGGACCCTCCCCTCCCATCCTATTGCTACATAATTTTCCTGGAAGCCATGGTAACCCATTCTGTAGTGAAGCAGCCTTTGTGGATCCGTTCAGCTGCATGGTGTGGGCATTTGTCTTGCTATC
This sequence comes from Cyrtonyx montezumae, assembly GCF_038088225.1. NCBI lineage: Eukaryota > Metazoa > Chordata > Aves > Galliformes > Odontophoridae > Cyrtonyx > Cyrtonyx montezumae. The sequence goes on along the minus strand of NW_027072100.1, from coordinate 768,118 downwards.
CCTCCCTGCAAGAGCCTGCGTGGGCATGCCAGTGCCAGGGCTGGGATCTGCCACTCCCAGCGCAGGGTTCCTGGTACAGCAGTGCTGCTGAGAACCATCTCACTAACTCAGAGATTAAGAAAACAAACCAACAAGCAAAAAGCACTACAAAGAGGTCAGAAGGATGACTGTTCTGTCTTGTGTTTGGGGGGTCTGTATCCCAGACAGAGCTCTTGGCAAAGCAGTGGCCTGGGGACAGGTACAAGATGTGTGCGACCACAGCGGCTGCTGCAGGAGCAAGGCCTGTGCCTGGTTCTGTTTGGAGGGAAGGACTGGCTTTCCCTTGGCTCCTTCTGCCCTGGGTGCTGCAATTCACTTGCTGGGCTGGGCTCCAGTGCCATGGGGCCAGCAGAGAGGGAGAACTGAAGGGCTGCTGCCCCTGGGGCTCACACTATCAGGGGATGGCTTTTGCCTCAGAGATTTGTAGCAAAGACAGGTCAACAGGAAGAGGAGGCAGAGCTGCATCCCCTGGCCTCCCTGAAAGAGCTGGGCATAGTACAAGGAGCTGGGAAACAAGACTTTATGGAACAGGCTGATGAATCCCAGGGCAGGGTGTTGCCATGAGCAAGGCTGATACTACAAAAGGCATTTGGAGAAGAGCTTGACTACGAAAGAGAGCTGGTACAAGCATCCCCTGCTCCCTGGAGGTTGGGATGGAATCTTGCCTTACTTTGCTGTGCTTTACTTATCTCTCTGCTTTCCTTTTTGCCCTGGACATCAAATACCCAGGGCCCTTTGAGGGCAGCTCAGAATTACTGAGCATAGTCTATTAATCACGCAATTCCTAGTGATGCTTCTTAATAAGAAGGCACTGGGGTTAGGGAACCCTCTGTAATGCACAGGGGTGAGTGGCACTGTCAGCAGAACACTTGGCAATTAGTTGAATAGGTTTCACAGGGCTTCTGAGTCTCCTGCTTTGCAAGGCACAAAACTTTGTTTAAAGCTGATCAAGGGCAGCTCATCATCTGTATTGCTGGCTGTCAAATGGGAGCTAATTGCCCTGTAATGCACATGTGACATCAGTTTGTGGGAGGCATGGAGCAGCTTGTCAGAGGGATGACAGCTATCAGGCCTCTCCCACCCACCGAACATAGGCACACCACAAACCCTGGGGCTCTCAGTCCTCTGTGACATGGAGCTTGCCACACATCCTCAGCTCCTCAGCTGGGGGCTGAATCCCCACGATGCTGCTTAGTGTTATGATTCAGACCCTGCACATTCCTCAAAGACAGAGAAACCTAATGTGAACCTAATGAGGTTCAACAAGGCCAAGTGCAAGGTGTTGGACTTGAGCTGGGGCAATCCCAGTTTTTTATACAGACTGGGAGAAGAACTGGAGAGTAGCCCTGTGGAGAAGGTGACTGACTAAAGACGTGACTGCTGCCCACATGTGCCTCCTGCCTTTCCTGTCATACATGCACACAAGCATAGAAGCACACATGCACCCTGCTATCCCCTCTCTGTTCCCCACCCCCTCCATATCTGCTTCCGTTTCCAAGTCCCTGGAGCTAATGCAAAGTGATGGACGATCGTTTGGAAATTAGCAAATTTCTGCTGCTCATAGCACAGGTAGTATGTGCAAGGTGGCAGCTAGTCCTTTGCTTGCCCTGCTCGTTTCCCAGCATTAACTTGGGCTCATGGTAGTGCTGAGCTGTGCTGTCAGGAGGAGCAGGATGGGTGTGGGCTGAAGGTATTGGCAGAACAGTTCATCCCATGTAATGCAAACAGAGTGCAAAGTGAAGGGCAAGGGGCTTGTGTAAACGTAAACTTAAGAGCAAGAATGTGGAGACAGTGAAACTTGTTGATAAGAAAGCACAACAGATATCCTGTTGTCCTGATAAGAAAACAAAACAGGTATCTCCACTCAACACAATATCCATGAGAACAGGTTCTTCCCCCTTCAAGGTTGGAAATTTACAGTGAAAATGACTATTAGATCCTACAACCATCAGAGATGTCAATCACTTTGGATTTTTTGTCCACGTCCTTGAAATGTAATGAGTATGTATGTGCTATGCCTTTAAATATGTAGTCGTTTCTGTCTTTGGTGTGTATGCTTGGTGGAGCGATCCCCCATGCACCATGGGCTGTAAATAAAGGAAATACCTGTCTGACATAACTCATTGGTATGTCAAGTTACTCTGTCGGTTTTCTCAGCTTCAGGTGACTGCCTTGTGTCTCCAGTAGCATGGTGCAGCCTTGGCAGGACACGGGCACCTGCTCATCCTGCCTGCTCGGGGATGTGCCTGGAATCCCCATATCCAAGGCATCATCTTTTCTAAACATTGTTCCTAAAATGTTTTCCAGTGTTTTCCAAATGTTCACAGCCTCCTTTCAGACCACCATGGGGCTCTTGGCTATGGCCAAAGCAACAAGCTGGATCAACAGCCTGAAACCAAGTGCTCTGAGCCACCTGGCTGAGGAAGTGCACTGCTGCTGTTGTCCTAGACAGATGACACAACAGACAGAATGCAGTGGGTGTGCTGAGTAGGCAGGATGGGAGCTGTCAGCTCCACTGTTGTGGACAATCCTCACCTCTGAGGTGAGGCACTGACACCTGGCAAGGACATGGCACGCCAGCTGAAAGGCTGCAGTGAGAACAGAGCTGCTCCTGCCCTGCAGCTTTGTGCCTCAGTACTGTTATATCTGCCTTTGGAAGCCATTACCAGAAGCACCATTTCCAGAGCAGTGGTCCTCCCTGCCACTCACAATCACACACACAATCACAGAACTGTAGGGGTTAGAAGGGACCTCTACGGATCATCAAGTCCAATCCTCCTGCAAAATGAGTTCCATACCACAGGATGCACAGGAATGTGTACAGATGGGTCCTGAGTATCTCCAGAGAAGGAGTCTCCACAGCCTCTATGGACAGCCTGTTCCAGTGCTCTGCCACTCTGACAGCAAAGTTCTTCCTTGTGTCAGTATGGAATTTCCTGGGTTTCAGTACTCATGCACCTTTTGCAGAAGAGTGGTAAGTGAATTTAAACTGCTGCTACAACCTGCATGGGGTAAATGCAGCCACTGGTGGAGCCTGGCTGCACCAAATGTGCACCTGGGCCAAAGCTGTGCTGGTCCAGCAGCAGGGAGACAGCACTTGCTTTAATTTCCAAGGCTTTTGTAATGGCTGGTGCTACAGAGTCTGCACTGCTCCCAGTGTTCCTTGTTGGGTCAGGCTGGCAAGCTTGGTGCCCTAGCAGAATGGCTGCCTCACTCCAGAGATTGTGCTCAGGACATCGTGTGGGGAGCCAGCTCGTGGATCTGCTCAACATAGCACTGCAGTGCTGGGAGAGGTGTTCCTGCTGGCTGGGAGCAGCTGAACAGGTCTGCTCCAGCCTCTCCCCTGCCCACCTCCAAAGAAGAGGCTGGGCTTTTGTACATTATAGTAATTACTAATTAAAAGAATGGGACCTTTTTGGAAAGAATAATCGTAGCAGTGGCATCTGAAACTTTGTATACCACAATCACTCAGGAACAGGAGCACAATGAGGCTGCAGGCTGCTGGGCACTGGACTCAAAAGGGCTTATTACTGCTATGAAATTCAGAGCAAGACATGTTTGTACTTCCCACCAGAGAAGCTGGATTGGGGTGTTCAGGCAAGTACCTGATGTGCAAGGGACACAGAGGACTACAGATGCCTTAAATAACTACGTCTGCTCCCATTCAGTGTGCTTCCAGGAGATTAAGCGACTTGAGCCAGTCCAGCAAAAGGATAAATTCTCAGCATTTCCTTGCCTGAAGGTTTTGAAAGACCCACCTCCAGGCAGTACAATGCCAGCAGCAGCACAGTGATCCAAGTGTTAGAACACCTCCCCTGTGAGGATGAGCTGAGAGAGCTGGGGGTGTGCAGCCTGGGGAGGAGAAGGCTCCAGGGAGAGCTGAGAGTGGCCTTGCAGTACCTAAAGGAGGCCTATAAGTAGGAAGGGGACAGACAGACTCTTTAGTAGAGTCTGTTGTGATAGGAAAAGTGGAAATGGTTTCAATCTAGAAGAGAGGAGATTTAGATTGGATATAAGGAAGAAGTTTTTTACAATAAGGATGGTGACGCATTGGCACAGGTTGCTCAGAGAGGTGGTGGATGCCTTGTCCCTGGAGATACCCATAGTCAGGTTGGATGGGGCTCTGAGCACCTGACAAGCTTACCCTGTTACGAGTGGTGTCCCCCAAGAGTCGGTATTGGGGCCCATCTTGTTTAATATCTTTATTGATGACCTAGACGAGGGGATTGAGTGTACCCTCAGTAAGTTTGCAGATGACACCAAGTTGGGAGGATGTGTCGATCTGCCTGAGGGTAGGGAGGCCCTTCAGAGGGATCTGGATAGGCTGAACAGCTGGGCTGAGCTCAATGGGATGAGGTTCAGTAAGACCAAGTGCCAGGTCCTGCACTTTGGCCACAATAACCCCATGCAATGCTATAGGCTTGGGGCAGAATGGCTTGAAGAATGTAGAGAGGAAAAGGCCTGGGGGTGTTGGTTGATGCTCAGCTGAACATGAGCCGGCAGTGTGCCCAGGTGGCCAAGAAGGCCAACAGCATCCTGGCCTGTATTAGAAATAGTGCAGCCAGCAGGAGCCCTGTACTTGGTTCTGGTGGAGCCACACCTTGAGTACTGTGTTCAGTTTTGGGCCCCTCACTACAAGAAGGACATTGAGGCCCTGGAGCGTGTTCAGAGAAGGGCAACAAAACTGGTGAGGGGTCTGGAGCACAAGTCTTATGAGGAGCGGCTGAGGGAGCTGGGATTGTTTAGTCTGGAGAAGAGGAGGCTCAGAGGAGACTTTATTGCACTCTCCCACTTCCTGAAGGGGGGTTGTGGTGTGGAGGGGGTGGGCCTCTTCTCCCTGATAAATAATGACAGGATGAGAGGGAATGGACACAAGTTGCGCCAGGGAAGATTTAGATTAGATTGAGGAAACATTTTTACTCTGAAGGAGTGGTCAGGCACTGGGATGGCCTGCCTAGGGAGGTGGTTGAGGCACCATCCCTAGCGCTGTTCAAGAAGCGTTCAGATGAGGTGCTAAGGGATTTGATTTAGTAGTTGGGTAGGGACAGTGATAGGAGGATGGTTGGACTAGATGATCTTGTAGGTCCTTTCCAACCTAATGCATCTATGAATCTAAGCTGTATTTGCCCCTGTTCATTGCAGTTGGAACGGATGATGTTTAAGGGTCTCTCAAGTCAAATGATTCTATGATCCTATCTCTTTCTGCCCTGTCCGCAGCATACAGCTGGGCTAATGCTGGGGCTGCATGGGAAGGTTTTGTCCTTCCTGTCTGCAAAATCACAATTGATGACAGTCCGAAGTGGGCAAAGTTATATAATTTACCGTTTTGTCCAGCTCTGGTTCCCTAGACCTGTTTTTGGAGTGTATCTTGTATGGGAGCATGCAAAGAAGACTTGTGAGGAGTGGCTGGGGGAACTGGGGTTGTTAGTCTAAAGAAAAGGAGGCTGAGGGGAGACTTCTATCATATTTGGAAAGTTGTGGCTGTCAGGTGAAGTCCTCAAGACTGGAAGAAGGGAAACATCACTCTCATTTTTAAGAAAGGGAGAAAAGAAGACCCAGGAAACTACAGGCCAGTGAGGTCTGTGCCTGGGATGATTGTGGAGCTGATCCTCCTGTAAGCTGTTTTAAGGCACATGTAAGCTGAGGAGGTGATCCAAGACAGCCAGCACAGCTTCACCAAGGGCAGATTGTGCCTGACCAACCTAGTGGCCTTCTGTGATGGAGTGATGGCATCAGTGGACAAAAGAAGGGCAACTGATGTCATCTGCCTGGACTAGGGCAAGGTCTCTGACATGGTCCTGCACCACATCCTTTTCTCTAAATTTGAGAGAGATGGATTTGAAGGTTGGACTATTTGATGGATAAGGAATTGGTTGGATGGTCATAACCAGAGAGCTGTGGTCAATGGGCTCAATTTCCATGTGGAGGCTGGTGATGAGTGATGTCCCCCAGAGGTCTGTCTTGGGATCAGTGCTATTTAACACCTTTATCAATGACACAGACAGTGGGATTCAGCGCCCCCTCACCAAATTTGCAGGCAACACCAAGGTGAATCGTGTGATGGATATGACAGAAGGAAGAGACGCCATCCAAAAGGACTTGGGAGGGTTGAAAAGTGGACACATGAGAACCTAATGAGGTTCAACAAGGCTAGTGTAAGGTAGCAAGAGCACTTGGGTTAGGGCAATTTCAGATATGCGTACAGAGAGGGAGAACTCCTTGAGAGAAGACCTGCAGAGAAGGACTTGGGGATCCTGATGGATGAGAAGCCAGCAGTGGACATGATGGACATGAGCTAGCAGCGTGCACCTGCAGTCCATAAGTCCACAAAAGCAGTCCTGGGTGAGGCCTCCTCTTGAGGGCAGAGTAGAGGAGGACAATCCCCTGCATCCCCCTACTGTCCCCTTTCTGTTGATGCAGCCCAGGATACTATTGGCCTTATCAACTATTACACTATCAACTATTACACTATCAACTATTACACTATCAACTATTACACTATCAACTATTACACTATCAACTATTATACTATCAACTATTACACTATCAACTATTATACTATCAACTATTATACTATTGATAAAGCCAATAGTATCCTGGGCTGCATCAACAGAAAGGGGACAGTAGGGGGATGCAGGGGATTGTCCTACGCTGCCCTCAAGAGGAGGCCTCACCCAGGACTTGGCACAGACTTCTCAGAAAAGCTGTGGATGCCCCATCCCTGGAAGTGCTATAGGTGAGGCTGGATGGGGCTGTGGGCAACCTTATCTAGTGCCTGATTTAGTGCTTGGCAACTGCCCACAGCATAGAGGTTGGAAATAGATAATCTTCAAGGTCCCTTCCAACTTAAGCCATTCTGTGATTCTGTGATTTCATTATTCTCTACAGCTACCTCAAAGGAGGTTTCAGTGAGGTACGTCAGTCTCTTCTCAAGTGATAAGTGATATGGAGGATATGAAGAAATGCCCTCAAGTTGTATCAGGAGAGGTTTAGGCTAGAGGTTATGAAGAGTTTCTTTGTGGAAAGATGGGTTGGGTACTGGAAGAAACTGTCCACACAAGTGGTAGAGTCACCAACCCTGGAGATATTTAAAAGACATGTGGATGTGGTGCTTAGGTACTTGGTTTAGTGGTGGTCTTGATAGCATTGGGTCATGTTTGGGCTTGATCTGATGGATCTTTCCCAACCTATATGATTCTAGGTTGACTCTATTCTAAAGGAGTTCACAGCAAACTCCAAAACCTTGTCACTCTTTCCTCACTAAGGGATGAAGGCAAATGCTTTCTGCCCTCCATCTGCCAGCCCCAATTTCTGCCTCTGACCAAAGGGGCTGAAGAGACCAGGGCATACTCAGACCCTGGGGAAATGAATGCTGAGTTCCTGATGTATACTTTTGCTCCCAAGAGTGTCAAAGAGAGGTCAAAGCCCAGACTGGAGGAATGCCAGTGAGATGCAAAGTGGAGAGCATGAGGAGGATGAAAACTATCAGCAGTGGAGACACTGCTGAAGGTTCCTGTTGTACCTGCAGCCCCTCAGTACTTCAGCCAGAGCTCCCACCCTGCTGGAGACCTGCAGAAGGGCAAGGTAGGCATCCTGCTCATCACTCCCAGCCAAATTTGCTTTCCCTGAGCAAAGATGCTGAGTTCTCCCTGACCTCTGCAGCCTGCACCAACTCTGCCACCAGAGCCCATCAGCCATTTCATCACCCACATCCAGAGACTTCAACTCATCCGTTCTGGCAGCATCCCTGACTGCTCCCATTGGCACAGGGCAAGCCCAGAGATGCTCCCCCACAGAAACCCTTCAGTGACTGAGGTTGGAGATACCTCGTGAAGTGTCTGAGGGCAGCTCCCTGCACCCCCAGCACTCCTCTGTTTTCAGAGCCCTGTCCCCGCCACTGCTGTGGCTGCTCCAGCACTCACTGTTGTTTGGCAGGGTCCTGCTGCTGCTGAGGCTGCCTGCTGGCGGGGGGGAGATGGAGCGTATGGAGCTGGTGTCTTCGTCCTGGGAGCAGCCCGCTTGGATGGCTCGGAGGTAGCTGTGGCTCCGGGAGCGGAAGTAATTGGGCAGGGGCAGGTCCAGCACCTCGGCGGCAGCCGACTCAGCCTCGCTGTAGGTAGAGTCACAGACTGCCTCGTACTGCTCCCCCAGCTCCGGCTCTTTCACCTGCATGAGAAGAGGGGCAGAACAATCACCCCCTGCCCAGGACTGTGTCCCTTCCCCTCCATCCTGCAGCCTTCTCCACTCCCCTCCATGCTGTGGCTTCCAAGTGGTCTCAATAAGACACAGCGGAGCAAGAGGTGCAGTCAGTGTTGGCTGGCACAGGTCCTGGGCAAGGGAAGAGGGACCCTCCTTCCAGGCCAGAGGTCCACGTGGGAGCAGAGACACTGAACACCATAGTGCTGCAAAGCACTACCCTGTCTCTGATGGAAAGGCTGGGAGAAATGGAGGACAGAATCTTTTCCCAGCCACCAACAGCTTGGTGTTCCGCTGGCATGGCCAGAGGTCCCCAAGCTCAGCTGCAAGACCTTGTTGGGGCAGGTGTGCTCCCCAATGGAGTGTTGCCCCAGCCCTGCAATGGGACACAGGACTGAGCATATGTCTCCATACCTCTGGGCCAGGCTGCCTGGCCCTGTGCTGGGCACCATGACACTGCAGCCTTGCCTGAGTGACAAGAGGGTGTGAGCTGAGGCCTGGCATGGCCTGAGCAGGGGCAGCTCCACTGCCTGCTCCCTGCTCCCTGCCACCTCCTCCTTCCCTGGCCCTGCCCTGTCCTCTGGGGGCAGCAGTTGATTCAGCTTCAGCTCAGGATATTCACTTGGGTTAAAAAGAAGCCAGCCTGAAACAGCAAATATTTTCAAATACTGATGATGAGAGATGCTGAGGATGGCTCTGTTGCCAACTTCCACCTCTACTGGTCCTTTTTTTGGCTTCATTAATGCCTGCTGCTGGCATCTGTAGCCTTTTCAGGGCTTCACAGGGTTTGTCTGAAAAAGCTCATTGCTTTCCCCTAGAACAACCCTAAACCCTCTGCCTAGGCTGAGGAAATCAAATTCTCCAGGTGTGCTGCAGTGCCCTGGGCTGAGCAATGCATCCTCATTCCCTGGCCCAGGGCAAGGGTGTCCCACAGCTGCCTCATACCCTGCCATGGGGGTCCAGGGAGACCCCAGAAAGCTCCGTGGAGAAGGAAGAGGGAACACCAGCGGGACGGTACCTGCTCTCCATGGGTAAGTATCTGAGGGATAAGAGAGGGGGGTCCAAAGATCTGGAAGAAAGAGGTGAAGAAGGTTAAAGGTCAAGAAAGTGGAAGCCCTCATACAGACAGCCATTGCACAGGGACCACAGACAAAGGGAGCAGATAGCCCTTTCCTTGGGGCCCACACTGCAGACACTGTGGTACAAACTTCAGAGCTCATAAGATGCTAAGCAAAATGCTGCACAGGCCCCTTTGACAGTGGCACAACATGGCATGGCAAAGCTCCAAGGGATGCCTCTGAGACAGAGAAAAGCTGCTGATACATTTAACCTGTTGTATGCACCGTATATTGCTGTATATATACACAGAGCACACTTGTACGCTGACAACAGGAACAGAGTGCTGGGTAACTCTGGGCATACTCACAGTGTCTGTGGGACAAGGGTCGGGGTGGCTCCTGCCTTGCACCTCATAAAGCCCCAGAAACTCATGGTGTGGCCTGGAGCAGTGATGGCCACTGCAGCTGCAGAGCTGGATGGATGGCAGGCCAAGTGCTCTGTGTCAGGGAAACTGTACTTTGTCCTGCCTGTGGTCAGGCTGGACACCTTGCTGCTGTCTCCTCTGTCCCTACACTAGGAAGAAGCCCCATAGAATCTACACTTGCTGCTCTCCATAGCAAAGACATAGCATGTACTTGGCATAAGGAGAGACGCCTGACAAACAATGCACTGCCTTTGAGAGGAATCCCTCCCATCTCCTGGCAGCTCCCTACATCCCAAGTCTACAAAGCACATTCACTCCAGGAGCTCTTTTTTGCACAAGCTTCTCAAGATGACCCCTTCTGGAAGAATCCATGTTCAAATGCCAAATGTACGGAAAACTCTGTGGGCTTCTGTATAGGGCACAGCTTGAAGTGTGTTTCAGAAAAGTTGGCGGTCAGCAGCCACTGACCCACTCATGTTAGAGGTTGATGCTGATGCTCTCATCAGATGAACCCCAAATTTCCAGAGGCTGGCAAGATGGAATTCAGCTAATACAAAACCAAGTGAAATGGACTTACAGAGTTGGAGATGCTTTTGGATGCTAGGTCTGACAGGGGAACTGTTGGGAGTTGCCCAAAAGTAAGGACAGGGGAGGAGCTGCCTGCAGCACGTATATAAAGGCAGGTTGGACCTGCTAGAGACTCAGGCCTCAGGTGAGGTGGCTGTGCTAGCTCCACCCCAAATCAACACTTATACAGTTTGTGGGAGGCTTTTAGATACCAGTTCAGCTGCAACTGGACACTGGTTGATTTGGAGGAAGGCAGGCAAAGTGCAAACGGTGACACCAGGCCCAAGCTGAAGCTCGTGCTACAGCAGTTGGCATGGGTCTACAGGTCTGGGACTGGAAAGGGGCTCAATTCGGCAGCTCCTGACACAGTGCAGACTGCCCAGCCCCTTGAGACACTCCAGCTGCCTTTGTAGGGCACTGCTCTCAGCTGCTAAATGGCGCATATGGGCTGGGAGAGAGCACAGGCACCCTGCCCCTGGCAGAGGCCCAGATTCAGACACAGGTTAACATGCAAAGGAAAGGAATGCAATGGCCCTGACCTCTTCTTCTGTGCACATAAACACCCAGCATATTGTCTATGTACAAGAAACGAGACTAACCACAAGGAACATGTATCCCATGAGCAATGCTTTGTGCCCTTCCCCAAAGCTCTTCAGAAATGGCTTCAGCCTTCTGCCACTAGCAGCTGCATAACTCAGCTATGGGGCCAAAGCAGCTGGGTGGGAATGAATGCAGGCTCAGAGCCCTGCACACCTGGAGTGAGTGCCAGCACACACCCCTAGCCCTCCTCTAGGCTCTGCTTCCCCACATCCAGCCTGCTTCCTTAACCGCTGCCTCATTCTGCCTGCCTTGATCAATGAGCACTGGCAGCATTTGTGAGATGAGCTGCAGCAGCATGGAAAGGGCACGTGTGCATACGTGTTCCCACATAGACACACATGAACAGAGACAGGACACGACAGAGGTTCAGGGTGGCAGTGACACAGCTGGGTAAAGCTTGTGGAGCCACTGCTGCCTGAGGCACCTCCACCTGTGTCTCAAAAGGAAGGGTCCTACACTGGGACGATGAGCACACGGGATCTGTGTAAGGGTCTCATGCTGGTATGAGTGATTTCCTAGCCCACAAAGGCAGCTGGCTTATAGCCACTCAGGCCCCAGTCCCCTCCAGGCTCATCCCAAGAGAAGGCATGGCATGGGACAGGGATATAAGCCTAGAGGCTGCAGTAAGGGTTTGCCACCTACCATCAGTGCCATCATGGCATCCTTGGCTCTGCCTGTCTTTTCCAGAGGCATGAGGACCAGGAGTACCCAAGGGAGACATTGATGTTTAGCAAATCAGCAACATGAATCACAGGCACCTTGTTCCTAGGTCCAAGCCACTTCCCAAGGGATGGGACCCTCAGAGTGTAGCAGGACTGCTGTTCCCCCTGCAGGGTACCTGGCAGCCAGTCACAGACCGACCACCTGTCGCCTTTTGCACCATTGAGGCTGGACTGCACCCTGTGCCCACCCAGTGAGAGCATGAAGCTTGTGGCAGGAGTGAGCAGCCTTGCAGGCAGCTCCTGGGTGTTGTGCAGTGTGAGCCTGTGCGCAGAGCTGTCCTGAGCTCTGCCCATCACTGTGAAGTGTGCTGGGCTCCCAGCTGCCATACCCATGGCCATGGCTGCAGAGACCAGCAGCGCAGAGAGGAGCCAAAAGCCAGAGCAAAAGGAGTACAATGTGAATTAAGGAGCTGGCTCTGACCCTTTGTTAAACAGCACATCTGCTGATAGAACACAACTGGTGTCTTGTTTCTAAGGGACCCCACTCTACCAGCATCCATCCTTTTGGGCTAAGTGTGCAGTACGACTTCACTCTTTAGCACCTCACCTGGTTGATGCAACTGGACTCATTGATGCTGTCAGAGATCTGATTGTATTCTTCCTCCCAGGTTGGGAACTTTGGAGGTAGGAGGATCTCGACAGAGTCCAGGCGGTCCAAGCTCCTGCCAGCAGAGAGAGAGGGTGTCAGGGTGTCCCCAAGGAGCAGGCAGCTCTGGAGCTGTGCTGGAGCTGCCGTCCCACCCAGACCACACTGCCAGGCACAGGAATGTACCTCCACAGTATGGAGCTGATGCTGGGTTCTGGATCCACTGCTTGGCCCTGGCTGCAGTTGCTGCAGGGGCTGGAAGTGCCTTCTCACCTTGCTGTCCCCTGATTTAAACTGGCACAGTGTACATGCTAGGTTTGTTCAGACTGGGGAGCACACAGGATCTGTGCCAGCCCCCAGAGTCATAGTCCCAGTTACAGATAAGCCCCAGCACAGACTGACACTGAGGGCTGTGGTCACGATGCTTGTTACTCCCTGTCTGGACTGGTGGGAAGGGGGAGGAGAGAATAAATTATATTTCTGTGATATTTTTGTGGACTCCACTGCAGGGTGTTTTGTCTGGTTGTTTATTTGCTTGTTTGCTTGTATAGAGGAACCCAAAGGTTTATCTGGAAGAAGCCCAGGGGAAGCCAAGCCTGGATGGGAGTGCTGCAACAGCAAAGGGGTTAGGTATTTCCAAAGTAGCTTTTGCTGCAGGCTGTGAGCAGAGGACCATCCCATACCTGTGGGCTGTTGCTGAGCCCAACCCTGCTGAGACTAGTATACTGCCAAAAGCTGGGTACATGGGGCTGGGAGTGATTGAGGGAGAGTGGGAGGCATGTGGTAGGGTAAGGAGGGGTGTGGGAAGGACATGGCTCTCACACTGTGCTTTGTCACCGTAAGACCCTGTGTGAAGCTGGAGGAGTCCTTGTCACAGATCAGGTGAGTGTGTGACAGCCTTGCACATAAGCTCAGTGATATCTCTTATGCGTGTGTGGTCTGTGGGGGCTGCTGGGGCTCTGGAGCAAGAAGCAGGGCACAGGCAGACATGGTGAGGGGTGAAATGCAGCAGCTCTGCCCTGTGAAGCACCTGAGGTCCCCACAGAGCAGTGTGGGGGTGAGAGCTGGGAGGGCTGTGGTGCGCAGGTCTGTCCTTTGCACCTGGAAAGGTTACAGGCTGTCTCCTGGCTGGGCAGACCTGCAGGAAGGATTATAATCTCTTGAGCCTCCATTCAGGGGTGTGATGGACACAGGAGATGCCTTTTCTCCCAGGTGATGGAGGAGACTCCTGGCCCTCCAGGAAACTGCTGCTGAGCTCTGCCACCCACTGAGCACCTTGTGCCTGGCTTCACCCTGATCCACCATCATCAGGTGACTGTGGGAAAACTGAGTCACAGAGCCGGCAGTGGGCCCTGAAGGAGCAAAGGTCTTCTTACCAGAATGGGGCCCAGTGGCTCTAGCTGAGGAGACTGAGGCATGTGGCCACGATGGGGGGTGGGGCCACTGCCCTGCTCCAGCTTCTGCCCCACTGGTGTGGCCCTGCACCAACCTGTGTGGCCACAGCTCCGGAGAGCTCTCTGTGGGGGGGCAAGGGCGAGGGGGTGGTCAGCAGATGGCAGTAGTGCTTGCACTCCAGGCAAGCTGGGTGCTGGACCCCAGCATCCCTGGTGAAGTTTTTGTGCTCTGATGGGCATGACCTGAATGGACAGTTAGCCCAAAACAGGAATAACCTGAGTGTCAGTTATTTTTCATCACCATCTCCCACCAGAAAGCAGCATCTGGGTTGCAGCCTGATGGACCATGAAGGGTCCCCAGACTCTCTGCAGCTCCCTTGCTTCTGTGGCTCTACTGGCTGAACTGTGAGCAGCTCATGTACAGCTGCTCCTGCCTCCTGCCTCAGTGCTCCTCACATCTGATTGCAGCACTGGAGGGACTCACAGCACATCACAGCCCCTGGGCACCTTGTCCCAGCACCACACAGACCCCATCCTGAGGGGACCAGCCCCTCATTCAGCATGCTTGCTGTGCTGCCTTTGCTCTGCTGTCTGTCTGTCTCAAGATGCAGTGGGTCTTCTTCCTTCTGTATCTGGACTCAGGGCTCTTAGTTCATCTCTCTTGGCTTCAGAGACTACTCAGCCTCTGCCAAAGGATCACTTTCTGACTGGTCCCAAAGGCCTTGGGATGCTTGTGAAGCAAAGCAGAAGACACAGTTGCAGCAGCCTGTGTGTGTGCTGTATGTCCTCAGCCATGCTGGCTAAGCATCTTCATGTCTAGACAGCATCCCCAGGTTGTGATCCCCACACTTTCTTGGAGTAGCAGATCCTTAGGTGGAGAAAACCCACACAGCTCCACCAGAGGGCCCTTCCTGTCACTGAGGGATCTGGAGAGGGCAACTGGAGTCGCCAGGAAGGAGAGTTCTCTCCCGTCCTCGGCCACATCTCCTGTCATGCTTTGCCTGCCCTATGGCAAGCTGGAGTGGGTATGCAGGAGCTCTGCTGGGTTCTGCTCCCCATGTGGGGACTCTGTGCAGTGCTGCTGACCAAACCCCAAGGTCTGTTTCTAGCATGGCACATGGGGACACTCTTGGAAAAGCTCCAGAGTTACCTTTGGGTGGTGCTCTGCTCACTCAGGGACTGCTGAGTGGCTTTGAGGTAACTCTGCCTCCGAGCTGCAGTTTTTGGGGATGGTTTGGGGCTGGTTTCTGAGTCTTCACTATCATCATCCCCCATGGCTTTGATGTAACTCCCACTCCGCATGCGCCGGCATGGGATCTCACTGTCTTTGTCCCGAGAAAGTGTGTTGTTCCACTCCGCCTGAGGCACCTGCAAGAGTAAAGGAAGTGTGAGCAGTGATGGAGAGCATTTCTGGGACTAGGGGGACCCTGGGGATTCAGGGGATCAGTGCCAAGGCCAACTGTAGTACCTTCAAGCTGGAGAGCAGTGGGAATGGGCAACACGATCCCTTTCCAACCCACCCCTGCCAGCTCATGCCAGGCGGACTTATGTTTGTTTGCCTCAATTTCAGCATATCTGCCCACACACATTCACTTGATGACCACTACAGACCACCTTCACGCTGTACCATGCTTACACAGTTGATATAAGCTGCACAATGCCAGACACAATGAGAAGGGAAGAGCCTCACCAGATTTGCACTGCATGTTGGGACACGTGGCACGCATTTGTTTAACACGAAGCCCATGCTTATTTAAAGTAAAGCGCACACATTGTTCAGGCCAAAGCCAGAAATAGCTGCACAGAACAGGACCTGTGGACCAGACTCCAGTCCTCCCTCCAAGATTTCTAAGTTGAATGAATCTGAAATTCATTTTGTCAGCCAAGCCAGGCCCTCACAAATTCTAGAGCAGCTAGAGTATGTAGACTTGGTGCTGGTCTCCACAAAGAGATGAGGAGTACCTTGCAACAAAAGCATTTCTAACCTTACTAGTTGTGGCAATTCTGTCATCAATTTAAGGGAGACAGTCTCTAGTTCTCTTAGTAGAGATGGTCAAGCTAATGCTTTCCATAAGGCCTGAAGTGCTGATCAGATCAACTAATACCACTGCCTGTCTGCCCTGCAAAAGGTCTGTGTAGGTTTCCAGTGGCACAGCCAGGGCTCTGGACCAGCAGAAGATCCAGATGTCAGCCCAAGGCTGAACAAGGCAAGACCACATGCAGCCTAGGACTGGTCAAGAGAAATATGGGGCAAAAGGAGCTGACAGGAGCAAGTCCTGTTTCTGTGGCTAGCCTGGTCTGTGGTTGGCCCTTGAACAGTCCTTAAGATAAGAAGGTCAAAGAGAGGAAGGGAATGAAGTGAAGACTGTAGCAATAATTCCTATGGGTTTCCCTCATCAGCAATATGGTCTGTGGTTTTTGCCTGTCAGGGGGGTGCAACAGTATGGGCTGGCTGCACAAGAGAAGGGCAGGCAAGCCTGAGGAGAGCAAGGGTATTCCACAAGAAAGGGTATGCTGTGGCTATTGGTACATCTAGCACCCTGCAGAACTGCCTGCTACACTGCCTGCAGCTGTAACAGAACCAGAGAGCAGTGGTGAGGGAAAGCCACAGGCTGTAGGCTCTGAAAGAGATCTTCACTTAAAAATGTGCAAGGACCAGGACAATCCAAGGCTGCCCAGCCTGCTGCACAGAGCCTGCTGGCTGGGGAGCACCAATGGGGAGCAGCTGCGTGCTGAGCCAGCTCATGTTGGTGAGAGCATCCACATTTACTTTGCTGACAGAGCTGTTGGATTTACCCAACTCCCTGAGGGGCTGTAGGATTAATCAGCCAGTGTTTATCCAGTGCTTTGGGAACACAGCTAACTGTGATCAGCTGGAGCTGCTAAATATCACTCTGTTCCTGTTCCCCTCCTTATTTGCAGCAGTCTGGTTCTGTGTGTGCTGCCTGCAGCTGCTGGGGTGCAGCATCATCCTGGCGCTGCAGAGCTGCAGGTAGTGGCTTCCTGTTCACCTACCTGTGTAGGATGTGCCAGACGTGGGCTCAGACCACACACAGCAGCCTTTCTCACTCTGCCCTAATGAAGTCAAGAGTTCAGCCTCTGCTCCCCAGCCTGCTGCTTGCAGTATCTGTGCAGGAGAACCCCCTCAAGCCATGGGAACCCTCTGGTGATACAATTGCTATGACTCCTAAGAGGTCTCCCCATTAGTGGTCTGTTCTGCTGCTTTTTTATTTATCCAGAGATGCAGCAGTGTGGGCTGGCTGTGTAAGAGAAGGCGAGGCAAGCCTGGGAACAGGAATAGTTTCAAGTGGGGGATGCAGTGCAGAGACCCAGAGGCATCACACTGCCTGTGGGTGAACTCCAGGTGGGGAGTGATGTGGAGTAGGTCCCACATGTGAGACACAGACCTTGCCAGGCCTCCCCAGCCCAGCTGCTGCTGCAGGGTTGCACAGTTCTTTCCCACTCTGCCTCCTACAATCTTCCTGCTTAACAATGAATGGCTTCTGGGCTGGCTGCTCATAAGGTCAGGAGCTTACAGTAATATAACCCCCCAGGCTTCTACAGAGTAAGAGAAGATTCCCTTCTCTTCTGGTTGTGAGAGCTCTCTCTGCCCAAGCGCAGCTGCCTGGAAGGGGTGGCCCTGAGGCCGGCCAGAAGGGGCCTGCTGGATGAGACCTTGCTGTGCAACAGGTGTCCCTGGCAGTCCTGCATCACAGGGACCCTGGGAAGCACTGTCGTACTGACTCAACTGCCTTGGAGCCATGTCTGACTTGAAACTGGATTTTGCTGCCTGAGGTTGGTTTGCAGCCTTCTGCCACCACAGCTCCTGGGCCAGTGAGCAGCTGGGGGGAGAGGCAGACAGGGTTGGGGGCTCTGCTGCTGCAACTGGTCTACAGCATTGTAAGCTCAGCATCCCACAGCAAATACATGCCCTGAACCGAGCCAAGACATGGGCCTCTCCTTGAGACAGCCTGGAGCAGCTTCCCTGTGAGGACAGCTGTCTGGTCCTAATTCAGCTGCCTTCTTTCTCCTTTCCCTCACCTTGGCAAGGCAGCAAGCTTTGTGCCAGAAACAAAGATGCTCCACATTTCAGTTTCCAAGTGAAAGAACGATGCTTGGCAGGATACCCTTTTACTTTAGTGCCTCAGTTTGGAGTTTGTCCTTCATATGGCATGAAGAGAGCATGGGGCCTCTCAGAGCTCTTATTGCCCATAGGCCAGAATGCAGGATGGGCATTTCAAGTAGGTGTCCTTCAAAAGCAGTGCAGGTATTTCACGCACTGGTTCAGCATCCCTCTGGGTGCTTCAGGCACCTGAGAAGAGCCTGTCTCAGACTTTTAAGCAATAGGGGGTGAAGAGCAGAGAGCACTTTCTGTTATCCAGGGATGGACCTTGACACTGACTGACAGCAGAATCTCTTGTGGTATCTGAGACCCCATGCTCTGAACACTACCCATGTTTTAAAGGAACATCAAAGATGAAATGAGAGCTGACATATTACACATAGGCCTGGCATGGAGAAATTCAGGGCTCCCTGTAGGCTGGTTTCTTCTGCTGTTTTTCCAAAAGTAAACTGCCCATGGTGGTTTGGTTGGTGTGAAAGTGGTGGGAACAAGAGTGTGCCCAGGTGTACAGCCCTTGCAGGCAGCCACCTGCCACAGGGGCTGGGAATCCACCCTGCCCAGGTGGCTGCATGGGTGGAGGAATGGACAGGAGAGGACCTGCCAGGCTTTGGGTACAGATTCCTCTCTGTCTAATCCTGCTGCTGCACGGTGCCCCTCTTCTGTCCCTGGGAGCTGAGCTCCATTGGTGTTCTGTGCAGTACTGCATGTTGTAAAGCAGCAAAGCCTTCTGGCTTGTCTGCCCCTGGTATCATGAGCTAAGTGTGGAGGGGATGGGAAAGAAGATGCCACACAGGGATTTTTCCCTCAAGAGTATTAGTGAGAGTAGAGTGAAGAGAAAAATACCATTTCCTAGGTGGGAGCAAAAGAGTTGCGCTCTTCCTGTTACTTTGGTGGGGATGGGGCAGATGGACTACAGAGCAAGCAGTGTTCTCATCCACATGTGAGCCAGCTCCAACATGCAGCCCCACCCTGGCACACATGGACATGCACCCAATGTGAGCACACCTGCCGAGGCCTTGCAGAGCTGGGTGCAGTGCGCAGGGATGCATGTGCCATGCAGCCAGGCTGCAATGCAAGAAGGAGCTCACTGAGGGCACAATGGTGCTCCCTCTGGAGCTGGTCTTTGTGGTGTGCTGAGGACTATGTGTAGTATCAGATATGTCCCCAAGAAGGAAATCTGGAGCCCAAGCTACCTACGTGTCCTACCTGGCCTTTGGGGAAGAAGTGCCCTGGGGACAACTTGGGCTGGGCTTCCTACCCTGTGGTTGCTCTTATGGAAGTGTCTGGCAATCAATGGCTGCCCACCCTGACTTGACAGTTCATGTTTGGGGCCACTGGGGAGTTGGGGAAGCTTTAATGGGGTTGGGGATGATAACCTGGATGAAGCTCCAGGCTAACAGTGCTGGTGGTGTGGCCCTGTGTCCTGGGAGCACTGGAGAGGCGGGGGTTGTGCCACTGGTGCTGTGACCATGGCTCCCTCTCCACAGCCAAGAACAGCCATGATACAACTGTCTTACTGCTTATTTTGGGAGGTGATTATGAGAGAGAAATACCCAAGGCCTAGGCATGGTTGCAGTATCCCTGTGTGCCCTCTGGCTGCACTGAGGGACATGGGGGTGCCTAGGCAGCATGGATCCCTCCTTTGCCCAGAAGTGGGCCATCTGGAGCTGAGAGCACTGCTGAGATGCCCACACAACTGAGTGTGGGGCAGAGGCTGCTCATTCCTTCCTGCTGCTGCCTTCCCATGGCCCAGAGCACCTCTCACTCCAGGTAGCTCCTTGGCCTCTGGCTGCCACCAGTCATAAATGGGACCCACTGGGAGGACAGGAGCTCAGCCACCATCCCTGGAGCACCAGCTGTGCTCCAGCCCTTCTCCAAGGTTATCTCCTCCAGGGCTGCACCACATAACCACCCCCTGTGAAGCACGTGGCCAGACCTGAGTGGAGCTGTGCAGTCACTCAACCTTAGGTACCATGACTGTCTCTGGGAATAGGCCTTGAAACATCACAAAGATCCCCAGTTGTCCCTGATAAGCCCTGAGCCTTCCCAGAGCCTGCAAATGGAGCAGGAAAGGTGAGAAACCTTGAGGTCTTATCCCAGTTTGGAAGCCAAGGGACCTGTTTGTCCCCATCCCACTTCTCCTGTCCTTAGTGAAGAGGGCATTTCTGCAGCAGCAGGGCTGACTGGCCTGCACTCCCTGTGTGCAGGCTTTGCAAGCAGGCAGAGGTGCCCAGCTCCTTGCTGCTGCAGGAATGGGAGCTGGCAGGGGGCCTGTCGTCCTCCAGAGGAACATTTCCTACATGTTGTCTACCAAATGCTGGAGATGACTTATCCGTATCTGGCTTAGATCCTTTCCAGGTCAAGGACTGGTCGCAACCGCCATAACCAATCCCGAAGCTGTAGTCCTTTGCCCCGTCTGTTGGGGCCCATGTTGGCCACGATCTGTCAGGTTTTGGGGGTATACAGTGTGTATCATGTCTCCTGGGCTTGGTGCCTGATGTGATGACTCTGTGCTCTGCCCAGCCTCGTAGCAGGGGCTGCTGGCCCCATCCAATGGTTCCAGGAGGGTCAGGGAGGGAAGGGAGCTGGGCAAAAGCTTCCTCTCAAAACAAGATCCCTACCTGGCCGCTGCCTGCGTCGGTCGGCCCGGGGCTGAGGGGCTGGTCCCACCTCCGTGGGGGCTCGCTCAGTGGCAGCGGGGCGGCACCCGTGTCCTCCCAGCCGAGCGGTGGGGCTGCCCAGCTGCTGGCCGGGCTCACGCCACCCAGCTGTGCCCACAGCCCTCCTTCAGGCTGTCAAGAAATGGAGGCTCATTACATGGGTGGGGAACAAACCAGCAGGGCGGTGTCATACCGGGCCTGGCCCCGCCAAGTGAGTGAGTACCGCATGGTGGCTGTGGGGTCTCAGCACCTGGGATCTCCTGTGCCAGGCCTGCTGCCACACACAGAGGGGATCTGCAGCTCTTAAGGCTCCTAACTGAAAGGAGGGGGGCAAAGAAAAAGAAACCAGGCCGAGGATATATCTCTGATGACATTCCTGATACAGTAAGTCCCTCCACAATTTGATTTTTTTATTTGCAGCAGTGACCAGCCAGATATGAGAAGCAGTTAATGCTTCAATAATTCATGGCTCTTTACAGCTTGTAAGCCTGCTGGCTGCAGCCAGGGGAGCCGATGACACCTTTGCATTAGAAAAGAATGCTTGAGATTTAAGTCAGGTAGCCCACCCAATCACCCCACCCCCTGCTTTCCCCTATCCAGGCCTGGCTTATTTATCTTCATTCCTTGCTCTTGGGCACCAAGCCAGGTTTATGTTCTTCAGGTGCAGCTTTATAAACCCCTCAGCGACGTGGCGCTCCCCATGACAGGCATTCAATCCTGCAGCCCGCAACGTTAGCCATGCAGGCCCTGCCATGCAAGCCAGGCAGCTGGCACTGCTCTCCATGCTGCGCAGCCCCGGGGGGAGCAGCAGCAGGAGCTGAGCCCCACTGAGCTGCAGGTCCTACCAGCACTCCAGGGAAGCTCTGCGGAGCGGGGCTGACAGGGTGCGTTGGCACATCCTAGTGACACATGGATAAGGGGTCATCATCAGTTATTACAGGCATCTTTCGGGCTGTGGGATGCTGGCAGTGCTCGGCCAGAGGCTGGGAGGCTGCTCTGGTGGAATGCACCCAGCTGCCTGGGCATCCAGCAGAAGCAGTGCTTGAGTGCTGGGTTTGCCCTGGCGATGTTGGCTGCATGGTCTGTGCGGGCAGTGGGACATTTTTGATATGTGGGTGTTCCCCAGCAAACTTTGGCCACAGCAGAGGGTACTGCATCTGCAGTGGAATGGGGAGCAGGATGCTGGAGGTTGTCCCTGTCATGGGCACTGTGGCAGCCCAGCACAGGGCCTCGGGAGGCTTGGAGCAGCCTGACCCCATCAATGCCGTGTCTCTGTGGGTCCATCCCTGAGCACAGCTGGGGCCTGGCTGAATTTACACTTGTGTCTCCCCAGCCCAATCAAAGCAATGTGGCTTAGGGTGGCTGCTGAAACATTGGCACCCTTTGATAAGGCCCACCAGGCAATAAGGGTGCTCACCCAGAGGACACTTCTTATTTTCCTGCATGAAGCAAACTAACCCCCTGCTACACCTACCTGCAGGTAGTGGTAAGCCAAGTCTTGATGGCAGGACTTGGATTTCAGCAAGGCTTTGTCGATTGTGGCTGAGGCCTTCTGGCACACTTCCCGAGCATGGCTGAGTGTCAATGTGGACCAGGAGCCCCTCTTAATGTAGTTGGAGTCATTGTTAATGGGGATATTGGTGCAAGGGGTGACCTTGAGGTCATTATTGCTCTTGGAGGATTTCAGCATGTGCTCGCTGATGGTGTTGTAAGCATGCATGAAATAC
Organism: Cyrtonyx montezumae; assembly: GCF_038088225.1. Taxonomy (NCBI): domain Eukaryota; kingdom Metazoa; phylum Chordata; class Aves; order Galliformes; family Odontophoridae; genus Cyrtonyx; species Cyrtonyx montezumae. The sequence goes on along the minus strand of NW_027072100.1, from coordinate 746,021 downwards.
TTCGGCTGGCTGTGGTCTGGTTGCCGACCCAGTGTCATGAGGCCCATCGGGTTGCGGTAGCTGCAGGTATCACTGTCTAAGTTGTCATCTGAGCTCCACCAGCCTGATATGTTGGATCTGGTTCTGCGCTTGGGCTCAGAAGTCTTTGCTCTGTCTTTGCTCTTGCTCCTTCGGTTCTGCTTGGGGTCATCAGCCCCCTTCTTACCATTCACATTGCCCTTGGTGGGACCCTCCAGAGACTGGGACTTGGCAAACAGTTTCTGGACGGAGTGGACAAGGTGCCGGATTCGCCCAGGGCTTTCACTCCGGTGTTTTGCATCGCTCCTCTGAAACTGAAGGGTGCTGAAGCCATCTCTGTGGATGGGCAGCTGTTTCTCAAACTGGTCAAGAAGGTTTGCAGGCAGGCGGTTGATTTTGGTGGCTTGGGCATGGCTTGGAAAAGGGTTCTCATCTGGAACCTCAAAATGGGAGTTGTAATGGATGCGGGGGAAAGTGCTACTGTTGGAGATCTGGTTGTTGAGTGGAAGGAGACAGTCACCATGGAGGGTGTTCTGGGCTGGGAATCGGGGGTCCATGGTGAAGGAGTCAGTGGGGCTGAGGAGATATGGGTTCCTGTCCGGGGGTGCATAAAGAGAGTCTTGAGGGGAGTCCAGGTTATCGGAGAGATGACGGCTTCTATTATCTCCTAAGCCCTTCATGGTCCCAGTGTTTTCTAGAGCATTGCTCAGGGATGGTGTGACAGAGCCTTTGTGTGAGTGCCAACCCTGCTCCCCCGCACTTCTTTGCACCTGGAGAAGAAAGAGAGATGCTCAGAGTGTGCTGAAGCGCTCCTTTTCAACCTTACTGCGGCAACCTTGCAAGGGCTGTCCAAGCTCTAAAAGCAAATGCCCCAAGATCAAGGGATGGAAAAGAGAAACAGAACATGAGAGAGATCATACAGCAGGAGGGGATAAGAAGTTACATGAGAACCAAGGACTGAAGATAACAGGGCACAGAAGCAGAGGATATGTTTATTTTAATGGACTCCCTTCCTCAGCCAGCATAACAAATGATAGCAGGGCTACTGCCAGCAAATCATTGCCCCTGTCCCATTTGTTCAGGGGGCTGAAGAAAAACCTGCTGTCAAATACTACATGTGTCCCTTGCCTGAGCCGAGGGAAGCAAGGCGCTGAACGTCCAGTTCTGCTGCATTATGTTTTATGTTTCTGTGGTTACTGGATCTCTGAGGGAGCTGGCAGCCCTGCTCTGTGTTGCTTGCAGTTGTGCTAATGCAATATGATGTCAAACATCTCCTCTCTGACAAGCACTTGAGTGTATGGTATGTTTTACCCCGGAGGAAAATGTTTCAGTATCTATGATGAGAACAGAGGTGTTTTTGAGCACTCAAGAGTCTAACCTGAGAAGCTGCTTGCTGCTCAGTTGATCTTTTCTACCCTACTGCATTGCTCCTGGTAGAGTATCCTGGATGGCCATCCTGGATGGGTGTCTCTTGCTATTGTGCCCCTCTGTCTCCATGGCCCATGCAGCAGATACAGGCATGCCTGAAGGCTTGTGGAGTGGACAGACTCTGAGGTTTGGCTGTGATTAATCTGCATAGCAGAAAGGAGCACCAAGGTGTACTGATCCCATCTGGCTTGTCTCTGCCTCCCATCTGTGAGGGTTTATACAGGGGAAAAGACTAACTCTTTTGGGGTAGCTTGAAGAAAATTGGTGATTTTGTGGGAATACAAGAAAGTATATTCAGAGCAGAAGCTGTGGTGCAAGATAAACAGCATGAAATGAAGGCCAAGAGCCAAGGACACTCCAGAAGAAAAGGAAAACAAATTCAAGTAAGCTGAATGATGGCTGCATGATTGACCCCGACTGGAGGAAGAATGCATGGCTTGGAACCACTTATGACCCTGACTGGATAAGCGCTTGCATGCATGGATAAGGAGTGTTTGTGGAGTATTTTGTTGACATGTAAAGGCAGGTGGGAAAGTTAAATGTGAATGCTAAATTGTGAATGTATATAAGGGATGTTAGAATCTGTAATAAATGATCTGGACCATCCACATTTGTGTCCGTGACTCAGACACTACATTATTGGATTTTCCATACTTAAAACCTCACTGAAATCATGTAGTGTATAGGCTAATTTTTATTTCCTTTGAACTTTTAGTTTAGTTTCTTATTTTCAACTGAGTGTAGTTTGAAGGCAACTAGAAAATACTGAAGCACACTACAGGTGTAACAATCCTGAGGGCTCTAGCCACACTGCCCAAGCTGGAGAAGGTAAGAACTTTGAGAAGGAAGACATGCCCACTGTAAGTGAAGATCAAATTTGAGACCATCTAAAGAACCTGAAGGTATACAAGTCCATGGAACCCAACAAAATCCATACATGGCTTCTGAGGGAACTGGCAGATGAAGTTGCCAAGCTGCTATCCTTCATATCTGAAAGGTCATGGCAGTCTGTGGAGCTCCCACTTACTGGAAAAGGGGAAATGTAACCCCCATTTTCTAGAGGGAATAAAAGAAGATCCAGAGAACTACAGGCCAGTCAGTCTCACCTCTGTGCCTGGCAAGGTCATGGAGCTGATCCTTCTGAAGACACTACTGATGGACATGGAAAATAAAGATGAGGAGATTGGTGGTAACCAACATGGCTTCACCAAGGACAAGTCATGCATGATAAACTTGGTGGCCTTTTATGATGGAGTTGCAATGTCAGTGGACGAAGTAAGAGCAGCTGATGTCATCTGCCTGGACTTGTGCAAAGTGCTTGACACTGCTCCTCATGACATTCTGGTTGCCAAACTGGAGAAAAATGGATTTGACGGATGGATCAAATGGATAAGGAACTGGCTGGATGGTTACATTCAGGGTTATGGTCATTTGGAGGAGAGGAGAGGAGAGAGAAGGGGAGGGGAGGGGAGGGGAGGGGAGGGGAGGGGAGGGGAGGGGAGGGGAGGGAAGGGAAGGGAAGGGAAGGGAAGGGAAGGGAAGGGAAGGGAAGGGAAGGGAAGGGAAGGGAAGGGAAGGGAAGGGAAGGGAAGGGAAGGGAAGGGAAGGGAAGGGAAGGGAAGGGAAGGGAAGGGAAGGGAAGGGAAGGGAAGGGAAGGGAAGGGAAGGGAAGGGAAGGGAAGGGAAGGGAAGGGAAGGGAAGAAGGGAAGGGAAGGGAGGACCCTTTCTCCTACTGCTCTTGCTGAGTGTGGACAGTCACTTCTATATGGCAGAGATTTCAATGTTACCTTTTCCTTCTCTGAATTCTTGCATGGTGAACATCCAGTTCTGATTCTGTCCTGCTTACCTTGGGCATCCCTTCACCGGGTTGCCAGCTGCTCAGTGGGATGCAGCTTCCATGCTGGGCATGCATGGATCAGGACATGGGTATGGTGGAGAGGTTGTGGCTCCCCAGCTGCTGGAGCCCATTCTGCTGTGGCTACTGCATCCCCTGTGAGCTGGTTTCCCTTTAAGATGCATTAAACTGTTTTCATTGCATTTCAATTACTCTCTGCATCTCTTGGACTTCATCAAGACATGAGGTCAGGGAAAAGAAAACCCAGCAAGCCGCTTCCCCACACTTTTTTTTTTTTTTAATTTGGAAGGATGATAAAGCTGGAAATTAAATCTCCCAAATCCATGAGCCCATCCCTGCGGCTCACAAATTGAGCAAGGGCAGTCTGCCAGGACAGCTGCCTGGTCCCTGCTATGTCCCCCCACACCCCCAGCACAGTCTAACAGGGGAAGGACCTACTTCATTTATTACAATTACTAAATTGCTCATAACAGATGCATGGAGAATATGCATGCCTGAGCCCAGGAGAAGCAGCTGCTTTTGTGGCGTGGCCCATTAACATCCTGCCCCTTAGCCTGTGTTTTTCTTCCCTTTCCCACTAGTTTTGCTGACGTTCAGAGGTGTCTGATGTGCAGCATATGACCTGTGACATGTCTTACAGCAGTCCTGAGTGTGCCAAAGGGGTCTCCTTTCTCTCGGGCATGATTTGCAACAGCAGCCCTGGAATTGCTGCTTGCAGTATCCCATCTGCAGCTCCCAAGACTGAATAGTAAATGAGACCTCAAATAGTGCAGATGATAGCCTTGCCTGAAGAAGCTTCCTGCTCAGCAGGGAGTCCTCTCCTCCCCTGGCAGAACGCTGCCAACTGCTCCCTCCTGTAGGGCCTGTGACTGCTGCGCTCCTCTGCTGTGTGAGGAGATGGGGTGAGGCCGGGCCGGGCTGCTGAAGGTGGGAGGTGGTTTGCTCTGCTCCAGGACGACAGAATCACATCTTCTCTGTGAGCTGAAAAGCCTCTACCGTTGTAAGAGATACTTCACTGAATGCAAATATTTGCTTGTCAGTCTCTTTTTAACATCAAGTAGGCTGGCCTGAACTCCAGTCAGAGCAGGAGATAAACAAAAGGGAGTGGATGGAGACAAGGAGCCGAGTGCAATGCAGCGTGAATCCCAGCTATACACACTTCTCCTAGCTATCTGTCCTGCCCTTGCTCCCACACACCTGCCCAGCTTCTGGCTGCCCACCCACCCAGCAGCCACAGAGTGCTGGCTGAATTACTGTGACGCAAGTCCTTGCAATTATGCAATTATTAACTTCTAGCAGAAAGTGAGAGAGAAAATGTCAAAATGTCACCCCAGGAAGAAGTGCAAAGAGCTGCCCTGGAGGTATCTGTCTACCTTTGCAATCCTGTAATGCCTCTGAAGTTAATTCTATCCAGCCAGGATGCCTCTGGTGGCAGCTCCAGCCTGTGAGTCTTGTCCTGCCTGCCCTCCCCATGGAGCAGACATCTTCCTGCCCCTCATCCCTGGAGACTAGCTCCATGTCCTTCTGGAGGTGCCGCCCCAGCCTGTGTGCCATGTCTTCAGAAGGATGGCTGCTCCGCAGACACTGGTCACAGGTTCATTTCCATCTCCCCATTGAAATTACTCCTGTGTTACCCTGACATGGAGAGGGCAGCAGAAGGTTCTTGTTCTGATCACTGGAGACTCCATAGTGACTGTTACTTGCCCTCAGTATGAGGGGACAGTGCACTTGTCTCATACCAGCCATGTTAGGAAACACTGTCTGAACAGCCTCTCTGCTGGGACTCTGTGCTGTAATGGACTTTGGAGAACCAGCTGTTCCTTCCCACCAATTCTCCTCATGGTGGGAATTACAGCAGCAGCAGTTTCCAGCAGCTTCCAGACTTGTTCCCTATGGAAACATAAAGCTGTGCTTCCACCCTGCCTGCCAGCACAGGAGCCCTCATCCTTGCTGAAGAGCAGAAGGAAGCTGCCGTGGTGGGTGACTCTTGTGACAGTTTGGCTCTGCCACATCCCAACTTAAAATATAACGTGCCACAATATAAATGCACAAAGAACCAGACCTTGGCCCAGGCGGTGCCAGCAACAAGCCAGAGACCCTTTTGCGAAGCTTCTTAGGTGGCATATAGATGAAAACCACAGACTTGTCTGGGCAAGGGACTTCTTGCCATCTTAACCTTTGAGGAAAGGCTGAGGCAGAGCTAGCCATGAAGGACTGCTCAGGCATGAGTCCTGCCCAGGACCCAACCCCTGGTGAGCTGCAGGCACCCCAGAGCCACCTTGTGCCCTCTGCCCATCAGCTCTGCCAGGGCCCCACGCACTGTCATCTCCCACATAAACCTCAGCTCTGCCTAGCTGGCTGAGAATGCAGGGGTGGCTTTTATGTATAGAAAACTGGCAGCATGCTAATAGCTAGCTAGATAAGGAAGAAGTGATTCGCAACCTGCACAAGAAAAATGACTCTCCTCACCTTGCCTCTAGAAGCATAAAAAATTGTATACTGTTGTGTTGGTGACGTAAGTCTGCCTACACGCCTGATTTCAAATGTTCCCTGAATTAGCAGGAACACTTCATGTGGCATTCATGGGGCTGCCGGCCTCCAGGGCGTTGCATTAATGATGATTCAAAGAGTTCAGAATCTAATTTCAGGGGATAAAAATAGCCAACTTCTACTCAGAACAATTCACTGCACAACAGACCTTCCTCCAGCCTGCTGCCTCTTGTTTCTCTCAGGGAGCTTCCGCTGTGCTGGGGAACTTCCCCTGGTGCTGACGGCTGAGCAGTGCTGCTTGCTGTGGGCCACCACGAAGGGCTGAAGCTGTGGCAGAGCCCTGGGGTTGTGGTCTCCTTTCTGTCTGGCCAAATGGATATCAGTGATAGGGCTGGCAGTGGATGATGTGGTGATGGGGAGGGGTATGGCCTGGCTAGAACCTTCCCCAAAGCAAGCAGTAACTTTTTCCTTGTATGCTACACACTCTTTGGTGGTTTAATTTTGTTTGTTTGTTCTGTTTCTTTTGTATCAGCACAGCTGATTTCTGTGAAAATGAATGACTGCAATAAGATGGATTTTTTATTTCACTCTCTGGCAGTGGCTTTGCTTTGTGCCTAAGACAAAACAGCTCATGGTGCCTGAGGGGCAAGGGGGGTGCAGGTGGGGAAAAGTCAGCAGCTCCCTCTGCCATTCTTTCCAGAGAACAGACTGAAACTCGTCTGCAGCCTCCTGCATGCTCAGAACCACAGGAACACTTCCTTTGTCTTAAACTAGGTCAGTGCAGAGGCGTGATGTTACTATAGCAATTGGTATTAGATTTCATAACTTTATTTAGTGATGGGTGTGATGCAGGATTCACAACGAGATGGAGGGAGGGCTGTCATTGAAACACCCTTGGCAGCCCTCCTGCCTCAGCCTCCCCTACCACCACCCCTCCAACCACATGCACACAGCTGCCATCCCCCCACCTCCCCACCCCTGGCAGAGATGAAGAGCCCCAGAGGCTGCCCCAGGCCATGCCATACCTCTCACTTCTTGCTGGGTTTCAGGACTAGGCCAGATTCAGCATCCTGTGCACTGCGTTTCTCTCTGGGCTCCAGAGCTGACCCTAATGAAGACCTGTCAGGCAAAGAGAAAAGGGAAAATGTCCTCAGGTCACAAAGCACCACGGACTCTCCCTGCCAAATGTCCCAGCCCAAAACCTGGTGATGTAAAGTCAGTGCAACTCTGATTGACACACAAGTTGTCATTAATTCCTAGCAAGGACACAAGGGAAATGCTAGAAAGCATCTTGCTCGGGAGGCAAAGGTGATAGCTGTGTGGTAGGTGTGGAGGTGGGTTCCCTGTCCCTAGGCATCAAAAACGGACTGAAAGGATGGACTAGAAATCAGCTGGATGGGGAGGAGACTATGCAAAATGCCTGGGCTCCCTGCCTGGAGGCACTGGGCTGGGGACAACCTCTTTGTGGGGCTTTCCCTTTCCCACTCCTTTGTCTTAAAATAAACCTTCAAGAACCCCCCTTGTTGCCCACAGCTTTGTTTCTTAGCCATTCCAGGATCTCACTCAGTTCCAGGAGAGCAGGGATGGTTCTGCAACCCTCTGTGCCTCATCCTTTGCGCTCCTCACTTTGCTGAGCATCCTGGGAGAACACAGCCTGGTAAGGAGGGAAGGATGTAGGGATGAACACCTCTGCGATGGCAGCTACCTCTGGTGCATTTAGCCACACACCTGCTGAAATCAGCATCTTATTCTCACCTATCAATGCCCATTACACTTACGCTCAAGATGGCCACACTAGATCTTTCACATCTAGTCAATAGGTGCTACTGTATTGTAGCTAAAATGTTGTGGTTCCTCCCTCATTGTCATTCACTACCAGCTACACTGCAACTGACTGAAAAATAAATACCCTCCTTTGGGTAAGGAACTGGCTGGAGGGCTGTGCCCAGCGGGTAGTGCTTAATGGAGTTAAGTCCAGCTGGCGTCCTGTTACGAGTGGTGTCCCCCAAGGGTCAGTATTGGGGCCCATCTTGTTTAATATCTTTATTGATAACCTAGACGAGGGGATTGAGTGTACCCTCAGTAAGTTTGCAGATGACACCAAGTTGGGAGGATGTGTCAAACTGCCTGAGGGTAGGGAGGCCCTTCAGAGGGATTTGGATAGGCTGAACAGCTGGGCTGAGCTCAATGGGATGAGGTTCAATAAGACCAAGTGCCGGGTCCTGCACTTTGGCCACAATAACCCCATGCAATGCTATAGGCTTGGGGCAGAATGGCTTGAAGACTGTATAGAGGAAAAGGACCTGGGGGTGTTGGTTGATGCTCGGCTTAACATGAGCTCACAGTGTGCCCAGGTGGCCAAGAAGGCCAACAGAATTCTGGCCTGTATTAGAAATAGTGTAGCCAGCAGGAGCAGGGAGGTGATCATCCCCCTGTACTCAGCTCTGGTGCGGACGCACCTCGAGTACTGTGTTCAGTTTTGGGCCCCTCACTACAAGAAGGACATTGAGGCCCTGGAGCGTGTTCAGAGAAGGGCAACAAAACTGGGAGGGGTCTGGAGCACAAGTCTTATGAGGAGCGGCTGAGGGAGCTGGGATTGTTTAGTCTGGAGAAGAGGAGGCTCAGAGGAGACCTTATTGCACTCTCCCTCTTCCTGAAGGGGGGTTGTGGTCAGGTAGGGTTGGCCTCTTCTCCAAGATAACTAGTGACAACACGAGAGGCAATGGCCAGTAGTTGCGCCAGAGAAAATTTTGATTGGATACGAGGAAAAACTTCTTCTCTGAAAGAGTGCTCAGATGCTGAAATGGCCTGCCTAGGGAAGTGATGGAGTCACCATCCCTAGAGCTGTTCAAGAAGCATCTAGATGAGGTGCTGAGGGATGTGATTTAGTAGCATAGTGAGTAGAGATGGTGATAGGAGGGTGGTTGGGTTAGATGATCTTGTTGGTCGTTTCCAACCTAGTGTTTCTGTTTCTATGAAAAATAACAATGCTTCTTAGTGTTTTTTAAAACCTATGCATCCAATGCAGGTTGCATTATTCTATCAGTGAAAGTAAGGGTGATTTAGTTTACATCAGTTAATTTCCAAAGTGGGCTTGTGTGCATGTATTTTCTGTCCCATACTGAGAATGTACAGTCATGGTGCCAGGGCAACCTGGAGCATTCAGATGATGGCGAGGGGTATGTTTCACTGCTAACAACAATGGGCATGAACAACATGGGAACACAAAGCAAGGAGTCAGCCTTCCTGTGCTGGCATTTCTCCTAATTCCTAACTGGAGTGCTCTTGGGTCTCAAAAGGCTGGATAAGATGGACAGACAGAGTGTGGGTAGAAAAGTAAGAAAATTTGGTGTCCAGGAGGTGTTTTAAGACTCTCAATGGATATCCCAGCAAAGAAAAGAATTTTCCTAGAAAAATCAGAATGTGACCTTCCTCATCTGCTACAAACCCTCTTCTACTTCCCACTAGATTTGTACCACTTGAGCCCACGAAAATGCACAGGAAATTGTTAAAGGAAAGGGATGTGTCCTGGGAGAGCCAAGGAGACAGCTGTTATTTGTCATGCCCATCCCCAAAGGTCACCCGCCTTCTACACCAAAGCTGTTTTGAGTTTCTAGCTGCCAGTGGGTACTCAGCTGTGAAACCCAGAGACAGAAACTCTATTCAGGAGCCTCAGCAAATATGCTTCCACCCAACCAAGGAGACTTTTGTTGTAAAGGCATCAGCTCTTGAAGACAAAGCACAGTTTCATACCTGAAGCTCACACAATCCTGAGATGTGAATGTGGTTGCAAGATGCTGACAACTGGCCACTGCCCCAGCACTAAATATAATGCTGTATGCATGCAATAAAACTAGGTGTGACAGGTCTGCAGCAGTAATCACACTGACACTAACTTTTTTATAGCTCTCCCCCCACAAATAATTTCCAGCCACTCTCGTGAGTTGGGTTAGGTTTAAGCCAATAATCTAAACATACAGGGCCTGCAGTGGCCATTAGAACAATTGGTATCTGTGACTGGTGCCACCCAATATCCATCCACAGCGTCAGCAGCTGTGTGACAAGTATCCATCAGCAGTTATTTCTCTCCAGCTCCAGTGACACCAGTACTGTTACAAAGGGTGACACTGTATGTCACTAGAGCCACCAGTGTCCATCATTAAAGTCACCGGCATATGCTGCAATGTTATCATCATCCCTCATGGTGCACAAGTAGGCACCACTGGTGCCCAGCATCCTGAATTGCCACCTACTTGGTGCTGCAAGTATTGTTCCCAGGACTACCATCCCATTCACATCTGTCACCAGCACGCTCAGAGTATTGCAGGGTACTTCTAGGAATGATGCCAACCCTGGAACCCGTTAGCATGTAGTGGCTGTGATGGGTGGGAGGAGCAGAGCCCATGATCCCTGCTTCCATGCACCTTGCAGGTTTCTCAAAATGAAAGGTTAAACTGGTGGAAGTAGACCTTTTTTCTGCAGCACTGCTTTGTCTTTGCATGTTACTGTTGGACTGAACAAGTAGTGCTATAATTACCTTTAGTTAATAACAGCATTGACACCACAAGGAAATGTGAATGCCACCAGCACTATAATATTATAATAGCTACATCCACCTCCATCACCCTCTCTTTCTCACTTTCTCAGTAGCAGTTAGCTCACCATATCGTGGCTGCTGCTTCGAGGAGGCAGGACTGAAGACACCTTGAGGAAGGAGACAGACCTCTGTGGTGGTGGAACAGGCAAGAGATCTCCAGACCGAGGGGAATGTGAGGGGTGGGCAGGTGAGCAAGATGCAAGGTGGACAGGGGGCAAAGCTGTGGTCACTGATGGAGACATACAGGAAATGAAAATCCTGATGGGAATTTACTTCTTGTGGAAGGACAGAAGGACCATCCTGAGGGTGGCTTTGTTGTTTGAAACTCATTCACTACTTTCCTTAACTGGAGCCGTGGCCCTAGGGCTCTGGGTGAGTTGTGAGTAGGGGCTGCAGGAAATGACTGTTTCCTGAACAACGAAGAAGCATATTCCTATGTGCTCTAATGGAAGAACCCAAAACCTGACCTTGCATGCAGGGATAGGCAGGTTGTAACCATCCGTCCATATTTTGTCACTAACCTGGCCTTCATGACATTACTCCAGTACGTGCACTGGGAACTGCTGTGCCGAGCATGAGATGGAAGCAGTGTGTGTGGATATTTGCAGAACTGGGCATTAACCCCCAGGGATCCCAAGAGGGCTGAAAAGTGCGGGTAAACTTCTGGTCCTGAGGACCAACACAGTGCTCCTGAACCTGAGCTGTGCACACAGCCATCCCAGCTCTGCGGTGCTGTGTATCTCCCACACAAAGGGAACACCACAGAAAGTTGGTCCCAGAATTCCTGTTCTGTTGTTTCTCAGAACTGCCCTGCTGATGAACAGATCTTCCTTTCCCACAGGGTTCGAGACAGTTTTGGTGATGCCACAGGCACTGTGCAGCCAAATCTTACCAGATAAACCTGGTCACACTCCAGGTTTTGCTTGACCTCACTCCTTCTAGCCCTCTTCAGGGCTGCTCTCGCTTCATCTCATTCACAGTCACCCGCCCAGCTTTGCTGGCACCAAGACAGAGCAAATAATCCTGCTGTTGTTATCCAGAGCCGTGAGAGTGCCTCCTCAGTGATCGTCAACCTCGTTCCTCCAGGACTGGAGAAACCAATCTGCTTGTGTTTAAGCCTGCATCTTGTCAGCAGTGTGATGTTTGAGGACATCTCTCTCAACAGACACAGTCACGAGGTTCTGTCCCCCAAAGCTCTAGGAGCTGAGGGCTCTGCCGTCGCCTGTCCCTCTGCAGCACCATGGAGAGAGGCACGGGAGGGCAGCACCATCCACCGCATCCTCCTGCCAGCTGACAGCGGTGGCAAGGGCTGCTGAAAGCATATAATTCCCCTCTTTATGCTGTTATCCATAACTCCAGTTTCCTCTGACTTCTAGATTTACAGACTGCAAGTTCAGGTATAGTCACTACAAAAATCTGACCTGCTCTCCCTTATCAGAGAGGCCATAACATCTCTCTGTGCAATTCCAGGAACAGAAATAATGAAAACAAATATATGTGTGTTCTTGTACCTTTAATTCTATAACCATTTACCTGAATAAAACAAATAGATTGAACTCCTTTGTGTCTTCAAGAAAGAACTAAATTTCTAATGAAGAATGCTTGAGGCCCGATTTGAGAGCTATCACTTACTCACAGACAAGGAAAAAATAGTGAAAAAATGGTGCTGTGTAGAGATCAGAATGTGCAGATGAGATATGAGTGTTCATAAGAGATTTGTAGCCAGTACTAAGATGGGTCTGAAGGAGGTGAGAATGGAAAAATCTGTGTGTGAAAGCCAGAAAACACTGGCAAACAACTGGAAAAAGGTTTTGGAGCTTGGGAGGATGTGGCTGAGAAAAAGGAGAGGAAGAGTCTAAGTGGCTAAAATCTATTTAACCTGAAAGATATATCACCCTCCCTTCCAGTAAGTTTCTCTATTGAATTTTGTTTAATTAATTAACTAAATTAGCACATAACTGGGGTCTGCTCTGCCTGGCTGGAGAGTAGCCTGGGCAGGCCAGCAGCACGAGAGAGAAAAGGACATGATTCTGTGTGGGTGAGGGGGATCTGTTCTTGGCATGGAAGCAGCTTGGAGGTTCCTGGTGGCAAGATGAGAGATGGAGCAAAAGTGAGGCACCCAGCAGGAGAATGGATACTCTGAAGGAGCGGGCCCACTGTCATGGTTTTATGATTTTTGGTACTAGTATTCCACATCATAACATCATGTGGTGTATTAAGAGTTAAAGAGTCAGTGCTCCAGCTCCGTGGATCATCAATAGTTCCAGATATACCTGTCTCAGAAGAGAAGAAGAACTCCATTCCCCAGAGGACTTTGCGATGCTTTGCGTTCTTACGTGTTTACGCTCAGAGGGAAAAATAAAAACTGTCTGCGGTCACGGGACACTCCTTTTCCTTTGGGATCGACTCAGCAGTGGGTGCTCGCTGCCATCTGCCTTCAGCGTTAGTGTAAGGCCTTCGGTTTATCGGACACTCTCTCTTGCTCATTTTATTTGATTTATTAGCTTTAATTCCAATTATATTGTATTATATTGTGTTATTTTACTTTCTGATATCTTATTTAGTAAATTAGCTTTCCTCCTCAGATTGTTGCTGCTGTTTTGTTTCTAGGCCCATCTCCCTTTTCCCTTTCCCCCTTCCCCTTTCCTGGGGTGTGGGTCTGTGGGTCCACTGCACCAATTGTCGTGGAACTGGGCCGACCTGCCCGTAAACTGTTGACATTTTTTGGTGCCCAATGTGGGGCAACGACCAGCTACCTGCCAGGCAGAGACATATTTTTGGAGTGAATCTCAGTCTCTTGTTAGTAAGCAAGTTTATCTGTACTGCAGGTGCTATATGGCAAAACACGACCTTGAAGTCTGGGAGAACTGCCAGTTGTTCTGGGATATTTGTAAACTTTTTTGGGCGCTGCCAGCTTATTTTAGAAAAGAAAAAAATGCTTTCTCTTTTTAAACTGCTCTTAAAGGGACTGCATTTCGTTGTTTTTTTTCCTTTTAATGCTCAGAATGTACTGGGACTTTTTCCCTGAGTACCTGCAAGATCCTAAGCACTTAAGCAGATATTTGAGACAGGGATGTTGCGGCTCAGACAGATCTGAGGAGGCCCAAATTATTTGGGGTCTGGCTTATGCCAATTGGACCTTATTCAGTACTATCCAAGAGAGGCACAGAGTTTCTGAAATAGAGTGAGAGAGTCTCCGAGCCAAAAGGGACAGTCTTTTAGCTGACAAACAGATTCTCCAGTCCAATTTAGACAGCCTCCAGTCCAATCGAGATACTCTGCAATCCAACACGGACACCATCCAGACTGAGCAAGACGCCTTCCTGTTTGAGAAAGATGCCCTCCAGACCAAAAGAGATGCCCTCCAAACTGAGCGAGATGCCCTCCAGTCAGAACTCAACAACCCTCAGCCTCAACAAGATGGTCTCCAATCTGAGCAAGATGCCCTCCAACCTGAAAGAGACACCCTCCAGCCTGAGCGAGACATCCTCCTTCAGAACTGAGCGAGGTACCTACCAGCCACAATAGCCCCTGCCCCCCAGCCAGGTGAGGGAAAGGGATAATAGAGTGTATTGGACTGTGTGGATTTGATGGCCTGGCACATCAGAACCACAAAAATATAAGGCATTGGTGGACACTGGTGCACAGTGCACTCGAATGCCCTCAAGTCACCAAGGGACAGAATTGATCTATATTTCTGGGGTGACTGGGGATTCCCAAGAGTTAACCATGTTGGAGGCTGAAATAAGCCTCACTGATAAAGACTGGCAAAAACATCCCATTGTGACTGGCCCAGGGGCTCCATGTATACTTGGTATTGATTACCTCAATAGAGGATATTTTAAGAATCCCAAAGGGTATTGATGGGCTTTTGGAATAGCTGCTGTGGATGCAGACAACCATTAAGCAGCTGTCTGCTGTGCCTGGCCTATCAGAAGATCCGTCTGTTGTGGGGTTGCTACAAGTGGAGGAGCAACAGGTACCAACTGCTACTAAAATGGTACACAGACGGCAGTACCACACTAACAGGGATTCCTTGCTCCCCATTCATAACCTGATTCGTCAGCTAGAGAGACAGGGAGTGATCAGCAAAACTCACTCACTGTTTAACAGCCCCATAGGGCGGTGTGTAAAGCCAGTGGAGAATGGAGGCTGACGGTAGATTACTGAGGCCTGAATGAAGTCGCACCCCCACTGAGTGCTGCTGTGCCAGACATGCTTCAACTCCAGTACGAACTGGAGTCAAAAGCAGCCAAGTGGTATGCCACCACTGACATTGCTAATGCCTTCTTTTCAATTCCTCTGGCCACAGAATGCAGGCCGCAGTTTGCCTTCACCTGGAGGGGTGTCCAGTACACCTGGAACCATTTGCCCCAGGGGTGGAAGCACAGCCCAACCATCTGCCATGGGTCGGTCCAAACTGCATTGGAACAGGGTGGTGCTCCTGAGCACTTACAATACACTGATGATATCATTGTGTGGGGCAATACAGCAGGGGAAGTTTTTGAGAAAGGAGAGAGAATAATCCAGATCCTCCTGCAAGCTGGCTTTGCTATTAAGTGAAACAAAGTGAAAGGGCCTGCACAGGAAATTCAGATCCTAGGTATAAAGTGGCAAGATGGACGTTGCCACATCCCTAAAGATATGATTAACAAAATTACTGCCATGTCTCCACCCACCAGTAAGACAGAAACCCAAGCTTTTCTGGGTGTAGTGGGCTTTTGGAGAATGCATGTTCCAAACCACAGTCTCATTGTGAGCCCTCTCTATCAGGTGACGCGGAAGAGGAATGATTTTGTGTGGGGCCCTGAGCAGCAGCAGGCTTTTGAGCAAATTAAGCAGGAGATAGCCCGTGCCGTGGCCTTGGGGCCAGTGCAGATGGGACAGGATGTAAAGAACATCTTCTACACTGCTGTTGGAAAGGAAGGTCCCACTTGGAGTTTGTGGCAAAAATCTCCTGGAGAGACCCGAGGCCGACCCCTCAGATTCTGAAGTCGGGCGTACAGGGGATCTGAGGACCGCTACACTCCAACTGAGAAGGAGATCTTAGCCACATATGAGGGGGTTCGAGCTGCTTCCAAAGTAATCGGTACTGAAACACAGCTCCTTCTGGCACCTCGACTGCCAGTGCTGAATTGGATGTTCAAAGGAAAGGTTCCCTCCACCCATCATGCTACTGATGCCACCTGGAGTAAGTGGATTGCGCTGATTACACAGCAAGCTCGGATGGGGAACCTCAGTCATCCAGGAATCCTAGAAGTGATCATAGACTGGCCTGAAGGTAAAAAGTTTGGAACAACACCAGCAGAGGAGGTACCATGTGCTAAAGAGGCCCCACCATATAATGAACTACCAGAAGATGAAAAGAGATATGCCCTGTTCACAGATGGATCCTGTCGCATTGTGGGTAAGCACTACAGATGGAAATCTGCTGTGTGGAGCCCCACACGACGAGTTGCAGAGGCCACTGAAGGAAAATCAGAATCAAGTCAATTTGCAGAGGTAAAGGCTGTCCAGCTGGCCTTAGATATTGCTGAACGAGAGAGGTAGCCAGTGCTTTATCTTTACACTGACTCATGGATGGTGTCAAATGCTTTATGGGGGTGGTTACAGCAATGGGAACAAAATGGTTGGCAATGGAGGGGTAAACCTATTTGGGCTGCTGAACTGTGGAGACATTGCTGCCCAAATAAAGAATATGGTTGTAAAGGTGCGCCATGAAGATGCTCATGTTCTTAAGAGTCGGGCAACTGAAGAACAACAAAATAACCATCAGGTAGATCGAGCTGCCAAAGTTAAGGTGGCTCAAGTAGACATGGACTGGCAACACAAGAGTGAATTATTTTTAGCTTGATGGGCCCATGAGACCTTGGGCCATCAAGGAAGAGATGCAACATATAAATGCGCTAGAGACTGAGGGGTGGACTTGACTATGGATGCTATTGCACAGGTTATCCATGACTGTGATACATGTGCAGCAATTAAACAAGCCAAGTGGATGAAACCTCTTTGGGGGGAAGGTCAACAGCAAATGTATAAATATGGACAGGTGTGGCAGGTTGATTCTATCACCTTGCCACGATCTCGCAATGGTAAGCGTTATGTGCTCACCATGGTGGAGGCAACCACTGGGTGGCTTGAAACATATGCAGTACCCCATGCTACCGCCCGAAATACCATCTTAGGTCTTGAGAAACAAGTCCTATGGCGACATGGCACTTCAGAAAGAACTGAGTCAGATAAGGGGACTCATTTCAAACATTCTCTTGTAAATACTTGGGCCAAAGATCATGGCATTGAATGGATTTATCATATCCCCTGTCATGCACCAGCTTCTGGTAAAATTGAAAGATACAGTGGGTTGCTAAAAACTATGTTGAAAGCAATGAGTGGTGGAACATTGAAGCACTGGCAGAAGCATTTAGCAGAAGCCACCTGGTTGGTCAACACTCAAGGATCCATCAATCGCGATGGTCCTGCCCAATCCAGATCTCTACCTACTGTAGAGGGAGATAAGGTCCCTGTAGTACATGTAAAGAACATGTTGGGAAAAGCAGTTTGGGTCCTTCCAGCTTCCAGAAAGAGAAAACCTCTCCGTGGAACTGTCTTTGCTCAAGAACCTGGGTCCACTTGGTGGGTGATGCAGAAGAATGGAGATGTTCAGTGTGTACCACAAGGGAATTTGATGTTGGGGGAGTGCAGTCGGTAATTCCATGTATATTCCATATATACTTGTATATATGGTGTGTGTGTGTATCTAATGTATTTTAATCATTGTCCATATATAGATATATCAAGCATGATGTAGTGATATGGAATAAGGGGTGTCATGGTTTTATGATTTTTGGTACTAGTATTCCACATCACAACATCATGTGGTGTATTAAGGGTTCAAGAGCTAATGCTCCAGCTCCGTGGATCGTTAATAGTTATGGGTATACCTGTCTCAGAAGAGAAGAACTACATTCCCCAGAGGACTTTGTGATGCTTTGCATTTTTACGTGTTTACGCTCAGAGGGAAAGATAAAAACTGTCTGCAGTCACGGGACACTCTCTCTTTCCTTTGGGATCCACTCAGCAGTGGGTGCTCGCTGCTGTCTCACCTTCAGCGTTAGCATAAGGCCTTCGGTTTATCGGACACTCTCTTTTGCTCATTTTATTTGATTTATTAGCTTAAATTCCAATTATATTGTATTATATTGTGTTATTTTGCTTTCCGATATCTTATTTAGTAAATTAGCTTTCCTCCTCAGATCGTTGCTGCTGTTTTGTTTCTAGGCCCATCTCCCTTTTCCCTTTCCCCCTTCCCCTTTCCTGGGGCGTGGGTCTGCAGGTCCCCCACACCAATCATCGTGGAACTGGGCCGACCTGCCCATAAACCATTGACACCCACCCTTCAGAGGCATCCACAACAGAGAGATCTGCAGTACTGAGGCATCTCCCAGGCAGTAGCTGCTGGGCAATGACAGGGCATACAGGGGAAGTTGCCCTGTCTTCATGTCCATGCAGGTACCCAGCAGGTAGCACAAGGGAGGAAGATAGGTCTGGTGTGGTGTGGTGTGGCAGTCCAAGAGGTGCTGTCATACTGAGGACGAGGAACTTATATAATACACTTTACTCACAGATGAGCACAAATTTGACCTAGCTGTGCTCCTGAAATCTGGCTAGGAGACTCACATAATTGAAGTGCTAAAATCAGCAGAAGTTGATGTCAACAGCTCTAGGGATGGATGAGGTGCAAAGAGGGACACAGAATGTCATGGTGCTGGTAAAGGGCAAGGTCAACATTCTGAGTCATACCTACCTGTAAAGTACATGATAACAAATGCTCTATGTCCTAGCGGAAAAAAAGCAGGACATGGCAAACATACGGAGCCTTTCACAAACCATCGGCTCATCTTGGTGTGCCTGCCTGTTCTTTATGATATGGATGGAAAAGAACTTCCCTTGCTATGAGGAACTTAACTTAAGTGACCTGTGCAGAGAACTGCATGACTCCCAAGGAGTTTTATATTTATATATTTATATATATTTATATATTTAACAAATGAGAGCGATTGACCATTACAAGGACTGTACTCCACTGAGTGCAGCAGTGCATTTTCCATCATGGGCAGCTCAAGTTACCTGGAAGGTTTTTTGCCAAAATGTATAGTTCAAACACAGTTCTCAGACCTGAAGGATAGATGATTTCAGGGATTTTTACCTCAGCTGCTATTAGCTTTCCAAAAGAGGCTGCATTTCTGGATTAGGGGACTGCAACAAATGTGGGAGTTACAGGAGTGCAGGGCCTCTGATTTCATGCCTGATGTATTCCAGGAGACAAACCAGATTTAAGATTTTTTTTTCTTAAATGAAAATTATTACATATGCAGAACAGCATCAAATGGACTAGTCATCCTGGTACTACTTAGTCTTTCGGCTAGAAGGGGACAAATGCCAGACCCTCTAACTGGCCAGGAAAGGCAGTGGGAAACTACTGTTCCAGCTTTGTGCTGTGGAGGAGTTTGGGATCTCAGACTCAGTGGTTCCAATTTCTCCCAGTCTGCAGAAACACTCATTCCTGGGTTCTGTGGGAGAGGACAAAGCCATCCCATAGGTGTCCTCTGGGAGTATGAAGTTTTGGGAGCCTCCCTTCTCCCAGGTGCTGCAAGATGTGAGTGACACACATGCACCTACAGCCAGCAGTGGCTCCTTGCTTGGAAACACAGAGAGCAGCATGGGAGGGCTGGAAAATGCAAAGATGCACGTACAGCTTGGCTCAGGGGGTGGGAGGAGATTACTCAGCCTTTAAGTCTCTCTTCTATGATCCTGGCACAAGTGACAGACATGCTGCAGCCCCAGGTGGCCATCTTACAGACAGCACCCCAGTGCCAGCAGGATGCTTGCAGCATCCCTTCACCTTTCTCATGCAGTGAATACTTTCCTCTGGCAGTTTCTACCAGACTCTTCTCTCCCCTAAATCCTGAGCTGAATCCAAGAGAAAGAGTGTCCCACCCCATGATAAAGCATTACTGAGAGCTCTGGCAATCAGACATCACCTCTTGCAATAAATCCATGTTCCTTCCCAGCCACCTCTGGACTGACATCAAAGGAAAGTGTGAGTGCTGCCAGAGGAAAGACCAGGCACGCAGGAAAAAGGAACAACCAGGAAGATGGTGCACTGGCACCACATTTTTTCAGAGGTTCCAAGAACTGCCTTTTCCCTCATGTGGGCAGAGACATTCTCCCCATCTGTTTCAACCTTCTTTAGTTTCCTTTTGAAACTTTCCTATGTCTTGTGGCAGTGAGAGCCAAGGGTAAATCTCACTTGTGAAAAAAAGACTCTGCCTTGTCCCATATCAGAACAAGATTAACTAAAGCAGCAGAGTTTGGGACACGCTCTTTTTCTCAGATCTCAGCACGATGAGTTCCCTTTCATTTCTCCACATGTGAATGTTCTAGATCAGGTCACAGTTCTGCTGCCTCCTGTCACTTTGTGGTGCTGGGCCACGGTGCTGGGCACTATTTCCACAGCACTGCCCATGCTTCCCTCCTCCCCCCCCCGGCCCTGTCTTGAGAGTACTGCTACAGTTCTAAAAGACACTACCAGCTCTGACTGCATTTCAGTGGCTGTGTCGCCTCTGCCCCGGCCTAACATCCTGCAACCACTGCTCCCAAGAAACACGATGCTCAGAGACAGAATTTGATTCCAAGAAGTAATGACACGTTGGGTGAAGGGAATGAATCATGCATGGCCAAGTGCTGCAGGATCATTCCCTTACCACCTCCATCTCCAGCTAAGCCACAGCCCTGTGTCCAAGCATGTCCTGCTGGCAGTGTGCACATGGCTGTGTAGGATCCAGCCACAGATGGTATAACGCAGTCTCAGGAAAGCTGTGGAAAAGAAAACTGGAGCGGAAGTGAGATGTATGCTCCCTGTCAGGAAGAACAGAATCCCTCGAGGTGTGTGTGGCACTGCTGCCTGGCATAGGGCAGGGTCTGCCTGGCACACAGGCTCCATGGAGTGCAAGGTGTCCACATCGGCTCTGAGCATGGAAGGGCAAACCACAGACAAACATCTCCCAGAGACTGGGCCAGGGGAACTGTGCACGCACAAATTATTTGATTTCCAGCTAAATTTAGGGAAAATGTGCTTCTTTCAGGTTCTCCTACCATTATACTTAGGTTTTCTAAAGCAACTGGCACCAGAAAAGTATTTTGAGATCCACCCCTTGTTCACCCAGGGTTTGGAGCTTCCACAGGACACAAATTATCCCCACAGACTGCCCATCCCCACTGCACAGTCCCTTACATGGGCGCACAGCAGTGCCCTCAGCTGTCACATTTTTTACTCTGTGGATCGTGAGTGTGGTTTCCCCTGTGCTCACAGTCAGAAGTGGTGTGCATGGGTGCTGATGGCTATCAGCTTCTCAGCCTTGGCTTCCATGCAAATATGCAGGTGCTACTTCTGCACCTCATCTCTGTGTCACTGTGCTCCTGAGACCACCCTCCATTGTATTCAACATCTCACTGTCTGGGTTGGGTGCTGCCAGCTCTGAGCCAGAGGTTTTGCTGTTGCTATAGCTTGGTTAAAGGAGATATATGCCAACTTCAGCCTGCAGTTTCTTTGGGGGCCTTTCCCCTCCTGTCTCTCACTCCCACCCGCTCTTGGGGATGGCCACTCGCCCACCCCCCATGAGTCACCCACAAGTCTCTGCTTCCTTTTGCAGGGCCCTGGAAACAGAGCCCTAATCACAGGGCACAGCTAGCGGAAGCAAGCTTATTATTTACAAGTCTAATTAATCATGCCTCTCCCTCCCTTTCTTATGGGAACAGTCATCCTAAAGATAGCAGATTATAAAAGCATTAGTGGCAACTGCTGTACTGGTTTGGGGTACAGGAGATTGTGCATAGGCTGTAGGCTTTGATTGTGAGCCACCTGAAACACAAGGGTTAAGAGTACCCCAAAGCCTAATTGCCACTTATTTTCCCCCTTCCCAAGCATGCCTCCCCTCTGCTGCTGGCTGAGGCTGCTGGCTGCATCAGGGAGCAGATGGAGCCCATGGCCCCCAGTGCTAAGCCAGACATGCTGTGAAGCCCTTTGGTCGTGTTCCAGGCAGCTGCTGCTTCCTTGCATGCTGAGACCCCATGGCAGCATCCCTCTGCTTGCATACAGACTGCAGTGTGGGAGCACAGTTATTCTCATCAGGGGACTCCTGCACACCCAGCCCGGGAGAGATGTAGATGCCTGTGTGGTACCCCATAGTCTCCACGTAAGCAAGCAGGTCTTGGGGCCCCAGCGATCCCACAGTCCAGCCTCCTGTGCCACACAGACAAAAACATTTGTGTGCAAAGCCAGAGGGAAGAAAACATGTCAAGGTGCATTTCATTATGCAAAGGTTCGGAAAAACAGGACATCCTGTACCAACTGGAGCCACTGGTTCTGAAGGGAGTGCTGCTGAGCTCTTCTGTGGCACAGAGACAAACCTTGTTAAGTGCCCAAACCATCACCTTCACTTAAACCTTTACCAGAACTCAGAGGAAACTGAGTCTCAGGACAGGGAAGGTTGGTCACAGAGTCAGAGAAAGAATCCACTTCTGAGCTCTGCCAGCTCACTGAGGACACAGCTGCAGGGGATGTAGTGCTGAATGCCCCAAGCACTGCAGCGAGTGCAGAGCTGCCCTTTGTGCTCCTGTGCTCACCACATCCCCACTTTTCCAGGCTTTGAGATCTCCATGGCTGTGAACAGCCTGCCTTTCCCTGGGGATACCCAGACTGAGGATCAGGAGGAAGCCAAGGCAAGGGCACTGGGACAACAACCCCAAGATGACCCCAGCCAGCCTCAGGCCTGGTCACGTTGATCAGGGTCTGTAATGGAGGGAGATGAGGTCCAACGTCTGAAGTCAGGCTGGAGAAGGAGCCCTGTATGGATGAACGAGCCCCATAGCTTCTGCAGGCTGCTGCAATAATTAATTATTGCTTTGGAGAGGAAAGAAAATGAGCAGGAGGTCAATTTTTGATTTCCCAGCTGCGTATAACCAGTTTCTAGCAAGAAGCTTGAAAATAAATCTCCATCAGCCTAGTTACCACTTAATTAACATCACTAGCTGCAATATGTATTCCCACACAAAACACAAAATTGTAGCTCATCAGCTATTGATGTACAGCCAGATGGAGGCAGGACTAGGGCATGACAACTGGGAGTCCTCTAGCCTGAAATTTCAGCCCAACATGCTGGACTTACAGTTCTGTGATTCAGCATCCATGTGATTCCATGACTTGTTCACCTCAGGCAGGAAAACTCCGACTCATCTTTCCCTGAAGTGCACTGGGGTGAAGGTGTCTGCTGTGCTCCTCAGAGCTGGATGCTTTGGGAGGCTGTTTGCATGAAAGACCGAGAGAAATTTGGTGAAACAAGTATAGTCTGCCTCCTTTTTGCATATTTTGGAATAAATAAAAAAATGGGGCCATGTAGATGAAATTCACTCCTGCGTTGCCACTGAGCACAAGAACATTTCATTCTTTCCACAATGCTATCATGCTCAATTGTCCACAAGGAAGCGTGGTGCTAGTAAGTGAAGGGCACTGGCCACCACAGAAAGAGATGTTGGTAAAAATGACAATAAACATCCTGGACTTGTCATGGAAAGCAGCCACTGATTCTAAAATCAGAGACCAAAATAAGATTCCAAAATAAGACCCAACTTTCAGCAACTGAAGTCCCAGTACCCACTTGTCCTGGTTTTGGCTGGCACAGAGTTAATTTTCTTTCTAGAGACTCATAGGATGTGGTGTGTTGCACTTTTGATGAAAATAATGTTGATAACACAGAGATGTTCTAGTTACACTGAGTCAAGGACGTTTCAGCTTCTCACGTTGCCCTGTCATGAGGAAGCTGGAGGTGCACAAGAAGCCGAAAGCAGATAGAGCCAGGACAGCTGACCCAAACTGGACAAAGGGATATCCTGTACCCTTATGGAATCATGCTAAATAAAACTGAGGGAAAGAAAGAAAAGGGAGTGATGGGGTTGTCTTCCTGAGAAATCATTACAAGTGATGAGCCCTGCTTTCCTGGAAATGGCTGAACACCTGCCTGCTGATGGAAGTAGGGAACAAATTCCTTGTTTTTCTTTTCCTGTGCATGTGGTTTTTACTCTACCTTGTACTTCTCTATCTCAACTCCTGAGGAATTTGTTCCCATCACACTTTTTCATTTCCATTCTCTCCCCCCTTTTCCCTAAGGAGAGCAAGCAAGCAGCTGCACGGCGCTGAGTTGCCTGCTGATGTCAAACCACACCCCCAATGAACGCAGGATGGCAGAGCAGGGCAACAGCACACGGCTGGACTGCAATCCCCCCCACCAGCTCAAGGCACAGTTTGTGCCCAGTGGCCAGATGATGGGGCTGCGGGACACAGCTCACCGTCTGGACCCCACTGGGACCTGCATGCATCCATGCAAGTTCCCTGGGCAGAACTGAGATAGAAAGATGGAGCTGCGGTTGGTGAGGTGTTCACAGCAGCTGCTGATCTTGGGAACAGCACTTAGCTTACCATTCCCCTAGTCTCTTCGCCAGGTGTTTGGGGCTTGGACTTCTAACCAGGGTCCTCATGATCTTTGCACTCCTTTAATTCCTTTTTTCCATTGCTCAGCTGCTGTTTTGGGCAGAGGGAACAACAGACTTGTAAGGGAGCTGAACCCTGGTGCTTTCTCCAGCTGTCCACCTTTGCTTCTTTTATTCACTCCTCACTGCTGATGCCTGCTCACAGACTCTTCACCCTGATTTGCAATAGAAGGCAACACTACCCCACCCGGTGACCTACCAAAGGAAGAATGCATCAGCTGTTAGCATCAGCCCGAGTGAAAAAAGGGAAGACAAGATGAAGGAATCCATTTGCACTCCTATCATTGTCCTGCTTGGCACTTACCTTCAAAGCACTGTACAAACATTAACTAATTAATCCTCCTAAAATTCTTGGGAGGAAGGGACATATTAACATGACTCTTATTTTAGATGTCTGATAAACATGAAGGATGGGCCAAGAGATACTAGACAGGCAAAATGGGCAGGTCACACCAGCTACTCCACTCTTCCTGCTGAATGTTGCAGGCTTCGTGAGTCAGTGGAGATGTGTTCCAGGCAATGAGCTGGAGTGCTCACACATTGAAAGGTGGACAGAGAGTGGAGGAGCTGGAGTAGAGGGCAGAACAAGCAGTGTTGCAGAACTACATAAGAGAGTAATCCTGAAGCAGAGAGGAAGAAGAAGATGAGCTTTGTTGTCCGCACAGACAGACTGCCATAAAGGCACATTCTGGAAGATGGAGAACTTAGCAGCTCCTCTGTGAGAAGGGAGAATCACAGAATCAAAGGGGTTGGAAGGGACTTCTGGAGCTCTCCAGTCCCATCTCCCTAAAGCAAATTTCCCAGAGCAGGTCGCACAGAAAAGCATACAGGTGGGTTTGGATATCTCCAGAGAAGGAGCCTCCAGCACCTCTCTGCATAGCCTGTGCTGGGGCTTGGGAACCTTCACCCTGCTGGCCACGCTCTTTCTAATGTACCGTTGGCCTTCTTGGCCACAAGAGCACACTGCTGGCTCATGGCCAAGCTCTTATCTGCAGGACACAAGGGCCTTCTCCTCAGAGCTCCTTTGCAGCTGCTCAGCCCCCAGCCTGTACTGGTACACGTGGTTATTCCTCCCCTGATGCAGGACTGTACACTTGCCCTTGTAGAACCTCATCAGGTTCCTCCCCGCCCAACTCTCAGTCCGTCCAGTCCTCACTGAATGGCAGCACAGCCCTCCGGTGTGTCAGCCACTCCTCCCAGCTCTGTATCATCAGCAAACTTGCTGAGCATGGACTCCATCCCTTTGTCCAGGTCACTGATGAAGAAGCTGAACAAAATCAGACCCAGCACCCCAGCACTGACCACTGGTGAACACTGGTTGTTACAGCTTCCAACCAGACTGCCACTGATCACAGCCCTCTGAGCTCTGCCAGCCAGCTCAGCCAGCCAGCCTGCCTCGCTAACAGCTCATCATGCTTATTAGCTTCATTATGAACATGAAGAAGGGATTGCAGGAGCACATTCAAGGGATGTTCCCAAGAGCTGACCTGGAGTAGAGCACACTGGGAAGCCAGCAGGCTCTGCCAGACACTGCAAGTTGATGCTTTGTCACTACAAGCCCTTCCCTCCACAGTGTGCACTGCCTGATCTTCAAAGATAACCATCTCCAGAGATGTCCTCCCTTTCCCATAAAAACACTATCCCAAAATTCCTCTAGCAAAGCAGACGGTGTTTGCTGAAGAGCACAAGGCTAGCACTACACTGCAGTGGGTGCAGTGGCCCTTTTGGCTGTGTGCTGGGAAGGACTCTGGGGAGCTTCCTGCACAGGGTCTGGCACCCCTAGGGGCTTTTCCCACAGTTGGGTCAAAAGGTCATGGACACATCTGCAAACTGGGAAAAAGTAATGCTGAGCTCAGTAGCACAATTTTTTTTTTTCCCAATAAGTTGGAAAGTAAAAAATAAAAAAAAGTTTAATTTGGGATGAAGTAAAGGTTTTCACTTCTAGCTTTGAAGAAATTTTATAAATACCGTAACATCAGACTAAAATGAAAGGAAACTGGCAGTGCTGCTGAGGCATCAGGGAGGAAAGTATTGACAAAAAGCTTTTGGCTTTCAAACAACAGTGGGTATTGACCTGCTCAGTGTGGCAAGTGAACTCCTCGAATGGTCTTAAAAATAGAGTCTTGTTTTTGTATTCCCACTTTAAAAAAAAATTGCTGAAAAATTCCACTTCTCCCATCTCTCCTGCTGGCATCACACACAGGCATCCTCCAGTCCCTCCTGAATGGTGTGGTGCAGTGAGGCCTTGCAGGCCTGCAGGCTGGCGCTGGGTTTCACGTTCAGAAAAAGAGATGTCGCGTTGCTTCCCCAGTCCAGCAGCAAGCATTGGAGAGGTGACAAGGCTGGGAAGCATGGGCCGAGTCTCAGATTTCTGCTTTGCTTATCATGGGGAGCCTGCCTCAAACCCTCTCTGTGCCTGATGAAAGCTCAATAGAAAATCACAGTCCTTTCAGTCTCTTCTGTCACGTATGGCTTCACGTGAACTCCCTCATGCCATCAGCACTGCCTCTTCTGCCATTTTGTAACAAACATCCTAATTACAGCACAATAGTTCTAATTGCAATTACCTCTCCTTATTGCTGCCATTTATTCCTGCTGAAGCTGGATCATCTTGGCACTATGAATTAATGAAGCAACAACACAACAAGGCCTCAGTGTTCAAGGGAAAATGGCACAACACCCTGCAGCCCCTCCCAGAGGGCAGCAGGTCAGCTGCTGCCACGCTTTCTGCCTCAGGAGGACTCATGCTGCCAAGGGCACTCTCATACTTGTGTATCTTACAGCCTGACCCCATTCCTGGCAAGAGTTTCTCTTCTTGCCCAGCAGAGGCGGTGCTCATCTCGCATCTTCAGAGCCAGAGGATTCAACGTCCTTGGAATTTATCCTAACGAAGTGCAGCTGTGGCTATTGCATACTTGCCTGTTGTGCTAGGAGCTCCACAAGTTCTTCTCAGCCTCAGAGACTTCAAGGAGAAGAGGGACCATTTCTGCTCCCATAATGGATCCCATGGGAGGATGCCACCTGCCCACACTTGTGACAAGCCCACAGCCTGCGCTGGCCCAGGATGTTATCTGAGGAACCCACTGTACTTGAAGCTGTGACCATGCCTAGTTTCCCTTCTAACCCCCACCCTCTGGCAGTCGCCTCTGTAACACTCTGCAAAACTGCGTGGACCAAATACCTTGGCTGCGTTCTTATAACTTGTGATGACATGACTTATTCTGCCTGGAACAAAATATATTGATAAAATACCTTAGCCCTTGTTTTGGAAGGCATCTTATGTCTCAAATTCCTTAATGTCCTATCTGAAACATGGAGCTCCAAAACAAATTCAGCTCCTCTCACAGAGATTTTAAAGAGCCTAATAAAGGAAGGGAATCATTTCTCCATTTCCATTACACTTCACAGAGGAGGGATACAAGCAGTCCCTAGGTATAACAGCCCTGTTCCCTCTGCAAGGAGTTGCAGCACCCCCTTTCAGTGCTCACTTGTGCCTCTGTATGACTTTGCAACTTGAAAACCTCCAAACATTGCACCATTTCTTTTGACCTTTAGCTGAATTCTTTCTTTTCTACAGTTAACCCTATAATGCATCAGTAGACACTGCTGCATCTCCTTTCAGCAGCATAAACAAGCCTGGCATCCTTGGGATCTGTAGGTTCACTCAACTCTCGTAGAATTGGCCTCACTGTGAGTTGGTGTTCAATACTTCCTCTACATTGACCCCTGAGTCCTTTCCAGTATCACTGCATGCTAGAATCCCACTCCTTGGTGTGATCTGTACTCAATACTCCTTGCAGCCAGCTGTTAGAAAGGATACTGACTGCAATGAAACCTCCATGCCAAACGATACATGTTTATCTGTAGAACCATGCTGCGTTTGCCATTGGAGCTGGTGTGGGATGGACTTCTCCAAGCTTACAATTTCAGGGAATCCTGAGGGGTCCAGGATACCCAAGTCAAGCCAAGGCCTTGGATTTCATAGGGGATGTGTTCAGTTGGACTATTCCACTTGCACCATGGAGAGAGTTTTCTGCTCTGCCTAAAATTATAGCTACTATTTTTTTAAACATGGAAGCATACAAAGGCCAAAAGCAGAGATTAGAGGATTTTTCCAATTTGTCTGCCCACAGGTCCGGAAAGACATGGTCCATTTGCATAAGATCTTACAATCACTTCACAGAATTTTTCTGGAGATGGCTATGTCTAGTTCTGGGAGGTTTGCTTGGATAAGGCAGGAAAAAACCTACTTCACAACAGCTTTTGAAGAAGTCCTGGGCCCATCTCACACAGATACGAGCGCACTCGGTAGAAAAATGTTCTCTTTTTCTGGTTCTTCTGCATATACAGATGGATTCCAGTACATTCAGTTCCTGTTCCTGTTCCTTCAGGAGGTCCTGCACCAATCACACTCTAATTCAAGGTGTCAGGTCAGCTGCCAGCAGCCCAGAGATAGCTTGCTATTTCTTCTACTATCTATTCTATAATATCCCCTCCTGTGGGATGGATCTCAGCCCCGAATGCCTCCAGCCCTGCCCTGAGAGCTCTGTTCCATCAGGAGACTGCAAATGCTGAGCAGCTGAGAGGACTGTAGGCATGGGATCTCAATGCCTTGTCTCACCTATACCTCAGCTGAGCCAGTGACTGAGCTGAGCTCTTCTTCACTCAGAGAGGCAGAGGAGGAAAAAGGGAAGGAAGTAACCCCTATGGGATGGGACAGATTGCCCTCACCATGCCAAGCTGACTTGCTCTCCTTGCTACAGGCAGAGCTGACCCAAAGTTTGAAGACCAAAGCAATGCGTCAGAAGGACCATGCCCACCTGGGACAGGTAGAGAGCCTGAAGAAATCTGAGTGGTCCTGGCAGGCACAGGGGTTGGAAATATCCAGATGGAGATCTCCAGATTGGATAGCTGGCCCAAATGCAGTTTGGGGGTAGCACCCAAACCTCTGAGAGGAAACTCCCCATGGCCGGTGTACCAGGGCTCTAGGAGCTTGGTGTTTGATCAGTGTCAGAACTGGGAAAGGAATCTGCAGGCCACAATGAAAGGTAAGGCCTGTTGCCTGTAAAGCAATGGTACGAAGCATCAACAGTCAGCATCCTCCTGGTAGGAATACACGTCAGTTAAGCAACGAACCCAGAGCAATGCTGAGTAGTTGCTAGTGTTCACTTACTGCTTGCTTGCACTGCCTGTTCTTGACTGCTCAGTTCCCTTTGCATGTAGTGAGGGGGAGAGAAAAGGGACTGAGCAGACTGAGAGCTCCTAGCCCCCAGAGCTCTGCCTGAGCTGCCAAGTACCTGCGGCAGTCTGCTGTGACTGCATGCCTTCCCTCACCACCTGCCCTCCTGCACACGGATCACCCCCAGCTACGCTTTCTACCCATGACCTCTGCATCTGTACTCTCTGGCTGAGATAATCCAAGCACTTTATGTGCACACCATGTTCATATGTAGAAATAAAACAAAACAAAACAAAACATTTCTGGCCATAATGTCCACCACAGGAGACTGCATGCTAGCTGCCTCAGAGGCACATCATCTGCCTGTTACTGCAAGCTGCAGTGCTGCTTGCAGCTCCCTGTGCTCATTCAGCTGGCTGCAGCATGAGATGGGGCAGTGCCTGCCTTAAGCCTGCACCCTATGGGGACACTGTGAATACACAGTGCCCTGCAGGCACAGCAGTTCTGTTGGGGTTGGAGCAAGCGGAGTGGCAGTGGCAGAAAAGATGGGAACCACTCTCACTGAATGTGGAGGCACCCTCTATATTAAAATTTTGGAATGATGCTGTAGGGCTACATTGTGTATCAGTGCAAGCAGCAGCAGAACTCTGTCATTTGTGTGAGACTTGTGCTCTGCAGAGGGACACAAAATTCCTCCCAACAGCACTGAAGGGTTTGCTGAGCTGTGCATAAGAGTTATTGTTTCCCCACCATCACCATGCTACAACCCAGCACTTCAACTTTAGTCATACCCTTGTGCCCTTTCCTTACTCCTCATGAGCAGAATGGCCTCAGTTCAAGAGATGCCCCTGCCTGAGGTCAGTGGTGTGAATGGGACGTGCACAGGGAGGGTTTTGGGGAGACACCAAAAGGCTGAATTTAAACTGCTACCATGGAGTGCTCCAGCCTGTGCTCAACATATTCAGCCATGACTAAAAGGAAGGAGAGGCAACTAAGCAAAGCACATTAAAATAGCCCAGCAGCAAAAAATGAATAACAAGGGCAGAGACAAATCACAGAGGTGTTCTCTGTGATTCACACAGTGAGAAAAATTAAATGGGCCAAGGTCCAATGATTTGAGTGCTGTCTACACCAGGGGAGCACCTGGGGTGGGTTCATCAGGCTGCATCAGACTGTGGACTCCCGTGTGCCTTGGGAACACCACAGCCCTGGGACAAGCACTGCCTCCCAGCCCCAAGTTCTCCAGCAGCAGGATGACCCATCCCACTGGCAGGTGGCTGGCATGCTTGGCAATGAGTGCCATGGGCCCCACTCTGTCCTGAGGCAGATGCAGTGTGGAGGGCAAGTGCAGCTTTCCCCATCGGGTACCACTGCAGCAGTGCCTGTTGGAAAGCTGTGACACACAACTGCAGATGTCCTGAAAGTCTCAAAAAGGACCACATCTGACATCGTTGCCCTTCAGCATTAAAAATCTCGTTCTCGGTCATTTTTTTCCTTGTTTCTGAGATACAAAACAAGGTAGGACAGGCAGGCAGCTGCACTGTACTGGTGTGCCCTGCAGACATCTGTGGGCAAGGCCAGCACAGTTAGCACCAGCTGGCTGCCCTCTGCAAGAGCATAACCTCTCCCCTTCCAACTCCCAGGGGTAAGGCCCTGTGAGAGCTGACAAGTCCTTGGAAGCTGCATCCTGCCAGGAGCATGGGCAGGCTGACACCACGGCTGTGCCAGAGGGCTTTCCTCCGCAAGGACTTTCCTTCACCACTGGGCAGCAGAGAACTGGCTGA
Source organism: Cyrtonyx montezumae (assembly GCF_038088225.1). Taxonomy (NCBI): domain Eukaryota; kingdom Metazoa; phylum Chordata; class Aves; order Galliformes; family Odontophoridae; genus Cyrtonyx; species Cyrtonyx montezumae. The sequence goes on along the minus strand of NW_027072100.1, from coordinate 715,064 downwards.
GCTGAAGCTCAGAGAGCGAAGGATTAAGAGGCAGGAGCGAAGCTCAGCTATCTGCCCCCAGACAGCTCCTTTTGGGCAGCTGGTCCTCAAACACTGTGACACTGATGGCTACAGTCCTGAGAACAGTTCCCCGAGCAGTCCAGAGGAAGGAAGCTCTTGCTGTGAAAATCAGGAAGGAGGGCAGGTAACCCCTGGACCTAGCCTGCCTCAGGAGCTGGGCGAGGTGACATCTCTCTGGGTGCCTGGGTGCACTCCCAGCTGTTGATCTGAGTTTGTAATGTCTAGATCTGAGCATCTTGCACCCTTCCAGGAGCTCGTGCCAGGACAATCTCCTCCACTCAGGCATATCTGCCCCTGTGCCTGGGGCCTCAGACTTACTTACCCCACTGACATCCCATTCTTTGGACAGAGCAGTTGAGCATGGTAATGCTTGAACCATGTTCCTGAAGGCCTGATAACAATCCCTCTGGGCCAGGACATCAGGCAGGTATTAAGTGAGGCTCTCAGCCAAACCAGAGAACAACTTCAGAAGAATTTAAGATTTACATATTTAATATTTATGGAGAGCCAAAAAGACGAACAGATGCTTGGTTCCAAAGAAACACAGACCAAACAAGACTGAAAGGGATTATCAGAAGCAATCCTTGGTCTACTGCAAGCAGGGAAGGGGCAATGCATGCCCTCTGAGACATGAAATCCTCATAGGAAAAGGAGATAATAAACAACTAACAAGGCCCTTTTGTCCAAACATTGCAGCAGACATGCTGAAAATCCCCCCAGCACCACATGCAGAACTGGGATTCACAGCTATTTGCTTCCAAAATCAATTCAAGCCCTGTGCCATCCCAGCACCTCCTTCCACCACTACTGCTAAAGCTCCTTGCATCTTTTCTCCAGAAAAAAAAAAAAAGCAGGAGTAGAAAAAATAGCAGTGAATGACTTTTTTTTGTTTTTTGCTTGCAAGTATTGCTTTGCAAAGCTAAGTCTGCTGCTGTTGCTGGCGGTGCTGGGGTGGCTTGCCACAGCATGCAGCCCGCCCAGCCAGGCTCCCAGCCTGCACCAGGCAGTCGCACCCCAGCTGCAGGAACCCCTCTCAACCACATCCCTCCCTGTCTGAAGGCAAGAGCCTCCAGGCTGCCAACACTGCAGTGCCTTTCTGTCACTTTGCACTTCTACAGGAAATTTCCAAAGCTTTTTCCCTGGTTCAGGTGGCAGCAGCCAATTTATTAATTCACAATCACAAGCAGAACCTGGCCAGTGTGCGCAAACTTCTCAGCTCACAGTATTCAGTGTGGACTTCAAGCACTGCCACGTCAGCCCTCAAGCCCACATGAAAACCCAGCTTGATTTTCTGTATTTTAAGTAACAAAGCCATGGTGTTTTTGATTGCAGTGGAATGACAGCATGCCAAATAGCCTGTAAAATCAGGGAGTAGCAGAAAGATCTCACTCAGCATATAGTATTTTCAAAATCATCAGTCTCTGCCTGTCTAGAAGGCCAAATGTGACACCTGAACATCTGACCTTGATTTTGCTGGTCTCTTACATATGGAGACATGAGTTGTTTCTTAATCACTTTAATACCCTTCTGGAGACCTTCTCTAAAGTCTGACAAAACCCAGGAAGCCTGGGGCCACCCACAGGATGACCAAGCGTGTCCATGTCAGAGAATGGAGCAATCCAGAACTCTGGACGCCAAGGTGCCTGCATGACAGATCTCTTGGGGAGCACGGCTCCCATGGGTACCAGGGAGCTTTGCACCTCTCATGCTAGGCACCCCCACAGGTCTCGGCCCAGCCGGATGTGAATGTGGGCAGCCCTTGCTGTCAGCAGCCCTCCTTCAGCTCACCTCCCCTTTGTGCACTGCATACATGCATGCCCACATGAAAGTTCATGTCCATGCTCCTCATGTCCTCTTCCAAATCCCAGGCACTGTCACTAGCAGCACCAGCAAAGTACAAGGCTAGGAGTGTCTGCACTGTCTCCCCTTCTGAGCACATATGTATTTCATGCATGCATGTATGCACATGCTGACATGTATACATACGTGTGAGCAAGCACAGGACAGCTACTAACACAACTCCCCAGCCTGCAACACAATGTGCTAGAGACACTGAAAGAACCCAAGAGAAGGAAAAGCAAAAAAGTGGGAGACAGATATGTTAGGTAAACCTTATGATTGCCTAGGTCACAGCTGCAAGCAGGGGAGAAACAGCACTGCACAACCAACCTTGGCAAGAATCTCCCCTCCACGTGTGCCAATGCACCCAGGAAGCTTGTAGTGATATGGGCTGCTTTGACAACCTCATTCATGCCAGCAGACTACTTTGCTAACATCGACATCAGTCCCCTGCAAGCATCATCTGTACCCTGATGTTGTGGTCTGCCCCAGTGTGCTGGTCTGGACAGCTTCTGTGCAGCCTGCCCAGAGTGGGTGCAGCCCCTGCCCACAGGAGCGGAGCATGAAGGGTGCAGCTTCCTGCAGGGCTGCCTCCATCCCACTGACCTCATGCAGTGAGGAGGGTTTGGAGAAACACCAGAGCTGGGCTGGCAGTGTGAATGCCAATCCCATTGGTAATTTGTGTCACCAAGTGCTTTGGATGAAGTGCACATTGAGTGGTCAAGCCTTCTTCCAGGGAATGCTTTGGTACTAGTGGTCCTCCTTTCCAAAACCCAATTAAGTCAACTTTTTGGAGCCTCAATTCCCTGTCTGGAAAGCAAGGCGTATTTCTTCTGTCTGACTTACTGGGATATCTCATAAGCCATTCGGGACTGAAAGTCTCTGAATATGAATTTATGACTTGTACAGTAAGGCCTTGGGCTCACTAGGGGCTAATGTGATCATTTGTGCTGTGTCTAGTGAGGAGAAATGCAATGCTGTATTCAAAAATGGGAATTCCATAGAGGTGACATAAGGCATACTCACAAGTTTGCTGTGTTATTCCAAACAGCACTCTTATTTAATGAGCGTGGTGGTCTCATCTCTGTCATCTGCAAACACTGGTTTCCCCCCTGCTAATTTCTGAATACAGTCTTTGCTAAAGGGTCACATAGACAGGACTGCTTTGGTGCTTGAATATTCATACATATTTATGCCCCTCTGCATCCCAAACCATCAAGGTGGTGCAATTCACACTTTTGCTGCCATGACAAACCTTGCCCAGGCCTTCCTGTGGAACACGTAGGGGAAGTTTGAGGACTGAATGAGATAATTCAGAGATTGCATGTGATTCATTATGGTGACATAGGCTGGTTTAGCAATGGGAATCCATACATATTATTTTAAAGACCAATATATTTGTTTCGCAAAAGGAATTGATGCCTGCTAATTTTCTGGTTTAGCTTAATTTGGTGTGTGAAGGCCAAACAGTCTTGTTTTGTACTTCACTGACACCAAAACAGACCACTTCCTATCTGTATAGTATGTACTGGGAGCCACCAGGTGCAAGGACTCTTCTTGGGTTTCATATAAATTGTTCTGAGTTGTAGTGAACCAAGAGAAAAAGTTGCTTGTTATGGCATAACAAGCAATTTGAAACTTGCTAAACTGGGGAAAGACAGATGGAAGTTGGCCAAGGGTCACCATGAAGAAGAGGAAGATGGAATAAAGGGGATGAAGTAGGGGCTGTACAACCACCAAAGCCCCTCATCACACATGCTCAATGGACATTAGCTTCTATTATGTTTGCTGTTTGTGGGAAATGTATTGCAGATGTATGTCTTAACTGAATAAACGTGGCATCTGAACTCTGAGAAGGCACACTTGATTTGTCAAGTTACCCAGTATGTACTGTGAAATAAAGAATGCCTGCTTTCTAACTGGAGTTGGAGTTTTCTTCCCAGAATTTCCAATGACAATGGTTCAGTGAAGAGTCACTGACAGGGAAAGGGAGGGGCATACAGTCTGCCCCCTCTTTTGATTTTCCCATCCCGTCCATCCTCATGTGTGTGTGATGCATGTGAGCCGGACCCAGCCAGACAAGTCAAAGAGCAAACCAACACTGCCTGGGATCCTGAAGGACACGGAAGCTGGGTACCAAGGACACTCATGAAGGGGTTTCCTCTGAGCCCCAGCAGTAGGATGGGGTTGTTTATGCATCCATAATCCCACTGCTATCTACACAGGAACTGCCTTCACATGTTTGGCAGTGCCTGTAGGTTGTGTGTCTGGCTCAGCTGCTAAGAGTGGGAGGAAGTGACTCCTCACCTCAACCAGCCCCAAACTGGAATCTGTATGACCTTCATTCCTTGGGCTTGAGCTTACCCGAGCAGTCCTTGACAGGAATAACATTTGGACCAGGCCAAGCTGAGAATCCCATTAATTGCTTTGTTTGCTCTGTGGTTTGTTTGCATGCTGCACTTGAGTAAGCACAGCTCAAAAGCATCACTGTAAAAGCTGCAGCTGGGATGCAAGTCTGACAAAAGAGCCCTGAGTATCTCTTTTGGCACTTAAAGCTCTGTGTTAATAGTAAGATGATGATATATTGAGCACTCTCTAGTTGGGTCTTTAAAACTATTTATCATAAGGGCATCTTATGCTACAGACCATTAAGTGCAATGTACTGCCAGGCAGGATGAACTGACATATCAACAGAAGCATCTTCAGAGAGAAGACAGCACTGGGATACAATGGAGCCCTGGCACCTGAGTATCCCTGTAACCACCTACCATTTACAGCTTTTTGCACACAATGCTGTCCTTTCAGGAACTGAGGTGGCCACATTGCCATGGCTGATTATCCTGTAGTCTTTGGAAGATTTTTCATTCCCCATTCTGTCATGGGACAGAGATGTCTCATCCTTGCTTTGCAAAACTTTAGAACTAAGTGCCTCATTCAGAATTAGACCTGTAGGGCAAATCCATGCCCTCATACCCAATTCTGTGCCCTAGTACCAAAGTCCAACCCCTCATCTGCCTGTAGAGCTGCCTTGTTCCAGGGCCAGCAACCCACAGAGGCCGGCACAGCCTCTTTCCATCCCCATCTGTGCTGTCAGGGGAGGCTGGGAGGGTGAGAGCTGGCAGCACAGCTCTGCACTCCTCTGTGTGCCTCAGTCCTTTGGAAGGGTCCTGGGCACCTATGCGTGCTCACTTGCAACTACCAGTTGCTCAGAGAGTGGGATTTAAAGCTGACCTCTGAACAGCTGTTTATGCATATGGCATGAGAAGCCACAGAGCTACCACACAGGTGACAACCAGACACAGGGGTCAGGCTTCCAGTGCTATGCTGAATGAGCTGCCTTGGTCTGGCTAGTGCAACAGCCAGCCAGTGCTCAGAAGATCCACAGAGAAGATTTAGCATAAGTGTGAAGCAACAGAATGAATGGGAATGGAGTTGGCACATTACAGGTGTGGCTTCAGCTCTCACCTGCTCTGCAGCATCAGCCCTGACCAGCAAATCACACTGGTCCACAGATCCCAAAGCAGGATGCCCCACTCTTTCCTAGCCTCCTGTAGCCTAGGCTGCTGCTGGAAACTCCCGGACTGCATTAGGGTATTAGGGCTGGTGGGAAATGCAGGCAAGGGCAGTTATTTTGGCTGTGGCATTTTTGATGTAGCTCCTCTGGGGAAACGTGGTGAGCAGAGATTGATTGGCACAAGCACTGCACTGTGAGTGAGCTCCAGATCAACTGCACTCCTGCTGCTTAGGTAGACACATATGCTGTCTGCAGGACAGGGGTCAGCCTGAGCTGTGCTTGCCTTGTTCACATCATGGCTGCATCCCAGTCTGTATTAACTGGAACTGCAGCACCACTGAGCCCTCAGCCATATAAATGTACTGAGCTGTGCCCTCAAAATGATGTGATTAGCTTAAAAACAGTGTACATAAAACCACAGACTTTGAAACCCCCTTTATGCCTGCTGTTTGACCCACTGGAAGGCATGCTTGGAAGCATAGGTTTTTGCCATCAAGAAGAAAAAATCCTCTTTTAGGAAAGGGGATGACTGATATCCTCACCCTACTCCTGGTTCTGGGGTTTCCAGAGAAAACTGCTATGCAGGGGAGGCCACATTCCCATCAGAGCTGCCTGGTGGCAGCACCTGAGCAGAACCAGACGGGAAGGAAAAGAGACAGTGTTTGTTCTGCCAGCTGCCTTGATGTCTCGTACATCTGAGATTATCTAAGAACAGCTGCTAATGTCATGCATGGTCAAAAAAGGGAGGCAGAAGCACAAGGAGTGGAAGAGAGGAAAAGACGTGCTGTTGCTCACTGCTGGGGCAGCAGCAGCTCAGCCCCAGCAAGCCCCAGCATGTCCTTCCTAGCTTCGGGATCTGTTGCTGAAAGCCACCACACTCCCCATCAGCTAGAAGTTTCTTTAAAGATACCAGTGTTGGCAGTGGTGACAGTGAAGTGACAAGGCCGAGGAGCCCAAGTCCAGTGGAAACCCATGAGCATCTTTCAAGGGCAGGGATCACTTTCTCCATCTGCAGTGCCAGTGCTCTGTGGGTGCAGTGCTGGTGGGTGCTGAGACTCTGCTCAGGATTCTCCCTACTCCAGTGTGACACTGGCACCAGCTTGAACCTGGCAAGCTGCAACCCAGAAGAACTTTGTATGCTCTAGGCTTGGTGTCATCATGACCCAGGAGTGACTGCAACCCAGATTAGTACATTCAGTCTTTCTTTGCTCTGAGGTCTTCCCCATGAACGGTAGCGAGGAAGTGGATCAGTCACTCCCTGCATATGTTCCCCAGAACTGAGCTGTTGTGTCTACCAAGCCTCTGCCTTCATGGGGAGCTGAAACATTCAGCATCCTTCAGGACTTGTCCTGAATTCTCTTCTATAGCTGAAGATTGCTCAGACGGGAAGCAAGTTTTGAAACAGCACACCTAGCACCTTGCAGATAGGGGTGGAACTCCCACTGAGGAACTTCTGCAGGGCACTGAGGAGGAAGCTGCTTCTTATGCCTGAGCAGCATCAGGAGAAGGAGGCTGTGTGCTCCAGAGCAAGACAAATTTGGGGATGTGGTCCATGAGAGTGAAGGCCCCCACAAAAAACAGCAAAACCCTCAGTCCCAAGAGCCTAGCATGTTTCCTACCTGTGGAAAGTAACCCCAGAGGAAAGCCAGCATCCAGCCTAACAGGGTTTGCTGTTGACAACCTGGTCTGTAATATTCCTGGCTACCTGCCTTTTCATTAAGACCCCATGCACATGTTGCTTTGGTGTTGACACAAATGTACTCATTTATACTCACTAAAGAAGCACACACACTCCATGCCGTCTCCCCAGTGACCCAGCACAGCCCTGCTCCTGTGCCCCTTTTTGTGAAATCTCAGTTGATGGCACTAGTGTCCTGCACTTCCCCGGGACACAGCACCTTGGAAGGTGGCTCTCTACGGCCACAACAGAACCAGGGACCTGCCTTCAGCCCAGAAAGATGATGGTGAAAGATTAAATAGGAAAATAAAGTTAGGAAGCAACAACAGGATCCTCTAAATGCCAAGACAGATGTTCTTCAGGACAGTCTGAATTCTTGGTGCAACTAGGTCAACTATTGTTCCTGGTGCATCAAATCCTGCATCTGAGGAAGTATTATTTGCTTCATCACCTTCTCCTCCTTCCTCCTGTGTCCACTTTCCTGTGACAGAACTGCTCCTTTGCCCACTGGAGCACAAGACAGGCTGTGGTAAAGGGTGCCTGTAGCCATGCTGGGCTGCTCTGCAAACACTGCAGCTTGTTTCCCTATTTCCAGCTCCGCAGTATTGTGCTTCCTTGTGTACCAAGAGACCTTTACCTTTGATTTTGTAGAACTCGTCCCAGAAGTGGGATGAGAGGAAGTCCCTTGGAAGCAGAGTGTAAATTCAGTGCAGTAGCACAATGGAGATTCCAGCAGCCTTGAAGATGGTTTAGACCTGAAGACAGCATACAGGACACACTCCCTGAAGCCACATTATACTTTGCATGGCATTTTTTCTGGGACTGTAACACTATTAACTCATAGTGGACCTACGTAGGGATAGGAATTAAGCCCATGCTGTCTGACTGGCAGCAACAACTGCAGGAAAAGCAGTCAGGTCCTCAGGTACTGTGAGAGCTGCAGAGAATGACATGCTTGTTTGCTTTCTACAAGGCAGCTGCAAATGCTTTTGGGGAGCCCATTAAATTATGTCAGAAGGGGAAAGGAACTGCAGGGAAGAAAGGAAAAGTATGTGCAGAGAGAGCATGTGAAAGGCAATCAGAGATGGATGTAGTGCAGAGACTGACACTGCTAGTGGCTCCACAAGAACATACAACCTTAGGGTTACAATGCAGCAGCACCACTGCTGTCAACTGCTGGTTGTGTAAAACGGACGTGTGTACTACATGCAGACCAAGACTATGGGTTATATATACACATTTGATGACTGCAGGGACCCCTGAAATACTTTGTCAGTATAAAAGACATTGGCGCATCACCATGACCCTCCAGGGTCAGCTCTCTGTTGGGTCTCCAGCTAGAGAACCTCAGGTATGAGCTACTGACTGCAGTGGAAACACTGGTTTGTTACAAAGACCTTGACTCTACTAACAATGACAGCTTCATTAATAAAAGGTGGGCTAATAACTATTGGCTGTGATCTGTATCCTCCTCAGCTCAGTCCTCCAACTTTGAAAAGGGAATAAACACCACTGGCAAGATGGGTAGGGCCAGCTCGAGCTGACAGCCACCTGCTGGGAGTGGGGAAGGCTTTGCACTGTGCCTACAGAGACTTTTGTCTTTGGTTTCCAGATCTCTCCAACTGGTCTGTGATTTTATTCCTTAAATTTCAGTACTGAGGGCAAAGCCATCTCTCCTGGGAAAGAGCATGGCAAATTGCATCCCACATAGCAGCCAGAAGGAAGGCCAAAGCACTGCTGGAGAGTCATCCCCACAGTGTGAGAAAGCTGCTCTGGGAGTCTCTTGAAGCCCCAGGAATGATAACAGGGACAACTGATGGTGCCTCTGCTGAGGTTCCCTTTCCTCTGTGGACAGCTGTGAGCTCCAGTTCACTGCTTGGCTGCATTTGGGACGGGGTCCAACTGCAGGATCCTGTCTGCTGAGCTGCACCGTGCTGTCACATTGTTCTGGACACCTCCATGAATCAAAGCATGTTCAGTCACCTTCTTGAGATGTGCTTGGACCTGACTGAGCTGAGCAGGCATGCACTTTGCAGAACTAGGGTTAAGAACCGACAGAAGACCTGCAAACCTGTCCTGTACTAGGAGCAGCTCCAGCGACGTTCTGCTGACTTTCAGAACCATGGCCTCAGATGCATGATTTGTGCAGACTTTGCAGTGGGGAGCTCAGAGACTTCTGTTTATTTTTGCAAATGTGAAGAAAAATTAGCTGATTTAGCTGTAGTCTTTCCACATTCACACCAGTGGCCAAACAACCATCTTGCTCCTTGGCTATGAACATGCCTTATTTCCAGTGACCTACCTGGCTGGTCCAGCATGTATCCCTGGTTGTTTCATTAAGAACCAATCTCCCTGCCAGTTTGAGCGTGGTGCTGGATGTCAGCTGCGTGGCATGCTGCAGGTGTTTGAAAGCAGGCAGTAACTCAGCAGTTCAGAGTTGTCCGACTCAGCCCTCTGCCCTCTTTGGCAATTGCTATTCCACCAGAAGGGAGGCTGCTGCCCTGGTGCAGCACAGGGCTGCTACGGCTGCAACTCTGCAGACCTAAAAATAACTTCTGCTCCTGTCCCTCAGTGCAAGACATGGCACCTTTTCATAGCGCCAGACCTGCTAATTGCTCGCACATCAAAATGCCAAGAAGAGGAGACAGCAAACAGGTGTAAATTCCCAGTAATGAAGATTAAGATGCAGAGCCTGGGGCCCTTGCAGAAGCCTTGTGTTTTCATTTGTGAAGAAATGTGGCCTGTACAAAGCTTAAGCTCCAGCAAACTGTTTTTCATGCTCTGTCAATGCCTGTGACAACAGCCAGCAAGACTCAGAGGTATCCCTAGACCAATGTGTGAATACCTCCCACGCTGCTGAGAAAAGCTGGAGCTTGGGGGCTTGGACCAGATGATCTCTAGAGGTCCCTTCCAACCCCTACAATTCTGTGACTCTTTGAACCCACCTAGCAATCATGTCAGTAGGATCCAGCAAGCCTCCTGGCCATAGCCACTCCTGCAAACAGCTCACTCAACCTTTTCCCATCAGCTGCAGCAAAAGAGACAATTATTAAGGAGGAAGGAGCCTCTGGATCATGCTTTCTTACAGTGCTTTCCCCTAAAATAGGATGAAGGACAAAGAGCATCACGTGGAAGCTCTTGAGGAGATAGAAGATACCATCAACTACGACCTTCATAAGACCTCTTTCCTCAGCTTCCTTGCTGTGCGCTGTAAAACATAAATACTAACAGAGAAGTGAGAAAAAGAGGCCTGGCAACATGAGCAAATTATTATTCTCTACCAAACATGTCAAACTGGCTCATCCATGCACTCTGAGCATTGCCTAGCCATAGTCCATGAGTAACTGAGTAACCCCACTTCAGTGACTTGCCTGTAAAAGGGAGCAAAGTGGCCTCTAGCACCTGAGTAGGTATCCACATGCTGCCTTCACCCTGGCGGGCAGCTTTGAGCACCTGGCTGCTGTGGATGACTCTCCCTCAGGAGTGAAAATATTCTCCTCATCCCAAGAAATGTTCTGTCAGTAACCTCTAAGAAGCTGTTGCAGCTGCTGGCAGAAGCAAGGTGGCACTGGGAGGCATTGGGAAGGGCACTGACTGCTTGTTCTCACAAAGACTCTGCATACCGTGGGGGCACAGCAGCAGTTGGGTCCATTACAGCAGTCAGAATTTGAAATTTTGGCAGATAAAGGAACAACATCTCAAGCTTGAGTTTAAGGCTCCATCCTCCTCTGACTGAAGGCAGAATTTGGATTATTTGATGCGACCAAATTTGCAGTGTGTAATTTTTATAACTGGCTTTGCTTCTGTATATAAGATAGATCTTCAAAATTTGCCTCTCATGATCCGTTTCCATGTCCTAGTCACTGGGAATTTAAAGTCAGCCACCTGTAGGCATCTCCTCCTCAACAGGTCCTCCTTCCATATGCATTTCCAGTAGAGCATAAACCAGTGTGTCTTCCTTCCAACTGCATGTTTTAACATCTCTGCAATTTATTTCTGAAATAATACAGCCAGCCTCAGGATTGCCACCCCATTTGGACTTCTAAGCCACTGGAGCAGGAGGAACATCAACTTGTGGGCCTACAGTAATGGTTACACAACCAACAGCAAGAAGGCTGTGGTCCATGCGTGAACCCCTTGCAAGGTTCAGATTTATCTCTACAGAGAGAAGATGGAGGGAATAGACACTCAGTCATTTCAGAAATGCCATTTCCTATATCTGTATCTTAAAACCAACGTGGTACTTCACAATGAAAAACAACCGCACATTCTTCAGTGCTTGGCATGGACTAGGCACCTGGGGGCTTTTTCAGGCTACTGTTTGATTCATGCAGTGAAAGGCTGCTCCTGGATGCTGCTGAGTTCCCAGACTCCCTGGGAGCAGTGAGGCTAGCAGCATCTCAGCACTGGTCAGCATCTGGCACAGGGGAAGATTTCAAAAGTAGCTTGTGGTCAGACACGCTTTCTGCTGTCCTCCTGTGCATTATTAAGATATCCCAGATCACTGTCATGACTCACAGTGCTATATATGTTTATATGCATAAATTTGGAATCAAAGAACCATCAAACCATTCAAAATCTGCTTTCCTGCATGACCATGTTTGTGAATGCTCCTGCTGCTCTTATGCATGCGATGCAGAGCAGAAGCATTCCCCCAGCATTACTTTGCCAACACCAAAGGAAGAAGGCTGAGATTTCTGAGGAGGATGATAAGTTCTTAAAAATCTCTGCTATTCTGCAGACAGCACAGTACTCAGGATCGCTCCATAGGATGACTGCTGCAGATGACTTAGATGAGATGAAAAGCAGCTATGGAAACTGCTCAATGAAGGCTGGATGCCTTTCCCCCCCCTACCTAGACCTCTGCCAGCTCTGGTTCTAGATGTGAATGGGCCACCTAAACCCTCTCAGGACACAGTCTGGAAGATCAGCACCAGACTAAGCCTGTAAGCTCACCTCCATCCTGACCTGACCTCCTGTTTGCCATTGTGACGAGTCTACTGTGGAGCTTGAAAATGAGTTTTTGGTTTCCATGTCACTCCAGGAGCATTCCTCAGAGATACTCTTCCTGCCTCTATTATATATGCGTAGGCCACAATTGTGCCTAGGGTGTCAAGTGTTATATGCAGTGCAAGAACGTGAATACGTTCCAGAGTAGCCACTTTATCTGAAGGTTTAATAGACCAGCAAACTTTGAACGCCTTGAGAGCAGCCTGCTAGATCCCAGCACTGTTCCCTTATGTCAGACAAGGTTTTTTGGAACCTTTATTCTACTCCTGTCACCACTCAAGCTGCTAAACACACCCAGGAAGGTCCTGAGTCATTCCCTCATTTTCACTCTTCTGCAAGAGACAAAATAAGTGTATGAAAAAACAAATGTTTTTCTCTTGCTAATGGGTTATCCCATCGGAGCACTAGAAATGTCAGCAGCCCTTCTGGTCCCTTAAGATCTTACAGGGACCCCTTAAAGAGAGGTAGATTACAGCTAAGATGACCTCACTACCTTTGTGTCAGGAACCAAACCTGGTGGGCCCTCAGAATCCCCTCCCAACAGGAAAGCACCATGCTTCTGAGCACTTGTTGATCTCTTCCTTGGTTTAACAACCTGCGGATATAATCTCTGCTCACTGAAAGAAGTGATTTCATTTGATCACTCCATTTGAAGTCGATACACTTCAGTCAAATCCTCTCACTGATCTTTAATTATGCTCTCTCTATATAGTCTTCGTAGACCCTTAGATACATTTTCAGTGGATGGTCCTGCATGCTTTGTAACCTTTGTGGGAAATGAGGTTTTCTGAAATGATAAACAATGCAAAAGGAGGAAAAGAAAGAGAAACAAGGAAAAATGAAAATATCTATCAGTGATAGGGAGCTTGTGTTTGAGTTATACTTTATATATTTTTCTGCCAGATACAATTTATCTCCTGACAGATGCCACTGTAGCATGTGGCATATATGTAAATGAGGGAAAAATTAGTAAAAGGCTGAGTTACCCCTTCTAATGTGGCTATTATTATTTAATTACTGGATGGACTGCAATACCACATACATCATGACTTTGAAAGGATTCTTTTTTTAGCTGCATTATGGAAATGAGTCCAGAACCACTCCTGCTCTGGGTGATTCCTGACTGGGATTTGGCAGTTCAGGTCACTCAACCCTGCTCGGGTGATAGCCCCTTTCTTCCCCAGTGCACATAATGCTAAGCATGTAGGTAACTTTAAATAGGGGCTCAATTTATTTTGGAGTTTAAGAATACATTTAGAACTCTGTATTGTTTTATATGCTTTACTGGTGATGACAGAATGAAGGGACTAAATGTGACACAATGAGTAGAGATGGTGTGGGAGAGGTTTGGAGTTGTACTGGGCTTGCTGTGTAACTGATAGGGCTCCTAACAGTATATTCAAACAGACATACCAACTAAACACAAGAAGCAAAATTCAATAACACAACTCTTAACACTCTGCAATTTCACTGCTAAATATGCCGAGCTTCTTCTAACTAGTGACATGTGTGCTTGGCAAACTGTGTCCTTCTGTACATTTCTAATAGGCGGATGAGAACTCTGTGCCTCTGGGATGATACTGCCTGAGCACCCTCAGCTACACACACTGCTCATCAGTGCTGCCGTTCCATGCCTTTTGCTGTCATTCAGTCTTTTTGCAGAAGCTGTTTTTGATGGTGGGTCACGGAGGGACTCTGGGGCTTCCCAAGGAGGCTCCGACATGAGAATCTTGGGAGCACTGTTCTCACAAGCATGTTTCTTGGATTCATGGCTCAGCTCCTGACGCTGCTTGGGATTGGCATCGTGAGGCTTGTTTGTTTCTCAGCATGCTATTCACTGACTTGATTTTCCAGCCAAGAGAGCTTTGCAAGAAGGAATGAATAGAATGTTATAGGCTGATTAACCAGGATTTTCAAGGATACGACAGAAATCTAGATTGCTGAGAACCACAACCACCTCACAAACAATTGACTGGACACATCCTATCCTTCTCAGAGAGGGAGATTTCCTACACCCATTTGCCCTTAACTGGATCAGTCAACAATAACTGCCTGCACTACTGAACATAACATCGAAGTTGTGTTTTCACAGCCTCTCCTTTTATTGTTTTTGTCAAGTTTATAATCTCCATACAGTAGAAACTCCTAGATACATCCCTTCTCTCTGCATGCATTGCCACAACAGTTGGGATTTGATACTGCCATAATCTTTATAGACTATAAAAAACAAGAATGTCTCTCCATAGCATATGGTTCTCCCCTTACAACAACAGACACCAGAACTTTCAATTAAGTTTCTGGAAGCAGCATTGAAATACACATGACTCATTTCAGAAGTGCACTAACAAGAGAAATGATCCCATTTTTTGTTAGATCTCTGCTCATCAGGAAAGAAATAGTACCTGATGTCTTTCTTTCTTTATACACTGATTAAAACAACACCGTTTCCCATCAACACTGAGCTTAATAGAAATTGTCCAGTTAAATATTATAATACTTGATAATAGTGCTGCCAGCACGGATCTAACTCATTTAATGTAATGTGCTGCTCCCTGAAGATTGCCTTTCAGCACAGCAAACAATTAGCTAGTTCATTCATCCCAGCTTGAGAATGGTAGATAGTTACAGGACCATGGATCCTTTTCCAACAGGAGCTGACTTACCAACAGTTGTAGTTGATCCTTCTGTAATTAATCTTATGTTGTTACACACACACACACACACACACACCTGTGCTGACATGCAGCTCCTGACTCCTAACTGCCTTTTGTGCTCTGAACAGCACAAGAATCATCCTGGTTTCTGGTCATAGACACAGAAATGATCAGGCGAGATCAAGCTGTGATGCACAGGCTCCACTCCGCAGCCCCTCAAATGCCGCCTCTTGCTCCTGCAGTGAAGAGCAGGGTGCTGCATGCCACACGTGGCGGTGCTCGGCTGGCACTGGCATATGTGGCTGTACAGTGGCCCCACTCTGCTGTCACAGCCAGGTCCTGGCCCCACACTACCCTCCCCTTGCTGTGCCCCACACTTCCCAGCCCCCCGTAGCAGGTCTCTCTAACATGCTGCCTGCAAGGGCATCCCCACACTACCGCTTCTCCCTCTTTCCCTCCCTTTGGGGATCTCTGTGGCTGACATTTCAGCGGGGCTGTGTCTCCCATATCAGCCTCACTCCTAAGCCTTCTCGTCCCACCCCAGCCTGGATTTATTCCCTGCTGTTTGTTCTTGTGACAGCACTGTCTGTTAGCTTAAGATCTCTCCACCCTCCCTGGGCCTTACTCCAGTGGCTTTATGGCCAACACTCAGCCCACAGCCTGGCTGGGGCTGGCTCTGTGGGCCATGGTAAGCCATGGCTCCACCACTAGCTTGGCCTTCCCTGGGGACTCTGTGGTGTCACTGCTCATGTGCAGCCCTGCTGTCCCTGCTGTGCACACACTGTGTCACAGTGTGCCCAGGGACAGACCTGTGCCAACCTTCACTGCGTGGTCCTGATGAGGATGAAACCTGCAGCAGCCCACTTATAGCTGGGGGAAGCAGGCGCCAGCAGAAAGATCACCTATGAGATGCTGGGATTCCTATCAAGCGGCTTTGGGAACTGGGGATGGGCAGCAAGGCCTGACCCCCACAGCATCCCTGCTCTGCACAGCTCTTGCTACTCAAAGCTGTCCCTTTTCAGACTCAGCAATGCTGCAGAGCAGCTGAGGCCCTCATCAGGGCTGCCCCTGGGTGGCCCAGCACCCTGCCCAGGGCTGTGTCTTGCGGCAGCACAACCCCAGATTCCACGCTGCACCGCTCCACCCAGATGCCGCTCAGGAGCATGCCGCGTTAGATGTTTTTGCTTGACAGATCACAGGGAGAAAATGGCAGCTCCCTGGCAGCAAGCATTCCTTAATCTTACATTCTTGCAAGAGGGAGAGCTCCTGAGATTTTTTTTTTCCTATAAACCTAGGCTTCAACTGGAGATTTATCTTATTGTGTTCATAGCTGTAATTATTGCTAGTTGAAGATGGTGACCTCAGCACCCAGACTGAATACAGCAGTCAGTTCATCTGCAATATCTTTATAATTACTGCCCAAATGTGTGCCATGGAAACCAGAAGTGGGGAGACCCCGGTATGACAGGAAGGAACAAAGGGAAGACAAACACACCCACATAGTTTCTATTACTGCATTTGAGGTTGGAGAGGGAATGAAAGATGCTTTGCACTGGGTTCACCTGTCCCCATGGACATGCTGTGTTGCATGAGGGACAGAGCAGGGACACCTCAGTGTCACATCCCTATGTGCCACCGTGAGGCTGGCAGCACTGGGACACACACCTGTGTAGCCATCTCTATAGCCCTGGGCTGTGAGAGACGTCTTGAGGAGACAGCTGGAGCTTTGCCCACAGTGTGAGAGGTCTGCTTTGGCTCTAGGTCATTTCGCAGTTGGCTCTGGCTCGATGCCTGCTCATGCTCTGGTTCCTCTGGAGCACCTCCATGAGCCCCTCTTTGCAAGCGCAGATGCCTGAGCTTGGTTGTGGACAGCCCACACTGGACCCAGCTGCCCTCAGGAGTGGTTGTGTGGCCCAACCATCCCAGCTTGCTGCAAAAGCAAGGCGCAGGTTTTTTGACGTGTTCCAGTACTGACTCCACCCTTTAAACAACACCAGTGACCTCCAGGGAACAAGAGCTGGAAAGTTACCAACAGTCTGTGCTTCCATATTCCCCATTCTGCCACCTCCCTTGGGTCCAGGTCTGAGTGTGCTGTGGCCTTGGTGCTCAGTGCTATTGGTCCCAGGACATGAGTACAGACAACTCGCACTGCGAATCACAGAATCATGAAGGCTGGGAAACATATCTAAGATCATCTAATCCAACCATCAACCCATCACTACCATGCCCACTAAACCATGTCCCTCAGGGCCACATGTTGAACACCTCTAGGGATGGTGACTACACCACCTCCCTGGACAGCCTGTTCCAATGTCTGACCATTCTGAGAAGAAATTCTTCCTAATATCCAACCTGACTCTCTCCTGGTCCTATCATGAGTTATCTGGGAGCAGCAGCTGATCCTCACCTCACTACAACCTCCTCAGCCTCCTCTTACAGACTGAACAATCTCAGTTCCCTCAGCTGTTCCTCATAAGACCTGTACTCCAGACTCTTCAGAGCTTCACTGCCCTTCTCTGGACAGACTCCAGGGCCTCGATGTTTTTCCTGTAGTGATGGACCCAAAACAATAGAGCACGCGAGGTGCAGCCTTACCAGGGCTGAGTACAACCTCAAGAAGGAGAACAGGTTGGTCTTTCATCAACCTATGCTGGCTAGCCCAGATCCCTTAGCTGTCCCACAAAGTTGTCCCACTTTGTTAATTCTTTGCAGGAGACAGGGAGATTTCATGTAAGATAGACCCACAGGGACCAGGAGAGTTCCTGCTGCATCAGGCTTGGGCTCCCTTCACCTAGACTCAGACCAACTTTCTGCCTCCCCCACTGGCTACCCTCCTTTCTCTCTCAGGCCCCTAGTACTTCTGTGTCTCTGGGAAGATGACACTACCACAGTCAAAACAAGACTACAAAGTGCCTGAACCAAGGGACAGCTGCTGCTGCCAACAGACTAAATCTAGTTGCTTAAATTAAACAGATGAAGAGCTTTGTCAAAGAAGTGAGAGTAGAGATGTCAATTTGAAAGGTGTTTTGAAGAGCACTTGTTTTGTTTTTAAGGGTTGACTTTAGTGTCAAGCGTGCAGAAACAGCTGGTTTTGGTCTTTTCAGCATTAAACGTGCCAGTTGGAAACTGTGAGTTTTTCAGTTTAAACATAAAAACTTCACAAATTACTAAAGAAAGAGCAAATCCAGCAGGATCAGATAATGCTATGCAGCATGAGGGTATTCAGTTTTCATGAGATTAAACATTTAAAGTTGTTTCAGAACCACATTAAAAAGTGTCACTATTTTCTGTTTTGGTCCACACTAAACTGACTCCTTCCCAGCATTTCAGAACTGCCCTCACCTCAACATCTGCCAAGAACAGACTGTTCACCCAAACTGATGCAGCAAGAGGATCCTTCGGAATGTGCTTAATTTAAAAACTTGGACCAAATTCAGTATGACTGTCATATCTCTTCATGAGCACATTTCTGGATTCATACTGTGAAATGTTCTATCTTCAGACAGGAAAACCCTAAAGAACATGCTTCATTTGCTGGAAGGTCAGCATCTCCCGGAATATTAACTGGGCTGCTCAGGTACTTAGGCAGGGGCAATGGTTAAGAGCTCTACTGGGCCAGGCTGAGCTCCCAGCAGAGTCTGAGGCCCAGAGCCTGGCCAGCATGCACCCCCACCCCAGGGCAGAGACTTCCATCTGGCTGCTTAAACACTGGCTGTTGAGTAAACCAGCAAAATCCTACTCACCCTATGCTACACTTTAGAAATATTGACCATTTGTGCTGGATAAATAGGAAGGAATTGATACCAGCCCAGAGACAATCTCCAGACCAGAGGAGAGACAGAATTAACCAGTTTATTATTATTATTATTATTTAATGCTTATATTGTGAGAACAGATGAATAACGTGTTTGCTAGGCTCTGCATCCAAAGCTGTTATGAAGCTTAATTCATTAACACTTGTAAAGTGACTTGAACTTGTGAGATGAAAGGTGTCCTCAGAGTGCCAAGTACTATTATGGCTCCAGTACTGCAGGTCTTTAATAAGGATACTGAATGACTCCTCTGAGCCAGCACATTGCTTTTAACTTCCTTAAGGCTGTTTTTACAAGCAGTATCTTAGAGATACCAAAAAAAAAAAAAAAAGAGTTACAAGAAAAAAAATACAATAACAGCACGCACACTTGTCTCCTCCTTACCTGCAGGGAGCAAAGCACAGCCACGGACACTGAAGCAGCCCAGCTGCAGCCAGTGGGCCAGGTGACACCTCACCACTGCCTGGCTCACTGCTGTCCAGCAGATGTATATTCTTCCAAAACTGCACTTTTTGAATGATTCTAGGTGCTGGAAGAAGGTCTGCCCACAAATGGCCCTACCTTCTGTCTCATGGCTCCACCAGCAACACTGCCACTGCAACTGAGAGCTGTGCCAGCTCTGGGAGAACCATAAGACTGAGGGAGAGGGAGTAAGCTGGTTTCATGGGAAGAACAAGTGATAGGATGTAAAATGCATTGGGGGAGGCTTAGTTTAGACGTTAGGAAGGATTTCTTCATGGAAAGGATGATCAATCTTTGGAGAAGGCCACCTGAAGAAGTGGGGAGTCCTCATCCCTGGAGGAATTTAAGATACGTGGGGATGTGGCACTTGATTGACATGGTTTTGTGATGGTTGAATGTTATGATCTTGAAGGTCAGACACAACACAGATGATTTTCTGATTCTAAGAAACATTCCTGTGGGAGTTGGGGACTGCTGGTGGGGTTTCTGCTTGCATGCAGGTTTCTGTCCAGGGTGACTAAGCTGCCATGTGGATGAGTTTGGCCAATACATGGGGAAGTAACACTGGGAGCACATCCTCTGAAGTCCCTGTCCACCATCTACCCATCCCTAACAGCCTTACTTTTACCTCCTCAGACAAGCTGACAATACTGTGAATGGAAGAGGTTTGATTATCCTCTAATGAGTTGTGTGGACAAGCAGAACCTCAGTGCCACCTGCCATGGCAGGAATCATATGTATACAACCAGTCCTTCATCTCAGCTGTGCCTGGCACTGGAAGCCCATGGAGGTGGTTGAGAGGGAGCAATGGAGATGGCTCTTACAAGGCTCCCAAGGGACAGCCATCTAGCCATCTCTTGCAGGCCTCAAAAACACACGTCAGAGGGCTATTTCACAGCAGAAATCTTAACAGCTCAGTTTGTTTCCTCCAGACCCCTCCTGGCCTGCTTTTTGCCAATGCAAGCACTGTCAGCCCTCTTGCTTCCTCCAGTGAGTAGATTTATCTTAGCTGACAGACTTTCCTTCTCAGTGCACTGAGTGGACTTTCATGGACTGCCTCTGTTGAGATTTCATGACAACATCATTTCTCTGCTCTGTCCAGAGACTTGCTCCATGAGAAAGCCATTACAACCTGGCCAAGGTCTATCAAGCCCAGGCACACAAAGCAGCACTCACTCCTTCGAAAACCTGCTTCCTTCACATTCATCTTCCTGCAGCTACTGTTGATTATTCTTCAGTCAGGAAGCCATGGCCATAAATGCACAGAAAACTCCTTCCAGCCTTAGCAAGTTACAAACATCTTTCCCTGCCTGTGTTTGCACCTATGACACTTCTAATTGCTGCCACATTTCCTGTATTCTGCAATGGGTCTTGAAAAAATGCTTTTTAAAATTTCCTTACTCCAAGGACAGCAGAAAGTTTTAATGAAGTGTGCCAACACAGCATGCCATCATATTGCAAGTACAACCTCCAAATGACCAGGAAAGCAACAGCTTCTTTTATCAAGGGAAAAATGAACCCTCTTAAGAGAAAGCAGTGACCTTCTCATCTGCCTTTCTCTCTTCTTCCTTCAAATGTTGCTGCAACCAGCAAAACTCTCTCATTATCTACAGAGGCAGTTTTCACAACTTGCTCAATAAGGCACACAGTGCAGAAAGCATCTGGCTGGATCTGCTGCACTGCTGTGTTGTGGGGCATGCTGGGCAGCATAAAGGCTGGGCTGAGCCTTGGCCTGCAAGCAGGTACCTCTGTTTGGGCCAAAGTGGAGTAACAGACTCACTGTTCTCTTTAATTATTTCAAAGCCTCTTTACTTGGAAGAAAATAAAATATTTATCAGAGAATCAGGCTTTAGTGAAGGAGATTAAACTCCGATTAAATTTTTAAATGCATGTAAAATTTAATTGGTGTTAGAGTAGGATAGTTTATGTCTCTGAAGACTAAAAAGGCTCTTCTGATCAGTGCTAGCCTGATCTTTGGAGAGCTGCCCCTTTTTGGTGTCCTTTGACTTGTCAAAGGACCAGCCTGGCCCGCTGCCCCTGTGCCATCAGGCTATCATCCCAGCCTGTGAGTACTAACCAGCTTTTGTCTGGCAATGCTGCAGGCAGAGACAGAGCCTTTTTACTACGTCTCAAAAGAACTTGGCAACTGTAATATAGATGGGCACCAGAAAAGATACAATGGAATCTGGGATTAAATGGAACTGGTGGGCAGTGATGCATTATGTTTGGGCCATGTGCCTGTCACCAGTGCATCCGGGATTCAGGCTCAGCCACAAAGTCCATCTCTAGTTCTGCTTCTGGCACCTGATGGATAAGGCAAGTCATCCCAGCTCAATACTTGCCTTTGAAGAAGCCTTGTCCTGGTAGATGTCTCTAACTTCCCCAAGTTTCTGCATGGACAGAGGATCAACTTAGATCCATTCCTTCCCCAAATTTGGTCTCTGCTCAGCCCCTGCCTTGGCATTTTCCTTCCTGAACAAGGTACCTGGGGCTGTGTACACCCTAGAGTAGATGAGCTTCCTTCATGTAACCCCTTCCCATCATGTTTCCAAAGCCATTCTGCCACACCTGCTTTGGCCCAGCATCATGGGGTGGGTTGAAAGGAAGCACTGGAAACCAAAGTAAGATTTTGAATGCTGGGCTTACAGGAAAGGACATCAAGACAAAGCTGTCCAGCAGCTCCTGACCCTGCTGGGATCGGCCAAATACAGAACACAGATGCTGCAGGGCAAACCTCTGAAGCTCCTGAGCCAGAGTATGTGAAACTCTGTGTCTTGCACAACCCTTCACATTCTTTGTGCCCAAGTAACTTGCTCAGGATATGCTCAGAGCAGAATACAGGCACAGTGTGCTGTGCTGGGAGTAGAGAAAGCAGCTCCACAAAATGGCTACCAGCTCTTGGTACTACAGAGTGGTTCTGATCTGTGGGGTCCCACCATGCCACAGTACAAGACTTTCTGCCCACCCTTCTGATCATCCTCCAAACAGCTCAGAATCAAAGCACACAAGGACAGTGTACATGTCTACATGTTGAGGAGACAAGTGAGGCACACCCACAGCAACTGTACACACTGGAGAGAAACTGGTGGGCACACATCAAAACTATAATGGCTAAATGGCTAATTATGCTTCATCAGTCTTGCAGAAAATCTGTTCTCTCTCCCTCATTCATGCACAGCAGTATGCACTCTTACTCGCTCATTTTTTAACATGATGTTAGAATAAAACCAAGGGATGGTCAAATGCTGTTATTAAAATGGATAAAGACCAATTGTCCTGCTCAGGGATTTTTGCCTTCAGGCAGCAGTTTTGTCAGTGTTGTAGTTGTCTGACTGCACTCAGCCCACATTCTGGGCTCAGTTCACCCTGCCTGTATGTTTTAGCACTCAGCACAGGCAGGAGCTATCCAGGCTTCTGCTATTTACTCTTACTCTACGCTGTAGAGTTTTCCTGCTTTTGCTGCTGATGCTGATAGCTTTGCAAGAGCTGAAACAAGATTTTATTCTGTTCCTATCCCTGGAGCAGAAAGTCAGAAGCATCAGAGGAAAAAAATCTAGGTCTGGCATGGCAGTAACAAACTTAACAGCCTTACTTCCAAGAGGAACTCTTGTCATTGAGATCAGAATCCGACCAATGACTTCTATAACACATCATGTCTCCTCCTTGCCCTCCTCTGCTCCCAATTCTTTGTTTTCCCCAGAGCATCAGTAATTTAATGGTTTCCTTTTTTTGGCCACCTTTGTCAATGCAAAGAGAGGGTTTTTCATTTCAGGATTAATTTCCCCAACTCCACTCTTCCCAAAGGCTTACACAGACATTAAAGAGATCACTCTTGGTTTTTCAGTATGCAAAAAACCTCTCCAAAGCTACCTGACTGAATTAAACAGAGACATCAGAAGAACCTGTCAAATTTGATGTGAGAGGAAGTCAGAGCAGCACCAAGGCAGAGCAAAGAATCGGGATGCTGCTGTGGCAGATTTTAAAAAGGACAAATTCTGTGGAGATTTTCCCCTTCAAGGGAAAAGAAGATGAAAGCAGAAGCATCCAAGCAGTCTTGAATGTGAAGACTGACACAGAGCAAGAGCAAGAGAGAGCTGTGTGGCCAATAGCCCCCTGACAAGGCATTTGCTGCCCAGATCCTGACCACAGCTCAGCTCCCACTGGAAGCATCCAAATTGATTCACCATCTAACAATAGATTCCTGCTGGGCCCAGAGGGTCAGTGCAGATGCAGAAAAGAGGTATGATGTGTTTGGTCTCTTGGAGGAGAGCTGTCCCTACGGATGGGTGCTGTGGAGCTCCCTGGAGCCCTAGGGACTCTGCAAGCCTTAGGTTCATAGGTTATCATCATATTTTTGTGAGGCTGATAACAGTATGGGTGTTTCATACTGTTTGTTTCTGTATAGTGCTAATACATATAAGGTCACTTCAATGAAATGGACATATATAATAGATATTAACCATCTGGAAAAGATGAGCAAGGAAGCACACTGAATGATCACTTCAGATCTATTGTACACATAGGAGAACGAAGAGCAAAACAGCAAAACAGCAAAAAAGCCTTGTGGTTGCTGTGACTGCCTCATGGACCCACTCCTACTAAGCCCAGCAAGGGCTCCAATTCCATTTGGTCAAAACAACTTCCAAATTATAAACACACTCACAATTCCCTTCATGGCTAGGCTGCCCTTCTTGCCCACAGACAAGTTAGAGATGCAATATGAAGCTACAGTGAACCTGTGAGGCAGACAGCTTTTCTGTTAAATAGGACTTAACATTAATATTAATCAGGCAGACCCTGATGTACAAGGCTGCTATGACAGAGACACTTCAGAGTGTTTTAATTAATTAGTACTTAATTAACTTTAATGTCCTGAAAAAGTCTACATGCCATACAAGTCAGACTGTATGTTGTCACTCATGGGTCCCCACATGCTTAGGCAGCTCACCACAGCTGCTCTTGCTTAGAAGGAAGCTGCTAAGTACAATGCGTTATTAACTCAACTTCTGTAATCTTCTCACCATGTCTCATGAGAAGACTTTTAATATCAAGCCTTCCAAGATTAAACATAGGGAGATGCCAAGGACAAAAGCAAAACTGTAACACAGTGGCATTTCAAGTGAGTCTCTGAATGCCTGACATTACTGACAGCTGGTGAAAGCTGGAAAAGCCAATGTGTGAAGGGGGTGGAACAGCTGTGAGAGCTGAGGGCAGTGTGGGGGACTTGGGTTTGAGCAGTGGAAGCCAATCCCTTCCTACAGGCTGCTGTGCCATCCCCCAGATGCCTGGCTGCAACTGGGGAGGTACGGGCAGGATGCTGGTGCTCACCGTTGGACAATCTGAGCCTACTCAGAGCAATGACACGGCAGCAGAGTGTGTAATGAGGACTAAGTCCTTGGTGAGGTCTCCCTCCCTTGCGGGAGCTGCAGGAATCTCAGGAAAGCAGGGCAGATCCTAACCAGAGCTTGAAAGTGTGAAGTGGAGGTGGCATGAGCCCCCCATGACTTGTTGCCCCCGGAAATCAGGTGGGGTCACAGCCAGTAGCATCTGTCCAGAGCCAGGTCCAGACTGACATAGCCAGAATCATTTAGTGCTGCATCGACAACCCACCCACTCTTGGCTTCCTAGTGAGGTGGTTGATGTCCCATGCCTGTGCTTCAGGGCATCTGGACAATCCCCTGTTACCTGCTTTAACTTTTGGTTAGCCCTGAGGTAGTCAGGCAATTGGACCAGGTGGCCTTTGAAGGTCACTTCTAACTGTTCTGTTCTGTTCTGTTCTGTTCTGTTCTGTTCTGTTCTGTTCTATTCTATTCTATTCTATTCTATTCTATTCTATTCTACTTTACTCTACTCTCCTCTACTACTCTACTCTACTCTACTCTACTCTACTCTACTCTACTCTACTCTACTCTACTCTACTCTACTCTACTCTACTCTACTCTACTCTACTCTACTCTACTCTACTCTACTCTACTCTACTCTCTACTCTACGCTACGCTACGCTACGCCCAAGTTGTCATGCAAAGAGAGCAGTGGGGTAGTGTCTAAGACTGCTGCTGCACACCATTTGCTGCTCAGTCCTCGTGTTCACTTTTGCTCAGGGCTGGAGTAGTTTGGGGAAGGGCAGCATTTGAACTGCATGCCTATCTCTGAGAGAAAGGTCACCAGCCCAGGAGGCAAACAACTTGGTAAGAACAGGCACCAACCCAACTCCAAGAGACCATGGAGTAAGAACAAGACCCTTCAGGGGTGTGAGCCTGACAAAATGTAAGAACAGACCTCAAACAGGGCAGCAGGAACTACAGAGTCTTTTTGCTGATGGGAACTCCCAAATGTACAAAGTTTTCTCCCAAGAGGCTTCCCTGCAACTGCATGGTGCTCACTGGCGGACAGAAAGAGGCAGTGAGAGCCAGGCTGTTCACTAGACAGGCATGGAAACCCCACCAACATTGCTCTGGGGCACCCCATTATCAAGTATTACTCAGTAAGCTTTATATTGAATGTAAAAAAAGAAGCAACAGCTGGAGATGAAATCTAATTTTCTGAGGGAAAATATGAGTTAAAAAGAATGTAGCTGCTGTGTGAATTAATTTATCCTCTGCTAAGTGTTTGTTACTGCTCTGGCACGGCTTCTCTTGCACTGTGACGTTAGGCAGTGAGGCAGTATTAACATATTTTCCTCCCTTTCTGTTTTGCCACAGTTGTGTCTGCAGCACAAAACAGCACTGAGTTTTGGCACTGCTGATGTGGACTTGCATGTGTCTGAGGTAGAGAGAGTGAGTACTTAGAATCATGAAATGGCTTAGGTTGGAAGGAATGTTAAAGCTCACCCATTTCCAGTCCCCTTCTGTGGATCAGATCTTGCTGCCCAGGGCCCCATCCAACCTTACCATGAACGTCTCCAGCGATGGGACACAGACACTTCTAGTAACCGACTCATTTATGGACAAAGGACAAACAAATGCTCCTTTGGCTTCTTGCAACCACATCTCTAGGAACTCCTGCAAGCTGTCTTCCCCATATGTTTGCAAGAAAGCTGCTTCCCACTTCCATGCTCAAAACACAAGCTACCCTGATTACAGCACAAAGGTTCTTCTTGCCATCCTCTTGAGTGGGACCCCTGCATCCTCCCAGGGACCACCCAGTGAGGAGCTGGGACCATGCCACCTTCCCCTGCTATTCCCGAAGTGCCTTTCACTCCCTAAGTCATGTGTACCCAGCAGAATGGTGAAGCCCCTGCTCTGATCATCACAGAACATCCTCAGGACACTGGGCATCACCAAGCTGCCTGCAGTGGAGGCACCACGCACACAAACTGGTTGAGTGCTCAGATGAGAGGCTACCAAACACTGAGGAACATCCAGGGAGATCCAGGTAGATCTCCCTATGGTTCCTATGGATTCACACCAAGAATGGCACTAAGGGTTCACACTGAGACCCTCTAAGCTGAGAAAGAGGACAGGCTGAGCACTGAGTGCATGGCCAGCTCCAATCGTGAACTGGAGATCTATAAGCACTTGGGAATGGATGCAAGACGGAGCCTGATGAAAAGCAGTGTGTGTTTGCAGTTGTGACCCCACTGGACAAAACAGGTCCTAATCCTGTTTTTAACAGTGACTGTAAATGTTCCCTACAATACACCGTGTAGCTTTTACAAGGAGAGAGACATTACACATAGAAAAAGTAAGAAAACATTCAGTACAGAAGCCAAATTGATACAAGGACTGGAGAGGATGACTTACGGGCAGAGACTAAGGGAATTTAATTTGTATAGCCTAGAAAGATGACGCCTGAGGGGGAACATGATAACATTATATAAATATCTAAAGGGCAGCTGTATGAAGAAGGGGAAAAAAAGTGACGCATGCACCAGCCGTGGGAGTGATGTGATGGACCGAAGAAGGGAACAGTTTCCCAAGGGAGCACAGTAGGCTGTTACAGCCTGGTGGGCAGAGAGCAGCACAGCATGCCTGGAGCCTGCACATGGTTCCTGGCAGGGGCTACAGTTGGGGCTAGGAAGTTTAGAAAGGAGCAGCCTGGTACAAGCAGCAAGGGAGGTGCCCACGGTATGACCAAGACTGCCCTAGCTGTGGGTAGCAGAGTAGTACCTCCCCTGCAGACACCAGGTTACCATCCATGCTGGAGCTGTGTTAGCACAGTGTGCATCAGGAGTGCTCCTGTGGGAGGGCCACTCTCTTGGCAGCATCCCCCTCCTGCTCCCTTTGCTATCCCTGCTATCTCAAAGGGAAAAAGGGACAGCAAAGCATCCAGATCCTCAATGGTTTTTATCACGGCATGGCAGAGCCTCTTAACAAAATGCCATCAGCAGGTTGAAATCCTTCTGCCTAGCCATTAGGAAACTCAGCCAGGCAGCTTCAGGTTGGGGTCTCTTTCTGAGTGGCTCTGGAGTAGACAATACAGACACCCTGTGCCTGGCTGTCTGAGAAGAGCACAGCAACTGCAGTGGTCCCAAAATGGAGAAAGAAGCTGAGTATATTGTTGCCTGTGCTCCTGCCCCTTTCCTCTCTCTTTCTTGCAAATGTGAGTTGCTTTTTACAATCCCATTTGCTTCTTAAAAAACAGAAGAAAGAAAAAAGATTTTCTCTCTGCTGTTGCCATGTGAAAAACCCACACAAACAACAGGAAAAACTGGCTATCTCTATGCAGAACTCAGCATAGAGACTGCAGAGCGACTGTCACACAGGCAGCAGCCTAAAAAAACAGAGTGAAAAACAGATTTTTCCCTTCAGCCCTTTCAGACACATGACTTAGAGACTTATTATAGTAATAACAAGCCAAAGATTTTTCACAGGAGAGGGCAATCTCCACGTATTTCGTCCTTACTTTGATGAAGTCCCTTCACCAATTTAAATGGGGCAGGTTCTGCTTTCAGCTGCCCTTGTTAGAGCTGAACAGCCACTCTGCAGCAAACTTCTCTAGAATCAGGAATTCCTCAGACTTGGGTCCTTTGCAGAGGGAAGCCCATGCTGTGGGGCAGAGAATTTGCAAGGTGGTGTTCAGTTAAACCTGCCATTAATTGCTCTCTACCTATTACAGCTAATTTGCTTGGCTCAGAGCCCAGAGTATTCTTTGCAAATCACCAGTTTATCAAACAACCCAGTGCGAAACACAAAAGTCATGTTTGCTGGCACCGGTGCCTCTCCTCCTCCAGCAAACTGCTGGAGAACAAACAGACGAGGCCTTGCCATTCACATCATCGCTCTGAGCGGAAGTGGCCACGGCACACTGCAGGAAGGCAGGAGCTCGAATGGGGGATAAGCCCTTTGGATGATGATCCTTGTATTCATTTATCTCCAAAGGGCTTAAAATGTGAACATGTTTGGATCTGCACTTTTTCAAGTGCATCTGTAATTACCCAAGTTACAAGCTGTAGATGAATCTGAGATAGACTCTCAATTGAAGCACAGTGCCCTTTAATTTCTGCCCAGCCAGCTGTGGATTGTCATGGAAACTACATCTGTCACCAGGCCTTTTAAATAACCCAAGCTAGACATACCTTTCCTGTTTAGGTATGACCATTCTAGATTCATACCAACAGCATGGTTGGTAAATTCTGGATTTCCACGCCTAAAGCCAGGAGCAGATCTATGTCAAGCACTGCTACCGCTGACTCTGAAGTTGTTCTGGGACTTTTCCATCTGAGACTTAATGTGATGGTCTTTGTAAGGATCATCCCTACATCTTCCACTGGGAGTTCAACAAATACAAACCACAAACTCCTCTGCTGTTCTGTTGTGTAAATATCTGGAAGGATCCCCAGTGAGACGAGGGGTGGCTGGAGAAGCAAGTTCCCTCAGGACTCTGGGATGCATTTCATCAGGACCCACAGACTTGTAGAAGATCAGATTCCTCAGGTGGTGGCGAACCTTAACTTTGCTTATACCACGAGGGATGTTGCTCCACAAGTCCCCACCTTCTGAATCATTCGCTTGAGGGCTGTGTTAAGGTGAGTTGCCAGTGAAGAGTGAAGCAGAAAAGTTCTTGAGTACCTCAGCCTTCTCCTTGTCTGTTCTTTCACAGAATCACAGAATTGTAGGGTTTGGAAGGGACCTCAAGAGATCATCTAGTCCAACCCCCCTGCTAATGCAGGTATCCCACAGTAAGTTGCACAGGTTGGTGTCTAGACCGGTCTTGAATATCTCCATAGAAGAATCCACAACCTCTCTGGGCAGCCTGTTCCAGTGCTCAGTCACACTTAACTGCAAAGAAATTCTTCTGCATGTTAGTACAGAACTTCCTGTGTTGAAGTTTTAGGCCATTACTTCTTGTCAAAGAGAAGAGCCTGGCCTCATCCATTTGCATCCCACTTCCCTTCAAGATATTTATAAACATTTATCAGATCACCTCTCAGTCCTCTCCTCCCCAGGCTAAACCGGCTCAGGTTACTCAGCCTTTCAAACTCAGCTATTTTTACGACCTCTAAGACTTTATTTTTTCTGTTTTGCATACCTGTAGGAATTTTTCTTGTTCTTTACACATCTTGCCAAGCCCAGTTCCAGTTGGACCTTGACCTCCCTGACCGCATCCCTACACAGCTACATAGGAACAGATTAGCAGTGTCCCTATACTCCACCCAGGTTACATGTCCCTGCTGTGCATTTTCTTCTTGCCCTCTAGTCTGACCAGCAGATCCCAATTCAGCCATGATGGTCTCCTGTCTTCCATTTCTGGCTTCCTACAACCTGTGAACGAAGAGCTCTTATGCCCTAAGGAATGCTTCCTTAAAGATCTGCCAGCTCTCCTCTGCTCCTTTGTACTTGAGAACAGGTTCCTAGGGGGTTTGGCTGACTAACTCCCTGAAGAGACAGAAATTAGCTTTCCTAAAATTTAACATCCCGATCTTTGCCTGTCCAATACCCCTCAGGAGTGCAAACTCCACCACTGCCTGGTCTCTACAGCCCAGACAGCCTCCAATCCTGATGCTACGTGGCCCTGAGTGGGGTTTTTTTGAGCTCTTGGCTACCCCAGCCTTGTCATTACAGCAAGAGGCAGAATAGGGCAGCTCTTGAGGGCATTGGTTTTCTTTGGCTCAGAGTGCTCCTTCACTTGGGGTGCAAACAGTGTCATCACAGTCCTAAAGATAAAAGGTCTGGGAGGCTATGAGTGGGTAGTGCTGGCCACATCGCATGTATCTCTCACAGGGATGTATTGGGGTCAGCAGAGGTGGGACTTGTGACACCTCTTGAGAGCAGCAGCTCCACAAGGCAGAGGATGCCTGGTGTTCTGCAGTGAGGGCTGGCTGAGAAGGCAGTGGCCTTTCCCTAGCCACTGACTTGGTACATGAATGTTGGTCAGCCTCGGCCATCCCCACTTCCTGCATTGGTTCCTGCTGGCCCTGCTGTACTGGCATGCAGTAGCACTGCCAAGCTCACTCTGCTCACAGCCTCTGAAGGCCCGGTGCAGGAGGGGCTGTGAGGTACTGCACACTGCATTCTGCTGAACAGCAGCCTCAGGCTGGCTCTATTTCCAGCACTCAGGGAAAGGGAAGAGCATTTCAATGCCTGGGCAAGACAGAGAATTTATAGCCTGATGCTAAAAAGAACAGTGACAACAGAGACACCAGGGCAAGTTTCACTCTTCATTTAATCCTAATGGATCTACTGTAGAAAAACAGTGGCTAGCACAAGCTCTGAACACATGTACATTTCCCCAGGCCACCCTCAGACACCTTGTTTTATTACTCAGGACTCCACAGAATCACAGACTGTTTTCGTATTGAAGGCACCTGGAGGTCTGCAGGCCCAAGCCCTGACCCAGCAGGGCCACCCAGAGCAGGGCACAGAGGACATGCACATGCTGTTCTTCCTGCCCAGCCTGAGCAGGACTCCAGGGAGCAGCTACTGCCATGGGGCCCACCTTGACAGTGTGGGGACCAGCCCTCTTCCCATGCCCAAGGTGTGATCCCTCATGCCTTTCATCCCACCAGGTTCCTCAGCTCCCACTGAGGACAGAGAGCCATGGGCAGAAGGGCAGCCAGGGCTGGAGCATGCACGAGCTCACACCCCACTCCCAAAATGAGCCTTCACCTACTTGGCACACTTCTTTGAGGTCTGCTTAAAAGCTCATAGACTCAAGCTAATGAGCAGATGCTTTTGAAAGGTTGCTCAGGAGGGTCCAAACTGGCACAGCTTCCTCCTAATATGACAATAATGCCATTCAGTTTGGAGCCTGAGCAACACGTGGAGACCAGCAGCAGCTGAACCAAAAGCCAGGCCTGCTACTCTTTTCCTGGTAGGCCATGAAACCTTCCACAACTCTCCACAGCCACATTGCTTTCCTTTAACACGTTTACGTACTTTGATTTTAGCTCTTTCAGTCAAACTAACAAGAGGAGAGGTGCTGACCACAGGTGACTGCGGTCCCTCCTTCTGCCTGGCTGGTTCTGAGACACTGCAGCTGTTGCTAGGTGGCTGGCATGCTGACCCTGCAGCAGGCCCTGGCAGGCTGCATAGTCACGGTGGAGCAAGCACAGGGCGAAGAGGGCAGAGAAGGCTGCAGGCAGGGACACAGTGGTGGTGAGGTAGATCTATACAACAGCAGGGTGCTTGGAGTTTTTTCACCTTTACTACACTGGTGATAGAAATGCATCACCTCTGACTGCAGGACAAAGATGCTGGAATTGAGGAAGGGTCAAGACAGGCCCCTTCCAGGGGGACAAAGATGCAAAGTCCCTTCTCCAGGCAGTGTGGAGGAACAGGGCAGGGCTCTGCCCAGGTATCTCCCTGTCAAGAAAGTTCAAACCTGATCTCAAGCCCTCAAGTCTGTCCTGAGGCACAGCTCAGACAAAGGAGAGCTCTGGTGTGCATGGCTGATGCCAGTGTGATGTTTACCTGTCTGAAACAGTTTGGGGAACACAAAACTGGCCAAGAATCTTCTCCATTCCAGCCCACACTAGCTCTGGCTTGTCAGCACTGGTTACACATCTCCTGGAGTCCTCTGCCCTGCACATGTCAAGGGTACTGGCAGTGGAATGCTGGCCCCTGTCCAGGGGTCAGCAGAGACTGCTGCCATGTCCTCAGGGCCACGGAGCTTTGGCCAGTGCTGTTGTCACTTCATGTCACTGCACAGCAAACAGGGTCAAGGAGAGAGCCTGATGAAAAACATCCTGCATGTCTGCTCTTACCACAGCCCTGCACAGAGGGGATCACAGGTGCAGCTTGCACACAAACATCCCCACAGTTCTTTATTGTTCAGCCTGGGCAGAAGAAAACATCAAATTCCACTTCCTACTTGATGCCAGCTGAGATCTGTTCATTTTCTACCTTTCTTTCCTTCCCTTCACTCCTTCCATGTCTCCAGGACCCTCTGCCAGCTAAGCACTAATCACAACATATCCTGCCCCTTTCTGTCCCCAGGCCTAGCACAGATTGTGCAGTTGAGCACAGAGAAGGAAGTGGTAAATGTAGGCAGGTGTTTGCAGAGCTGTGGCCAGGAGGGTCTATTTGAACATCTAATTAGTTGACAGCAAATCTCCTGAAATGGCGAAGGTACAGCCCTGTTACCATCCTCCCGAGATATCTGTCCATGCCAGGATTGCTGTCTGATCCTGATCTACATAATTTGCCATAATCTTTAGAACAGACTCAAGCAATGAGGTTCACTGCACAGCTAGCTGGATTTAATCCACCACTCCAAAGGTGCTGACAAAGCTAAGGCAAAGAAGGAACACACATATAGATAGGAGGCAGAGAAAAATAATTTATCTGACCATTATGCTGACAACTCAACTTCACTCTTCCATCCTCACTCCGATGTCCTTTTGCAGCACTGGGGGACGGTAAACCTGGCTGGAAGAAAGAGCAAGGGAGGAACAATGTCCTCTTGAAGATGTAGTTATGTGCTCACACCTCTGTGCATCATCAACCCAGATCAGCTTGGGGCAGAGCTGGGGGCACAGCAGAAGTTTGGCAGGGCTAGAGACCAAGGGGACAACTGAATGGAGATTTTGAGCAAGGAGAGGAAACAGCTTCTGGCTGGAGATTTGGCACCTGCTCTCACTTGAAGACACAGCCCACCTACCTGAACCTGAGACACCTTGTATGCAGTGTTCCCAGTAGCACCCATGTTCCTTACTGTTACCGTTGGTGATGTTGTGTATTCCAGCCCTGAGGCATAGGCTGCCTTGTGAGAAGCAGCTGGACTTCACCTCACCTGCAGCTGAGCCCAGGCAGCTGCAAGCAAGAAAGAAAAGAGCAGGACATAAAGAGTGAAGCTCACCCGCCTGGAGACAGAAGAGATGTATCTCCAGGCTGGGGTTTGCTCTGAATGCAGCCAGGAGACCTCCATGGCAGAGATGGTGATTCCAGTGACTGTGGACACTGTGTTTTCTCCTGAACCAGGACTGTGCTGCCAATGCTGATCTCTTCCCTGGAGACGGAGCTTGTTCTCTTTGCCCGTGAAGCCTGGCTTGTGTCTACCCAGTCCTGGTGGCAGGAAGCAAACACTGACACTGCCATGTTTAGGATCTGTCAGGACGGAAAGGTGCTCTGCAGAGGCAAAGGCATTCAGAGCCCAAATTAGCCACACTGGGCCCAATCTGAGATTCTGACAGCAGATGCCAAATTTATATCCAAGCACACACTAGAAATGTCACCGGGCTGGTCGGAAGGAATTGGGTACAGGCTCCCTTTTAAATAGAACCAAACATATGGGAGGAGGATGATTAGATTGCTTCCAAGCTGCCAAATTTCTTTGCTGCAGCTAGAAATCTTTCCCAAAATGTCCCAGCCCACAGTGTTTCTGAGCACTGAAGTCTGTACCAAGACTTTTCCATTGACAGTTGTGCTCCAAGCAAGAAAACACCTCCCGCCAGTGAGGTCCCAGGTGGTCTCAGCTTTCTAAATGCTTGGAGTCTATTGCCTCTCCTTGCAAACCACAGCAACCCTAACCTAGGAGAGGGACAGAGTTTGCTTCTCTCTTTTGCTCCAGTGAAAAACAGCACTGACTATCCCCTCTCACAGCATCTGCCGGTCCATAGCAGAGCCTCTCAAGGAGGAGCCATGTCTGTCAGACTTCACAGGATTCCTCAAATTGCACCATGCTGGCCCTGCTGTACAGAAGCCCCACAGCCCTGTAGCTCTTAGTTTTCAGCTTCCCCTTTTCCCAGTGTCCCAGCTGCTTGGACCACAAAGGACACATGGCCACATCCTGACTCTTCAAGGCAATGGCACAATATTACTGCTTGGGGAGGGGTTTCCCAGTACCTGGAGGTGGGATTCAGACCCTGTGTTCAGACAGGTAAGGTGGAAATGAGACTGGGAGGAAAGAGGGGGTTGGGTGCTGGGGCTCAAAAGTTAGCAGTGGAGTAGAAATGTTTCTCCCACCTGGGCTTATGGTCACTGTGAGCCAAGCAAAAGCTGTGCTTCCTGCAGCTGATCACCAGGTTCCTCTCAGTTTTGGGTAAAGTAATGTAAGACACCATGCCCACTTTTCCAGGATGGAAGCAGGATCAGCAGCCCAAAGTGCAAAGCAGCAGCAGTGTGCTGTTCCTCACCACAGTCCTGGTGATGGGATGATCCTGGGATCCCCCAAACCTTCCTTACCCAACTGGGAGACTGAAAAGAGCACAGTTTTCCAATGCCTGGCAGGGAGCTTCCTTCTTTCTGTAGATAACACTGAAGGGGATATAAGGTAAGCAATGGGTTTCCAAGTCTGGGGCTGAGACCCTGTCACAAACAGCCTGCTTGAAATTCTGCCAGCCCAGAGTGGGGGACAGCCACGACCAAGCACACACTGATCCTCTGAAACCAGCTTCCACCTGCCATCCTCATTGTCCCAGCAAGAAAGGCTCAGTCCTGAGAGAACTAGGAGCAGGATCCTTGTTTCTGGTGCTGGACTTACCTGTAGTTCCTCCATGCTCTCCACTGCCTCATTGCCAAAGGATCCCCTTACTTCCTCTGCTAATGAACTGATCTGCTGGATCACAGACATGAAATTTACAGTCGGTTATCCTCTTTCATCTCCTCTATAGCATTTTTAATGCCCAAGACTCCACGGAAAGCACAGGGTGTAGCCAGCAGTACTGTTCCCTGTTCAGGAGACTGGGAAAATAAGGCATGTTGCAAGGAAGTAGAAGGTCCCAAACCTGAGGGTATCATCTCCATGGTCCCCGGGCAACACTCCAAACTCCAAGGCATGCTACATTGGAGGGCTGCAGTACACCTGTAGTTTCCAGAGCCACAAACTGACCCAGAAATTGCTGTAAAGTGGCCAAGCCTGAAGGGCATGGGCAGGAGGACTGTTGAGCACAAGCAGTTAAAGCAAAGTGGTGCAGCTGCTCTTGGATTCACTCAGCCCACACGCTGCTGAGTGGCAAGTGGGAGGTTTTTCTCTGCATTGCAAATCCCTGTTTATTTGAGTGCTGCAGTGCTGCTTGGAAGAAAAACAACCACAATGGAGAGCAAAAGGGTCTGGGACATCATGAGCATTTTCTCCTGCCCAAGGCAGGCCCTGGGAGTGGCCTCAAGTGAGCCTGGCTTTGTATGTAAAGGTAAGATTCCCTAGAATATGGCCTGGCTGGGAGCAGGAGCTGCCTATTCCCATTTTCCCATTCTTGTCTCTGGCATTGATAGCCTTGGCTGGGCTCTTTCTTCAAACCTGGAAAGCTGCAGGAAGGGAGGAAAAGATGGAAGAAAGAAGGCTTCCAGGACTGCACAGACTAGATGGCAGCAGAACAAGAGCTGTGAGAAATGGTGGGAGTTACAAGGCCAAATGCTCACAGTGTACGGCTGTGACCATTTTGCAGCTTGGCTCAGAGAGCTTCTGGGAAGAGTGATGCCACACAGATGTACAGGTAGAGAGCAGCAGTGTCCCCTGTGCTTCTGTGCAGCCCCTTTGCCAGAGTAGCTGGAGGTCCCAGGCTGGGAGGAAGCTGGACTCAGGGAGTTTTCTGACCTTTTGACATGTGAAGTTGGGCAAACTGCTCATTTCAGCCTGGTCTGTATGACAGGCTGTGACCTAAGCTGCAGGATTGTAGGTACCCCTCTCCCAGAGGAGTGACTGAATGCTGCAAACTGTTGAGGTTTACAGACAATAACAGAGAACAGACCCACAATCCTTACCTAGAAATGCATGGAACTGATCATTTCCAACAGCCACTTTCAACAGCAAATTCTCAGGCTGGGCATATAGTGCTACTCATCTATAAGGATTTTTTGGGAGTCCACAGAAAAAAAAACAAAAAAAAAACCCTGTGCTTGCCAGTGCCTAAGTTTCCCCATTGCCTAGTTTTGGGTAACTAGCTTACTCAAATTATGCCAACAATATCCAAGCAGAGAGAAGCTGGTTTTGTACTCCTTAACAGAGATACTAAAGGACTGAGAGTCTGGAAATTCAAGGAAAAGTGTCTGCAGACTCTTAGCAGGTGACAAGCCTTTAGGGAGTTCAGCAGTATGGTGGAACTAAGATTCAGTAAATGCGCAGGTGGCTTTCTACACAGAGAGACCATTTGGACCATGGAAGGACGAGGTCCTGGATTTTGTGCACCAAGGGCTCTGACAAGAAGCACAGCCTGGATGTGCAGGTACAGGATGTGCCCAATCCATCTGCTGTTGTCCATGCCAGATCTGAAGATCTGCTTGTCCGGTCCCATTCCCTCCCACCACAGCCTGACATCTCTCCAGCTCTCAGAATTTATTTAGCTTGTCTTTATAAAACAAATCATTCACCCATACATCTGTCCACTTGTCTGTCTTTTTGTATTTCTTTTTCTCTCTGCACACAACCTAAATTCATTGGCTGTCTGGATTGCTGTTTATCAAGCAAGATAGCCAAGCAGTTATTAGGATGCTTGTATACTAGCTCCAAGAAATGTCTGTGCATTTCTTTACAAAGATGAAGGTGTGCTGTTCTTCTGGACCAACCAGAAGCTGGGATGTGCAGAGGTATGGATTTAGCATTGCTGGAGAACACCAACATTACTTTGAATACACATGGTCTGTGACAATAGTCAGAGTATCCCAGCACGGCTGGGATGGAAGGACCCCCCCAGCCCCCAGCCCCAGCCCTGCCATGTGCTGGCTGCCCCCAGCTCAGGCTGCCCAGGGCCCAGCCGTGGTTTCAGGCACCTGCAGGGATGGGGCACCCACAGCTCTGGACAGCAGTGCTGGGGCCACACTGCCTATGAGTAAAGACCTTCCTCCTCACATCTGACCTAAATCTGCCCTCCTTCAGTTTAAAGCCATTCCCCCTTGTCCTGGTCACAATCTGCCTGTGTAAAAAGTCAGCTATCAAGCTTTGCTTTTACACAATCTTTAAGCAAGAAAGGTCCCAGAAGGAGTCTCCACCAGTGGCCTTCAGAGTGTGAAAAACAAGGTAATCTCACAAACTCTTAATGTATAAACATAGAAGCTGACTTTCTAGGCAGCCCAAAACTCTCCATCTGAAAAGACCCACTTCAAGTTTGAGTCTGCAAGCCAGGTGTTAGATTTCATGGCTTCATTTTATTCACCATCTTACAACAGCATTTCTTCAGGCTGAACATCAGCTCAGAGGACTCCTCTCCAGCAAATCCTCACCACTTGAGAAGAGAAACACCACTGCTCATGTCTTGTACCAGTCCCTTTCAGAAAGGATGAGTCTTCAACCATGTGTGCAATACAATACTGTCCCAAGGGGAAAACTAGTGAGTATGGGGAAGCTGTTGAGCTCAACATTGCAAAAACTCACTGTCCTGTCCTCCTTCATTTGCCTTCTACTCATTTAAGAAAGCAAAACTGCAGGCCCCTAATGCCCTCCCACCCAGACAGACTGGTGTTAACCAAGCCCTAGGACAATTCTGCTCTCATTTGTATGGTAGAGACTTAGATTAAACTTTTCTTGTGATACTAAAGAAGGCCATTAGCAGTAAGAAGCTGCCTCTTCTCAATGCTCTGGGATCCTAATCAGTCTTACATCTTAGTTTTTAATTTCAGATTCTCCACACAATGCACAAGGTCTCAGCAGGGCTGTCCCTGCAGACCAGCAGCTCCCTCCAGCCTCACACACTGCACAGGAAATGTGCACCTTACCTAACCTCATGCAGCCCGGGTGTGTCAGCACCTCCAGATCCAAAGGGAGAGCAAGGAGTGATGTGTACAATTATCCAGAACAGACAGCAACTGTCCCAGGGGCCTTTGTGCGCACACACAAAGCAGCAAAGAGATGGAGGTTTGCAGTGCAATACTTTCCCCTTTCCACTAATGCAGGTCATTTTTTCTCACAATCAATAGGCAACAGGAGGGTCACTGCGATGCAGCCACTGCCATGTCCCCAGTGGCAGGGGTTGTTATAGTTCAAAATTCCCTGCATGGAGCCTTCCCTCTGCAAAGAGCAGAGGGAGGAGAGTACTTCCAGGTCCAGCTCTGTGACTCCATCTCCAATGGGAGGCACACAAAGGGAACTGAGCTGGCAGTGGGCACAAACCAGGTCTGTCTTCTGCACAAGTAGGGAAAAAATGAACTGCAAACCGAGCCAGGACTGGGTTGATGGGGGCACTTGTGTGCCAGGGGGAGGTGCAAGGAGAGGCTGGACTTTTGTTTCCATTCCCTACACAACATATGAGGACAGAGGCACCCAGATGTGGCTGTACCAATGAAGCACTGTGCATGCCACTTCTCTGTGCCTCTGCCATGTGTCCTTCCTGTGGGTAGGGCAGCCCTAGCAACAGATAAATCCCGACTGCCCCTCCCTTCTAAGCACCACCAAACCACCACCCTTGGTACACAGCTTCTGCTTGACCACACGGTAAAGTACAAAGGAAGGCAATCCAGCAGAACCCACAGCCAGGATGCCCCAAGATCACTGCTGCATCCAGCAGTCTGCAATGCTCTGCACGTGCCCTGCCTGATCTATGGAGCCAGGGAGCAGAGGTAAGCGTAACTGCATGAGAGGAGCTGGTAATGGCTCTGAGCCATCCAGCACTGCCTCACATTCTTGCCGAGCAAGCAAGTGCAGGAGGCGTTGATCATTTGTGCAGGCTCTTGGTAAGGGAAGGTGCCAGCACAGTAAGCATCTTCCAGTCACACAGGCAGGGCAGGAGGACATCCCGTGCACACACCTGTGGCCCTGACCCTAGAGCAACACAGGATGATAAACAAAAACACCTCCAGGGCTTCCATCCCCTCTTGTGCCTAGGTCAGAGAGGAGGAGATGGGCCTGTCTCTGATAATGATACTGCTTCTCCAGCCTGCCAGGCAGGACTGCAGTGGTCTGAATGGGGGTCCCAGCTGACAGCCCCTCCTTGAGCAATGCCCAGTGTCAGAACAGCTGGCACATGGCCTTCACCTCCAGCAACTTTCAGCAGTGCCTTGCCACCAGCCATGCACCTTCCAGTTCCAGAGGAGCCACAGCATACCATCAGCCTTCTGGGAGAAACATTCTTCCCACTGCTTTTCCTTTATGCCACAGCCATTGGACAGGCTAGCACCAGGAGACATACCAGACATATATGGACTTCTTAATCCCTTTCCTTCCAGTATGGAGGAGGGATAAAAAAGAAGGAAAAATTAGCATAATAAAGCAAACCCAACAACTCCAACTTCTACCTTAATGAATAAATGAAATGCATCCCAAGAGGTAATTAAGTGGTTTGAACAAAACATGTGTCACCTATGTAAATAAAAGAGAACACAGGGAGAAATCAAGCAACAATAATTAAAGGAAAAAGATAGATGGGTGATTACCAGGGGGTTTAGAGGCAGGAAAGGCCCTGCTCCCATTGCTCAGTACTTCTCCAGACAGGGACCTGGGCTGGTGTTGCCACTGTGCCATGGCAGAGGGGCAGTCCCACCCTGTGTAGAAGACTACTAATGCCTAGAGGCAATCCCACAGTTTTCTCGTACCTTGAGGATGTCATTCTTCCCCCCTAACCCATATGCCTCTGTGCCCCCCGTAGGAACTGTGACTATTTGTTCTCAGGTGTCTGCTGTGGACTTGCCTTTCTCACTTCCTTGGTGCTTCCCTGGCAACTCACAGAATCACAGACTTGTAGGGGTTGGAAGGGAGCTCTGGAGCTCCTCCAGCCCCAACCCTTAAAGCAAGTTCCTCAAAGCAAGTCACAAATGTCTGTGTGTGGGTTTGGGTATCTCCAGAGAAGGAGCCTCCAGCGCCTCTCTGCACAGCCTGTGCCAGGGCTTGAGCACCCTCAATGTAAAGACATCCTTCCTCATGTTCAGATGGAATTTCCTGTGTTGCAGTTTGTACCCACTGCCCTTCATTCTGTCATTGTACCCCACTGAAAAGAGTGTGGCCCCATCCACTTGACTCCCACCATTAGATATTTACAAGCACTGATAAGATTCCCATTGCTGTGTCTCAGTCATCACCACATGCTCACTTTGTTGGATGGGTTTTGTTTGAGCATATGCTATGCAGCAGGTATTTTTCAGATGTTCTTTTCTACTGTACCAGAAGGGAATAAGGTCGTGGTTGTGCATGATCTGTTCCTCAACCCAACACAGCGGCTGTATTGGGTGCACAACCCATCCCTCAAGGTACACATGCCTAGTCTCCACCTCATCCTCAAAACTCCTTGAGATCTCTGCACCACCAGTCAAAAAGTTGATGTCAAATAGAAATCTCCACATATCTCCATTTTAGGCCTGCAGAAAATCACATGCCACTTCTTCCTGAATGACCCCAGAAAGCTACAGTGACACTACTTTATTGGCCTAGATGATGGGCAAAAAGATCCTATTATGATAGGATCATCATGCTATCATAATTATTGGATTTTATGACCATCTTTCTTTGGGAGATCAAATTAAGGCCCTTTGAATAGTGAGCTGCTGCTGGAGCTGGTACCACATCCCAGGACACAGCAGCAGATTGCTCCTGATGTATGGAGGTACATGATTAATCCTCCATAGGTCTACCCTGCCTATTTACTATTTCTCAAGTTTCTGCTACTTTCAGAATAAGTTCCTTCCCAATGGACCTTAGCAGCTGCAAAAAACACTCCTTGAATCCAGAGCCCTGTCCTTGGCACAAGTTCATCTGTCTCCTTAGGGGAGAAATACAGGCTTTCCTGTGTTTTGAAGAGGGCTGTAGAAATGGACAATCTCGCTCAGAATGTGTGAAATGGTATCCAGTTTTGCAGCACTGCACAGATGTGCAGAGCATGTTCCATGTGTCAAGGCAGTACTTGGAGGCACCCTCAATCTTTCTTTGCAGCAGCCTCCTTCTTTGCCCAGAGCAGATTCCATCACAGTTCCCCTTACACCCACACAACCAACGAGTCCTTGAGCTGCCCTGTGCTCAGGCCATCTGTTTCCTCTGGCCACTGAAGCCACGCTGCATGCTGGACTGTGCCTCTGTGCCCTTTTACCCTGCCTGCAGCAATCTTCTTCCATCCCTGCTGCCTTGTGCCCAAGCTCTCCTCTTTCCTCATAGGGCGTCAGCAATATGAGCAAACAGAACTCCAGAGCTTCCCCAGACCCACAAGCTTTTCTTGCCTTTCACTCCAAGGACACTCTGCAGAATAAGACCATGACCCCAGGGTTCTGCACTGCCTATGGTTCCCAGACCACCCACAGTCTGAATGCTGCTCTCCAAGGTGCCTCTTCTGACAAGATGCTGTGGTCAGGTATGAGCTGGGGAATTGTGCTGGTCCATGGCTGTGGGGCACAAAGAGCTGGGTGGCACCTGTGTGACCATGCCCACTGCTCTCCTTGGGCTGAAGAGGGCAAAAATAAAACTGGGGTTATTCTTTCCCCACTGCAAGAGAATCATCCCCCCCTTCCCATACCCTAGGTCCCTTCAGGCCCACAAAGAGAGGGAGGCACCAAGATGAGATGCCCCTGCTCCACAGCTATCAGACCAAAGATCCATCACCACTTTTCAGGTTCATAGCAGACCAGACACTCCTCTCCATCCTTTTCCATCTCCTGAAGTGCCCCTGCCTTTCCTGGGAGCACACGCAGCAGACGTGACCCACGGAGCACTCATGGATGGGCTGAGAGAGCACTCACAGGTTGCTCCCTGAGCAAAGGAATGATCCCAGCTCCTGGTCCTTCAGCAGAGCAAGAGAAATATGCAAGGAAGCAACTTGGCAGGGATGAGAGTCCATCTCTGACTTCTCCAGCCCTGCTTCAAGTATGGCCATGGACTCATGAGCTCAGTGAGAAAAAAAAAGTCCACCATGGCAGTCCCATTGCCGAGGTCAAATTCTCAGATGTCACCTGAGCTCTAGCTTAGGTCTGAACCCTCTGGGTCCCACTGAAATGGACAGCACCATTCCCCTGATTCTAGGATCTCCACAGCTGCCGGAGACCAAAGATTTGGCTTCAGCTTTATCAGAGTGTCTGAGAAGGTCAACAGACTCCATAGTCCTGCTCCAGAGCAACCATTTTTCTTTTAAGGCTGCTGGTGTGTCAGACATTTAAAAACTGTCTGGAGAAGAAATGGAGTTCAAGCCATGAGAACAGCCACATGTGCCACCAAGCTAGTGAGCAGAGCACCTTCCTGCTGCTTTGTCAGCCTAGCTCACTGTACCAGTGACACACACATCTGTCCTCCCCATGCACTTTGAAAAGAGCAGCTTACACTCTGATCTGATTAGTGCAAGAAAACTGCATTGCATTAAATCCAAG
Source organism: Cyrtonyx montezumae (assembly GCF_038088225.1). Lineage (NCBI taxonomy): Eukaryota > Metazoa > Chordata > Aves > Galliformes > Odontophoridae > Cyrtonyx > Cyrtonyx montezumae. Next base: position 672,447 of record NW_027072100.1, on the reverse strand, counting down.
GAGGGAACTGACTGCCTGGTCTTTAATCTGAAGGGAGCCTTCAAGATAAGAGCCTTAAGAAGAGGAGATAAAGCAACCTTTGTGCAGAAGTGGTCTGAATTGGTCCTTGTCTGGGAAGCAGCACAGAAGAACTAATTGTGGGGTGCCCCTGGCACCTGAGAGCAGCTCATCATATCCCTTCCAGAATGACCTTTCTCCCCATGTCTGCAGGCCCCTCAGTGCATGAGATGGAGGAGCACTATGAAGGGCAGGGCACAGGAGAGAGGACTGCTCCTAGAGCTCATATTTCATGTCAGAATCCTGAAATCCCAAGTGGGAAGAAGGATGGCACTGTCCCCATCAGGAAATCATGGAGTGGGGAGGGATCTCTGCCCACAGTCCCTCCTTCCTGAAAGGGGATCTCGCACCTCCCAGCACTGACTTCACTTCAGCTCCAAGCTTGGATGGGATTCCCTCTTCTGGGAAGTCTTTCTTCTGTCTTCTCCTCTCCACACTGCTCCTCCTTACGTGAAAGCCTCTTTTATTCTGCTTTGAAACATAACCCTGCATCTGCACCAGTTGGGAGAGAAGGAATAAAAGACAGCAATGTGTATGAAGGTGGAGGTAGGCAATCAGATCCAAGCTCTCTGCAGGACACACGCGTCTGATGGGCAGAAGAAGCCACATGGGACGTAGGCAGCAGCAGAACTGCGGAGTGGAGCCGCCTTGTGTCAGGGCAAGCCAGATGGCACTGGGGACTGACACCTGTAGGGCAGAGGGGTCCTCCTGCCACAGGTTCTCATGAACTCAGTTTGTGAAGCTCCAGCTGGGCACACAGCCTCTGAAGCTCCAGCTGAGTGCACAGCTTCATTGTGTTCCTGTGATGAGCAGAAACAGCCCTGCAGTTTGGTGTAAGTAATTGAGGAAAGAACATTTGTAAGACAGGAGACAGCTGGATTAAAAAGGTGAAGCCCAAAAAGAAAATGAAAATAGGATCTCAATGATGGATGGGAAGGCAGTACCTGAGTCCAGTGCTTTCCTGGATGTAGTCTTGAACAGCAGCAAGACAAGAAAAGCTGAGATCAAACACTGACAAAGCCTGGGCTGCCATGGGCACTTCTGGGACGTATTGCAGCTTGGGAGGCACAGCTGGCTGCTGAGCTCCACATTGCCCAGCCTTGTTGAGAGACCCTGCAACCAGTGCTGATCCTGCAGCCCACACCTGATGGTCCACACCTGATGGTCCTCCATCAGGTAAGGTTGCCTATAGGTGCTGTGCTCATGGAGGTCTGCTCCAGCTGCAGCTGAGCAGCACCAGGGTCTAGGGAGACAGTGAGCTGCCTGCACAGCACAGCCTTTCCTGTACATCTCCCCCCATGTCCTGGCCCTGCCTCCCCAGAGCAGAAATCTCCAAACATCTGGCATGGTATTCAGAGAGGCTGCACAGAACACACTACAGAGGTCATTACTGTGGTTTGTTTTGTTAATTGCTGCTGATCTGGTAGAAACAATTCCCTTTCTTGGGAAGGGCAGAGAAAGATGTTTGAATGAAAAAAAAAAATATTGAATTCATAAGACAGAATTCAAAACTACTCTCCTTGCTCCAGGAGCCAGCAGAAACAGGCCTCCCCTGCATAGAGGAGCTGTCACCAGCAGGCAGGTTGGTTGGGAGACTTGAAAGAAATCCCATCATGGCGAGAGGGAGTGAAGCTGCTGCCCAGTGGCTGGTGCAAGCTGACAAGTGGTCAGATTTGCTAAGCACAGAGCAGCAGGCTCTTGCCACAGTGGTATGGACAGAAAGGTCACAGCTCGGTCTTCCCTAGCATCCCTCTCCTATGACTTTCCACATCCTCACTTCACCACTGCAGTTATTTGCCCCCAGGCCATCAGAAAGAGCAAACTGCTGCAGCACCCTCCCCATCCAGCATCCAGCCACCTCCACTCCACCTTTGCAACCTCCCAGCACAGCCCAGGGACAAATTGCCCCACACTCCACTTCTGCTTTTGCCAGGACAAAGACAGTGACCAAGAGATTTCAATTCTTGTTCTCTCAGTACCAAGCACTAACCAGAGTGCTGCTGTCTCAGCTGCTTCCCAAGGCATTTCATTCAATACTGATTCTATAAGCCAGCTGAGACTGTGAACAGATGAGACTGTCCAGTCCCAAGCAGGCCACCTGCTACAGTGCAAAGCATAGGTCTGCCCTGCAGTCTTGGTTTTCTTCAAAAACCAGTTTGCTCCAGTGTTCTGGACAACTCCAAGTATCTGCAGGTCCCTGAGGGGGTCTCAAACCCAGATGCATTTTCCAGCAAGGAAAAGCTTTTCCAGAGAAGCTCAAGAAGACAAATTCATCCCAGCCCCATCACTTCCCAGTGGCTGGAGGTCAATGGCACAAGGCTGTTCCACCACTCTACAGGGAAGGGTGGTACACCCCTGCTGTAAGTGCTCACTGTTTTGCATCTCCCACCACTGCATGTAGAGCAGAAAGTCCCTCCCCGGTGCATCTCATGAGCCCTACATCTGTCTTGCGCCTAGGTACCATGACACACAGAGGGGTAACAACTTGCCCAAGAGATCACAGGGAACCAACAGAAGACCCAGGAATGGAGTTTATATCTCCATGCTCCCAGAATCTTAGCCTCTTTATTCAGTACACAAGCAGGCTGGGACCCAGAGAAGCCCTAAAGGTATCCTTCTCAGTGGGATGGAAATTCTGATTAAGAATGTGCTCAATCTGTGCAGCACCATTCCCTGAAACATTCTGGTTCATCAGCAGCACACTCTGGGCAGCAGGATGTACTCAACAGAGAACTCTCAGACCACAATCCGGCTAATGATAAGAGCTGCTGGGACCACTACAGGAGCTATACCCTGAGAATAACTGACATCTGCCAAAAAGGACTAAAACCCATGCTGGAATAATAATGCTGGAGCTCAAACCTCTAGCATGCAAATACAGCAGGACACTCATGCTGGTGCAGCCAGTGCCTCCATTCCTGGGCATACCTCCATAAGCCCACTAAGGAGATAAACTCATTCATCATCCCTAATCCAGGGCAATGGGGAGCCCCCCACTCAGGGACAAAAGCCATTAGAGATTTAAGTAATCAGAAGGTTTAGCACAAGCATCTCTCACTGCACCTGGAGGAGCTCTGCAGGTCTGGCAGCTCCAAACTTAAGGAGCAAACTGCATGGGAATACCCAAGCTGAGACAGATCAGAGCTGCCTCCAGAAGAAGCAGGTCCCCTCCTGTGGGCTGAGACCCAGGTGCAGGAGCACCCCTCAGTGCTGGAGGCTTGCAGGAATGCTGCTTTTCCTGCCACTAAGAGCCTTAAACCCCCTGTAGGGAAGTACGAGGACAGAACTTGAGGCAACGCTCTCCCAATTCTCTGCCCTGCTGGAGGGCTTTATTCTGCTAATGCAGCAAATATGAGGGGTCCCCAGAGAGAGGCAGCACTGCTCCCTTCAAGGGTCTGGCTGAATTTGTGGGTTAATGAAATTGAAAGTACAGGGGAGATGTACTTAAGCAATGCTTGAACTCTTGAGGCACTTCAGTAAATACCCCATAAATGTTCATCTGGCAGTTGTACAGGTTCATCCATTTCTGTTCCTTTGAGATCAGGAGTGATTGTTTGCATTGCTGAGGTTTATGATGGAAGCATCCAGCAAATCCTCACCCCTGCTAAACACCAACAGGAGGTGAACAGTCCTAGAACCCCCATCCCATGCTGCCTGGGGGCTAGCAGTGCCCTGGGCCTGTGGGTGGGGAGTCTGGGGTAAGCAAAGCAATGGGGCAGCCAAAGGGGTAAAAGAAAGGCGTGAGCCATACCTCCTCCTCCTCCTCAACCTTCATTTGGGGAAAAAATCCCCATTCATCAGGCATAGACACACACTCTATCACTCACAGCACCCCAGGCCACGGCCAGGATCCCTGCTGGGCTGCACGTGCTGGTGTGGGGAAGATGTGGCTGCGGGGGTTGCTATGGAGCAGCTGCTGTGAGCTTTTGCTGCAGGGCACTGCCATGGCTTGCCCAACTTGCCAGGCTGTTTCCTCCATCTGCTGAACCCAGCACGTTTATTTTTGTGTTTCCAAGTTTGATCAGATCAACTCTTCCACTTTTCCCTAATGAGTGCGCTGAGCTGAAACAAACACAATCTGTCCATGGAGGGCTGGGGAAGGATATCTGGGGGCACTGCAGAGGCCCCATAGAGAGACGAGGCTATCCTTGTGCAGGACCAAGATGCTGTCACCTTGCACTGAGTTCTCCCCCCTCACCCACCCACACAGCCTCCCTATCCCCTCAAGTCTGAAAACCCAAAGGTGAGGCTCCTCTGGAGAGAACATCCTCCTCTGCTCTGATCTAGTCACCGCCCTGTGGCTTCCCTCTTTTCCTTGCCCATTGCCCATGTGCATGGAGCACCTTTCCAGCTGAGCCACAGGGCAGCAGACATCTGCTCTGGCTCTCAGGGATGATCTTGGCCAACGCAAGCACAGTGGGAGCTGGTTCACCTCCCTGGTTCCTCTGAAGCAGACGAATATCTCTGGTAGGAAGGATGTATATGTCCTGCCTGATGTGTATATCTTGAGCTTTGGTGCTCCTCCAGAGCAATTCTGGAAGCTGGTTCTGCTACATGCTGTACTGGGACATTCACCTGCAGAAACTCCCCTGCAGGATATATCCTTTGCTTGTATGTTTTTCTCCTGATCTTCTATTTTCGTACCTTGCAGTAAAGTGGGCTAGCTTGTATTCCTGCATGATGTGTGCAGAGGACAGGGGAGCTCAGCCATGCTGCTTTGGCATGGAGAGCATCAGAGAGCTAAGGCTGAATGTGGGGCCCCATAGGAAACAACATGGCTTGGGTGCCCCACTGCCACTGACCTGCTCATGGTATACAGAGCACAGTCTCAGCATGGAGATAGAGCAGAAAGGCACTGGCCCTGCATATCTCTGCAGCAAGAGCAACCAAGCTCACTGCTGGGTGCATGCAGGTGGGGGCTGACTGTCACCTGGCAAGCTAGGGGCTGCCCAGGCAGCAGCTGAGAGGCAGAAAGCAGGTGGGCTTCTCCTGGCACCTGGCAAGCCCAGAAAGGCCAGCTCTCATAAGGAGAGGGCTCACTGAGTGTGGGGCATGCATGCGAGGAGCCAGACATCCACTCCAGCCAGGTAGGGCTGGCATTGCTCAGGGTCTTCCAGCTGACTGTAACCCCAGGAGCTGGGCAGAGCTAGGCTAGTACCTGCACAGATTCGCTTCCAGGTGCCTCATGGCTCTGCTGCCTCCTACACCACTCCTTGGCCTGAGGTCAGTTGAATGCCAAAGGCTCAGCAGCACCACATGCTCCCTCAGAACTTTGTGAAGTGTCCCCGTTCTGCCACGAGAGCTTTGGTCTTGTCAACTGCAGTGCTTTGGCAGAGCGCGGTGCAGGCAGGCTGTGGATGCACCTAGCTGGCAGCTGGGCCTGAGGCACGCTGTGTTTGTTGCAATGGGCACATGGGATGCACATGCTCACAGTGCTAAATGTTTTCTGCATCCCCCACTGTGGCTGGGTGCGTGCCTGTCACTCACCCCTTGGCCTCACATACCAGCTCATCCCACTGCCAGGATTGCCAGGTTATGCAAGGATGTGAGCTCATTGTGGGTGCCCAAACCCACCACATAGCCATGAGCTCAGCTTAATGTGTGCCCAGTGGAAGCTGAAAATGTTCATGTTAGAGTAGTACTAAGGTTTTCTTTAGCCTCCTTCCCAAACAAAATCTCCCAGCTCTCTGCTGTTACCACATTTAGAGACTCCTTTTCTCTAAAATAATAGCTCAGAGCATGCTGTTAGAGGCTCTTTTTCACCCTACTTTAATAAAGATGGAAGATGAAAAGGCCAGGAGAAAATTTGTTTTTGCAGCCCCTTGCTGTCTCTCCCAGTTCTCTGCTCTCCATCCTTATTTCTTATGCTCCTTTCCGGGAGCTGTCTTTAACTCTTTGATAATAATCTCATCTCTCCCAAAAGCAGGCAGTGTCCTTTCTTGCTTGCACAGCCAGAAAAATGCCACACTTTCCCTTTGATGTCAAGATAATACGTTGATAAAACATTGTGTGCATGTGTGTCAAATGCAAACAGCCAGCTTTCTGGCCCAGATTTGGTAATTTAGGGAGAAAAACGAAAAGCTAGGAAAAAAAAATATTGAAAAGAATTCTTCAATCCACTTCACTCTCCTATAAATATTTCCATTTGTTCCCTTCCTGGTGCAAAGGTTTGAGATGAGCTTGCTGTCCTTCACATGTGCACAGAGCTATGCCTGGGGGCTTCACTTGGCTCAGCTGCCCGAGGGCCAGGACAGGTACAGGGCAGTGCCCTTCTTGGCCCCACTGATGTAAGAGCTGTGTCCCCCCTTCCCAGGACTGGCTCTGTGGGAGTGTAGGGGAAAGCTGAGACGCTGCAGCCACGAAGGACCCCGTTACAGCAGAAGTAGCAGGTCAAAGCATAGTTTTGCTGAAAGCAGTTTGGAAACATTTTGCATCTGTGGGAATGCCTTCTTGCCACCAGTGTGGGTGGAGGACTGATCCCAGTTCCCTGGCAGCCCAGCTGCCATAGGTAGGGCAGAGCCCCAGCAGAGTCCTGCACAAGAGCTATGCTCAACCAGATGCAGTGGCTCCTTGTAGCTGCTCCCTGAGGTAGTTGTCAGCAAGGTCTCCACTCTGTTCTCTTTTCCCCAATCTTCTGGAAGGGTGTCCCTGGTCCTCAGGAAGGGGACATAGTGGTTAGGACACAGGAGACCCCTCTGGTACTGCTCGTGAAGCATCCCCAGCCCCACGGACCCAACCATTGCTCAGAACAGACCCTTGGCTGGGCTGAGTTTGAGGCCAGCACAGGCAGGAACCATCCAAGGAGGAAATCTGGGTGGGCTCCTTTCCAAACAGACTGTGAAGAGCACTGTGTAGGACCAGTGCCCCCCGCCACAGGGACACACCACCTGTTTACAGACATGAGGGCAGCTGGCTCTGATGCAGCTGTGTGTGGACAGTTGTGGAGATGGAGAGCTTCTTTGCAAGGATGAATGCCAAAACAGGGGTGTGAGACTTCCAAAGCTTCTGCTCTGCATATGTGTCTACCCAGCCCTACTGCCAAACCACTTCACTTCTCCTCTTGCCTCTTGCTCTCGTGCAGACCCTCAGCATCACAGTGGGGAAATAAGATGCCCTCCTCCATAGGCTCACCTCCTGCCATCTCTGAATGCCCCAGATCACTCTCCCCTATTACTGGAAATATGAGAGAAAGATTGAGTTTATTTAAGCCAGAACCGCTCGGAGCACTGGAACTCTGCTCAGTCATTAACTGGTGAGTAAAGAGCACTCAGTGAGTCACTGGTGCTATTATAAACACTTTTTCTAAAGGCTATAAAAATGCAGTAGGGAAGTGGTGTTCCTTGAAGTCACTGGCTGGAGCTGTTTTCATCCAGCAAGATCCCTGCTCTGCCCTGGGACAGCTCTGTCCCCCCTGCACTGTGAGCACTGCACCCACACCCTACCCACAACTTGTCCCCTGCTTTGTGGCTGTGCCTTGTCTTAAGACATCTATACATATGAATGCATTAAGGGTGGATCTGCTTTGTTCAGATAAACTGATGCTAAAGACGCCAAGAGAAAGGAGTGGCTCAGTGCCACCCATAAAGTGGTCAGCGCTGCATGACCCCCACCCACTGTGCCAACGCTACTCCTTGACTCCTGCTGCCTGCACAGATCACTGCTCCTGCCTGGCACTGCTGTCCCCAGAGCTCCCAAAGCTGCTGCTGCGACTGCCATGTCGATCGCTTCATGCAGAGAGGAATGAAAGCGCCAAAACTCAGGAGAGGGAGGAGGAAGGTGTGATGTACCACAGACACAGGAGACGGCCATTCTTGTGCTGCTGAAGTGTCTGCAGAAAGCCATTCTGCTTCAACCTTTTCTCTCAGCCCTGCCTGCTGGGGCGACCTCTGCACCTTTCTGACCTTCCCAATATCCTCCACAGACTCCACTGCTAGACACTAAGATCTCCCTTTTCAAAAGGATTACAAATTACTGTCTGATCCACTAATTAGGAGGAGAAGATGAGCTTCCAACCGTGATGCTCAGTAGCCATTTAGAAATTGCTCTGAAGGCATAGAGGTGCTGGGAGCACACAGCAGCATGGAGCTGCATCTGTTCAGTGCCAGCAAGGCCAGCCCACCCCATCAGCCTGCTGCCTCAACTCTGGCCCTTCTGCAGAGCTCATCTGGCTCTCCAGGACATCTCCAGGCAGCTTGGCTCCTATCCTCATTGCCATTACTTTATGTTCATTTAACAAAGTTAAAATCTGCTTAGTGGGGCCCATCAAAGGCAAAGGAGACAAATCTTCATGTTGCTCCCAGAGAAGGACAGGCTGATGTCAAGCTGGAGCTACCTGCACGAGGAGGATGCAGAACCCCCTGCCATCCTGCTGCCAAGTCACACTGAGGCACTGCGCAACTATTCCTAGTGGCACTGCAAGCCTAAGGCCACTCACGCCATTTCCTGTGGTTTCCACCTTGTCTCCTTCCTGATGTGGCCACTGGTGGCAGGAAGGCAGTTCTGACTGAGGGAGAATTACAAGGGGAAAGCCCAGCCTGACCCTTCTGCACTGTGCTGAGATTTCCTGAGAGCAATGGGGCTACACAGTTCTTGTGTGTGCAGCCAGGCCTGGCCGTACTGCAGAGAGGAAAACCCCAGCCCTGAGGCTGCAAGTGGGGCTTTAGGGCAGGCAGCCATCTTGCATCTATCTTAGGTGATGCTCATAATGTGTGTGGAGATTTCTTTGAAGGTTTCCTCTAGACAGTGGCTGGAGCCGAGACGCAAATTCTAGACAAGGGAGGACAGCAGACTCTGACCTCCTGCAAGCCTCTGTCGTCCCCAGTCAGGATCTTTGAGTCCTTGTTTCCCATGCAGCTCCTTATGGAACTAAGCCCCTTTCTCCTGGGTGAGAAAGTTGCTCCAGGGCAAACAGGAGATCAGCTGGATCTAGGAACATCTCAGGAGCTGCTCTACAACTCTCACCTTCGCAAAAACTATCCCAAGAATAGTGTGCCCTACAGTGCAGATCTCCATTCCCCAGCATCACACCATTTCTAAACACAGACTACCAGTGAGTACACCACTACCAACTCAGCTACCTCCAGAAGAGCACCACGCTGCAGGCAAAGACTTTCTATAGGAGAGAGAGAGCAGTCACACCTCAAACGCATGACCCATACAATCCAAGCATAATAGCAGAGATATGCCTCCCCTCCACACTGGTATGACCCTAATGCAACTTGATGATCCCAAAGCCCAGTCTGGTGCTGCCCCAGGGAGGTCTCCCACCCCACGAGGCCAATCCTGTCCTCTGTTCACTGCTGCTGACCCTCAATGCTGAATAAGCTCTCTGGTATAACCCTGACAGTGCAACATTCAACACTGAGGTGTTAATGCCACATGAAGGCCGGGCAAGAAGATGAGGAGCCCCAGTGAGGATGAGACAAGTTCAGTCTAAGCTGATGGGAAACCAACCAAGTCAGATCATCTCTCCTCCCTGCAGCATCTGGGTGAGCCTTGACACCCACAGAGGGGCAGCTTCAGTAAAGAGGTGAAGCTGGACAGCTTAAGGTATTGCTAGGTTGAGTAACTGTATCCAGCTCTCTGTCATGCACCCTTCACAGGAAGCATCTTTGCAAGGCCCTCGCTCTGCCATGTATGGCCCAGGGGTCTGCACACCATGCTCCTGCTCTGGTTCGGCAACGACTTTAGAATCTTCTTTCTCACTGAAGTCCTGACAATCTCAGTCAGATTTTCTCAAGAAATGATTCATTTCCCCATCAGTCCATTTGGCTGGCTGGTCTGCAGCCTCCAGGAGGCCTTGTCTGCTTTGCCAGCAGAGGTACTTTTCCACACTTCCAGATACTATCAGAACAGGGTCTGAGAGGCTTGGCCTTTCCCATCACAAAAGAGAACAGGAGAGTCTGCTTTTCCTGTCTCCAGGAAAATGGCATTCTTATTCACCCAGATGATGCATGCTGGGCCTGAGTGTTTTGTGCCGGGCCAGCAACAGCACTAAGCCTCAGGGAGGGACGGAGCTGGGGCTCCCTTTGGCTGGCTCACCGTCCGGGTGTTGTAGACCATTGCAGACCTTCTTGAAGCAGTGCTCAGGCTGGGTCTCTGACCATTCTGGTTTTCCAACCAGAAATGCCTTTTCCCTCCAGCCTTGCCTATTTTGAGGGCAGCACATAGTCAGATCACTGGCATCATCTGGTCCTGTTCCCACCACAATCTGTACAACAACCTGGTGAGGCAGGGAAAATACGGTGTTTCCTAATGCCTCTTCTGCCCTGGGGTCCCATCATGGGCTACTACAAGCCATGCTCAAACGTGTTGTTGTGCCAGCACTGAGGCAGGAGGGCTCTGCCTGCACCTGCCTCACCAAACACTCCCTGCTTGTGTGTACTTCTAAGGTCAGAAATGATCATGGACCTCTCCTTGCACTAGCCTGACGGTCCCTGAAGGCCACAATGCTATGTGACTACTTATCATGGAAAACTGTCTCATGTACTCCTGCACCCATGCACCCCTTCATGGGTGGAAAATATCAAAATAATGCTTTTCTCACTTGTCTTTCCTTCTGCTGGTTATGTCACTCTGGGCTTGTAGATGACATGCACAGAAGTCATGGTCATGGCCCACATCGTCTGTTGCAGCAGTTGGTGGTGCCATTGATTATCTCCCACCAAGTCTGAGCCCAGACACCAAAACTGAAGTTGCATACCTACAGCATGGGGACCCTGGCGGAGCTGGTGGCTTCTGGGTCTGAGCCCTTCCCTGTTCTGAAAGCAACTAGAAGTGCTGAAAGGGAACTGAAAGCAGCTAGAAGTGTATGAGCTATGGAGAAGTCAGGCACCTTTCCTGCACTGAGGCAAAAATGGCTGGATTTGATGATTCTGAAATCAAAACCTCCAAGTAGGTGTTCCCAAATAGCAACTGCTCATCTTTTTTGACATGGCCAATTCAGGAGAAACAACTGATCAGATGTAGAGAATGGATGTAGAGAACACTCCAGGGCACAAATCAATAGCTGGGCACTTAGTGCCTCGATTGTGGTCATTGCTCAGTCAGCATGCAAACAGCCAAAGACTACAGGGCACTGAGCAGGAGTGAACCAGGGTGAACCAGAGCAGCCCTTGGCTTTTCCTCTCTGAAATTCCCCTACTGGGAACACAAGGGAGCTGCATTGTCAGCAAGGGGACTAAGGAGATACATGCTACCAGGAATCTGTACTTCTAGAGTTATGCTGGGAGGGCTTCCTGCATATTTTCAGGGACAAAGCACTCCAGGGGCAATGCCGATGCAGTTTGGGATGTGCAGCTTGGGAGGGGTCCTCCTGGTCTACCCATACAGTTCTGGATCACAGTGGCCAGCCTGGTGTCCTGCAGCTTTGCCTGGCTCTGACAGGCACAGAATTTGGCCACAGGTGCCATTCAGCATTATCTCCCCAGCCTCTCTTGTAGGTTGGCCGAGCCCTCCAAGGTCAACAGCCCCCAAAGCAGAGGAGAGACCACAAGGCTGCCTGGACTAAGCAGTGCTTCTTGGGGCAGCACCAGGAGCAAACTGGCTGAGACTTGCTGCCAGGAAGCAGTTCACCTTCATGGGGACAAGCGGGCACTGAAGTAGGGCTGCCTGGCTCCCCTGGGCCACAGTGGCACAGAGCCTCCCTCAGTATGTTGCACAGAACAGCATGTGTTGGCTAATTTTATCAGCTCTGTCCCACAAAGAGAATCTGGGAGACAGGGCGTCCTATTTACAGAGACCCTGGCCAGAGGAGGGGAGCAGTGAGGCACAACCTGCTCCCGGGCCTGGCCGTTTGCTGGCTGGTTTGGAGGGAGGCAAATGCCTGCATGGGACTGGGACAGAGTTCCACAACCAGCAGCCTGCTCCCATACCACCCTACAGCCCAGGACCAGCTAACATAGGACCAGGAGCGATCTTGCAAGGATGCAGATGTCTGAGTGTCACATGGGGCAGTGCATGTAACACTCAGACCTCTGAGAATCTGAGCAGTCTTGCAGAGCAAATTCAGCAGTGAGATAGTGCTTGTGTTGCAGGCAGATGTGTCCTCATGACATCACCTCACACACGCTCCCTGCAAACACATGCTCACCTCCTGGCCCCACCAGGCTGGGCTGTGGCAGTCCCCTCCCTCCCTGGCACTTGTTTCCCTACTTGCACATCTCTGCTCCAGGAGGTCTTGACACTGGTAGCCTCAACTAGGCCAGGCTGGGTTGTAGTGAATGGCCCAAGACAAAAGCCTTTGAAAGTGTCTGGAATCATCAGGAGGAATGTGACATCTCAGGACAGGATAGGACTAGGCCATGAGCATGGGCAGGGGAGACAAACACATCCTTGTCCCTGACTAGTGAGGAAGCTGAAGGAGAACACCAGCTCCTGGGGTTGTTGCTGCTCTTTGAATGTGCCAGGCTACAGAACAGGCAAGAAACAAAGACACTCAGGGCTAGTTCTGGAACAGTACAGCAGAGGAGGGCATCCCAGCAGATCAGGGGATCCTCTGGAGTCACCTTCCAAAAACTTCACTGTGCTCTGGAGGTCCTGGCCACCAGCCACACAAAGGGCCTCTCAGTGCTCCAGATAGTCAGCAGCCTACACTCACAGTGTGGAATCCCAGCCCTGCTGTGTATGCTGACAGCTGTGACCTTCCCAGGAGCTGGTCTTCAGGGACTCTTCTGCTGGGCTGCCCACTGCATGTGCACTGCACTGCTGTCCTGCAGTGAGGCGTGCAGGGGCCAGGAGGTGAGCATGTGTTTGCAAGGAACGTGTGCGAGGACTCCCTGCCAGCCTCATTCCAGGGCATCCCAAAGACTGGGCATGGGGTGGGGGCTGCCTGGGCCCCTGCTACCAGCCTGATGTGGGCCAAGAGCAGCTGAGGAAGCACTCCTCACCTTACGTTATTTTGGTTGCTAGGTGATTAAATCATCCATCTGCTTATGACAGCATGGGAGAGCAGTGAGTCAGTCCGCTTCACAGAAGACAACAAAGGGTTTTTTAACTCCAGCCCACCTCCAGCCTGCCCCCAGCCTGGCCCTGCTGCAGGAAGCTTGGATGGACTCACAACCTCATAGAGCACAGTTTCCGGTGTGGCACTGCGGGCCCTGGGGCAGATGCTGAAGATAGCCAGCTTTCACAGGGTTGTGGGCACCTTCAGATGTGCCCTGGTGAGCAGGTCCTCCACAGGATCATGAAGAGCATGTCTGGATGACAGCAGGGGCATGCTCCATAGTTACACCCAGAACCACTGAAAGGGGTTGGATAAGCCCCAGTGGAAGCAGAGAGAGGTGTGCTGTGAGCTCAAGGGGCAGCCAAGATCCTGACAGTACAGCATGGAGTCTCCAGCACCCTCCCCTGCTGCAGGCTCAGCAATGCCCATTGCAGGGGTGTTTTTAACATCACACATATGGAGAAGCTGTGACCACCCAGTCTAGGAGCAGAAAGGCAGTGGGCTGTTTGGGAAGAGCACTGCAGAAAGGCAACCGTTTGGGTGAGAAAATAACATTTTCATAAAGTCTTCTGGAAGAGGAAGATGGGGAGGGAGAGAAAGAGCCACTGTTTCTGTGTGTGTGCACATACAAGAGAGGGAGAGGGAAAGCCTCCTCCCCACTGAGAAGAAACCACACCTATTTCTCAGGTTTTGGAGACTGTTGAGACACAGAGAAGTTAAAGCGTTGCCTACAAAATGTGTATGAGAAGTCCAGTTTTCCTTAATAGAGCTCTGAAGCACATGTAGCTGCTGCATGACTGCCCTGCTGCCAACTGGAAGGCACTGAGCTGGTCACCAACTTCTGGGTGAGAGGCTAGAAGCTGCCCTGGCTCTCAGAGCCCACTGGGCCTGAAGGCTACTACTGGCAGTGTATGATCCCTAGGAGAGGCAGGGGCCTTTGCAGCAGCTTCAGTGGCCACACAGGGCATTGCAGTTGGGATAAAGCTGGGAAGGCAGCCTGGGGGTTGCACGTTCCCTGCCCAGAACAGCCCCAAAGGAGAAGCCCTAAAGCAGGCTGGAGAGCTGTGTGTACCACAGAAATTGTGCAAAACCACAGTGGGGCATCTGTGAACTGCCCACTGCTGGCTCACAACCTCCTGCAACATCAGGTGAGCAACACAAAACTGTCTGTCTGACACCCTCCTTCAGCCCTGCACAGTAAGTGCCAGGCTCAGACAGCACCCTGCACCTCAAAGCCCAGGCTTTGAGTTGGCAGCTCCCACACCGCTGTCCCACATGCATCCTGCCCTCCCAGGTCCCCAGCATCTATCACAACCTCTTAGTGCAAAGAAACTCATTAATGAAGTGGAAAAGGAGGAGGAGCAAGCTGAACAGTCTGTCCTAAGGGACAGCACAGCAAGGAGGAGAGTGCTCAGCTCTTGATCTGAAGATAGGCAGCCACCGAGGAATCACCATCTGAAAATAACTGGGGGAAAAGGATGAGAGGCCAGTGGGCAAGCAGCCTGCCAAGGGGGGCTGCAAGCAAATGTGGAAGTCAAAGTGGGTGGGCAAGAGGAAGGCAGGGATGAGAGGCAGCATCTAGAGCTGCACAACCACCACCAGTACCCCATCCACATTAACCTCCGCCTGTAGGCAGAGGGAGGCCTACAGAGCCCAAGTGCCTCTCCCAGCAGGTGCCTACGGGAGAAGCCTTTCTGGGGCTGCTTGCTCTTGCCCTTGGCCTTCTGCTTCCTGCAGGCAGCATGCCTTGCCAGATGTCCTGGCTTGGCACGTTTGCAGCTCTCTTTATCATATTGGTTCCCGGTTTCCAATCTGAATGTCAGGGCCTGGCTGCAGTCAGCAGCACTGTGGGGTGGCTGGGGTGAGGGGCCCAGTGCTCAGCAGCTCTGGCCACCACCCCTTACCCCATGGCAGAACCAGAGGCTGCCAGGATCTGGAGTGATGGGAAGGGAAGGTTTCCATTCCCACCTTATAGCTGCAAGCAGAGAAGGAGGGGAGAAATCAAGATCTCAAGAACAGAGGTTGCATGACCACTGGTGATACAAGAGCTTCTCCTCCACATGACCCAAGCAGAGGCCACTTCCAAGACCCAGGGAGCTCTGGTATCCTGAAGGCTTCCATTCCCATGTTGCACACAGCTCCTGCTGGGATGTGGCTCCCTGTGGCTCAAAGCCTACAACTTTGGGGCAGCCACAGCAACCTCTGCTCCTGTGCAGGAGGTCAGCACACACTGGGCTGCTGTCTCTTCAGCACACTGCCTTCAGGGTTCAAACAGGCAGACCTCTCCGGCCCTCTGGGACCAGGACAACAGAATATGAACTTGGCCAAGCCCATAAATGACTAAAGAGCTCATCAGGAGTATCCTATTCCTGCCCAGCCTGGCTCCCCTACACCTCACTGTGGACCTTCAGCGGACATTGCCATCACTGTGACAGTGAACAGTTCTTAAAAGTCCATCAGTGACCCCCAGCAGGAGGAGGTAAGGGGCCCTCTTCTGCTCATCTGTGGGGGAAATCTTTTGTGCTGCAGTAGGGCTGTTTGTCTGCATACCTCAAGTCACCAACTCATGCAGAATGCTGCCCAGGAAGCACAACTCAGACTTACACTCGGCATGGAAATGGCTCTCCTACACTGGAGCCTTTTAGCTGCAGCACACAGGGACTAGCTAGGAAATTTCACAAATGTTGACAAACTTAATGGCTGAAAACTCCTTTGTGCTTCAGCTTGCTAGACAATTCATTGCAACACTGCTGAAATGATTCACCCAACTTCTGCTTCTTTCAAAACCAGCAGCAGCATCTAGCTGAGAGAAAAGGAGAGTGTTTTATGCAGAAAATGACAAACTGACAGTTTTTGATCATTAGGAAAATTTCCTCAGTGTTCAGGACATGAAAGCTCTGGGAGAGAATCTCATCTTTTAAAGTACCCCCTTGGCTGCAGTATCCCAGGGCAGCGCCATGACAGTGCTGCCGCAGGAATCACAGAATGACCTGGGTTGAAAAGGACCTCAAAGATCATCTTGTTTCAACCTTTTGCCATGGGCAGGGTCACCAACCACTGGACCAGGCTGCCCAGAGCCACATCCGTCCTGGCCTTGAATGCCTCCAGGGATGAGACATCCACAGCCTCTCGGGGCAACCTGTTCCAGTGTGTCACCACCTTCTGAGTGGAAAACTTCCTCCTAACATCCAACCTTAATCTCCCGTCTTAGTTTAAAACCATTCCCCCTTGTCATATCACTATCAACCCAAGTAAATAGTTGTTCCTCTCCCGCTGATTCGCTCCCTTCAAGAACTAGAAGGCCACAATGAGGTCTACACAGAGCCTTGTCTTCTCCAAGTTAAACAAGCCCAGTTTCCTCAACCTTTCCTCATAGGAGAGGAGCTCCAGCCCTCTGATCATATTAGCAGCCCTCCTACGGACCTGTTCCAAGAGCTCTGTGTCTTTCTTGTGCTGGGGGCCCAATGCCTGGGGTATTGTACACAGTACACAGTACACAGTACTCTGGATGGGGCCTTGCAAGAGATAAGTAGAGAGAGGACTATCACCTCCATCTCCCTGATGGCAGGGGCTTTCCAGCCAACATAGGCACTTCCCAGGGGTTTGCATGGATCTGAGAGGAACCACTGTCCCCATTGCTGGACCTAGCTGCAGCACGGTGCAGTCCTGGTGCTGAGCATTGTGTGCCTGTGCTGCCTGCCTTGAAGACATGCCTGAGTTCACCAAGGCCTCTGTGGCAGGGCACAGAGCTGAGCTACATGAGAGCTGTCCCCTCAGAGCCACTCGGCACAGAAAGGATTAATCGGATGAGAGAAATGGTGAGGGAGCATCAACTTCATTCCTGCAGCAAAGAAACTGTGCCATTAAAATCCTCTCTTCTGTGACACACACTGAGCCTATTTCAGTAATAGTTTGGCAGGGGAATAACATTACAGAGCCTATAAATATCTTGTGGGGTGCTGCTCCACTGATTGAGCAGGAGGATGTGGCCCCTGCCCAGCCGGGAGCTGATCCTGGTTGCCTCCCAGGGAAGGCACAGCCATCGCAGAGCTGGTGCCTGCATAGCCCTGTCTTGAGGGTGAAAGACAGAAGGACATGAGGACAGAAGGACACGTTATGGCAGGGCTGTCACTGGGGCAGCTGGCCACATCCCATGTGCAGCTCCAGAGGAGGGATGGGGCTGGGCGAGACACACAGTGATGGAAATGGGACGCGGGCTGTACAGGCTCTGGAGATGTCAAAGGAGACAGAGCTGAGCAAAAGATGGAGGTAAGAATACGGTGGAAAGCATTAGCAACAAGAAGGTACTTGCAAAGCAAACAACGAGGCTCCCTGTGTCTGTAGCTGAGGACTTTTGGATGACTTAAGACAAGCCTGATATGGGCAGTCAGCCCTTCCCTATTGTCCTAGGGAGCAGAGGGACTTCTCACAGCAGTGGAGGCAGCAGCTGAGGCACCTCAGGCACAAGGAGGTCCTCTGAAATATCCCAGGGGCATTTTTTACATGTTTTTCCCAGTGACAATAACTCATCTCCACTGCTCACTCCTCTACTGAGGCCCTGAGATGACAAGGATGAAGCAACACCCTGCCACATCTGAGAGGCTGTCGAGAGGAAGAAGCTTGGGAGGGTCTAGGCACCCTGCCCATGCCAGCCAGCCAACTGCACTGTATGGGGAACAGTTGCACTCATTTGTCATCTTGCAACAAGCTGCTGAGAGATTTGATTATTACATACTTGATGTAAAGGAACTTCCATGGCACTCACCATAGGTCTAATACTCCTCCTGAGAGCAGGGTTAGCTCAATGCAAAGTTGTTTCAATACCCCTTGCATGTTTTATCCATACACAGGCTGCTAGCTGCCTTCCCTGCCCACGGGGCAGCTCTCTGCCCACCTCCAAGGGTCAGCATCATGCTCCAGAGCTCCTGGGTCTCTCCCAGAGAGTTCCTCTGCTCCTCAGGCAAAGGCAGCTGGTGGGCTCAGAGGGAATTAGGTGGCTAAAGGTGAGGTTTGCCCAAGGGAAGAGTCCATGATCCACAGGGAATGCAAGTCAGACCCCGGAAACATGCCTAAACTGCCCTGCAGACAGCACAGCATAGGTTTGTGGCTGCAGATCATATATCCCCTCTGTCCTCAAAAGGCATAAAGGTTCCAGAACTGCAAAGATTTCCACAGCAGCCCTAGAAGTCAAAATGTACTTCTTCAAGCTGCTGGAAAGCTTTGCACAGAGCTGCAGTGAGCCAGACCTCATTCAGGGAAAGCTCTCAAGAAAGGTAATTTTCCTGACAGCCCATGATCCATACCCACCAGACAACCAGTAGAGCCAGAAAAGGTTGACATCCATGAGAACCTGAGCAAAAACAGAGCTGGCAGCTCAGAGTCTGGCCTCATGGGAACTCTCCCTGCACAGTCCCTCTGTGAGCAAGAAGGGGCTTGAGCTCCCCTTTTTCTTGGGCACACAAAACTGTAGTGCATCCACACAAGGAGTCTACTACTGGCAGTTGCAGAGTTCTTGTAGACAGAGATGGAATCCACAGAAGCACCCAGCTAAACCCTCAGAAAAGACAAGCAAAGCAGTTACGAGATGTAAAATATGGACATATTCTGCAATAATCATTTTTATGCCACAGATAATGGGGCACGCCATCAAGACCAAGACAAAAAAAATTGATAACAAAATGCTGCCTTGCTGTCATATAACCAGCTTCCAGTGGTGCGCCACACTTTCCACAGCTCCTGGTGCTAAGGGCCTCCCTGGCATCCCCAGCCCATCCCTAAGCAGAGTAACTGAATCTTCACATTCTTCTGTTCCACATAAACCTAACACACCTCCCAAATTAAGAATAATCAAGCTGATTCCCTGATCGAAATAACACCCTATGGTCATCCCAGCCTACTGCATCTGTGACCTATGGCATACCTGCAACCCTTTTACCCTCAGTAGGTGTGGGTAGGTCTGCCAGCTGCAGCCTCAACCCTGGTGTAACAGATCTGGGCTGCAAGATATTAAGGAGAACAGCAACACTGAGCCTGAGCTCAAAATCAGCACCTTGAATCATGTCCAAAAGCAAACTGGAAGTCAGCACAGCTTCTGGCAAACAGGTGCTGCCTCATCTCTGGCTGACACCGCTCAGCATCAGCTCCAGCCATGGGCACTAAAAGTGGGGATGGGGCAGCTGCAGGCACTATGGCTCTTCCCCACACTACACTTCCCCACACACTGCTCCCCTCTTCTGTGGTGGCAAAGGGATGTTGTAGCACTGAGGCAAGCAGGCTGTCATCTGGATCCAGGACTGTTAATCTTTGATGACTGCAGCAATGGCTCAGTGCTCGGGTGAAGGCTGATTGTGGACAGATTACAGGGGACACAGCGTGTTCACTTCCATTCATGCTGCGCTGCTATTACCCAGACTGAAAATAAAGCCTCGTTTTCATGCAAAGATGCACAATGGTTAACATGAGCAACGCTTGCCTGCAAGGCATGCAGGTATCAAATCAATTTCAAAATGGGTCTCCAATTACTACTGATGTTGATTTGATTTACATTTTTTTTCTGGCTTGCCAGATGTTTATGATTCAAGCACGAAATTCAGCCCAGTGCCATTGGACTGGCATGTGGCTTGTAAGAAGGCACAAAGGTCTCCTACTACAGAATGGCACATTTCCCTTGAATTGCTTCCCTTCACCACTCAGAGCTGTGCTTCAAACCGTATGGGTACAACATGTACACAATGAGGAGCGAGGGAACTGAGCCGCTGCACAGATCAGACCTGGGCTTGCACACAGCAGCTGCTGCGCCATGGGCTGGAGAAGCCCTGTGCTCCTCCTGCTATGAGCAGCCTCAGGAGCAGGAGGGCAGCTCAAGCCTGGCATTAGCCTCCTGCAAGAAGCCTCTGGACTGCCTCTGCCTCATGCTTCACCCGAGGAGCAGCAGTCAGAGTAGGATTCGTGAGGCTGAAAGAGTCCATTCTGTAGGTGGCACTCTAAGGCCCTGCGGGCTGCCAGACCCTGCACAACACCATGGGTTCATAGGGCCCGGCCATGTGTTAGGGTGGGGGCATGGTGCTGGGGGGATCACCAAGGCACAGCTCCTGCCAAACTCTGACTGAAACGATGGCAGTGGAGCTCCAAACCTTGCTCCTACCTGGCCCTCACCCTGGACTGGTGATTCTGAACTGCATCACAGCAAAGGCCTGTGAGGGAACTTGTTCAGTGGCAGCTTTCTCTCCTGGGGGGAGGACCTGCATGTGTGAGGACCCTTGTCGGAAGAGTTCACGCAGAAGATAGTGGCTCTACCACCACCACAGGGCTGGTACACACTGTGTCTGGGAGCACACTCAGGCCTGCCTGCTGGCTGTGTGCTGCAGAAGCAGGGGCACTGCTCTGACAGTCCCACTGCCAGAGGGGTTCCTGTCCCTGCAGCCTCTCCATAACCAGCACCAAGCAGGATCACCTCAGCCAGCACAGGCAAAACCTAATAGGTAGCAAAGGGCAATGCTCACCTGTCTGACCACCTGCACATTGTGCCAGCTATGCCCCCATCCCTGGAAAAGCAGAGGGTACAGCTTTACAGGAGGGTAAAGCCTCCACCAGGGAGGGAGGGCTGAGCTTGGCCTCTCCAATCCGCAGAAAGCACGCAGCCCTTGGGTGGCCACACGCTATGACGGGCACGGTCTGAGCGAGTCCGGAGCTGGGCACCCCCGCCAGATGCCATCCCTAGCCCAGAAGGCAGCCCTGGCACATGGGCGTTCACAGACTGCTCTCACCTCCCCTGCTTTCCCCCTGCCTGCCTGCTCTCTCCGTCATGCTTGTGTGCTTCCCAGTACCCACCCGCAGCCTCCACCACACACCAACACACACACACCCTTATAGCAAACACTCCAACACAAGCACATCATGACCAATACACACGTGTGCACACAGTGCACACCAATGGAGCAATGCACACACATGCACCAGCATGTGCTCCCATGCACACAAACACTTGGGCTGGTGATGCTCCCACACACAGGCTCTATGCGGTTTGCATGCACGCGGAAACGAGGACACGCTCAGCTCCGTATCTCACATCCAGGCTCGTTGTGGAGCTCGCGCCCCAGCACAAACGCATACAGCGGCTCCGCAGTGGCTCCCACACGCATGCACACACACACTCACCCTGGGGTTCTTGTGCGCACACACACGCACATATAAATGCAGTGTGGCTCCAAGGGCCGCAGTGACAGTGCCATGCTTTGCAGTGGCTCGTGCACACCCCTGTGCAGCCGCGGAGCTCCGGCACGCTGCGCCCTGGGCCTGCACACCTCGGCCTTCCTGCGGCCCCGTGCTCGCCCTTCACTGACAGCCGTGGGGTGCTAAGGGCCACGCCCCCGTGGGTACGGAATCACACACACGCACACACAAACAAGCACTAAACCCGACTGCTCCGCAGACACTTCATGTTAGCTTGCCCCCACCACCGTTAAGCCCAGCTCAGCGCCATCCAGCTGGATACCGGCACCATCCGGCTTTGTGCCCAGCATCGTCCACCTCTGCACCACGTAGCCCCGCGCCCGCACCGTCCGGTTTCGTTCTCACATCGTGCGGCCCGCCTCGCACCCGGCTCTGCCCGCTCCCCCGGCTCCGCACCCGCCCCGTCGGGCCAGTCCGGCTCCCCCGACCCGCTGCCGGGTACCGCCGCCCGCCCCGACGGCCCGGCCCCGCCGCAGCCCCCGCCGCCTCCTCACCTCGATCTGCACTCGGGTAGAAGCGGTCCCGCGGCGGGGCAGCTCCCGCTCCTCGCGGCGCCCTGGCGGCGGCGGGCCCGGCGGGGGGCCCGGCTCAGCTCGGCCCGGCCCGGCCCCAGCCACGGCCCCTGGCCGGCCGCCGCTGCCCCCCTGCCCGCGGCGCAGCCCGGCCGCCTCTCCCCTATGCGGAGGCTCCAGCAGCACCGAGGCGATGCCCATTCATTCAGCTTGTCCCCTGCAGCCCTCCCCTTCCGCCCCGCGCTCCCAGCCTCCTGGATGGAGGTAGCTGGCGATGCTGCAGCGGTACCCAGAGCCCCCGGAGAGTACAGTGCGGAGATGAGGGAGGGAGAGGAGGAGGAAGGAGAGCAGAAGGAGGGAAGAGGAAAGAGAGAGAGAGAGCGGGAGAGAGCGAGAGATGGCTGTCCCCAAAACCAGAGCTGGATCTAGGCAAGACTCAGGGATTTCCACAAGGAAATGAGGGCAGGGAGCAGAGCTGGGCCGGCACAGCCCCCTTCTACTAGCCCAGCGCAGCAACGGTGCGGTGACCGGGGATGCTGTGACGGAGGCAAGGACGATCAAAAGCTCGGGTAATGCAGGCAGTGGGCGAGGCCCCGTGCGGGGCCGGGACAGTGCCGGGGTTCCCCATGAAATGGAAGTACCCTTCTCTGAGACTGCACTGACCCCAGCTTGGGTGCCCAGCTGCACGGCCAGGAGCTTGAAATGACAAAGGCTGAAGGGCACCCACCCCTTCTTGCACTGCTAGCCCGGCATGTTGACAAGGGAGACCGCGTGCCTGGCACTTGAACTTGCTCTGCCAGAGCCCCGCCACCCCCTGCTCACTGGCAACCCCTTGGTAAGCAGCAGTGTCTGCGTGTCCTGAGCCTCAGCCCCATGTCCTGCACCCCACATCAAAGTTTCCATTTCTCCTAATCTGGGGCCTGCCTAACCCTCTGACCATCTACACCCCTGCACAGACTGGGCTCAGCTCTTCACTTACTGGTCAAGGCTTTGCTCTTCTGCCCATGGCTTTGCTCTCTCTATTACATGTATGTTAGCTATGGTTTTGGAGGTGAGTGCTAACTCAGGAAGTGTGGGAGACCTAACCAGGCCGCCTCACGTGAGAGCCAGCTGCCTGGAGATCTGAGTGCTAATAGCTGCTATGCACCTCAATAGCTTCAGATCCAGGCCTGAGGAATGGTGTGGGTATGAGGTTCATGGTTATTTTCTCAGTGCTTCACCCTAGTCTTTGAAAATGGGGAGCTTAGCTTTCTGGCAAAAAAAAAAAAAAAAAAAAAAGGCTTCATTATCTAATGAAAACAGAAATATACATTTTTTTTTCCTTCCTGCAGCAGATTCAGCAAAAGTGCAGCTGCCTTCACAGCCCTGAATACAGAATTCCATTCATCTCTAAAGGGAAATGGCCAAGTAGAGAGGAACAGCGAGCCCCGTAGTGCTCTCTGTACCCTCTAAAGGCTTTCTCAACCCAGGTGATTCCCTCCCCCAAGTTCCAGAGTTGTCTGGCTCCCTTTGCAGGGCAATGAAGGTGTGCATGCTCTGTGAATACTTACTGGTTTCATAATGTTGTTTTTCTTTGAAAAGTGAAGTTTAGGTGGTTATTGGTCAACAATGGAGACTGGGGGTCAGAGATGTGGGGGGAGAAGAGAGAGCAGAGAAGAGAGAGTAGAAGCTGAGGGAAGGGCTTACTTTGAAAAGCACCATGCTGCTTCATAGGCAGAAGACATTTTATCTCTGTCAAAGGCAAGAATGCTTCCAGACTGTAGCAGAACTGCTCAGTCTGGAATATTTCAGCTTTGTGGGGCAATGCCTTTTCCATTATCCTGCCTGTTCTGCAGCCCTCCTAAGCCACATCTCAGCCCCAAATGCCCAAGAGAAAGTTACAATCAAGCAGGAATGGTTCTATTTATTACTGGTTTTACCAGGAGTTTTGTGCACTTCTCAGAAAGAAACAAACACCACTTCATGTCCTGAGAAATTCCCAGCTGTGTTCAATGCCCAGACTGATGGAGAGCAGCCCTGGCAGGTTGGCATGCCCCCCTCCAGCCTGGTGGAGAGGAGGATATAATGGGATAAGGAAGAAGGCTGGGACTGTAGTGTAGCTGAGGAGAGATTACGAAGAGGAGTATCTGGAAAACAGATCCAAACCTCACTTCTCAGGAATTGAGAGGGAACTTGGACTCTTACAAGAAAACCGTGACTGTAGAGGCTTTTCTGAGTGGAGACAAACAGCTCATATTCCTGCTGATAAAGGAAATATTAGTGAGGGGCGCGAAGGAGCAAGGGATACAGAGCCAAGGAAGAGGGGAAGCAACCTTTATAGGAAGGAACATGGTGTGAGAGTTCACGAGCCTGTTGTCAGGCTAGAGAAAGGAGTGTGCTGGGAATCAAGCTGCAATGTACTCAAGCTCAGAGAATATTTCTATCTGGAGGGATTAATATGGACTATCTTCATCTGGAAACGCTTTATGGAGAGAACGTGCGAGATTTAGGCATAGCTATAACAAGGGGTATCTGAGGGAGCAGGGCACAGAGCACAGGACCTCGTCTGCTTGAGGAGGGCTGCAGTGAGAGATGCTGAGCTCTGCTTTCCCTGTTCCAAAATCGGGTGATGGGCTATCTCCCCTCCATGAACTGTCAGCCAGGCTGGCTGTTTTTTTGGAACGAAGACAAGTCTGGCGCAGCACATGAGATCTGAGAATCACCATAGAGATAGTGGTTGGAGTTAGTGGGTGGTGGGGGTTACCCAGAGCTAATATGTGAAAGAAGAACAGAAAGAGCTGCAGGACAGAATGCTGTGGGCATCCAGCAGAAGAGGGAGAGAGGCGTAAGGAAGAGGCAGAGAAGCAGAGGTGAGAAAGACAGGCAGAAAATCAGGGCAGGACATCAGAGAACCCCAGAAGGATCATATTTCTTAGCCAGCGTGGCTAAATGTGAAAGCCAGGAGAAAGAGGAAAGATGATGAGTGAGCATATCTTAGAGACCATCATGAGAAGCCTGCACATAGAACTACATGCTGGGTGAATGTGACAGAAGACAGAGACAGTGTGACTGTGGGGTAAGGAGGAGGCCTACAGGCGCAGGGACAGTGATCTTAGGGCATTTTCCATGGCGCTGAGATGTTTGCACTGCAAACATGATGGGCTGCAACACTGCAAGAGTTTACAGGGCAAGCAGAGCAGAGGAGGGATAGGGTGTGAGGGGGCTGTCCCCACAGAGGGGACAGGAAGGGATTGCCAGAAGAAATGGAGCTCCAGAAGAATCTCACTGAGGGAGCAGGGAGATTTGTTCCACAGTGGAGTGGAGAGGCACTGGCCAACCACAGTCTCTTACATCCTTATGGAGGTAGTGGCAGGGTGCTGTGCAGGAACTCAGTCTGCTGAGAGGAACAGTCATTTAGGAACAAGAAGGCAGAACCAAAGCCAATGAGAACTGGTTTAATTCTCTTTGAGGACTCAATGAGACTTGTACTATGAGCAGTGCACTCTTGGACTTAACAAGGATGAAGCATGTGAGAGCAAAAGCTGCCTTGGTGACACTGTTTCAGGTGGTACACTTTTGGAAGTTCAGACAGGGAATGACACTGCAACCTATACCACGGTCTTTGCGGCTTTGAACTCTGCTGTTAAACAGAAACAATTCCTCTGTCACTTCAGTCTCCAAGGGTGACATAATTTGTCAAAGATGTCACTGAACATTTCAGTCATAGTGGACACACATTTACTGCCAACAGAAGAAATGACCCAGCTTGGCTCTGCACAGGTAGCAACTGACACTGGGAGAGATGAGAGGGAGGACGCAGGAGGAGTGAGGTGGCTGTGTGGAGTGATGAATGTGCAGCTGAGCACACACAAAGCAATGCTGGAGCTGTTGAGTCTGTAGGACCCTGAGAATAACAGGCATAACTGCTTAACTGCTTAGGAGCTGGGGGAATACAGGAGAGGCATCTCATGAACCTGACCAGGCACAGCAAGGAAGCAGCAGGTCCTGTTTGGGCCCAGGTGCCAGTGCTCTCAGACACAGGGAGAGACAGAAAAGGGGATGTACTCTGAACACTGGGCAGATGGGCACCCCTCAAGCACAGGAGTGAGATGTGGCTCTTTCCCTGAAAACCTGCAGCCTGATGCAGTACAGACACCTCAGGAGACCACTGACAGGTGGACTGTGAGAGCTCAGAGACATGTGCACTGCTGGGTTTGGTGCAGCTGAACAGCAGAATGCAAGCCTGCTTTGCTTGGATCTTCTATCAGTGAATCACTAAGAAATTAACTCTTCTCCTCTCTGCTACTTGCTGAACAAAAATGCTGGTGAGTAACAGCCTAGCTGCAATACCTCTACAATCGAAGGGTGGAATGTATGACCCAGACATCACAAAAACTAGCACTCACCCATGAGGGTCCCCTTTTATCTTCAGTCTAATATGAGAAGTATCCAGGCAAAAGCAGAGGCTTGTTTTCTAGGAGACAGAAAACAAAATGTAGGGAGTCTAAAACTAGCATCCACCAGTTCTGCTGGCCTGGCTGAGGGACAGGCCCACATAATGTGCTTCTGACTTAACCACAAAGAGGTTACAGCATCATTGTTTGGAGCAGGCACACACTCCCAGATCTCGTTCCTTGTCTTCATGTGCTCTCTGTGTCCTGTTCACAAAAAAGTATCTCCCTGCCTTGGCCTGTGGTGGTGGCAGTTATCAGAGCCTGCTCCAACTAGGAGGAATGATCCCACACAGCAGCCCCTACTGCCACTTGTCACAAAATCCCCCCTAACCAGGGAATGGTTAATTCCCCCTGATGTGACTTAGCTGGAGGCCTGAAGGTGACATTCTCACCAAGGAAGGATGGAGCAGTTACCTCAAGGGCAACTACAACCAGATTAAGAATATTTCACGCTAGCTGGAAAGCCAGAGGCCATCAGCACACCTGAGGAGATACAGGTTCTACAAGAGACCATGTGCATCTCTGATAGCTGGGGGTAATAAACCCCTCCTCAGAGAGCATGCGAGGGATGTCACACCAAGAACTGGGGGCTTGGGAGGGTGGAATAATTAAATGGACAAAACTAAATCACATTCTACCATTTGTAATGCACCTAGTCAATTCAATACATGATAAGACAAGCCATGAGCACAGTTGGGCTGAGTGTATAAGGCCATATCTCATTATCTGAAGGGATGTCAGGGAGGAAGGCTGAGAAATAATGGGATAAAACTGAGGGAAAGAGCTCAGAAATAAAGCTTAGGCACTTACAGAGACGAGGAGCATCTGCAATCCCATTAAGCCAGATAGGGAAGAGAATGAGGGGCAGCCGTTCTCCTGCTGCGGAACAGAAGCAGATAAAGATTGGGATCAAGGGCATTTCCCCCCCAGGAAGGACCATAGCCGTAAGCACATTATCAGCATTTAATGACATCCTCAGGAGCATGTGCTGTGAGCCACTTTGGGACAGAATGTGCCACACTATATATGCCATCAGCCTGCTCCAGTGTGGCTGCACATTTTCTAGTGCAGGAAGTCATGCCTTAAGCTCTAGGAAATGACAATGCTGCTCCACTCTTCCTTGAGAGGTATTCAGTCTCTGCAAAGCTGAGTAATAGTGTTGAAGAAATGAGTCTGTACTAAGAAAGGAAGAGAGAAACTAAGAAAGCAGTCCTGGCCTGTCTTCAATCAGCTCAGGAGCCCGTCCTGGCTGCATCTGGCGGTTAGCTCTGCTTCTGTGGAAGGGGAGGGTGGTAAGGACAGGCAGCAGGTGGCAGGCTGGGTCGGCGGGGCTTTGCTTCTGGAGGCTGGTCCTGCTGCTCTGCCGCTGGCACCCGGCTCCGTGCCCTAGGGCAGGTGCTGCAAAGAACGCTGCTTTGCAAAGAGTGCGGTGAGTCAGTCAGATAATTTGAAAGAAGAATCTGGAATGACAAGGAGGAAGCTGCTTGTTCTGTAAGGATGAGGCAAGGCTGGGGCATCTGCATGGCAGTGCCAGCACTGCTGTGCAAGCATCTCTATGCACTGTCAACCTCCTGCTCCATTTAGCTCGCATGGGCTCTGAGCTGCTGCTGCTCCCACTCACCTGCAGAGCCTGGAGCAAGCCCTCAGGCCTGGCCCACGGAGAGCAGCCAGGGATGAGCAGCTGGGGCTAAGAACCTGGATTTGGAGCACCACGGTGCCCCTTGCGCAAAATTTAATTCCCACTTCACTGCATGTTCACTCTCTGCTACTCCAATTGTGCTGGAGAGCAATGGGGTCCCAGATCAGCCACTCTCCTGCAGCTCTCACCTGGTTTAATTGCTAACGACCACTGATGAATGCCTGTGCCAGAAATAGTGAGGTGGCCCTCCCTGAGGCTTTAAACACAGTGACGAATATCGGATGGACGATGGGTACCTACATATCACAACTGAGATCATTTTCTAAATGCTTGTTGCTTGGCAGCCAAAGGCTTAGAAATGTCAATTTCTAATTAAAACCATGCACCCAAAATCCACACACCCTCCCAAAAACTCAGTATTTTTATACACTGTTCTCAGCTCCAGAGGGCATGGTAATACTTCTCAGCATCCAAACAACCAGGAGCAAGCTATGTTTCTGCCAGGGAGAATGCAGGTGAGATATGTGCACCAGCTCAGCAGAAGTACGTTTGATTCAAAAAATAGATGTAACCTGGTAAGAGAGGAGATTTAGGATGTCACCTAGAAATAAAAAATGAGAACAGCTTCACTGTAACACACAACAGGAGCAGAAAACCCAGTGTGTAGCCACACAGATGATGGCAGCACGATGTCACTCAGAGATTTCCATGCTGGGAGGGGCCTCACGGAGATGCTGACAGCTTGGATTTACCAGGGTGGCATCTGCATCCCTCTCTCCTGGGTACCCAAGTAACCCCCCATGGCCCTGTGCTGGAGACTGGTCAGCCATGGGTGAGAACTGGCTTTCTCGTAGGAAGCTGAGATAAACGCAGAATTGCTGGATGTGCTGCCCAGCTCACAAGTTTGTATGGGAGTGGGTACAGTTGCTGCAGGAGCCTGCTGGGAGCAGTGGGGCTGGGGAGCGCAGGAGTTGCCAGAGTGCTCTGCTCAGTGGAAAATTCATTTTATTTTTGGACAAGAGCTTGAAGATCCTCTTTTTAGCATTTTTTCTCACAGAATAATTCTGGGTTTCTACTTCTAACTGACATTTGATTTCAACATTTGAGTTAGGGATAAAATGAATATTTTTACAACCTGACTGAATTCAAACCAACGTGCTTTGAAATGAAGAAACAATCATCTGCAGAGCAAAGCAGATGTGGGCATGCAGCCATGGCCATGTCGGGCACTGCAGGTTTTGCTGGTCTGGATCAGGCCAGAGAGCCCTCTCCAGCCCTGGCTAATCCCTGTCACCTCAGGCCATGGCAGGATTTGCCCAAGGAGGAGTTGTACTGGGCACCGGGCTCAGCATGCACCTGCTGGGCAGTGGCTCTTGCTATTTTGGGGATGTTTCATCATGATGAATAGGCCTCAGTACTAGGTTTATCTTTTTCATCATGTTCCTTGCCTTTCCTCATGCTATATTCAGCTGATCTTGTAAGATCTTTGATTGGCAGGCCATACCTAACACATTTTCTTTAAACTTTTGTGGTTATTTGTAAAATACACTCTTAAAAGGACTCTGGCACCTTACTTTATTTCATTTGGCTGGAGTAAGTAACCCTGAAATGGAGGTCAGCATGAGATGTTTCTTCTCATACACACACTCCAAAGAACACTTCTCTTGTTTTCCTGAGGGTTAGGGTTAGGATCAAACATCACCTATGCCATAAGATCATCCCCTCTGTTGCCTCCCCTCTAGTGAGGCAAATGCACCCAGTGGTTAAGAGAAGGTCTCTTTTACTTTCACCTGGTTAATAATCAAGCATAGTAAGTCACCACAGAAGGAAAAAAATCCCCTTTTCCTTGTTAAAATACATCACTGCTTTACAAATAACAGTAGCAGCTGCATATCAGCAGAAACCTCCTTCACTTGCTCCATCTCACTAGTAAGGGGGGTCCCAGTAGTAAGCATGGTGGTGGTGGTGAGCAGGAGGTTGCTGGCACACATGCTCGCTGCTGTCTGTTCTGACACTGCCCATCACTGAGGGCAGCCCCAGAGGAGTTCACGCTGCTGCATTATGCCTCCACTATGCTGGCGTGGCCATGGCCTGGGTTCACTCCATTCTCATTGTCTGGCATCTGTGGGCCTTGCTAAAATGTCCAGATCCCTTTGGATCCAGATACTATTCTGGGTCAAAGCAAAGATAAAGCAGTCTTGTGTCTGTTTCCCTTTTGCAAGATGTTTATTTAGGAAAATGCAGCTGGGGAAAGAGCCAGCTTTTACTTGGAGACAAAAGAAACGTGGCTTCCAGATTAGTGTCAGGCTTGAGTTCCCTAAAGAAAAGTAGGATTTTCAGGGACTGAGCATCAGCAAACCCTATAAGTGGTCTCACTGAGCTGTCACAGAGCAATTAGCTTAACACCAGCATGGAGAAAAGTCCAAAATCACTGGAAAGGATTTTCTTTCAATGGATGGAAAGGTGTCCCTTGGCTGAGAGTGCTTGGTGTGGTGAGGGAGAGTATGGCTGCTGTGGAGGTGCAACATCAGCATCCCATAGGCTGGGGCCAACAGTTAATCATCTGAAAAACCAACTATAAGCTTTGTAAAAATTTATTAAGGTTTTACAAAAGCCTAATAGAAATATAAATAGTTGTGCTTTGTTTTTAAAGTCACTTACAGCATGGATCATTATTAGTCTTAGTTACGTCCCTGTTTCAATCTCCACAACTGTGGAGATACCACTTTTTTCCCCCCTCCCTGTATTTTTCAGATGCAGAAAGCACACAAGGCACATTTTAGAGGCAAAATAAAAAGGCCTTTGTAAAGTGCAGAGGAGGCTGCAGTGCCTCAGGAGCTGCCCGCCTCCCTGCTCCTTCAGTGGGCACACAGCAGGGCCTACGGGGCAATGCTGCCTTCCTGGCTGCAGCTCTGCACCCGTGGGTGCCACTGCAGTGCTGTGCTGGGGACTGCGAGGCTCTGGGTGCAGACCCAGCTCTCCTCCCTCCATCATCCCTTCCCTTCCTCCCGAGGAGCTTGCTGCTGTTGGGAGTGAAGAGGCACAGCCTGCGCAGTTCCATGATGTCCTTGGAGCATCATGGAGCATTTGCCATCATGGGCTGAGCGTGGCTGTGTTGGTGCTGGGGGAGCTGGGTGCAGGAAGGTGTGCAGGGCCCTGGGATCTGCTCTGGCACTGGTGCCACAGGCTGAGGAGGAAGGAGATGACAAAGGTACCCTGCAAGACAAAACCCACCATTTTTCTACCTCCTGAACACCCTTTGTGGTTCTGTTCCCATGAGCACACAAAGCAATAGAACTGGGCAAAGCTCTCAGAGCACTGGGTCCCACTTTTTGCATGGGCACATGGTAACAAGACAAGGAGGAATGGCTTAAACTAAAAGAGGGGAGATTTAGGTCAGATGTGAGGAGGAAATTCTTAACCCAGAGGCAAAAAGACCCTGGCACCTTCCATCCCAGCCATGCTGTGATTCTGTGATTCTATGAAACAAAATTGATGGCAGCAAGGCAAGGTCAGATTGGATTCTGGGGGCAGGGGGTACTCCTGCGGTATTCCTTGCTGCAGGATTTTGCAAATACAAGAGTATATGGGAACAGAATGAAACCAGAGAACTGCTTGAAAGAGAAACCCATGAGGGTTCACCCATAATAACTGTGAGTATAAATAAATGGAAATAAATGAAATCCACAGGAAGGTTATTAATATTCAGAAACCAGAACAGGCTTGTGGAAATACTGCAGGCAGTAGTAGGCCTAGGAGACAATAATGTGAGCATGCCATCTTCTTGGTCCTTCCTTGACATTAACTCACGCTGGCACAGTTGTAGCCCAGCCCACTAGACCCACATTAACTGTGGTCACTGGGCTTTGAGAAAAGTGACTAGATCAATGCAGCAGTACTGTAGTCTGTGCTTGTAAATAACACAGCTGGGTTTGGTACACCTGGCATAGCTCTCACTGGACCAGAAGCAGGGAGCTCGTTAAGGTCTACTTAACAGACATCTCCAAAACACATGAGCAGCCCTGTCAATGTTGTCAAGTACTGTCATGTGTTGGGAGAAGGTGATGGTCAAAAACCCATCACTGCATGCACCCATACGTTCCCACATGCACTCAGCTCTCATTCAGGGAGACAGAGCACCTGCAGCTGGAGATCTTCCTGAAGGCATTGCCTCCAACTTGCTGCAGAGGCTAACTTCAAAGCAGGTAAGACTGAACTGGGCAAGGGATGTGGAGTAAAAAAGGCCAACAAAAAAAAGCTCTTTTTAAGGCTTTTTGAAGCCAGCAACAGTGCTGCACTTGTGCTGGGGAGCTGGCAGCTTGTTGGCTGGCTCCTGAGTCAACAAGGGTGGAGCTGGCACATGAGTAGCACAATTTAAACACCCTACAAATGTGTCATCACCTGCCCTTGATGTTCCCACCTGATAATAAGCTTTAAATAGCTTTGGGGAGGGCAGAAGCTAGCTTACCAGGTGAGTTAACTACTGCTGCTGCCTACTGAAAACAGGGAGGTTCAGTGAGTGAGCACTGCCCATATGCTGCTGCAGCTGTTGGTGTGGGAGGTGGGTCAAGTGGTGACAAGTGTGTTGTCCCTCTTTCTCAGGAGACTAGCTTTACTCTTGACAGTCTGTGAGACCACGGGCCTAAATGTGGTCTCCATCAGACAGCAGGCTTATTCCAAGAAGGCTGTGGTGACCCAGATGGAGGGCCTGCCCAGAAATGTCGCTGCAGAAAGTGCCTCAGCCTGCTACTGCCTGGGGAGGGTGGCAGGGATTCCACCTGTGTGAGGTGTGAGCAGGCAGATGAGCTGCTCAGCCTGGTGGTGGAGCTCAAGGAGGAAGTACAGAGACGTTTTAGGAAGCGTGAGTGGGAGGCTGACTGGTGGAGTGACTCACTGGTGTGCTAGAGGGAAGGGTGCCAGGGAGATGCTCCTAGAAAAGTGGTTGACCCACTCTGACCTGTCACTGTCAGACAGACCTGACTGATGAGGAAAGTTGGAAGAGAGTCCTGACTCGGCATCGTGGGAGCCCCCCCTGCCTGCCTACCCCGCTTCCCCAGCTCCCTTTAAGCAACAGGTTTGAGATGCAGGGGAATTGAAGGGGAGATGAGAGAGAATCCACCTAGGAGTGAGCCTAAGGTGAGGTGGTCACCCCTGCACCTTGAGACTGACTCTGTCAGGAAAGAATGAAAGGTTGTTGTGGTGGGTGATCTCTTTCTCAGAGGATCGGAGGGCCCCACATGCAGACTGGACCTGAGCTGTCGGGAAGTGTGCTGCCTTCATGGGGCCTGGATCAGGGACTCCCAAAGCTGGTTAGGTCCATTGATATTTTCCATTACTCGCAGTTCAGATGAGCAGTGATAAAATTGCTCAGAAAAGTCTGCGAACTATGAAAAGAGATTTCAAGGGGTTTAGAGCATCTAGTTCAAGGAGCAGGAGCTCAAGTGATCTTTTATTCTATACTTTCAGGGGCAATGAGGGACATGGAGCGAGTTTGGAAAGCACAACTAACGAATAATTGGCTCAGAAGCTGGTGTCGAGGCAGAAACCTTGGGTTATTTGATCATGGGCTGTTTACTTGGCCTGTGGCCTGTTGTCCATCCATGGAACCCACCTACTCAAAGGGGGCAACAAATCCTAGCACAGGAGCTAGTGGGGCTTATTGAAATAAACTAGCTACAATGGGGGAAGGGGACAAAACAGGGCTCACAGAAGATGAGCCAAGGGGGACAATGCTCGAACTGGAGGTGAAGCAGATGACCCAGCTGAAGTGTGTCTACACCAATGCATGCAGTATGGGCAACTTTGGCCACAATAACCCCATGCAGTGCTATAGGCTTGGGGGTGAGTGGCTGGATGACTATGAAGAGGAAAGGGACCTGGGGGTATTGGCTGATGCTTGGCTGAACGTGAGCTGACAGTGTGCCCAGGAGACCAAGAGGGCCAACAGCATCCTGGAGTGCATTAGAGAAAGTGTGATGGGGCAGGGATATGATCATCTCCCTATACTCAGCAGAGGTGAGGCCACACCGAGTATTGTTTTGGGCCCCTCACTACAAGAAGGACATTGAGGCCCTGGAATGTGTCCAGAGAAGAGCAACAAAACTGGTGAGGGGTCTGGAGCACAAGTCTTATGAGGACTGGCTGAGGGAGCTGGGATTGTTTAGCCTGGAGGAGGGGAGGCTCAGAGGAGACCTCACTGCACTCTACAACTGCCTGAAGGGAGATTGCGATGAGAAGGGGGTTGGCCTCTTCTCCCAGACAGCAAACAGGACCTGAGGAAATGGCCACAAGTTGTGTCAGAGGATTGGACATAAGGAAAAACCTCTTCTCTCAGAGAGTGGTCAGGCACTGGGATGGCCTGCCTAGGGAGGTGCTAGAGTTACAGTGTTCAAGAGGCATCTGAATGAGAAGATACGAGAAATTGTTTAGTAGCTTGTGATAGTGTCATGGTTTTATGATTTTTGTTATATTATTGATATTCCACATCATAACATCATGTAATGATTGGGAGTTAAGCTAGCTGCGTGGATCATCAATAGTTATGGATATGCTTGTCTCAGAAGAGAAGAACTACATTCCCCAGAGGACTGTGCGATGCTTTGCATTTTTACGTGTTTCTGCTCAGAGTGAAAGATAAAAACTGTCTGCGGTCACGGAACCGTCTCTCTTCCCTTGGGAGTCGAGCTCAGCAGTGGGTGTTTGTTGCAGCTGTCCGCCTTCAGCATTAGTGTAAGGCCTTCGGTTTATCGGACACTCTCTTGCTCATTTTGTTTGATTCATTTGCCTCAATTCCAATTATATTGTATTATATGGTGTCATTTTGCTTTCTGATATCTTTAGTAAATTAGCTTTCCTCCTCTAGTCATTGCTGCTGTTTTGTTCCTAGGCCTATCTCCCTTCTCCCTTTTTCCCCTTGCCCCTTCCTCTTCCCTGGGATGTGGGTCCATGGGTCCCCTGCCTCAATCATCATGGTACTGGGTCAAACTGGCCCACAAATCGCTGACATTTTTTTGGCACCCAACCTGGTAATGGGTGGATGGTTGGACAAGATGATCTTGTAGGTACTTTCCAAACTTGCGATTCTGTGATTCAACAGCTCATCAACCTGATCACCAGGCTGTGAGCTGAGATGTGCTTTAGTGCTCCACTATGGCCAGTTGCTCAAGTAACCTGGATATAATCAGAACTTAAAGAAACTCATTTAGTTCAGAATATGTAGCTCCAGTATCCACCAAAAATTCCCTTTTGTGTTCCCTTTGCCCTAGCTTCACATTAACCAAAGGATCTGCTAGGGAAGACTGCCCTGGTCCCTGTCAGCCCTCTGATAATGAGGTCAGGTGGGTGTTTTGCTGGAGCTTTCTGTTATTTTTTAGAGGATACAATCTCTGCCATTGTCCATTTACAGAAAGCACACTGTTCTGTCTGGAGTGGGCCCAGCCTTCCCTCTTCCTTTCTGGCTCTCTCAGAGGGGTCCAACAGCCTTCTGAATACATGAGCTGTTACACCCTAACCTCTGATCCCAGATCTAAGGTGGTGCTTTTACACATTACCTCTTGGAGCCTGGCAAGAACACTGGGGGGGGGGGAGGGGAGGGAGGAAGGGGAAGGGGATTCATGAGGCCCCTGTTTTATCTTCATCGCCCTTTCCAAGACTCAATATCAGGAGAGGAGAAAGGGATCTTGATAAGGAGAGGGTCCTCCTCCAGCCCCACCTAAGGGGGTTTGGATTACTATACTTCATCTAGTGCAGCTTGCAATAGGACTCCTGGGAAGTAGTGATGAGGTAAAGGTGTCATTAGTGGGCTCCTCCCTCCTTCTGTGGGTTCCTGATAGAGATCTGTGAGTTCTTGTATTAAGTTCGAACATCTCTGCCTGATACTGTTAAGAAGAACATTTGCAAATTCCCTTTTCCCCTTGTGGTTTTGTATTCCACATCAGAGCATCATGCAGGCAGTGGAGGGGTTAATGCTGCTGGGGAGTGGCGGAGGGGCAGAGCTCCGCACCGCACCAGGCCGCTCTCTCTCGGTGATCTCTCGGCTGCCGCAGAAATTCAGCACGTGTGCTTCCCTTGCAGTTCTTCCTTAACGTAAGCTCTCAGATTTGGTTTGGAAACTTTATCTCTCTAAATTGTTCAGTTTTATTAGATTTAGTAAAGTTACCGTTCCTTCTCAGATCGTGCCTTTTTTTTTTTTTTTTTTTGTAGATCCATTTACTCCGACCTGTTCGGCAAAGTAAATAGATGGGTTCTGCTCTGCCCGGCTGCGTGGCCACTGATGGTGCAGTTTTTGGTTGTTTTTTTTTTCTCTCTCTCTGCCCCCCTTCTTTGCTTTCACTTGTGTCCCTGTCACTGATAGCACCGTGACACCCCTCCACACACTGCGCTGTTTGTGCTGCTCAGGATGATCTCTTAAAGGAAAAAAAACCAAAACATTTTTACGTAAGCTACTTCGTCCCTTTTTTCTTCCCTGCATAGAAAGAACATTAACTGCAATATGTTATATTTTAAAGTACCATTCAAAAACCCATTTTTCTCCATCCTCCAACTTATATAATAACCACAATTGATTGCAATGCTTAATCAAGGTTTTCTTACTTACCACTCCTCCTGTTTCACCAACAATTTCTTTCAGAATACGTTCCAATGGATTTCAAGGGGGGACATAATCTAGCAAAGGTTTACTTGTCCTCTGCCCCATTTCTAGAACGCTTTACAAATGATTTACACTGACCAATAGCTATAACAAGAGTCACAATACAGTTCAGCACATGAAACAACCAATAAGCAGGTCACTCTAGTCCAGGGTGTTAACCCCATAAGACATGATAATGCCTCCAACTATTACAACACACGTAAGCAAAAGTCAAGTAACCACAGGGTGCTTCATGCTCCCATACAGCAGGGGC
The DNA here is from genome assembly GCF_038088225.1 of Cyrtonyx montezumae. Classification (NCBI taxonomy): domain Eukaryota; kingdom Metazoa; phylum Chordata; class Aves; order Galliformes; family Odontophoridae; genus Cyrtonyx; species Cyrtonyx montezumae. The sequence goes on along the minus strand of NW_027072100.1, from coordinate 635,728 downwards.
AGATGAGGCACTTTTGGACAAATTTACAAAATGCACATATAAATACACCAGAAATACCGTTCCCACAATTCCCCAAGTTAAGAGAGTATGGGAACTGTAGAATCACTGCCTGAACCACGGATGGATCACCTGAGGTGAGCACTGGGTCAGCCACAGGAGCACAGGTGAAGGCAGTGCAGCTGTGTGACCAGAAGGGGTGGAGTCTGAGTGCACCTCTCCCAGACCCCATGTAAGGGCTGACCTCCACTGAGGAAGGATCTCTTGTTGGAGATCCCTCCCCTGTAGAGTTATCAGTGAACCTCAACCATCTTCTTCTACCAATTGAACTGCTTGTTGGACAATGGCCTCTGAAGCTACTAAAGGATTTAGTATGGAGACCAATGTCCCCTAAAAATGAGAAAGGGCCTGCTGCAATATTAGGTCTCATATACCTGACATAAATTTTTCTGTGTCTGGGCTTTCAAATGCATCAGAATACATGGCCTCCCTCATACCCAATTCTCTGAATACTGTTCTTTTGGGTTATTCACCCTACAATTGGCGAGCCAGACAGGCTTGGGAAAAAAAAAAAAAAAAACAAAAAAAAAACCATCAGCAGATGTCTTTCACTTGGAATATTTTCAAATGGGGCATGAGGGAGAACGTTACCTCCCTAGTCCTGGTCAAATCCCAGGACTTATGGGATCACCCTATTACAGCTTAGCCACCATTGTTGAAAAATGGGCACCCCTGTGGGTTACGGGGACTGTTTCTCCTTCTTTGGCCCATTTAATGGATTATTTCCAAAGTTTAGATAAGGATGTTCTTATGACAAAGGAGCATCGGCTAGCTGCTTCTGCTGTGGATTGGCCCCTGGTAATGGCACTACACAAACTGGAAGTAACAAATACCAACATATTATCTGAGAACCAACTATTAAAGACTGTATCGAGAAATTAGAACAATTGGGCACATTAACAACCAAAAAAACAGGGCTAAATGCCCCAACAAAGCAAATACATAGTTTTAGTTGAGGACACTCAGGTCCCTGAGGTAGCGGACCTGGATACCTCAGAAATCAAGGTCTCTAAATTGGATCTCAAAGCTCCATCTATGATGGATCCATTTGAGATCTGCCCAATTATAACTCAGAAAACAAAGAAAGTGCAAGATAGACTGGCAGGGGTGCCTCCTGACCAATGGCCCTCTGCTGAAACATACCTGCATGTAACAGCTTGCCCATATGCAGCAAATGAGTTGATGAACCTAGTACCAATGGTTCCATCAAAAGCCTAGGAAAAGCATCATGGCTACTAAGACTGTGGGATGCAGGAGCTGAAAGTGTATTAGTTAATGGGACAGAGATGTCCAAGCTAGCATCTATAACTGTACAGCCAGCCCTGAGGCAAAGATTATATGCTGCCATCCAGTATACTAATGAAAACCACTCTTATAGACTGGTTGATGGCAGCATGCCGTCTAACATGGCCTAATATGACAGACATACCACTTCATACTGGTTTATGGTCCTCTATGGAGGACCTCCAAACATACATTTGAGAATGGGATATGAGGGAGGCCATGTATTCTGATGCATTTGAAAGCCCAGACACAGAAAAATTTACATCAAGTATGCGAGACCTAATATTGCAGCAGGTCCTTTCTCATTTTTATAGGACACTGGTCTCCATACTAAATCTGTTAGTAGCTTCTGAGGCCATTGTCCAACAAGCAGCTTAAGAGTTGACTTTTTTCCTTCTTCTTCCTTGAAGTGCTCTTTTGCTTTGCCTGTTTCTGGCCACTTCCCTCATGGGAGAGTGAAATCCCATATAGAGGTTCCTCACTCTGCAGCAAGGCTCTGTCTCACACATCACTCAGTGTCACGCTTGCCCACTCAGACAAAGAAAGGGGTAATACATTGTAATGTTTCAGCAACAATTAATCCAATTACTATTCCCAAATCTACTCCAAGTATTGCCCAAATTTTTGGATCCGAAACACAATTATTTCCTTCAACCATTCCCAAAGGGCATATGGGCAGCCAGAATTCTTGTTTGTGGGGGCATCCCCCTCACAGTGTCATTCTAACTCATAGTGGGACTCTAACCCACAAGCCCAAAGCCTGCATTCAGAGGGACTCAAACCCCCTCTACCTTAGTCTGCTGCACAGGGCCTTGTCCATCAGGTCCCAGATCGCCCAGAAGAGGAGATCCCTGGTGAAAAGGTTCTGGTGCACGCAGGACATCCAATGCTGGGTTGATCTGGTCCTCAACTGGAGAGTCTCCTGCCTGGCTCACCCAAATTGACCTGCGGAACAGCACTCAGACTCACAGTCAGAATGAAGGTAGCTTATTAGTTTCAGGTGCACACTGGTGCATGGTGCTAACACCACCCCAATTGCACAACCAGTGACTCCTAAGCAGACATATTTACTACACAAAACACACAGTCATGATTCCGTGAAGGGAGAAATGCTAAATCTTTCTAGACAATAGGTCGTCCTGTGATAACTAATTCCACGAAAGTCTTGTTCTCCACTCCTTCTTGGACATGCACTGTGTATTGGCAGATCTTTTTGAATATCGCATCCCCTGTAGTGGTTGGTCTAGTTTCTTTTCTGAAAGCTTCAGACCTGAAATTCAAGGAATCTACCACCGTGCAGTGTGCCGTCGATCAGCAGCAGCTGCGCTGGGGAGCGGATCAGGGGCGGAGCTCCGTACCGGACTCCTGCCGCTCGCTCTCGGCTGCCGCGGAGATACAGCGGGTGTGTTTCTCTTGTGGTTTTGCTACTGTAAGATTCTCAGATTTTTTGATACTTTTGTCTCTACCAGCTGTTCGATTTTGTTAGATTTAGTAAAATCACCATTCCTTCTCAAATCGTTGCCATTCTTGTTGTTTTCTTTAGACCCATCTGTTATCTGCATACACCGGAGTGCACGGCTCTGCTTGAGCGGCTGCCGGGCCACTGACGGCGTAGGTTTTTTTCCTTCCTATTCCCTCCCTCTCCCTCTTTTTTTCTTTGTACATTAGAGTACATTACAGAGAGTGTGGCCTGCAGAGTGAAGGGATGCTCTCATCCTCTTTGCTCTGACTTGAGGAGGACACATTTGGAGCACTGGGTCCAGTTCTGGGCTCCCCAAGTTCAAGTTCTCCCCAGGGAACTGAAGAGTCCAGCAGAGGGTCACAGAGATAGCTGGGGCTTGAAGCATATCCCGTATAAGGAAAGGCTAAGAACCCTGGGTCTGTTCAGTCCAGGGAAGAGAAGACTGAGAGGGGATCTGATTGGTGCTTATAAAATATCTGAAGGGTGGGTGTCAAGGGGATGGGGCCAAGTGACAGGACAAGGGACAGTGAGCACAAAATGGAATGAGGAAGAACTTCTCTACAGTGACAGTGCCTGAGCCCTGGCACAGGCTGCACTGAGAGGTGCTGGAGTCTTCTTCTCTGACGATGTCCAGTTCTACCTGGACACCTTCCTGTGTGACCTGCTTTGGGGAGCCTGCTTTAAGGGTTGGGGCTGGGAGAACTCCAAAGGTGCCTTCCAATCCCTATGATTCTGTGATTCTGTAGCATGTTGGACAGGTCCCCAGTGCAATGTCTGCATTTCCTAATGGCTGCTGACACCTGCGTGGGACCAGGGTGCTAAAGCCAGTAGCTACAGCACAGCCCATCCTGAACCTCTCATGGAGCTGCAGCGCCTGGTCCGAGGCCATGTGAACTTGTGGAGGTGTTGCTGGGATGAGTCACTGGGTGAACAGCAAGGCAGGGCTGACCCTGGAGAGGTATGGTGATGCTGGCAGTGACAGCCACTGAATGGTGCCACCTGCCCTGGGAAGAATGCATCTCTTGGTGCAGAGACTGTCTCAGCACAAGGCTTTGCCTAGACTCAGGAGTCTCTAGGCTTGTGGCCAAGTCTTGCCCTGCTCAGCTTTGTGTTTTTTTGTCAGGCAGACTCCCCCTGAGAACCCTGTGATATTGAAGGAGAGCTGTTTTTTGGCAAATTGAGAAGCTGAGTCTGTGAAAGGAGCCTTCAGGCAGCTGCTGAGCCCTGGCCACTCTTCAGCTTGCCTTGCCCCTGCTTTGTGTCCCCAGCTGTGTTCTGGTCCAGGCTGAGCCCAGCAGCTGGGTCTATATGGTGCAGCCCACCATATACCCCCTCCACAGGGGTACCAGGTTAGGTCTATATGGTGCAGCCCACAGTCCACTCGCACTTCCAAGTGCACCACAGCATCTCAAAGGGCTTTGCTGGGGCTGAGGCCCCTGAGCTGTAGGGCAGCCACTCCAGCTATAGATTCTGCTGGAGCCTGTCTGCTGCAGCTCTTCAGGACTGCTGCAGGGGGAGTAAGAAATGAGCCTGCTGGCACTGTTTCATAGGCACAGAAACTGCTCCTGCCCTTCATGAGGACAAGTAGCTGTGTGCTGCGTTCAATCTGTGTATGTACCATACTGAGGACTGCATGAGAACAGAGCTGTGCATGGGACTGGCTGTGCATATATCCAAGCAACGCAGCACATCTCTATCTGCATGCCAGCCAAGGAACCTGCGAGTTGTACCCTGGCAGACTTGTAGCACCACAGCGCTCCCAGCCACTGGTACTGCCAAGTGATTTCTGGCATAACCTCACAAAGTGGAGAAAGAAATGTATGGATACCAAGCTGGAGTTAAATAAAGTGAGATACGGCTTCCATCACCTGCTCAGCGTACTGCTAAAGCACTCAGCTGATGGGGGTGCTGGGCTTTCTGCCAGCTGAGCAGCACAGCTGGCATGGAGGCCAGCAGCTGCAACACTGCTCAGAGAGGAAACACAGTCAGAGTAAGGTGCTGTGCAGTGACATGGAGGTATCGCAGCACAGGAGGATCTCTGGGCTACCAGAGAAGCAAGGACTGGATTAATGCTATGCAGCTCACCTTGGGCATCCTGCTGCTCCCTTGCAGCACATGGAGTAGGGAACACATCCTCTATTCAACACAGTGACAGCCTGTGACACACCAGAAGGGTCAGCTCTACTTCCAGGGAGCTTGGGACGTACCTATGAGGACATCACAGCCTCCAAAGCAGCTGGGCCTTGCCATGTGTGAACAACAAGCAGAATGAGGACTGAGAGGGAAATCCGGAAGCTGACAACAACTCCCTCAGATGCTGTTCCTTAAAGATGCCATTAGCCCATGGAGAATCCCAGCACTCCCTACAGATCATTCACCCTGCAGTGCTGTGTGGATCCTGTGCTGGTATGAGCTCATGGGGAGCAGCAGCCACTGCTCCATTCCTGTTGGCCTAAACCCATTGTATGGAAACTGTTGAGTCACGGCCTGAACCACTGATGGATCACCTGAGGTGAGCACTGAGTCAGCCAGGAGCACAGGTGAAGGCAATGCACTGTGTGACCAGAAGGGGTGGAGTCTGGCTCTACCTCTCGCAGACCCCATTTAAGGGCTGACCACCACTAGGGAAAAATCTCTTGTTAGAGATCCCTTCCATGTGGAGTTCCAGACAAGTCTCAACCATTAGTGACAGGTGAGCCCTTCCTTATTTATCGTTTGTCTTTATACCATCTGGATAAGCCAAAATATTCTGTCCACCTTTATTATCTTGTGTTGGTACTATTCTTTCAGGGTATTCACCCTGCACCACACTGACTAGTTCTCAGACATCACTGGGCTGTTCTTACAACCCTTGGTAACACTGTCCAGGTTAACTGAGTCTTTTCTCCTCATATTGGGGTTTTATCTTTTGGCAAAGCCAGGCAGAGAAAGGTACCCTTCAAATCCAGAATGGTAACCCCACCTACTCATTCTTTAACTTGGTTAATAAAGTGTATGGATTTGCTACCACTAGGTGTATATCTTGGACAACTCAATAGAACTTGCTTTCAAATACTGTACAAAATGATAGCACTTGCCATCCATATTTAACCAGCAATATTGGGGTGTCATATTTGGATTTACATTCAATTAATAATCTGAATTCTGAGAAGTTACTTATATCCACAAAGGACACTGCTTTACTCTGGCTGGGCTGGCTCTTTCTTCTAACTTAACTTCTATTGGGGTTACAATTTTGGCTCTGCCAGGCATCCCTGATGCCTGCACTCCTAGGTATACCTGATTTAAGGCTTCTGTAACTTCTGGGTGTACAACATTGTTTTCCCACTTGATGTTTTATTGGTCTCAAAAGTAAGCTTTTCTTGTTGGCAAAGTAGCTTCTACCACTGTTACAAAATCAGCATCTATGGGTAATAAGTCATGATGTAGTGCAGAGTAAGCAGCACCCATATCCATCAGAAAATTAACCTCTGTACCCTGCTTCCCTAAGCTGCAGTTAACCAGTGACTCTGCTAGGCTTAACTTCCCAGGCTTCCATCATTCATCTTTTGTCATCAGAGACAATTCCCTCCCCCTCAGCCTAGGACTGCTTCTCCAACGTCCTGGTTCCCTGCAGTTTGCACACTGCTCTTGCTCCAGTGGCGGCTGAACCCTCCTGGGCCCTTCCAGTCTCTTCCCCCCAAACTTGCCCCTTCCCGAGGGGATCTCTGGCCCTGCTCTAGTAGCAGCTGCTATTGTTCTTCCCAATTTCCTTTCTATTTTTGTTCCTCCATTAATCTTTTCCAGATCCCTCACTTTTCTCAGTCCTTAAATCCCTGTTACACCTTGCTCTTCTTTGCCTTCCTCAGCCTGTATCTTTCCCAAATTTTTTTCACTTTCCAGACTTTCATACAAAAACTACTAACATCACATTTCATTTTCACCTCCTCAGCCCCCAGTGCTATCACTGGGATATTGGGTCTCCTGGCTCTCTGCAGATGATGAATATTCTCACTTCTCATGTCCCATCTCACCCCGCTTGCAGTAGCACACTGTTACAGCAGCCGTCTCCTGCTCTCTCACTCTGAGAGTTCTGCTAACGGCCATGGTGGGTAGGGTGGTGTAGGGGTTGTTCCAGTGCCGGCAGCATTTGCCTCAGTTGACTTAGATCACAAGCTCTAACATCTCAAATTCACTGTTTTCCTTAACCCTTTTTGCCCACAATTCATACCCTCAATTACACTTTCACATACCATTAACAATTATACTTCTATATGCTACCTCATCCCATTTTTCTTCTCGCCTAAGAAACAGCATTAGTTGTAAGATGGTATTATAGTTTAAAGTCCCATTTAGGGGCTACTTTTCTCCATCTTCCAGTTTATACAATATCCACCACTGGTTACAGTATTTGATCAATGTCTTTTTACTTAAGCTATCCCCAGATCCCCCTGCAACATCTATGCAGTGTGCCAAAATACACCCAAGGGGCATCTGACTAGGCATTTCTTTTCCTTTGTAAACCTCCTGTTCTAATCATTGATTTACTACTGCCTTAAGGTTCCCACAAGCAACTCTTATCACTTTAAAAGTTCCCCACACTAGTCTGAGGTGCTCTGTCCATCACTCACAGTGGCACTCCAGACAACGCCTATCTCAATACTCTTACTAGACAAAGTATAAGGTAAAAAGGACAATGTTCATTTGTTTGATGAAATGGACACCTTTCCTCTATTGGTCTGTCCTCCTCATTAAAAAGATAGAAACTCCCATCCTTAAGAGCTACATCATACATAATTATACAAAGAGAAGGACAATGACAGTTGTTGTCACTCTCTGTCTGTCTCTGGCCGTTTCCCTTGCAGGAGGACAGAACCACAGATTGGGTCTCCACACTTGCTTCGCAGCTATGCTGAGTCTTGTGTACCCAGCACACTCACTCACAACTCACACAATGCCAGCTTAATCGTATTCTGAGTTCAAGGCATTTAAAAGGATACCCCAAATGTATCAATAACAATAACTCAAATACATGGTACCGAACACTTACAACAGATGGTACTAATGCATACAATCTTTAACTCTGTATGGGAACTGTTGAATCACAGCCTGAACCACTGATTGATCACCTGAGGTGAGCACTGAGTCAGCCACAGGGGCACAGCTAAAGGTGATATACCTGTGTGATTGGAAGGGGTGGAGCCTGGCTCCACTTCTCCCAGACCCCATTTAAGGGCTGACCACCACCAGGGAAGGATCTCTTCTTGGAGATTCCTCCCATGTGGAGTCATTGGCAAGCCTCAACCATCGTAAGAGGTCAGTCACCCTTTACTTATCACTAGTCTGTGTACCATCTATATAAAGCCTAATGGAAATATACCATCCTCCGCGATATCACCTCTGAATTCCATCCTTTTGAATTATCCACCCTACAAACTCCCACTACTATAGTGAAGAGAACTCATTTGATCCTGTATACAACTTACAGATCCCCTTTGTAGGTGTAGGAGCTCCCCCAAGGAGCCTTCCTACCCCAGCTGGCAATCTCACCTCCTAGGGGCAGCCCAGATGGCTGTACCTTGCGTAGGACATCTTACAGCCTATGGGTTTCCCTTGTTCCCATTCACATACCTGGTCTGACTGAAGATGGTCCTTGTCTGCCCCTGCAATGATCGGGTGAGGAGGGCAGTCCTTCTGAGAAGCCTCGGGGCACGCCTAAGGCACTCCCTCAGCCAGTCCTGCAGCCAAGCAGAGCAGGTCCCATCTAGGTTGCCAAACTGATTTATGGAATCAAACTCTATAACCCAGAGCTAGGTTATAAAGCAGGTATCTTTACTCGGCATATTCGCAAGCACTGGGTGCAAGGGGGATTGCTCCACCAAACTTGCACACCTACCAGCAGAAGTGTTGCATATTTGTAAGTCAAGCTCATACGTATTCAACAGGTTTCATGACATTTGTTTACATATCCATTGTTTTTCATCCCTCCCCTGGTCGCATGCGCTTTGGCTTTCTTAGGTGTTTAGAGGATGAAGGCTCAATGTCTTCCTCCCCAACTGAGGTCATTTTTGGATGAAGTAAGCAGTCTTCCTCACTGTGTCCTTTTGAACTTTTGCAGCGATTCCCTTCTTGCTCCTGGTTCTGCTGCCTATAGCTCTGCTCCTTCCTCCTTATCTGGCTGACTAGGGAGATTAGAGCCTGTTTTTCTTGCTGTGTTCTGTGAAAGCACTTAAACAATGGGTAAAACTCAACCTGTTTCTATCAGAAGAGTGAATAACTATCTCTGATATGTTCCTGTCCTCACCTCCCCGTACATACCCCACAGACCCTACAGGAGCATGCTCAACCACTGGGTGGCATTTGACATTTCTAATACAACTCCCTTCAATGTGATTATTTTTTTTCTCAGAACAAAGTTCTGTCTTCCTAAAACTCTGAAGAGAAATAAATGTGCAAGACAAGTTTACAATCCTGATGCCATTGGTATGAGGCTGGATTTCCATTACTTTCTCTTCCTGGGTCCCAGGAGGTGCCCTGTCTTTTCCTGCCACTGTTCAAAGCCAGCAACTGCTTCTCTCATCATCTGCTCCTCCTTCAGCTCCGGAAACTCCAGGCCTGGATTGTACAGCAGCTGGCTATACAAAACCCATCTGACTTCGTAGAAATTAAGCAAACAGTATGTAAGATGAGGAGCCTGGGCTGAGCATGAAATGGCTCTGTCCCTTCCAGCTGTGAATTTTGATATTGTCAGAGCTGCTTATGGATGTCTTCCTGCTGCAGACTTCTCATCCAGGAATATGACTGTAGCTAAAAAACCTAAAGCAACAAAAAAAAAAACCAAATGATAAATTGAGTGTTTTTAGCTATTAACTGTGTCTCTTATACACATGCTCATATATGCAGTACAGAAATATACAGTTATTTGATAGGCAAGAGGCTGCGACATGAGCACATCTCAGAGTATGCTGACAAGAAAGTGAATCACTAGCTAGACAGATTCAGGCAGACAACTGCCAGGCAAGCACATGGCTAGGTAAACAGAAGGGAGCAGGCCTGGTAGCTGATCAGTAGGTAGAAATTATTAGAGATGCTTTCATGCTTCAACAATAATATCAGTGAGAGCACATGTGGTTTGCAGGAGTGTGAGCAAAGTACCTTCGGCATGAGCTATATGGAGGGAGGAGATGGTTCCTGGTCATAAAGCCAATGACTTTTGGCTCCTAATCTTCCAAACCTGATCATACTGAAATGTGAGCTGAGATGTGCAAAAGGAAGGTGGATCTCAGTTCTGCAGGGACAAAAGTTTCTGGTGCACAATTTTTTCACTTCTGAGAATTTTAAAATTTAGCCTTCTCCCTGAGATGCACAAGATTTCCATGCCAGAAACAATCCAAATCACACTTACATTATTTAATATATATATACTTCCTATATTTTCCTACTAAGTTGAGAAATAGGCCATTTTTTAAATAAAATAATTTGCAAATCTACTGTGAAAACAGGATAACGACTGCATTCATAAAGAAAGGTAAGGAGCCTGGCATCTCCCTGTTTCATGCATGTGTTGGTCACTTGCTGAGAGGGAAAAAAAGAGATGATATGAAAAAAAGAGATGAGATGTCAAAGCGAGAAGGAAAGATCACTTTGTGAATGGACAGATGAGGGCAGAAAAGAGGAGGAATAGGATGAGAAATGGAGCATAGGGCATTCCTATGCAGTGAACTGCCTTGCACCTGAAAGCTGCATCTTGTTCCCTATGGACTTCATCCACGCTTAGAGATGGGCAGCAAGGGAACACAGTGTTCAGAACCACCACCAAATCCTACCAAGTTCTGCTTTTTTTCCAAATTTCATTTGAGAAACAATATTTACATGCAAAATTACTCTAGCCCTCTGTTCTGCATCACTTACTGCTCTGATGTGGTAGTCCAGCATACATATCACATCATCAAGAAACACAGCACACTGTGTGCAATCATTGCTGATGGATCCTAATAGAACTGTTTTGCAGTGAGATGTTTTGACACTGTGAACAAGATAGGAAGAGCAGCATGCAGTGTACTAATTAGAAGACCAGCAGTTTTCAACATATTAAAAAATGATTTTAAACTAACACAAAGCTGTTGTGTCAAAGTATTTCATTAAAACGCAAAGAAAGACTTCAATCTAAAAAATGTTTCATTAAAACGCAAAGAAAGACTTCAATCTAAAAAATGTTTCAAAGCTAAACAAAGTCATTCAGAATGATATAAAACAAATGCAGTAATTTAAATAAAAGAGCAGAAGAATCAGACTCCTCTGCCCCAGCGTAAGTATGATGAGTACTGCGTGGTACTGCACTCACACACCTTGAGAGATAGACATGTAAAGAAATGCAATTTGTATCCCAGGGAACAACAAATAAAACAAAATAAAAAAAGCAGAAAACAAATGTTCTTACTTTGAAACACAATTTGCTCTTTGGCCTTCTGAACTCTTTTGCTCCAGAACTGCTCATTTTACAGGATGGTTTTCTCCTGAGCTGGCATTAAACAGGCTTTTGAACACCACAATTGCTCATTGAGCACAAACATAAGTTTTTGTGTGTGACACACGTGACCCCTCATTCTGCCCCTCAAAGCTCATGGCAGTGAGTGCAGGTCTCCTGCAGGGTCACCAGCAGCACGTAGCAATTCTGTGCTGACAAACTGCTGCCTGTGCCTGACTGTAGCCACAGCCTGTTGATTCTATCAACAGATAACAAGCATGGTGGGTCACGAGAACAGAAAGGACAGCAGGATCCGGCATGAGGAAGCAATGAACAATGGCCAAGCCAGGTGGCAGCAGGTAAAGGCTGAGGCTGCCAGTGCAGGAGGAGCAGGGTTGGCTGGGGCTCCTCTAGCACTGAGCCCCAGCAGCATCTGTGCAGGTGGGCATTGCAGAGACACCTGTCCTCTGGCTGAGCCACAGAAACATGCTGCTGCCTCTCTAACAAAGCCTTACTATCTCCCCTCTCTTACCCATAGGATTTCAGTGCTGCTAAATTTTCTATTCTCTCCTTTCTGATATCAGCAGCTTTTGGCAAAGCACATCATTCTGCTGCCAGACTGCCTTGGAAGCTGACAGATCCTTTGTGCAAAACTATCTCAGCAAACTGATAGCTCGTTGGTAACTGTGGGGACCAACCACAGCTCTGGTACTGGGACAAGAAATTCCCATATGGGACTTTGTAAGAAACTCTGTGGCACAGAATAGCACTGCAGATGGTGGCTGCCATGTGTTGGCAATACTAGAGGCCAGGGTCAGAGGCCCCAGCTCCTTCCTGGCCTCCTTTGCCTATTTGTTCAGCCCTTAGATAAGCACTGACCAAGACTGTCCTGCCCCAGTGGAACAGAGCCAGAGCGCAATCCTGCACTGTCCATGTTTACTCTGGGGGGTATGTGTAAACTGAGAGCCAAACCTGGGTCTGATTGCTCTGTGCACCAGGAGCCATGCTACCAGTTTCCAGGTGGGAAACCAGACATCTCCAGATCTGTGGTTTCTCATGCCAGTAAAGCCTGATCTGTGGGTGTCTCTCTTCTCCCCAGGGTGGTTGCAGTTCACCTTCTGGCTGCAGAAGCGCATCCTGGGCTTCCCTACTGGGGCAGGGACAGTGCCAAGCCTTCAGCCTTGCAGCCTTGCTAAGGGTAAGCTTCTCCCTCAAGGGCCCAAAGCTACAGGAAACCCTTTGGTGACAGCAGAAGAGCACAGCTGCTGCTGCTCAGCGCCATTTGGGGTTCCCAGAGCTCTGGATGACATTAGCAAATTTCTCACAGCTGCCAGCTGGGCCAGGTCTTTCTCCTGCCTCTTTAATTGATGGTTTCCAATGACTTCGCACAGCCAAGTCTCACACCTTATGGTGTTCATCACTGTTCCAGACTTATTATTTATTGAGTATATAATTTTAATTAGTTTAGTTAATTAGTCCTTACTGTTCACAAAACTTCTCCCATGTCTGGTCACGATCTCTGATGGTTTTCCTAAGATCCTGGTGTACAACCTTTTGGCTTGCCTGGGCACACTGAGTAAAGAGGCATTACCTTGGGCTACATATAGGTAGGTTGCTCCAAAAGCAATGCCTCCAGTTTATTTCCATAGAAACTACAACAGAAACAGTGAGCACAGTAACACTGCTGGAGCAAGCTCTCAGCTATGGAACACCTCTTTTCAGTATAGTCTTCACCATTAGCTGTGAATTTTCACCAGTGATGAATAAGTGCCTGCGTGCTGTGCTTGTAAACAGCTTCACCAGTAGAGGTGCCCCACTGCTGCTGTTGCCACTGCTGAAACACATCATGCATTGTTTCACTGTGCCAACATCCCGTTTGGTGTCCATGAACACTCAGCAGTCATCGATGAATGCCACTGGGTGCCACATGGAAGGTTTCAATCCCACAACTTCACTCCATACACACTCTTTTCAGATGCCATGCCCCTTTGCCCCTCTGCTGCCATTTGTCACATGGCACAAAGTGTAATGGGATGCAGGAGGGGGAACAACTGTTTATGTGGGTTGATAGGACAAAGGGGAATGATTTTAAACTAAGACGGGAGATTGAGGTTGGATGTTAGGAGGAAGTTTTTCACTCAGAGGGTGGTGACGCACTGGAACATGTTTCCTGGAACAGGACAGTGTTCATCTAGCATATAAAATGCACAACATCATTTGCTATCACTTGAGCTGGTGCTGCACTGTGCTGTACCTGTATCTTGGTGTCATCCTGATAGCATTAGGTCGGTTCTGAGCGGTGGGTGCCAGGCTGCTGCATGGTGTGTACTGCTCCTTCAGAGCACTCCTCCTTTGCCTGAATGCTGAACCAGCTTCTCATTCCTCCTGAGGCAACTCCATGCAGATGGAGGTCACCTGTCTCCCTTCACAACTGTTTCCGATTGGTCACTTTTTGCAAGTGTCTGTGGACACACATGCTTCTTTGTGTAAACTCTGAGCTAGGACGTCACAAAATCACAGGATCACAGATTCGTTGGGATTGGAAGGGACCTCCAGGGGTCACTGTTTCCAACCTCTGTAATGATCATATCGTCTCTTGGGTCAGCAGTGCCAGGATGATTCATGCTCCAGGAGCAAGCTTGGACGTCTTCTTTGATGAGCAAACTCTAGTTGGTTTGCAGTTAATTCCATGCTTTTTTTTTTTTTTTTTTTTTTCTGGTGACTTTCTGAGCTTTTTCTGCCATATCTGAATTGCTAAGCGATTTCATCTTCTATCGGGGATCCATTACCCTTCTGATACTGCCTCTTTAGATTTATAAGAGCCACAAACTCTTCTGTGCTCTGTTGATTTCTGCGCTTCATTCAGAGTCACCTCTGAGCTGCTCAGGTTTTGTGTGGAAAACAGAACTCCTCAATTTTCTGTAATACCCTGTGATAGCTTCTTCTGCCCGATTTAATTGAGAGTATTAAAAAAATTGTGTGCTTCAGAGCAGACTGTAAGAAATTAAGCTGCCTTCTGACAATCTTTCTTCTCTAGCTTATCCACAGCTTGAAGAGAAACAAGAAATCACCATTTAAATTATCCCTCAAATCTTTGCAAGATACCATGTCTTGTACTGAACTTTTAGTAGGTCTGTGCTTGCCCTGGGATACTGAGCATTTTGCTCTTGGGGTGGATGGAGTCTGTCTTCATGTCCAACACCAGCCCAGGGCTGGGAGACACTGAAGTGCTATTGATGTTATTGGAGGAAATGTGTGACTGTCTTATAACCTCACCTTGTGCCACAGTGAGATGAGCCAAGGTGGGCTGGGATGGGGAGGACCCAAGGTGTGCGAGGCTCACAGCAGTGTATGTGCTGTGAATAACTGGAGACTGGTGAAGAAGCACGCATAGCTCCCGTTGCTGGAACCTACAGCCCAGCTTCCACAGTGATACCTGCAGCGAGGACAGCACAACATGAGAGCTGATACTCACTGCAAACTACTATAGCTGAAGCTGAACCAGGCAAGCCTCCACCCTTATTTTGCTCATGAAGGATCTCAAACCCTCTCAATTTGTAGCGAGAAGCATGTGCTGCCTTTTGCTTATGCATCAGGAGTCTAGAAATGGGGACTTGTTGTGATTGTGCTCCTATGGTGTTACTACCAGCACAGCACAGGCTTCTCCTCCTCTCCTCCTTTCCCCCAGAGATGAAGCACTAGCAGGAGCACACCTCTGCTTCCTGCCAGCAGAGCTGAGGGAGGAAGGTGAGGTCCCACCGAAGCACAACGCTCACCTCATTCTGCCGTTAAAAATCAAGTCAGCTCAGTGACTAGCTGTACTTAGCACTGAATGCTGGTGCACTGGGGGCAGTGCAAAAGAGCAGAACTTGCTGGAAAGGGCACTGCATGTGCATCTACACAAAAGACATAAGACACAGGTGAAAGCACAGCAACCTGGAAGTAGTGTAAAGGTCCTAGATAGCTGGAGGTTTTGGAGCTGTGTGGCTTTTCCCTACCTTGTTTGCTACAGAAGAGAAGTGTGGTCCCCAGTTCTGTCAGCCCCATTTTCAGTCTTCACTGGAGAAAGATGGAAGGACCATGAGTAGAGGGGAGATTGTCATCACTCAGGGGGAGTCGAAAGGGGTGGTGGTTTCCATAAGGGCAGGAAATTTAGACCTGAATGGCCAGCAGGAAACACAAAACCTCACACCAGCCTCTCCCTCAATGTGTTTCAGTGTCACAGAGTCTGGAAATTAAAGCCAATCTAATGTTCATCTCTACTACATCACTTTTTGCAAATGATGCTGAGCAGCAGATGAGGATAAGGGACACTTACAGCTGGGACTGGATGGGAACTGAGTCAGGTGTACATCTGGGAGAAGAATCATAGAATCCTAAGAGTTGGAAGGGACCTCTGAGGGCAGTGAAGACCAACTCCCCTGCAATGCATAGGGACATCACAGATCAGGTTGCCCAGGGCCTGATGCAGCCTGACCTTGAAAATCTCCAGGGATGAGGCATCAACCACAACAATGGGCAACCTGTTTCAGTACCTCATCACCCTCACTATAAAAGATTTTTTCCTTATATCTAACCTAAATCTACCCTCCCTGAGCTTGGAGCCATTCCCCTTGTTCTGTCATGACCGACCCTGCTAAAGAGTCTGTCCCTTTCTCTCCTGTAGTTCCCCTTCAGATACTGACAGGCTGCTCTCAGGTCACCTCACAGCCTTTTCCTTGCTGCACAGCCCCATCTCTCTCAGCTTGTCCTCACAGGAGAGGTGTTCCATCCATATTTGTAGCCCTTTTCTGGACATACTCCAGCAGGTCCCTGTCTCTGCTGTGCTGGATGCAGTACTCCAGGTGAAGCCTTGCAGTGCAGAGCATCAGGATCATCTCCCTCTCCCTGCTGGCCATGTTTCTTTTGATGCAGCCTAGGATACAGTTGGTTTTCTGTACTGTGAGAGCACAGTGCTGGCTCATGTCTATCTTGCTATCCACCAGTACCCCCAGGTCTTTTTCTGCAGAGCTGCTCTCAGTCCTTTAATTCCCCAGCTTGTATTGGTAATGGAGGTTGCCTCGACTCAGGTGCAAGATCTTTGTTGTGGTTTTGTCGTTTTGATGCTGGTATTCCATATCAGAACATCATGCAGGGAGTTAAGGAGTTAATGCTGTGGCAGGGAGCAGAAGAGGTGGGGAGCTGCAGTCAGGATAACAGCTGCTCTGGCTGGCATGATTTTTTTCATCCTGCCATGTAGATGCAGCACATGCGCTTCCCCTGCAGAAGCACCATACTTTTACTACCATAAGATTCACAGATTTTTGGATACTTTTGTCTCTCACAGTTGTTCAATTTTGTTAGATTTAGTAAAATTATCGTTCCTTCTCAAATTGTTGCCGTTCTTTGTTCTTTTAGACCCATCTGTTATCTGCATAGCCTTCTCCCTTCCCCCCCTCCATAGCACACAGCTCTGCTTGGGTGGCCGCTTGGCCACTGACGGTGCAGAGTTTTTCCCTTCCTTCCCTCTCTCCCTCTTTTTTCTTTGTGTCCCTGTCACAGATAGCACCGTGACAACCTTGCACTTAGATTTGTTGAACCTCATGAGGTTCACCTGGGCACGATGACATCCTCTCCCTCTGGTGTGTTGGCCACACCCCACAGCTTGGTGTCATCAGCAAACTTGCTGTGAGGGTGCACTTGACCCCTCTGCTCTCTGGAAGGGATCTCTGGACATATCCAGAGGCAATTCCCTTTTTATTCTTTACATAATCAACAAGAATATGCTGATCTTGATCTAAATTGAGGAGTTGAGTGACTTTTAATCTGTATCTGAAAGCTCCGGGGGATTTAAAAAGATAAAAAATTATACTCAGAAAAAACAAAGTGGCTGTCCTGGTAGAACTCATATCCAATCTTGTTTGATTCCAACAGGCAATTTGCTTCTGCCTAGCAAGCAGCTTGGGAAATTAAAAAGCTAGTACCAGTCACAGACAAGAACTGATAGCAACAAGTAATCAGAAAGGCCAGGAACACATAAAGCAGGCTGCTGGAGGCCAAGCACATCCCTGGTGTACTGTGGTTCCGGTAAGGACTGCATGACTTTAAAGGATGATGGAGCTAAACTTCCCCTATCACCATCTTCCTTGTGGAGCAGAATGCTTTAGGTTTCACTTATTTTCTTCCATGCACAGTTTTTATCAAGGATATTTTGTCTCAGCTAGGGGATGATACTGCTCTTGCCCTGTGCCTGGTATTGTGGTGGCAGGAATGGCCTGTGGTCACACTGCCAGTTTGTACCAGGTCCCTGCAGCAGTGACCTGCTGTGCTTGACTGATGCCTGGCCACCTTGACCACCTGCTCTTTGTCTGAGCTTTCTTGACCTGGGAGAGACAGGCAAGCAATGCCATGTCCTGCCAGGGCTGAGAATGTGCTCCAGGGCTGGAAGCTGCTGTCTGTTACAAGCAGGTAGAGAACTGCACATGGGCTGTGAGCATTAGTCATGTTATGTTGCAGACCTAAAGGATTCAAGAGACAAGAGTAGGTTTGTTGGAGTTAAAGGGACATGAACTTGATTCCTGAGCTGCACTGTATATACAGGTGTTCTTGGCCACCTTTCAATGGCTGTGCCCTGCCTCTTCCCATCAACTGTGCCAGAGCCTGTGCCAGCACTGCAGAAAACAGGAGAATTGCCCACACAGAACTCCCAGCTCATGCCTTCAAAGTCTTGTCAGTCTGGACAGTGCTGCTGATAAATGAATGAATCAGAGCAGGGATGCATCCTACTCCTGTCCTTGTTGCAACAACAAAGGGAGATGGGAGGTGACTGCATTCAGCAAAGGACACAGAAGAGTTGGGGTTGGGTGCATTTGTTCTGCCCAACAGCCCAGGGATCACATGGCTGAGGTACATAGCAAAGAGCTCTGGTCAGTGTGGCAATGGTGGCATCAGGCAACTGTACAGATTTCCTGAATGACAGCAGGACAGACTTGTACACCATACAGAAACCAGCCATATCTGATTCACAGACTGGGTTAGTTGAGGTAAGAGATAAGACAATCCACTTTGTGGTTTTTTTGAGCTGCATTCAGCTAAACCAGATTAAGCACAGGTGCTCAACTGGTGTAAAGTGGCACAGTGCTGTGGGAGCCCATGATAAAGCCCCAGTGTGCTTCCCTCCTGGTAATCTCTAGTCTCTAGGGACAGTGCAACATGAATGCAAGAGCTGTAAAGTGACATTAATACTGAGGGATGGATTTAATGGGAGATTCTGAGGCAGCATTATGCATGACTTCTGCTTTTTCTCTGTCTAGGCATCTCACACTAGCCCTTCTGCAGAGAAAGGTGATGAACAAAGTGCTCAAGCCCGTTTTACAAATGCTGCCTCTGGCTTTGCTGAGGCTCTTTGTTCATGGTGTTTCACACTGAGCACTGCCTTGGAAAAACCCACCATTCCGCTCTCAGTCTGGTTCTTGGCTTACAAAGATCTCATGGACACCTCAGGTATCAGCTGAATATTTTTTCAGCTGAATATACCAAGAGGATCATTTTGATCCATTATCCAGATTTTATTAGACTTTGCCTTATACAGATGAAGAAACTGAGGCTGAAAGCATAGTTCATTCAGGATGTGACATGGTCAGGTACAGCAACATAATATGACAGCCATGAGACCCTGAACCAATCAACTCTTTGCTGCACAGCTGAGCACATCCTTTCCCCACCTGTGTTCACCCTTGATCTGCAAAGCAGCAGTAGGGTGCAGGAAACAAGGTAGTGCCCAGTAGATGTGGCTGAGGGAATGTGGCTCTGTAAGGTGCAAGCAGTCCTACCTTGCTGCCTTCACTTGGCCACTGGGACTCATCATTAAGATACTGCTGATTCACTGAGACAAAGGTAAAGCAGAGAATGGGGCAATCCTCCAATCCTCCAATCATTTCTGTACTGAAGCTCCTTCTAAAAACCTCAATATCAGCACCAAGGTCATTTTCTTTCAACTTTGTCATTTTTGCTGGTAGCCTGAAAATAAAAGTGTAAGCCAAATCCCAACAAGCAGCAACATGGATAATGGTAGGCTGCCCACTTCCCTCTCTCATGCAGTAGCTGCACGGAGCAGCACAGCAATTGAGGGTCCTCAAGCACTTGCTTCCCAGCACTGCCTCTTGGAGCTGTGCTCACAGTGCAGGACTTGCACAAACAAGTGCGATGTCTCCACAAGAGAAACAAGTCAGTGAGTTTTGAGGAGAGAAACTTCTGTTGACTGTGTTTTCCCAAAATTTCATGTTTTTCTCTGGTCACTGAGTTCACAGAATCATTGAATGGTTTGGGTTGGAAAAGACCTTAAAGGTCATCTAGATTCATACTCCTGCCTTGGGAAGCTACACCTTCCTCTAGACCAAATGCCCCAGAGCCCCATCCACCCTGCCCTCGAATGCCCCAGGGATGGGGCACCCACTGCTCTGGGCAGCAGTGCCAGAGCCTCACCGACTCTGGGTAAAGAACTTGCACAGTCTCCCCTCTATTAGTTTTAAACATTTCCCCTTGACCAATCACTACACATCCTTCTAAAGAGTCTCATCTTTCTTGTAGGTCCCCTCTACATGTTGGAAGGCTGCACTGAGGTCTCCCCAGAGCCTTCTCTTCTCCAGGCACAACACACCCAGTTCCCTCAGCCTGTCTCCATAGCAGAGGTGCTCCAGTCCTCTGAGCATCTTCATGGCGTCCTCTGGGCTCACTCCAGCTGCTCTGTGTCCTTCTTGTGCTGGCAGCCCCAGAGCTGAGTACAGTGCTGCAGCTGGGGCCTTGCAGGAGCAAAGCAGTGAGGGTTGGTTCCCTCCCTCAACATTCATGCACTCCCAGGAGGATGCAGGATGAAACCTTGCTAGTTCTGGATGAAAAAGGGTCTGTCTAGGTCATGAGGAGAGTCTGGGAAGATCCTGTCTGTGCACTAGTTCCAAACAGGTACAGAGTGGAGCTGTCCTTGACCACCTCTGGGTCCCATAGGTGACCCTGGCAAAGGCATCCAATACTCCACCTCTCGACCTCATGATTCCCCCTGGCCTGGGCAGCCTCCTTCCCCCTTCCTTCAGACAAGCTCCAAACCAATGGCGCAAGCAGCCCCACAGTCCTGCACTGCATCACACCATGCTGCAGTGCACAGCCAGGCAACCTGTACTGGGGCTGCCTGTTCCCAGTGAGTCAGCCAGCCACCTTGGGCTGGGGGGACAGCTCTGGGAGCAGTGCCTTGAGCATTGCCCTGCTTGCCAGCAACCAACAGAGGCTGCTGTGGCCATGGCTGCCCCCTCTGAGTGGGGTTCACTTTGGTGAATGAAATTGGCAAAGCACATCACTTCAGCTAAATTTGATCACAATATGGGATAAATTAAGCCACAGGATTTGAAATGAAGATTAAAAGAACACACTGTACAAAGTAAGTAGGTTTAGGCAAAATTTGACAGTGTACATAAACAGATGAAAATAAAGTTCCTTTCACTGAGCAAATAATGAGGTCAGGATCAGTTTCTCAACAAGTTCCTATGGAAACATCCTTCCTTTTTTTTTCTTCTTCTTCTTTTTAATTTAAAAATAAGAGGGGAGAGAAGGGGAGAATGCCTGGAAAATGAAAGATGCTTGAAAGGTCCAAGAATACAGGGTGTGCTCAATATTCATTACTGAGAAGCACAGCCTCACACCCGGAGTCCTCAGGGGAGAGGGAAGGCTCAGTGTGGTGCTCAGGAAGGGCCCCACCACCAGCTCAGGGCCACATGGCTTGCCAAGCATCAACCCCTGCTGCCCAGCCTGTCCCAGGGGTTGGTGGTGCCCATTTCCAGCTCTTTGCAGATCCTGGGTCAGGACACCAGCTTCCTCCAGCAGCTGGGAGAAGAGTAAGGTGAGGGGAAATATTCGGACTTGTTGCAGGGCACTGGACAGCACAGACACCAAGCAGGACAAATGACAAATGGAGGTTCATGCCTCATACTCACCTTTCTGAAAGATCTGGGTTATTGAAAGTCCCTAAAGCAAAGCAAAGGACAACATAAGAACTGCCCTGGCTTGGGGATCTGTGGAGCTGAAAGCAGAGGGATACAGGCAGCTCTCTGCCCCCCAGCAAGCAGCATCCCCCAAGGGATGGCTTTAGCCCCTTGCAGGCCTGAGGAGGGAGGAAAGCCCTGTGGGCAGCAGCAGATAGGAGAGGCAAAGGGCCTTCTGACCCCACACCTGAACTTGACCTTTCCTGCCCCACTCCCATGCAGCCCCATGGTCCTTACCTGGCCTGCTGCAGCCCTGCTGCCTGCAAGAACAGGCGTTACATGATACTGCAGTGGCCAAGTGCTCAGCTGGCCTGGACTGTGTCCTGCCTCACCCTGCTGCACACAGAGCAGTTTTAGGGAGTGAAGACAGAAAAGGCTCAGGGGAGCTGCGAGCAGCATCTCCAGAGCACAGTCTCAGCTCTATCCAGCTCAGAAAACCTTGTGCATGACAGACTGCACGTGCAGCACAAGCTGCAGAAGGTCAGCAACCCTGGGGACAGACTGGGTACAGCAGAATGAAGCAGGGGCCTGGGGCCACTTACCACAAATCAGGGCTTGGCTTCCTCCACTCAGGGCCTCGTCTAGTTTGGAAACCCATCAGACCATGAGACCTCCTCCAGCAGATGGCCTCCTTCTCCTGGACTACACAGTTTGCAGGAGAAAACTAAAGGGCTATCTATCAGGCTGACATGAGGAAGTCTATTAGCAGCCCCTCGCAGGTGAGAAGAAAGGATTAGCATATGGAAAACGGGGGAGGAAAGTCAGCATGTCTGGGACTGTTATGACTGAGCATGCATGTGAAATCAGGCAGGTTATCCCCTACACACACTCCCACCCGTACTTGTGTGATGTCCTGGGGGACAAAGCCAGTCTTGAGTGCTACCAGAGGCTTCACACTATGCACTGGAGCTGGGCACACAGCGGCAGAGCAGGAGCCCAGGCCGCAGGATTGAGTTCAAGTTGGGTTGGGCCAGGGACAATCATAGCAGAAAGGATGAGGGAACGGCCCTGTTTGGACATCTGTTCTGCATGAGGAGCTTGACGATGGGGCCAATGCAGCTCCATCTCTGTCCGTAAGATGTGCACCTAAGAGAGTGTTTATTGCAACATTGCTGCCCTGGATAAGAGCTCTCTGTGGGTGATATCAGAAAGCCAACAGCACTGCAGCCTGCAGGATCCCCACCAGAAGGGATCCCAGCCCAGCACTGAGTGGGAGAGCAGAGATGGGAGGATGCAGAAGCTTGTGCAATCAGGTGCAAGTTTTGAGGGAGAGACTTAAAAACAGAGATGGGCACTTGCATGCAGTGAACATAAGGGCTCTGTAGCACAGCCCCTTGAGAAGGCATGTGGGCAGCTGGATGCAACTCTAACCAAGGCAGAAGGGGCTGTGCGGCCTTCCCTTTATATCTGACCCCATAGCAAGGGGTGCTATGGTGGAGCAGTGGGGGCATGCAGCCCTCTTACCACTCTTTCCCTTGCTCAGAGCATCCTTAAGGATGCATCTGAAGGACCAGGAGGACAGCTGGGCTCCCAGTTCAATATAGGATGCCACCCTCAGTGCCTTTTCTGCTCTCTGTGCCACTGTTCCAGGAGCTGTGGGCACAGTAGTACGGTGCAGTGTGTACCCAGCCAGTGGTGTACTGCACAAGGCTTTACGTTAGCAGCTGCAAAGCCACCCTGCAGGATCTCCTTCTAAGTACTGGCTACAGCAGTGAGCACCAAGGAGCTGTGTGCCAGGCTGCTTTCCCTCTCACACTGTGAACCAAAGTTTCAGCCAGCAGTTCAGTTCCTGTGACCAACACCAGGTTATCCCGGAGGAACTCTACCAGCACCCCTGAGGCAATGCCATCTGTTGCGTTAGTGATAAGTGAGGAAGGAACAGCTCTGCAGTAGCTAAGAATTGTTGCAAGATGGCTCATAGAAAGCTGACCATGGTCTCAGGCAAGCAGCACTTTACAGCAATGTCTTGTCCAAAGGTCAGGCATGCTGAAAAGATTGCCACCAGGCTGCCTTCCACAGCCCTACAATGTAAAACTGCTTTCCCGTGGCATCCAATGAGTTGGACTGGAGAGAAGTTTGTTCATATCAAGTACTGCTCCTCTGCTGCAGTGGGGCTGCTATCTGCAGGAGGGATCCTTCATACAACCTGACTGTTACAGAAGGGACTGTGACCTGGCGCGTCATTGAGAGCAGGATGGAAGCCAGGTGTCCTGCTCCCTTTTGTCACCTCTCGAAATGAGAAGTCATGGATCATCTGCTGTCACAGTATCATGCAGGTGCTGTGTTGTCTGCTTTTGCAATTAGTGGCAGACATTAAAAGAAGTACTATATTATTGCTGGTTGCAGCTCAACTTCCAGGTCTGTCACCTAGCAGAACTCATACTTCAGTTGACTCCCACTCCTGGGAAATTCCCAAAAATTCCTGGGAAATTCCCTCACACTCAAGTGGGAATGTGCTGGCAGTGTGGGCACTGACCAGCTGTGCCAGCTGCTCCTCGCTGGGGCCTGGCAATGTGAGTGCAAAGCAGGCTCTGGAAAATGACCAAAAGCAAACCCCTGGCCAGGGGTGATGCTGCTGTCTGCAGAACCTGCCGCTTGGGCTGCTTGCCACAGGCCACTGCACACCCAGACAGCTTCTCCACTCATGTTTCTGTCCCACTCCGTCTGTAACACTGTGTCCTGGAACAGAGTCCAGCATGTCACAGCTCTGATAGGAAACACGGCGATCCTGTTGCTGTACAGCAACTATCATTCACTGTCTGCCAGGCTTTCTGTATTTACCTCCTTCCTCAAGGAGCACCACTACATCCAGGTATTTTGCCTGAGGCTAATAGTTTGGAGGAACAGCAGCTTTTGGTTCTTTCTCCAAAAAGAGTGTTAGGCTGGCAGTGCCTATGGGGCCTGTGAAGCCAAAAGTGGATTTTGGACAAGTTATGCTCCCTCTCAGCTATTGATCTTTCACAGAAGCAAGTTTACAGACCCTGGTGAGCCCATGCAATAAAACCTCTCCTTTGCTGTAAGCTTTGATCTTTTCAGTTTCACTGAATTGATGGTTATTAACAGACAAGCAGTTTATCTGACCTTGTCTGTAGTGGCTGAACAGCAGCAGGCAGCAGCCAATGCCTACCATTATCTTGTTCCTACTTTCAACTGCTTCTGTGAGCAGCAGTGGGACCAGGAGTACAAGCCTCCTTTTTATTCTTGTCATTCATTTCCCACCCTCACTTGTAGAGGAATAAAAGGGTCATTTTGGGTCAGAGTTTGTACAATCTTCAACAACAAGTAGCTGCTTCCCAAATCCATGCCCCCAAAGTCAAATAGACACTTAAATCAGTATTGTTTTGGCAGAGTAATTGGAGGTCCACCACAGGTCACTCAGGTTTCTCAACCTGAAGTAATTCTGGTCTAGTTTCACTGTAATTCTTCTTGACTGCCTGGCCTGGCTTAGATTTCTTCCTGCATCCTTCTCAAGACCTCTTTAAGCACTCTGCCCAGCCTTTCTAAACTGCGGTAGTACAATACAAAATTTTCATATGCCAGTCTTCTGGGAGAAGTTTAATGATATTTAATAATGACTGATGGTACCTGAACTTCACAGCAGAGTTCTTCTCCAGAGTCCCTGTTGGAAGCAGTGTGGAAGACCTCATCCCCACTGTTTCTACTTCACTTGACTTGTCAGCATCAAGAGTAAACTACTGTGAGCCATGAGGCATTTTGCTTACAAGAGAACAAATGTCACTTGGTTGTGGATAAATAGTTGTGTAGTTGTGTAAATGAGTGGTCAAAAAACACTTTATAGGTACTAAATCCCTAAACAACTGGGTTTTATTTGAATGAAGATAGGCAGGTTTAGAGTCTTCAGAAAGCAAACAGTCTACAACAGTCACAGAAAACAACTGGAAGCAGGAAGGCCAAACAGGCCAATATAGCTCAACAGGACGTGGACTCCTGAGGTTTGGCAACAGTTTCTGTGAGCATATACCTGAAAGAGCAAACAATTGCACCTCTGTTACGGATTTGTTAAGCACCCTTGGGATTTGCCTGAGTTTACATATTTGCCTATACTTTTATGCTGTAGCCCATTCTGAAACCGAAGTTGCTTGAGTCTTTGAGAGGGGTTTAAGCCTTTAATTGAGCCAGTCTATATCAACTCCATAGAATCACAAAATCACAGAATGGTTAACATGCTTATCATGGTGCAAGCTGTTGACCTGTGATACTCCAGGTGTGAGCCTAACCTGCAGTGGTAAGAAGTGTCCACGTGTGCAGGAAAGCAAATACACCGAGGAACTGGCTGAACTGATATCTGCTAATCTGAGTGAATTGACAATTTCAATGTCAAACCAGGCAAATGTGCTATTTTAAAAGAAGCTGTGAGACAGATTTGACAGATAAAGGAGCAAGGAAAAGCAGTTTCCAATGATAATGATGTTCAGAAAGCTGATGTGTCCTCCACAGGCGAAAGAGTTATTGATAAGGACTCCTTCGGACCATTTTACTACAGGAAAAGGATAGTTTCCTGTTTGTTGTAAATCAAGATTGGAACATAGTATTTGTGTCAGAAAATGTCACACAGTATTAGCAGTAGAGACAGGAAGATTTGGTTAATACAAGTGTATATGGTATCTTGCATGAAGAGGACCAGGACACCCTTAAAAACTTACCTAAATCTTCAGTTAATGGAGTTATTACTTGGATGAATGACACGCTGAGACAGAAGAGTCATATGTTTAATTGTCAGATGATGGTTGAAACTTCTAATGATCTTTTGGAAGATGTAGGCAGCCACCAGGATACATGACAGAGATATGAAACAATGCAGTGCTTTGCCTTATCTCAGCCAAGAGCTATGATGGAAGAGAGGGAAGATCTAAGGTCCTGTATGATTTGTGCGGTACATTGTATTGCAAATGCAGAAAGAGTATTTTCAACAAATCTTGAGAGCTTTATTACCAGACATGATCTCTCAGGCAAACTTGTCAACATTGACACATACTCATTACTCGTTCCATGAGTCTTAGCATTGAGGATATGATTCACCAGTGTATTCAGAGGTTCTTATGCCATAAAGATGGACAGTCATGGTCAAACAAATGCTACTATCATGAAGCTTATACACAAGGTCATGCTGAAACACTATTGTATCACTTTTCCTTAGTGGATGGAACTGTAGTGACAGCACAGACAAAGAGTAAAGTGTTTCAAAATCCTGTAACTAATGACTGCTATGGATTTGTCTCTACCCACTTTCTTCAAAGACAGCAAAATGGATATTGCTTGAATCCTAATGCATTTGGGCAAAACATCAGAACAACTGTGGCTGGAAATACAAATTCTGTTGGTCTTATGAACTCCATGTCAAGTAGCAGAAGCTTCATTGGTAACGCCCCATAAAAAAACCCCGAAGACAGTTCCTAAGATATTTATAATGCTTTTGGAGATTACCTCAAAGTACTAATCTGAAGACTAGATTGTACTGTTGACTAACACCCATGGAAGGCTCCCAATCTGATGGGATCTTGTAAAGTAAACAAAGGCGGTGACAGAGCCTTTATTTGAGGTAGAGGCGCTACAGAAAGAGATACTAGAGATAAGGGGAACTAACTCACCCCTCCCGGCGGCCATTTAGGCTGAGGGACGCGGCCGCCTCCGCTCGAACACTGGCGCCCGGAAGGAAGGGAGCCGGGGAGGGGGGGGCAGCCCGCGCAGGCGCTGAGCGTGTCTGTGCTCCCGGAAGCACCGCCGCTCAGAATTCTTGGCCTTGAAAGATATAAATAATGAGTGCCTTTGGACCAAAAGGCGTTGTTGGGGAATGCACAAGACAAAGAACCAGCTAGACACCCCTTTGTCAAGGACAGTCACCCCCAGACTCTGTTCTAAGGGTATATCTTCCAGTCTCAGCCTAAGACAGACATGGGAGTTTCAAGCTGAAGACAGATCAGTCCTTTGGATGCTTCACCTGGTACCACTCAGAGGGTCCATGCCTGGAACATCCACACAGGATGTGCAGAGGCAGTATTTTTGTTACAGCAATTCTGATTTGGATGTGCAGGAGGGAGCCTACCACACAAGAAGTGGTTATTTCCAGTGTTACTGAATGCACAGCCTCCAGTGTCAGAAAGGCAGAATCCCTCCAGTCCCTGGGATGTGCAGGCATGGCATCAGGGTCTGCTGCACCAGCAATTCTGTTTCTCAGGAATCAGGTCAGCAATAATATCAAACCCTGACAGCAAAACCATTGTCTGACATACTGCCATTACAGTAATTGCTTCTTGACTCCAGGAGGCCAAGTTCATCCCAGTAGCAGCTCTGTCCTACCCCCAGAGCTGCACTGATAGGGATCCATCAGATCCAGTAATCTGGCTGTCAGGAGCTGGCAAATGTCTGACCCTCTGCACTGCTATTCAGAGACATAAAAGAGATTTTCAGACACCACTCAGTTCAAGAACACTGTGAGCTACAGGTCCACCCTGTGCTACATTCAGAGGCTCAACACCACCTGGTCATTTTGGGTTGACAATCTGCATCCTCTCTTCATCAATAGCACCTCTTTTCCAATCAAGAGATTGCTGTGAAAGGTCTGCAGGTAGAAGGTACTCAGCCAACAGTTCAGTTGAGAAGTGTGCTCAGCACACTAGGCCAGTGCTGCCTTTAGCAACCATTTCCCTCACTCTGGCTCACTTCCACCTGGACAGTGCAGAATATTGGAAAACAGAACAGTTCTTGGGTCTGGGGCGGCAGTTTGCCCTCTCCTGGGAACACCAGGCACTCCCGTCAGAGAGCTGGATCCTGGCAGCACACAGCAGCACAAAGAAACAGAACAATAGTCAGCAGCTTGGACAGCCGTCAGCACTGCACAGACATAGTGCTGTCCAGGACACCAGGTTTCTCTTCCTCCTATAACTAAAAGCACTATGGGAGCCCTGGCATCCACCTGGAAAACCAACAGGGACTAGTATGAGAAAATTTCACATCAAGATGGGGTTCTGCTGCTCAGCATTTGCTTCTTGGAAGCTTTGCCTTAGATTCTCATTTCCCTTTGAGACAGCGAGCCTGTTTATTATTCAATCTCTTTAGAGCAGATGACTTCCCGGCTTGGACTGCTCCAAAGGAAGTTCATTTGCACACTTTACTTCAGTTCAGGCGGGATGAAGCACTGACAGTTGGGACCACAGAGGACAGTGTCTAGCAGCAACAATAGGAGAAGGAAGGTGGAATAAGGAGGACTCAGGACAGCTTAATACTGGTGAGCCCTCCCAGAGAGCACCTTTGTGTCCCACTCCAATGCTGTTCACAAACACTCAGAACATGCTCACCTCCCTCTTGTCACATTTCTTTGTCTGCAGCGCATGAGTTCTGGAAACACCTACTGGACTGCTGGCATGCCCATGTTCCTCTGCCAAGGCACCCTGTGGACAAATAGAGCTGTAGCTAGCACTGGCAGTGCCAGGAAAGGCAAACAGGAACTGGTGGTGAGCAAGAGCAATGTTTCCTGCTTGCAAGGAAAGCAACCTTCCTCTCACAGTGGAGAGCACCACTGGGCCAGGAGAAATTGCATACACATCAACCCAAGTCTCACTGCTCTGGAGACCCACAAGCAGGACTGGCTATCTGTACTGCATGGCACAAAGCTGGCAGTATATGTCATGGAAATGGTGTAGAGGACGCGCCATACAAAGAAACCCACTCTGGAACAGCAATGTCACAACAGAATGCCAGCCCCAGCCCCCTGGCCACCAGCCCAGTGCTGCTCTGGCCGGATGCTGTAGTAGTGCTGGAGGTGGGCACCCCATCACCGCCAACTTGCACCCTTGCTACTACTGCCTGCATACCACAGCTGGTGTTGCATCCCTCAGGGCATTCAGCACCTGCAGACAGTGCCTCCTCAAAGCTGCTGTTAGTGAGCATCAGTACACAGCTGCACAGGGCTGCGATTGCAGAAAGGGAAGCTTGACCTTGTCCTATATTTTAAAGGCATTTTTCATCTACAGAATCAGCCAAATGAGGGCAGCAGCAGGGAGAGCAGGAGAGATGAGCAATGCAATTCAGCCGCTGGGCAGAAAGGCAATGCCTTCCAGTTCAGCAGTACCCTCCCCTCTGAAGCAAAAAAATCCAACAAAGTAACTTGACATGCCAATGAGTTATGTCAAGCAGGTATTCCCTTTATTACAATGCTGGGTGCATGGGGATTGTTCACCAAACATGCACACCAAGGAAAGCAGCAACTACACATTTATAGGCATACTGTATACATATTCATTACATTTCCAAGAAATTGGTTACGTCCTAGAATGTGGGGAGGGTCTCTGGGCCCATCTGGTGGTATTCCTGAAAACCTTTAGGAGGTTGCATTGTGTCCCAACAGCAAGTCTTCTTCAACTTCACAGGACACCCTGTGAAGTGTGCAATTGAGTTGCAAACAGCAACCCCACTTACCTTCTCTGGACCCTCCATTGTGTTATAAGCAGCAGCCTTACCCACCACTGTGATGTCCTTCTTTTCATGGGACCAACCACTGCACTGAATTGCAAAGGGCAGCTCTACTAATTTTCATTTATTTTCAATGGATAATGCATTTCTGTGGTCCCTGTGCTTAACGTTACTTGTTCGCTCAAGCTATGAGGCCTAGTTTTAACAAGCCTACAGATTCAATCTAATTCAATTCCTTGATTCACCTCTGTGGTGAGAAAGAGAGCACCCCGCTGACCCCATCTCTGCTCCCCTCCTCTTTCCTCTCCTGCTCCATGACAGTGAGGGCATCAGCGGAGAAGTGGAGCTGTGGGGCAGGAAGAAGGGCAGCAGGGTTGTGCCCAAAGGGGCAGAAGGGGCAAGGAGGAGAGGGAGCATTTGGGCACAGCCATACAACAGCTTCTGAAGATCTGAGCTTGGTCTTGTCACAGCCCCCAGCATCCCAGCAGCCCCGTAGGTCCTGTGCCAGTCTGCCACCCCTGCACAGTGTCTCCAGCACCTAGGGAGCTCCAAACATCACCAGGCACCCTGTATAGGAACTGAGACCTGAAAGTCCCATTGATGTTCTGTTCTTGAAGGCATACAATAGTCCTCATTTTTGCAATGAAAGATGAAACACCTCTGTGAGATCACCAGGTTAGGCCATCAAGTCAAAATGTGCCTCCCCGCCTTGGCTCAGAACTTCAGGAAGCAAATGGAGAAATTCAAGTGCATGGACAGTTTTGCAAAGGAAATACAAAGCAGATTGAAAACTGCAGTCAATTCCCCACACCTCCAGGATGTTCTCAATTCACCCTTCCATTTTCTAAGAAAAAAGATTGCTCAGATCCAGACATTAAAGAAGAAGGCATTTCCTACACTCCAGCCCCAAAACTAGAAGGATTTACACAATTAAGGAGTTTCTAGGAAAAAAGTCTATGTCTGCTGTGATGAAAGAACACAGAAGGTCAGAGCAGGAGTGCTGAGAGGCCACAGCTGCTTCACTTTTAATCCTGATGGAGACAAAGTGCTGCCATGAACACAGGAACCTGATAGCATCCAGCTTTTTGTCCAGCAGACCTCTCTGCAAGCCCTTCCAGCAGCTTGTGGGCAGCCATAAGAATGTGCTGCTGTCATGGTTTTATGGTTTTTGTTATTGGTATTCCACATCATAACATCACGTAGTACATTGGGAGTTAAAGAGTTAACGCTCCAGCTCTGTGGATCATCAATAGCTCCAGGTACATCTGTCTCAGAAGAGAACTACATACCCCAGAGGACTTAGCATTACTTTGCATTTTTTCTGTTTTCTGCTCAGAGGGAAAGATGAAAACTGTGCATCACGAAACACATGCTCTTTCCTTTCAGATTGACCCAGTAGAGGGTGCTCCCTAGCCATCTCACATTCAGCGTTTAGCTTTTCGTTCTCAGACACTCTGTTATTCTATTTATTAGCTTCAATTCCAATTATTTTGCATTCTGATATATTATTTAGTAAATTAGCTTTCCTCTTCAGATCATTGCCACTGTTTTATTTTTAGGTCTATCTCCCTTTTCCTTTTTCCCTTTCCCCCTTCCCCTTCCCTGGGGCGTCAGTCCGTGGGTCCCCTGCACCAATCATCACGGAACCAGGCTGAACCAGCTGAATGGAACTGTTGACAGCTGCAAGTGGTGTGTGAGCCTCATCTCTACCTGTCCACTTTCCTTCTCTGGGGTGTGAAGGTGGAAAAGTGGATATTGCATTATCCTTTCCCCAGTTCCTGTTTCATTCCATCCTCACCTAAATTTTGATAGAGTCACAACTTGGGAAGTCTTCGCCTAGGCGACTGTGTCACTGGGGATGGGGAAGTCAGAACTGGATGATGGTGCTCAACAGGGGAGGATGAAACAATGAGGTTGACACATGAGCTTCAGTGATGCTCTCTGAGAACCTTTTGTCTCTAGAAGCAGCCCAAATTAGAAGAAATTTCCAGAAGGATATTGTCCTCTCAAAGCCATAGTCACAGTCACTGGAGTCAGGCTTGGGCTCCACTTCCTTTCGGATAGATATATGGCAGCAATTCATGAAGCAAGGGCCTGAACACACATGAATGCAGAATGATGGTTTGTTACACAAGACATCAGCTCACTGCTACTGCCACTGACTGCACTGATTTGTACATGGTATCATGCCAGCCAAACACATTCCATTTGAATGGCAACTACGAAGTGATAGACGCCTGTCTGACCTGCGGAACAGCACTCAGACTCACAGTCAGAATGAAGGTAGCTTATTAGTTTCAGGTGCACACTGGTGCATGGTGCTAACACCGCCCCAATTGCACAATCAGTGACTCCTAAGCAGACATATTTACTACACAAAACACACAGTCATGATTCCGTGAAGGGAGAAATGCTAAATCTTTCTAGACAATAGGTCGTCCTGTGATAACTAATTCTGCAAATGTCTTCTTGCTTTCCACTCCTTTCTGGGCATGCACTCCTTTCTGTGTCTGGTAGGTCTTTTTGAATATGACTTCTCTTGTAGTGGTTGGTCCAGTTTCTTATCAGAGAGCTTCAGACATGGAATTCAAGGAATCTACCACCTCACAATGTGCCATCAATAAGTGAAAGCTTTGCCCCGTTTCTAGCAGACTCCTTCCAAGTTCCTGCCTATTCCTAGTAAACCACTCGGTCAGTCAGTTCAGTCTGGAGAAGAGGCTCAGGGGAGACCTTATCGCCCTCTGTGACTGTAACCTGAAGGGAAGTTGTAGTGAGCTGGGGGTCAGTGAGCTGGGGGTCTCAGTGAGCTGGGGGTCTCAGTGAGCTGGGGGTCTCAGTGAGCTGGGGGTCTCAGTGAGCTGGGGGTCTCAGTGAGCTGGGGGTTAGGGTTAGGGTTAGATTTTTTAGGTTTTTTTGATTAGAAAACATAAGAGTACAAGAGTAACAAATAGGAACATCTGACAGAAATAGAAGAGACTTGAGCTGAAACAAAACAGACAAAGAAAGGCTAGGGTTGCTGTTAAGAGACCACGCAGAAAACAACAAAAAATTCAACTCACTGTTAAGCAGAAAAGCAAATGCATTGAGGAAGAGTAGTAGTTATGTAATCATTAACCCTAAGCTTACTTAAGAGCATAGAGCACTAACAAGCTCCAGTGTTACTGATCACTTTCTACAGCTTCCCCAGTGTTTCCTTTTATCTTTAGCTTGCACTGAGCAGACAAACAGTGGGACAAGAACTCCTCTGCATGTCCACATGGCATTAGTGCTACATGACCTTGGTGCTGTTCATTGCTTCTGCAGGAGTTAAAATTCTGCTGACACAGCTACCATGAAAAACCAACTTGATATGCAAAAACTACATTTTGGATGTTCACTGATGACACAATGAAGTTATCAACAGCAATCCACCAAACAGATTGACACAGTCCTCCTGCCCTTTTGACAATGGCACAGGAAGGAGCTGCAGATTACACAGAAGGCTGCATGAGCTGGCAGGGAAGAATGTTCTGTTTCCCCTCCTAATGAAAGAAGGGTGTGCCATGTCACCAGGATGAAAGTACAGCTTTCTACAACCCATTTCACATCTTCTCATCTGCAGAGTTGATGAAACTCGAAGCACCTCTCTTCAGAGTGGTGCAGAACAACAGAGGCCCTCATTCAGAACATATATAATTGAGTCTCAACTCCAGTTTGCCTGATGGTACAAGCCAATGAAAGAATTGAAAACTGAATGGTGGCTCTCAAGGTTGAATGCAATCACACCTGGGCTTTGCACTGTAGATGTCATCTGCAGTGAATCTCTTGGGCACCCAGTGGTCGGCTCATGCCATTGTTGATTCACTGATGAGCTTTCACCCACTACTGAGCAGAATCCACATTTCCAGCATGATTTGCATTGAAAGTACAAGTCAGATGACAGGAACAATACCACTTTACCTCATTACACAACTCTGGCAGCTGGACAACTATCCACATGCTCAGAAAGCCAACATACCTCATGCATCAGTGCCATTTCACAACGCAGAGCTGCTCAGCCTGACCCAAATTCATTGCTGAATCAGTGCTGCAAACATATCACCTATTATACCTCATTAGCGTGAAGTAATCTATACTTACGCACACACAAATCTCCATTCTGCTTTCCGATTACTGTATCAGACTATCCAGCTAATTTAGCTGGAAGGAAGGTGCAGTATTATCGTAGCTGTAGGTGGCCTAAGGCCACATAAAGGTTTCTGCCATAACATGCTCCAACTTTCCATTTATGCCCTCCTTCCTGCTGACTTCAACAAGACTAACAGCCCTCACCTCCTTCCCCACCATCGTCCCTTGCAAACATTCAAAGTGCACTGCTTTGCATGTGTCAACTTCCCTCTTTCCCTTAAATGTGCAACTGATTGAGAAGAGTTGAATTCCGAGCACTCAATCTCAATCTGTATTTAGCTGAAAATTCCTTGCTTGTTTCACATGTAACAGATGGATGATGCCCCAAAGGCCTGCTTCTTCCCCACCTATTTTGCGGGTCTAATTAGAGATATCTATTACAGCCTCACAAAAAGTGCAACAGAGGAACAATTACTTTTTCTGCTCCCTGTTGCTAAAACTGCAGTTTATTACAGGGATCTAGCTGCTACATGTTAAATCTCAAAACTGAAAGCTGATAATTAATTTCCAAAGACACACCCAAAGTAACCTGTCCATCAGAGAAGCAGAGAAGGGGAAGCACTGCCAGGGTCATCTGCAAAGCACTGACACTGTTGGGCCAAACTTGTTTTCAGCCAGGAAAAGCACTGAACACTATTTAACTTTTCTCCCTTCCATACAGGAAGGTCCTCAGGCTCCATGCTACCTATGCTGCTTAGTTTCATCAGTAACTGTTGTTCTGCTCTAAAGCAACAGAATCGGTCATCGGATTGGTGCAAAGAGCCAACAAACTGAACAGGTGTCTTTCATCAAATCTGGGAATGCCTGTTACAGACAATTTGTCCAAATGGCAACTGGAAAGACAGCACTCCCCGTGGATATAGGCAAGCAAAGGGCAAGATGACAAGAGCAAAATCAGAGTATAAAAGATCTCAAGGATGTTAAGGCCAAGAAAGCACATAAAGAAAGACAGAACAGAAAGAAAGAAAGAACAGAATACTCACCGATCTGGAGTCACCTCCCCTAAGGGCTTGTGGTCTGCTGAAAATGGACAAACCAAGACACCAGAGTAATGGAGTTTAAAGCCTATGAGGAAAGTGAAGAACTGTTACTGAGGCAGTAACATGGCTTCTGGCAGCTGATTCCTGCAGTAGATTACTGATTATTTTGAAACACACCACCACATACTCCCTTCCCAGACCACTCCACATTTGCGCCTTGCTGTTATGAGCTGAACTTAGATGTCACAGATACCACTGTGACATTACATCTGGGGACACTGGACATCCAATGAGACAGGCCAGCAATACAGTACCATAAACTTCTGCTATATTATAACAAGATTGTACAGATGTTTTCTGTAGACAAGACGATTTTAACTACAAAAGACTAACAAGCAGGGTTAGCTCATTATATATGCATACAGACAAATAGCTGATGGAGTCTACCAGCTGAGGTTAACAAGCAGGTTACAGGGCTAAATCCCTGCATAGGCCCAAATGAGTCCCACAGAGTTTTCTTACAGCTACCTTGGGGGAGATGGGGAGAAAGAAGAGTTTGCCTTTTGTGAAAGTACTTAAGGTTTCTGAGTACAACAAAACAGCAGGCTATAGTTCTTGCGAAAGTCTGACATTCATGCTGGTTCTCCTCTGCTTCAGAACCTGGATGACTACCGTCCAGTAATTATTGCCCTTGTTACCAAACTGTTAACATTCCTTTACATCATGCTAAATGGAATGTCAGCAGTAAATACAAAATGTTTCAACAGAATTAGATGAAAAGATATTTCAGTATTAGTGATATAAAACGGGATGAATTCTGCTGTAGCTTTGAGCACTGCTCCACAACATGGCAATAAATCAACAGTAAGCAGCTAAGTATCTGACACAGTTTTGTAGTGCTTCTGGTTATGTTCCTGTAATTTGACCCCAGGAAGAATAAAAGTTCTCTATTCCGAACTTGGATTCAGGCTGCAGAAAGCTGTGACCAATCATGTGGGTTTACATTCCTCACTCCAGAGGCATCGAACAAGAATGAACAGGCTCCAGGTATGGAACACATCACCTCCAGCCCAGCAGGACAGATGAGACCAGAGCAAGTACACAATGACAAGTTGCTGCAGAAGAGCTAGAAGAAAAACAAGGTATCCACAGCAGGCATGTGCCTACTACATTCAAACTGTTCCAACAACTGTTGTTTTCTCACGTGGTGAGGAATCCTTCTGGGTTTTCCACATAATTTCTCTTCCTGCTGTAAAAATATAAGTGACAGAAAATGACACAGGAAGCTGGAAAAGTTAAGAATGGTGTGGAGAAAAAGTAATTTTAAAAAGATTTTTGATTCTAATGTAAGCACTTTGCTTAGTCCATGAGCACGCCCTCAGGAAGATCTACCACTACAGGAGCACAGTCATCAGGCTCTGTGTCAAAGTCCCACTTAAATTTCTTCGTTAGGTGAGCTTTGAATTTTTCAGCCTTTTTCCTTAGGGCCCTGTCAACATCAGCGTTGCATGTGTAGGAAAAAAACACCTGAAAGAACAAAGTAGATGTCAGTGAGATCTGTGGCACATACTGCACATCATCAACAGGACGCAGGAGGGGATGTTTCAACACAGGACCACTGGGAAAGGATGAGACAGCCTGAGAACCAGTCCTGTCTGGGACAACCTAAGCAAAGCCTGCATGTCCTCTTTCACCCCACAGCCACCTTGCCTTCAGTTGGGGTTACAAACACTAAGGCAATAACTTTTTTAAAGCATCAGCATAAATGCAATTAAATATATATTACAGAATTCTGAATTATGCTCATCTGTGAGTAAAAGACCCCTGCATGAGCAGAGGGGAAAGAAAAGCACTGAATTCACCTGACATGTGGGCAGCTTTAAAGCATGAGCTAGCATGGCCAACAGCTGGCTACACCCATGGGTTTTCACAGCTGGATGGATCACGAGAGCTTCCAATGCAGTTTCATAATACGGTATCACCAACACTTACTTATTTCATCAATCCTACCCCCCCCTTTAAATACTATAAGGGTTGTATA
The DNA here is from genome assembly GCF_038088225.1 of Cyrtonyx montezumae. Taxonomy (NCBI): domain Eukaryota; kingdom Metazoa; phylum Chordata; class Aves; order Galliformes; family Odontophoridae; genus Cyrtonyx; species Cyrtonyx montezumae. The sequence goes on along the minus strand of NW_027072100.1, from coordinate 598,851 downwards.
TTCAGTGAAGAACACAACATACTGCTCCTGCCTCAGATCAAACTCCAAAAATAGAATTGCTGCATTCAAAGCTGAACACTCAGACAATGCATTCCCCTCTGCGCTACCACACACACTTCCAAATCCACCTGCACACACCCAGTAGTAAGTCCCAGAGGTCCCCTGGCACTATTTCGGCACATCAGGAAAATCCACAAGAGAACTGCACAACTCCTCACGAGGACAGCCTCCATTCAGCCCAAAGGCAAATTTCTTTTTTTCCCACCAGAAACGTGCTAACTGCTGTCAGGGGTTAACAGTGATCATGAAAGGCAACACAGCCACACTAAGGGCATCAGCTTTATCAGCCAACATGAAAAACCAAGGCAGATGAAATCCAAGGGTATGCAAGACTTAGGTGCCTCTAAACTGGAAGGATAACCAGAGAGAGAGTGCCCGCAGAACTCCCATTGCATGCAAGGAACATCTGGCTGATGAATTCTTTGTGGTGCTTGTTGCTCTGTGATTGCACTGCAGATAGAGGCAGATTTTCCAGTCATCCAATGGGACAGTAAAAGAAAATAAAAATAAAAATAAGAAAGACTTATAAATCCAAATTCTGAAAAATTCCAGTGGGACAAGTAAAACCATTTGCTTGATTAAAGCAATGTTTTTCCTATCACTTCATACAGCAAGTTACAAACACATATCTCACCCTGCAAAAACAGGAGTACAGCAGGAATCTGGAGTGCCAAGCAGAGAAATGAATCTGATCTCTGAGAACTGAGTAGGCACTGCATGCTTACATTAAACACCTCTAACATTCCCTGAGCACACAATTGCTCCTGCTGGGACTAAGTTTCTGTTGCAGAGTTTTCATACTTTTGGTTATGGCATTTTATTTCTTTATTTTTAAGAATCACATTTTCCATAAAGCTTTGACCTATTGCTGATCTGTTAGCAGTTACAATGACTGGGACTAACTGATTTTACTACTGCCAAATTACAGATTTGCCCATGCTTGTCTCAGCATAAGCAGAGTATTTCTGCATTTTGGAATAACCATAAATCCCCTAAGAACAAGAACTTGATTTCAGATCAGGAAATCTTCACCTTTGCATAAAGCTAGTGCAAGCAGAAAGGCTTCTGAAGTGCTATCAATGCCTTCAGCTCAATAACATTTCACTATAGCTTCTCTGTACACTAAGCACACCATTCAAGCTGACCAAAAATCATCACCAGTCCTTTATGCCAAACTACATATTTTTAAATGAATTGTATTTGGAGGGAAAAAAAATAAAAAAATCAACAAACTGATATCACTTTGCACTCGCTCAGCCTCTCTCAGAGATGTTCAGCTTAATACAGCTGAAAGCCCAAATCACTTTTAGGAAAAGCATGCTTGTCCCACCCAATCATGTCTGATGTGCCACTCCAGAACTCTAAATCTGTGCCAATGTACAAGACCACTTTCAATACTATTTTCAAGGAAACTATAATAAAGAAGTCCTAATTCTGTGTTGCAGCTGTCTTCATTAGCCTTTCTTCTCATTGCCTCACTTCATTGGCATGTGCATGCAGACTAACCCCAGTCCACAGTGCTTTAAAAGCTCATACATGACAAGAGTGGGCATTTCTGCATGAGCATCACAGGGAAAAAGTAAAAGGACACGTAACTACCCTCATAGGACACAGGTTCCATATCTCTGACAGAGCACAACAGCAGCTTACTTCCTCTTGAAGCTTCTCTCTGAATTTGCCTTGGACGCCCTCACTGTTCAAGAGATAGCACAGACGTACCTGCAAAGTACTGGTCAGAAAGTTGTCTTGGGAGACGATGTCCACAAAGAAATCAGATGGGATTTCATTCAGTTGGTGATACAGGACGAAGATGAGATCGGTGTAAAGGCCTTGATACTTTCCAATGGCATCTTCAGAACGGCACAGGATGTTTAACAGCCTTTTCCAGTGCTCAAATGCATCGTACACATTCCCAATCAGGAAGCAGATAAAAGCAAACTGTAACTCAGCTGCACATATTCAGAAAACAAAACAAAAGACATAAACTAAAGCATATCCAAGGCACACATCCTCTAAAAAGCTCTATGGGTACCTGCATAAACTGTAGGTTTAGCATTTGTATATAAACAACATTCTGCGCTCCGAAGGGTTCTGCTAATGGCAATCGATACTCCAAACATTGATTTTTTTCCTAATGCCCTGCTCTTAGCTCATCTGTAGAGAGAGCACAGCATAATTGGGCAGGGCTCCTACAAACTGTGACTGCCAGCTCTGGAAAGTGGCACTGCTGGCAGTCAGCGTACATATGGAAAGCTCGCAGGTGTGCGGATCTGCACAGAGACACAGCCGGCGCTCGGCAAGCATTCGCCTCCTGTGCCTGGGCATGCAGACAGCATCCACAAGCCACAAGGACAGGAACACTGGAGGAGGTGAGTGCCGTGTTCGTGGATGTCTCCTCCTCAGAGCTGGGACTGAGTCTCACTGGATACCCCAGCTCTGTCAGAAAGGCTCTGAAGAATGTTACCTACACTTGACATGAGTACCTCTGTCTATCCTCCAATCGTTTACAGTTAATTCTGACAAGGAATGAATCGTACAACGCGATGGACGACGTGAAAGACAAAAGGTTGCTCTGCAGCTCCGCAGTCCAGCTGAGCTTCCGGCCCCTCCGCACCACAGCGCGGCGCCCGGTCCCGCAGAGCGGGAGAGGGGGGCCCGGAGACAGCAGCCCCATCCAGCACCGTAGGACACCGCCAGCCCCGTGCTCCGCACGGCCACGGAACGGCCAGGGCTCCGCCCGGAACTCCCACCGCGCAGAGAAACGACTTAATGCTCCCGAAGCGCCCAGGCGGGACGCCGTGCACTCACCCAGCAGGTCCTGCGGCTGCCCGGCGTAACGCCGCGCGATCACCTTCTCCAGCGCGTAGCTGAGGTCCATGCTGTGCCTGGTGATCTCCTCCGGGCTGGCGCCGTCGGGATACGTCTGCTGCGGCAGCTCGGTGAAGCGGATCTCGGTGCCCGCTCTCGGCCGCATCTCGGGCAGCCGCGCCACGCCCTCGGCGTAGCTGCCGCATCCCGCGTCGTACGGGGGCAGCTGCTGCCCCTCGCGGTCCCGGCCGTGCCGCCCCGCCCGCACCGGCAGCACCTCCGAGAAGGCGGAGATCTGCCCGCTTTCCGGCCGCAGCCGCTCCACCGCCGCTTCGCTGATGAAGCCGCTGAGGGCGATCCACTTCTTCAAGGTCTCATAGGGGTAGGGCCCGAGGAACGCGTCCATCTCCCGCAGGTCCCGTCCGAGGGCTTCTTCTTCGCCCGGGGCCGCCTCCCGCAGCGCCTCGCGGGCGGGCTCCCAGCGCAGCGCGCGCACCTGGCGCGGCCGCAAGCAGAGAAAGAGCCCCGTGCGCGGCCCCGTCTCACGGCCGCCGGCGGCCCGGGCCGCGCAGTGCACGAAGTGCACGCCCGGCGGGATCATCTTAACGCCGCGGAAGCGGTGACCCACGGCCCAGCTGTTGTAGTCGATGCCGAACTCGGTGCCCTCGGGCACGCCCAGGACGACGACGGCCGCGCCCTCGAAGAAGAGGCGCTGGGCCAGCTCGGGGTCCAGGCGCGGCCCCGCCATAGCGCGTGCGGGAGCGGCGCTGCGCGACCGCGAGCAGCGAGGGCCGGAAGCGCGCACCCTCTGCACCGCGCCCGGGCCGCCCTCTCCGCCGCGCACGGTCGTTCCGGACCGCTCCGCCTCCGCGCGGCCCCGGAGCGGCGCTGCTCTCCCCGAGGAATCGCGGCGCTCTGCGGCCCCGCCCCGCCCCGCCCCGCCCGGCTGCTTCCCCATGCACGGCCTCGCTGCGTCCCGTGGTGCCCCGGACGGCGGTCCCGGAGCCCCTCCCGGCAGCCGTTCTGTTTCCACCCAGTCTCCCTGTGGAGGTAATCCTTGACCAACGGGTAACCCTGGACGGTTAACGCTAACACGAAAGAGTAACCGTTAACCAAAACCCAAAAGGGTACCCATAAACCGGAAGCGTAACCTTTATCAGTAACCCTTAACGGTTATACTAAACACTAACATAAAAGGGTAACTGTTAACCCTAACTCAGATTAGTAAACCCAAACCGTTAACCCTAATCCAAAATGGGTAAGCCTACATCCTAACACTAAGGGAGAAACCTTAACAGTTAACCCTAACCCCACAGGGTAACAGTATCCATAACCCAAAATGTTAATCTATGCTCCTTAATTCTAACAAAAAAGGGTAACTTAACCCTCAACCATCGCACAGAAGAGTAATTCTTAGCCCTTAATTCTAATGCAAAGCTGCATTCCTTAAACATATCCCAACAGATAACCCATAACACTCAACCCTAACTTAAAAGGGTAACTTTGAAACAATGCAAAGATTGTAACCCTCTACACTTAATACTGACACTAAATGGTAGCCTTTAACCCAAAACCCTGAACCCCCGCAGCAGGATGGCTGGCCACGCAGCACCGCCAGCCACCACCTACACTATCCACAGGGGACAGCATGCTATGCCAGTGTGCAGAGACCCCTGCTGGAGCCCCCTGCCCCCATCTGTCCGTCCTCTTTGTTCGGAAAGAGTCTGAAAAGGCTGCAGAGCTGGTTTAGCCTCAAACACATTTATTTCACTTTTATTGAATACAAGAACAGTGAGCACACACGCGTACACCACCAAGCACTGAAAAGAAGCATGACTGGAAGGGGAGAAGAACAAGGGAAAAGGGGAATTAGTGAAGGAGCAACAGAGCACTGCAGATGGTTGGTAAAGTGCTTTTCAAATATAAATATTACTGTTATTGTTACTGTTATTATTATTCATGCAATTACAGGCCAGGTTTGGAATAGATCTGTGGGATTGGGTAAAAACAGGCACTCATGTCTCCCACCCCTTTCAGCAGAAAGGCCCCTGGAAGAAAACACATGGTGCTGAGATGCCCGTGTTCAGGAGCTTGCTTGCTGTATTTGGTTCGATTTCACCCAATTCATTTGTTGGTGCTTTTTTTTTAAATACTGCTGTTTAATTTAGTTTTTAAACATTGTCACCCATTAAACAAACTGCAGAAACCACAAAATGGGGTCCACTCACTCCAAACGTAACTTGTCTAACTGTATAAGGCCACTAGTTTGTACAGTAACCTTTCTTTTGATTACTGTGCATGTGATGCCAAAAGCAGGTAACCAGCTTCAGAGTAGCAGTGGGTGGCTGTAAGAGTATCAAGCCATGTTAGATCCTCTGAGTGTGAACCACGGTGTGTCGAAAACAATGAGTGAAGTGTGCAGGCCTTTGTTAAGAGGTGAGAAGGGCTGGATACCCTGCACAGGCACTGAGAGCAGGTCCTCTGTCACTCGCTGTCTCTGAATGTGCAACTGCTGACAGTTGGTTTGGATGCATTTATAAAGGGGAGAGAATAGTAGCCTCTTTGCAACTCCCTTCACTCTTTCTGGTTTGGGCCTCATCTCTAAAAGCAGCAGGTCACAAGCAGGTGACCACATTCGGACAGAAGCAGCATAAGAGTTACCACAACCACCTTCACCAGGAACGCTGCAGTACTGGCATCATCCAGCAGCTGTCCCCTGCCCAAGCGGCCTGTGCTCAGGTCTTCCATGCTTGCAGGGGAAACCTAAAGACCAGGAAAACAGCCTTCACAGGGACATCACACCAAGGCTGCCAGAAACCAAGACAGCAGACCTGAGTGTGGTCTGCCCACAGCACCCTAATGGCTCAGGCTCTTCCTTCTCACTGTCATCCACAAATTGATTGCAGCACAGGCTAAATGCACCTGTCTCTAGGCACAGTCTGAGTGAAGAGTGGGAGACTAAAGGCAAAATGATGCAGAATTGTGGCCCCTTCTGTTTCTGCAGGAGAGAATTCCAAAAAAAAAAAAAAAGGAAACCTGTTTATGTTCTTTCCTTTTTGATTTTGGTTCCAAGTCTACCACCTGGTTCACAGTGCACAAGGCCCTAGGCTTAGCCTGTTATCCCCTTTCAAAGGCAGCCACAGAGGAGGCCTGTCTCTCAAGGCCAAGCTGTCAGGAGCTGTTGGGCAGGCAGCACCTTGACAAGTGCCTCCTTACATAGAGGGCCTGGACTACTGCCCAGCTTTGTACACTTGGGATGCTCTTCAGTGATAGAGACAATGCCATCTCTCCACTCCAAGCCTTTGGGCAGCACCTGGAGGCTGGGAAAGGACTGCCATCACCCTGTTGCTACCTGCTATTGCCCTCCAGCACCACCACCAACCCACTGTGCCTCAGGCAGCCTTTCAATCACACCTTGGGCTGTGGGAAGCAGGGCAGAAACAACTGCTCTGCTTTCAACCCTTCCTACTACAAAACTCGGGTAACTCCATTACTGGGATCCAGAAACATTACAAACAATCCAACTATCATCAGAGCTCAGTGAGCTGGAGATGAGCAATGAACCCTGCAGCTGTCACCTTGTTTCCAGCTGACTCTGATACCTTTGGGTGGGGGCCAAGGAGAGGACCCTACCTAGGGCTGCAGGAGCAGCCTGAACTTCTTTCCACACCCTTCCAACTCACCACCGACAGACCACTTGCAAGCAACGCGTACTGAACAGCAAACCCAAACCTCCTGCTGCCATGCCAATCAGCCAACAGGACAGCTCCAACCTCTCCCCCTCCCCTTCTCCCCCAAAACAGTGGTGGCTGATACCTTCCCAGTTCTCTTCTTGCAGGACGAGGAGTCCCATTGTGATCTAAGAGTCTCAAAATACACTAACCACAGTCAATCAAATAGTTAATAAATTTAAAATGTCATCATATTTACCAGCACTGTTGAATTATTTCAGTATTCTTCACCTCCCCCCATTATATATAATAATATACATAACTTAAATGCACATCTATATGAAACTCCTAAAGACTGCATTTTTATAAATGAAAAAACATATACATATCATTGGTGTTGTCTGAAATGAACTCCATTCTTAAATACCTTCAGAGAACAAGAGGTTAGACAAGAGCACAGAGAAGATAAGGAACAGAAGAGGAATAGTTAAAAGAACCACAAAAGATGCAAAAGAACCAGCATGGAATGAGAAGGGTGAAACCACACTTCCAAATTGGAAAATAACTCTAAAGTAATAAATTCAATGTTTTTCTCTCTTCTTTCCAGAGGTGGGGGATGGTTTTGCTTCTGCTTGTGTTTGTTTTATTTCACTTTGCTTATTTCTTGCTTTGTTGCAAAGCAGTTTTTGTTTCCATTCAGAGTGCAACAAATGAACGCATGATTGTATATCCTTTAATGTAACATGCAAGATGGTGGCTTACTGTATTATCAATATTATTATGATTTTTAAATCTTATTTTATCACCAATCCAGTAAATTCTTCAATTTTTCCGCAGAGGGCTGTTTTTTTGTTGGTGATGTTGTTTGCTATTAATTTCCAGCATATAGCAGCAGTGCAAGAATGCATTTTGTTTCCTGTTTTATATATATATGTGTGTGTGTGTGTGTATGTATATATATATATATTTGCTATTCCTTTTTTAAAAACTTTTTGTCTCTAGCCATGAACATTGCAGCCAGGATGTCTATGTTTTGCTGACAAATACAGCATGAAGGCTCCTTCTTCACTGTCCTCCAGGTCTGAATACAGATGGTGACTTCATGAACATGTTGGTCAAGATTCCTGTACAAGGCAGATGGAAATGACTGGTCATGGGGTGCTATAACATTCTGACTTGAGTTCAGAGTTCCTGTTTGTTGAGAGCAATGGACAGCAAACCCTTCAAGCCACTGTTTCTACTTCCTTACCAGAACCTCTGGCCATTAGCTGGACCTCTCAGTTCACTGAGTTCTCTCAGTTTGGTGAGTTGGTGTTTTTGGGGAGATACTTGCTAAAGGCTTCTTTAATTTAAGCCATTCACTTAAAATCAGGCGGCTCCCTAAGAGATTCGGAAACATCTATACAGTGTTAAAGGAGGTAAGAGTAGACAGACGCAACAGCCTCTCTAACCTTCCAATGTCCAACAGAGCCAGTTATTTTTCCAAGCTTAGAAGTTGACAATCAAAACCTTCAAATGATAGATAAACACCAAATGTGTTTCCAAGAGGCCTCTCAAAATGCACCTACAGTCTGTCAGGATAAGGAGCTCCTCATACATGTTGTGCAGCTGCCTTCCAAAACTCCTTTCCCTTTTTCACCACACTCCTCTGCCCCTTAGCTGCTCTGATATAAAAGTATATTGGGCTGTGCTGTTGCTCTGCTACAGAAGAGCTATGGCAATCTCTTATGGGGGAGCAAAGGGGTCAGAGTATAGAGGGTAAAGAGTGGGGCAGGACTCCTTAAGCCAGCTTTGCTCTGGAAAAGAGGATGTGTGAACCTGTGTCTGCTTTGAAGCCTATGTGGGGAGGTACAAATCTTGGGAATGGCTTTACAAAACCTGCAGTCAAGTTTCTCAGGCTGTCTGCAATATGGGTATCACCTCTCTTACTCCCTCCACAGAGGGGACAAGCAAGTCCTTCCTCTTTACATGCAAATGATTCTGACACCTCTGCTGAGCAGGACATCTGCAGCACTGATTTTCATAACTGTGGTACTGGCTTTCTAACAACAACCACATAGCCATGCCTACAGTCACGATCACAACATAAGCACCGGCCAAGAGCTGCCACTCCTACATCTCAGAGCAGAAATGCTTTCCAGAGCCTGCAGCTGGTGGGGTCAGTCCCAAACACTGATCATGGCTGGCTGTGGAAATGTGCCCTGGCTGTTTTGAGTAGGAAGGTAAGTAAAGCCCATGCAGTGTGGCAATGCACGCTCTGCTTATGTAATCATATGGAGGACTGGGCCAGCGTCAGTGAAGAACCTTTCCAAGAGAATCCACTACGTTACTCTACACTATATGGAGAAAAAGATATGCAGTGGCACTTGTACATTTACATATATCTCTTACACAGCAAAGATAAATTGTACCTGATAACTTCTCCACCTACCTGAGGTTTCTTGTCCTTTTCCTCTGGAGAAGGTTCTGTTTCTCTGTATACCACAGCTTTGGTTACCAGCATGTCAGGATGCTGTAGTTTTGCCTCTTTGATTGCTAAAGCCAGTGCCTAGAAACCAGAATAATGAAAACATTTACTGCCACTTTCCTGAAGTGTCTGGTACAAGCACTGCTCTCAGCCAGTGGATAGAAAGCAGTTGGAGCTGAATGGGATTCTAGTCATACATGGATGCAGAGATTCAAAGTGAAACCTACATATAATGACCTGGCAGAAAAGGCTGGAGCTCACTACTGACCATGAGTTCAAACAGCAGTGGGAGGCCCTGTGCTCTCCCCTTTACTTGCTGTCTTTTCTGTAGAGATGTGCAATGTCCCAGGCTCCCTACTGAAACCCAAGCAAAGGAACAGCAGTTATCTCTGCAGAAAAACTCTACAAAAAACAAAAACAACAAAAAAACAAAACCAAAACCAAACCAAAACAAAAACAAACAACTAAGATAGTTTTCTTATAAAATTTATTACTATAGTTCTAAAAAAAAAATCATCTTAAAGCTCAAACAAGATTATTTTAAAAACTGTAGACCTTAAATTTCATTTTTTTAAGCAACAAATTCCGAAGGATTAGGTCACAGAACTCTGCAACCTTAAATTTATGTAAATAAATTTGTTATATTTATGTAAATATCTGGTATTTCATTACAGAAGTTTGTCACTTCTTGTTTCTCTGTCAGGGAGGAATAACATCTCCTGGAGCATGTCAAACATGAGTGAGACAGTGCAGGAAAGAAAGGGAGAACCTGGGTCACTTCAAGGTATTTCAACAGGGAAAAGGCAACTGAAAATGTATTTTAGGGAAATTAAAAGGTGATCTCATAGCTGGGTTTTTTGCTGGAACGTAATCCTTACTGCTGCTTCATTTCTGCAGCAGGTACTGATGGGGGCTGTGCTGAAAGTTCCTGGCTGATATAAGCCAAACACTCCTGCTCTCTCATAGGCCAAGTGGGTGCTGACTGACATCACTAGTTCTGAGATAGAACTGGGGTTTCCCCTGAGCATGACCGCATGCCCTGGGGACCTAGACAACTGCTCCTACCTGGTCCTGGTCCACATCTTCATCTCCTGTTATAATTATGCGCTTCTCTATCCTGGTCTCCGAAAATCCTCCTTTCACAGTCTGCACAAGAAGAAGAAACAGCACTCACTTGCAACCCCCAAGACGTGCCTCAGCCCCACACCTTGCAGGCTACATGCTTCTGGAGCAAAAAGCCTAATTCAAGGCCTTGCTTGCAGCATGCAGCTACAGGATGGATAATAAGACTAAAAAGCCATGAGTCATCGCATTGCCTTTGCCTTTGTGTGAAGCAGAGGAGGCAGAGGTCACCCAGCAAATTGTTTCTGGAAGAGGTAACTGCCTGCCAGAGAAGAGGTAGTGCCAATCTAAGGAACTCCTTGAGTTTTTTCATATATGTCCCACTAAGCCTGATGCAGTGCATAGTTAGAGCTGGCATGAGACAGGTAGGGCAGAAGTAGGCAGGAGTAAGAATGTGAGATGGGTAAGGAAAAGGGCAACTGGCAGGTACTGAGCACCTCTCTTGCTTGCTCAGACCTCTCAATGGATCATTTCATTTATGTGTACTTTATTTGGAAATGAAGTGGCCATGGGTAAGGTCCACTGATGCAGCTATCCCTCCTTAATTTTCCATCATCTATCCCCCTTACTTAGGTCACTCCAGCTCTAATAAATTTTGTGAACATGGCTCCCATAGTTGAGATAAGGTGAGGTGCTCTGGCACTGATGTGAGGTACCCACAGCTGTGTGGGATTTCTGGGCAAGGGGCATCTGCACTCTGGCTCTAGGCATGTCTGAGTTCACACAAAGCAGTTACACAGAGAGTTGCCCACATTCTGGTGGCAGTCTACTGCAGTCACTTCCATCCCTGTTGCTGCCTTCAGGACAGAGCTTCAGCAACACTGAGTTCCTTCTCAACCCAATGACTCCCTTCCTTCTCAATATACTGAGGCATTGAGGTGGGCATGGCAGTTGGGCACAGTCCATGTGGACGGTATGCAGGTGATGAACACCCGACACCTGTCAAACACAGGTCATCCTTGTCTGAAGTCCCCTTCAGTTGCATATGGCTGAATGGGATGGGTAGCACAGCTGGGCTGAACAGGGACAGGGGTTCCATGAGCGCAGCACAGGGCACTGTGCCAGATGACAGGTCAGCATACACTTTCTCAGCTTGTAATGAGGAGAAAGTAATCTTCTTCTGTACTAACCGCAGTATAAACTCACCTTTCTCAAACCAGTGGCTTTCATCAGACTCTCTCCCTAGATGCCCTGTTTGAAGATGCTCTTACCTTGGTAACATGGGTAGTGGTGGAAGTGGAGAGGGTTTCTGCAGTGGCACTGAATATGCTGGTGAGCACTTCCTTTCCAGCAGAGCTGCTGGCAATCTGCATGACAGAAAGAAGAAGCCAGTCCACAGGTCCTAAATTGCCAGCATAATTCCACTGGCATAGAGCTGTAAAGCTATGCACATGCCTGCCTTGCACAACAGAGTGCACAGCAAGGAAAGAGCTGCTGCACTGTGCTTCTAATAGGATGAGTAGTATTTCAGGGCCAGCAATAGCTACCCCAAGCCCAGACCTACAGAAAAGCTCTCTCTCTGCAGTGGGGAGATGATCTGACCACCCTGCCCTGACTGCCAGCCCCAACCCCTCAGGACTGATTGCCTCCAGTGCTCACTCACCGGTGACATGGAACGAAGCTCTGTCGTGGGGCCAGCCCCTTTCCCAGGCTTGGTGGTGTTACCCTGAAATAAGAACACACAGGCATGTGAGCTTGGACACAGCACACAGGTGAGCACAGCTTACTCCAGAGGGCAGCTCTGGAGCAGGGCAAGTCACCCTGGAGTCTTTACCTTCCCACCCCAGCAACAGATCTACTCTGGTCTCCCTCCTCAAAGTAGGAGGCCCATGTGGGACGGTGGCAGCCCTGGCACCCCAAGAGGCCAGCTCCACTTACTGAGGTCGTTGGTGTGGTCTCTGTGGCGACAGCATGAACAGAGACTGATGCATCTCTGCTGCCAGGAATGCCTCCTTCCACCTGCCAGAGGCAAAGGAAAGCCAGTGAGTTTAGGAGGTGCCCGTGAAGGGGTGATATCTGCAGGGATGGTGCCTTACATCCTTGCTGCCAGAGAAGTGATGGGCACATGGGCCCATCACCCTCTGGAGACATCCCCACATGCCACCACATGGCAGACAGAGCAAGGGGCTGGTTTTAACGGTGACTGCATGAAAAAGTGCAGAATATGTTTGTGCACGGTTTGGTTTGATGTTCTGGGTACTCCAGCAAGACGAGTGCAAGCAGAGAATCCCAATGGCCTCACTCAGTCACTGACACTGACAGCACTGCTGTGTGCAGGACAGGTTTTGCCGAACCGAGGCTCTAGTAGCAGGGCCCAGCTCTGTCACTTGGGCTGCTACTGGGGTGCTGATCTGGTGAGGAGCAGAGCCATCATTGGGCTTCTTTGTGCCTGGGACCAAGCTGACTACTACATCATCTGTTTTTGGGGCTGATGACTGCAGAAAAAATACAGCAAGTCAGTCACTGCTCCAAGCCACTCTGTTTCCCAGGGTGCCATGGGATATATGAGGGACACTTCAGTGCTCCTCCTGAACTAGCCTGCATGCACAGAGTTCTCCTGGAATCTTCTGTAAGTGCCATTTGTGTGTGATATCCTGCAAATGTCATGCTGAGCCTCACCTGGTCAATGAGCAGAGGCCAGGCTGCTACCCTAGGCTAATGGTTACAACGCAAAGCACCCTGTATGAATGACATACCCTAAATTAGACCCAATACTCCATCCCCAGAATTTCATGGAGTCTTTCTTTGATAGAGTCACAGATACCACTGGTCAGGATAAACTCATTTTCAGAGTGGGTAAGACCTAACAAATCAATCTGTCTTGTGACCTAAGGTATTTCTGTGTTCTGCATCAGTCCCTGACAGCTGTGGTGACATATGCATGTCACATGGAGGCTAACATGAGGAATGGAGACAGATTTTCAGCAAGTGCCCAGCACCTCTGAGTCAGTCATTGTCCCTACCCAGCACTGGCACTATGGAGGCTATAAGCCAAGACTATGGCCTGGCAGCCCACAGCACGATGCCTCACAAAAGCCCTGGTTCAGAGGAAACTTGCTTTCTTCTGTAGCTTTCTCCCAGATAAAGAGTGAGACTTGTGCTGCAAGTGGCTCCAGGAGCACCCACCTTGCTCAGGGCTGAGAGCTGTGGCCAGCAACAGCTGGGTTGGGCACACAGTATACCCTGTCCCTGCATGGAGGCCATTATATATTTTGTCCCTACTGTCCCCTTTCAGAAACACATGCTCCACTTCTTGCAGTTTTCTTCTGTGCCATGTGCAGTTTCCTCACCTCCTGATAAGTAGTCCTGGCTTGACTGACCTCCCACAACGTTTGGGGATGCTCCACAGGCTACTTTGTGAATCTCTCCCGACCAGGCACAACCAGACAGATTCATGCCCAAATTTAAAGCAAAACACAAGGACAGGGCCATTGGTTATAACACAAAACATGCTCTTCCAGATTCTGATTTGCCGCAGTGATGCAAGGGGCAGGATAGGCATCCCGAAAGGCACATGAAGAGATGAAGATGACTTCTGGTTATCAGATTGACAAAACACAAGACAGTGCCATGCACCGGTCCAAACTGAAACAACCATGCAAAACAGGCAACAGCGTGCACGACAGTGAAACAGTCACATCGGACAGAAAACCAGGGCTGTATGAAAGCTAGCATGCTCTTCCAAACCCATGTGGGACTGCACACCAGTAAGGCAATACCAGACAACAGGACAGAGAACACAGAGGTGGTAGCACCAAGACAACCTTGGTGGAATGGCTTCCCTGTGTACCTCTAGCTGTGAGATGGCTGGGATGGGCTGGGTGACCTTATCCCTGGCTTTGCCATCCTCTTCCAGTCCAGGAACTACTTTCTCAGTATGCTGGAAGGAAACCAGGCCTTCATCTTCCATCTCGCTCTTGTCTTTGTCCAGCTCAGGAAGGCTCCGGGAGATGTCCTCAAAAGCTGTCCCGTGGAAGTCACTGATCACTGTGAAGTCCACTTCTGCTTCCAAGCTGGAGGTTGAACTGACTGTGATGCTGGAGCACTTGCGCTCGATGGCCAGGTGGTTGTCCTTCAGAAACACTGAGTCCTTCTCCTGGTCCTGCTCCTCATCTCCAGTGTCGCTCTCGGGAGCCCGGTGCCGAGGTGGCTTAGCTTTCTCCTCGGTGCTCTCCCTCAAGCCTGCTCTCTGAATGAGACACAATGGCGGAGAGAGATGGAGACAGTGAGCACTGCATGGCATGGCATTGCTGGCTGTGCCAATAGAGGAGAGGGGAGGAAGAAGAGAAAAGGCTGCAGCAAACATCACAGAGTAGAGTCAAACACAACTCAAGCATAGAAACTGAAACCTTTCTGACAGCAGCAACTTTGCAGGGGTGTGGGGAGAAAGGATATTTGATCCAATTTTGCCAAAAGCCTACTGGTAATTTATCACTGAAAAAAAAGGTCAGTCACACAGAAAAGCTTGGCCAGCTTAGAGGCACATCACTGCACCTGGTGAAAGCAGACGTACGCAAAACAACAGTTCTGTTAAGAGACATTCAGAAACAGCTCAGATGCCAATGCTATCGTATGTCAGTAAAATTGAGCATTATAAAAGTGCCCTATCAGCCAGGTATGTGTGCAGAGAAGCAAAGGAGTGTGCCAATTGCACTGAGCTCAGCCCAAGTGGAGCATTTGCATAGTGCTGGCAGGGCTTGCCCCAGAGGAAGGCCAGGCATGCCACACCCCTCCCCCCCACCTCCCAGCATTCTCCAGAGGCCTCCTGCAACCAGGGCTGGCTCCTAAGGATGCAGACTGTGTTCAGTCAGTGTAATTGACAGCACAATCAGAGCCAAGGGAAGACATCCCTCCAGTAGCTCCCCTCCAGACAGAGACATACCTCTCAACTCTACCATCAGAGGGTACATTCCCTTTGCCATGTTTTGCTATGAAGTGATGGGAAATCTAGACCCATGCATTTACTTGATTTTGCATCTCTTTATGAGATTAGCTCCTCATTAGCTTTAGGATAAGCTGATGCCACAGGAAGCACTGGACTCTGGTCCAATCAGTTGCATCTACAGCATCCCCTGCAACATGCCAGCTCTGACAGCACAGGCACCTTTTGTTTACAGTGCTGGGAGGTTGAGAGGTATGAGAAACAGGGGGACAAACAAACTCAAGAGGAGCACGCCTGCATACATGTTTGTGTGTGCGTGTACAAATATACTCATAACAGCTCTACAATGGGGAGAGGAGCTGAAAGCATATAGTCCTCAGCTGCTTAAAGTGAGCTATCACACTATGGCAGGAAGCAGTTAGTAGAATGGCACTGAGACCTTTAAGACCAATGGAACAGCAGTCTTTAAATTCTCCTCTTTCGGGGTGGATTTTAATGACGGGTCAGATAAATCCTTTTCTTCACCACTTGGCTTCTTAGATTTGCTCTGGATTAGAGAAAATAGTTAGTTTTAATGAAATTAAACTCTAAAGAAGCTGATCTAGTGCTTATAAGAGCGAAGAAAGCTATTTTATCATCCAGCCACCAGCTTGCTGAAGACAGGGTAGTATGGGTGAAGCTGGTGAGCTAAGCAAGAAGGGATATCAACGTAAGAAATGCAAGGGTGAAGCTGGAAGCACGGGCACACTGCTGCTTGGTGTGTGCGCATCTGTGATGGACTTGCCCCCCATCTCCCTTTCTTGTTCCTGGACATGAAGCTCGGGTGGCATTCCTGAAGTAGCCAAAATGTTGGGCAGAGGGAAGGTGTCACAAAAACAAAAGCCAATAAATCAACTGGCCAGCGGGTCTGCATTCAGCAAATAAGCCTGACCACACACACATATACATAAAAGGACAGGGGATGCAAAGCAACTGTTCTCAGTCAATGGATGTGTGAAGTGCCACTGAACATGGTAAATAAAGAACACAACATGCGCATGAACTTTCCATCTGGACAGTTCATTGGAAGAGTTACCACGGCATCTGCCAGTGTGAGTTCACAGCCGGAGTCAGAGGACGCCAGGTCAACACTATCTTCTCCATCATGCTCCAGACCAACAGAAACATCTTCCTTTCGAGACAGGTGCTGGGAGGAGTCTCCTGGACCAGCTCCTTGCCTGAAGGCAAAGGAGTCCACACTGGACATAGATCCCACTGAAGCATCTGCTATCACTGAAGGTGAGATGGAACCTGTGTTCAAAAGTGTGTCCTGTGGCAGATTCTTCTCCCTCTTTGCTTTTTCTGGTGTCTCAGTTTCAGTTACATGGTCTTGTCCATCCTGGGCTGTCCTTTGTTCAGCTTCACTTTGGTCAAACATTTTAATCTTAGATGCCACTGAGGTTTTCCTGTAGCTCTCACTCTCTTGCCAGCTACCCAGGAGTGGAGCTTCAGTGATGCCTCTGGACTCCTGGCACACAGCTTCCATCTTCACAGCAATATGCATCAATTGCCCAGACTCTCTCTTCTGTATTCCACTGCTCACCTGCATCTCTTCCCCACCTTCATTCATAAAGGTTGAGAGCTGGTACAACTTACTGCCTTGACATAAACCTGTTATAGAGGAGTGGGAATGCAAGACATCAGCATCTCCTGGAGACTGCAGTGACTGCTCCAGAGCAAGGTCACTGTCTGTAGTAGTTTCTCCAGCCACTGAGCTCCTGCCTTGCAGAGCCTGTTGTGCATTAAACTCCAATTCACAGGCTGGCTCCTGTGCTTTGGTATCGGCAGAGTGAAGTAGTACTCCAGACTTATGACCTGTTTGGGGCAGGTGTTCTGTTATAGTCTCAGTCCTTTGTTCTGGTTCTTCTGCCTTGGGAGGCAACTGTTCCATTCCAGCACCTCCCATCAGCTTTCCTGATGTGGGCCCTTTGTTCTGGGAGGGCCCTTTTATCACAGGCTGTTCTTCCTGGAGTGCCTCTTCTGTGGCTCTCTGAGTTCCCTTGGCTGTGGCAGGATCTGAGTTCTGGACCACTTCCCCTGCGGCAGAATCTCTTAGCAGGACTCTCTCTGCTGCACTGCCTTTGCTTTGGTGTGGTCCTTCTGCAATAGGATTTGTATCTTGGTGTGTTTTCCTCATAGCAAAATGCATGTCTTGCTTAATTTCTACAGATTCAGAACTCATACCCCTGAGTATTTCCACCTCTGTTACGGGGCTTGTGTCCTTGAGTGCTCTTTTACCTACTACTGCAGAGCTTGCCTCCTTGCATACCACCTCTGTTGAGGGGTTCATATCATCAAGTGTGCCCACACCTCTTACAAGGCTGGCACTCTGGGACAGGTCTTTGCCCTCAGGTTCCATGTCCTGGACTGGTTCTGCAGGGCTCAATTGCTGAGGAAGAGTGCCACGGGTGGGAGTGCTGAGTTCATCCTCCTCCAACCCCACAGTGGCATAAGGGCAGCTTTGCGGAGGAACATTTGATGGGCATAATTTTGTCTCTCTCTCTTCCATCTGTAGAACCAATGTGGCGCTTTTCTTCTCACCCCCATCAGGTAGGCTTCTTCCTGACAGTCCCCACTCTTCTGTGGAGACATCCAGGACCCACTGCTCTCCTGCAGTTGGGCTCTCTCTTGGGCCCTGTCTGGGATCCTCAGCCCTCTTGAGGACACATGGCTTCAACCCTCTTACTGACCATTGCAGATCTTTCTCATCTGACCCCACCTCTTTGGAACACAAAATGGCTTCACCTTCTTCCAGTGTTTTGCAGCCGCTCAGACTTGCTGATGCGTGCTCTTGCTGCAATGAAAAATTTTCCTCCTGCTCCGAGAGAGGATGTCCTGCAGGGCTTATCTCACCACAGCCTGTCTCAGGCTGGTCTGGTACTAAAGAATGTATTTCTATCAGTGATTTCTGTTGTTCATACACTGAGGAACTGTATTGGGACCTTTCTCCCAGACATGCTGTGGGCCTTGATCCTTCCCCTGGCCTATTCACCATGGTTTCTTGCCTCACTACTGAGCCAAGCTGTCCTGCCTCTGTGAGCAGATCCATTTTATTGTCCTTCTCCTCTCCCTCCAGATCTCCTAAGTAGATGATCCTCTGTGTAGCAGAAGTCTCTGTGTTGTCGTCACTAGATTTCACTTTAATTTTAATGACCTCTGTGATTGCAGTTGGCTCTCTGGCATCCTGCTTCCTGGAGGCTGTAGAAACAAGCTCCTCAGAGACCATCTTGCTTTCTCTTTGGAGAGGGCCTGGCCCCAATGCCTCAGCCCTTGGCTTTACTTCAGGCTTCTGATGTGGCCTGGACAGACCCAGTTCACCCGTGGTTACTCTCTCAACCCTCTCTTTGGACTCCTCCTCTGCTCTGTCATGTGGCAAGCACTTTGCCTCTGTGCTGGGCTCCTGTCCAATTTCCTTCTCATAGATCTCATCCTCCCAGACAGACTCAAAATCTTCAGGACTAGCAATCATTTTTGCTCTCTTCCAGGTATCCAGATCTGCATCTGCTGGTTCTTCCTGGCCTGTCACTTCCTTGGCTCTCCCTACTGCCATCTCCACTTTCGGCATGCTCACACTGATTTTCACCTCTGAAGTACCTGCATGTTCTTCTTCTCTCTTGACAATCAGAGCTTTCTTTAGAGTTACCTCTTCCAGCCTAGAAGTTTCTCTCTCTATAAATACCCAATGCTCTGAGCCCTGCATTGCAATTGGAGCAAGAAGAGTTAGCATCAGACATACTTTAGCTAACAGCTGGTGATTGCTTTCACAAGTCACAGAAAGCTGATCTGCCTTAGATGGAGCTGACCAATTACTATTATTATACATGCAAGAGTTGAGGCAGTCTCTATATGAAGAGCCTGGCAACTCACTGATGAAAGGAAGTACCTCTATCTTCTATGTGGCCTGGGAACACATTTTGTTCTTGGCGATGACCTACTGACGTATCTGCAAAATCCATGACTTTTTTGGAAATAAAGAAGAGGGAGCAGTAAACTGAGAGCTGCCAGGACACTCTCCATGAGGCAAAAGAGCATAGTGAGATAAATCAAACTTTGACTGCCCATTTTACTACTGGCTCTAGCAGTTTCTACAATAGCAAAGTGAAATTTTATTGTAAGAAGCGGTCTTTATTTGACTAGCTTTACTTTCACTATCATCCACATGTCCTAATGCATCAGACTGAGCAAGAAGTAGCATAAGCAAGATAGAGAAGCCAGCAGAAGAATCAGAAAGGCCCTTTTCTACTAGTCACCACTGCCCGGATTTATGCACAGAACCAATTATTTAGCAGAGGTTCTTGGTGAAAGCAGGCAGTTCAGAAAAGTAACCTCTAAGAGGTTACCTATAAAATGTAAAAGACCATGGGCTTGGCAGCTCAGATAGCTGCAGAGACTGCAGCAAGGACCAAGTAAAAGCTAAGAGCAACCTGCAGCAAGGACACAGTGAGTACGTGATACAACACAAAATCCATCTGTGCTGCTGTGGATCACTGTTTCTACACATACTCAGTACACTCATGCATTTGTTTTGCAAGATACCTGAAGATATCACAAGCTCCAAGGACAAAGCACTGTCAAAATTCAGTCACTTCAGTAAAGTAAGGTTGAAAATAACCCAGAACGACAGAGCAAGAGGAAAACAGCAATGAGTACTGATGAGGGAGAAAAGTAGCTTCCCCAGCCATCATAAGGTACACACCCAAAGGGCAGAGCTGTGGGCACAGTACTGCAGAGCTCACCACAGGGCTCTTGTGGCTACCCTAGGGTGGCTCAGCCCAAAACATGGGATGCCCAAGGCACGGGCCTGCAGGACAGCTTCTATAGGGTGAGACTGACCTCCCACAGCACTACTGCATACAGCAGCCTCAGGGGAGTGGGGCTGGCTGTGTTCTCCCTGCTCAAACTTCAGAAACTAAGCTGTGCCAAGGACAGCTGGACTGCCAGTGCCCTAAACAGGGATGTCAGGTTGAATGTTTGGAGCCCTTACATCTGAAATGGAAACCTAATAACTGATAATGAACAAGGAAAAACAGAGGCCAGAGAGAAGTAGAGGGAGAAAAGGTAGAATTAAAGGAGAGAGAGAAGGGAAGATAAACAACTGATAATGGAAAAGCTTCCACAGGGAGAGGAATAAGAAATCCATCATGAAGTTGACTGAGTTGGAAGGGACATTATGGACCACCTAGTTTCAACCCTGCTGCCACAGGCAGGCAACTTTCACTAGGCAACTTTTACTAGGTCAGGCTGTCCAAACATTGCCAGCCATAGGGCAATATACAGCCTCTCTGGGCAGCCTGTTCCAGTGCCTAACTGCCCTCACAGTAAATAATTTCTTCCTAATATATTACCTAATTCTAAATCTCTCAGTTTAAAACTGGTGCCAAGGAAAGGACTATGGCTCCTGCCACACAGCATCTTAGCTTCTGGCTCCAGCACCACCTGGGTGACCAATGGGCCTCACGCTGGCTCCTTTCTCTCCCAGGCTCTAATGACAGCATATGCCTATTGCACAGCAACCATGAAAATCTGCCATGAGCACCACTAGGAGCTGTGCCTCAGCTGGAGGCTCCACAGGGCTGTGAGCAAACACAGCCCACAGCCAGCCACTCTGTTTCATTTGTGACCATGTGTACCCAGCATGGGGGTCAAACTGCCTTAGGATCAAGCACTGCACAGCAATACTGTGCAAACCCTGTTGGCTGCATGCCTTGGGTGGGGTTCCCCTTCCCTGCCATGCCAGCAGCTTTGCACAGAAGCACCAGAGGACGTTAAACCCTCAGGGGACCCATCCTTTGTAAGCTTCAAACAGCAACACTTGCAGAAGTCCTCCTGGTATCACTCCGCAGTGTAACCTCTCTCAAACA
Organism: Cyrtonyx montezumae; assembly: GCF_038088225.1. Lineage (NCBI taxonomy): Eukaryota > Metazoa > Chordata > Aves > Galliformes > Odontophoridae > Cyrtonyx > Cyrtonyx montezumae. The sequence continues at coordinate 577,941 of NW_027072100.1, read as the reverse complement.
CTGTCTGCTCTCCAGATCCTTTTCTCTACACGTGTGTCTCAGCAGGCTTCTCAAGTTGCTTTCATTTCTTACTGTTACACAGAAGATGCAGCAAAGGTGGTCAGTGACTCCCAGAAGTATTTGCACATTTCATGGTTGAGTGTGATCCCCTGAAGCAGCACTACCACTAACTCAATGAATGCCTTGGTCCTGCTAGGATGCCCAGGTCAGTTTCTGGTACACTCAACACTAGGAATGCTCATGAGTGATTAAGCCAGATGACTGCTTACTCTCCTGAGTGCAATGCTCCTGCACTGCAGCCTCACTGCTCATCCCTTTTAATGCAGTCAAGATAATGATGAATAAGGCATGAGTACAGGTACATATTTCAGCCTTCTCCTTCGCTTTCTCTGGCTGAAAACCACAGTCTTTCAAGAGGGGACCTTCTATGGACAAAGATGACGAGCTTCGTCAGGCTCCTTCTCTGAGCTAAGGCCCTAACACAAGCAGATATCGAAGAGCCTTAAGTCTTCTGAAGCCTGAAACAATGTGCTGATCCAGTACTACATCATAACCAGTAAGGAAGAACTGCAGTCTCCAGATTAATCTCCAAACCAGCCTCCTCATCAAATTTGTTGGGATGAGTATGGCCTATTCCAGGGAAAGAACAATTACTCCATGGTATGCTTTGAACTCTCTGCTCCAGATGGCTCAAAGCCACCTCTGGCCACAGCTCTGGTTCTACAGCTATTTGCAGCTCTGGGATCTCCAGAGCTTGAGGGCTCCTGGGCATGCTCAGGGCAAAAAAACAGATACTTGGACATGTCCCAGGAAAGCAGAGAACTTGGCAGGTCAGAGTGTGCCAAGGTAGAAACTAAGTCTAAGAGGTGATGATGCTGGTCAGACCATAGAGCAACCTTCACATCCCAAGGGATAATTTACTTTCAGGTCTTCTTCATCTCTTCTAACATTCTCCCACCAGAGAACAGGAACAGCTACGAAGGACATTTTGTTATGAGAGAACAAACTGGGAGATAGGAAAGAAATGAAACGTGGCAGAGCAGACAGCCTTCTCCACCACGGAGACTGCAGGCAAAACTCAGAACTTTGGAGGAGCCCAGGGCAGGCAGGTGGCCTTTTCTTTTGTCTATGTTTGATGTACTTGCCTTTTAAAATTTTTTTTTATTTTTGTCTCCTCAGGGAGACTGGCTCACCAGAAAGGAACGCATGAGCTTCACAATAAGGAGAAAAAAATGAACTAATGAATGCAGATCAATATGACACACCATCACCAAAGCTGAGGGGACTCCATTCACCTTTTAATCCAGCACGCCTCCCTCCAGCAGGACAGAGAAAGTGGGAAAGGGGAAGAAGTGACTGCTTGTAGGTGGTGGGCAACAGACAACCCAACCTCAGCAACTCCATGGACACCAAGGGAGTTCTGAGTTGAGCATGATGCCAACTTTGCAATGTTTGTGTAGTCAGCCTCAAGGGACTCTGACTTCCTCATGGAGACAATCAGTCACGAGTGGGCAAGATCCCATATATCAGTGGAGAGAAATCTCATGCATGGATAGAAATCTCAGGTGAGACCAGCTGGCTGCCCACACTTCAGCACAGCCCTGGCACAGGGCCTCTTCAGGGCAGAAGGTAGGAAGCCATATATTAAGTGTTGTGTGCCCACCCCGCTACTATGACTTCTGTGCAAAGGCAGCAGGATTTTGTTCTGGCAGAGATGCCATCTGTATGGGAACTGTTGAATCACGGCCTGAACCACTGATGGATCACCTCAGGTGAGCACTGAGTCAGCCACAGGAGCACAGGTGAAGGCAATTCACCTGTGTGACCAGAAGGGGTGGAGTCTGGCTCCACCTCTCCCAGGCCCCATTTAAGGGCTGACCACCACTGGGAAACGATTTCTTTCTGGAGATTGCTCCTTTGGAGTTTCCTATTGTGAGCCTAGGACACAAGTGAGTATTTTTTTCCCCTTTGTCTTGATTGTCTCTTTTTCATCGCAATAATCTGTCTAACTATACCACCTATAAAATGTCTTGGCTATAATACCATTTGGTATTATTTATTCTGTTAACTTCACACCTTATACTTTTGCCCATTCTGTACAGACACCATCTCCAGACCACAGGGAGGCTCTCGCTATACTACATAGAGTGGCACTGCACCCTGTAGTGAGGGGGAGTGGCAGAGTGGAGACAGCCATGCATTTGCCCTGTCTACTCACCACAGACTGATGTTGCTCCTGCTCTGCTGCGTTTTTTGGGTGAATCCAGGGAGGATGTGCACCCCAGCACTGCTGTGCACACATTTTATTGTGGTTGGGTCCAACTACATTAGAGCCAAGTTTATAAGACTAGTTCTCTTCTACTCAGTAGTACCTTATATTAGTTGTCCCAGGAAAGAACTGCCATCATATGTGGTAAAACCCTGTATGCGGGAAGTGCTGAAAGTACATTTTCATTCACAGAAACAAGAACTTCAAAGCAGGGTGATCCTGCTTTGTACAGGCCTGAGCATATTTTTGATGAATCCAGAAGTGTCCTAATTCAAGGTGCCTGGGCCTGAGCAACTGCAACTGAAGGGAGAGGAAAACACAAGGGACTGCTGAAGACAGTCTGTAGCTAGGTGCCTCTTGTAAGATACTTGCAGAGCAACAGTGCCATGGGTCTCAGAAGTACTGCCTGGTACCAGATCTCCTACCAACACTGGCCATCAGGGCTTCACCTGTAGGTCACCCAGGACCCTGTCTCACAGATCCAAAGCCACAGGCATGGGAACGGATTTCACCAACCTCGCCCCAGTGAGGGATCCTAAACCCACTTAGAGGTACCAGAGAACAGCTTAAACTCTGCTCAGAGAGCCCCTGAGGGGCACCATGAGGAGAGGAAACTGTGAGAATCAAGGGTGAGAAAAGAAAAGGGATGGTGATAACCTCAGGAGAAGAGACAAGGCTTTTCTGCGTGAAAGTCTCCATGCTTAGGAAAGCTCCATGCTCTGATGCAAAATCGTCTAGGGTGTCCTCTTCCATCCTCTGTGTCAGCATGGAAACCCCAGCACCCATAGGGAAAGAGAGAGAGAGAAACAGACAGAGAAAGAACACATAAGGAATGAAGGGTTGAAGGGATGGATGGATGAACAGGGATCACGCCTATGACAGCTCTGGATGCTCCATTTAGGTCTTCCTTTGCACATATATACATTTGCTTGTAAAACAGATATACTGTGGAAGCCCTACTCCTTCCTCCTAGCTTGGTGCTTTAATGAGAGTCTGTGAGCTCTCTCAGCTCATCTCTGCCTGGATTTCTCTGCAACCCCAACTCAGCCAGCACTGTATCTCCAGTCATGCAAGTACTTCCATGCAGTGCCATGTCCTCACTTTCTCAGTGAAACCACCTCAGGACAGAGCTGCGATAGAGGGGGCCCTGTGTGCACTGTCCATGCAGGCTCCACGGCTCTCATGGAGAAGAGAATGCCAATGTTTAGAGAACAAGCAGAGTGTCTGGTGTACACAGCCCACAGATGCACACACCATGTGCTGCCTGGGTTGAGCCAATTGAAAGCCCAACTCCACACAGCACCCAGCTTCAATGCACCCACTTCCCTCCAGCAGTGAGGGGGGTCTGCACATCCCACCCTTCTCACTCTGGAACCCACACACTTCCCATTCTCATTCAGGGCAGAGGCCCCACTGCAAAGTGAGCAGGAGGAGAGGATGTGAGTACAAGGTCCCAGAATAACACTGCTCACCCTCCTCCTGCTCCCACCAAGCAAGTCTTGGCAGCTGAGTGCTCCATGGGGCACCTAAGCACAGGAGTCCAGTCCCACACTGCTGGGAACATCCCTTGCACAAGACCTGTAACAGCTGCTGACAAGCAGGAGCTCTGAGAGGGTAAAGGGTGAAGAAGACTCCATCTCATGGGCTAACAAAGCCACAGCCCAACCCACAGGTAACAAACACAGCCCCCAGAAAAGGGGCAGCTTGATCCCATGTAGTGTCTGGGCACAAGGAGAGCTCACTACCAGCAGCATGAAAACAGTTAGCTCATTAAAAAACTTAAGAAACAACAGCCTGGCAAGAGGCCCCTCTCCTTCCCAGTGTGCCAAACACATAATTCCCACCATGCTTCCCTCTGGGCTACAACAGAGGAAGAGACCAGGAGCCCACCAGCTGATGAACACCACGCCCTGAACAGCCTGATCCCCTCTATAAGACAAGCAGCAGAACAAACCTCACTGGCCTTTTCCGGGGTTCCCTTTGGTGTCTCTTCCTCATGCTTGGGTGAGGAAGAAGCTGGTGAGGAAGGCAGCCTCCTGTCCCGGTCCCTGTGAACCAGCTTGCTGTTGGGCTCCTTTAGGGTCCGTTTCAGCTCATTGATGCTGGCTTGATGCTTCAGCAAAACATCTTCCGGCTTGTCTAAAAACTTGGGGAAGAAGAAAGGAAGTTAACTGATTAAAGCACTAGCCAATGCCAAAGAGACAAGCAGAGACACTGGAGTGAGTCTGCTTTATACTGGGCTTGAATTTAGGATCTCAAGAGCCAAATGAACATGAGCACCCTGAACTGAAGTTCTCACTAAGACCACTGCCAGAAGCAACAATAAGGCAGTGAGTGGCAGAATACCCACAATGGGCTTCCCCCTGCAAAAGGCACAACATGTCCCTAGGACATCTCCAGCACGGCCTTGTGAGGTTAAGATAAACCACCTGGGGAAACAGGGAGTCTCCCTGAGGACCAGCACAAGAAATATCAGTAACTAAAATTCTGCTGCCCCCACATGCAAGGCACAAAGGGACCAAGAGCCTCAGTTCCAGCAGGGCAGGAAAACATCCTCTGAGCAAGAGTTTCTGGGAGTCACCCACTGGCATTTCTAATGGAGTGCCTTCAAAGTGGGTTTCTGCCAATGAGCAAGAGTGAAAAGCTATTCAAAGATGACCGACATGGATCCAAGCCTGCAACAGCATGGTCCAGTTTGAGCCCAGCAACAGTCTGGGGTGGGGTTGGGTCCTGCTGTAGAAAGAGGACAGCTCAGAGAGTTCAAGAGCAAGGTGGGATTTAGGTGTTAAAGCATCCCTTGGTGATGTTACAAGCACCAAGATGGCTTCTTCTGTTCTGCCACAGAGGTGGGCAAACTAGCTCAGAACAAGAACCTAACTTTCACTTCAAACTCAAACCTGGTTTGAGGTTCGAAATGAGTCAACTAAATTATCTTCCCTCTCCCATACTTCTCAGCAAAATCCAAGAGACACAAAGGAGTCTCATGGAAAGCCCAGACAAATTTCCAGATCCTAAAGGCTCAGCAGAATTTATTTAAAGCTCGCCAATCCATCTACATGTGCTTCATGGTTTGCCCACCTCTATAGGCTCAGGGTAGTGCCAGGCGCACGGGGCTGCAGAAGCAGCACATGCACATGCAGCAGGAGTAAGCAATGATGTAGACAGTGGAGGAACCATGCTCAGCATGGAGCTGTGGGGCAAGATGCCAGGCTGCTGCACCAGTAGGGTTTGCCCTGCTGTTCTGAGCAGGATGGCAATGACTTTATACTTCAAGCACAGCAAACCCCAGCTCATGGACATGCAGCTGATGATGCTAGTGCTTCCTTGGCCTCTGTTGACTGGTCCAGTGATGATCCAAACAAACTCTGCTATGAGTGGAGGAAAAACCTCTCAGAGAGCAGCTCTGAACTTTAGGCTGGGATAGATAAATCGGCAGACTCAGGCCAAGAAGATCTCTGCTGGACATTTCTGAGGGGAAGGAGGCACTGCAAACACAGACAATTTGTGCAAGAGGAGAGCACAGACTCCCTCCCACCTGTGAAAACACACCCCAGCCAGGACAGCCACACTCAGCTGGGGAGCTGCTCTGTGGCACTCCGCTGAGTTGGGTGTCAGGGTGTGCCTCTGATGGGCTCAAGGACTCATTTGCTTCTAGCAGGGCAGAAAGACAGCAAGGAGCTTCATAAAAGCAGAGTCTCTGTGCAGGGTATGTGATGCAGTCCCCAGGTCAGGAAAAGCAAAAGCAGAGAACAGGCCAGGGCACAGGGTCTCACAGGGAGGTGAAAGTGATGGGGCCAGCCTGCACCAGGTCTGTCTCTTCAGCAGAAGAGTTAAGGACACAGGGTTGGACAAAGAGAAAACATGAGGAGAGGACAAGGAAGAGTCAGTAACATGAGCAGAAGCCAGGTATTCCCAGTGGGCCAAGGACCCAGCATAACAGCCTGGCCGATGTGCCTTGGGAAGGCTCTTGCTCACACATACAGTTAGGACTACCTTACTTAGTGGGATAGAAGATGCTGCATGTGTTCTGGGGCAGATCCCCAGCTGTCTGCTCACTGGGAGTCTCTATCAGGTCAACCCCTCCCCCCACCTTGGTGCATCTTGTATTCCAGTAAATAGGGTGACACACAGTGGTGCATTGAAAAGAACAGACAATATGATGCACCGATGAGAACTAAGATACTCCAGAGAGAGAATACCTCCTGCTTGTGCCTGGGGGTTGTTTCATGCTCCGGCTGGCAGCAAAGAGAGGGTTAAAAGTAACCAGCAGAGTCAGTCAAGGGAAATTCTCACAAGCATCACAGTTCAGTTGAATTTGGGCATGTACACAGGTCACTGCCCACTTAGGACTGCTATCAGCACAAAAGAACTGAATCCCCTGATCAGTGCAGGGCTGAGATGGACTGGGGTACATCCCAAGCCAGTCCAAGGGTGGGCAGAGAGCAGAGGGGTATGGCTGCATGCCGGCAGGGTGCCGGGTATAGGCATGTAGCTATGGGGCACCAAGGAAAGAGGAGCCCAGCAAGCTCCCAGCAGCCAAGGAGCTTCTTGCTTGCATGGCAGTGACTGTTGGCACACTTGGCCCTTTCTCATCCTGCATGCCAAAGTGGGGCTGCCCTGCAACCAGACCTGCCTGGGGACTAGCCATGAGGCAATCTGGAGGATGTTGGGAGAACTGTAGCTGCTTCTGGGTAGGGCATGACAGCTCCATGCTCACTGGTGAGGCCAAGAGCCACAAGCTAGATGGGTCATAGCAAGCACTGGGGCTTGCCTCATGGAAAAAGGGTTTCAGATGAGTGTGCCCCAGCAATCCTTACCACCTGCAGCCCAGCCCCAAGAGAGGAACACAGAGCCTTGATGCCTGTGTCCCACCCCCCTGCTTATCTGCTTTGGTTATGAGCCAGCCCACCCATTCACTTCCATGGTCTGCTGCCCATGAGGTCTGTACCTTCAGCTCCTTGATCTTCGTCGGGGTAGTCACCTCCTCATCCTCTGTCTCAGATCGTCTCCCACTGCCAAACTCACCATCCTCCTCCTGTTTCTCACCCTCTACTCCAGCATCATGGTTCTCGCTGACGGAGGCTGGGCGTGAGAACTCTGTGCATGCAGGGAGAGCTTAGGTCATGGGCAGTGAGCCACTCCCCCTGGCCCTACCTGCTGCAGCCCTCTACCCTAGTCTGGTTTGGAGGCAGTGGCAGTGGAGCCCCAAAAGGACCTGCAGTACGGAGGGCGTGTCCTAGGGATTCTTGATGGTGATGATAACCCAAGCTCAGTATTTAATCACTCCTTGCACCACCCAGGCCTTCATGCCTGCCCTGTGACCAGGCAGCTGGAGCCAGACATACTCATATCCCTGCTGCTCAGTCTGAGGTACCACTTGGGGGGGGGGGGGGGGAGAGGGAGGGGTAGGGTGAAGATCCTCTGCCAGGGGGGAATCTGGTTACAGACAGTCTCTGGAAGTAACCCTGGCTATATTCCCTCTGAAGTGGCCTTCTTGTTCCCACCAGCATACCAACCTCACTCCCCCTCCCCAGGTTAGGGCATACCTCCATCAAGGCTGCGAGACATGGTGTACCGTTTGCTGGAGGAACGCTCAAAGAAGGGCGCTGGGCGGTCAATGAGGGCGCTGGCCTGCCGTGTCTGTGCCTGCGTCCGCCCGCTGTAACGGAACTTAGAGCCCATCACCAAGAAACCCTTTGGGGGTGGCTCTGGAGACACCAGCCTGGGGACAGAGAGGTGAAGTGCTGTCAGTGAGTCCCAGCTGTGACCCCCAGCACTGGCCCCACACACCAGTATGCAGAGCAGAGCTGAAACCATGGTGAAGGAGTTGGGATGAGTGCAGGGCTAAAGGAGTGATGGAGGGAATTCAGCACCATAAGAAGTTCAGGGCTGAACCAGCAAGTGGTTCTTGGCAACGATGCATGGTGGAACCAATGGAGCAGATACAGCTCCATACATGGGAAAGACAAGGCAGCACCTACCACACATGGGGCACAGCAGGTCTGGGGCTGAGAGAACTTTTCCTTCCTTGCACACAAAAGGCAGGGTGGCTCGATGCAGAGACCATGAGGCAGGGGACTGACAGCCCCCACTGCAGGTGGGAGCGCAGCCAGCTCCTTCCCAGGCAGGGTGCAGGCACCCAGGGCACTGCAGGAGCTCCCCTTTCCCAAGTGAGCATGCTGGGATAGGCCAGAAGCAGAAGCATGCCTGCATTCAAGGTCTGGAAAAGGGCTCCTCACCTGAAGAAGGTGTGATGCTCTATGCAGACCTTCCAGAGACGCTTGGCAGAGCGGTGGTTGGGCAGCTTGAAGCCAATGGTGCTCTCAAACTGCTCATACTTGAGGAAGATAGAAACATGCTGTTACAGGCAGATCCTGCCCTAGCAGATGCAATGGGATGGGATCTGACACGCCAAGACCCTCAGGTTCCCTGGCAGGAGCCATGGCCATATGAAATGTCTTCTTCAAAGAGTGGAAATATTCATACCCAGACCCACAGACTGGTGGAAGTGCCCTTATGCTTTTGGCCTGAGCACCTTCCTCAACTGCAAATACATTTTCAGTGCAAGAGAAATTCCCTCAAGAAATAGAAAACCTTTGCAGTTTATTTTGTTGAGAGGGAATTTCTCACTCTAACTCTCACTCATCTCCCACCATCCACTGGGAAGAATATAAGTGCAAGTGAGTTCTTCCATCAGTGCATGTAAAAGCAAGGAGAGTGAAATAAAAGTGAGAAAGCACTGATACAAAACAAAAGAAAAAAACTCCTAATGTCTTAGATATTTTTTTTTATCAAGTATGGAAGAGGAGTTTTAAAAATGACTCTGAAACCCCATTCCTGGGACACCTCCCTGTGTATACAGGCTCACAAGTGTCTGGCTTATGGTGAAAGAATTGTGAGATGCCCTGAAATTTCTGAACCACTATGGCCAAAGACATTTTTGCAATGAGAGCAAGAGCGCAAACAAGAAAACACTTGCTCAAAGCCTCCATTCACCACAGAAGCTGCGTTCTTTTGACCAGCTGAGGCATTTGCTTGGGACTTAGACACTAAGGATGAAACCAGATCAGGACTACCCTGCACAGCCCCACTTTGGCACAGTAGGTACCCTGCTGTGCCCCTGGGTTATGCTGTACCCATGGCACCCACCTCACCAGGGCGTATTTTGATGTAGAAATTACTCCTCTTGTAGGAAATTTTAAGGATCTTGGGCCAGGCAAAACGGTTGATCCTCAGTCGATCCCTGTAGATGAGAAGGCCATTGGCACAGACTCCTAGCATGATGTCAATACCCTCTGAGTCCTGGAGGAGGCAAGAAGGAAAGGAAGAAACTGCTCAGTTGCCCAGTAAGTCAGTCCATCCAGGAGTACCATGATCCCCCCTGCTCAGCTACCAGCTGGAAGAGGTCACAGAATCACAGGATGGTTAAAAGTGGGAGGTCCAACCCCCCTGCTCAAGCAAGACCACCCACAGCAGGTTGTGCAGGACTATATCCAAACAGATTATGGAAATCTCCAAAGAAGAAATCCTGCAAACTCTCTGGGCAACCTGTGCTGTCCAGCAGAAGTGCTTCCTCATGTTCAGAGGGAACTTTCTGTGTTCTAATTTCTGGCTATTGCCTCTGGTCTTGTCAGTGGGTACCACTAAAAAGATTCGGGCTATGTTCTCTTTGAACCTTCCCTTCAGATATTTATACACATTGCTGAGAATGCCCTGAGCCTTCTCCAGGCTGAAAAGTCCCAGCTCCCTCAGTCTTTCCTCAAGGTGCTTCAAACCCTTCATCATCAACGGTCTTTGTTGCATTTCATCCAGTAGTTCCATGTTAGTGTACTGGGGAGTTCAGAACTGAACACAACAGTCCAGGCATGGCCTCACCAGTGCTGAGTAGAGAAGGATGACCTCCCTCAACCCAACAATACTGGCAATACTCAGCCCAACACAACCCAGAACAGCCACAAGGGCACATTGTTGACTCATGTCCAACTCTACCAGGAGTCCCTCGGCCTTTTCTGCCAAACTGATTTTCAGCTGGATGCCCTGAGCATGTCATGGTCCCCACCCCCTCCCCCCCATACGCAGGACTTTGCATGTACCCCTGTTGAATCAATACTTTCAGTCCTGCTCTGCTATTGTGCCCAAGGTGCACCCAAAGGAACTTGAATATTGAATCTCTCCCCCACATCACTGAACAGACTGTAGGAAACAGAGCTGGATCTACAGCAAGCCCCTAGATGTCAGTGGTGTAGTGGCACCAGGGCAAGATGAGGCCCAGTGCTGGCCATCACTCCCACAGCTCCACAGCCCAGTACCTTGGCATGGTGTAGGTCCACCCCATACATGGAGAGCTTCTTGGCATTCTCCAGAAAGTGGATCTCTGCTTCCCCAGGGGTCATGCCTCTGCAGAGAGACAGAGAAGGAGACACATGGCCAGAAGAATAATAGGACACAGGCCAGCTCCTCAGGGTCTTTCCCTCATTGCCACCTGGGGCTCACCGGTAGGTCTTGTGCAGCTCCATGATGCGCTCCTCCAGCTCCCGTGTTTGGTTGGGGGCGAAGCGGAGCTCACTGACATAGTTGCCTATATGTTCCTCAGCATCGTGGTCACCCAGCTCAGCCTGCACAGCGTAGGAGCCCAGCAGAGCATGCGTGACGAAGGAGCAAGGCAGTCGCCCTGTGATGATATCTGCACGCAGCTGTAGGCACAAGTAGTATCTGCAGGAGGGAACAGAGAGTAAGAGTAGAGCAGAGGAGAGAGCAGAGACTGCCCTTAAAGCAGTCCATGACACTGTACATAAAGGACACCCCCACTGTTTGGCTTCGTATGAGTAGTGCCACCTCCCACTGACGCTTTTCCAGCCCCACTCTGCATGATTTAGAGGTGCCATGCACAGGAAAAAAGACAGTGAGACCCAAACATCTTCCCTGTCCACCCCAGCTGCTGACCTGCCTGAGCACTGCCCCTCCACGCACAGCTGTGCCCATCATGGACACATTGCATAGTGGGCTCCCAATAGCAAACCTCACCTTGTGATGTCCTCCGTGAGCTGAGCTGGGTCAGGAGGGTAAAACTTCACAGTGAAGGCGAAGTTCCAGGGCCCACCTAGCAAGGGTAGGGAGCAGTAAGGGCAGGGTTTGTGATGGCTGCCAGCAGGCTGTGCAGAGCATCCAGGTATTTACTAAACTGTCCCAGGACTCCACCCAAGTCCAGAGCAGGGCTGGAACAAGAGAGCTCCAGAAGCTGCCAGGAGGAAGATGAACCTCTGAGAACAACTCTCAGCTGCTCTGGCCGCTCAGCCAGCAGGACTAATGTGATTTGGTCAAACATCCTCAAACAGCTGGGTAAAAAGAAGCATCACAACCCTGGGAGTCATCTCAGCTTGCTCCAGGCAGAAACTTCCACCGTCACAGCAAAAGTCACACACATCCTAGTGGGGTGACACCACAGACAATGGCCCTTCTCCCTCACAAATGCATGGTCCGGCAGGGCAGCATCATAAACACCCTCCAGCATCCTAGTACCCATCCAAGCAAGTTCACACCCATGCCTCCCCCAGCCCTATCCTCCCTGCTCAGGGCAGGAAAAAAATGGCACTGAGGGAGTGATGAGGTCTCAGTCACTCTGTCCCAGCTCTCCAGTGGCACAGATGGGTCCTTTGATGCCCACACCTGTCACAAGCAGAAGGGGAGGCTGACAGGGCTAACAGGCAGACAAACAAGCAATGGCTCCTGGCCCCAACGCTGTGTCAGTGTCACACCTTGCTGGAACCTTCTGTGCGCCTATGGAGGGCGCAGCGCAAACAAAGCAGTCAGGGGTGGCACACTGGTGACAGGGTGAAGGGTGGGTGTACGAATGGGGAGAATGTGTTTCCCTACTGCAATGGATGAATCCATATGGGACCCTGTTTTCAGCCACTTCCAGACCAGGTTTCCCATGCCTGACACCTTGGAGCACCAGGTGCCCAGCTGCATCCTGTCCTTGTCCCATGTCCTGCCTGGAACCCACCAAGGGCAAAAAGTTACAAGCAGCAACAAGAGCTCATCTCAACCATGAGCACCAGCTGGGGCCAAGCTACCTAGGAGCCCTGTGGGGTCCAGCACTGGGGAGGAATGCCCCTCTCCAATTACTTACTGCGAATCTGCTTCTTGATTTCTTTGGAGGGGTCCAGCCAGTTCTGAAATTAGGAGACAGCATATCAGGCGGTGGGGTGCCCCACTCAGCAGTGGGGTGGCTGCAAAGGGGTACCCCAGGCTCACCTTTTGGCTGTCAGAGTCGCAGAAGGTAAGGCCAAAGTAGTCCTTTTCCAGGAGGTTGAGGTGCTCACATACCATGTCAAAGAGAACCTGGCCTCGGGCGTGCTTCTGCAGAAGATATGGAGATGCTCACAGGGAGCCAGTTCCCTTGTGCACCCAGGGAACCAGTAGGCAAAGGCATCAGGACTCAGTCAGCCCTGGCATCTCTGACCCATAACACAGTGCTGGCACAAACACACTTCAGACCTCATGGCAGATGATGCTGCTTGAAGGACAAGCTCATCCCAACACCCTCCCCAGCTGCAGTGGTAGCCAGGTCCTGAGGCACAGAAGAATGAAAGCCATGAAGAGTCTGAGCCACACGCTGTGATAGAAGGGTGCTCATTATTCAGTCCTTTCAACTCCCCCATACATTTTTGCTTCATACCAGTGTCAGCAGTGCCCAGGATTGCTTATGGAGATGCTCATATGTTTCTTCCATACTCACAGCCTTCTCAGCCCAGGAACTCTGGACCTCTCATATCTGAGGCACCCACTTCTTCAAGTTCCTCCACCAAGCAACCTAGCACTGGAGCCCAGAGCACTACTTGCACAGAAACCAGCACTGCTCCACTGTCCCACTGCTGACAGATCCCAGCCTTGAGCTCCTCCTGACCTCCATATCTTCCAGACCCCAGCTGTAACCATCACCCTTTCTGTTATCCTCCCAGACTTCCAACACAGGAGTAGAGTACATTGCACCTCAAGGAGTATCACATCAAATGGTTTGACCTCTCTTTTCGATTTTTACAGAATAAAACAACATCACAGAAAGCCACCAGGTTCACTGTCCACTTGTCTATCCCACACTTCCTCAGATTTATTATAAGGATGTCATGGTGGACAGTATCAAATGCCTTGCTGAAATCGAGGTAGACTACATCCACTGCCCTCCCCCCATCCATCCAGCCAGTGACAACATCAGAGAAGGCCACCATGAAGGTCGAGCATGACCTCCCCTTGGTGAACCCATGCTGATTCCTCCTGATAACCTCCTTTTCTTCCAATTGTCTGGGGATGGCATCCAGAACAAGCTGTTCCATCACCTTTCCAGGGACAGAGGTGAGGTTGACTGGCCTATAATTACCAGGATCTTCCTTCTTGCCCTTTCTGAAGACTGGAGTAACGCTGGCTATCCTCCAGTCATCAGGCACATCCCCCATTCTCCAAGACCTCTCAAAGATGATAGAGAGTGGTTCAGCAATCACCTCTGCCAGCTCCCTCAGCGCCCGTGGATGCACCACATCAGGTCTCATGGATTTATGAACATTAGTGTTGCCTAGGTGCTCACGGACCACCTTGTCCCTGAATAAAGGAAAGTCTCTCATTCCCCAGACTCTCTCACTAACCTCCAGGGCCCGGGATTCCTGAGGGAGAGCTTTTTCACTGAAGACAGAAGCAAAGAAGGCATTCAGTATCTCCTCCTTCTCAGCATCCCCCATTACCAGAAAGCCCGCCTCACCTAGTAGGGGGCCCACATTCTCCCTAGTCTTCCTTTTACTGTTAACATACTTAAAAAAGCCTTTTTTATTATCCTTTATCACTTTTGCCAGATTCAATTCCAGATGTGCTTTAGCCTTCCTCGTTGCATCCCTGCAGGCCCTGACAACCTTTCTATATTCTTCCCAAGTGGTCAGACCCTTTTTCCACACTTCATGGACCTTCTTCTTCCCTTTGAGTTTGCACATGAACTCTTTGCTCATCCACGCAGGTTTCCTGCCACCCTTTCCCAATTTCTTGCTCACAGGGATGCACTGATCCTGAGCTTGGAAGAAGAGCTGTTTAAATGCTGACCAGCTCTTACAGGCCCCCGTACCTTTTAACACCCTAACCCATGGGATAGCTCCAAGTAGGTCCCGGAAGAGATCAAAGTTGGCTCTCCTGAAGTCCAGGGTAGCAATCCTACTTTTTGCTTTGCTCCTTCCACTCAGGATCTTGAACTCCACCATCTCATGATCACTTCAACCCAAGCTGCCCCCGACCTTTACTTCCTTAACAAGTCCTTCCTTAGTGAGAATAAAGTCCAGTAACACCCCTCCCCGTGTCGGTCCCTCCACCATCTGCATCAGAAAGTTGTCTTCAACACATTGCAAGAACCATCTGGACGGTGCGTGCCTGGCCATGTTGCTCATCCAGCAAATATCTGGATAAATGAAGTCCCCCATAAGCACCATAGGTTCATAGGTCCATTAGGTTGGAAAGGACCTACAAGATCATCTAGTCCAACCATTCTCCTATCACTATCCCTACCCAACTACTAAATCAAATCCCTTAGCACCTCATCTAAACGCTTCTTGAACAGCGCTAGGGATGGTGCCTCACCCACCTCCCTAGGCAGGCCATTCCAGTGCCTGACCACTCTTTCAGAGAAAAAATGTTTCCTCAGGTCTAATCTAAATCTTCCCCGGCGCAACTTGTGGCCATTCCCTCTCGTCCTGTCATTATTTATCAGGGAGAAGAGGCCCACCCCCTCCACACCACAACCCCCCTTCAGGAAGTGGGAGAGTGCAATAACGTCTCCTCTGAGCCTCCTCTTCTCCAGACTAAACAATCCCAGCTCCCTCAGCTGCTCCTCATAAGACTTGTGCTCCAGACCCCTCACCAGTTTTGTTGCCCTTCTCTGAACACGCTCCAGGGCCTCAATATCCTTCTTGTAGTGAGGGGCCCAAAACTGAACACAGTACTCGAGGTGCAGCCGTACCAGAGCTGAGTACAGGGGGATGATCACCTCCCTGCTCCTGCTGGCTACACTATTTCTAATACAGGCCAGGATGCTGTTGGCCTTCTCATGTTAAGCCGAGCATCAACCAACACCCCCAGGTCCTTTTCCTCTCTACATTCTTCAAGCCATTCTGCCCCAAGCCTATAGCATTGCATGGTGTTATTGTGGCCAAAGTGCAGGACTCGACACTTGGTCTTATTGAACCTCATCCCATTGAGCTCAGCCCAGCTGTTCAGCCTATCCAAATCCCTCTGAAGGGCCTCCCTACTCTCAGGCAGTTTGACACATCCTCCCAACTTGGTGTCATCTGCAAACTTACTGAGGGTACACTCAATTCCCTCATCTAGGTCATCAATAAAGATATTAAACAAGATGAGCCCCAAAACTGATCCTTGGGGGACACCACTTGTAACAGGACGCCAGCTGGACTTAACTCCATTAACCACTACCCTCTGGGCACCACGTCCAGCCAGTTCTCCACCCAGAGAAGAGTGAACCTGTCCACACCACGGGCTGCCAGTTTCCTCAGGAGAATACTGTGGGAGACCGTGTCGAAGGCCTTGCTGAAGTCCAGGTAGACTACTGTCATGGTTTTATGATTTTTGGTACTGGTATTCCACATCATAACATCATGTAGTGCATTTAGAGTTAAAGAGTTAATGTTCCAGCTCCGTGGACCATCGATAGTTCCAGGTATGCCTGTCTCAGAAGAGAAGAAGAACTCCATTCCCCAGAGGACTTTGCGATGCTTTGCGTTCTTACGTGTTTACGCTCAGAGGGAAAGATAAAAACTGTCTGCAGTCACGGGACTCTCTCTTCCCTTCGGGACCGAGCTCGGCAGTGGGTGTTTGTTGCAGCCGTTCGCCTTCAGCGTTAGCGTAAGGCCTTCGGTTTATCGGACACTCTCTCTCTTGCTCATTTTATTTGATTCATTTGCCTCAATTCCAATTATATTATATTATATTGTGTTATTTTCCTTTCTGATATCTTATTTAGTAAATTAGCTTTCCTCCTCAGATCGTTGCCACTGTTTTGTTCCTGGGCCCATCTCCCTTCTCCTTTTTCCCTTTCCCCTTCCCCTTCCCCGGGGTGTGGACCCGTGGGTCCCCTGCCTCAATTGTCACGGTACCGGGTCGAACTGTCCCGCAAACCGGTGACAACTACATCAACAGCCTTTCCCTCATCTACCTGTCTGGTCACCCAGTCATAGAAGGAGATGAGGTTGGACAAGCACGACCTGCCCTTGGTGAACCCGTGCTGGCTGGGTCTGATCCCTTTATTGCCATGCACGTGTCGTGTGATCTCCCTCAAGATCATCTGCTCCATAACTTTCCCTGATACCGAGGTCAGGCTGACAGGCCTGTAGTTCCCCGGGTCTTCCTTACGGCCTTTCTTGTAGATGGGAGTCACATCGGCAAGCCTCCAATCTTGTGGGACCTCTCCAGATAACCAGGAATTCTGATAGATGTCAGAAAGTGGCTCGGCAATCACCTCTGCCAACTCCCTCAGCACCCTTGGGTGGATCCCATCTGGCCCCATGGACTTGTGGCAGTTCAGATGGAGGAGAAGATCTCTGACCATCTCTGCTTGGATCACAGGGGGTGCATTATGCGCCCCGTCCCAGACTTCCAGGTCAGGGCAAGTACCCTGTGGACAACTGTTCTGTCTATTAAAGACAGATGTGAAGAAGGCATTGAGAACCTCAGCCTTTTCCTTATCATCTGTGGTTACATTCCCTGCCTCATCGAGTAAAGAAGAGAAATTTTCCTTAGTTTTTCTCTTGCTGTTAATATATTTATAAAAGGGTTTCCTGTTCTCCTTTACAGCAGTAGCCAGTCTGAGTTCAAGCTGGGCTTTAGCATTTCTAATTTTCTGCCTGCAAGTCTTGGCCAGTTCTCTGTAGTCACTCCAAGTAGCCTGTCCCATCTTCCAGAGGACACAGACTCTCTTTTTCTCTCGGAGTCTCAACAAAAGTTCCCGGTTCATCCACACTGGTCTTTTTCTCCTCCGGCTCGACTTACGGGACTCCGGGACAGCCTGCTCTTGTGCCTTTAAGATTTCCATCTTGAGGAGCATCCAGGCTTCCTGGACCCCTTTACCCCTCAGAGACCCCCTTTACCCCTTTACCAGCGCCTTGGAATGTGACACTACTTCCAATTGCTTATGGAAGGTCTCATCAACCTCCTCTTCCTGATCAGGGGGCCTGTAGTACACACCCACAACAGTGTCACCCTTACCAGCCTGCCCCTTGATTCTCACCCACAAGCTCTCCACTGCTACGTCACTCTCCCTCAGGTGGAGTTCAATACATTCTAACTGCTCTCTCACATAAAGAGCAACTCCACCACCTCGCCTTGCCTAAAAAGTACATAGCCTTCCATGACAACATTCCAGTCATGAGAGCTGTCCCACCACGTCTCTGTGATGGCAATGAGATCATGGCCTTGTGACCGCACACAGATCTCCAACTCTTTATTTCCCACACTGGGCGCACTAGTGTATAGACACTTAAGGGAAGCAGTATCCCCCTGCCTCTCTCCATGCCTTTGAACTCCACTCTCTTCACCCAACAAGACCTCTTTTGAGCCTTGACCTACCCCCTCGGCCCCAGTGGCCCTCATTTTGTCCCCTTTCCCTTTCATACCTAGTTTAACTCCCTGTTTGCTGAGTCAACCTTATCCTTCGCACTGCAACAGAGAACTTGACCTTATCATGAGTAAAGCCCTGCAAGCCACAGCACAAGCCAACATCAAGCACTGGGAACAAAATGAGACTAAAAACAAACCTCAGTGAGATCTGGGACTGTAATACTGTGCTTTCCCTAAGCTTGGTGAAAAGTAGTGTTCTGATAATGAAGCAGCCGGCCACTGTACAACCTGGCTTTCTGTTTGCATGCAGGTTTTGCTTGGCACACGCAAATGGGGTCTGGGGAAGGATGATACCACCTCATGCTGCTTCAGGGCTGACCAAAGTCACTCCTTTGTTCCATGAGCCCACTGCAGTCATGGTAAGCGCTCTGCTCCAGTTCCTTTCTGAGGGAGCTTTCATTCTTGTGAGGATCCATCTTGCCACAGTCACTAAGGCTTGCTGTAACAGACCTTACCACTGAAATGACAGTTAGGGCTGCAGGAGCAGAGAGATTAAAGGCATCACTGCCAGTGCTGCAGTGCAAACACCAGCTCCCCAACCCTCATCAGCTGCCTTGGGGCACTCACTTTCCAGTGCAGCCATGGAGAGCAGGAAGCTACATTCTTTACATTCATTAATCTTGCACAGCTGAGACCTCATAGAGCCAGGACCTGCATACAGATACAGATCTGTTGTGTGCAGCCAGCTCACAAGCTGCTGTCACCCTTCTGGGAACAAGACCCCTTCAGTCACTCACCAGCAGCAATTGCAAAGGTCTCCCTAGCAAAGGCTTGAGGATTTCTGCTTCTGAGCAGTCTCATCTTTAGCGTTTTTACATTAAGTTTCTCAGAAATGTCCCTCTGACCAGTAAGATGCAATAGGTCAGAGAAGTGCCTGCAGGCAGGAGACAGCAGCAAGAGTAAGGGACAGAAATGTGCTCTCCTGGCAAACACTCCTCCACCTCAGAGTCCCCTCCCCAGTCCCCTAAAAGCAGGAACCAGTCTAAACTCTAGCCTTGATTTAATGCTGGGTGTCTTCTCACTATGCTGACAGCAGCTCAAGTAGCCTTGAAGCGTGTCCCAGCATAAGGCAGCCATTGGCGGGCACCAGTCCATCTGTTCCTTCCTGCAGCAACAGCCACTACGAGGCAATCATGTGCCCACGCTGCATGCTTGTGATGGTGCACAAATAGTGAGCAGATCATGCGCCCAGGGCAGGGTGCACAGCCTGCTGCCCTGCCCACACACACAAGGTGCAGGAACAACACATGTGTATCACCTTTGTTTACTCACACATACATACATATACACATGCTGCTGCCAGGATTCCACACACCTCCCAAACTGTTCCTGCACTGCCAGCCACATGGGGCAGAGCAATGAGAGATGAGAAGATGAAAACAGTAAGATTGGGGTGAGGAAGAGTTTGTACTGCTGCCAAAATGTGTGTGGGTCTGTGTGCACATGCAAACCTGTCTGGGAAAACCATGTGTGCCTACACTTGGCCTCTTCACACAATCACATGCACACATATCCTTCGCCTTGACATGTGGGACAGCAAACATGCTGTGCTCCTGAGGTATCAACAGATACAATGGCATATGTATGTGTCAAGCACGTATGTTTAGGCATATATTTTAAGGCAGAGCTTTATCACCAACTATGAAGCTTCTGCTTTCTATACACTGATAGTGACTAGCTAACAAGTTTGAACTCTCTGGGCTGAAACTGTCTGCTAGGGTCTGTCTTCCCAGACGTTTTTTTAACTTCCAACTTGAATAGTTATTTATGTGGATCATTTTGTCTGTATGAGAGGTACTACAAAGCTGCCCTTGGAAGAACCCTTACACTGGGGACTTGCTCGAGGCCAGCCCTGGGCCGACACATCTCCTGTTCAGTTCCACTGTACCTCCCCCAAGCACAGGACTCACCTCCACTTCACACTCATACTCAGAGGCATCGAGCAGGGTCACTCTGCAGATAGCACTTTTGACTTTCTTGTTGATTTTCTGGGGCGACTTCTGGGTCTTGCTAGGTGTTGTTTTGTCAGAGAGCCCATCTGTCTCACTGTAGTCCTTCTCCTCCATGTCTGTGCCCTGGAGGGTGAAAGAAGCACAGGGTAACCTGGCACTGCTGGAAAGATGGAAGCCTTTGCTTCTGTCCCTTAGCAAGGCAAGAGTCCATGTTACAAACAGCTCCCCCATCCCATGCTGCTGACACAGTCTCTGGAAAGACTATGTCTGTGAGTCTGGTGCTGGTTCAGCAGCTAAGACCTTCCTGCCCAGGGAGCTGATGCAGTTCTGTGGCTGCTGGCAGCTCTGGCAGCAGTGCAGAGCTGAAGCTCCCTGCCTAGTGGCAGTCCTTGGGGTGCACTGGTTGCTCCCAACACTGTCGAGGTAGCTCAGTTTCTAGGATGTTTGGCTACCTGCTGCCTTCTGCCCTTGGCATAAGCATAACGCTCACCTCCTGAAATGCACAGGCTTCTCATATGCGTGTGCCCAGGCTGCACTCCGCAGGACACTAACTGAAGCTCAGAGCTTGAGAAAGTGGCTATGCCAAGCCCACACCTTGCATGCCTGACCCTCAGGGAAAGACAAGAGACTGCAGAGCCACAGCACAGCAGAAAATGGCACTTACAGATAAAGGGTCTGGCATGTAACAGCTAGGGCCCCCTCCTCCCTGCAGGCAGCAATTTGTGGGCTGGGTGAGCCGAGCGCCCTGCTCTTGTCTGACCCCAGGAGCTGCTGGGAACAGCAGGAAGCTAAAGCTACCTTCTCTGATGGTCACTCAGAGCCAGCCTTTCCCTCCTGACCCCCCGGGACCTTGCTGAACTCACTGGCTCTGTGTTCCGGGTATCGGGCTTCTCGTTGGCCTCAGCGTCCTGGCTGGCAGTGCCGGCAGCTGTGGCAGAAGGACTGTGTGTGGCTGCCTCCAGCTGCTGCTGCGGGGCCTCCTCCTGCACGTTCTTCACTTCCGAATCAGGGCCTTTCTCTGTCATCATGGCTGCTGTTCACCCTGCTCTGAAACTGCATAAGAGAGAGACAGAACTTGTCACACCAACTACCAGCCCCATGCCATCCACACTTGGCCCCAGAACAGGCACTGGGCCCTGCAGCAGCACCAGCCCCTGTCAGGATGTGTGGCATCTGCCTCGAGGACCAGCTCTGGGGACCACGCTTTTGTCTCTAAGTAGGGAGAGCTGACGAAGGCATGATGCAGCAGTTTCAGGGTGGTTGAGCCAACATGAAATCACCAGTGTAAGGGCAGAACCCTGAGGAATGTGACTGACATATCCCCTAAACCCATCGCTTCTTTCTCTCACCATGGCCTGGCTGCTCCCCTCCACTCCCTTCACTGGTCGTAGCATGGTACATGCCCACCAAGCATTCCCCTCCAGCTTTGCTGGACACAGGTGCTACCCAGCTCCTAAGTATCACCAGATCACCAGCACCTGCAGCCCATTGCTGCAGCAGGGACCAAGGGCTCACCATGTGTGAAGAGCAAACTGGGCCTGTTCCAGGAAGGCCCATCAGGTCCAAGTCCCAGGTCTGTTCTCACCCTAGCACTGCTAGGGATGGGCCGGAGGGATGGCAGAACCCCTCAGTGCTCCCAGGGTCATGGTCTACACCCAACTGCAAAGCCCACAGAGGCAGCTGCAGCTCTATGCTTGGAGCTTATATGGCTGTGGCATGTTGGGACAGAGCTGTCATTTGGAAGAGCATCACAGCAGACATGCCTGTGCCACAATCTAGAACTAACAAGCTCACTGGAGCTTTTCTTAGGCAGCTGCAACAGCAACTAGTGCCTGAGGTGAGACCTCCTGAGCCTGTGTTATGTCACATTTCACCAGCCCTGATGAACACAGCCCCATGGCTGCTCCCAAGCCCCAGGGTCATGGCACAGCAGAAGAGGTATGTCCTGGCGGAAGGCAGGAGCAGGCATAAAGCCACTCAGTCTCTAGGGTTGATGGCTACTTCATGCAGAAGCCCCTCCATAGTGCTTGGCCTGCATAGGGTGGGAACCACTCCCAGTGAAAGAGAGGGAAAGAGCTATGAGGGGGCCCTGGAGGCACAGCAACACCCAGCTGAACCCTGGAGATGTGTCTGGCCCAGGCACAGGCAGCACAGGCCAGGATGGCCATGCTGTCACTGACTCACTCCCGGACACAGCCACAATGAACACAGTGAGGATGCATAGGGAAGCTGATGCTACATCCACACAGACAGAACCAGAGATCAGCAGGGTGAGGGATGCCATGCGCAAGGCTGGCTAGGCTCTGTGGGCAAGCCTTGGCCTGGCTCCTCTTGTACCTTTGCAATATCAAGGCCTGAGGATGGCTGAACCCAGAACAACACTGCCACTCTTCACTGCCTGCACTCCATCACACAGCCCACTCCTGCTGGAAGCCCAGCTATGGGAGGAAGCCTCCAAGGAGAGCAGGAGTACCAGTGCACCAATCATTCCCACAGTACTTGGATGTCCAGCATGCCAGTGCACCTTCAGAACTTGGTTACAGACTGGGTGAGCACCTGAGACGAGGCAGCTGCCCCAGCTTTGTCATGCAGCCGCAGTACAGTACTTCCTGCCTGGCCTCCCCATCTTTATCCATGTGGGTGAACATGGCTACAGCTTCCAGCATATTGTTAGCAAGCAATTTCATCCCCTTCTTTCCCCAGGGAGCCTGATCAGTTCATTTTCCCCATGGTTTTTGGTGCAGCTCTCCAAAGCTTCATAGCCAGTGGGTGTTTATTACTGGAGCACCTCTGTGAATTAAGAAGGAATTGCCTAAGTTTTAAAGATAGAGAACGTGTTTCCAGACAGCAAGAAGCTAACTGTGCAGTGTTTGCTACCTCACAGCACTTTTCAGATGGAAAACCCAAGCTCCTGCCATCTCCCCTTTGCAGAAAGCTCAGCGCCCCTGCAGAGACCAGATGTGGACATCAGTGGGTGGAAAAAAGGCCGTAGGTCTCAGCAAGCTTCCAAAGGGACATCTTAACTGACACACCACAGACTGGCAGGAGAGGTTTAGTTCACACCTTGCCCTGCCCTTCTCACACAGCCTGGCTGTGTTTGCTCCGAAGTCCCCTTCCACTCTGTCCTGGCTGGCTGAAGGCTCTGCCCACCCATGTGTTACTCCAGACCCTTTTCCTCTTCAGCTTGAGCCAAGCTCCTGAGGCAGGCACATTAGAACAACTGCAAAGAAGCCTTACTGGAATCACACATGGGCTTGCCTGCAATACCAGTGCTCTCCCACCATCCCCCTGCTACTCTTTTCCTTGGTGTTTTCCTCTTCATTCCCTTCAAGTTGGTGTGTGGATTCACAGATTTCCCACTCTGCCCCCACACTTCCACAATGCATCACAGCTCAAGCCTCCACAGTGTTCCCTTCCTAAAACTTTCCCTTCCCTGTTCCCTCCAGACAAGCAGGATTTTACCTGAGCCTGCTATCTCCTTCCACTTCCCATTCACTCAGTGCTGCCAGATTTGCTTTTAGGAATGGGCCCTTTGCCCCTGGGTTCAGCTTTCTTCTCCTTGCTCCCCCACTGAGGATGCTGCCATGCAGCAGCTAGGACCGGAGGATTCTGTTTCTAAAGCATCACACATAAGCATCCCTGCAAAGCCCCCTATGCTGAATACATGAACACCCCCCACAGCGTGCCCAGGCTGGTCAGAGCTGCACACCAACCAAATGGAAATGTGCTTCTCTCTCACCACTGTGTACAGCAGCTGCCAAGGGCGCTGTGGGACTGCCAGATAAAAACTACTGCTAAGCTGCAGGACAGACAGCGGCTGCAGGAACTCCCAGGGCACACCACCACTGGTGGGGGGAGCCTCAATTCCTGGCACTGCAGGCAGCAGGGGACTTGCAGAAACCTGGAACAGCCCCAGCCGAACATGGCCAGTCCACTGTGCTGTGGTGGACAACCCAGAGCACCATGCCTGGAAGCACTGAGCCTTCTGACATGCAATGCTGCTGCAGGACCTGCAGTGAGGCCAAAAAATCCTAGCGGTTGCCCTGCTGATGTTTGCGTGAGGAGGTCAGAAACACAGGGTGTTCCCAGCTCCTATTGAGTGAATATCAATGCTCCTCATGCAGGCTTGGCAAAGACAGTGATCTGCACTGTCTCAAACTGTTCCCTAGCTGGAAAACAGTCCCTCTCCCCCTGCCCAGACTCTAGAACCTGCAACAAACCCAGACTGCTGCTCTGTTAGGCAGGTGCTGCTGGTGAAAGCCTAGATGCTGCAGCTGCCTGGACCAGCTGTCCCCCCAAACAGCCCCAGTGCCACAGAGCATACTAAGTGATTCCTACCTCGGTGAAAGCTTCCCATCCTCATGCTGCCAGCACAATTCCTCTCTGCTGGGCTGTTGCCACATACAAGGCAGCGCTTTCTGCAGAGTAACCGCTTCCTCAACTCCAACACCCCCGCACACTGATTGATGTGTACTGCAGCCGCAGCGGAGCTCAAAACTGGGCTGCCTTCCCACCTGCCCACTGGCATCCGTCAGCTCCCCCCACAGTGCTCAGGCTCCCATCTCACTAGGAGCACTGTGCCTGAAACACAGCCCCTCACTGAGGCACAGACCCCACATGGAAGACTGCCAGTTCTATCTGCCTTCCTTTCAGTGCTCAGCCTCTCTCACCTGCAAACACCTGCCTCATCCTGGTCCAGGTACCAGAGGGAAGGAGCTTTGTCACTCAGCTGCTACATGGGTTTTTCAGCAAGGAGCTAGATCTGCTATACAGTTTAACCCTGAGTCAATGTAGCAATTCTCTACATCATAGAGGCTCCTGAACAGTTCAGAAGGCAGAAAACACTGCACTGCCTCCAAAATCCAAGCACCCTGCTTGCTCTAGTTCAACAGTCAGCTTGGAGATGTACTGACAGCAGGAGCTGAACAGAAGCTCTTTCACCACCCCTGTCCATACCAAAGAAGAGAACATGACAGGCAGCACAGCTCCATTAATGGCACACATGGCTCCACATGCTGCTCTGCTCTCCAGGAAGGAACAACAGCATGGAGCAAACACCAATGGCTGCACCGCAGAGGTGTACTGCACCTTGTGGTACTCCAAATGCCTGAGAATATCCATCAACCAAAAGCTAACATCATCACAGCAGAGAGATGGATCCTATCTTCAGTGAGTGGTGGGAAACCCTAGGGCACTGGTAGAGCTGCTGCAGAACAGTCTAGGTACTGTCCAGCACCTCAGCCTGAGCAGCCCATGGCAGGCAGGCAGTGCAGGGGCTGCACTCATTCCTGCCTTGCCTGACTAACTTCTGCAGGGAATGAGCAGCCCCAGGGTCAACCTGCAGCCCACCTGGAGCTGGCTGGGGCTTACAGAGGCAACCAGCTTGAGTTCAGAGATGGGTGGCTTTCAGTGTTGGGCCACTGATTCCTCTCATGCAGCACAGACTGTTACAAGCAAAGCTCCTGAGCAGGGAGACATAGGACTGCAGAATTCCATCCCGTGAATCCAGTAACCCACTAACGATGCAGCTTGGTTGCCCTGCTTGGCTGCGATGCACAACCACACCACACCACCCAGCTGACAGGTCCCACACCAGGGACGGTCACTTCTCAGCTATGGCTTCTCCCAGTTTGGCCTTCTTGCTCCCCAACCTGGTGGCCTACAGCTGACAGCAGTGGTCCAGAAAGCAGGGGCAAATGGTCAGACAGAGCAGGCACTGGGTGATGCTTGCCAGGCACCAAAAGCAGTGGCCAGGCAGCTTGTGTGCTCAGGGAGCACCCAACAGTTTGGACAAATGCTGATGAAAACTTCAGAGTACTCTAAGCAACCAGAATCCCCCAGCGAAAGCACAAGTCAGACAAAGCCAGCAAACCCTGTGCACGCTCCTGTTCTTAGGGTGCACATACCCACCGAAAGGCAGAGGGAGAAGCCCCCTCTCAGCCCTAACTGTCCAGCTGCCCACCAGCTCACTGTGTGATGCTCACAACTCTCTACCGTCAAGACCACACGCTCCTTCCTTGCAAGCACCTGTCCCCAGGGGAAACAGCAGGGCAAGGAACAGGCTGCAGCCCTAAGGAAAAGCCTGGCTGATGTTGGTAGAAGATAAAGCAACCACTCACACAGGTGACAGTGAAGCCTACTGAAGGGAAGAATATGCGAAATGACTTTGAGGAGCTGAAGAGGTCCAGGTGACACTATCTGCTTGCAGCACATCCTCTGCTCAGAACCAGTACCATTCTATTTGTGTCAAAACAACCATAATGCCACGACACACACAATACAGACATCTTTTACCTCTCCTGAAAAGATCAGCAAAAAAGGAGCTCCCTTCTGCAACAAGAAGAATTCCTGGTTCCTGGTGACGGAAATGCACCTCTGCACTCTCTGACCAGGACCACAGCATGGCCATGCAGTTCATTCCAAAAGCTCCCTGCCCAGGTTTGCACAGGCCATGCTGGCAGCTTGGCTGGAGGCAGACACCAAGCCCACCAATGCAGCATGGCTCCATATCCCAGCAGTTGCTGTCCTGCTCTGTTACACCTTCCTGGTGAGCTCTGTGTTGACCAGAAGTACACTGTGCAGGGTTTCCTCTACGCTGCTATCAGCACAGGACAGCACAGACAACAGGGACTTAATGTCCACAGCAGGTCACACTGCGCAGGGGCCAGAAAGGCAAGTGGACCTAGCTCAAATGAAACGCAGAAGCCCACAGTCAGACAGCGCATCAGGTGCCAGCTACACACATGAGCATCTCAAACAGAGCTACAGTGCCTGCTGCAGAAAGGACACCAGATGGGATGTGCACACAGGACTCTGAAAAACCTATTGGGACTTCAGTGCCATGCAGGTGGCAAGAGCATGGTTACAGTCAGGAACATACTGAAGGAAGCAGAAACCACTCATTGCTTCTCAAAAAGATGACAGGACAAAGAACAGTCCAAGGCCTCATCCCATGCTTCTGTGAATAGCAAGCCCATAATTTTGGGCCCTAATTTAGTTCCCGGGCCCTCTCAGAGCAGATAGGGATCAGTAAGGCCCCAGTTCCTCTGATACACATCAGATGAGCAAGCATATTCCCTGCTCCCCTTGGAAATAAAATTGTAGAATTCTCTATTCTTGGAGATGTCAGAAGGGTGACTAGTAAAACTGCTATCTTGAACTTCCAGACGGCAGACTTTAACCTGTTCAGGATGCTTGTTGCACAAGTCCCTTGTTAGTCGTTCCTTTAGGGTAAAGGTGTCCAGGAAGCCTGGATGCTCCTCACAATGGAAATCTTAAAGGCTCAAGAACAGGTTGTCCCTGAGTGCCATAAGGCGAGCAGACCAGGGTGGATGAGCCGGGAGCTCATCTTGAGACATCTGGTGAGGGGCCTGGAGCACAAGTCTTATGAGGAGCGGCTGAGGGAGCTGGGATTGTTCAGTCTGGAGAAGAGGAGGCTCAGAGGAGACCTTATTGCACTCTCCCTCTTCCTGAAGGGGGGCTGTGGTGAGGAGGGGGTGGGCCTCTTCTCCCTGATAAATAATGACAGGACGAGAGGAAATGGCCACAAGTTGCGCCGGGGAAGATTTAGATTAGACCTGAGGAAGCATTTCTTTTCTGAAAGAGTGGTCAGGCACTGGAATGGCCTGCCTAGGGAGGTGGTTGAGGCACCATCCCTAGCGCTGTTCAAGAAGCGTTTAGATGAGGTGCTAAAGGACTTAATTTAGTAGTTGGGTAGAGATAGTGATAGGAGGATGGTTGGACTAGATGATCTTATAGGTCCTTTCCAACCTTATGAACTTATGAACTTATGACTCCGGAGAAAAAAGAGAGTCTATGTCCTCTGGAAGAAGGGACAGGCTATTTGGGGAGATTACAAGGAAGTTGCAAAGGTATGCAGGAAGGAAGTTAGGAAGGCAAAAGCCCAACCTGAACACAGATTGGCCATGGCAGTAAAAGAAAATAAGAAATCCTTTTATAAATATGTCGATGGTAAGAGAAGAACCAAGAAAAATTTCCATCATTTACTTGATACAGCAAGGGATGTGACCACGGAGGATGAAGAGAAGGCTGAAGTCTTCAATGCCTTCTTTACATCTGCCTTTAATAGTCAGATAGGTTACCCTCAGGGCACTTTATGCCCTGATCCGGAAGTCTGGGATGCTGCGCAGAATACACCCCCAGTGATTCAGGTGAAGACAGTTAGAGAGCTTCTCTTCCAACTGGACTGTCACAAGTCTATGGGACCGGATGGGCTTCATCCCAGGGTGCTGAGGGAGCTGGCAGGGGTGAGTGCTGAGCCGCTCTCAGCCACCTATCACTACCCCTGGTTATCTGGAAAGGTTCCAGAAGACTGGAGGCTTGCTGATGTGACTCCCATCTACAAGAAGGGACATAGGGAGGATCCAGGGAGCTACAGGCCTGTTAGCCTGACCTTGATACCAGGGAAAGTCATGGAGCAAATCATCTTGGGTGAGATCACACAGCACATGTGTAGTGTTCAGGGGATCAGGCCCAGCCAGCACGGGTTCACAAAGGGCAGGTCATGCTTGTCCAACCTCATCTCCTTCTATGACTGGGTGACCAGACAGGTAGATGAGGGAAAGGCTGTTAATGTAGTCTACCTGGACTTCAGCAAGGCCTTTGACACAGTCTCTCACAGTAATCTCCTGAGGAAACTGGCTGCACGTGGTGTGGACAGGTATATTCTTCGTTGGGTAAGGAACTGGCTAGAGGGCCATGCCCAGCAGATAGCAGTTAACGGAGTTAAGTCCAGCTGGCGTCCCGTTACGAGTGGTGTCCCCCAGGGTTGGTATTGGGGCCCATCTTGTTTAATGTCTTTACAGATGACCTAGATGGGGGCATTAAGCATACCCTCAGTAAGTTTGCAGATGACACCAAGTTGACAGGATGTGTCGATCTGCCTGAGGGTAGGGAGGCCCTTCAGAGGGATCTAGATAAGCTGGACTGCTGGGCTGAGCTCAATGGGATGAGGTTCAATAAGACCAAGTGTCGGGTCCTGCACTTTGGCCACAATAACACCATGCAATGCTATAGGCTTGGGGCAGAATGGCTTGAAGAATGTAGAGAGGAAAAGGACCTGGGGGTGTTGGTTGATGCTCGGCTTAACACGAGCCGGCAGTGTGCCCAGGTGGCCAAGAAGGCCAACAGCATCCTGGCCTGTATTAGAAATAGTGTAGCCAGCAGGAGCAGGGAGGTGATCATCCCCCTGTACTCAGCTCTGGTGAGGCTGCACCTCAAATGCTGTGCTCAGTTTTGGGCCCCTCACAACAAGAAGGACATTGAGGCTGTGGAACGTGTTCAGAGAAGGGCAACAAAACTGGTGAGGGTTCTGGAGCTCAAGTCTTACGAGGAGTGACTGAGCGAGCTGAGACTGTTTAGTCTGGAGAAGAGGAGGCTCAGAGGAGACCTCATTACACTCTACAACTTCCAGAAGGGAGGCTGTGATGAGGAGGGGATTGGCCTCTTCTCCCACGCAACAAATAAGACCCAAGGAAATGGCCACAAGTTGTACCAGAGCAGGTTTAGGTTAGATATAAGGAAAAAACTTCTCTTAGCGAGCAAGCAGACACTGGAATAGCATGACCAGGGAGGTGGTGGAGTCACTATCCCTAGCAGTGTCCAAGAGGTACCTGGACAAGAAGCTACAAGATATGGTTTATGGTATGTGGCAGCAATGGTGATGGGAGGACAGTTGGACTGTAGGTCATTTCCAACCTTGTGATTCTATGAAATGTGGGCACACATCAGCCCCACAGCCTTGTAGGCATCTCACTGTACAGCCTGGGGAGACTCCAAAAACTGACCTGGCCTTTCCCCAGCAGCATATGCACTTCAGGACGTGATCCCTCCCCCCTGTTAACCCAACAGTATGGAGCTCTCCCTCATAGCAAAGCAGCTCAGCTGGCAGGACATCTTTCCCAACCCAACCCAATCTGGTGTCATTCATCTCCGATCATCCAGGTAGAAGCAAGCCATGACGGGGCTGCTCCTGGTCTCACAGAGTGTCCTGTCCCCTGTCATGAGGCAGCTTCAACCCCACAGCTCCCAAACAAGGGGAAATTTGGACAGCACAGAGGATTCAGACCAGAATTGTTCTCCAGTGCCTGCTGTGACCGCAGAGCTCCCGCACCAGCTGCGGGACCAGCTGCATGGCGGAGCTGCAAGCAAGCAGGGACAGGGAAGGGAAAGCACAGAAAATGCAGGGAGACAAGTAAAATCAGAGCTGAGAGAAAACAAAACACAGACAGGAAGAAGAGGAAGAAAAGGGAAGATGGCACAGACAAGGACCATGAGATCATAACCATGGATCAGATAGGACTTGACACACGATGGGAAGGGCCTAATTTATTGCGTCATGCATACCATCCAACACAACAGTTTAACTGCTTGGCCATTGTCAGTGCTCCCCACAGCAGAGAGCCATGCTGTGCCAGCACCATGCTACTGCCCCAGGTCTGCAACCTAGGAAACTGAGTGGCCTGGTGCAGGCCAGGCAACAACCATGTAATGCCTCCACCATCAGATCCACCCTTTATGGTGTGAAATGTTCCTGTGCCAGCTCTCCAGGGCAGCCTGGGAAAACAACAGAATCACCTCAGTCCCTGGCAAGAAGTAAAGCACTCCAGCAGTGGCAGGAAGGCAATCAAGTGCCAGGAGCACACAGGCTGGGAGGGATGTGCACTGCCCAGCACCCCATTGTACATGTAAGGCTGGACATGCAGGGCTAGCACTCGGACACACCTAACCTTACAGAAGAGACACTCAGATCCCCCCCAGGTACCCTCATTGGTAAGGAATGCCCAGGGAAGGAAAGGCTGACTGCAGCCCTTGGCTCTGCAGAGGGTACAGGTCCTGTGAGCCCATTCTCACGGGATGTTCTGTTCCCTGGCTCCAAAAACCACACCCAGTTTGACCTTTGGGAATCACAGGGCACCTGAAAGGCCTTAAGACCCAAACAACAGCAGGGAACTTTTGGGTGTCTAGGACCCTGTGGTCTCCATCCATCTGCCCCATATCCCAGCCAGGCAGGGGGTGGGCATTCAGGCTGCAATGTCATTCAGACTGCAGACATTCAGCATTGCCTGACTCTCTGCAGGTAGACACAACTGCATGATCCAGCCTGATGTGGGATGCCCATAGAACCTTGCTGGGCCCACAAACTCAAGGGCATGTGGAAAAGCCAAAGGCAGCAAGGCTGGGACTAGGGGATACACACCCAGGGTACAAGCGGATAGATCCATGCGGGAAAGGCAGTTCACAGTTCTCTGAGAGCTTGTCTTCCCTGGGCTCAAGACTGAGCTCCTCAAAGGGAAGTGTGAGAGGAAGCCCTGCAACAAGACATCATCACAACTGGAGGTGGGAGCAGCAGCATGCCTGGAGCAGCAGCATGCCTCCTAGTGTACAAGCATCTGAGCCAGCAAATAGATGGACTGAGGCTTTACATCCTTCAGGTGCAAACATCCAAATAGCTGCATGAAATCCAAAGTTGAGGGAGGCAGTGAGGATGTAAGATAGAAGTAAGACATTGATAAAGCAACTGAAAACAGACAGAGCGAGGGGATGGAGACTATACCAGCTGGGGACAGGGCCTGAATGCAAGGCCCAGCGCATGTGGACCACAGTGATAAGTGCAAGGCCATTGCCTGGGCAGCCACAGAGATGTAACGTATAGTTTCTACAATAGCTTGGGTGTCTTTAGGTCACCTCCTTTCTTCTCATGAATCCTTGCTTGTTCTTTCTGAATGCTTAAAGACATCATCAGCAGGACCAAACAGTTCTGCATGCTGGCAGAACAGACACACACAGCCTGGCTGTGCCACACTGGCACAAGCTTGTAATCACCCACTCTACTCCAGAATTTTTGAATGAAAACATAAACTACCCCAAAGCAGGGTTAGGACCTTAAGAAATCACAGAGTGTAACCAAATAAGCCTAAATGACAAGAGAGGATAGTGCAAAACATGGTCTCTCCACCTATCAGCACTTGGTGAGTTCCAAGCAGGCTCCCAGGAAGGCCAGAGCAGAGCCAACAGCAGCACTGAAGGGCCTGAGAGAAGGGGCAGGAGCAGCAGCAGCCTGGCCACAGGTAAAGACTCACTACACAAATGAGGAGCAGACGTGAAAAAGGAGGAACGCTGGCTTAAGCAGAACAAGGAAGTATCATCCCAAGCTTCCCAGGCTGCTGCAACAAAGGGATCTCACAATCTCTGATTGTGCCCAGGCATGGAAGAAACCACCTTTTAGCAGGAGATTTGGCCTCCTTCCAAAGCAAGGATGGCTCTGAGGTGTTGGAGATGTGCAAGTCTTACAGAAAACTAGCAAATATGAGGGACAAATGAGTTAAAGAATAAAAGAAACAGCTGAAAGGATAGGAGCGTGGGGAGAAGAAAAGGAAAGGCAGCTTGGGACTGCAGCAAGGTAGGGAGCGGAGCAGCATGCATACTTCCTACAGCTTACCTGCTCTGACCTGCACAGAGGACATAAGGGGACACTGCAGGGCCTCAGGGCACACAGCCAAATCTGGGGCTGCTCAGAAAAACAGCTGGTGCAAGGAGCTTGCACCTCAGTCTTGCTCCCCCAAGCCACTTCCCTGGGGTGCGTCCCAACCCACGCCACCCTTCACACATACCCTTATGGTGCCCTGCAGCAGGCTCTGGGCTCCAGCCTGTCTCCTGCCACCCACCAAATGCTAGACATGCCTGCTGTGCCCCCAGGAGCATGGGACAATGCAGCACGAGGGCCCCAATGCTGGGGTCATTAGTGATGGAACTGTGTGCAACCAGGTCACCAAGCAGCCCAATCTGAATCCCAAGCATTTCTGGCTGGCCTGACGGCAGTGCACTGTATTGAGTTCGTGCTTTGTGGCAGCTGCAAAGACAGGTACCAATGCCAGCCCCAAGGCTGTAAGGATGAGCATCCCCCTCCAGTCTTTTCAGGGCAGCCTCCAGCCCTGCAGCCTCTGCTCCCCAACACACTGAGCAGTTCCCACTGGCCACAGAAACCTCCCAGTGCCTTGTGCCAGGCTCACTCACTTCCTTATTGCCTTAGCGTCCCAGTGCCTGGAGTGCCCAAAGATCCTACTGGCCCCAAAGACCAGACCTAATACAAAGCTCCCCAGGAGATGTGCCACCTAGATTCAAGGTGCCTGCTGGGGGGAGCACCTGTGGAGCCAATTGCTGAGACTCCACTTCACTAGACCATAGCTTAGCTAGGCTTAGCACAGAGTGCCTTGGAGATGACAATACAAAGGCTACCTACCAGCCCTCCTATCCTAGCCCCAAAAGGGAGTGCTCAGAGCACTGGGTGAGCCCCACAGCAGAATCCAAGCGCAGGGATTAGAAGCACAGCAGCAACTCTCTGGACTGGAGACAAGATCTGCTCAGCTCTCTCATCTGTTCCCCATCACTTCCCCAGGGGACAAGGGTTCTGCCTTCAGATGCAAGCCCAGCCCTGCACTAAGCAAGAAATGTTCTTACATGGAACAGCTGATTTTCAGGAACAGATTTCCCTTCATTCCCTTCTATATTCCCTTTATCCACCCCACATTTGTCTTTCAGCAGCAATTAGCTCTGCCTGTGCCGCTTTCCATCTCTGCTTTATATTCAGGACAGAAAACAAAGCCACATTAATGCAGTGCCATAGCCACACAGTCAAACACAGTGGCTGCCAGGAATTCAGGTCTGATTCCCAAGGCCACCATAATGCTGCCCCTCAGCATACCCACAGCAACCAGCACAGCAGTGCTCGCTTTTATTCCAGAGTCCCAAAATATATGTGTGGGAGAGATGAATTACATCAGCTATGGGAAAAAACTGTGACTTGGAAATTTCCATGCTCAAAACCATTTAATGGATATGTGAAAGTAGGACCAACAAGGTATCAAAGCAACTTGAACAAGTCACGGGACTGAGCAGGAACCAGAAATAGTAATCAGGAGCCTGGGTGATGTGGGCTAGGAAGGGACAAAAATCAGCTTCCAGAGATGGAAGACAAGAAAGCTGTTTGACTCTGTGAGCCTCTTACGTTGCTCCAAGTCTACTGCACAAAATACTTCACTAGTCTCACTTATACGTATTTGCAAGCAGCATCTGTCTCTCTGGCCATCTGCCACAGAGCTAGGGAGAATCTCTTCTTTGGCTTTTGACAGAGCCCATACACTACAGAATCTTAAACTGGAGACAAATGGAAAATCCCTCAACAACTTTCAAAATGCTAGCAAGCAAGTACTGCCACCAGGCTTCAGCTTGCTGCAGGACATCTGTACCTTGTCTGCAAAGATCCCTAAGGTGTCCATAAAGAAATTTCAAGCTGGCTATCAGTAACAGACACACATGCACTGAGGACATGGTACTTGAGTCCCTGACCTGGCTTACCTACAGCATTAAGGGCAGGGATGAGCCTTCTGACAATCAGGTCGGTGGTAGTTCTGGTAATTCAAATCTCACATTGATGTTATCTGAGCCCAGAAAGGGGCTGAGTAATATTCTTGAAGCATGAAAATGGTACTTGTTACCCATCCTCAAATTCGTTCAGAATCTGTCAATGAATTTACAGGGATGTCCACATGTACTTAAGATAACTTGCACGCTGCAGACAATCAGGAGCGACTGCTTGCAGGGGCTGCCTGAAAGCAGGGGAGGCAACCTCCTTTCACACCCCGGGCACATTATGAGATCATCTCCACTTGATCTTCAAACCCATTCTGACTACTCTCACCATTCCAATCACCCCAGGAGAGTTCAGCAGCTTACAGCAACTGGTCCCTATATCCCAGGATCAACTTGTAATTTGAATTCCAGAACACATAATACTCAGTGCAGACTCCAGGACCCCGGTCTTGGAGATTAGCAATGTCTCCCAGTACGCACCCCATGCAGGAAGGACATATCGCATTTTTCACAGTGAGGATGCGGAAGGGCAGGGGATGCATGTGATAACAGCCATGTGCTGGCAGCTCCAAAGCATGGAG
Organism: Cyrtonyx montezumae; assembly: GCF_038088225.1. Classification (NCBI taxonomy): domain Eukaryota; kingdom Metazoa; phylum Chordata; class Aves; order Galliformes; family Odontophoridae; genus Cyrtonyx; species Cyrtonyx montezumae. The sequence continues at coordinate 543,088 of NW_027072100.1, read as the reverse complement.
CTGTGCTCTCAGGCTGGGATGCTGACAGCCAGACACTAGCTTCAGCTTGTTGAGGTACTGCAGCATGGAGCAGGAGAGGGCTGAGTTGCTCAGTGCTGGCACACCTCACAGCCAGGCTTGCTCTTTTCAAGATGCCCTTCTTCCAGACAAATCAATCATTCAATTCAACCCTGTAGCAGCCCATGGCTCAGACGTCTTGCAGCACCACCGTGACTCATCAGCTCCAGATGTTGACATAGAAGCTACTGCTTCCACAGCTGCCTGTGTCTGCTTCCCTCAGCCCTGCTCTGCGCTGCCCACACAACCTCCCCTGCAAGCCCCAGGGAGGTCAGACCGTCCTTTCATCAGCAGCACAAACCCACGCCCCCGCAGGGACTGGAGCCTTCATCCAGCACCTTAGACCGCTCAGCCACACTCCCCAGCTCCTAACCACTTTGTATGGGAACTGTTGAATCACAGCCTGAACCACTGATTGGTCACCTGAGGTGAGCACCCAGTCAGCCACAGGGGCACAGGTGAAGGTGATATACCTGTGTGATTGGAAGGGGTGGAGCCTGGCTGCACCTCTCCCAAACCCCATTTAAGGGCTGACCACCACTAGGGAAGGGTCTCTTCTTGGAGATCCCTCCCGTGTGGAGTCCACAGTGAGCCTTTATCATCCTAAAGGTGAGCCACCCTCTTTTGCTTGCTATCTGTGTACCATCTATATAGACCTACTGCAATATACCATCTTCCATACTATTTTGAGTACCATCCTTGGGGATTATTTACCCTATACCAACAGACCACAGCATTAACTCTTTAACTCCCAATGCACCACATGAAGACATCATGTGGAATATCAATAATACAAAAGAAATCATAAAACCATAACACTGATCCTTCCCAGAGGTGATGTGGAGGCCCTAAGAGAGCAGAAGGTCTGCAGAGCCCCTAAACTAAGCCACAGACAGCAGCTCAGGGTGTCTGTGGCCCCAGATGGGTTGTGGAACCTCGGAGCTCCTCTCTGCACAACTCTGAAAGGGCAGAAAACAGTGGCAAAGGCATGTGCAGTTGGGCACAGAGTACTGCTGTATCCAAATCAGGGAGCATTTGATTACTCCCTCTGCCATTGGGGTCTTAGTCACATGGTGAGGGTCTGCTTCAGGTGCCCTGCTGTTCTAAGCTAGACAAACTGTATGGCTCAGTCCTCCTCCTTGCCTGGCTCCTGTAGATTCTCCACTAGTCAGGATAGAAAGGCTCTGCTCAGCACTGCGACTTACCTTCTGCTGTGTAATCACACATGGAGAACAGTAATACTGGAAGCTTTCTAGGACCCGTTATGCTCACACCCTTGTATCAAGTCCTCTGTTTCCCACTATTTTCAGTCTTTTCTTCAGTTCAGTCACTGAGATAGGATGTTCTGGAATCCAAGTTCCCCCAGATAATCACAATCTTCTGAAGTTCTCCCTTTATAGTAAGGCATTTCCCCCTTTGCTTAGCACCAAAGGCTTTTGCTAATTGCCTAATTCATCTGCCCAGCAAGTACTGTGTACACAACAGGCAGGATGAAAAGCCACCATATCCTATGGCCATTGGATCCTGCAGCCACACTGCATGGCAGGACTCAGTTAATGCAGAAGAGGCATAGCACTGGGAAGTCTGAAGAATTACACTCACCCACCCCCTGCCACTACTACCCAGCCCTTACTGGAACCGTAAGGTGCAGATATTTACCCTTCATCCACCCACGAGCCTTACACCATGCATCCAGTCCCATCATGACATGAACATGTAGTCTCACTGATACAGCGCCTGTAACTCACACTTTCCCCATCATCTCCAAACCTGCTCCCTCCCTCCCCTTTCCTGGGAGCATTTTAGAAAAGAGATGTCAGAACAACACATCTGTATGGGAACTGCTGAATCACGACCTGAACCACTGATTGGTCACCTGAGGTGAGCACCCAGTCAGCCATGGGGCCACAGGTGAAGGTGATATACCTGTGTGATTGGAAGGGGTGGAGCCTGGCTCCACCTCTCCCAAACCCCATTTAAGGGCTGACCACCACCAGGGAAAGATCTCTTCTCAGAGATCCCTCCTGCGTGGAGTCCCCTGCAAGCCTTGACATCCTGAAGGTGAGCCATCTCTTTTGTATTATTTGTATCCTATCTATACAGAACTACTCAAAATATACCATCATCTATACAATTTCTTTGTGAAGTACCATCCTTGGGAGTTATTTACCCCACAACATCACAATGCTCTTCTGCCCAACAGAGCAGCTCACGCTAGAAATATGACAAATACTTGCACCCTCTCCACTTCAAATACTAAGCAGACCTCATGCTGCCCAGATGGAGCTCTGCTGCCCTGCCCTGTTCACTAGACCAAGACTAGCACACCACACAACAAGAAGTGTTGGGAGGGCCTGGCCCTAGCACAGCTCTTATCTTCAGGTAGCAAAGAGCAATGAAGGCAAGAGTCTGGCACTAGAGGAGACTGCCACAAACTAAACATGAGAGATTGTTCCTACTATAACTGCAGGGATGATTTTCCTGCAGCTCCTGCTCCACTAGCAGTTAACAGGTCAACCTCAAAGCCTAGCTGGTGACAGAGGGCAGGACGGTCTCAACAAGGTTGCCTGGAATACTCCCCCTCTGAAGACAGGCAGAAGTCTCTCTGCCCAGTGGGTTTAAATCAGCATGATGCTTTGCCAAATATTACAGACACATAGGCAGGAGAAATGACTGCTTTCCTAACGTCGAACAGAGTCTGGCAAGCTTGGGCTGTTCAGCTGGCATGTTCTGCAATCACTAACGTGATCCTGAGTTTCTGGGAACAAGAAGGATGTCAGGCTGGTAAAAATATGTTAAATCCAGGGCTGAAGAAGATGCTGAGCACTGGTGATAAGCAGATAGCAGCTCTTCACCCACAGGCCACATGATGGCCAAGGCTAGAGCTGCTGAGCTATGAGCTAGGTCAAGCAGGAAAAATAGGAGTGTGAAGATAGGAGGAAGAGATGATTCTGCAAAATCTCTACAACCTTTGTGACTCTGCCTTAGCGAGACGAGCACAGGGCCCTCTGCGCAGATCAGCTATGGGGAAACTGGCCCACTCCAGACAAAGGGCTTGCAGCCTCTTGGAATGAGGCTGGCAAGCTGCTCTGATGCAGTGAGATTAAGACTTAACTGACACATGTTGAATTTGTACTTGGGCAATTATATGTTATATTATGTCAGCAGTTGCCAAGAGCTGGGATATCTGCTTACTTTTCATATGTGAGCCCAGTAGTGCACACATTTGGCCCTGGAACACAAAGCTGTGCTTTCCCAACACATCTTACAGACAGAAAAGCACCTCTCCTGCCACAAACCACACCACTCCTCCAATGGAATTGCCTTCTGGAGACAGGCAGCAGCCTCCCATAGCAAGAACCCCCAGCTCCAGTGCCAATGAAACTGTATGTATTTCACCACACTATTCTCAGAAAGCCTGGGTCAGCTCCCTCATGATGCCAAATCAATGGCACTGCGCCACACAGGACTTGGGTCAAATATGAATAATGAGAAAGTTAGGGCAAAAAGAAGTCACTAAATTTGCAAGGAGAGAACAGGAATATCCCACGCACCAGTCTTGAGTTTATGGCACGATGGCAACTTGGCCATGATCCACAGCCTCTCTTCTGCCACCTGGCAGACTTTGCCTTGCTTCAAAAGAAAACAATAAAATCAACACACGGTCCTTCTGGCATCAGAAAACATAGGAAAGAATGCTGCAACCTGCATCATGTTCCCTGTGCTCCAGGAGGGTTCAGCAGCCCATCTGTCCAGCAGTATGACCACCACCAGGCCAGTGGCACCACGCTGCTCTGTGCCCAAGCCTGTCTGCACGCAAGAGCATGCATGTCCAGTTCCCACCCACACACAGCAGCAAACAGCTGTTTTTCAAGACCCAAGTCATTTTAAAACCACATTTCAGCCACCAGCTTCCCACCCTTTCAAGTGACACCTCCCAGCTCAATATGTAAGTTCAGGAATAAATTGCTGTGACCCTTCTGGGTGGACACCTCAAGAAGCCAAAAAATAGCTTTCACACAGTGCTGTTAGCACGCAAATGAAACTCTCTCAGCTGGTAGTTAGGACAGAACATGATTCAGCTTTGCAAAACTACTATGTATTTCTCCAGATTAAGGGACTACTTGAAACATCTAACAGCGAACTGAAAAAGTGGGCACAGATTGCAACTTGTGATACATTCCACACTGTGGATTGCTTCCCTCCCTGCTTCTATAAGGTCACACCTAAGTTAGCCCAGGACAGGGCTGGCTTCTACACCAGCACCCACAACTACACTGCAGGACAGGACAAGTGTCTACCCCATGTCCAGCTCACTTCTAGACAAGCATTCCTGCAGCTGTTCTGCTGCTAGCAAATTCCTTACTCCCGTGTTCCTCCCACATCCTTTGAGGCTTCTGGTAGTGGTGACAAGTAGAGCTGGCCACACTGCCAGTCAGACCATGCTGACTGTTAGCAAGGGACACCGTCCCCATGGCCACAGCACATCATGGGTCATCATTAACAGCCTGAATGTCACAGTGTTGTGTACTGTGCAGGTTATCAACAGATGCTCAGTACCCACAGCATGACTTTGCCTTCCACTGCACTCACAGATCCCATTGTCCCCTCCAAACCCCATGCTCCTGACCTTTTGCTGCACTTTCTGCAGCTTGACCAGGGCAGCAGCAGTGACGTCAGAGGCATGCAGCTGCTCCAGCCACAGCAGGAGCTATTTCAGAGCTCTCTGATTTCACTGTTTCCCTCAGGCACTGGCTCTCCTCCCCAACGCCAGCAGCTCATTAGCAAAAGTAGAAATGCCTAGCTGTCATCAGCTGGAAAACCCCCACTCACTGCAAGGCAAGGCAGCTGCCTAGTGCCTTCCTCCCTCTGCCACTATTCCCTGTGGAGCCACCCCAGCATCCTGGGTGTCAGAGCCCCTCAACAGGCTGCTGATGCTGACTCTCTGGTCAGTGAGTCAGTGCCCAGGAACAGGAGCCTGGGGAAGGGCTGCAACATTGTACCACCCCACAGCAGCGCAGCACTTGGCATGCAGTGGCTCTCCAGCACCCATTCCCTCCCCACATGCAGTCACACTTTCGCCAAAGGCTTCTGGAGGGGCCTTGGGACAGCTGTGGCCTTCAGCACCCCACTGCAACATGCTGCTTAGTTCAGCCAATCCTCAGTGCTCTGCATGTACTGCTTTCAGGAGCTCCCATCAGAAAGCAGGTGGGATGCTGCATGCATGTTGCAGTGCTCCACACCTGGCTCTAAGGACTGACCACCTGCACTGTGGAACCAATGGCTTTCTGCCCTGCACCTTTATGGGGACCCCACAGCTCACTTAACACCTGGAGCGGAGCATAGCCCCCCCAGACCTCAGCTGCATAGCAGCGCAGCACAGACAGACCTGGTGCAGCAGAGTCCTGCACACACCAGAGCCAGCAGACAGACAGACACCACCAGCAAACCCTGCATGGGATTCCCCCTCCGCTGGCTGCCTGCATCCTGTCCTCTGCTCCAGGAAAGAGTGCAGAGGGCATGGAAGTTTACTAAGGCTTCTTGCAAAACACAATATTGCACAGTCGGTCTCCTCCAACACATCAGGCAAAGCCAGGAACGTGCCTCTTCCAGGTAAGCAAATACATTTTAAAATACATCAGCCCTGCCAGCAGAGTTCAGAGGGGACACTAGGAGCAGGGATAAGAGAGTTTTATGATATGGAAGTGCACCCAGGACATTCATCACTTTCATCAAAGGTCCAGCAAGAAGTACCAGCTGTGGAGCAGGGACCTCACAATTGCTAGGGAAAAGGGCAAACCAGAAAGCAGGTTGCTTAACATTCAGCATGCAAAATCCTTCAATGCAATGTCACCAGTTGAAGCATCTGGATGTTGTGAAATAGAGTTTAAGCCATCATCCAGAGTAATCTCTCTTTCCTCCAGCCCTGAGGCAACTACAGGCACAGCTTCTTGCTGCATTTCAGGATCTCATTTAATCCAAAGCATTTTGTCGTTTCTAGGAAAGGATTCCCCAAATGTCCTATAAACATCTGGGCTTGGGAATAGACTGTAAGAAAATAGACCCATTGCAGTAACTTACCCAGGCAAGTTCGCAACTGACCAGGGAGACAGCCCCAGTGCAGGGCAGTAGGTAATGCATACACAGGTTATCTGAGCTTCTGCAGCACCCAGCCTTTCCTCTGCCCACCTTTCTCTTGACAAAGCCACCACATAAAAAGGACCAAGGACACTTATGCTTCATACCCTCAACTCATCACTGTCTCAAAGTGAAGACATGCCATCTACCTCCCCCAGCGTCTCACAGTCAGTTCCCATTCTGACCAAAGGGCTGCACCTGAGCTGCTGGTGCCAAGGTCTTGCAGCCCTCAACTCTCCTCCTTGTTTAGTCGCAAATCATCAGAATCGTTGATGTGGAAGCCCCAAACAAAAAAGCTCCACCTCTAGAGGTTGCTTAGCAACCAGCATCCCGCAACAGCCATCCCGCAACAGCCACCTGCCTGCACACCCTGGCTTTGCTGCAACAGCTCCAGCAGCAGGGGTGGGGCCACAAAGCCCTGCATCTCCTTCACATGGCATCTGCTGCCACCGCTCCCTGATGCCTGACCCTGTGCCCCACATCATGGTCCCCAACCTTGTGTTGTATCCAAGGAAAGGGAGCAATGCTTTTAGACAAGATTGACCTCCCACTTTACATCCCACTCCAAGTCCAATTCTTGCCTTCACAAGCTGATTAATATAGGAAATTTCTTTTTTTTCAGAAAGGAAAAAAGAAATCTAAACCATTCTGCTTCATCTCAAGAAGCCAGACTGGCTGGTTGGGAACCAGCACCATCCACAGCACCACACAATCTGCACTGCCAGGGACACCAATCATCTGAGGTCCTCAAGTGCTCTGTCCAGCACCACCCTTTCTGGCTTAGCTCCTCTTTCCCAGGTCCCCAAGCTACAAACACTGGGGAGACAGCCAGGTGTGGCAAACCCTCACAAATCCACGAACACCTGCCCAAACAACTTGCTCCACTCCTTCTGCATGCCAGCTCTCAACTGTGCCGCCAAAGCAGGATTCACAACCTGCCAGGTTGCCTCTATCCTTCACCACACACCATGCCCTGATTTGCTGCTCAAAAGCTCACCTCTGCCCTTAACCCAGTCTTGGTTAAGTTTTAATCAGCAACAAGCACAGAAGTGCAACACTTCTCTACCTCTGTTACATGCTGACTCACAGGGCCAGAGCCTTGCAGGCAGAAGAGGGGAATGCTCTGCTCCAAATGCAAACCACAACCCTCAGCATTACTGCTATTTCCCAAGCACTACAGAGCCGTGCATTGGGCAAACTCTTCCAAATGTCACAAAATGACTTTGCAGAGAAGAAAGTAATGTAAGTTCAAAGGCAGAAAAGCAGCAATTCAGTAAGTGAAACAGTAATCAGGAATTAGAGATCAAGGAAGGAACTGCTCTTGGAAACAATACATACAGTTCATGCTGCTGTTCAGCCTGTTTCTGAGCAAGGACAGATTAGTAGCTATCTAGAAAGAGGAGCAGGAAATTGCTCTATTAGCCATGGAAAATTAAGACAGGAAAATAAACTTCCTGGGTTTCCTTCAGCTGTCCCAACATCAGTATCTGCAGCAAAGGTCTAGCCTCTCACAAGCACAGACTACTCATAAAAGCCAGAGAGCAAACCATACTTTCCTTTTGACTTGGCATGTGGAAATGTGATTAATTTTCAGCTCTATGAGGAATCAATGTAACCACAAACCCTAAAATTATGCGAAAAGAGATGAGAGGTTTTCAAGATCTCCGGTTAATACTGCAGTGACAGGCGACTTGCTGAGCTTAGGCAACAGCATAAGACAAAGGGCCCTTGAATTAAAGGAGCCCAAGACACATGGGTGAGTCTGCTCTCCTCAAATACCTTCCCTTCTGCCACACACTGGGATACTCTGGACTGCAGGCACACTGCTGCCAGCCCCAATCCCTCACCAATAAGACATTTTCACTGAAGTGAAGAAGCATATCTTCAGTTGATGTGTTATTCTACTTTTTAAAACATGGGAAGGAGATGCTCTGTGCCATATAAATGATTACTTACATACTTTCATGAAAAAAAAAAAAACCTTTCTTGAATGCAGGTTTAAGAAAAAGTCCACAGGTTTGGTCTAAGGTGCCAGGAGGGCCATGGCAGACAGCACATCACAGCAGCTGCTACACACCACAGGCTTCTTCAGCTAGAGACTGAGCTGCTGACACCTACCCAAGCACTGATCTAATCTTGTTCTGAGACTGAAAACAATGCCACTGATAAGGATGATTCTGTGATTCATTCTGTTTGCTATGTATTATTCCCAAAATACAAAGCCTTAAATTTATTTTTTTCCCTATTCAGTTGAAAGAAAAAGTTTAACTTATTCTATGCCCAGTAGGCTTCCCACATAGCAGTCACTGCTGGGTGGGTGCCCCTCTGCTGCTCTGCCCAGCTGCACTTGCAGAACCTGGATAGGACACCAAGTTCACAGCTTCACTTAACTCTTTCCATTCACAGCACATCTTTTCTACCTTCTACGCACAATCAGATGCCAACTCTTCCTAAGAAGCGTTGACATCACTAAGTGAGGTTACAGCAAATGCTCCCCCACTGCAGAGGAGTTGCAGAGGGAAAGCTTGCAAAGGAGTAAATCAGCCCTCAGCTTCCAATGGCTTATCCTATACTTGTAGGGTGCAGGTACAAGCTGTGCAAAACTAAGGCAAGCTCTTGCCTGCACCCAGGACAGCTCAACCACTTTTTGCAGTCCAGGAACAACCTCCTGACAGGAACGGCAGCACTGGCATCACAGTAGGCGCTCTCTGGGTGCTTTATGCTGAACAGAACAGACACAGGCTGGTGTGGCTCTCGTCCTTCAGCTCCAATGGTCACCACTGCAGCATAGGCAAGGGGAGCAAAGGCAACAACAGCTTCCCCGGGGACCTGTACTGCCCCAAGCTGCAGACAAGCAGCCTCAGCCTGGCCCAGTCCAGCCAGCAGGAGATCCCTGTGGCCCGCAGGCAGCCATCAACCCTTGGCAGAGCAGACCTGGTCTGCTGGGGAGTCACCCTCCAGGGGCCTCTGTCACCAGCACCGCAGGACTCTCTGTGGGAAGATGTGGGCACACATGGCACCCAAGGGGTCCTCTTTGACAGCTCTAGGAGCAGCCCCCAGGCAGTCACAGGGGACCACGACAACCCCTGCTCAACATTCACACACAGGGCTGCAGTGCTGGAGCCATCTCCTTCTCCCAAACGCTGAGCTATCTGTTTCCATGGCAACTCAAGACAAAGCACCCTGGCACTCACAGCTGAGCCACCCTGTGCTGGAGGTGGCAATATGGACCTGTAACAGGAAGCCAGCAGCCCTCTCCTCTCCTCTTCTACACCCTCTTCATCCCAAAAGCAGTGTTTAATCATGACCTTGTCATGAGGAACAAGCACTGTCCCACCATTTCCTCACATGGCCTGCTGCATTTCCAGGGCATCCAGCTGGAAGAAGCAGGGCCTGCACAGCAGCTGCTTGATAGATGTTGTGTATGTGGCCAGAAGAACAACACCAGCTCTACTGAACAGCCCTCGGGCCACCATGTGCACACGGGAGCAGGACACGTGCCCTTGTGTGACACAGCTCAGGAGAAGACGATGTTTCTTCCTAAACCACATGCTCAGCCACCTCTCTGGTTCTAAAAGCTTCTCACCACAGCACAACCTCCCCCCAGCACACTGTCAGCTTCCTCCCCACCATACCATGCATCCTGCCATTACTTTAGGTGGCGAAGGACACAAACCAAGAACCAAGCATCAGGGTGACATATGGCTCAGTGGATGCCTGGCCTTTTCCAGGCACACCAAGGACAATCCTGACAGGCTGAGAAAAGCCCCAAAAGCTCCCAGCTATTTCAAAAGGAGCATCTCCCAAGCTGGCAGCAGGAAGGCAATGGAAAAGAGGTGAGCCCCAGCATCCCCAGCCTGCAGCCAGGATGCAGCTAAGCCCAGCAGCCCCAAGCACCTCCTTCAGATCCCACTGGCCTCACTTCAAGCAGCTTCAGCAATCTGTTTTTCTAGTAGCATCCACTCCTGCGAGCAAGTCCTGCAGATCCAAACATCACGCTACATCTGCTGGGATACTGCCTACAGTGTTTTATCCCTCAAGTCCTGCTGAGCTAAATATGCTGCTGAAACTCCAGCCACAGGTGAAAAGTCCTCCTCCTGGAGGAATTTAGGAATGGACAGCTCTTCCCTTCAACCTAGTGCTAGTGAGATCACCAGTTCAATAGGGCAGAAGCCCAGCCTAGCCCTTCATTCTCTTGGCCAAAGGCAGCAATGAGGGTACTACATAGCTCAGGAGTGAAGTGCTCTCAGACAGTCACTCCAAGACCTACCAGGACTCCAGAAGAAAGGACAAGACCATCAGAGCAGTAAAGCTGCATCTTCAAAGGAAAGTCACACATCCTGACACTCAAGCAGGCCTCACTGAATGTATACCCAAAGGTAGGGAGAGATTACAGCCTCAGCTCAGATCTTAGAGAAGCCTTCAACAGCTGAGCAGAGAGAGAGGGGATCAGCAGTGGGCATGCACCGCAGATATAAGACAACAGGGGGAAGCTGGGCTCCTAACTGAAATGATCCAGAAGAGATTAGAAGCATCAGTCAAAGCAAGCAGAGTGCTCAGCCAGCAGCCATCATTTCCCAAGATGAGAACACTGGCAGCATTCTTACCAGCCTTCAGGGCACACACTGCCACATACCACAAAACAATTTGCTCAGACAACTCCAAAGCAGTTGGAATGGTACAGACTAATCTTCAATGACCAAGGCACATATCCCAGGAGGATGGGCCCCAAATCAAGAGAAAAGTACACCAGCAGCCCTGAGTCAGGATGGTGGAGCAGGCACAGTACTGTCCCAGCACCACTGCCCAGCAGTGAAGGCTCCTGCACTCTGTTCCCCAGCCCACCCCAGGGGACATGGTGGGAACAGCCCCGGCCAGCATCCCATCACTATATGAGGTAAAGACTGGGGAAAAAAGAACAGCTTCATCTTCCTGTCTACACTGGAAAGCAGACCAAGAGTAAATCACAGGCAAAAGGTGGTTAAGTGCAACATCCAGAGCCAGTTCTTGCACTAAGGAGCTAATCTTGCCTGGGGCACTGAGAAGGGACCTCAGCAGCTGCTCTATGCTCACCTGTGACTGGCTGCTACTAGAAACTGCCTGCAATCGGAATTACAGGGCTAAATCATCCCCATGTACATCCTGACACTGTAGGGGGTTCTGCTTTGGGGATACTGTCTTAGTCCTCTGATCTTCTGTCTGATGGTCTGGAAACACTTCTACACCATGTGAGTGACAGAGCACTGACACAGGTTGTCTGGAGAGGTTGTAGAGTCTCTTCTTTGGATATCTTCAAAAGCTACCTGCACACAGTGCTGAGCATCCTGCTCTGGGTGGTGCTGCTGGAGCAGAGTGGGACTACACAGACCCAGAAGTCCTTTCCAACCATAACCATACTGTGACTGAGATCTGCATCTCCAAGTGCCTTGTATCCACTGCTTCAGACCTGGACCAAAGTGCCATTTCCTCCACCCAGATCTTGTGCATCACTTCCTAGAAGGAAAGCCATTCCCTTACAGCAAGCTCCCAGGAGTAAAGCTTTTCCTCTTCACCTCTGCCTGACAAAATCCATCAGTAAGCCCTTTGTGATACTCAAGAGCTAGGATCAGCTGCAAAGGAGCTGCAGAAACATGGATAAATTAGAGGCTTACTATCCTAGGATGATAATCATGCTAAGTCAGGAGTATCACCAACCCTCTGAGAAGTGCAGAGATGCCTTCCCCAACACAGAGTAAAAGCAAGTTGGGCTACACCTGCCCCAACATGCCTCTACTTGCCCAGACCTGTCAGGAAGATAGGACCTGAGGGCTTCATACTACTTCCCCCCAGTGCATGGCTCAGCAAGTCTCCCCAGAGCTGGTACAAGAGTAGAGCAGTAGATAAGTTCTGCTTTAATGTGCATTTTCTCTAAGCTGTTTGTGCACCTATGCCTTGAACGGCTAACTGGGACATCTGTTAACAAAGCACAAGTGATAAAGGGAAATAAGAAACACAGACATGGGCCATCAATCTCCTGCTGTACCTGAGACACCAAGATTACTAGTAAAGGCATTGCTGGGTGCCACGAGTCACCAAAGGGCTCTCTTGCAGCTCCTGATGTAGCACCCAGTACAGAGAAGCAGCAGAGGTGTCTCTTCTCCTGCTTCCCATCCCCAGCATCCTACCCAGTCCACCTTACCTGGCATTCCCAGGTTTGGAACAGCTTATTAGTTTTTACGAGTAGCTCCTCCCAGTAGAGCTATGAGACTGTCTGGATGTTGGAATATCAGTTCTGTAATGAGAGGGGTAGAAGTGCAGTCTCAACTTGAGTGCTTGTTTGCACGTGACTCTGCATCACAACGTGCCTCAGTTTCCTTCAGGAATGGGATGGGTGCCAGGCTCAGGGCCAATGCTGACATGGGAGCACTTGGCTGCTGCACGATACCTGTCAGGAAGCTTTGCTCCTGCACTGCAGAGATGAGTCCCTGCCTGTATGATATAAGTGCTGGGGGGGGGGGCTCTCCTGCAGAGCCATTCCATCCTTGCTATGATAATTTTTTTCCTCTCTTCCTCAGAAGAAAAGTATTCCTTTCCCATACTGAGCAGTTCACGTCTGCTCTGCACAGCACCCTCTGCTTTCAGTGTCCACAAGAAATGCCAGGGAGGTACACAGACTCCATGGTCCTTTCTCGCTGCACTTCTACCCCTCTAGTTCCATAAGCAGTATTCCAGCAACCAAATGGCACTTCAGCACACAGAAATCCTGTTCTTCTACTCAGCCTTACATGGGAACTAGAAAGGAGAATAAAGGCTTCCAGGATAAACTCACGCTGTTTCCAGGGGCTGATCTCAGCACTCTGTTCAGGCACAATTCAGAATCTGCAAAGAAGAAATAGGATTTGGTTAAAAAGAATTAAGAAAATAACCTTCCCAGGAATGATGACAAGCAGCTAGGTGTTTCATCACAAGATGCTGCCCAGACTGCTTAAGCACTGCATTTAGACTCCATACAAATCTACTTGCTGGAGATTTTCTGCTACAGATTACTTTATATAAAGCTTTACTCTCAAAGAGACTGATGGGAAAACAGTACTTCCAAAAGCAGCGGGTTTGCTCTCTACACGTGTTCAGAGCCAGCTCTGCCAATTTTGAACGATAAAAGCAAATATTTACTAGAGGCAGTACTGCAGAACCTCTGAGAAGTGAAACAGACAGGCTCTTGGCTTGCATGGCCAATTGCCACCCAAGTTCTCATTTCAGGGCCATCTGTGCCATGTTACTGTCTTCTGTCTCTCCATGTCACCTTCATGGCCTCTCTGATAATGACAGCCCTGGCTGGTGGCAGCAAGGGCAACATCTGGTCTGCAGGACCTTTATCCCAGACAGTGACACACATGACATGAGGAACCAGCCTGGCTCACTTATTCACAGAGAGAGAGCAGGTTTGGCACACAAGTAGTAAAATAAACAGTTTTAAAAGGAAATGATTTCTGAACTGAATCCTCCAACAGCAAAAAAAAAAAAAAAAAAAAAAAAGACAGGGATCTCCTGGAAAGAGTTCAGCAGAGGGATACAAACATGGTAATGGTCTTGAAGCACCTCTCTTAGGAGGAAAGGCTGAGCAGCCTGGGTCTGTTCAGCCTTCAGAAAAGACTTAGAGAGGATCTGATCAATGTCAACAAATATCTACAGTGTGGGAAGCAAAGGGATGAGACTCTTCTCAACAGTGTGTGGTGACAGGACGAGGGGAAATGGCCACAAATTGAAGTACTGGAAGTTCTGCACACATACATGTGGAAACTTCTTCATAGTGCAGTGACGGAGCACTGGCACAGGCTGCACAGAGAGCTGGTGGATCTCCTTCTCTGGAGACGTTCAAGACCCACCTGGACACCTAACTGTGCAACCTGGGCTGGGAGCTGCTCTGGCAGAGGGGCTGGACTCAATGATCTCTAGAGGTTCATTCCAATCCCTACAATTCTGTGATTCTGCAATTCTGAGCCACTTTTTAGATGCCAACTACATATAACAAAGGAGGAAATAAATAAATAAATAAATGAAGACAACCTTCATGTGCCCAGAGAAGAGCTGCAGTCCAATGGGTACAAGAGTTACATGAATGAAGAAGCAAAGTCCTATAGCCCAACAAGGCTTTTTCACAAGGGTGAACTTATACATATACATTCAACACTCACAAGCAATCCTCTCACAAGCACAAATGCAAAGCAGGCAAGATAACCTGCCTATGCAAAACTCAACCACTCCATAAACATCATAGACAAAAATAATCCAAACCAGAAATCTCCTGAGTATTCAGTATCAAGGACTCACAGCTCACTTACTTCACATTTCACATGTATGCAGTGAAACCCTTTCATTTTCCACAAGCAAACATCAGCTGCACATAGCCCTACACAGCTTGTCCTACACAGAGATGCCAAAAACAGACTTCGGCTCCACAGGAGTGACACAGATCCACAGGAATTTTCTCAAAAGCTTGCTCAGGACACAGAAGCTGTTCTGCTTCCATTTGTATGGAGTCCCCAAGCAGCACAGCAACATTAGGTGACATGCAGCAACGACAGCATCTCTTTTCACACTGTCAATCTGCAGCAGCTAGGCCAGAAACTGCAGCTGGCTCAGGTCCATGCTCTCACTAACAAGGACAGGATCTTCTGCCACCCATCAAATCTGACACCATAAGCCAGGAGCATCAGCACCTCCATGAAAACAACAATGCCTTCATGGTGGGGAAAAAAATAATGCCCCAAGATGATTTGCACAAAAGCAACAGGGAATAGAAAAGAGGGAGTTTCAGCCCACCCCTATAATGCTGTGTCCCTTCCCCAGCTATCTGCCACCATCTTACAAGGGAAAGCAAAGGCTCCTGTAGTTGAGGGCTCACACTGGCCGCACGCCATAGACCTCTGCCCACTGGGACAGTGCTGCTGCAGCCCCAGCAAGGCCTGGTTTTCTCACAAGAGTGTCTGTCTGCACTGGGAGCAGAGCTGGGATGCAGGGCAGAGTCTGTGGCTGTTTCAGCTACCAGCTCTGCCCTTCACACCCACCATAACTGCATGTCAGTCATAGTCTGGCCACATACTGCATTGTACACAGGCTCACCATAAGGTCATAACCCCAGCGCATGCTGGCTATGCCCCCACATCAATGCCAGGCACACTGTTCACTGTTCCCCAGGGCAGTACCACCCTGACAACAGGCCCCACACTCCTCACTCCCATATCCATAGGCCGGGGGATGCCACTGGGGCACCAAGGCTACTGTTACGAGTGTCGTTACATACACACACCTCAATCCCACGCCAGACTTCTACACCCAGGCAGATGCTGCCCAGAACAGCAGGCCAGGTAGAGGAGCTGTGCAGCAGTGCTGCCCTGCTCTACGCCAGCAGCCTGTCATCCAGAGAAGGCCACAAAAATGCACAGGGACTTCCTGTGGGACTTCAGTGGGGCTTCCTCCCAGTCACTCCCCTCACAGGGACAAGTCCCCACAGCCCTGCTCCTCCTCCTGCTGAGCCCGAAGATTTCCGTGGGGCCCCCACATTGCTCCCGAGCTTGCATACTTGGCTTTCTCCAACACAGCTCAAGAGACGAGAGCAGAGGCAGGCAGGCAAACACACAGAACCAGCCTGATTTTGTCCAGTCTGGGGAATGAGCATCTGTCAGCAGTTTGGGATGCAGGGCTCACCAGAGCTGCATCACGTCCCTACAGAAGGGTGGATGGAGGAGGCAGTTGCTGTGCACAGGGCAGTGACACTTAGCACTCCCACACTACCTGCCTGTATTGCAGCACCAGTACACGCTACCAAACAAAGCTGCTCTAGACCTTCCTGTTTGCTGCTGCTGCATGAAGCAGCTTTCACCAAGGCTGGGTGCATTTCAGCAGGGAGACACTTCAGAATTGGAGTTACTGCATCAATTAACATCATATTAATGATGTGCCTGAGAACACAGGCATCTGGGAGCAAGACCCTCCCCCACCCCTGATAGCTTCCAGCTTCTCAGAAGCGTTAACTCCTGCTAGCAAAAACGCATGCTAGATTGCACTGCAAGCTCCTGCCAGGCAGCTCTCCTCCTCAGCACAAGGCTGCTGTTTACACCAGCTCAGCCACAGACAAGTGCTTCAGGCTGAAAACATTCCACAACGACCCACATCATCACAAACCCCTAGTAATTATCCAGTCTGACTTTGACACTACAAGCACTGGCTGTCAAAGCAGGCACTGGGACATTAACTACAGGCAGGAGGATGGACCAGTCAGTCAAACACTACAGCCCTTGCAAGGGTCAGAACTGAGCCAGCAATGCTGGCAGATGCACCTACTCACGGGGGTTAGGAGGAAGCTGTATGTCAAACCCAGCTTGTTCGAATCTAGGCCAGTGCATTGCAAGGAACTCCAATCAGCACAACAAAGGTCAAGAAAGGGGACAAGGATTCATGCCATTCCTTTTGCTTGTCCAGGAACACAAATAAGGCAGAGCAGCACAGCAGCCCTAGGGCAGCACACAGCTGCACCCCACACTTGGGGTAACATCAGCTGTGATGAGCCGAGGGAACAGCCCAGCCAGTGCTCAGCAGGTGACTGTGGACCTCAGCACCATGGCCATCTCTGGCCTTGCATGTTGTCCTGCCTGTGAACACTAGGCTTCAGCCACGCAGCACCATGAGACTGAGCTTCACCAGTCCCCTGAAGAGAAATCCCAGTGAATTTGCAGAGGTAATGGCCCCTGATTCACATAGGCATGCATATACCCAGAGACAGATTAGACATCAAAGGGTGTTGTTGTTTTTCCACCATTACTCTGCAGGAACATCACATATGAGGATTTGCAATAAATCTCTCCTAAAAAGTAGCACTACTGGGAAATGAGGTTAGAAGCTTTCTACCCCAAAGCTGAGCATTGATGTTGGGTTTGTATTCCTGATTAAAAAAAAAATTCCACAGCTCCATAGCAAGCAACAGACCTTGCTTTCTGACAACCCATCAAGACTCCACACAGCTTCACTAACCCACTTTGAGATCTTGCCATTTCTCTCTGGTCCCTGGCAAAGAAGAGACCCAATACTTCATCAGGTACCAAGCCATCTAAAGCTCAGCAGGAGCTCCTGCCAGCAGAGACATAGCCAAATCAATAGTGCATCTAATAAGAAGATTAAATTGCTTTTCTGATACACAGAGGTACTGCTTCCCTACCAGGACTGCTAGGGAGAAACACTTGCAGGACTTCTCCCAGTGCTGCAGCCCTTCACGTTTGCCCACACGGACGATAGTCCTGAAGCCAGATGGCTGAGCAAGGGAAGGGTGAGCAGGGCCAGCCTCCCCAGCAGAAGCCTGCCAGGACATGCACCTAGCTGCCTCTGCACTCACCAGAGCAAGCACAATGAGATAATTACAAAGTGACAATGTCACTTAAAAAACACAGATTCCAGTATCTTCTGCCCATAACAGGATGTCTCACGAAACGGCTTGTCTTGTTCCGCCATAAAAGCGTGTTTCCCTTCAGAAGCCTGTACGAGCAGAAAAAAAAAAAACCAAAAAAAAAAAAAGCTAAGCTAAAAATATCTTCTGAAGGATACCAAGACAGCAACAGATTCACAGGAAAATGAGGTAGTAAGATGGCTATGAATGTGGTAAAATTCTGTTTAATTTCCTCCAGCCACCTAAAAATCCACTGAAGGCAGAAACCATACTTCTTCCTTTGTGCAAAAGAAGACTCCACCCTGTGTTTTCCTCTCCATCTGATACACAGCAAAGGATACCAGCACACTTCTGCTCTGTCACCAATGCTGACTAGTAAATAGGGCACAGGCAGTGAGAGAGCTGGAACAGGAGAGGAAGGAATCAGGTGGGTGGAACATACCAGAATTACCATACTGTAAGACCCCATTCACTATCTGCTCACACATGGGATGCATTTTACACTCTCAAAGAATCTGGTGTCAGATTTGATTATGTCTCTGACAGCCTGGATGGAAAGGAGTGTTAAACCTTTTCGACCAGGCTGGGAAACAAGCAAGACAAAGCTCAACATGATTACCATTGGGTTCAATTACAGTTGGTGGGCAGAGGTCTGGCTTCTGAAATGGGAATGGATCAAACACTAAAGTGGTACCACATTTCACCTCCACAAAGAGGCCAAGTGCCCAAATGAAATAGCTGACCTACTGGAAACTGCAGATATGCAGCTTCAGCCTCATTTGCCTCGTGGTTTGAGCACAATAGAGTCAGCCTGGACTCTTCTCCTCTGTGATCACACCAGACCCAGTGGCTCCTGCATGGGGCAGAACAAGCCTGAGACACTGCTGAGCCCACACAACAACATAGTGCCCTTTGGAGTACAAAACATATACCATCAGCAAAAGATGGAAAGGAATTGCTCTTCCAGAGCATCATATTCAGAGTTTTAAGGCTTTGCCTGTTACCCCCACCCACTCAGATAGCAAATCTGGGAGGTGTGCAATGTATGTAGCTGTACACTATGCAAGGCACTAACTACTTATCAGTTTCAATTCAAAGCACCTTCTGCTGTGTACTGGGACAAACTCACCAGAGTTTTCATACAGTCCCATGTCCCCATTTGGCACAAGGAGAGCAAACCTTGGCTTCTGCCCCAGTTGTATAACAGCTCAGCCCAACAGCTCTTGGCATATCCATTCACCTCCTTGGAGGGTGAAGGGGAGGGTGGAGCAATTGGCATGGGAGACACCCACAGGTCCTGAACAGGAAATCTGCTGCAGATAAAATTGCCCAAATCTTCTATTACTTTGATGCTCAGAGGTCCTCAGGAGAACCTCTCCTACAAATACAGGCTGAAGGAGCTGGCCTTCTTCAGTCCTGAGAAGAGAAGGCCATGGAGAAACCTTATAGCAGTCTTCAGTATTTAAAGGATGCTTCTAAACAGGAGGGAGAGTGACTTTTTACACAGGCAGTTGATGACAGAACAAGGGGGAATGGCTTTAAACAGAAAGAGGGCAGATTTAGGTCAGCCTGCCAGAGGCAGTGCAGCCCAGAGCTGTGCGTGCCCCATCCCTCCAGGTGCGTGAAATCATGGCTGGGCCCTGGGCAGCCTGAGCTGGGGAGCAGCCAGCACATGGCAGGGGTGGGGGGCCCTTCCAACCCAGGCATGCTGGGATTCTATGAATTCATGCTCACTGAGGTCTTTGACAAACCACAGGCTAAGGGCTGTGAAGGGCTAAGAAGAAAGATGGATCTGGAGACACAAGAAAATACTGCAATACATACTCACCAAAAGACAACCTCTTCCCAACATTTGTTCCCATCTCCTGTAATCTAGACAAAATGACATGCACGAGAAAGACTGTTCGTTTGGCAGGCTATGTCACTGTGAGTTACTGGCACTCAACAGAGCCAAATGGCACAAAGCAGGTGAACCCACAATACAAGAAAGGGGTCCTGTATGAGAACTGAGTCTCAACCTGAATCACTGAATAAGCGCCTGAAGGAAAGACCCAGTCAGCCCTGGGAGCACAGGTGAAGGTGATTCACTCCTGTGACTAGGAGTGGAGCCAGGCTGCACCTCTTTTAGATCTTATTTAAGGGCTGACTGCCACTGAGGAAGGATCCCTCCTTTTTGGAGTTCCTTTCTGAGAGCCTACATCTTCAGAGATTGGTGAGCATTCATTTTTTTCTTCTTTTTCTAACACCTCCTTGTTTGCACTGGTCTTTTTGCCTTTACAACCCCTACAGGTCCCAAGGCAGAGAGCCTGTCAGTCGCCACCAATGCCACCGCTTTATCCACAACCAACAGAGAGCACAAGGCAGCAGCAGGCCTGAATCCAGGTTCGAACTCTAGCATGGCTGCAAGTACAGGCCAGCCCCTTCACCCCACACTGCCAAACCCCATGGGTCTTCCAGCACAATCAGCAAAGCTGTGACAAATCCAAACCTGCTGACTCAGTGCCATCTGATTTCTCTAATGAGAACAATAAGCCACACAGCCATCACTGTCACAGCCCCAGTGCAAGCACATTTTACATGCTGTATGGAAGTCACGTGTCTGTAACTGCACAAATCCTTCCATGCAGGAGCTCCTAACCACCAGGCTTGGGAATCTCCAGTGCTTTTTTTTGGTTTTTTTTTTTTTTCACATATACTCTCAAAACAGAGCTTCAGAATAGGTTCAGATCTCCAAGTGACAAGCACCACACGGAAGTCTACAATACAGCTAAACACAGAGGCCTTTCAAATGCCCACACTGATCTGCCACCAAGCCTAGGGTTGAATATGGGCTATCTCCTCACAAACACTTTCACCATCAATATCCCAGCTGTTGCTCAGGCAGCATATCACTGTGCCCAAAGTAGTGAGGTAATATCATTTCCTAGCTGAACAAAAATAAGGAGAGGGACACTCATGCAAAGCCTATGAGAACATACATGAAACCCAGAGCAATTCTGAACACAGCCAAGCCCACCTCCTGCACTTTAACCAACAGACCATTCTCTGGGTCTTCCATCATTTAGAAATCATGATTATCTGTGGTAAGTATTTTATTATTTTTTTTCAGGGACAAAATTGGCCAGAAACCCAATTGGCCTGTCCATCTGTGAAAACTTCCTCTACTTATGTATGACTATCCTGCAGAGCTAGGAGCAAGGAGCAGATACTTCTGTCATTTACAGGATTGCTGGAAGCAGAAAGGTTACTGTGTAAATCAAGGTGACCACCTCATTCCAGGCAAAGTCAAAGCTGAAAAGAGAAATCAGCTGCCTTGGGGAGGGAAACTGATTCTGAAAATTTTCTCCATTCCACATTGCAGCAATACCACAGCCTTCTTCAGCTAACCCAGACCCCCTCCTGGCTGTCTATCACACCTGGGCCCCTCATGAGGCTGTTGTCACAACCAGGGCTCTGTTACATGCACCAGTATCTGCTTTAATGGCTCAACTACCATCAGAAGTTGTTGTTAAAACAATAAAAAAGGCACAATAGTTGTGAGGAGATGCTTGCTGCTCCCAGTGGTAGCTGCAAGCAGAGACAGCAGCTCACATCCCCTGGGTACACGTACATACTGATTATTTGACAATCCATATGGGGATTGTCTTCACACAAGGGATAAGTTGGGAAAAGAGGATAACTCTAGTCCTTCCATGTGGTACAATAATCAGGGTCTGGTACAGCTTGCAGAACATACCCTACCAGCCTGGGGCCCCCGCTGACAGCAGGGCTCTGGGCACCTAGGGAAGTCTGCAGAAAGGCTCGATGCTGCCAAACCAGAAGCCAAAAAACACAATTACTCTTTAATTGCCTTCTTGTCATGATCATTGCTCAAACTCAGCCTTCCCTAAGCTCCAAACTCCACGGGCAGGCATGCTGCTGAAGGCCATGAGTGCAGATCCCCAGAGAGCACAGCCACAGCAGCCAAAACATCCTTGAGAGGCAGATCTTGGTCACAACATGCTTCCCACATCTCCAGTTGTTTGAATGCAAGAGCCCCTTTCAGACAAGCCCAACGTGAGAAGAACAGAAGCAGGCTGGCCTCTAGGTGCGCTGAGAAAGCCACACCTCTCAGGGCATGTCAGCAAAGAGAGGGCTCATCAGGAGTCGCCTCACACTGCCTGCAGTCCAATAACAGATCCCTTCCACTGTCTGCTCCTGCAGCGCTGCAAATGCTCAACCACACGTACCCCGACCATTGTTTGTCTGCAGAAGGGTCACCACCGCAACGCATAGCTGGGCGCGGAGTGGAACACAACCACCGCAGAAGGAGCAGTGGAAAGAGTGTTTGATATGGAAAGCACTGACAAAGAAGGGACCTGTGTAGCCCTAATACAATCTCCTGGGTAACCAGTCTGTGGAGAAAACGCTGATCTCGAGGATACCTCTAGAGCCCACCTCCTGCCATTTGATGATACTCCAAAAATAACCACAGAAATACGCGAGGACCCAGTCCAAGTTGTTACTGGCTCTCTGTACGTTCTCCTTCTAACGTAAATCGTCTCCCTGAAATCACAGTCCCGCGGTTAAACGCAGTTACCGCAAGCAGCACACAGGGCGGGCTGCGGGGCTGGCGGATCCCGGGGCTGGGCTTGGTCCCGCCGCACGGCCGGGCTGCTGCATCCCCACGCCCCAGTGTACTCCACTTCTAGGCCCGGCCCCGCGCCCAGAAACAGAAGCGAGAAGCGCTGCTCGCCGCTCCCAGCGCGCAGAGAAAGGGAGGCCGGGCGGGGAGAGCCGCAGTCGCTTTTCTGCGGCCCGGCGAGGCGGATCGGCACTGCCCTGCCCCACCCCGCCTCAACCGCCGCTCTTCACGGCCAAACGCACCCCGCGCGGGCGCTCACCTGAGCCCGCTCCGACACCGATGTCATCTGGGGCGCGGCCCCGAACCGCAGCGACCGCCGCCAGCCGCCTGCCCGCCGTGCGGCGGGAGCGCAGCGTGGGGCGGGCTGCTGTGCTGCGGAGGGAACAGCCCCGCGCCGCCGCGCTCCCGCCCTCGCCCCGCCCGCTGGGAGCCGCCCCCGGCCGGGCCGCTCGGCTCCGCTTTGCGGAAGCACCGCGCGACCAGCGCGCTGGGCGGAGTGGGGGCGGTGGCTCGGTTCGGCCCTGCTCCGGAGCCCCGCCGTCTCGAATAGAACCTCCGCTGGGTTCGGCGGGGAAGAGCCATGCTCTTGGGTGAGCCCCCGCGGCTGCCGCTGCTCTGCCTTCACCCCGCCCGATGCGGCTCAGCCCGCGCGGCTGCAGCACCCTGCTCCGCCCACGTCCCTTCGGAGTCTCCCGGATCCCGCAGGGGGCTGCGGGCCGGAGCTGCGTGACCCTGCTCGGGGTGGGGAGCTCAGCCTCCTCTGGGCAGCAAGTTTGGGGCGAGCGCTGCGAACTCCCAGGAGCGTGACCGCTCCCGGAGCGCGCTGCGGTGCCCGGCACGTCCCGGACGCCCGCTCCTGCCGCGTGTACTTGTGCGGGGCGCGGTGCGGTTGCGGGTGAGCTCGGCGGCCGCCGAAGCCGCGTACCGGGGGGTGTCCGCCGAGCAGCGTCCTCCGGGAGGTGCAGCTCCTTAATGCTGGGTAATAGCAACAACCTTCGGGAATAAACCACCGCACCAGATTCAAGCGTGACGGGGTGGTGTTCATTTACAAACAGAAGGCGTGTCCTCTGGTTGCACGGATTTCCTTCACAGTCTGGCCCTCCGCCACCATGCCATGTTTTCAGGTGCAGCTAAGTGGGTGCCACGCCTTGCTGCTGTTGTGCAGGATTTCTGAGGAATAGTCACAGGAAAAAGATCGCATAGTAGCATTGCTAAAAAGATGTGGTTTGGGCACAGCTTTGAGAGGGTTGGCTGCTGCCTGTTTTTACCCTTCAGGTCACCCACTGGGAACAATTGCTATTCAAGAGGTTGGGTTCTCATCATAAAGGGAAATTTAAATGTTAAAAGCAAATTTGGGTCAAAAATTTGGTGGATGACCATAAGCATACAAATATTCTCAGTATCATTTCCTAGTGCATGGCAGAGAGTATTCCCCCTGTGGAGCTGAGTAGCCAGAACTGGAACATGCAAGGATAAATCCCTTCAGGGAGGAATCCCTCCCAGTGCTGTGCAGACGGTCCTGAGCTGTCTGCTAGCTGCCAGGAAGCTAAATCCCTCCTTTTCAGCTAAAACTGAAACTTCTCAGCAGTACTGAAGATGTGGAAAATCCAATCTATATGGATACTCGGCCATACAGACCTCTGCCCCTAGAATGAGGAAAAGAGCTTAATTTGCAAAATATGGACCACCATCATGTCATAGGCACTCTTCTGACAATTTAATAACAGACGAATAAGCTTTTCTGCATCCTTGTCAGATTCCTGCTCCATGATGGCAGCAATGGAGATACCTGTCCAGGTACCCCACACATAATAGATGGAGCAGAGGAAAGGGGTAGCAAAGATAACAAGTTAGCAAGAACAAAAACTCAGAGCAACCGGCACTACTTCGGTTATTCGCATAAATAAATGTCTCCAGAAGTTAGCTTTTTCATCAGGAAGACTTGTTCTAGCTAGCAGCCATTACAGAGCCAGATGTAACTGCATATTTGCCACTGGAGACCTTTAGGTGCCCAGTGTGTCCTGTGTGATGATGTGGAAGAAGAAGTCTGCAAGTACTGCTCCTTGCCTGGCCAGCAATTCTGAGGGAAAGCCACCAGGCAGTCAGGTCATACTTTTTCCACCAAAGGGAGATCTGGTGGCCACATTTTCGTGGTTTGGCAGAATCATCTTGAAACAACAGTGCCAATCCAAATAAATGAGGACTGGCACAAATTGAAAAAGCTTGCAGCCATTTGATGTTTTGGTGTTAGGACAGATTTGGTCACCAGGCTTTTACCAGGCCTCCTTGCGAACCTCTGTGTTTTTTGTGTCGTTTGTTTGTTTTTCATTACAGCAAGTTTTCTTACTACAAATGATGTCTGAGAGGAGCCTGGTCTGCTTCTATTGAATAGAAAGCAAAGGGGGTTAACACATATGTCAGTGGTGACCCTTGAGGGTATTTCTACAGTCTTTATTGCGCCATCGTTTTTAATGACTCCTATTTAATTCAGCACTGGTGTCCCTGACAGAAACAGTAACTGTTAGCACTAAACTCCCTCAAAGTGCAACTATGAATTAATTACCTTGTGGCAGGGTAACCACAAGGGGGCCAGGGTTCAGTCAAGGAGTCAGAAGTTTTTTTATTATGAACAGGATCCCCTCTTATACCTTTGTGCTCACATACAGTACTTAACAACTCATTAACCATTCTGATAAACAACAGCAACTCCTCTCTATAACAAGACAGTTCCCAACTGCAAGGTGCCCAAGGATCTTTTCACTACATTACTTGTTTCCACTTCTCACAGGGCTTCATGATGTTTTCACCAGCTATAGAAGTTCTGAGCCACAAGGCAATATTCCCACATTAGCCCTTGCTATATCAATGTCAGGGAAGTGCTCCACTGGTTATTAGTAATCACTGCAAAGTATTCATCGTCAGATATGCAGCAGAAATTGAAGGTTTGCCCTCACTTCCATAGGCAAGGTGAGTGTGAAAAGGCCCTTTGTGGCCCAGGGAGTCATCTGGCAGCAGTGAGTCTCTCCCATTATGCTCCTCATTTCCTTCCCCCTTGGCAAAGCTGTGCCTGCCACAAGGCACAGGAGTTGCACGAGGGCTTGAAGAAACAGTCACTCCAGCTGGAAAGAGAATATGGCTCCTGGTGTGGGCTCCTAGGCACTTTCTGGATGATGGGAATGCACTGGTGACCTTCCAGCAGCTCCAGACAGATGTTTCCATCCAAAAAAAAAGACAAATCCAGCTCTTGGTGCTCATGCGAGGCCACCTGGTCAGTCTTCCTCCAGACTGTCTGAGTGTCTGAGAGCTTGCTGAAGTCCCTGGGACTGAGATGTCATCAGAGAAATTAGACGAAGTCCTTACATCCCTATTTGTCTAGAGCCCTGATGTTTTATGGAAACACAGCCTTCCTTCTGCTTCCCAAATAATCTGACCTACTACCAAAATGTCATCAATGTCATCAATTTGAGTGTAGCTTCAGATAGTTATGCACATCACTGACAACAGAAAAGTGACAGGAAATGCATTTTAAAAATGTATCTAGAGGAGATTTGTGGCCCATCTAATACTTGTGACATATCCCAACTTAACACCTTGCAGGAACAAGAGGGTTGCAGTGGAAAGAATTGTAGCACCTCTGGGAGGGAGGGAGGAAGGAATATGGCCCACTTTCCAGGCAGGAAACCTAAGAACTAGGGCAGGATATGGGTTGCTCTGTGACAGAGCTAAAAATGCAGAGTAACCTAGGAAAGCACTTTTGCTACAGCCATATGAGCAGGCCTGTGGGGTAGTTGTGGTCCACAGTGAATCAGTGGTGGGCTTAGGAGAGATAAAGAGAGTAACAACACTGGCAATCAATTACTTCTTTCTGAGCTGTATGGGTAATGAGAAAGGGTTGAGCCAATCTGCTTCCAGCTGCAGGCCCAGCCCATTATGCATGTTTCCCCACTCAGGCTAGCGCTCTCTCTTCACAAGCTTCCTGCACAGACCAGCTGGATGCAGTCCTGAGCCACAAACACCTGGAGAGCCTCAGTTCCATCCTGTTATGAGCATAACAAGACTGAGGCTTTACCCTAGATACCATAAGATGGGCAAGGCAATGGGATATCCTGTGTCTTTTCATTTTAATGCTGCCAAGAAATTATCTGTTCTCCTGAGGGGAGATTCTGGTGTGGGTCTGACATGCTCTAATTAAAGGGGAGGCTCTGACAACTTAATTAATGGCCAGCTTGAGAATAGCAGGGGTTTAGTACAACATGTCTGATGCCAGCCTGCCTACCAAGGGCAACAGCTGAGACCCACCCAACAGAACCCCATGAAAGAGAAAGCAGAGAAAGATAAAGAACAAGGCATGAATTGGGGAGCAGACATGGTCATGCTTGCTCCCTTGATGCAAACACCACTCTGCTGACTTCACTACTCTGAGACAGAAGAGGTTCATGTGGTAGTACCTCCCAACAAAATGTCTTGTCCTCCTACTTGGATCCTGTATCCTCTGGCTGCCCTAGTTCAATAGATGCTCCTTAAAGCTGGCTGTGTGCTAAACTGCTCCGCTCTGGGGAGTCACAGAGGAAGGTGTAGTATGAATTGCTGCATTGCAGTAGGAGTGCTGACTTTGGGGGACTGCCCCAGCAGAAAATGCAGTTTCTGTTTAATAAATTGACTTTCCAAGATATTACTTATCAGTGCAAACATTTTGAGACTGTGTGAATATTAAGAATCATAGATATGAAGAGGACGTACAAAAAAAAAAAATCTGTTCTGGATCTTGTATTTCCATACTAACAGTTAAAAGTCCTAGTGTCCCAGCTCCTAGAGCCAGATGGCTCAGTTGAAATGTCAGTTTCTAATACAAAAGAGGATTGAAGTATAAAAGCTGGAAAGTCAGAAAATAAATCAAGAAAGGGTTAAAAGTCCTCTTTAAGTGGAAAAGGCACCACAAAGCACAAGTCCCTTACAATCATCCAGCCTGGTGCCTTGCACAGTGAAACCTGAAGCAGTGGTTCCATAGCCTCCATGAATCTGGAGTCTGGTGGCTGAGCAGAGGTGTCCATGGGAAGCTGAGGAGTGGTGGTGAACGGACCATTGCCCTGAGAAAGCTAATGACCTCTTCCATACAAACAGCATCTCAGCCATAATTTGGATCAGTCCATTTTCCAGCCACCAAATCTCCCTGGACACGGTAAGCTCTTCAGGAGGAACTGGCAAGGAAGGAGAGGGAGTGGCATGGTTCTCTCTGTTAGGAAGTGTTTTGATGTTGTAGAGCTCAATGCTGGGAATGTTGAGTACTTATGGGTAAGGATCAGGGGAAGGCCAATAAGGCTGACATTCTGAGGATCTATTATAGTCTGCCCAACCAGGATGAAGAGACAGATGAAGCATTCTATGAGCTTCTGGCAGAAGTGATGTGATTTCTAGCTAGCCCTTGTTCTCATGGGGGACTTCAAATGATCTGACATTTGCTGGAAGTAGTCTAGGAGGTTCCTGGAGCATGTGGAAGATTACTTCCCAGCAAAGCTTACCAGTAAGAGCCTACCAGTGGAGGTGCCCCACTAGAGTAGCTGTTTACAAAGACTGTTGGGAGATACAGTGGTCAGCAGCAGTCTTAGACGTGGTGATTACAAAATGATTAAGTTATCTATTCTTGGAGAAGTCAGGAGGGAAGTTCAGCAGAATATCTGTGTTGGACTTCTGAAGGGCAGATTTTGAACTGTATAGAAAATTGGTTGAGAAATTCCCTTGGGAGTCAGTTCTGAAGAGCAAAGGGGACCAGGAAGGCTGGACATTCCTCAAGAAGGAAATCTGAAAGGCACAGGAACAGGCTGTCACCCTGTGCTGTAAGATGAGCCATTAGGGAAGAAGAATGTCCTGACTGAACTTTTGGAATCCATCCAAGGGTGCTGAAGGATTTGATTGCCAAGCTACTTTCCATTTTGTATCAGCAGTACTGGTCAACTGGGGAGGCCAAAAATGACTGCAGACTTGCTAACATGCTGCTCATCTACAAGAAGGGTTGGAAGGAAGATCTGGAGAACTACAGGTCTGTCAGTCTGACCTTGGTATCAGTGAAGGCAATGGAGCAGATTATATTGAGTGTGATCATGCAGCATGTGCAGGACAACAAGGGGATCAGGACCACCAGACCAGCCAACATAGATTCATGAAAGGCAGGTCCTGCTTGACTAACCTGATCTTCTATGAGAAGATGATCTGCTTGGTGAAGAGGGAAAGGCTGTTGGTGTAGTCTGCCTAGACTTGAGCAAAGCCTTTGACTCTCTCTCCCGCAGAATATTCCTTAGGGAAGCTGACAGCCTGTGGCTGGACAGGTGTACACTTCACTGAGTAAAGAACTGGCTGGATGGCTGGGCCCAGAGACGTGGCAAAGGGAATTACATCTAACCAATGACTGGTCACGAGTGGTCTTTCCCAGGGGCTTGTGACAGAAATTGTGCAGCCAGCAGGACCAGGAGGTGATCATCCCTCTGTACTCAGAACTGATGAGATTGCACCTTGATTACTCAAGTTCAGTGTTGGGCACCTCACCATAAGAAAGACATTAAGGCCCTGGAGCACATTCAGAGAAGGGCGGTGAAGTTGTGAAGGGTCTGGAGCACAAATGTTATGGGTAGTGGCTGAGGGAACTGTGATTGTTCAGTCTGGAGAGGAGGAGGCTCAGGGAAGACCTGAAAGGAGGTTGTAGTGAGGTGGGGGTCAGCCTGTGGTTCCAGGTAACTTGTGATAGAAAGAGAGTTAAAGGCCTTAAGTTGCATCAGGGGATGTTCAAGTTGGATATTACGAAAAATTTATTCTTTGAAACAGGCATTGCCACAGGCTGCCCAGGAAGGTGGTGGAACCACCATCCCTGGAGGTGTTCAAGATGTGGCCCTATGGAACACGGTCTAGTGAGCACGGTAGATGATGGTTGGACTAGGCACTATTAATGCTATTTTCCAACTTTCATGATTCTATGCACCTGAGTAATGAGTTCTCTGTTATACACATGCCTTACCTTACACTGGTGCCTGCAGCCCCCAAACGCTTTTCTGGGCATCAGATACTCAGTGAGCAGAAATTCTTCATACTCCCACTTTTAGGCAGGTTCTTATGACCCCAACTGCACTTGCAACCTTATTCTGAATCTCTTTCAATGTCATAGATAACGTCAGTGAATTCCTGTGATTTCAAGACACATTTTGGGCTCTGCTCCATATAGCAATGCTACAGGATTGGTGTAAGAAGAGGGACACTTTCTTTATCAAGTATTCTCAGATCTCTGTACTCCAAACTTGTGCTGAAGTTGGTCAAGAGATGGGCACAACTCCCTTCCCAATCCAGTTCAGGCTATCGTTTAGATGGCAAGATGCTTGTGGGTTTACATGCAGGATACACGTGTCTTGTATTTCCTGCCAAATATCCCAGCATACATGTCAGAAATTCACCAGAGACACTGTATTCATCAGCCACATCCACACAGCTAGTCAAAGATGGGACAGCAGATTTTTTTTTACAGAAAAAGGATTATTTCAAAATAACCTACACCAGCCCTGTCTACTCTCAGCTAAGGATCACCCATCTTGAACATGGAGCAGGATGGGTAGAGCAGATGCTGCTAGGTCCTGCCTATGGCCTGAAGCTGGAAAATAGACATTCAAGGGCAACAGGAAAGGTGGCTAAAGAGTTGCTTTCCCCTTGAACCAAGCCAGATCATCCATGACAACTTTGTGGAGGCCTATAAGATCTGTTTGTCTCTGTTCAGCCTTCTCCCTTGTCTATCCTGCTTGTGAGTGCCTGCCAACACATGCTGATGAGGAGGAGAGGATCAGCCCATGTTCACATCTTACACTCAGTGAAAGCCCAGGGACAAGTGGGGCTGCAGAGGGACAATAACAGAAATGCTAAGTCACAGCCTAAATCAGTGACTGAGCACTTGGTGGGAAAGCAGGGCTAACCCAGGGGAGCTCAGGTGCACACAATGTACCTGAGTAACCAGAAGGGGTGGAGCCAGGATCCATTCCTTCCCAGAGCTCATTTAAGGGTTGGCAGTGAAGGTGAGATCACCTTTGCCTGTGGCCTTCTACAAGTAAGCAGCTCCTTTCCTTCATTTCTGTGGCTGCAGCATTTGGGCTTGATCTCATCTGTTGTAGCCAATGATTTTGCCACCCTACTATTATCACAGTACTTTTCATCCCATTATAAAATTACAGGGACTGTGTACCATGTGCATGTGTCAGACCTTACAATGTCCCTTTACTGAACAGGTGTGAACCAGCAACTCTGGGTCTCTCTCCTTGGTAGAGACCTAACTCAGTCCTCACAGGAATATAAGCAGCTTCTGTGCACTGGATAACACTGAATTCCTACTGTTTTGTCCCAGTTTCTTTTGAATTTCGGCCTTTGGTCCATCTCTGAGGGAAACTACCTCCTGTGATAGCATCATCTGAAATCCAGGAAGAAAGCTCCCTAACTCCAATGTGGTGTTAGAAAGCAGCAACTGGACAAGCAAGTACAGCCTCTCAGAGTTCAGGTTCTTCATTTGTACAGTTTCAACCTACTTCTGCAGTACATTGGCATACATATTCATTCTTTTTCAAGGACCCACAGGTATGCTAACATCTCTTTGGGCACACTCAGTGTTATTTAGGGTAGTTGAGTGCCCACCTACTTCTTACCCCCCCCCCCCCCCCCCCCATTTTTTTTTTGTGTGTTTTTTTTTAATACATCATTAACTTCATTACTGAAACCCTTGACTCACTTTCATTCACTTTTCCCCAGTTTGGAAGATTTCCATTGCTTATTAGGTTGTAATGAGCCACTTTTTAAAAACAATGTCTGTGGAACCCAAGGAGAATATCCTTGCACGTTTTGAGGCAAAAGTATTCTATTATGTTCCCAGTCCAGAATTACTGAAAGCAAGACTGTTCATCCACTGAAGATGAAAAGTTTTAAAACTTATGGATTCTTTTTGCTAAACTAATATATTGGTTCTTAACCTAATGTACTAATCCATATTGCTAAGCAAATCAACAAGAGTGTCCCTCCCCAACATCTAATGGAAGGTGAGAGAATGCTGGGGTGCCTGGGATCAGGAGCAGCAGCGTGCTGGGAAGAGCTCTAGATTAGCCCACATCTCTGGCTCTGCTGGGTAGGAAACTGCGCCAGCATAAGCCCAAGCTCTACTTACAGCTTCGCCTGCATGCCAGACTGAAAAAGTGCAGGTGGTGATAGCAGCTGAGTCCACATGGGTGGCTGCCACGTGGTCGTGTTGGTTCTGCCCAGCACTGGGGGAGTGACAGTGGTGGGGGCTTCGCATGTGTTCCCCTGCATACTCTCCTGTTCCTTGCTTTGTGCTGGCTGCCACCAGGGCAGCAGGATGGCCCTGGCTGTGGCAGTGTGGGGAGTGCCCAGACAACAGAGATCCCCACCAACTTGCAAATGTGTGCTTCCTTCCTAAGGGGGAAGGGAAGGGTACTGAGATACCAGATCGGCCTAAAAAAGAAAAAAAAACAGCGGCAACGATCTGAGCAGGAACGGCCATTTACTAAATCCAACAAATGAGAGAGACAATAGCATCCAAAAACACAAGATCTTACCCTGGTAGGCTGCAGGGGAGGCGCACGCGCCTTCCTCTGCGGCAAAACCGGGAGAGAGCGAGAGGGGAGCTGGTGTCCGGCCAGGAGCTCCACCCCTCTTCATCCGCCCGCCAGAACATTAACTCTTTAACTCCCATTGTTTTATATGATGTTCTGATGTGTAATACCGACAACAAAAATCACCAAACCGCAACATTCTACCCCTTATTCCACATCATCACATCATGCTTAGCAAATATCTATACAGAACCAAAACAGTAATTAATGTGCATTACATACACACATATCTATATACATATATATACAAGGAATCACAGATTGCACTCCCCCAGCATCAAATTCCCTTGTGGTACACACTGGACGTCCCCATTTCTATCCATCACCCACCAAGTGGATCCAGGTCCCTGTGCAAAAACGGTTCCACGGAGGGGTTTGCCCTTTCCAGAGGCTGGAAGGACCCACACCACTTTTCCCAACATGCTCCTTACATGTACCACAGGGACCTTATCTCCCTCTATGGTCTGTAGGGAGCTGGACTGTGTAGGACCCTCTTGGTTTACTGTCCCCTAGTGTTGACCAACCAGGTGGCTTCTGCCAGATTTTTCTCCCAGTGCTTAAATATTCCACCACCCATTGCTTTCAACGTCGCTTTTATCAACCTGTTGTAGCTCTCAATCTTACCAGCAGCTGAGGCATGGTAGAGGATATGATAAATCCACTCAGTACCATGTGCATTGGCCCAAAAATCCACAAATGAATTTTTGCAATGAGTTCTATTATCTGACTCCATTCTTTCTGGGATGCTGTATCGCCACAGGATTTGCTTCTCCGAGCCAAAGATGGTGTTTTGGGTGGTAGCATGGGGTACTGCATATGTTTCAAGCCACCCAGTGGTTGTTTCCACCATGGTAAGCACATAGCACTTACCATTGCAAGTTCATGGCAAGGTGATATAATCAACCTGCCACACCTCCCCATATTTTTACTCCTTTTCAGTTGGAGTCTAGCACTCTTCCAACCCCCTGTATGCTCTACTCCAGAATCCCAGGGGTCGGCCTCAGGTCAATCCTAGTGCTCTTTGCTACAAACTCCAAGTGGGACCTTTCTTTCCAGCAGCAGTATAGAGGATGTTCTTTACATCCTGTCCCATCCATACTGACCCCAGGGCCACAGCAAGGGCTATCTCTTGTTTAATTTGCTCAAAAGCCTGCTGCTGTTCAGGACTCCATGCAAAACTAACCTTCTTCTGTGTCACCTGACAGATGAGGCTTACTATGAGGCTATAGTTTGGGGTGTGCATTCTCCAAAAAGCCACTACACCCAGAAAGACTGTGTCTCTTTCTTGCTAGTGGGTGGAGACATGGTGGTGAGTTTGTGGATCACATCGACATCAGATGAAGGATTTGTGGATTACATCAAGGTGGAAGGAAATGTTGATCTGCCTAGGGGTAGGAAGAATTGCAGAGGAACTGAATAGGTTGGAACAATGGGCTCAGGTCAGTGGAATAAAGTTCAACAAGACCAAGCACTTTGGTCACAACAACCCTAGGTAGTGCTACAGGCCTGGGGCAGAGTGGTTGAAAAACTGCATGGAGAAAAAGGATTTTTAGGTGTTTGCTGACAGCTGGCTGAAGATGAGACAGCAGTGTGCCCAGGTGGCCAAGAAGGCCAATGGCATCCTGGCATGTATCTGAACTAGTGTAGCCAGCAGGAGCAGGAGGTGAGCATCCCCCTGTACTCAGCACTGATGAGGCTGCACCTTGAGTGCTATGCTCAGTTTTGGGCCCCTCACTACAAGAAAGACATCGAGGGCCTGGAGTATGTCCGGATTAGGGCAATGAAGTTGGTGAGGAGTCTGGAGCATAAGTTTTATGGGCAGCAGCTGAGAAAACTGGGATTGTTCAGTATGGAGAAGAAGAGGCTCAGAGGAGACCTTATCACTCTCTACAAATCCCTAGAAGGAGGTTATAATGAGGTGGGGTTTGCCTCTGCTCCCAGGTAATTTGGAATGAGGGGTTGCACTAGGGAAGGTTCAGTTTGGATATTAGGAATAATTTCTTCCCTGATGAATGTCTGGCATTGACACAGGCTGCCCTGAGAGGTGGTGGAGTCACTGTCCCTGGAGGTGTTCAAGGAAGGTGGAGATGTGCTCCTGAGGGACATGTCTTAGTGGGCATGGTGTTGATGAGCTGGTGGTTGGACTAGGTCATTCTATTGTTCTGTGGTCTTATAGCCACCTCTCTCTAGAGGAATACAGCATAGCTTTGCATTTTCACAGCTCTGAGCACATGCATGGCACTGTCCAGTTTCATGCCATAACTCCTTTCACTTAAATGCTCTCAAGTGGGTAGACTTTCAGGGTTCCCCATGTGCAGCACAATGGAGTAGTACTCACAGTACCACCCAAGGCCAGCAGCCTCTCCATTTTGCCACCCCAGACATAACTCACCCAGCCCAGGCTGCTGCAGTAACTGCTACAGGAGCCTGAGGATGTTGGCACTGTTGGCCCAGACTGTGATTTAGAAGCCACTGCACATCTCAGTCCCACACAGCTTTCTGTGACCTCCTAAGCAAAGTCCTCCAGCAGCTGGGTGGGCTGCTGTCATGCAGCTCCCATTCATCAGGGCTGGCCAAGCTAAAGGAGAGTCTGGTCTCCCAGAACCCAAGAAGAGCACACTTATTTTTGCCTGAGCCCAGTCTGAGCTTTTGGTCAGTTCTGACAAAACCATCCACTTCTACAGGCAGATGAGATCACTTGTAGAGCTCCAATTCATGGATCCCCATGTCAGAGTCCAGGCCTTCAAAGCCATGAGTAATTTTGAGCTGAGTTGTTTAGGGACTTTTTCATTCTTCTCTACATTTCTGAGTCTGACGTTTTAAAGTTCAAGACCACAAGCATCAGAGTGGCTCTAAATAAGGAAAATCCCTCAGGAAGTTAACAGATATTCTCCATTCCAGTAACAACCCTGGAGAGAAAACAACATCTTCAATGGGAAACATTACTCCTCAATTTTCCAGAGTTTTATCTGCATTCACAACCAAAGCTTCTTTACTCATCCTGGTTTTGAGGGGTGAAGCAGCGATAAATGACCTCTTTTGAGCAAAGACATGAGGATCTGAGCTGGTGCTTTCAAGAGCCCTGTGCAGCTGCACATTCAGAGAGGACAGCTTCTAGAATCAGTCAAGCAGGTCAAGACTGAACATTAAATCCTTTTGGCAGTATCCCATCAACCTAAAAAGCAGATCACAACTTCCTTGCTAATTGCCTGCATTAAGGATTATTGGCAATCACTCAGCCAGCTGAAGTGTTGGGTTTGATGTGGAAGGAGTGCACATAAACATCTCCAGTGTTAAAATTAACAACCAACAACCCCAACCTGATATTTTCCATTCTAGGAGCTCTCATGCTCAGGTGGTAACAGGTATCTCTCCTCATGCCAAAGGAAATATCCCAGACAAGTAGAGTACAACTCATTGTGTACTAAGAATGATAATCCACATGCATGTAAACTTCTGGGTTAATACCAGTTTATAAAATGGCCCCTGAGGGCCATCCATGGCATATGCTGAGGCCAATGCTCCACTTCAGAGGGCAGTGACTGCAGTGTACAGCATGACAATGTAGGGGATGTTTCAGCTCTGCAAAGTGCTCTTTAGTACATTTAGTACAAAGGCTGCTCTTTAGTACATTTCTGCACCCCCTGCCTGGGTGTTTGGCAAGGGGTTTCACCACAGATGTACTAATGAGCAGATAGGTGCTTGCCCCACAAAGACTTAGTAGCACTCTGAAGGAAAACTGTGCCTTGGAAAAAACAAGATTGGGAGATAGTATCCATTAGCCTTCCCTCCCTCCCTCCCTTCCTCCTTCCCTTCCTCCTTCCCTCAAGGGCTGTGATGAGTGCTAGGTGCAGGCAGGATGCCAGGGTTTGCTCTGTGCTCCAAGATAACCCTTTGTCACCTATGAGTTTCCCTGTCCAGTGCCCACAGGGCATCTCCACAAATGCCCTGCTACTGGGGGCCAGGATGGGACAGCCCCAGGGAGTGGTGCACAGCACAGGGCTCAGAACTCTTGAGGCCCTAGTTCCTAATCCCATGCAAAACTAGCTCTGCTGAACTCAGCTCTGACTCCTTATCTTCTGCTCACAGAGGATAGACGCAGTGGGAGGGTGAAGCATCCCCATGGGGGCAGCCTGCTCCAGGCTGCAGTGGGGCACTGCTGCTCAGTGGGGCAGAGGAATCCTCTCTGTTCTTGACCCACCACTTGCAGCTGAATGTGTCAGAACAGAGGCACTGGGAAGACCTCCAGATACAGAGGATACATCTGATTGGTGAATTCTGTGCAGTGCACAAAGGTGCAGATGAGCCAAAATCAGAAGGTAGAATTACTCTGACAACAAAGGCTGTCATCACAGCAGTCTAGGTCTGAGATAAATGGATGAGAGAAATGGCCTCGGAGCTGTGAGACAAACTGGAGGTGACACACAGTCCCCAGGAAGCCAGGTAGCTGCTTTCCACCTTGCACATTTAGCCTCATGGGGGACTACAAGGCAGAAGTTAAGTGATTTGCCCAGTGCAAGACAGGGGGTCCCTTGAGCTTCTCATCAGGTTTTCCCAGCTCAATTGTTTCTTCCTTCCTTCCCCTGGGATGCTGTGTCTGACTTTGACCATCAGTCACACTGCAGCAAAGCACACAGCTCTACCTGCTCAAGCACTGTGCTAGCACCTGTTGAATGATGAGGAAAAAAAATAGTGGGAGGCCCAGATACACGCATGATAAGCAAATCTTGGTCATGAAGATGTGAGGTTTGCTTTGAATCATGAGAACAGCTTCTCTACAGTAAAGACAACTGCAAATCATCCAGATACAAAAGTGCTACTCCCTCTTGATTTATCTGTTGGGCCAGATGTGTTGGTTGGGCATAAATCAAACTAATAAGCTTGTCGATAAGAAAGCAGGATGGACATCCTGTTGTCCCAACAAGATAAGCAAACAGGTATCTCTCTTCAGGAATAATGAAGAGCTCTCCCTCTTCAAGGTTTGAAAATTTACAGCAAAATTGACCCTTAGATTTAATCCCCTCGATAACCAGAGTTTGGAATGTGATGAATATGCATGTGCTATACCTTTAAATATGTATTAGTTTCTCTCTTTGGTGTGCATGTTTGGTGGAGAGATCCCCCATGCACCCAGTGCTGTAATAAAGGGAATACCTGCTTGACATATTGCATTGGTGTGTCAAGTTACTTTTTCGGATTTCCTGGCATGAATTGGTGAGCCAGCCAGGAGTCTCTCTGCTCGACTGCAGGACCTGCTGAAAGGGGGACTCCCTGGGCACCCACTGGCAGCTTGTCTGGAGGGGAACTCCAGCTCTCAGACAGATCACCACAGGAGCAGACAAGACCCTCTGGAAAAAGGTATTGCCCTGGCTTGGATTCTCTTTCAATTCTCTTTCCTTCTCTGATTCTTTTCTTTGCTAAAGGCCTTGGGGAAAAGGCACTCATAAGTTGTGTTGGGCAACGCAGAGTATGTGGCATGAGACTGTATATCAGCCCTGAAGGCACTGAACTGGTTTGGCATGGGACAGAAACCGTGAGTCTGCCTGAAAGTTAACGGGGGTTCCCTTACAGCACCGAATTATTTCAGCACGGGATGGAAACCATGATTCTGCTTAAAAGGGAATTAGGCCCTGGCATGGTAGCTGCCAGGAAGGACATTTACAGTTTAGGGTAGAACTGTCATTGTAACGTACTGCCAGGAGGGGCTTGCCATGAAAGTGACTACTGAAAAGAGTAAATGTCTGGATTAGGTTTCTTTTTTGTACTTATAGGAATTGTGTTTGCTATCATTACTGTGTGTGTAATTGTTAAATGTTTGTGCTGTGTAGAATTCTACTCCCTGTGTAAAACCGGTCTTGCTGAGAGACATTGGTTATGGCTCTTGTCCAGAGAATTCGGTGTTCCTGTGCCCTGGGGAAATAGGAGGACTCCATTACACAGCAATACAGAAGTAAAATCCCTGTCTTGCTGGGGGACATTGGTTATGGCTCTTGCCCAGGGAATTCGGTGCTCCCGTGCCCTGGGGAAGTAGGACTCCTCCATTACTCAGCAACACTAGACGAAGTTCTTGTAAAAATCCCTGTTTTTACTGGGGGATGTTGGTTGTGGCTCTTGTCCAGAGAATTCGGTGTTCCTGTGCCCTGGGGAAGCAGGCAGACTCCATTACCCAGTAAAAACACAGAAGATTATTGATTAGCAGCTTGAGAATGGCTGAGAGGAAAAAAAAAAAAAGGGGGGGGGGAATCCCTCTGTGTTACATTTTGGCTCACTGAAAAGGGCACCACTGGTGAGCCAGGGGAAACACTGGATAAGAAATGGGGAACATAAATGAAGTTACAGGACCAATTTTTATAACTGAATATTCTAATCATTAGATTAAGTATTGGGTGTTTGTGAAAGCTGAAGAACTGTTTCGTTTGACTCGTGGGTTTTGAAAGAAAAAAGTGAGACAGTGATGGTGTATAGAAGCGTAATTGTTAATGGTATGTGGAAGTATAATTGTTGGAAGTGTAATTGAGGATACGATTTGTGGAACTGTGGAAAAAATAATGCAAGAGGGTTAAGGAAAACTTAAACAAGATATTAGAACTTGTAACCTACGCCAGCCAAGGCAGATGCGGACCGAAACTGAAAAACCCCGCAGGGCCCCCCCACCGCAGCATCTCGGGCTGAGAGACAGAGCCAGGACTGGAGACTGCTGCAGTAACTGCGCATTACTGCGAGCAGGGCGGGGAGGGGGCAGGACAGGTGAGAACAGCCATCATCTGCAGAGATCTAGGAAACCTGGTATCCCAGTGATAGCACTGGAAGGACACGGGGAGGGTTCCACCCGCACTGGAGCAAAAGCAGTGTGCAAACTGCAGGGAAATGGGACACTGGTGTAGAAGCTGTCCCAGGTTGAAGGGGGAGGGAACTGTCTCTGATCACAAAAGCTGAATGATCCTGTAACCTAAGTACTTTGCCCTGTTGTACCTCCTGGAGCTGCAGCTCCTCTCCAGGAAGATAGCTTCCAGAAACTTTTGTGTGTAAACCTCCCAGGACGTGGCTCCTCGGGAAGAATTCTCTGCATTTGGTGTTTTTAGAAATTTGAACCTTTTTTGTGTGCACCCCTTGGAGAAGTGATTGGAACAGTATTTATTTTATAGCAGTAGTAGGAGCTACTGGCCAATAAAAAGCTTAAATATAGGTGGGGAAAACAAGTAGGAACACAAACTCCTGTATATGTCAGGTTCACTGAAACCATTACTTGAGTGAGACTTATTGAACATAAGGATACAGAGATTAAAGAAAATTGGAGCTAAGGGTCAAGGAAGAGCAACTGATTGAAATTTTAAGTCTGGCTATAACCCATACTGGGAAAAATAAAGTTGTTTCCCTAGAAGTTAAAGAAATTTTGAATTAGGTATATGTAGTGTAAATAACCCCCAAGGGTGGTACTCAATTAAAAGAGTATGGAAGATGGTATATTTTAGTAGACCAACACAGATAGTACACAGATAGCAAGCAAAAGAGGGTGGCTCACCTTTAGCATGATAAAGGCTCACTGTGGACTCCACACGGGAGGGATCTCCAAGAAGAGAATCTTCCCTGGTGGTGGTCAGCCTGTCACGGTGTTATCCGTGACAGTGACCCAAGGGAAGCCGAGAAGGGAGAGAGGAGAGGAAAAAAAACTGCGTCAGTGGCCGCGCGGCCGCTCAAGCAGAGCCGCGCTCCGGGACGGGGGAAACAGCAGGAAGAGATGGGTCTACAAGAAAACAACGGCACGATCTGAGAAGGAACGGTAACTTTACTAAATATAATAAAATTGAACAATTGAGAGAGAGAGAGAAATTTCCAAACCAAAAGCTGTGAGCTGACGTTAAGGAGGAACTGCAGGGGAAGCACACGTGCTGAACCTCCACGGCAGCCCAGAGCAACGCGCCCAGGCAGAGCGCCGCCTGCATCCGGTGCGGAGCTCCGCCCCTCTGCTGCTCCCACAGCATTAACTCCTTCACTGCTGCGTGATGCTCTGATGTGGAATACCGGCATCAAAACCACAAAACCACAACATTCCACCCCTTATTCCACATCATCACATCATGCTTAACACACATCTATACATAACCAAAACAGTAATAACATAAGTTACATAGAAACACACACACACACACACATATATATATATACATACATACACACGTAATTACAGACTGCATTCCCCCAATATCAAATTCCCTTCTGGGACACACTGGACATCCACATTTTTATCCATTACCCACCAGGTGCACCCAGGTCCCTGCGCAAAAATGGTTCCACGGAGGGGTTTGCCCTTTCCAGAGGCTGGAAGGACCCACACCGCTTTTCCCAACATGCTCCTTACATGTACCACAGGGACCTTATCTCCCTCTATGGTCTGTAGGGAGCTGGACTGTGTAGGACCCTCTCGGTTGACTGATCCCCTAGTGTTGACCAGCCAGGTGGCTTCTGCCAGATGCTTCTCCCAGTGCTTGAATGTCCCACCACCCATTGCTCTCAACGTGGTTTTTAGCAACCTGTTGTAGCGCTCGATCTTACCAGCAGCTGGTGCATGGTAGGGGATATGGTAGATCCATTCAATGCCGTGTTCTTTGGCCCAGATATCCACAAGAGAATTTTTGAAATGAGTCCCATTATCGGACTCAATTCTCTCTGGCGTGCCATGTCGCCGTAGGACTTGTCTCTCGAGCCCTAAGATGGTGTTTCGGGTGGTAGCATGGGGTACTGCGTATGTCTCAAGCCACCCAGTGATCGCCTCCACCATGGTGAGCACGTAACGCTTACCATCACGAGTTCGTGGCAAGGTGATATAATCAACCTGTCACGCCTCCCCATATTTATACTTTTCCCATCACACTTCCTGCCAGAGGGGTTTCATCCTCTTGGCCTGTGACACGTGCCATAATTAAACAGTCATGGATAACCTGTGCAACGGCATCCATAGTTAAGTCCACCCCTCGGTCTCTAGCCCACTTATAGGTCGCATCCCTTCCTTGATGGCCTGAGGTCTCATGGGCCCACCGAGCTAAAAATAGCTCTCCTTTGTTCTGCCAGTCCAAATCGATCTGAGACACCTCAATTTTGGCAGCTCAATCTACCTGATGGTTATTTTTCTGCTCTTCAGTAGCTCGATTCTTGGGCACATGAGCATCTACATGGCGCACCTTTACACCCAACCTTTTTGTTCGGGCAGCAATGTCTTTCCACAGTTCAGCAGCCCAAATAGGTTTACCCTTCCGTTGCAAGTTGTCCTGTTCCCACTGCTGCAACCACCCCCACAAAGCATTTGCCACCATCCAAGAGTCAGTATAAAGATATAGCATGGGCCACCTCTCCCGTTCAGCCACATCTAAGGCCAGCTGGACAGCCTTTACCTCCGCAAATTGGCTTGACTCTCCTTCTCCTTCGGTGGCCTCTGCAACTCGTCGTGTGGGGCTCCACACAGCAGCCTTCCATCTGCGATGCTTCCCAACGATACGACACGATCCATCAGTGAAGAAAGCATACGTCTTTTCATTCTCTAGTAGTTCGTTATATGGTGGGGCCTCTTTAGCACGTGGTATCTCCTCTGATGGGGATGCTCCAAATTTCTTGCCTTCAGGCCAGTCCATGATCACCTCCAGGATTCCTGGACGGTTGAGGTTCCCCATCCGAGCTCGCTGTGTAATCAGTGCAATCCACTTACTCCAGGTGGCATCGGTAGCATGATGGGTGTGGGGAACCTTTCCTTTGAACATCCAATTCAGCACTGGCAGTCGAGGTGCCAGGAGGAGCTGTGTCTCAGTACCAATTACTTCAGAGGCAGCCCAAACCCCCTCGTATACGGCCAGAATCTCCTTCTCAGTTGGAGTGTAGCACTCCTCTGAACCCCTGTATGCTCTGCTCCAAAATCCAAGGGGTCGGCCTCGGGTCTCCCCAGAGGCTCTTTGCCACAGACTCCAAGTGGGACCTTTCTCTCGAGCAGCAGTGTAGAGGATGTTTCTCACATCCTTGTCCCAACCGTACTGGCCCCAGGGCCACAGCACGGGCTATCTCCTGCTTAATTTGCTCAAAGGCCTGCTGCTGTTCAGGACCCCATGCAAAATTATTCTTTTTTCGAGTCACTTGATAGAGGGGGCTTACTATTGTTGTGGTTTTGTGGTTTTGATGCCGGTATTCCACATCAGAGCATCACGCAGCAGTGAAGGAGTTAATGCTGGGGGAGCAGCAGAGGGGCGGAGCTCCGCACCGGATGCCAGGCAGCGCTCGGTCTGGGCGCGTTGCTCTGGGCTGCCGTGGAGGTTCAGCACGTGTGCTTCCCCTGCAGTTCCTCCTTAACGTCAGCTCACAGCTTTTGGTTTGGAAATTTTTATCGCTCTCTCAATTGTTCAATTTTATTAGATTTAGTAAAGTTACCGTTCCTTCTCAGATCGTGCCGTTGTTTTCTTGTAGACCCATCTTTTCCCGCTGTTTCCCCCTCCCCCTCCCGGAGCGCGGCTCTGCTCGGGC
The DNA here is from genome assembly GCF_038088225.1 of Cyrtonyx montezumae. Classification (NCBI taxonomy): domain Eukaryota; kingdom Metazoa; phylum Chordata; class Aves; order Galliformes; family Odontophoridae; genus Cyrtonyx; species Cyrtonyx montezumae. The sequence goes on along the minus strand of NW_027072100.1, from coordinate 500,703 downwards.
GGCCGCGCGGCCACTGACGCAGTTTCTTTTTCTCTCCCCTCTCCCTTCTCGGCTTCCCTTGGGTCACTGTCACAGACAACACCGTGACAATTATTGGTGTAGGATGCGGGCAGTGCAGTATTGGTACTCCATTGTAAATCTGGTGCAGAGTGGACTAAGGTTTTTCATGTACCTTATAGCATGCTGGCGTCTTTTTAAGCTCCTCATGTTCAGCACCGGAGTAATGTGTATATACAGCTACTTTAGTGTGCTGAGGGGGTTACATGCCTCCTACCTAAACACCCTGGCTAATGTGACAGATTATGCGGCATTTGGAATGGTTTCCAGTTACTCTTTTCAGATCTTTACCTATATTCAGGATGTCAGCCTGTGAGTTGTGGCAGCTGTGTTATCTGTTTTTCTGAATGCACTCTTGGCAACAGTAATTTACATCATGTGGAGGAAGCTTTCCTCAAAACCAGAGAGTGTTGAATGGCAGGGAAGGTGGAAAAAATTAGGAAAGAAATTAGAAGCGTGGGGACCCCCGGTGTTATGCAATTTTGATCTTGAGCACCTGTGGGATCCTGAGAAATTCAGTGAGTGTTTAGGTAAGGAGTCATGTGACTCAGGACAATCTGAGAAGGAATGTATTGTTTGGAGTCTGGCTTGTGCTTATCGAGCCATAATTGCTATTCTGGAGAGAAATGGTTTCCAAACCAAGGTCCAAAGCAAAAATGAAAACCTCGAAGTTAGACCTGACCAATCACAGGAAGCACCGGTATCAGTGTCGGTTGCCCCTGTGGAAGGCCAGAAATGGACACGGCCGTCCTCGCGCCTAGAACGGAAAGAAGAAGAAGCAGAGAAAAAAAAGGAAGATCCAGGCGAGGGGCCCTCCTCAGCACCACCACCACCACCACCACCACCACCTAAAAAGGCCACTAAGAAAAGTGAGAGACATGGAGAAGACAGCGATGATGATGGAGTCACTGTTACCACTACTCGTCGGCCCCTAAAGATGACTGAAATTCAAGGTTCAAGAAAGGAGTTTGTACGGCGCTCGGGTGAATCTATTGTCACCTGGTTGCTGCGGTGTTGGGACAGCGGTGCCAGCAGCGTGTCCCTAGATGGCAGCGAAGCCCGCCAACTGGCAAGCATTGCCCGAGACCCAGCTATCGACAGAGGAATTGGCAGATGTCTGAATGGAGTCGCTACCCTCTGGGAACGAGTACTAGTGGCTGTAAAGGATAGATATCCTTATAAAGATGATCTGGAGCCTAAGGTGGAAAGATGGAACACCGTGGAGAAAGGCATCCAATTTTTGAGAGAAACAGCCGTAGTAGAGATGCTGTATGATCCCAATTTCGTCCCTAACAATCCACACCAGGACCGTGATCCTGATAGAGTAAGGTGCACACCTGATGTATATCGCAAGCTCTCAAAAACAGCACCAGAGAGGTACGCAAGTACACTGGTAGCAATGTTCCATAGATTCGAGGGTCAAGACAGAAGACTCCCAGTTTATGAATTGACTGTTACACTCCAAAACTTTGAACAACAGTTCCCACCATCACGTGCTTCCATTGCACCTATAGTAGCAGAAGAAGTAGGTGAGATTAAGGAGACACAGAAAATTATACAGAAAATTGTACGCTCTGCTCCAAAATCCAAGGGGTCGGCCTCGGGTCTCCCCAGAGGCTCTTTGCCACAGACTCCAAGTGGGACCTTTCTCTCCAGCAGCAGCGTAGAGGATGTTTTTCACATCCTGTCCCAACCGAACTGGCCCCAGGGCCACAGCACGGGCTATCTCCTGCTTAATTTGCTCAAAGGCTTGCTGCTGTTCAGGACCCCATGCAAAATTATTCTTTTTTCGAGTCACTTGATAGAGGGGGCTTACTATGAGGCTGTAGTTTGGGATGTGCATCCTCCAAAAACCTACTACACCCAGAAAAGACTGTGTCTCTTTCTTGCTAGTGGGTGGTGACATACTGGTGATTTTGTCAATCATATCTCCTGGGATGTGAAGACGTCCATCTTGCCATTTTACTCCCAGGAACTGAATTTCTTGGGCAGGTCCCTTCACTTTGTTCCGTTTAATAGCAAAACCAGCACCCAGAAGAATTTGGATTATTCACTCTCCTTTTTTAAAAACTTCCTCTGCTGTATCACCCCACACAACAATGTCATCAATGTACTGGAGGTGCTCAGGTGCCCCACCCTGTTCCAGTGTGGTTTGAATCAGCCCATGGCAAATGGCTGGGCTGTGTTTCCACCCCTGGGGCAAACGGTTCCAGGTGTACTGAACGCCCCTCCAGGTGAAAGCAAACTGTGGTCTGCACTCTGTGGCCAAAGGAATAGAAAAGAATGCATTGGCAATGTCAATAGTGGCATACCACTTGGCTGCTTTTGACTCCAGTTCATATTGCAGCTCCAACATATCTGGCACAGCAGCACTCAGTGGGGGTGTGACTTCATTCAGGCCACGGTAATCTACCGTCAGCCTCCATTCTCCACTGGCTTTACGCACCGGCCATATGGGGCTGTTAAAAGGTGAGTGAGTTTTGCTGATCACTCCCTGGCTCTCTAGCTGACGGATCAAGTTATGAATGGGGAGCAAGGAATCCCTGTTGGTGCGGTACTGCCGTCTGTGGACTGTTTTTGTAGCAATTGGTACCTGCTGCTCTTTCACTTTCAGTACCCCCACAACAGACGGATCTTCTGACAGGCCAGGTAAAATAGACAGCTGCTGAATGTTGTCTGCATCTACAGCAGCTATTCCAAAAGCCCATCGGTATCCCTTGGGATCCTTGAAATGTCCCCTTCTGAGATAGTCAATACCAAGTATGCATGGAGCCCCCTGTCCAGTCACTATGGGATGCTTCTGCCAGGTTTTACTGGTGAGGCTTATTTCTGCCTCCAACACAGACAGTTCCTGAGAACCCCCAGTCACTCCAGAAATATGAATCAATTCTGTCCCCTTATAACTCGAGGGCATCAGAGTGCACTGTGCACCAGTGCCTTATATCTTTGTGGCTCTAATGTGCCAGGCCATCTAATCCAGTCCAATACACAGTCCAATACACTCTATTATCCCTTTCCCTCCCCTGGCTGAGGGCAGGGCCCCTCTATTGGTTACCTGCAGTGACGGGAGCAATTTCATTGGTGGCTGATCTCTGCTGTAGCTCTCTCACTCGTGCTCGCAGTGCAGGAGTGGGTTTTTTATGCCACCTCCTCATGTCCTCTCCGTTTTCTCGTAAGAAGCTCCACATGGCCACACGTGACATGATGTTACTGCCGTCATTTGCTCGTGCAGAGGGGCGGTTGCCTTTGGTGGCCGAGACTTTCAACAGTTTGATAAATTGCTTCATCAGATTCTTTGCATCATGCTCATCTTCATCAGGTGTTTCCAATACTGACACAGGTTCATCCCTATTCATCACTAATGACAGTTCCTCCAGTATAGTTTCCTGTGTCTTCTTTATCTCACCTACTTCTTCTGCTACTATAGGTGCAATGGAAGCACGTGATGGTGGGAACTGTTGTTCAAAGTTTTGGAGTGTAATAGTCAATTCATAAACTGGGAGTCTTCTGTCCTGACCCTCGAATCTATGGAACATTGCTACCAGTGTACTTACGTACCTCTCTGGTGCTGTTTTTGAGAGCTTGCGATATACATCAGGTGTGCACCTTACTCTATCAGGATCACGGTCCTGGTGTGGATTGTTAGGGACGAAATTGGGATCATACAGCATCTCTACTACGGCTGTTTCTCTCAAAAATTGGATGCCTTTCTCCACGGTGTTCCATCTTTCCACCTTAGGCTCCAGATCATCTTTGTAAGGGTATCTATCCTTTACAGCCACTAGTACTCGTTCCCAGAGGGTAGCGACTCCATTCAGACATCTGCCAATTCCTCTGTCGATAGCTGGGTCTCGGGCAATGCTTGCCAGTTGGCGGGCTTCGCTGCCATCTAGGGACACGCTGCTGGCACCGCTGTCCCAACACCGCAGCAACCAGGTGACAATAGATTCACCCGAGCGCCGTACAAACTCCTTTCTTGAACCTTGAATTTCAGTCATCTTTAGGGGCCGACGAGTAGTGGTAACAGTGACTCCATCATCATCGCTGTCTTCTCCATGTCTCTCACTTTTCTTAGTGGCCTTTCTAGGTGGTGGCAGTGGTGCTGAGGAGGGCCCCTCGCCTGGATCTTCCTTTTCTTTCTCTGCTTCTTCTTTCCGTTCTAGGCGCGAGGACGGCTGTGTCCATTTCTGGCCTTCCACAGGGGCAACCGACACTGATACCGGTGCTTCCTGTGATTGGTCAGGTCTAACTTCGAGGTTTTCATTTTTGCTTTGGACCTTGGTTTGGAAACCATTTCTCTCCAGAATATCAATTATGGCTCGATAAGCACAAGCCAGACTCCAAACAATACATTCCTTCTCAGATCGTCCTGAGTCACATGACTCCTTACCTAAACACTCACTGAATTTCTCAGGATCCCACAGGTGCTCAAGATCAAAATTGCATAACACCGGGGGTCCCCACGCTTCTAATTTCTTTCCTAATTTTTTCCACCTTCCCTGCCATTCAACACTCTCTGGTTTTGAGGAAAGCTTCCTCCACATGATGTAAATTACTGTTGCCAAGAGTGCATTCAGAAAAACAGATAACACAGTTGCCAGGCTGACATCCTAAATATAGGTAAAGACCTGAAAAGAGTAACTGGAAACCAATCCAAATGCCGCATAATCTGTCACATTAGCCAGGGTGTTTAGGCAGGAGGTATATAACCCCCCCAGCACACTCAAGTAGCTGTATACATACATTACTCCGGTGCTGAACATGAGGAGCTTAAAAAAACGCCAGCATGCTATAAGGTACATGAAAAACCTTAGTCCACTCTGCACCAGATTTACAATGGAGTACCAATACTGCACTGCCCGCATCCTCCACCAATAATTGTCACGGTGTTGTCTGTGACAGTGACCCAAGGGAAGCTGAGAAGGGAGAGAGGAGAGAAAAAAAACTGCGTCAGTGGCCGCGCGGCCGCTCGAGCAGAGCCGCGCTCCGGGACGGGGAGGGGGAAACAGCAGGAAGAGATGGGTCTACAAGAAAACAACGGCACGATCTGAGAAGGAACGGTAACTTTACTAAATCTAATAAAATTGAACAATTGAGAGAGAGATAATTTCCAAACCAAAATCTGTGAGCTGACGTTAAGGAGGAACTGCAGGGGAAGCACACGTGCTGAACCTCCACGGCAGCCCAGAGAAACGCGCCCAGACCCAGCGCCGCCTGCATCCGGTGCGGAGCTCCGCCCCTCTGCTGCTCCCAACAGCATTAACTCCTTCACTGCTGCGTGATGCTCTGATGTGGAATACCGGCATCAAAACCACAAAACCACAACACAGCCCTTAAATGGGGTTTGGGAGAGGTGGAGCCAGGCTCCACCCCTTCCAATCACACAGGTATATCACCTTTAGTTGTGCTCCTTGTGGCTGACTGGGTGCTCACTTCAGGTGACCAATCAGTGGTTCAGGCCGTGATTCAGCAGTTCCCATACAGTATATCCAGGAATGTGGTCATCAGGACTCCTGGAAGAACAAAAACGCAGCCTATTAGGAGTTAAGAGCAGGTTCCAGCCCAGACAGGGTAAAAGCAGTACCCTTTGAGGGTGCAAGATTGTAAAGGGATAAAAGAAATAATAACTTTTTCAAGTTCAGTTATTAATGGAATGTGAATCTAAATGCAATATCTTGCTAGTGAAAATTTGGATAACAAGAGCTACAATTTGGTACAAAATCTGAGGTCAGTTAATAGAAATAAATCCATATACTTTATTAACCAAGTCAAGGAATGAGTAGGTGGGGTTTACCACTCTGGAATTGAAGGATGCCGTTTCTCCCTGGGAAAGTCTACAGTAATTTGCTTTTGAATTGGAAAACCTCAGTACAGGGAGAGAAGACTCTGTTAACCTGGACAGTGTTACCTAGGGTTGTTAAAAACAGCCTTTGATTTTTGAGAACCAGTCAGCTTATGAACTTGAAATTTGGGATCCTCCATCTCAAGGTGGAATTTTACTGCAGTATGTGGATGCCACAATAACAAAAGAGGACTGTGTACAATGGACTGTGAGTCTGAATTTTCTTGGTTTAAATGGTTATCAAATATCTCAACAGAGCAAAGAGGACTTGGAACAGAACAGAAGGAAGTAATGTGCTGAACACCAAGAACACCAACGTGGAGCTACCTCTGATCCAGCAGGGCAACTGCCTGGAGACTGTCATGCCAGTCAGCCAGATCTAAAGGAGGAATCATTGGATGGTGCTGAGGATTCCTGGACTCATCGATGGAAGCAGTTTTATGAGACACAAACCGTAAGACAAGATATGCAGTACAAGGTAATTGAAGCAAAACCATTGCCTGTGGGGACTTCCTCTCAGAAGGAAGAAATAACTGCCTCGATGAGAGCTTTAAATATATGGACAGATTCTGAGTATGCATTTGGAGTAGTACATGCTCACGGTACCATTTGGAAAGAACAAGGATTGAAAACTTGCATCTATTGAAAAGGACATCAGAGAGGTAACACTGCACAGGGAACTGGAAATAAGGTGACAGATCAAGCAGCAGGACAGGCAGCTGAAGGAAACTGGCTTTCATTCCAGATGGTAAACTTAAAATTGATTAACCCGAGTCAAAATCTGTAAAATATTTTGAAGAAGATAGGAATTAATTAATGATTTAGAAGGAAAGGAACAAACTGATGGATGGGCATATATGGATGCATTGTCGTGCCCTTTATTATCTTATGGAAATTAGTTCTAAGGGAACATAATAAAACATACAGGGAGCAGACACTCTTTATAAGTATTTGACCATAGTAATCGTACAATCCTAGTACCAGGAACAGGGTACAAGAAGGGCCTATCAGGAAAGGGAACATTCCAGGACAACAATGGCAAATAGATTTCTCAGAACTCCCTAGAAAAGGGGGATACCAATATATGCTGGTCTTAACAAACACTTTTTCTGGGTGGCCAGAAGCCTTTCCTCGAAGGACAAATAAAGCAAGGTGTGGGGTAATGTCAACGGTTTACGGGCAGGTTTGGCCCGGATCCGTGACGATTGGTGCGGGGGACCCACAGACCCACGCCCCAGGAAAGGGGAAGGGGGAAAGGGAAAAGGGAGATGGGCCTAGAAACAAAACAGCGGCAACGATCTGAGGAGGAAAGCTAATTTACTAAATGAGATATCAGAAAGCAAAATAACACAATATAATACAATATAATTGGAATTAAAGCTAATAGATCAAATAAAATGAGCAAGAGAGAGTGTCCGATAAACTGAAGGCCTTATGCTAACGCTGAAGGCAGACGGCAGCGAGCACCCACTGCTGAGTCGATCCCAAAGGAAAAAAGAACATCCCGTGACTGCAGACAGTTTTTATCTTTCCCTCTGAGTGTAAACACATAAGAACGCAAAGCATCGCAAAGTCCTCTGGGGAATGTAGTTCTTCTTCTCTTCTGAGACAGGCATACCTGGAACTATCGATGATCCACGGAGCTGGAGCATTAACTCTTTAACTCTAAATGCACTACATGATGTTATGATGTGGAATACCAGTACCAAAAATCATAAAACCATGACAGTATGCTAAAAAACACATTTGCTAAATCCAGGACACAATAGTAGGTTTTAATTTCCCTACTAAAAGTGTCCATTAAGGAGGCAATATTGGGTATGGCCGCATGGATGGGCGGCATTACCTTACTTAGTTCCCTATAATCCACTGTCATTCTCCATGTTCCATCTGACTTCCGTACTGGCCATATGGGGGAATTATATGGGCTGTGTGCAGGTCTTATAATACCTACTTTCTCTAATTCCTGCACCGTCTTTGATATTTCTTCTTGCCCCCCCCGGGAGTCTATACTGTCTTACATTAGTAATTCAGTGTGGTTTGGCAAACAAACAGGCTCATATTTCACATGGCCCCTCAATATTGTCCGTATTGCCCGGATTCTAATGTACCTCTGCCGTAGTCCGAACTCTCCCACAGTCGTCTGGAGAGCCAGACCTCATAGAAAGTCTATGCCCAGGATGTATTCTGGAATTGGGGCAACTGACACTTTATAATCCCGGGGCAGGAGATGCCCAACCCCTAATATCAACCATGTTTGGGTGACTGGAATAGTCTGTCTCCCAAGCCCACCAATCATAACTCTATTACCCTTAAGTTTTGTTGGGTCTCCATATATAATTGATGTTTCTGCAACAGAATACACTAGAGATATCACCTTCCATACCTTTTTTTTTTAGACCAAAATATCGTTAATTCTACATAGGGCCTCCGGTCACATCTGGAGGCCCTATGGGGACCAGTGTTTTTCGTTAATCCATGAACTTCGCCAGATCCAAATCTTTTGCCACAGGTGGCTCAGGCACTGTAGCCCGTGACACCTGCAGATGTTTTTTTCTTCTGTTTGGTATTATAAAGTCAGCCAGATTCAAGGTTGTTGTCAGTGTTTCTTGTATAATTCGTACTCCCGATTTTCTGGGAGCACTCTGAAATTTTTGATCATTTTTAAGCTGTTTCCACAGCTGTAACAAAACATGGTTGGGTTGCCCATCAATTTTGGTAAACGCAACCCCAGCCTGTATGAGGTCGTTAAACATGGGGATACCCTTACGGGGCCTGATCAGGGTATCTGTGGAGCAGGCTTTTTAGTTTTAATAGGGAAGGCCTCAGCTTCTTCCACTATACAAACATTGTGCTTGGTTCTTACGTGCTCCATCTCCCCTATGTCTGCCACTAACTGGGCTGCCTGCCTGCTGTATTATGGCCTCTGATGCCACCAATGGATTTAGTATGGAAACTAGCATCCCATATAGGTGGGAGGGGGCCTGCTGCAGTATTAGATCTTGCATGCCCACTGTAAATTTCTCCGTATCGGGGCTTTCAAAAGTGTCTGTGTACATAGCTTCCCTCATACCTAACTCTCAGATGTATGTCTGGAGGTCCTCCATAGAGGACCACAAACTGGTACTGAGAGGAATATCGGTTTTGTTAGGCCATGTTAGGTGGTATGTTGCCACCAACCAATCTATAATAGAATGGTTTTCATCACTGTAGTGGACAGCTGCATATATCCTTTGCCTCAAGGCCGGGTTTATTGTTATGGATGCTAATTTTGACATTTCCGTCCCATTCACTAAAACACTTTCAGCTCTGCATCCCATAACCTTAGGAGCCATGATGGTATGGTTTCTCTCGGTTTCTGATGGAACCACTGTACTAGGCCCATCAACTCATTAGCTGTATATGGATGTGCTGTCACATGGAGGCAGGTTTCAGCAGGGGGCCATTGGTCAGGAGGTACCCCTGCTGGTCTATCTTGTACCTTTTTTGTTTTTTTGAGTTACAATAGGCCGAATCTCAAATGAATCCATCATAGATGGAGTTTCGAGATCTGCCTTAGAGATCTTTTTTCCTGTCATATCTAAGTCAGCCTCCTCTGATTTTTGGACATTCTCTACCGATATACTCCATATTTGTCTTGCAGGGACATTTAGGCCAGGCTTTTTGGTTGTTAATGTACCCAGCTGTTGCTCAAGTTTCTCAATACGCTCTCTTAATAATTGGTTTTCAGTTTCTATGTTAACATCTGCAGCATCTAATTTAAGTATGGCCATTACTAAAGGCCAGGCTACTGCAGAGGTGGCTAGCTGCCGCTCCTTGGTAACGAGTATGTCCTTATCTAATCCTAGAAAGTAGTCAGTCAAATAAGTTGGGGAGGGAGAGGCAGTCCCTGGAACCCGCAGGGGTCCCTATTTCTCAATAATGGATGCCAACCCATAGTAGGGTGACCTCATGAACCCTGGAATTAGACCAGGGATTGTCTGGTTCTGGGGGGGTAATGTTCTCCCCCCTGGCCCATTTAAGCATATTCCAAATAAAGGACATGTTGGGTAAGTATGAATTATTATCACTAAGTCTGCCTGGCTCACTAAGTGTGGGGTAAATAACTCCCAAGGATGGTACTTCATGAAGAAATAGTATAAATGATGGTATATTTTGAGTAGTTCTATATAGATAGGATACAAATAATACAAAAGAGAAGATGGCTCACCTTCAGGATGACAAGGCTCACAGAGGACTCCATGTGGGAGGAATCTCCAAGACGAGAACCTTCCCTGGTGGTGGTCAGCCCTTAAATGGGGTCTGGGAGAGGTGGAGCCAGGCTCCACCCCTTCCAATCACACAGGTATATCACCTTCACCTGTGCCCCCATGGCTGACTGGGTGCTCACCTCAGGTGACCAATCAGTGGTTCAGGCCGTGATTCAGCAGTTCCCATACAAAGGGAGATCATCTCTTCAAATCTCTAGCCCAGAAAACTTTAGATTTTATTGCTGGGAGTGGGATTTTTAATGCTGCATACATTTCAGCTTGCACCAGAGGTCAAGTATCAAGGGCAGCATTAAAGGATTCAAAGGAGAGATTCATAGAAGTCATAGAAGCTTAAAAAAGAAAAAAGAGCTATGATTAATCTCCTAAAAGCAAAGAGCATTTTCTGTAAGCTTAATTTAATGAGTCAGTGCTGCTTTCACAGTAACTACCAAGTCCTTCCACTTGCTCTATCTGCTGGAGTACAGAGAAGTTTGCTTTAATTCAGACTAAAAAGTGCAGAATTCCAGGGGTCAAGAAGAATAGCTAGACAACGCCAACAACAATGCAAAGGAACCTAGCAACTAATTGCTCACAAGCGAGACTTGTGTTTTTGGTGCTTGGTCCCCACCCACCTGGAAAACCACCACAGAAGCCAGGCCTGTCCCAGCCCCCTCCATGAGAACACTCCCTGCTAGGGGCAGCACCCTTTATCTCTGCTGCGCACGTGGAGAGCTGAGTGAGCACTGCACGACTGGCCATGCGACCTTCCACAGGGCTGGCAGGGGACACAGCAGTAACACGAGCATGGGTGTGGAGACATGGCAACAGCACAGGGGCTGCCTGCAGGTACATGTAGTGCTGGGTGCAGGCAGGCCCTCACCACACTACGATGGCCAGGCAGGGACAGTCAGCCTGTACACTTCTACCACCTCACAATGGAGCTGGCAGACAGCACTGGCAGTGTAAGGGGAATGCAGCAGGCAGGCCCAAGGGAGCACTTGCAAGGGTGCCCAGTGGGCTCCTTGCACTGACATCACCAAACAGTCTTGTGGTTACAAATTTCAGTCAGGACTGACATGAAGTGAGAGCAGATGGACAGGGCTGGAAAGCAGATGGAGAGAAGGAAATTTGGACATAATTTAAAGGCCCCAAGTGTCTTGTCAGAAAACACACATTATGGGCAGCTATCTGAATGGCAGACAAGCCCACGGCCAAGTAGGTGTGCAAAGCTGGAACAAAAGGGATGCAAGAAAAAGGCAAAGCATAGCTGCATGGGCAAGTAATGACCCACTCACATCATTGGTGGCACACACAACCTCCAACTTGCTGGCATATACTGGTGGGGATAGAGATGGATGTTTTTCCAGCTTCTGAAGTTGCACAGTCACACCGCTGCAAGCAAATAATGCCAGGCCCAGTACTGGCCAGCTCTGTGGTGGGGACACAGTTGTATACATGGACAGGACACGGAAGGACAAATTGATTTTCCATCACAGGAGAAAGGCTGGGAAAACTTGTCCCCTAAGACAGCCTGCCTTGTATTCATGTCACAGTGGAGAGTGTTTCCTGGTGGTCCTTCACCTTGCGCTCCCAGACAGAAACACTCATTCTGGTAGACAGCTGGCTAGTGTTTTGAATGTGTACTGCTTGCAGCATGGCAGCAAAATAATCTCACAGTGGTATGCCCAGAGCAGGTTGTTGGTGTTGGGCCACAATGCCACAACGCTGCAAGGTTCTGGATGGCTTGGCACACCTCTTCATCTCCTCTACCACACACTCTTTCCCTGAAACCCCCACACTGCCTCACTGCTGCCCAGGGTGGAGTGGCTTGCTCCAGCACTGTGGCACTGCTGACAAATGCTCCGAGCTTCTGAGATTCCATGGCTCTCAGCCCTGAGGTTGCCATGGCTCATGAAGCCTTCCTGCTATAAATGGGCCCAGCATCCTTTGAAATGGGAGTAAGAGCTGCCAGCCAGAGAGAGCAGATGGGAAAATGGGGGAAATGAGAGCAAGTTTGCTGTCTGTATATTGGTTTCTGCACCCCTCTGCTGGGCAATCAGTACCATTGCTAAATAATGCAGCAGTGAATTACAGTGGAGGGCAGTAATGAGGATTGGCAGACAGTATAAAAAAATCAAAATAACGCTGAAATAAAAATAACTTCATCAAAATTTCAAAATATGAAAGATGTTGATAATCTCTACAGACAGACTGAAGTCATTGATAACCTTCCCAGGCTCTATTCTGTCTGGAGGCAATAGGTTCAAAATACATTTTCATCAGGAAAATCACTGAAAGAAAATCAAGCAGGGAACCCTTGCTCTGCTTTCCAGTGACTTCAGAATCACAGAATCATAGGGGTTGGAAGGGACCTCAAGAGATCATCGAGTCCAACCCCCTGCCAAAGCAGTTCCCTACACCAGGTTGCACAGGTAGGCGTCCAGGCGGGTCTTGAATATCTCCAGAGAAGGAGATTCCACAACCCCCCTGTGCAGCCTGTGCCAGTGCTCCATCACCCTCACCGTAAAGTTCTTGTGCACACTCGTGCAGAACCTCCTGTGCTGCAGTTTCTGTCCGTTCCCCCTTGTCCTGTCTCCACACACTGCTGAAAAGAGTCTGGCCTCGCCACTTTGTCCCCCACACCTCAGATATTTATAAACCTGGATCAGGTCCCCTCTCAGTCTTCTTCTCTCAAGGCTAAAGAGACCCAGTTCACTTAACCCTTCTTCATAGGGGAGATCCTCCAGGCCCTTCACCATCTTTGTGGCCCTGCACTGGACTCTTTCCAAGAGATCCCTGTCTTTTTTATACTGTGGAGCCCAGAACTGGACACAGTACTCCAGATGAGGCCTCACCAGGGCAGAGTAGAGGGGGAGGATCACCTCCCTTGACCTGCTGGCCACGCTCTTTTTAATGCATCCCAGAATGCCATTGGCCCTCTTGGCCACGAGAGCACACTGCTGGCTCATGGTCAACCTGTCATCCACCAGGACACCCAGGTCCCTCTCTGCAGAGCCCCTCTCCAGCAGCTCATCCCCCAGTCTGTACTGGTGAATGCAATTATTCCTCCCTAGGTGCAAGACTCTACACTTGCTTTTGTTAAACCTCATACGGTTTCTGACTGCCCAGCTCTCCAGCCTGTCCAGGTCTCGCTGAATGGCAGCACAGCCTTCAGGTGTGTCAGCCAATCCTCCCAACTTCGTATCATCAGCAAACTTGCTGAGGGTGGCCACTATCTCCTCATCAAGGTCATTGATGAAGATGTTGAACGAGACTGGACCCAGCACAGACCCCTGGGGGACACTGCTGGTTACAGGTCTCCAACCAAACTCTGCACCGCCAATGACAACCCTCTGCGCTCTGCCAGTCAGGCAGTTCTCAACCCACTGCACTGTCCACTTGTCTATCCCACACTTCCTCAGATTTATTATAAGGATGTCATGGGGGACAGTATCAAATGCCTTGCTGAAATCGAGGTAGACTACATACACTGCCCTCCCCCCATCCATCCAGCCAGTGACAACATCAGAGAAGGCCACCAGGTTGGTCGAGCATGACCTTCCCTTGGTGAACCCATGCTGATTCCTCCTGATAACCTCCTTTTCTTCCAATTGTCTGGGGATGGCATCCAGAACAAACTGTTCCATCGCCTTTCCAGGGACAGAGGTGAGGCTGACTGGCCTATAATTACCAGGATCTTCCTTCTTGCCCTTTCTGAAGACTGGAGTAACGCTGGCTATCCTCCAGTCATCAGGCACATCCCCCATTCTCCAAGACCTCTCAAAGATGATAGAGAGTGGTTCAGCAATCACCTCTGCCAGCTCCCTCAGCACCCGTGTATGCACCACATCAGGTCTCATGGATTTATGAACATTAGTGTTGCCTAGGTGCTCACGGACCACCTTGTCCCTGAATAAAGGAAAGTCTCTCATTCCCCAGACTCTCTCACTAACCTCCAGGGCCCGGGATTCCTGAGGGAGAGCTTTTTCACTGAAGACAGAAGCAAAGAAGGCATTCAGTATCTCCTCCTTCTCAGCATCCCCCATTACCAGAAAGCCCGCCTCACCTAGTAGGGGGCCCACATTCTCCCTAGTCTTCCTTTTACTGTTAACATACTTAAAAAAGCCTTTTTTATTATCCTTTATCCAGATATATATATCATATAGCCAGATTCAATTCCAGATGTGCTTTAGCCTTCCTCGTTGCATCCCTGCAGGCCCTGACAACCTTTCTATATTCTTCCCAAGTGGTCAGACCCTTTTTCCACATTTCATGGACCTTCTTCTTCCCTTTGAGTTTGCACATGAACTCTTTGCTCATCCACGCAGGTCTCCTGCCACCCTTTCCCAATTTCTTGCTCACAGGGATGCACTGATCCTGAGCTTGGAAGAAGAGCTGTTTAAATGCTGACCAGCTCTCACAGGCCCCTTTACCTTCTAACACCCTAGCCTACGGGATAGCTCCAAGTAGGTCTCGGAAGAGATCAAAGTTGGCTCTCCTGAAGTCCAGGGTAGCAATCCTACTTTTTGCTTTGCTCCTTCCACTCAGGATCTTGAACTCCACCATCTCATGATCACTTCAACCCAAGCTGTCCCCGACCTTTACTTCCTTAACAAGTCCTTCCTTGTTAGTGAGAATAAAGTCCCGTAACACCCCTCCCCATGTCGGTTCCTCCACCACCTGCATCAGAAAGTTGTCTTCAACACATTGCAAGAACCGTCTGGATGGTGCGTGCCTGGCCATGTTGCTCATCCAGCAAATATCTGGATAAATGAAGTCCCCCATAAGCACCATCGCCTTGGAACATGACACTACTTCCAATTGCTCATGGAAGGTCTCATCAACCTCCTCTTCCTGATCAGGGGGCCTGTAGTACACACCCACAACAGTGTCACCATTACCAGCCTGCCCCTTGATTCTCACCCACAAGCTCTCCACTGCTACGTCACTCTCCCCCAGGTGGAGTTCAATACATTCTAACTGCTCTCTCACATAAAGAGCAACTCCACCACCTCGCCTTGCCTAAAAAGCACATAGCCCTCCATGACAACATTCCAGTCATGAGAGCTGTCCCACCATGTCTCTGTGATGGCAATGAGATCATGGCCTTGTGACCGCACACAGATCTCCAACTCTTCCTCTTTATTTCTCATGCTGCACATACTAGTGTATAGACACTTAAGGGAAGCAGCATCCTCCCACCTCTCTCCATGCCTTTGAACTCCACTCTCTTCACCCAGCAAGCTCTGTTTTGAGCCTTGAACTACCCCTTCAGCCCCAGCGCCCCTCATTTTGACCCCTCCCCCCTTCATACCTAGTTTAAAGTCCAGATTCTGGACAGAAGGCATTTGAAAATATTCACTTCTTCCTCACTGAGCACTAACCTTTTATATTTTCACAAAGTAGCAGAAGCTGGGGATACAGGCTTGGAGACATCCCAAATCAGATATTTTTGGCCTAAGCACATACATTCTGTGACACTTTATTAAAACAGCCAGGTGGCAGCTGTATCTACACTTTTCACACAGATAGGTCTATCAGTCTTACACACAAATATAGGACAAACTGAAATGACAGATGCTTAGATACACTTGCCAAACTGAATAATAATAATAATAACAATAACGATAATAATAATAATAATAATAATAATGGTCTCAGCTTGTACTTTGTCTGAACACAGAATAGATTGACACTGTATGACATTTCTCAGGGACAGGCAGCATGTCTGTCTGGAGAGGGAGTTTTTGCTGGAATCTATGACTATATAGGAGATGCAAACAGAACACATTGCATTAGCCAGTGCTACTGGAGGGAAGAACAAACACACCTACTGCCCAAGGATATCCATCTCTGCTCATATGTATAATTCCAAGATGTATAAGTATACTTCCAGACCTATATTGGGTGCCTCTGTTTAGGTAATGGGTACATGGGGAAATGAAACCCATTTGCAGAATAGAAAGCAAGAAACTGCAAGCTACAAAAGCCACTTGGCCGCTGCCCTTAACTGGGCACTGATGATGCCCAGGGATTACCACAAAACATGTAAGTACACTCACACAACAGAAAAAAGCATTAAAAAGTCACATTATAGCCACTAATGCACAGAAACAGATACTGTCAATTTCACAGATTTGCATGTATCATAGGAACATAGAATCATAGCATGGCCTGAGCTGGAAAGAACCTTAAAGGAGTTCCTCGCTCCTGCTGTGGGCTGGCTGACCCCAACCAGATCAGGCTGCTCAGGGCCCCATCAAGCCTGGCCTTGAGCACCTCCAGGGATGGGGCAGCCTGTGCCAGGTGCTCACTGCCCTCTAAGTTGTGTGCATGTATGTCAAGAGGTCCAGTTTTGATCAAAAGCACAGGCAGACACTCATAAGTCTGACTAAGCATGATGGCTCTGAAGGATCTGCTAAACCACAGCAAATAAATGAGTTGCTTGAAGAACAGACCCTGGGAGCTGTTAATATCTCTTGCACCTCTGCTCATTTCAAAACTTTCTTTAGTTTGTGCCATGACTGGATGACGACAGCTTTTGCAGCTCTTACATTTTAACATTTTAACTGAGAATACAAACTTGCTGTTCTATATCAGTGACTATGACACTGACCTAAAGAAGCTAGGCAAAATGTGAGCAAAAACAAAACAAAACAACAACAACAACAACAAACAATAATGGAGCCTGCACATTTTGCCTCTTGAGCAGAACCCTGAGTTCAGAACCAGGTTCTCTATCACAGACGTAACAGCAAATCATTGATCTGAAAGGAAAGTGTAACAGAAACATTGTCAGACACTTGGCAGTAGTGTCTTGAGATGTCAGCCTTCCAACGAACAGCTGATGTGTAATTCAGGATATGCCTATTTTATACTGTTTTCAAGAGACACATTTGTCTATGCCTGATGCTGGCAAGATTGGAGAAAAAATATCAGTTTCACACTGAGGGCTCTTTTGACAACTGTCATGGTTTTATGATTTTTGGTACTGGTATTCCACATCATAACATCATGTAGTGCATTTAGAGTTAAAGAGTTAATGTTCCAGCTCCGTGGATCATCGATAGTTCCAGGTATGCCTGTCTCAGAAGAGAAGAAGAACTTCATTCCCCAGAGGACTTTGCGATGCTTTGCGTTCTTACGTGTTTACGCTCAGAGGGAAAGATAAAAACTGTCTGCAGTCATGGGACTCTTCTCTTCCCTTCGGGACCGAGCTCGGCAGTGGGTGTTTGTTGCAGCCGTCCGCCTTCAGCGTTAGCGTAAGGCCTTCGGTTTATCGGACACTCTCTCTCTTGCTCATTTTATTTGATCTATTAGCTTTAATTCCAATTATATTATATTATATTGTGTTATTTTCCTTTCTGATATCTTATTTAGTAAATTAGCTTTCCTCCTCAGATTGCTGCCGTTGTTTTGTTCCTGGGCCCATCTCCCTTCTCCTTTTTCCCTTTTCCCCCTTCCCCTTCCCCGGGGTGTGGGCCCGTGGGTCCCCTGCCTCAATTGTCACGGTACCGGGTCGAACTGTCCCGCAAACCGTTGACAACAACAGATTATAAGATATAATCACTAGCCAAATGTTAGTACTCAATGAGACAGAGAAATTACATGTGATGCTTTTTTAACAACAACAACAAAAAAGACCATTAAAAGGTTACCAGAGGTCTGGTTTGAATCTCACAGATTATGATTAATTACAGATTTCAAGTCATTGTAACAAGAGAGCCTTTCACCTTCAGGAAGAAAAAGGATGAACTGTAATTTCTTCTTATGACACTTTTCCCATCTTCCACTGTGAAAGTTGAGTGAAAAGACTAAATCTGTTCTCTCTTTATCCTAAGCGCCCAAGAAAATGCATCAGAGGTTCGAACTAGAGAGCTGCAATTTACAGTTCTGTGGAGTCAGTTGATTTTGTATGTCAGGCCAGTCAGCTAACGCATTTGAGTCATTTATTCCCAGGGGTCAGGAACAAATGTCCCTTTGGAGAAAGGTGTGTACTTATGTCAGGAATAAGAAAGGGATAGGGGCATAAAAATAGGACAAAACAGAGATAAGTAAGGGAAATGGCCAAGGACCACTGATCCAAAAGTACAGAGACAATTGGATCTTATCTGTGTCTCCTGTGAACAACATCTAGTAGCTGGCCTGGCCTGTATAAGAGGTGAGGTTAATCTCTGGTCACTATCTACCTGTTCTACAGCCACTTCTTGCCTCTCAGGTTTACCAACAGACCATAAGTGAAGGCTAAGATTATGACCCTAATCACAGCCAAGACTGGTCAGATGGGTCCTGAAATCTACCTAGGTAGATTTTTTGTTGTTCTCCTAGGTAGCAGCCTGAACTTAACTCAGCCATCAAGCTCCTTGAAGTGGGAGAACATCAGAGTAAAAAGAAGCAATGTGAAAAACTGGCAACTGATTATGGGGGACAACTGGTGAAAAAAAGGGTAGGACTGTGGGAATCAGCGATTTCAAAATGGCTTGAAAGTGCACCACAGGCAGACATTGGGCATAGCACCCAGTGAAGAGGCAACATGAAGACCTTTCATCCTCCAAGGATAGGAACATAATAACAAAACAAGGCTGCAAGATCCAAACATGACTCCAAGCATCACTCCAAGCACAAGGGATCCCTATCTCTGCAGCCATCAGACAAGAGCTTTGAGATAGCCACCCAAAGAGTATAATGGGAGCCCTAGGAAGCTTCAAAGGTGCATCACCCCATGCTGGCATATCAGTATTTCATATGAAATATGGAACTTCATATGGTCAAATCCTTTGGTGCACATATTTGGTGCACAGGCATGGGCAATTCACTGGAGAAATTGGCACTGTTGCATTGAAGATAACTGCATAATTCTTCTGTCAGATGATTCTGTCATGTCAAAATCAGGCAACTGTCTGTCTTTTGCCATGCTAGATGTTCCTTTAACCCAGTATATGCATTTTAGTGCTATTTTGATCTTATCTAGACCTTTCTCTCTTTTATACTTTGTTGCTTACTCATATGGGTATTTTTTTCTAACTTGATGTTGCTCTTGGGAGATGAGTTTGTCCAATGCATTTTGTTACAGAAAGATAAATTTTCACTTGTTTGCTTTTGTTTGCAAAACTTGACACTGCTATGCTTGGGGTAGATAGGTCCCAGTCCCAGTTTTTTGCTAGTATAAACACAAGCAAGAAAGTGCTGTGGCTGCCTGTGCTCATTTATGCTCCGTATGGCCCATGGCTGATCTGACAGCTTCTTTCAATTTCTTAAGCACTGTTTGGGCATATTCTCCCAGGAGAAAGCAATGAAACAAACACCAACTGAAGTCCTGGATCTTGGTAGGCGCATAGACAACACTTCTGTCATGAAGAATGTTTTTTTGTTGTTGTTGGGAGGGGGAAAGAGACTTCTTATGCTAAGAGGCAAATGAGTGTCACAAGGAAGGCACTTTCATGGGCTGTTTGGAAATACAGAACTGCAGTCTTCTGAAAAAGCAGTTAATTTAAGGCTCTGATCTTGAAGAGTTCTAACTTGCAGGGAAGTTCTTAAGTTTTTTTTTAGCTTTCCCCTTGATGCTGAGAAATCTGACGAGGTAACTTGACACACCAATGAAATATGTCAAGCAGGTATTCCCTTTATTACAGTGCTGGGTGCATGGGGGATCTCTCCACCAAACATGCACCCAAAGAGAGAAACGAATACATATTTAAAGGCGTAGCACATGCATATTCATCACATTTCAAACTCTGTTTATCGAGAGGATTAAACCTAAGAGGGAGAGCTCCTCACCATTCCTGTGGGTGTTTTGTATAAGAGAGACATCAGTTTGGTAATCTTGTTGGGACAACACGATGTCCATCCTGCTTTCCTACTGACAAGTTTATTAGTTTGATTTATGCCCCTCCCCATTTCTAAGTTTTGTTCTCTGTTTGTGTAACACATCTGGCCCAACAGATAAATTAGCAGGGAGTAGCACCTTTGTTGCCATGCACAAGTATTATCATCCTTCATGGTGTACCCCAATAAAGACTATTTCTGCTTATCTTTACAACCATAAACAGAGACACTGAGGTGCCGCAACAACCACCTAGATGATTTGCAGTTGTCTTTACTATAGACCTGTTCTCACGATTCATCCTTATTCTTGAACATACGCACAGGTTTATACATTATTACAAAGCAAGCACGGGGCATTTTAACAAGAATTACTTAACTGAGCTGTTTCCACCGGATGTTAGCATCCAACTCTGCTATGCTTTAGGCGGCAGCATGGACACTTTCAGATGAATAATCATATCCAGAATCTTTAAAATCTGGGTCACTATATCTTTATCTTCTTAAGAGCTCGAGCGTAAAACGACAGTCACGACGGGTGACAGCCGGTGATGGGAGCTACCGCCGACTCAGCAGCAGCAGAGAAGTACAACCGGCCCGAGTGAAGTAAGGATACCCCAAGCCCACAAGAACGGCATATCCGCCCACCGTAGTCCAGGCCCCGCTGCACGTCATCGGGAGACACCGCTGCACATGTGCGGAACTGTACATGCACACAGGCAGCTCCCGGACCGCGCACGCAAGGAGAGACGCACATGCGCGCAGATCCGCCGCCTGATCCATCTTCGTTCCCCCCCGACGCCCGGGCAGCGCGGTGACGTCACGACCTCGGCCCCGCCCCCTCCCTGCTTTCGCCGTTGCGTCCGCTGCGGCTCCGCCCCCCCCGCTATAAAAGCGGCCGCAAGGAGCAGGCGCCATTGTGCTGCGGAGCAGGCCGCAGCGGTGCAGTCGGTGTACTTTGCACCGCGCTCTTCTCTTGCGTTTTTTCTCTCTGTCTGTTATTTTTCTTCTCCTTTCCCTCCCCTTTCCCCTTCCCTCCCCCTTCGTCTGCGGATATGCCGCGCGTGTACATCGGCCGCCTGAGCTACCACGTCCGGGAGAAGGACATCCAGCGCTTCTTTAGCGGCTACGGCCGCCTGCTCGAGGTCGACCTCAAAAACGGGTGAGCGCCGGGAGCGGCCTGCGAGCGCTCGGGCGCCTCCTTCCCCCCCCACCACGGGGCCGCCCCTCCCCCATGCTGGCGGCAGGGCCTGCGCGTCCTGCTGCCGCGTGGCGCCCGCCTCAAAATGGCGGCGGCACGGGGGAAGCGGGGGCGCAGCGGCCCCATTGTCCCAGCCTCGGGAACTGCCGGCGGGCGGGGATGGGAATGATGGGGGTTCTTTTTCACCCAGTTACGGCTTCGTGGAGTTTGAGGACTCCCGCGACGCCGACGATGCCGTTTACGAGTTGAACGGCAAGGATCTGTGCGGGGAGCGCGTGATCGTAGAGCACGCTCGCGGCCCCCGCCGCGACAGAGACGGGTACAGCTACAGCAGCCGCAGTGAGTACGGTCCGTTCTGTGCGTGGCTGCGGGGACGAGGGGCGGGCGGGGGCGGGCGGGGCCGTGGGTGGGTGCGGGGGTACCTGGCGCACCGCTGGGAGCGCTGCCTGCAATTTGTCTTGGCGCCAGCGCTGCGCTCACGTACTCCCTAAGAAATATGTGAGCACAAATAAGCGGAGCGATTCTGGCTGCAAAATTGGGGCCTTCTCCTAGAAAGGGTATCTTGTAGCCTTAGAAGTAATGTGTTCTGCTAACATAAAGGCTCCTTGCTCGTAGGAGCGCTTAAATAAAACAGTGATGTTCCATCACTAATGTTAATGATGTAATATCATAGAAGCAGTCAGTGGTCATGGGTGGGGGAGGATTTCAAGCAGGAATCTGGTGTATTCAGAGGGGGTTGTTTTGAACTTTTCTATGTTCAGCTAACTCGTGTAGGTTCTTGAGGAGCTGAGCTATATGTAAATTAATGTGCCTGGTACTGTAATTGACGTACTGCGGCTTGCTTTTCAGTAGTCTCTAGAATCTTGCTATTTTGGGGGGAGGTGGGAATCTGTCTGTTTAAAATAATTAAATGTATGTTGTTTAAAATTGTTGCATGTTCAATTTCAAACTTTTTAACAAGTCCTTGATGTTTCAATTTAAAAGTGACCAGTGGGGCTGAGGCTGTGTCCACTGAGGCTAAGATGACTGCCTTTCCTGATTGGCCATGGCTTTTCCATACATTGTGTGACCCTTGCCCTATGACCCTTTGGCTGACCTTACCGGAAGCCATGACGACAGCAGCCTTTTGCCATTAGACGCAGGGTGATGGTGAGGATTCCAAGGGTTAGACAAAACTGGTTAAACTGAACTAGGTGACTGTTACCTTGCGTGTTTTGTGGCCAAACCACCACCAAAAACCTCATACTGTGATGTAAGTACTTAGTGTAACTAGTAAACGTTTTTGTAAAATGTAGAAATGCATGTAATCAGTTAAGTTTTATATTTTACAATGTTCTGTAAAATAAAACTTAGCAAGGTGAATCTAATAAGGAGCAGTCACTCTCTAACAGATCTTAGGAGGACAGACTTACAGGATTTCAGTCTGTTTGATTTGCCATTCATATATATTATGGCAAAATTGCAAGCTTATTGGAGGTGTAGAGAAATAAAGTCCTACTCCAGTAAATATAACTGTTTAACTAACGTTTTCAGAACATTTTGATTTTCTTAATGCTAGGAGACAATCTAACTTTATTTATTTGTACAATAAAGGTGGGGGTGGTGGCGGATATAGCAGTCGGAGACAGTCTGGAAGAGATAAATATGGACCACCTGTTCGTACAGAGCACAGACTGATTGTTGAAAACCTTTCCAGTCGCTGTAGTTGGCAGGATTTGAAAGTATGTATTAATGTTCTATTGTGGAATGTGTTGTGATCAGTAGTAGGCAGTGACTTTATGTAAATGTTTATTTTGATTCAGGTAGAAGTAATTGAGCAGCATTTTCACAAGTGTTTGCACACAGTTAATGCTTTTTGCATTTGCTCAGACTTGTCTTAAGCTAATGTAAATCAGAGTGCAAACATAAAAAATAGTTGTAATTTTCCATCTACTCCCAAAAGGATTTTATGAGGCAAGCTGGTGAGGTCACCTATGCAGATGCTCACAAAGAACGTACAAATGAAGGAGTAATTGAGTTCCGATCATACTCTGACATGAAACGTGCCTTGGACAAACTGGATGGCACAGAGATAAATGGAAGGAAGATCAGGCTGGTTGAAGACAAGCCACGGTCAAGCCATAGGCGGTCTTACTCTTGCAGCAGGTCAAGGTAACTCATGGGATATGTCAGTCTCTGCATCAAAACAAGTTAAACTAAATGTATATATGTACATTGACCTACACTGTTTACTTTCAGTTGGTGTTCTAGGAATGGGTTGATTACTGAGAATGTTTTATTGCAAAGATGAGTATTTTTACGTGCTAATATTAACTGACAGCATATTGAGTTTAGGTGAATTAGTGGTATGTCTTGATTTGGTTGCTTTGTTGAGAAGTTCTTCAACAGTTCTTCACAAGTAATAGCTTGGCAGGGCACAGCAAACAATAAGAACCAGCTTGTATTTTGAGTGTATTTCTAGGTCGCGATCTAGAAGACGATCTAGAAGCAGAAGTCGTAGAAGTAGGAGCAGCCGCAGCAGGTCCCATAGTGTCTCTAAAAGTCGTTCCAGGTAAGTGATGCATCGCTTTTTGCTAGTACAAGAATTGGTTGCTTATTATTGTTAATTATTGAAACGGCTGTAAGTATATTGCAATTCATGCAGAATAAACTGTTTTTCTTTTTGGAAGATCTAAATCCAGGTCACGAAGCAAAGACCGCTCACGTTCCAGATCTAAAAGCAGGAAGTCTAGATCAAAGAGCAAATCGAAGCCCAAGTCTGACAGGGGTTCACGCTCTCACAGCAGATCCAAGGAGAAGTCGGAGAAGTCTCGGTCTAGGTCTCGATCTCCCAAAGAAAATGGTAAAGGAGATACAAAGTCTAAATCCAGGTCAAGGAGTAGGTCTCGTTCCAATTCTCCACAGCAGCAGCCATCTGCCAAGGCTCATTCAGAGTCACCACCCAAAAGAGCTGCATCGAGGTCCCATTCCAGGTCTCGTTCAAAGTCTCGCTCACGATCAAGATCTAGTTCAAGAGATTAAGACTAATACTTTCCTCTTACCTTGCACACTATTACAGAACATTTTTCCTACTTGTCAGGCCATTAGTGTTATGTTAGTTCTTCAGAAGTTTTTTTCTTTAAGGAGTGAATGGTCTTAAGTAATGAGGCATAAGGCTTTAATTTGTATCCTAAATTTGAGAATATGAGATCAGATGGTGTGGTACAAAGCAGGAAAAGCCTCTCCCCTGCCCCTCCCTTCTTTTTTTTTTTAAAGACATTTAGCAAGACATATTTTTTTTATAGCATTTCTGCTGGAGTAACTTAACTACTCTAAAATGCAAAGTGGTTTTTATATTAAAAGTTGAATACAAGAGGCTTAAATCTGGGCTTTTTTGGAAGCATGTTTTTCCTTTTTTTTCCTGTGGTTTTAGAACTATGAGTATCATTGGCTTAGTAGGTTTACAGCTTGCTACCAAAGGCAGGATTGTCTTGCTGGGCAGGTCAGAATTCTCTGATTTATCTTCATTTGTGGAAGCAGGCTGCAATGCTGTAAGACGAGAAAGGCTAGACCAGCAATAAACTCAATTTGGAGCATTTGTGTTGCATCTGAACTTGCCAAAAGAACATTCCTTCCCAATACTGCAACTGTATTATTAAAGGTAATAAAGGTACTCTGTAACCTGTGTCATGCAGTATTGCTACAAATCATACTTTGAAACTTAAAAGAATGAAAGCTTTTTGACATTTTTTGCTTGACTATCAAGTGGCAGTTCTCAGACACTAATGTGTCTCTTGGATGTAGTTGAAGTCCACTAGTATGTTGTATGATTTGTCAGCCTATCTATTGGATATGAAAACCAGCTAAAACTGTCTTAGCTCCCTTTTGATTCATTTATGTTAACATTCTGCTTCAGAACTAAGATTGTATTGTTTCAACCTGAACTTTACTGGAAGTGTAATCTCTTTGAGCTAGAGCTCTAGTCCTAATGAAGACTTTGCTAAGCCACAGTTGCCAATTCACTTAAATTGTGGAATAGAACTCATCCTAAAAATTCCCCTTAATAGCTAAATTGATTTTTGTAACGTGCAACATTAGAACTGCCTTGTACTCTTTATACAATGTGTAGTTTGACTTGTATAAAATTAAATAGGTGACTCAAACTCATGTTTGTCTTGTAATGGATTTTTTTTCTGCCTTTCTTGCTGGGGAAATCACAGTGTAGTAGGAAAGTATTGAGCAAGATAAACTTGGAAGTTTTCAAAATCAAACTTAGTTTTATGCCTGAGATGAGCTAGTCAGCCAATTGCAGTTTTTCATTAGAAAATTCATTAGTTCTTCATTGTCTTTTCTACAAATGTGACACAGTGTAAGAACATCTCTGACTTAGAAGGATTTTAGAAATCTGTTCAGATTAATTGGATCATTCACAAGTGTGTATCTGGTGCATATTCAAATGTGATTTGATGCTAACTTGACAGGAGTTCCTTTATATAAGGTATCCTTTATAAGGATAAAGCACCGCCACCTAATCGCAGATAGAAGGCCTGAGCTTTCTTTTTTTGCCTGTTGTGTACTAGTAGCTGTGCTAAGGATTGAAAGATGAGTAAAGTTGGCTGACCAGTAAGCACATACCCTAGTGAAACCTGAACTGTTCTCATTTTGTGCTTTGGTGGCAAAAGATTTGTTACTGTAGTCTGTTGTGTCTATCCCAAGCATGGAAGAGCTGGCAATTCTTCAACTGTGGGCCTTCACTGGGGAGTTTAACAGCAGCTGGGTGCTTCTGAGATACATGATGGAATATTTTAATCCCTTGAACTTACACAAAAACATTACATTTCATTATTTTGTGGGGGATGTATATACATTTTATCTTTTTCAGGATGTAGGTCACATTTCCTGGAGGGGATTACTCTTTGATTATACTCGGGCTTGGTAAATACATGCTCCTCAAAACCGTATTAGTGAGCTTAAAAAAAAACCTGGTGTTTGTGATTAAGTACACTTGAGATTTCTTAAACTTCATGAAAATATAGTTTGGATGAATAATGTCTTAAAGTTTAAGAGCATAGAAGGCTTGCATGCTGTTGCAGCACATCAGCCTGCGGTAGCAGGAATAGTTGATAGCAAAAACATGTTTATTATGCATCCTGGTTTTTTTCTGGATTTGGTATAATGCAACAAACTTAAGCACTGTCATCAGATGTGTGAGACTGATTTCCAGTGTTTCATCTTACAGTAAGTTTTGAAGGGGAAATCCTATACCATAAAAGATTTGTGGAAGTTCAAATCAGAGTGAATGTATTTGAAGCCTGTTCCTAGGCAGGCTTTCTTTCTTTGCTTTTGTTTAAGTCATCTCTCCATATATGTTGGTGTTTTGACATGAGTCATAGAATTACCAAGGTTGGAAAATACCTTCGAGATCATCTGGTCCTACCTTCCACCTGCTGCCAGATTAGCCATTTGTGTGATGCTAACTATCTGCCTTAAAGCAAGATGGTGAAAATATCTCACAGCTATAATGTGTGTGAAACTCTTGACAAACAGTAGGAAAGCTTGTGCCTCGTGGGAATGCTCTTAATGAGTGATGTGCAGCTTTAGAAGTAAATTGGAACCTTGTACAGCAGCTTCTCTACAGTCAGTGGTCAGGAATAGCTTTAGTTCTTCAAGTCAGGACTAGTTGAGATTTCTGGATGTGCACAACTGCAAATAATTCACTGCTCAAGTAGGAGCTGTGGCAGTGTTTGCAACTACTACCTCAGAGAGAGGATCAACATTGGCTATCATACCTAGATGGGAATGTCTGGTAGTACTGTCTTACTCTCAAGGGTTCTTGACTTGAAATTTGTATTTGCCTTAACTTAATCTGCATTGCCTGACAGCATCAGTATGTTGTAAGAGAGGATTCCTTTTTTCTCCAGCTCAGAAAAGTGCTTGTGTGCTTTGGCTTCTAGCTCTGTGCTTTAATGGAGAAGGGAATAAAACTAATACAGCTGACTTGATGAGGAAGAAAGTTGCAAGATGTTATTCCTGAACTGAGTAGGTGACTAACTCCAGTCCTGAAGCCTGAAATTGAGGTAATGATTGAGGATTGGAGCATATGGTGAGCATCTAACTTAAAAAGTTTGATTGTCCCCAAAGCTAGTTAATAGGGCAGGCATGTAGATAATTCCTCATCAGTGCCAAGGCCCAGAAACGATTACCTTGGTCTTTGCAACAACACTTGACTTTTTTCAGAAGCTGTTAGTACTGCTATTCAAGTCCACTCGAGTTGTTCTGCTTCAGCATGGCACCATTAAAAAACGTTGTGTTCTCAGCATGCTTTAATAGGCAGACATGCAGGAAGAAATAATTTCTTAAGAGCAGGAAATGAACTAAGAATGAGCTTCCTGGGTCTGTTCATGCCTGGTATGAATTGAACTATTTCCGATTTGTAAATCTAATTCATATTGGCACTGTAATGAGAGCAGTGATCACATACTTAAGTCACAGAGTGAAAGCTGCATGACATTATGCAACTTTATGCAAGACATTAATGACAGACATTAAGTCACAAAGTGAAAGCTGGGGATGTGTTCAGATACCCAAGTGTAAGTTGTGAGGTTAGTACAATGAATACCAAATGGTATTATAGCCAAGATATTGTGTAGATTGTACAGTTAGACATCTTGTGATAGAAGAGACAGTTGAAATAAAGGGAACAAATACCTCACCCATGTCCTAGGTTTGCAATAGGAAACTCCAAAGGAGTGATCTCTAAAAAGAGATCTTTCCTCAGTGGGGGTCAGCCCTTAAATGGGGTTTAGGAGAGGTGGAGCTAAACTCCTTTGTTTACACAGGTGAATTATCTTCTGAGATGTGGCTGACTCAGTGCTCACCTCAGGTGATCAATCAGTGGTTCAGGCTGTGGTTCAACAGTTCCCATACACCAAGTCAAACATAAGCTCAGGAGCCTGGAAATGAGGGGAAAAAAAAAAGCCATCAATGATCTGAGCTGGTTAGCTAAATACAGGTGCAGGGCACATCACAGCAATTATGATAAATACTGCTGTAAAAGCAGTAGCAGTAAGTTGATGTGTACTGCTAACACAAGTTTTAGAGTGCATTTCACAGTGGTTCATAGCTCTGGATAGGATTGTGGGTGATTCTCTGACTCCCAAGTTACATCATCTATTCCATAGAAAGTTGCTTCTGTGGGACAGTCTGCTTGAATTTAGAAATCTCAAATGTACTCCATTTTTTAAAATGTATCTTTACTCATTTTATAAGCAAAATTCTTAAATTTTCCTCAAATGTTTTGATTAGACAGCACCAGACAGAGTTCAGTGATTTTTTTTTTGATGCAAAATACTGAAAATAATGGAGGAGAGAGTTCTCCATGTGAAGCTGGAAAGTGACTGGAAGATGCCGGTTGTACTCTTATGGATGGAGATGTGGGTGGAATTTGGTAAATACTCTTCTGGTCTGTGCATCTAGAACAATTATATTGTGTGTATGAGTAGTAAATATTAGTGAGACGTGAATTCTCCACCTTAACATCTGTTTGGTGTAATCAAAATGTACAGTTGCACCTGATTAATCTGCTAGCAGGAAAAATGTTGCTTCTAGAAATAGGTAAAATGCAAAGCATTTTTCTTAAGCAGCGTTTCTTCTGCTTAGCATCAGCCACCAGCATTGTTGTTTCAGGGTCATTGTGAGATGGAAATAATGCAGCAAATAGTCCCTTGGGGATCATAGTGGCAGAACAGTGACATATAGTTAACCTGAGGAGTGGCAGTGGTTAGTGCAGAGATGGTGCAATGGCTGTTCGGGATGGCAACTCCTGCTCTGCTGAACTGTACAGTGGGGCTGTGCCACTCAGTGCAGTTAAAGAACCGTTTAAGAGTAAATATAAGCATTACATTTATTTAAATAAATAGAAGTAGCTTTACTATGCAGTAATGGCAGCTGAGGCACAGGAAGATGGAACAGACATGTAGTACACCAGCCAGAGGACTCACTGGAGAGAGCCAAGGGCTTTCCTGTCTTGTTGCAAAACCTGTTCCCCAGGCATTCGATGTTCTTGAATTTATAACTTTTTTGTTTAAATGGCAAACGTAGCTGGGAACAGAGACTGACAGTGTGCCTCTTCAGTGGGGAGAGGGTGAATTCTGGATGCTTTTCCAGTGACTGATTTCACTCTGCTCTTCATTTGAATCTGTTTGAGCCTCCTACTGCAGTAAAAAAGCATTAGGGGATGACTTTTCCTTGCTATAGTACTGAGGGTTTAATTAAAAATGGAAAAAAAGGCAGTAGCAGCAGAGGACGAAACAGCAGTGATTTCCTTGTTCTTCACCTTTTCGTAACACGTTGAAAGTTCTGGTGTGCAAAACTCCAGCCATGGTTAAAGGGGCAGGAACCAACGCTAGGAACCACTTGCCCCTGTGCTGCTGTTACCTCAGGTCCTATGCTGTTGCCTGTCTTCAGGTGATGGCGAGTGCAGTAGAGCTTCCACTGACTGCCGGGCTGCGCCCCTAGCCCTCCCGGGCGGCT
This sequence comes from Cyrtonyx montezumae, assembly GCF_038088225.1. Classification (NCBI taxonomy): domain Eukaryota; kingdom Metazoa; phylum Chordata; class Aves; order Galliformes; family Odontophoridae; genus Cyrtonyx; species Cyrtonyx montezumae. The sequence goes on along the minus strand of NW_027072100.1, from coordinate 471,020 downwards.
GCCCTCACCCCGCGGCCGTGGGGCAAGGGAGGGCTTGGGGTGGTGCTCGGGCGTTGCCGTCGGGCTGCTCCCCGGGATGGTGCAGCCGGACTGAAAACCGACTGCGCGGCGCTGAGGAATGCGCGGGTTGCCATGGCGACGGCGCTCATTAAGCGCACACATTCCCAACCTGCCCAATTACCGCCCCCTCCCCCCGCACACTCACGCACACGCCCGGCCCTCACGGCGCGGGGCTCCGCAGCTCTGGGCCGCGCGGGTGCCGCGGAACACGGCCCAACCTGCATCTGCGCAACGCACTCCCGGCCGCGCGCGAGCACCGCCCTGGCTGGGCAGCGGGGCGCCCCGTGCGTATCAGCAGCGCCGTGCGGGTAAGCAGCAGCGCGGCGGAGGGTACCGCGAAGCCCGGGCCTGCGGCGGCGATTCCCCGCCCGGACACTCGGGCTGGGTGCTGCAGCCCGCACGGGTTTCGTCTTTTATTTTATTTTTTTCTTCCTTCCTCATTCCCTTTCTTTTCTTTCTACGCTAAAGCAGCTGCCGGTGGCGCTGCGTGACGTGCAGTGGCGGGTCGGGACAAGGGCGCGGGCCGGGGCCCAGCGGGCAGCGCCTTCCCGCGGCGCTCCGCTCCGCGCCGCCCCCTACAGACGGGGCGGCCCCGACGGACTCCGCGGGGCGGGGGAAACTCCGCCATTTTCGCGCTGCGAAAAAAAAGCTATGCCACGGGGAAGGTGTGAACGTGCGGGTGGGCGGGCGGACGTCCGCCACCCGGGGCTATTCGCCCCGGCCCGCAGAGCAGCGCGGTTTTGCCCCGCATCGACGCGCGTCTGTGCTGTGGCATCGCGACGCAGTTTTGCCTTTATATAAACCGCTATTCCAAACAATGGGGGGCGTATCTTAACAATAAATAAATAAATAAATAAATGGTGAAGAGGTGCGGTTGCAGTTCTCTCCGGGAAGAGGTCTCGTGGTGCCGGGGCTGCCCCGCACCTCTGGAGTTGCGTGTGTCCGTTCCGTAACGTTCAGACATCCTCAGGCAGCGTGTTCATGTCAGCTGAAAACAGTCGAGTACCAGAAAAATTTTGTCTTTTCGTCATAGGTTTTGAAACTTATCCTCAAATCCCTTTATCAGAGTGGAAAGCAGGGTACATATTCTTTGCTGCTCACAGGACCGTGTTTAACCAGGCTTTCAAAATGCAGTACATTATTTGCCTTCGCTTGAGCTTGCCATAATTTAACTTTTATTCTGAATGTTGCTGGGATTTGAAACATAGCACAGGTGATCTGCTTTTCACCTTTAGGATACATATGCAACTAATTTAAATGAGCGGTTAAATCCACCAAAAGTGCTTCATCTTCAGCTTCTGGCACAAGTTTTCCTTTTGATTCCATAAATGCTGTGATTTGATCTCGCAGATCATAAAATCTTCGGAGTGTTCTACCACCACCTTCAGCCACCTTCCTTCAGAAGAGCAAATAATGTCCCCACAAGCATCCATGCTTTTAAGGGACTCCTGGAACTGGTGATGATTCAGTCCCTTGGACTTAATGAAATTCAAAGCTTTGATGATGATTTGTATGATGTTATTCATTTTTAAAGCTTTTTGGCACATAAATTTCCTTGATGTTTGGTGATAACCATCAGATGTGAGTTGCTGGCAGTACTGGTATTGTCTTAATTTTATAAGTTCCTCTCACCAGCCGTCGCTGGGCACCAGATATGTTGACACAGTTTTAAAAAAACTGTTTTCATCTTGTTTTTACTGCTTCATACAAATGGAAAGATTTAGCTATATCTCTCAAGGGCACCAAAGCAGCTGTTTCTTCAGTGACGTGATATTCCTTATCAGTACTAATAAGAAAAATGTCAAACTGAGACATGTTTGTACCATCAGCACTTTCAGCTGTTGCGAAAGAGTAAAACTTCCTGTTTTAGTTTACTAAACAGTTTACTAAACACTGCTTAAAAAACACACTATCAGTCAGTAGTTTTGATTTTTTTGTGGGATCATTAATGCTTCTGCATGACAAGCCTTTATAGCAGAGTCAGTCTGAGCATTAACTCAAACAAAAATTGAGGTGATGCTTTTTCTCAGTTCTTTTGTCTTAATGAAACATTCCTTGATAGGCATCAAGTTTGACAGCATGTTTTTGCGTATAACGTCTTTTCAAATTGTAACCTTTGGTAACAGAGGCGATTTCCTTGTAAATGAAGCATAGTGCCATATTAGTTGTGTTGACAAAAAGTGATTCATCTGTCAGTTTTTCTCAGAACACTCCTCTTTCATCCACATTTTTTCTCTTCTGGCTTGTTTCCTGTTGATATGACGCTGGGTAGAGATATTTGCATTGGCAGTTGTTTGCATTCCGCTCACCAAGGGGCATCACCCATGGGTTTCCACCTGACTTGGATGTGCATGGGATGCAAGAGGCAGACAGTCACTGCTCTGTGCCTGACCCTCTGCTGTCACCTATGCAGCCAGTGCTCAAGCTTTGCACAATTGACTCATAACAAATATCGCTAAAAGCACGTAATAAAAGTTTATATGGTGTGAGGCTGTCTTTCCAGGGGCCCAGGATGGATGCACCAGCCTCTAGATGGTCAAGGGCAGGGTCTGAGGTTTTTTTATTTAATTAGTTTGAAGATGAAAGATGGTATTTCGAAATGTTTGGGGACCATATTTCAGTTATCTTTGGATGCATCTCCCTGCTCATAAGCGGTAGAAAATAGCAGGATGGGCTGCTCAGAGCTGCTCTGAGAGCAGGCTGGCAGGATCTCTGCATCCCGGGATGGCATGTGAGTTCAGTGGTAACTTTGTATTCTGCTAGTGTGAGTGGACCTGTGAACCATGACTTCAGAGCCACAGACCCAAGAGCTGATCTCAGTGACAGTGATGCTTTTGGAGATGACAGGTGGGAGAGAAGTTCCAAGTGTTCCTGCTTTGTTAGCTGTGTCTGATCCTAAAGCTTGCCATTCCCTCTTTCATTTCTGTATAAGAATCATAGAATTGTTTGAATTGGAAGGTCACCTAGTCCAACTCCTCTGCAGTGAAAGGGACATCTACAGTTCAATCAGTTGCTCAGAGCCTCATCCAGCCTGACCTTGGGTGTCTCCAGGTACAGGACATTTACCACCTCTCTAGGCAGCCTGTGCCAGTGCCTCACCATCCCTATTGAAATAAACTTATTTTCTTATATTCAATCTAAATCTCCTTTCTTTCAGTTTGAAATTATTTTTCCTTGTCCTGTCACAGCGGACCTCACTGAAGAGTCTGTCCCCTTCTTTCTTATAGGCCTCCTTTAGATACTGGCAGGCTGCTCTCAGCTCTTCCCAGTGCTTTCTCTTCTCCATTCTGCACAGCTCCAGCTCTCTCAGCTTCTTCTCGTAGGAGAGGTGTTCCATCCCTGGGATCATTTTTGTTGCCCTTTTCCGGACATGCTCCACGTGTCTCTGCTGTGCTGAGAACTCTATATCCAGATGCAGTACTCCAGGCAAGGCCTCATGGCACAGAGAGTGGCAGAGTCCTCTCCCTCACTCTGTTGTCCGTACTTCTTCTAATGCAGCCTGGGATACAGTCAGCTTTCTGGGTTTTAAGTGCACGTTACTGGCTCATGCCCACCTACCACCCACCAGTACCCCAGGGTCCTTTTGTCAGGACAGTGCTCCTCGTCGTCCCTCAGTTCGTATCAGTAGCAGGGGTTGCTGTGACCCAGGTGCCAGACCTTGCACTTGGTTTTGTTGAACTGCTTAAACCTGTCTAGGCCTCTCTGGATGGCAATATTCACAGCATCTATTCAGTCACTTGAAATGAGCAATACAGAAACAGCCTCTCATCACACTGAAGGGCATTTTTATCCTGTTTTGAGATGTAGGTAACAGCCACAGCACAGAGAGGGGCATTGGAGGCAGCCTCAGTCCACTCCAAACTTCACCCTGTGCTGGAGCAAAAATTTAAAGGATTTTGAGGCCTCCAAAGGATTTATTATTGTCGTAGGTTTAAAGCAGCAATCAGATTTGGAAGGGAAGAAGTATGTATGCTTGCCTTTACCGCTGGATAAGTGCTAAGTGTGCTTCTGTATCAATACAGAGCAAATACTATTACAGTGCCATTAGTTTCTTAGAACACCTGCTCTGGGCAATGCCAGATGACAGAAGAGGATCCAAGGAAGCAGCTCCCAGCCCACTGTGGCTCCAAAATGCTGTGTTTTTCCACATGTAGTTTTAACATGATCCAAAATATTGCTTTTTTTTTTTTTTTAATGGCTTTGTTTTGTCACTGGATGTAATTAATCCTTATCTAAGCTTGGAATCTCTCTAGTGGTTCCAAGTCTCTCTTGAACTGAGGAGCCCAGAACTGGACTTACCACTCCAGCTATGATCTCAGCAGTGCTGACCACAGGGAGGTATCACTATGCTCCTAATGCAGCCCAGGATGGCATCAGCCTTCTTCATCTCAAGGGTGTGCTGCTGACTCATGGTCAACTTGGTGTCTACTAGGACCTTGAGGTCCTTTCCTTTAAAACTCCTATCTAGACAAGTGATCCCCAGCACACACTAGTGTAGAACTGAAGATGTTTTACTTTCTCAGAAGCCACAAAGCCACAAAGCATGTGGCACTGTTTTAGATATAGCTATTTTAAATCAATTGTGTGATGAAAAGATAGACAGTTTGACTCCACTGTGCTTTGTGAAGTGCTGATTGTTGGGGCTATACAATGTTTCTGAGCTGAGAGCTGCTTTTCTCTGTGCTCCATGGTGGCCCATTGTACATAGCGTAACCCTCCTCTTTGCTAGAGATTGTCCCTGTGGGCTTGCAAGAGTAAAGTGTGAAGTTGCAGCAGATTTGGAGCCTCTTCTGCATAGCAACAATAGAAATGGCAGCTTTCTGAGTCCTGGTCCAAAGCCTGATATTTTTTGTTTTATGAGCTAGAAACTTCAGAATGGGCAGAAGCAGAGAATACTATTTGCCTTGTAATGTGTGGCCAGTTTCTGTTGCGGTGACCCCAGGAGGATGAACCACAGCTGCGTCAGAACGATCTTAAGATGCCGATGCAAGGACTCAGAGAGACATCAGTATGATTATGCAGCTGAGCCAACTTTATTGCACAGGTTACATACTTTTATACCCCTTGAACACATGCTATTTTTAGAATAATTGTTAAGCAGCGGTTCTTGCTCTGTCCTTGCGAGATAAGCAGTGTCCAATTAGTCTTCTTTTCCCACACATACCAGGGCCATCTGGTTCCACCGCAAACTTACTCCCTCATCGTTGCTCGGTCAACGGTGCACCACTTCTCAAAATCCAGTGATCTGAACGTGCTGTTTGTTCGCACTGCTACAAAGATAAGCACACACAACCTCCTTCCCTAAGCCAGTTCTCCACAATTCCCCCTTTTTCTTTTTGCGCTAACAAAACAGCAGAAGGTAGTTTGGACAGTAAGCGTTTTACAATGCCACGTATAAATTTACTGCAAAATCGTAACACAAATTGCATTAGTAACATAACTACACCTTGTACACAGCATTCCAACCACCTGATTGTCACCAGTTTGCGGGACAGTTTGACCTGGTACCGTGACAATTGAGGCAGGGGACCCACGGGCCCACACCCCAGGGAAGGGGAAAGGGGAAAGGGAAAAAGGAGAAGGGACATGGGCCTAGGAACAAAACAGCGGCAATGATGTGAGGAGAATAGCTAATTTACTAAATAAGATATCAGAAAGGAAAATAACACAATATAATATAATATAATTGGAATTGAGGCAGATGGATCAAATAAAATGAGCAAGAGAGAGAGTGTCCGACAAACCGAAGGCCTTACGCTAACGCTGAAGGCGGATGGCTGCAACAAACACCCACTGCCGAGCTCGGTCCCGAAGGGAAGAGAGAGTCCCGTGAGCGCAGACAGTTTTTATCTTTCCCTCTGGGCGGAAATATGTAAAAATGCAAAGCATTGCAAAGTCCTCTGGGGAATGTAGTTCTTTTCTTCTGAGACAGGTACACCCAGAACTATCGAGGATCCACGGAGCTGGAGCATTAACTCTTTAACTCCCAATAAGTTCATAAGTTCATAAGTTTGGAAAGGACCTATAAGATCATCTAGTCCAACCATCCTCCTATCACTATCTCCACCCAACTACTAAATTAAGTCCTTTAGCACCTCATCTAAACACTTCTTGAACAGCGCTAGGGATGGTGCCTCAACCACCTCCCTAGGCAGGCCATTCCAGTGCCTGACCACTCTTTCAGAAAAGAAATGCTTCCTCAGGTCTAATCTAAATCTTCCCCGGCGCAACTTGTGGCCATTCCCTCTCGTCCTGTCATTACTTATCAGGGAGAAGAGGCCTACCCCCTCCTCACCACAACCCCCCTTCAGGAAGTGGTAGAGTGCAATAAGGTCTCCTCTGAGCCTCCTCTTCTCCAGACTGAACAATCCCAGCTGCCTCAGCCGCTCCTCATAAGACTTGTGCTCCAGGCCCCTCACCAGTTTTGTTGCCCTTCTCTGAACACGCTCCAGGGCCTCAATGTCCTTCTTGTAGTGAGGGGCCCAAAACTGAACACAGTACTCGAGGTGCGGCCGTACCAGAGCTGAGTACAGGGGGATGATCACCTCCCTGCTCCTGCTGGCTACACTATTTCTAATACAGGCCAGGATGCTGTTGGCCTTCTTGGCCACCTGGGCACACTGCCGGCTCATGTTGAGCCGAGCATCAACCAACACCCCCAGGTCCTTTTCCTCTCAATACACCACATGATGTTATGATGTGGAATATCAATAATACAACAAAAATCATAAAACCATAACACTGATTTACAGCTTCCTTCATTTTGTGTAAAACTTTGTAACAGCATTGAAAGGTTCATTTATGGTATCACAACTTAGTCAAGGTTTCAATAGTTAACACGCTGAATGTAAGAAAAGATACAAGGCAATCATATCATAAGGACAAGAAATACTATTAAACTTATTAACAAAAGAACAAACATATATTCTACCTATGGCTTAAGTTCCTGCAACCTGAAAAAAAGTCCCTGAGGGTATCATTCTATGTGACTCAGTAACTGATTAGGAAGAATCTTTTAATTCTTATATACTTTGATATAGTGGTTTTCTAATGTTCCCTAAGATTCATATAACACATGCCCTTAAAATCTTCACCATCATACCTTTGGTTAATAATGGAAGATCAGTGGTGGCACAACTTTGTTAAGTTGCCTGTCTGATAGAATCAGCATCAGTGGGTAAACTTGCTAGATCATCACTGGTGGTATAATTTTCCTTTGCTAGCTAACATCCTAACTTGGTGACTGTGACTAAAACTTGAGTGGTGCTGTTTCAGGGTGTGCTGGATCTGAGAAACAGGACATCTCAAGAACGGGAGCAAGCAAACTGCACATTCAGAGTAGCACAAAGGGTTAAAGTTTAAGTCAACATACACTCAGACATCCATTTTAGGTAAGAGTAAGCATGAAGCAGAAATACCCTAAACAAATGCATTATTAGCTATTAACCCTTGAGAAATGGCAAATCACCAGAAAGAATAGAGAAAAGGAGCATGCCAGTGGTGGATGCGAAAGGCAGTGCTAGCAAGGCGTCCCCTGCTTCAAAGTGCACTTTTCCTCTCTCACCCATCACAGATTTCCTCCAACTTTAATTCTTCTCAGAGTTTGCAAAGTTTTTTCCATTTGTACACTGCATATGCGTGGCCAGTGCATGATGCAGAATCCGAAGGGAACACCTGCTTGCAAAACAGAATAAACTACCAAGGTTAGCTCCAGACCATTCTCCTGTTGTTGGATCCCTATACCAAGATCTGATGACTGCATTGTGGACATGTTTGCACAATCAGTCTTGCATCAGCTTGACTGATATGAAACTGTCTCTGCAATCCTTTGTGGTGAATGATATTCTCTCAGCTTATTAGATATAGGTAATCTGTCATTGCCTTTCTCTTTGTTTGTCAATGGCATCCTTCCATCCATTGTAGACCTTGCTGCCTAATATCCCCCACATCCCCCTTTTCTTTTTGCCATTGACAAACAATGCAAAGGCATGAGTACTTTGGACATAGGTAACAACCGATAACCTAAGGTCTGGACAATACCTATAAGATATTCCTGCTTTGATTATTTTGCTGATTTCCTGCAATGTATCAGTAGCTTCCTTAGTCAAGGTAATTTTAGTATTGGCGGATCGTTTTCTCCTAATTGTACCAATGGTTCTAAGTGACGATTCGTAATCCCTACTGTAGGTCGTAACCACTGTATATGGCCCAGAACTGTTTGTAAATCAGTTTTGTGCACATTCACATCAAGCTCTGCAATTTGTGGTCGAATCATTGCATCAGGCAAAGATCAACCAAGACACAAATAAGGACTTGACCGTTGAACCTTCTCAGGAGCTACCGTAAGGCTGAACTCCTTAAGACGTTCAACAATGATTTTTTCCCATTGTTCTGTGAATGGTTCCTGTTGGCAAAAAAGGATATCATCCATATAATGGTAGATAATAGTATTGGGATTTTGTTGTCTGATTGGTACCAACGCCATAGCTACAAAAAGTTGACACAGCGTTGGAGAATTTTTCATGCCTTGCGGCAAAACAACCCATTCATATCTCTGTGCAGGTTGCGTTTTGTTTACGGCAGGTACTGAGAAGGCAAAATGTTTGCAATCTTGCTCTGCTATAGGGATCGTAAAAAAAACAATCCTTAAGGTCTATGATCAGTATATGCCAGTTTCTGGGCAGCGTACATAGGGATGGCATTCCAGGTTGTAAGATTCCCATAGTCTCCATCTGATAATTAATTTTTTCGGAGATCATGTAGCAAACACCATTTTCCAGTTTTTTTAAGGATTACAAAGATTGGAGTATTCCAGGGGCTTGTAGAGGGACGAATATGCCCTGCCATCATTTGTTCTTGAACCAATTGTGTTATTTCAATGTGCTCTTTTGTCATAGGCCACTGTTCCACCCATACTGGCTTGTCAGTTTTCCAACTAAGAGGAATTGGTGGTGGCGCAGCAGTGGCCACTATCCTCAATTTTGATTTGTTAGTTGCACACCCAATTGACTGAGTATGTCTCATCCAACCAATATTTGTAATCCTCCAGGCAGAGGGGCTACATGCACCAAGCATGGCACTGGTCTCTCATGTACTATTTTTACTGTTACAGGGTTAACAGCCTGTTTAGTTTGAGCTGCACCACCCACCCCGCTAACTCCAGTCACTACCTTTGTCAGCCAATCCAAGGGCCACTTTTCTGTTGCAGCAATCGAAATGTCAGCCCCAGAATCGAGTAATGCTGTTACCTGAATCTGTTTTGATAGCATAACGTGACACTGATGGTAGGTCGCTCCCCTAGATCAGTGACTAAGCAGATGGTTGCCCCTGTGGAACCGAAAGCACCTGGCCGCTCACAGTCCATTCCAGGATTCTGAGGAGTGGCCGGAATGGGGATAAATTGCCCAATTTGAGTCCCTTTATGGATAAAGATTGGAGCGTTAACTGTAAAAACCATAGCGTTAATTACCCCTTTATAATCAGCATCAATTACCCATGTGATACTCCAGGAAAGGACTGTCCCATTAGTATCACATGTAATTTACAAGTGGTAGATAGTGGTCCCACAGCATCTAATGGAACTTTTTACATCTGTGTATCTGTTAAATGAACATCTACTGCTATTGCCACATCCACTCCAAGGGTTCCTTGGGTTTGTGGACGGTGGATATCGAGATATCCTGTTCCCTTGGCCCCGATATTTGTATCTCTGTGTGACAGGGTTTCACACTGCACTTCCCGTTTCCCTGCTTCCTACAGGTTTTGGAATCGTGTGTAGGTTGGTTACATTTATCACACCACACCTGTTTTGTACACTGACGCCTCATATGTCCAAGCGATCCGCACTTATAGCCTTTAATGGTTTCCCAAATTCGTGGTTCCTTCCTGCTTTTGCGTATTGCTGCTTGCACAGCAGCGGCAATATGTAATGCTTGTTGTCTCTGTTCTGTTCTCGCTATGTGTTGTAACATAACCTCTACCGACACACCTTGTGGAAGGGTCGCAAGAATTGACTTGGTGGCTGCATTAGCATTATCATGAACCATTACTCGAAATAATTGCTGTTTCGTCTCCTCTGGTAATTCACTATCACGAATCGCAATCCACATATGATCAACAAAAGGTGTAAAAGGCTCAGTTACCCCTTGGCGCACAGAAGCGGAAGCTGGCTCTCTCTTTCCAGCCGGTATAGCAAAAATAGCTTTTAGGGCTAGTTGGGCAGATAACTGATGAAAATTCCTCGGGAATGTGAGCTGAACCTCCCCACTACTGTACTGCCCAGCACCTATCAGCATATCAGTGGTAAGACCATAAAGGGGATCGTTGGGCTGACGAGTTGTCGCCGTGACTTTACCTGCCCGATCTGCCCATTCCTGATTGAATAAAAGCAGTTCAGAAGGGGTTAATAACAAATGCGCAGTATTTTTGACATCAAGTGGTAACAAAACATCTGCAGTAAAAATCCACTGAATAATTTGTTTAGATGCCTCAGATTTTAAACCGTATTCAGTAACAGTCTTTCTTGCCTGCTGCAATAGCTTCCAGTCTTGCGACTCCCATCGAGCCGCACCAGCCTGATCATAGATGAGTGGACACAGTACAAGGGAGGCTGCTTGCCATTCCCCATCTAATATTGCGTCCCGTATAACTCCAGACCATTGAGAAGCCGCTGGCCAGGGCCCTGCCGCTGGTATCGGCAACAGTGGAGCGGATGGAATGGCCATCTGAGACCCCGGCGCTGCAGGTGTTGCAATCTTAAGCTCCAGTTGCCGAAGTCGTTCTGTTAGGGATTTCATCTCCTTTTCTAACTGCGCCAGATCTGTATAAGTCTCTCCGTCAGGCTCAGTTTCCGAGGGTGGCATGACAGCGGCTTGCAGAGGAGGGGGGGTGCGGAGGGAGGCAGCTTGCGGGGGGGAGGGTGGGGGGAAGTGATTAGCGGCAACTGGCAGAGCGGATGAGGGGGAAGGAGGCAGGGGTGCAGCAGGAGGTGTCGAGTTCCCTGCTACCCGGGTGGGGGTGAGGTTGGAATCAGAGATGGAGTCCCGGTAGGAGCTGCTTCTCGTGCCAAGGGGCGGCGGTGGGGGTGGAGGGGGAGGGCATGGGGAACAGTCGGAAAAATTTTCCCTTCCTTGTCGAGTTAGTTTGTGCGCTTCTGAATCAGAATTATCCTGCTCCTTTACTTGTTCAGTACCAGTCATTTAAGCAGACTGAGCCCCCTCTCTGCCCTCTACAAAGGATTCCAATGCCGCTTTTACTTGGGCTGCTGTTGAACAAATGGGGTGCCCTATGCCTGGTGATGTAAAGTCTAACAGGTTTATCGTAGTCGTTGGAGATATAGTTGGAGTGGAGGGAGCAGACAGGGCTTGGACCGCTGCTGCTGCAATCTGGTGCTCTGCGTGCATATGGTTCAAGCTATTGATAATGGCCCGCCATGATGGGCCTAGCAATACTAATTGTTTTCCCTCCTTTTTATCTTCTGTAACTGCGTTCCACATATAATTTCCAATCTCACGCCACTCAGAGACACTGAACATCAGTGCAACCCCTGATAAATGTCCATTTTTTTGGGCCCATTTTATCAGCTCCGAAATGCCTTTTGGAGATGCCTGCTTGCCTCCCTTAGTCAGAATACGTAGAAGTTTCTCCGCAGCTTCCCACTCCATGGTGGCACAGAGGGCAGGTCGCAACCCCGCTTCCAGCTACCGCAACACTTACGTCATTTAGAATGCTGTGGTCCCAACCATTTGTGAAGCACCGGTCACCTTCCTCACGTCCCAAGCTCAGCAGTGGCTTCAGAGTCCCTGTTCGGGCGCCAGATGTTGTGGTGACCCCAGGAGGACGAGCCACGGCCGCATCAGAACGATCTTCTTAAGATGCTGATGCAAGGACTCAGAGAGACATCAGTATGATTATGCAGCTGAGCCAACTTTATTGCACAGGTTACATACTTTTATACCCCTTGAACACATGCTATTTTTAGAATAATTGTTAAGCAGCGGTTCTTGCTCTGTCCTTGTGAGATAAGCAGTGTCCAATTAGTCTTCTTTTCCCACACATACCAGGGCCATCTGGTTCCACCGCAAACTTACTCCCTCATCGTTGCCCAGTCAACGGTGCACCACTTCTCAAAATCCAGTGATCTGAACATGCTGTTTGTTCGCACTGCTACAAAGATAAGCACACACAACCTCCTTCCCTAAGCCAGTTCTCCACAAGTTTCCTTTGTGTGTATGAGTATGTGTGCCATGGTCAGCTGTCTGCACTAAATTCAGCTCATTCTCCATGCTGACACCTTCCCCTGTGAGGTTAGGGCAATACAGGGACCTTGTTCTCTATGTAATTCCTTGTCTTCCAGACATGAAGGTTTTACTACTAGAGACTGTTATTATGGAGACCTCATCTTGCTGTCAAAACTGATTGAAATACACTGGCAGGGTCTGTTTGCTGACAGATGTCTGTATACACATAAACATACACTGAGAATATGATTGCAAAAAACTGCTGTACTGGAGGAAAGCAGGCCAAAAAATAGAGTGTTTCTGGATGGAAGTTTTCATGAGGGTTTGTGATAAATTATTCTTTCCAGCCAGCCTATTGTGGTGGTCCCTGTGGAGACCACTTATGTGTGGCTGGAGTGCCCTAGGATGGCATTTCTCCTTTCTGTCTTTTTTGTTAGACCCAGAACAGGAGAATGAGGTCCTTTTCTGTCCCTCAACAGAAAGTAAGAGAGGAATTAGTATGCAGAGTTTGCAGAAAGGGGTACACAGTACAAGCACAGCACAATTGCTCACCATCAGCCCACCTATGCCCAGCAGCCCACCCATCCACTTGCCCCATTTTCATTGTTCTGCATGATACCATATGGTATGGGATATCCCTTCGGCCAGTTTGGGTCAGTTGTCCTAGTTGTATCCCCTCCCACCTGCTTGTGTGTCCTAACCTTCTCACTGGGCAGAAACAGCTCAATTAGCAGATCACCAAGTGCTGGCTCACCAGTTTGCTTTTGCTAAATATACCCCAATGTTTGAATGTCCCAGCACTCTTTTCTTTCAGTGTAGGGTTTAACAGTCCATTGTATCATTTGATTTTACTGGAAGCTGGTGATGATAGGGAATGTGATATACCCACTCAATGCCATGCTGTTTGGCCAAGGCATTTATGGGGATGTTGTGGCAATGTCTGGTTCATTTCTTTGTTGGGTGCTATGTTGCCAGAAGACTTTCTTTTCCAGGCCCGGGGTAGTCTTTCGGGCATTGATATTAGGGCACGGAAGATTTCCCATTACCCAGTGTTTGCTTCCACCATTGTAAGCACATGATACTTGCCTTGGTGGGTTTGTGGTAGTGTGTCAGCCTCCATTCTCCAAGAGAATTCTCCATTCTCTCTTCCTCACAGGCCATATGGGACTAATAAAGCTTAAGGAGTGACTGAGTCTTGTTGATTACTCCTTGGCTCTCCAGTCAGCTAATGGATGGGAATGGGGAGTGTTGATTGGCACGATATTGTTCCAGTGCATTGTTGTGGCAGCATTCATTACCTGCTGTTTATCAACCATCAGCAACCCCAGAACAGACAGGTCATTTGAGAGGCTGGGCAAAATAGACAAATGTTTAATCTCCATCTCCAGGGCAGCTATACCAGAAGCCCATTGTTAGCCTGTCAGTTCTTTGAAGTATGCCAAGGATGCTTGGAGCTCTGGGCCAGTCACAATGCAGTGCTTTTTCCACTCCTTCCCAGTTAGGCTTGCTTTGGCATCCAGTACAGTTAGCTCTTTGGATCCCCTGTTCACTCCAGAAATACGGATGTGTCCTGTCCTTCTATAGTTTGATGGCATTAGAGTATGCTGTGTACCAGCGTCTACTCGAGCCTTACATTCCTGTTTCTGATGTGCCAGACCCCTGAAACCACATAGTTTAATAAATCCCTTTCTTCTGTCAGGCCAGAGGAAGGGTCCCTCAAGTTCCATTTCATCAAATTTGAAAAATTGTGTCTGTCAGGTTATGTCCCTGCTAATTGCAAAAAGGGGAACATCACTCTCATTTAAAAGAAAGGGAGTAAAAGCCAAAGAACTACAGGCTGGTGAGCCTCATATCTTTGCCAGCGAAGATCATAGAGCAGATCCTCCTAGAAGAGATGTTTAAGCACATGAGGGATGAGGAGGTGATCCAAGACAGCCAGGACTGCTTCACCAAGTGCAGATAGTGACTGACCAATCTGGTGGCCTTCTATGATGATGTGACAGCATTGGTGGACAAAAGAGGGGCAGCTGATGATCAAAGGAGTGGCAGCTGATGTTATCTTACCTGGACTTGTGCAAGGCCTTTGACATGGTCCTGCACCGTGTCCTTATGTCTAGTGAGGTTCAACAAGGTCAAGTGCAGTGTTGCATTTGGGTTGAGGCTACCCCAGATATAAGTAAAGACTTGGAGAAGAACTCATTGAGAGCAGCCCACTAGAGAACTTGGGGGTCCTGGTGTCAGTGTCCTGTTCCCTAGAGTGGGATCCCAGCTGCATGTCTTCCCTGCATGGCTAGTAGTCCTGTTATCCTTGCATCAAATTAACCAGAAGACAATGTTCTTGCCTGGATGATGGCTGAAATCCTTTCATGTATCTCATATCTCATTCAGGAATGGGGATTGGGTAGTTTCTGACTCGTAAGAGACTTATGTCTTTTCCTCCTCCTGTTCTTGTGATGGCCCTGCTGCAGAGGAGCCTGTCTCTTCCAATTCTTCCTCCCAGTACCCTCTGAGTTTCCCATCTGAGATATTTCATGGCAGGTTGAGCTTCTTGGGGCTTTTCTGCCAGTGTTTTGAAAGCTGTGAGCTGCAAACACTGTCTCCAACTCTAATTCTCACTTCTTTGGAGGTGAGGAAGGAACTCTTTGGCCTGTCTGTTGTTTGGTCCACCAGTGAGGCTCCTGAGCCTTATGTGACAGTGAACCAGAGCAGTGCTCTGGGACTTTGTACAGGCAGTATCTCAGGAATACTGAATTAAAAGTTCAACCATAGTTAATGTGAGCAATGTTGGTGGTTGGTTGTTGTCTAACACTACAGAAGCCCATGGGGAATGGTGTGAGAACTCTGTGAACTGCTAGATTTCAGCTATGGCAATTTATAAATCCACGCTAACAGTGCTCTCGTTAGACATTTGGCTGTGGAGTAGCTTTTGGCCTGGCCTGTGGTGTCTGGGAAGGAGAGCAAGTACTGAGCCATCATGTATAGGTCCAGCTGGTAATCAGATCACCAGGCAAGGCCCATTCAGGAGATCCACCTGCATGCTGGGTTCTGTGACTACCAGGAAGGCCTGAGGTCAAGCCAGGCTCCAGACCATCAGGGAATGATCCCCACCCACCTCACGCCTTGCCTGCTCCTTGAAATTCATGGCTAGGTGGATTGAACATTACTGATACTGTGAGAAATTAGTTGTATGCAACGAATGTTCCTCCTGATTAAGTCTTGTTTGTGAAATTCTCTCTTATAGACAGTTAGAAGAAAATCAAGAGTCGCTTCACAGTTGGGGAACTGAAAGGTGAACTAAAGAGACTAATTTCTTCTCCAGTGTAGGGTTCACCAAACCCCACTCATGGTCTGCATCTGGATGGTATAGACCTCAGAGCCAGGAGCAGCATTGCTTATAGTGATCCTGTTTCGGTCATCCCTTCTTATGGTTGTGCCAGGTAGGAAAAAAACCTTGATGTTTGCAGGCTGGGGTTGTATAACGTGGGCTTTAGTAGGTCATCTTGTGACTTTCATGCTCTTCAATGTTGGGATAAATGGGCCTTTAATACATCTTAGAGAAATGCCTCTTGGCAGGTGATGGAAAGGGGGGGACCATTTTCCATGGTCTCTTCCTCACTCCTTTGTTGTGTTTGTACTACCAACTTGATTTCTTTCTTGCTGACTTCCAGTGTCTCACTGTGTGCCCACACAAGGGGATGGACAGCAGAGCAGAGATGGAAGTTGTGAGAACAATGAAGGGGAATGTTGCTGGGGAGGTCAGTGTCCATGTGGTCACCACTGAGAGCACTGTGCAGAGCACCCACTTGGCAACAACTGCCTTCATCTTACCAGGTATGCAGTCTGATTTTTGTGTGGTCCTTTGTGGAGCACCCAAAGGGGGTGGACACAATGATCCTTTTCAGCTTGGGATATTCTGTGATTGTATGGCTGTCCTGTCTAACTGGGCTTCTCCAGCTTTCTCACCACACATTGATACCTATCACACTTAGTGTTTGTCTGTGATCTGCCCAAACCTTGGGAGGTAAAGCTGTGCTGCTATTACTATCTTAGAAATTCTCTGTGGCTATACCAAATCACTTGGATAGTTTGTGGCTGATCAAAAGCTCTCAACTTTTGAAATGAAGCCCAGATCTGTAGGACTCTTTTCCAGTGCAGTGCAGTTTACATTGGTGCCCGCTTTGCAGATTGTATGGGCTCCTGTGTTGCGGTTTTGGGGCTAATCTGGCCCAGCTGAGCAGTGTAGAAGCAAATGTCCTAATTGTTCATAGATTCATAGATACATTAGGTTGGAAAGGACCTACAAGATCATCTAGTCCAACCATCCTCCTATCACCATCCCTACCCACTGAACTACTAAATCAAATCCCTTAGCACCTCATCTAAACGCTTCTTGAACAGCGCTAGGGATGGTGCCTCAACCACCTCCCTAGGCAGGCCATTCCAGTGCCTGACCACTCCTTCAGAGAAAAAATGTTTCCTCAGGTCTAATCTAAATCTTCCCCAGTGCAACTTGTGGCCATTCCCTCTCATCCTGTCATTAGTTACCTGGAAGAAGAGGCCAACCTCCACCTCACCACAACCTCCCTTGAGTGCAATAAGGTCCCTCTGAGTCTCCTCTTCTCCAGACTAAACAATCCCAGCTCCCTCAGCTGCTCCTCATAAGACTTGTGCTCCAACCCCTCACCAGTTTTGTTGCCCTTCTCTGAACACGCTCCAGGGCCTCAATGTCCTTCTTGTAGTGAGGGGCCCAAAACTGAACACAGTGCTCAAGGTGCGGCTGCACTAGAGCTTAGTACAGGGGGATGATCACCTCCCTGCTCCTGCTGGCTACACTATTTCTAATACAGGCCAGGATGCTGTTGGCCTTCTTGGCCACCTGGGCACACTGCCGGCTCATGTTAAGCCGAGTATCAACCAACACCCCCAGGTCCTTTTCCTCTCTACATTCTTCAAGCCATTCTGCCCCGAGCCTATAGCATTGCATGGAGTTATTGTGGCCAAAGTGCAGGACCCGGCACCTGGCCTTATTGAACCTCATCCCATTGAGCTCAGCCCAGCAGTCCAGCTTATCTAGGTCCCTCTGAAGGGCCTCCCTACCCTCAGGCAGATCGACACATGCTGTCAACTTGGTGTCATCTGCAAACTTACTGAGGGTACGCTCAATCCCCCCATCTAGGTCATCTGTAAAGACATTAAACAAGATGGGCCCCAATACCAACCCCTGGGGGACATCACTCGTAATGGGATGCCAGCTGGACTTAACTCCATTAACTGCTATCCGCTGGGCATGGCCCTCTAGCCAGTTCCTTACCCAACGAAGAGTATAGCTGTCCAGGCCACGGGCAGCCATTTTCCTCAGGAGAATACTGTGAGAGACTGTGTCAAAGGCTTTGCCGAAGTCCAGGTAGACTACATCAACAGCCTTTCCCAACAGCCTTGTTCTTCCTCTTGATTTCTAGGTTCCTGCTGTGGAAAAGCCATGGTCTGTATAGTACATTCATTAAGCAGGCCAGAAGCTTACTGGCACACTGCTACAATATGGCAGGCTGATCATGGGAGCAGGCTGGAGTTAGGCTGAAGTAAGACCCACTGAATGTGGGGGGGATGCAACAGCATCTCTTACTGCAGATCCTCTTGGGCCGCACTGCCTGCATGTTAGTGCTTTAGAACATGATACTGAGATCTTGTCTGGAAGAATATGTTTGTTACTTTGTGTGACCTGAGGCTGCTATGGTTCCTTTAAGATATATTTGTACCAGCGAAACATTCTGTTGTATGTCTCTGTTTTTTTGTTTCTTTTCTCCCCCTCTCAAGCAAATTCCACTACCGTCAGCCTTCCTGCAAGCACCTTAGAAATCCAGCCATTCCCCAGGGAGCCGCAGAGAAATACAGGGGCTGAGAGACCAGAGAAGGGAGTAGGGAGTGAACCCATCACAGCCACTGTCATCCCACAGATCAGTGGGGTGCAGACCTGCAACACAGTCCGTGTTCTGGAGTGGAAAGATGGGGTAGCTACTTTGCCTGGGAGTAACTTGCGGGTAAGTGTAACCATGGGCCATATTTGCTTTCTTCCCACCCTTCTGCTGCGCCCTGCAGCTGCTTGCCCTTTTAAGTGGCAGCTGTCAAGCCTGTGCCAGCCTGGGACCTCTGGAATATGATGCAGGGCCCTGGCATTACCCATGGCCCAGCTGGAGAATCCTTCAGCTGTTCCTGCTCTGTGAGGCTGCTCAATTCCCATCGTTGTGACTGCCCTGCACTATGTTGCAAGCTTAGCATGTACATGGTATGTTTGGGGCTGCAGCAGTCTGCCCTGCACAGGGAGACAGAGGGATGTTACTTTATATGTGGGGCGTTTTTCCTTTCCAAGCCAAGTTGTGGAGTTGGTTCTCAACAAAATCCTGCACTCACTGTAAAAGCAGCAGCCTTGTACTCATCAGACAGCTTTTAAGTGTACTGTGGCTACTGAGTAGTGTGAAATAGCCTGCACAAAATGCACTGATCTCTCAGATTTTGTTTAGCCCCAGCGCATCACATCACACTGCCTGCTCAGTGCTGCCAGCTGGTGCTGATCACACCCAAGTGCAGACAGACAGCAGATGAGGGCTGGGCTTAGAGCTTCTCATGCTCTTTCCCTCTTTTTGGGCCATGCAGGTCAGGCTTAGCAGCCAGCAGGGATTACATGGAGGCGCAGCAGGATGGGTGCCTTTTGTGCTCACCTCTATCATTGGAGGAGCCGTCCTTTTTCTGGACACACTAGTAACCAAACCATGCCTCTGTTACTCTCAGAACTCATATGCACCTACTAGCTAAAAAGTTACATTTCTATCCTCATTGTTAACTCTTTCCTTCTGTTTTTTGGTTCAATGGCATAGTTTCAAATAAATGAGTATGGGACGCTGAAGGTGGTGAGTGCTGACAAGATGCCTCCAGCAGAAGCTATAAAGGAGGGTCATGTGAAGAAAGATGGGGATTCAGATGTGGCACCCACTAACAGGGACAATACTGTTGTTGCTCAGGGTAAGAGCACCGTAGTAGTACTTCTGGGAGTGGGTAACATCCAGCATGTGCTGTCTGGCTTAGGACATAAGCAAGGCAAGTACCTCCTGCTTCCTGCTTTTTTTTCTTTCTTTGCTGCTCTTTGGATCTCACTATTCCTCCTCTCTCTGACTCAGATGTGCCAGAGCAACCCAAACTGCCTACAGGAGATAGTATGTGCCACTGTGATACTTGTGGCCGGAGACATGTGCCAGATGGAGCCCAGGAAGGCAGGGGTTTCTGCAGTGAGCATTGTCACCAGCAGTTCAAAGAAAGGTAAAGGAAGGGGAGTTTGCTCCATGCAGACCATGCTCCATATCTATCCATCTATCTGTCCTCTTCCCCCTAGTCAGCATGCTTCCAGGAAGAGATGCAAGCTTAGCTCTGGTAGGTTCTGAGGACTGCACTTCTTTCTGTCTTCCCTGTAGGCAGGGTGCCCAGGGTGCAGTGTGGGAGAGATAAAGACTTGTTCTAAGGAGCAACAGAAGGTGCAGGAAGACAGATTTTCTCTTACCTGTTTGTGGCTTCATAAACATACATCTGTTGGGGCAGGACTGCTGTGTGAGTTTGCTACAGTGGGCACTTCCAGAATGAACAGCAGTGGGAAGTTTGGGTCACAAGGGCATTTCCAATCCTTCTGCTTATTGACCAGCACTGATTTTCCAGCATCTCTGTGGATCCGACCCTAGGTTCAGGTTTCTGAGCATTCAGGTGTACAAGGGTGGTTCTGCTCTGTATTCTGGTTCTGACCTCTTGCCAGCTTTGGTGCTAAGAGGAGTGTATGCATCAGTGTACATATAGTTGGGAGGAAAGGGATGGTGTACAAATAGGAAATGGGACAACAGCGCTTCTCCAGGACTGAATCCCTTACTAACACCACAGATATTGCTGCATATTGTACCACAGTGGTTCACTTTCCCTTACTCTGCGTAGGTCTGTTATTGTGGAAAACTCTGCCAGCAGCACCAATATGACTGAAATCCTCAAGCCAGTGAAGAAACGAAAGAGGAAGGACTACCAGAGCCCTTCAGAAGAAGACTATGAGTCTGAGCAAATGGTAGGAAGAAAGCCGGGTGAGCATGTGTGTGTCCACGCCATTGATAAATGTGGGAGAGATCTGGGTGTAAAGCAAACAAAGGTGATGACGGAGCCTTTTTTTGAGATATAGATGCTATGAAACAAGATACCAAATATAGGGAAATTAACTCACCCCTCCCAGCAACTGTTTGGGTTCAGGAATGCAGGTGCCTCTTGTTTGGACTCTGGCTTGCCGGAAGGAAGAGAGCAAGATTGCATAGGCTCTGAGTGTATAGGTGCTCCCAGGAGCACCACTGAGAGGAAGAGAGAGAGAGTATGGGTGGATCTGGGCTCTCCTACTCTGGTCGCTCAGTTATTGGTTCGGGCAGTGACCAGGCAATTCCATTGCGCTGGGCCACCTGTGTATGCACTGTTAGTGTGTGTAGCTCTCATCAGTGTTTTTTTGTGCCGCCTTAGCAGTATGTTGAGGAGGTAACCAGAAGCTGTTAATGCTAAAAAGACTTGAATGTATGGAATATCATGTCTTTTAGAGACACTTGTCTGGCTGTTTGGCATACTGAGTGCATGGGAATGTTCAGTGTTGGACATGTTCTGACTGGGCTGTTTTAGGTACTGAATGCTCT
This sequence comes from Cyrtonyx montezumae, assembly GCF_038088225.1. Lineage (NCBI taxonomy): Eukaryota > Metazoa > Chordata > Aves > Galliformes > Odontophoridae > Cyrtonyx > Cyrtonyx montezumae. Next base: position 450,025 of record NW_027072100.1, on the reverse strand, counting down.
CAACTACTGTCCAGGCCACTCTAGTAGAAGTGCTGTAGAAGTGCTGAGGAGAGCACCTATCAGTGTGATGTGTTTCTGGGGGTTGGGACTGTTTTACAAGGTAAAGAAGCTCTACCTTCCAGGTCTGGCTGTAGCAAATTCACACTAGATGTGATTGCTACCACACAGTACCAAAATTTCCCTGTCAGATTCCCATCATTAGATAGTCTTGTTGGCTTCCCATTTCTGGGCTAAAAAACAATTGAATCATGGACGTTGCTGGAGGCTCATCTTGACCTTTGGCACTTATGTGAAGATGCAACCTGCAGCATAAACCTCTATGCAGGAATCCTGACTTCTAACACTTTCGTCTGCTTTTGTGTCAAGGAGGAAAAGCAGGAAGAACTGAAAAACTCTGTGGGAGACTCTGCCATCAGCAATCCAGGGGCTGGTCCTTGGAGCCAGCAAGGTACTAAGGGGCCAGATGGGTGGTATGGTGAGCAGTCCTTTGCTACAGCAGTGTGGATGGGAATTGAGCTGCATGGGGAGGACTGAAGGGTCCCACTGCAATCCTGCGGGGCTGAGCCAGTGTTTTGGTGCTCCAGCAGAGTCAAGCACCAGTGACACACAATGGTTTTTGAAAGCTTGTGAACTCTGCTTGATTAATCTTGCTCTCTCTGTCTCTTTCCCTTTCTTTCCTTTCTTCTCTTTCTCCCTGTGGAATGGTTGGACCCTTACAATATATGGCTGTCTTCTTCAGGAGCTGTGTCGTACTGTACAGTGCTCTCTTGTCCCTCCCTTTGGGAATCAACCATTCTTTGTGGATATTCCACTCTGAGAGGTGCTGTCTTGAGCAGTAACCTGACTGTGACTTGTCTGGCTGTTCCTTCCTCTTTGGATGGTTTCACAGGGAACTTCCCTCTTGGGATCAGGAGCTCACAGATTTGGGTACCGCTCCTGTAGGCCTTGGTTTGTAGACCAGTGGTTTGGGATTGTCTCATTTCACAGTTAGGTATTCCTAGTCCAAATCAGAGCGAATGTCAGAGCTGTGGTAAAATCAGAGAGAAATTGGACAAGCTGAGGGATGCACTGTGTTCTTTTTTTTTTCTTTCTTTTTCACCTGGGAGTATGATAGGGAGGTGAGGAGAGGAAAATTTGGGAAAACATTGGAAGTAAACATTTATGGAAAATACATTTTCTTTGAAAAGTCACACAAAGTTATTTTAAAATGAAACTATTCCAGCTTCATATTCACCTTCTTAGCAAAGTGCAGGGACTGTAACAGGCTTCTAGATGGCTGTCAGACCCTGATTTTGAACAGGTCCAGAGGATGCTCAGAGGGCTGGAATACCTCTTCTACACAGACAGCATGGGCTTGTTCAGGCTGGAGAAGAGAAGGATGAGGGGAGACCTGACAGTGGCCTTCCAGTACTTCAAGGGAGCTTGCAAGCAGGAGAGAAATCAATGTGGATGGATAGTTATAGGACAAGGGGAAGCAGTTTTAAACTAAAAGAGGGGAGATTTAGATTTGAAGTTGGGAAAATTTTTGACTGAGAGGATAGTGAGGCCCTTCCACAGCTGTAGATGCCCCATCCCTGGAAGTGCTATAGATGAGACTGGATGGGGCTCTGGACAACCTTATCTAGTACCTGATTTAGTGCTTGGCAACCCTACCCACGGCATAAAGGTTGGAAATGGATAATCTTCAAGGTCCCTTCCAACCTAAGCCATTCTGTGATGCTATGAATACACTGAGTAAAGCAGTACTGAAAAGGAAGGTTATACATACTTGCCAGGTCCTTTTCTCTGTAGTCTGAGCCCTGAACATGTAATCTTTCCTGCTGCTTACAAGTAAGCAGTGCTGAGCTTTGTTATTTCGGCATTTTATTTTCTCATGTTTTAAAAGTTCATCAGTAGTCAAAATATGCACCTGGATACTTTGGTGCAGCAGAGTAGGTACATATTCTGTCTCTAGGTGTATTTGTCACACTCCAGAAGAATGAAATTTGTACTCATGCATTCTCTGTTTTGCTGTTTTGGGTATTGTGTTCTTTAAAAATGAGTATTATAAAGGTAATACATCTCTAGGGCAGCAGAGTAGCTCTGATGTGTGGGGAGGACTCAGGTGGATGTCCCAGAGAAGACAGAAGAACTTGTACCGCTGAAGTGATGAAGGAAGGTGATTTGACTGGTTGGGAGCCTCTTGCACCAGGGAGTGATTCCCAGATCTCTAGATGGATTGTGCTGTCTGTCCCAGATCTGTCAGTGCTGTGGCCATTTTGGATGTACAGGCAAAGAGTTGCAGAGGTGTCCTGATGCTTTTGCACAAGATGACTTGTTTCTCATGGTCATTAGGTGCCTTCTAGAGTGCTGCTTCTAGCAGCAAAAGGTTTAGGTTACAGGGACCTTTGTGAGAGGGGGATCCCTTCGTTCTCTCCCTCCTTGGACAGCTGGCCAGGTTTGCCGGAGAAGGGGCTCTGGTAGGACAGTGATGAGCTTTGCAGGTATGCAGGACTGTGTTTGAGAGTGGGATGTGGCCCCAGTGGGACTCATGTGCTCACCTGCCCCAAGGCAGGCAGCGACTGGGGCTATAGCAGAACCTCAGCAGCGCCTCTTGTGTGTGCATTTGTGCTGCACTCAGGTGTCAGCGAGGAGAAGAAAGAAGGCTGGTCTTGGGCGTCCTACCTGGAGGAGCAGAAAGCTGTCGCTGCCCCTTTAGATCTCTTCCAGGATGTGAGTTGGGATTTTCCTGTCTTTTTCCCTCTTTCATCTTCTCTTTTCTGTACTTTTTCTTTCCCACTCCTCTTTCTCCTCTATTCCTTGCTTCCCTATTTAGTGGGGTTCCCATCTTCACTTGGAAGTGACCAGTCAGCCTCCAGTTCTCATTGACCACAAGTTCTCCCCAGCCAGATGCTGTCCCAGTCCCAAGCACCCTGTGTCAGCCTATTGCTCTGGCAGGTTGGTGGAGCCCTTCCGGTCCTTCCTTGAGTCAGGACTGGGCTCTCCTGGGACCATGCAGGGGATCTGCACCCCCACCTCCCATTGGTTGATTGCCAGCTTTCAAGAGGAACCCACACCCCATGCCCCACTTCCTGTCAACCCAGGTACACTATGCCCTGACAGCAGCAAGAGACACAAACCCACAAGGATTTGGAGGAAATATTTTTTTTCTGTGAAAAAGCATAACAGTTTGGCCAAAAACATAACCTGTTGCCCACTATTTCCTGGGTCCAGCAGCTCCCATAGGCTGATGGTTGTTCCTTGGGATGGTTCTAGACTCATTTACATCTACCATTTTTTTCCACTATATTTTAATTTTTGTTTCCAGTATCAGGTAGCTTCCCAGCACAAGAATGGGTTTAAAGTGGGGATGAAGCTAGAGGGAATTGATCCACAACACCCATCTATGTACTTTATCCTGACAGTGGCTGAGGTAAGGTGCCTTTGCTTTCAGCATCCTTTTGCCCCTCCTTGTGCACCTCATTCCTGCCCAGTGGGAGGCTCTGTAGGAGGAGAGGTGCTTCTGGTAGTCTGGTGGAGAGAATGGATTCAGGGCCCTCACCCGCATTCTGCTGCCAGCACTGCACGAGTTGAGCTAGCACTCCAGCACCTCTATCAAGCAAATGGGTTTTTCCTTCCTATTTGTAAAGGCAGGAGACAGTGTTGTGGAGCAGCTGCCATGTCCCAGCCTAGTTATCCTCTTTACCATCCTGACAAAGTGGAGCCATGGGGGAAGAAATTGTGGTGAAGGAAACTGATTTTTATTTTTGAGTTGATGCCACTCAGACACATCAGAGCCTCGGAGGTGGAAGATGTGGAGGTGTCCCATTGCTCTTTCTTGTGTCTGCAGAGGCCCTCTGGCTCTAGGATTCTCTACTCAGTACTTGTCATGCCCCCAAATCAGGCTTACCTTGCATTTCTCTCTGGGCCCACAGGCTTCCAGGAAAATCACCTACATGACAGTGGTGACTATCAAGTAACATGGCATTTAGCTAAACATCTATACAAACATCTCCCACAGATGGAGAAGAGGGAGTATTTGCACTCACTGGTTCCATCAGATAAATGGATACAAAGATATTTTACCATGGCATCTTAAGCACCAGCCTGAAATCCTCAACTCAGAAGTTGGCTGGCAGTGGCCTTGTACTTACCTTGTTTCATACTGGATAGCTCTTGGGTCTGGCATCCTGATTTGTGCAGTGGCATATGATTTTGGTTTCTTGAGTGCTTGGCTTCCTCAAGTGCTAAGCTGAAATGGTGTATGGGAGGGGCAGTGGATACAACATCCAGCCAGGGTCAGCAGGAGGTTTCCATGATCCTTTCCTTCTGCTTCACTCCCTAGGTATGTGGTTATCGGATGCGGCTCCACTTTGACGGCTACTCTGAGTGCCATGATTTCTGGCTGAATGCTGACTCTCCTGACATCCACCCTGCCGGCTGGTTTGAAGAGACAGGACACAAACTCCAGCCTCCAAAAGGTAAGAGTCTTGTTTGATGGGCCTTATTGAAGGAAGGGGATGAATAAGATGCCCCCAGTCCAAGAATAGGAGATAGGGGAAGGGTGGTTCCCTGGTGGTTCCAGGAAGGATGATAATTTGCTGGGTGTTGCTGCAGGACACCACTTTAGGTAACCATCAGCATTAAACTTATCTGCTCTCTCCCATTCTACTGCCCTGGATGGACCATGCTTGGGCCCAGTGGCTATGCTACTCCAACTTGGGTACAGTGCACTCCAGGGCAGAGGACCCATCTCTCCAGTGCTGAGCTGTTTTTCTGCTCCAATGCTAACGTTTCTTAGCACCCCTATGAAGTCGGGCATTGGCCTAAATCACAGGCTGTGGGTGCTCAAAGGCTGTTCGAAACCCTGCCCACCCTCAGCAAGAGGGCTGGCTGGATTAGGATGTCTGGGCTCAACCACCTTACCTTTGAACTTGCTGCTCTCATTTCTCTTCCTGAGGGATTTTAGGTTATAAGGAAGAAGAATTCAGCTGGACCAACTACCTGAAGATAACAAAGGCTCAGGCAGCTCCTAAGCATCTCTTCATGATCCGGAACACTGTGAGTAGCAGCTTCTCCTCCATGTCAGAGCCTGCAGGTTTAGGGTGACTCCTCAACAACTGAATGTTGGGCTTTTCTCTGTGCACCCCACAATTATCATAGCCACAGTGCATAGGGTCAGGAGAACGCACTGCTTGCATTGCTTAGCAAGATGTGGTGTTGAGCTGATGAAGATCTGTACCTCAGACACAGGCTTGCTGTGCCCAAATTTGGAGCTGGGTTGATCTGCTTTTTCATCTGGGTCTAACTTATGGACATCTGACACAAAGGTATAGACTGGGGAGAAATAGGTATGACTCAAATATTCTGCCAAAGAAAACCAAACAAGTAAGTATAATCCTTCTGTCTCTGTTTTGTGTCTTCATTATCTGTTTCCACCTTTGTTTTTCATATGGCAGCTTGGGTAAGGGAGATGAGAATATAGCGGAATGTAAAATGGTGATGATTCCCTTAATGTATGGGTTCCCTGCTGATGTGGGGATGTGATTACTGCAACAATCCTTTTAGAACATGTGACACAGTGTTTTGCACCGATTTGGGATCCAGGAAGTGAAGGCAAGTTAGGATGCAGGGCACTGTCCCAGCTCTTCCTACCAAACTTAGGGCATTAGTCGCTGCCTGTTCTCTTGTGTACACAAGAGGACAGTGTCCTTCTGGGACGCTGAGTGGCCCTAGGCCTGCCTCCCTTTGAGGGTCTAATTTTAGACTGCTGCTCTCTTGCAGCAGGCAAGGGAAGTGGTGAGGAGGGAGCTGGAACTGAGACTGTGAGAGAAATCTGCCTCTTTCTCTTCCCAGTATGAAGCTCCTCCAGGCTTTGAGGTGGGCATGAAGCTTGAGGCTGTGGACCGTATGAATCCTTCCCTGATCTGTGTTGCCACAGTGACTGATGTGGTGGATGATCGCTTTTTGGTGCACTTTGACAACTGGGATGATACTTACGACTACTGGTAAGTGCACAGAGGCTTCTAGGGTCCCAGTACCAGTCCTCAGTAGCACCTTGCTGCTGTTTCAGGAAGAGGGATGAGGTGCTTTAGACAATACCACAAGCATGCTGCTGCAAACCCAGCAACAATCTGACCCTGTTATGCTCATAGACTGAACCAGTAACCATCTTGGAATCACATAGATTAGGAAAGACCTTCAGCATCATGAAGTCTAAGCATCATGTGACCTACCAAGTCCCATCACTAAACCATGTCCAGGGGTGGAGACTCCACCAATTCCTTGGATAGACTGTTACAATCCTTGATCATCCTCTCCATGAAAAAATTACTTCTGACATTCAATTTGAACTTCCCCTCGTGTAATTTGAGACCATTATGAGACTGAGGAAGAGGATCATCCACCTTTGCTAGGGTGCAAACCTTTACGTGTCTGTCCATTGTCACTTTCTGGTATGTCGCTGTGGCCTTTTAGTTATGGAGCTAAGACAGGTTTGATCACAAACCATAGGCTCACCTTGATACCCACTTGGGTGTCAGAGAGGGTTTTCTGCAAAGCAGCTGATGCAGAGGCTGAATACCTACTCTTAAAAAAAGTTTCTGGGCCTGTAGGTGAAGCATTGTTTTCCTTTGTGGGTGTGAATGAGGAGGTGTCCCAGTTGAGGCTAATTTAAGCTAAGTAGCACAAATATGGTTCTGCTTTGTGGCTAAAGCCCTCTGATACTGTCTTACTTTGCACCCCAAGGAGCTGTGGGGCTGCAGCTGTTTCTGTCTGTGGCTGTTCCTTGCTTGCTGGTGTTGGGTACACCAAGTAAACGCTTCATGCTCTGGTCCAAGGCAGACCTCAAATGTTCTGTGACATACTAGGAGATGTGACCAGGGTGTGAGGCTCACCAGTTGCCCAGATTTGACTCCTGTGAACTCTGAAGGCCTGAATACCCCTTCTGCAGGGTTACTTTTCCCTGGGCAGCTGCACATTCATGTCCTGCTCTTGTGAAGTGGAGTACTCTATTCTATCCCTTGTCCTCCTAGGGCCTGGAGTCCTTTGGGTCACTCAGGGCTGAAGGTGATGGAGAAAGCCTTGGTTTCTGCAGGGGCTTTTGCTGGTGGTGTAGATCTAGACTGCGCCACTTACTGGCCTATCCCAGGCCCTGGAAGCCTTCACAGTCTAGCAGGGGTGAGACAGGTGTCTCAGTCCTGTATAATGGTTTAGATGTATTTTCTAGGTGTGACCCCAGCAGTCCATATATTCACCCAGTCGGATGGTGTCAGGAGCATGGCAAATCCCTCACACCTCCTCAAGGTGAGTTGATAGCTGGGGAGCACAGCCTTCAGTGGCAAGTTCCTCAGAGACAGACTTTCTGGGGTGGGATGGGACGCCTGGGGAATCAAACCCCATTGTCTGTGCTTGCCTGCAGGCCCCGGCAGTTTCCTTCAACAAAGTCATTGTCAAGGAGGTGGCGTGTACAAGAGCCTCTTGTACATGTGTTCAGGTCCAGCATGATATTTGTATCAGGCCAAGTGGAGAGGTCAGGAAGATCCAAGCTATGTTTGCAGGCCCAAATGTTTCTGCTTCCTTTCACCCTGGATTTCATGGTCCAGGACAAAATAGCATATCTCGATGCCTCTTAGGTTTCCACATACCCAGCACAGACATGGTTGGTCTATCAAGGCCTTCTGGGTTACTTGCCATCTTCCTGCTGGTGTATGTCTCACCTTCTGCATCTTTCCCTTTTAGATTATCCTGATCCTGATAACTTCATCTGGGAAAAGTATTTAAAAGAAACCAGAGCATCTGCTGTCCCAGCTTGGGCCTTTAAAGTGGTAAGTGCCATATCATCTACTCCATTATGCCTGGGCAGGAATTCAGGTTTTCTCCATTGTCAGGTCTTTACATTTATAAAGTGATGTTTAGTATCTTCTTACCACAGGCCTCGTTCAGAAGTGAAGGCTGTCTTGGGCAAGATGGGGAAAAATCGTTATTATGACCATCACGTCTGCTAGACAGAAGCTGTGTGATGGGAAATCGTTTAAGTTTGTCTGATAGCTGTCTCCACTTGCTGCAGCTATGTCCAGCCAAGTGCAGCTGTGCTATAGAATCCTCAGATGACTCTTGAAGACCTTCTTCTGTTGGGCACAGCTTTTCTGTCTTGTTAAAAACACAGCTTAGATCTAGAAGGTCTGCTCACACTCTCCTTGTAGCCAGTATGAGCAGCAATGGCTCTTACCTGGACAGGACAGGGGGTAGGAGCTGAGCTTTGGGAAACTATCTGGGAAAGCTCAGTAGTCAGGGGGTTACAAGATCCTGGAGCATGGTTCTATTCCCTGCTGACTACACTTTTCCTTGTCCCAGCGCCCACCCCATGGCTTCCTGGTCAACATGAAGCTGGAGGCAGTGGACAGGAGGACTCCTTCCTTCATCCGAGTAGCCAGTGTGGAGGATGTGGAAGATCACAGGATAAAAGTGGGTTTTGAAGTCTCAGTGCTGAGCCTGGGTCCAGGTGCTGTGCTGGCTTGCTCTTGACCTTCCTAATTCACTGCCAGTTGCAATGGCAAAGTGTATTGAGGTCTTTGGAAGCACACAGTGCATAAGATGGTACATGGCAAGTCCCAGTGCCTGGATCCAGGAGTGCAGCAGAATCTTGTGTTGCAGTTAATTCCTGCTATGTTGCATGAGGTCAGCTTGGAAGACTCCAGAGCTGCTCACAGAGGTACACTGAGGTTTAAAGGGTGACCTCTCTACTTATTTCCCCAGATCCATTTTGACGGCTGGAGCCACGTATATGATTTCTGGATTGATGCAGATCATCCAGACATACACCCTATAGGCTGGTGCTCAAAAACGGGTCATCCACTACAACCTCCTATTAGTAAGTTCTAGGCCTGGGGCAATGCCTCATACCAGGGCTCAAATGTGCAAGATCCCCACAGTCACCATCACCTGCCCATGTGCAGCCATAGTGTTGGTCAAGGGTGGGCAGGGAGGAAGGGCTTCCACTGGGAAAATCCTCCTCTTTGGTGCAGGATGGGGTGTGTGGGGCTGTGTCTATGACAGTGTCCCCTGTTCTTCTGGTCTAGGGCCAAAGGAACCATCCTCCTCTGCTCACACAGGCTGCCCAACCCTGGGCTGCAAGAACATCCCTCATACCAAGAGCTCCAAGTACAGCTTTCACCACAGGTGAGCTCCCCAGCTCAGCTCGGAGGAGTAGAGCTTCCCTGCCAGCACTGTGCCAGGGCCTTCCTCTGCACTTGTCAGCAACCAGCCCTTCCTTGCACCTACCCTGTGCCTGACTCTGCCCCTGGAGCCTGCTGCCAGCATAAGTTCTGATGAGCTGGTGCTTTCCTTTCTGTACCTGTCCTGTACCAGACATCCTGGGGACACTCTTCATGTTCATCTGCAAGTGGTCCTATAAGCCTTGTAGTGGATGGCCTTTACATACCTGTAGACAATGCTGGCTTTGAGGATGATATTATTCCCACCTCTCACCTTTCACTGTGAGAATGTGAACTGGGAAGTACTGAGAGGGGATGTCTCCCTCAGGACCTTGTCAGTTGTTTGCATAACCTGGCATGACAGGCTCTGGGAGTAGAGGAGTGAGTATAGCTGAGAATGAGGGAGGCAAGTCTGGCTCCCAGGAGTTTACCTGCTGAGCACAGTCATGGCACATGCTTTATTCATACTCTTAGGCTAATCTGGATGTTTGTGAGGAAGCATTCTTATGAACCCCACTGACCCATCTACAAGAAAGGCAGTAAGGAAGACCCAGGGAGCTACAGGCCTGTCAGCCTGACCTGGGTATCAGGGAAAGTTATGGAGCAGATGATCTTGAGGGAGATCACACGACACGTGCATGGCAACCAGGGAATCAGACCCAGCCAGCACGGGTTCACAAAGGGTAGGTCGTGCTTGTCCAACCTCATCTCCTTCTATGACTGGGTGACCAGACTGGTAGATGAGGGAAAGGCTGTTGATGTAGTCTACCTGGACTTCAGCAAGGCCTTCGACACGGTCTCCCACAGTATTCTTCTGGGGAAACTGGCAGCCCGTGGTGTGGACAGGTTCACTCTTCTCTGGGTGGAGAAATGGCTGGAGGGCCGTGCCCAGAGGGTAGTGGTTAATGGAGTTAAGTCCAGCTGGCGTCCTGTTACGAGTGGTGTCCCCCAAGGGTCAGTATTGGGGCCCATCTTGTTTAATATCTTTATTGATGACCTAGACGAGGGGATTGAGTGTACCCTCAGTAAGTTTGCAGATGACACCAAGTTGGGAGGATGTGTCAAACTGCCTGAGGGTAGGGAAGCTCTTCAGAGGTATCTGGATAGACTGAATAGCTGGGCTGAGCTCAATGGGATGAGGTTCAATAAGACCAAGTGCAATAAGGTCTCCTCTGAGGAGAGGAGACCTTATTGCACTCTACCACTTCCTGAAGGGGGGTTGTGGTGAGGAGGGGGTGGGCCTCTTCTCTCAGGTAACTAATGACAGGACGAGAGGGAATGGCCACAAGTTGCGCCGGGGAAGATTTAGATTAGACCTGAGGAAACATTTTTTCTCTGAAGGAGTGGTCAGGCACTGGAATGGCCTGCCTAGGGAGGTGGTTGAGGCACCATCCCTAGTGCTGTTCAAGAAGCATTTAGATGAGGTGCTAAGGGATTTGATTTAGTAGTTCAGTGGGTAGGGATGGTGATAGGAGGATGGTTGGACTAGATGACCTTTCCAACCTAATGAACCTATGAACCTATGACCTGCTTGATCAGCATTCTGCTGACTTGCACAGGGTAGCTGTCATGCCAGTGGACAAGATAGGACAGGTGTTCATATGTGGAGGAACTGAACTTGCACTATATATGAGCCCATGCAGCTGGCACCATGGCCCCAGGGAATTTATTCAGCAAGTCTTTACGATGCTTTGCTTGGTCAGGGCTCTGGCTTCCAGCAGTTGGTGTCACAGGATAGCCCCAGGCCAGCTTCACCCACTCTTGCCTTCTGCTTTGTTCAACTCTCAACTGCCCTTTATTCTCTAGGAAGTGCCCCACACCAGGCTGTGATGGATCAGGACATGTGACGGGGAGATTCACAGCACACTACTGCCTCTCTGGGTGCCCGCTGGCAGAGAAGAACCAGGGCAGGCTTAAGGCAGACTTTTCTGACACTGAAGCCTCAACTCGCAAGAGGAACCTGATTGGCTTCCCTCAACGAAAGAAATCTCGGCACCATGGGAGGTAGGGGCAAGCCTGGCAAGCTCCATGCACCAGTGTGGGGCCACTGGGCTACATGTGACATCTGGTGGATGGATGGCTGAGTTAGAGAGGCTCCTTGATACATGCAGGCATGGGAGCATGCCTGCTGATAGCTGGCATTTGTTACTGCAGCTCTATTGAGTGGCCTTGGACACCTCTCCTGTTTTCTTTTTCTATTCACATTATGTTTCTTTGGTTGTCAGCCCTTCTTGTCAGGATCTGAGAGGTAATCCTTGCTCCTACTGTCAAGGCATTGCTCTGTGCAGTGTGGAGAAGGGCCCTTAGGCCAGTTCCAACACAGTTGGAAATCAGTTTTCCTTTATCTTTAGAGGGCGACCTCCAAAGTACCGGAAGATCCAGCAGGAAGACTTCCAGAGTAAGTGCATTCCTCTGCCATGGTGTCACACTGCAGAGCAGGGGTAAGACTTGAGGAGCTGGGGTGGTGGCTAGCAGAGGAATGTCTCTCCTTGGCTTGCTCAGTCAGTCCTTGTACAGGTCAGCACCAGGCTGAGGACTTTGTAGACTTCATGGTGCCAAAACAAACCATCTGACAAGGGATGTTGGTGACTCCTACCAGAGCTCTGCTAAGTCCCTCTTGATATGTATCCGAATCTTTGAGAGCTTTAGGGCAGGACCCTCTCTCTCTGTCTGTTCATTTTTTTAGGCACTTTGTTTGCTTCAGCTAGGGGTGCTGTGCCTTCATCCTTTCAGTGCTGTACCCCAAATCTTCAGTGTGAGGTGCCACATTACTCCTGCAGTACAGAACCTGTAGATGAACATTTTGTTTGTCATTTAGTTCTGATGATTGACTTGGGATGTAAGTGGCTGTAGAGTGGTAAGGCATTTTCTCCAGCCAGTATCAGATTTACCATAGGCTGGCTTGGTGTTTAGCACGTCACTGAAGGTGAATGAAGATCTCTTCTTGGAAGTCATTACTGGCTTATTGCAGCAGAGACTAAAGCTTAAAGTTCTGTTAAACACCTAAAAGGAGTTGAATGATGAGGGATGATATTCTGTAATGAAATTTGAATTTAAATTTATCTCAATATGAAGGAGTGTAGATAACAAGGCAAAGTCAGCCTGGTCTCTAAACTTTCCCCCCTATCCTCAGTCCCACCATACTGAAGTCTTTGATACATTAATATATCCTGTTAATTCAGAAGGCAGCCACTAGCTCTTGATAACATGAACCCATTAAACGATATGCTCTCAGCCCCAGGTTCTTTCCTTAACAGAGTCTTCTCTGTGGCTTGTAGAATGGGATAGGATGTTCTCAACCCGTTCTTTGCATCACACCTTGCATTTTTATTGGCAGCTATTTCTTCAGACAACATACACCAGTCGCTCTTCATGTCTGCCCTGTCTGCCCATCCTGACCGCTCTCTATCACTATGTTGGGAGCAGCACTGCAAACTCCTACCAGGAGTGGCTGGCATCACAGCAACCACAGTAGCCAAGTGGACAATTGATGAGGTAAGGGTTTTGGAGTGTGTGTCTGGTTCCTAACCCACTGGTGTGACTGAGAGAACTCCAGCTGGCTGTGCAGCATCATAGTATATGTCCCAAGCACAGAACAGTGGCCTTTTCCTCAAGCTAACCAAGTGTCCTGCTGGATGCACCTGAGGGGTATGGTGTGGACAATAATATCTTCATTTAGCATACTACAGTTTTCCAAATCACTTTTCTCTTTTCTAAATTAAAAACAAAACAAAAAACAAAAAAGCAAAAAAATTTTTGTAGAATCTGCAGATAGGGAATCACTTCCCTCTTTCTCCTGTGATGAAATATTTACCTCTGATTCATACTTATCACTTTCATTCACTTCCTTTGCTATCAGTAGTGGCCTCTCTTGAAGGTTGGGTAGCTGGACCTCTGACACTCGACTGGCAGCCTCAGCACCCAGCTCTGACTGATGTCCCCATTTCTTCTATGTGTACCACTTCAGTCTCAGTCAGTGGGAATCATCCTGTTGGGCTGAAGAAGGCTTACTAGAGATTAAGCTACTGTAGCATTTGCTACTCTGGGACTGTAGAGGACCAGCACCCATGCTGTTTGTTGAGCAGATTATGTCTCAGATGGATGCCACTGAACAAGCTTTGAGTAAAAAATTGTTCCAGCTTCTTACACCCTGGTCCAGGAGTAGCACAGGAGAATGCTGTAACTGCAGCACTTTGCCCTAACAGGCACGTGTTAACTTAGAGAAGCCATAAAGCTTCAGTGGAAATGAGGGTACAATCTTGTGGGGTGTCTCCAGACAGAAACATTGCTTCCATCTTGACATTTCTTTCTGTTTATTCCAAGGTCTTTAGCTTTGTTCAAACTCTGACGGGTTGCGAGGACCAAGCCAAGCTCTTCAAAGATGAGGTAAGAAAGGCTAGAGGATGAATGCAGGCAGCCAAAGACAGATGTTTGCCAACAGAGGAGGGAGGAAATGGCCATTGCCTTTCCTTCAGTGGCTTTGCTGCTGAACACCACTTGGCAGTGATTCCCACCAGGGGGGCAGCAGTTGCATGGCATTCCAGTGTGCAGGTGTCTGCCTGTGCAGCTAGTGGCAAGAGGGAGATTCTGGATTCTGTTTGTATCAAGTTGTTCTACCTTCTTCCTCTGGGCTGAGTGAAGAAGGGTGCCCCTGAGGAGACTGGGGAGCAGGGAGCTGGTGCTGCAGCTTCAGTAGCATCATTGTCTCCTGAGGGAAACTGCTTAAGCCTCATCTGTCCATCCTTTCCCTCCTGTAGCCTCTTACCAACATGTCAGCTTTGTGACACTACTGTCCATCAAGGAGGTTCATCATTTTTAGACCCCACTGTGGACATACATAGAAAATTATTTTCAGCATGTGCATTTCACCCCAGGCAGGCTGATCCTGGGCACCTCAGTAAAGCATATGTCAGCCTAATCCTGGATGGCCACTGTGCTCTAAGGGTGCTCAGGCAAATACAGTCAGAGTGGGGGGAGCCTCCATGCATGCTGGGGCCTAGGATAATCAGCCCGGTGTTTGCCCAGAGGGACTTGTTTTCTGGCTATCCAGTGCCCATTGCACTGTAGCACAGAAGCCTACCAGCTGTGGTGTGAGCTCCTGGACTGGGCTCTGGATGGCCTTGTCCCCATCCCTGTACTGACCCTGGTGTATGAATTCTTAGATCTGACTTAGCTGGGGCAGCACAGGGGCACTGTGGGTGGCTGTGAACAGGGAGGAGGCTGTAACAGGCTGCCAGAAGTGAGTGTGTTTGTGCCTGCAGAGTGCCTGCATTGTCTGTAGGATGTCACAGCCTGGGTTGTCATTGAATACATAAGTCCCTGCTCTCCTCTGCAGATGATTGATGGTGAAGCATTCCTCTTGCTGACTCAGGCTGACATCGTCAAGATTATGAGTGTTAAGCTGGGCCCGGCACTCAAGATCTACAATGCCATCCTCATGTTCAAGAATGCTGATGACACCTTAAAGTGACTTTTCTTGGCCCCACTGGGACCTTTTTTCAACACTGGTGCTGCCGAACTGTCTGGACAGGACAGAGACCTCCCTGAGTGCCCGCAGCTTGTTGTGTCCTGCAGCATCTCCTGCAGTCTGTCTCCTGTCCTCTCCCTCAGTCTTTCTCTGTGCCACTGCTCTGCTCCAGCACTGGGCACAGGTTGACCCCAAACTGCAGAAAGGGTGGATGTGGGACTGCCTTAGTGCAAAAGCTGTCCCAATACCCTGCTGTGACTCCACTCATTCAAGGTGCGATCAGGGATGAAAGAGTGGTGTGGAGGTTGTAACAGCTGGAGGCTGGCCCTGTGGCTTAAGCCACAAAGATAGGGGAAAGGACTGACTACTGCATCTATGCTTGCAGGCAGGTCTTCGCTCAACAACTGGGAGAGATTTTTGTTCTTTTTTTCTTCGCAGTATGTTTCTCTTCAGGGGATTGGATGCTCTAAAGGAGTTTCTGCTCACTTTGTTTTTTCTCTTTCAATTCTTGTGACTTAAGGCTAGATGATAACTTTGCTTTGCCCCTTCACTATGCTGGGAAGCAGTGGCCCCATCTCTTGCCCCTTCTGACAAGCAGCTGCAGATTTGCCCATGACCCTCTGTGTTTTGTTCTTTACAGAGAGGCCTGGTGGGGCTAGGGCTGGGTGAGTATAGAACAGGCTCCATTTCCTCTGTGCAAGCTGTCTTCACTAGCATGTCTCGGAGTAAAAGTGCTTGGTTAAATTATTCCCCTTTCAACAGTTAAAAAAAAATCCTTTGCAAGGGAGAGTCAAGCTTGCTTTGGTCCAGGTATCAGGATCAAAGCCCTTTCTAGAACTGAGGCAGGTGCAAAAGGCAAAAAGTATCCTCAGGCAGAATGAGGGCTTGGTTCCAAAGGCATTCTTGACCTGGCTTACTCAGTCCAGCCAAGCTGCTTTCTCCCCCATTTTGTCTTTCTGTGGTCCCTGGGCATTCATAGAATCATAGAATCATAGGGGCTTCCTTTATTAACAGCAGGATCCCTTGCTGTCCCTGGATTTCTTCCCTGCAAAACCAAAAGGAAGTCAGCAGCTGTTATTTTTTTTTATTTTTCCCCCCACCCTCCCTCCTCTCCTATATTTTTAGTAAGTAACAAATGTGTTTTCCAGCAAGGAAGCATGCATTTTGGAAGTGCTTATGTAGCACTCTCCCCTGTAATTGAGGAGTGTTCTGGAAGAAGACCCTCTCTTCAGATATTCCATGTGTTCCCTGCTCTTGGGGTGAGGCCCTGCAGCAGCCACATGGCACTCACTGTAGTCTGTCATCCTTATGTGCACAGCTGCTTCAGATGCTGTTGCAGCAGAGTGGCAGTGCTGAACTGCAGGGGCAGCCACACACCATAGTCTGTGGTGATGCGACCCAAGTCACAGAATTGTAGCGATTGGAAGAGACCTCTAGGGATCATTGAGTCCAACTCCCCTGACAAAGCAGCTCCCTAGATCAGGTTGCACAGGTAGGCATTCAGGTGGCTCTTGAACATCTCCAGAGGAGGAGACTCCACCACCTCTCTGTGCAGCCTGTGCCAGTGCTCCGTCATTGCACCGTGAAGAAGTTCCCACGCACATTTGTGTGGAACTTCGTATAATTCAGTTTGTGGCCATTTCCCCTGTGAGAGTGAAAATGCCTTGCTGAAATCAAGGTAGACTACGTCCACTGCTTTCCCTCCATCCACCCAGCCAATGATGACATCATAGAAGGCCACCAGGTTGTTTGAGCATGCCCTCCCCCTGGTGAATCCATACTGACTACTCCTGATAACTCTCTTCTCTCCCACACTTCCTTTCTTTCCCATTCCCAAGAATGACATATCAGTAGGAAAATATTTTTTCCTCCTTTCCCAGTGCCCAAAGATAGAGATGAGGTATCTTAGCAAGTGCACCAGCAATGTATCTTGGAGCAGAACAGCCTTGGGAGCCAGTTACACCTGAGTCAACCAGTTCTGGGTTTCCCTTGGAAATGTAGCATTTTGACTCTTTGTTTCTAAGCATTTGAAGTCGCATATGACTTGCTCTTGAAATGTCTTCTGTTTGCTCTTCACTAGCTAGTTCTTTTATTTATTTTGTCAATGCTTGGGTTTGATCTGGACAGCTCTATCATTTTTTCAAGCACTGCAACATGGCCTACTCTGGAGAGAGGGTGAGTGGGAGGGAAGAGCTGTGTTCCACGGTGACTCCTAGAGTCACCCCTGATTTGCACTAAAGGTCCTGAAATTTGTGTCTTCAGCTAATGGGGAGTTTTCCTAGTCTACCACGTGTTGAGAAAGAGGAAGAGCAATCCCAGAACCTTCAGCTATGAGACTCTTCACACAAGCTACATTGAGACATTTTCAGGTGTGATCTGGGATGGAATGGCTCCTGTTTGGCTCTTGTTACCATGTGCAGCACATGGTTATTGAGCTTATAAGGGAACAACTTAGGAAAGAATCCTGTTCTCACCTACGAACTTAAGCTAAGTCATTCCTCCTCATGGGGAATTGACTGGGTAATAGGAGAGGAATGTCAGATCTGAAACCAGTGTGAATGATGGACAGCCTTGTTTAACACATGCGAGGTGCTGGTGAGTTCTGAAGACACCTGCTGAAGGAGAACTGCTCTGCTGTTCGTTGTAATCAAGCTATATTCTGCCTGGGCAACAACAAAACAGGCAGAGGTATGTGCTTTGGATTGTGCCAGCCTTTGGAATCAGCAGGAAGCTGTGCCCATGGGTTACTGTCTCTCCTTGTTTCTTTTGACCTCCCTATAAGGTCTGGTGGCACAGCTTGATCCCAGGTCCCTACTGGTCTGATACTCTGCCCAGGGAGCAGCTGTCAGGAAAAACAGTGCCATTGGAAAGGTGACATGTGTGAAGTGATGGTCTCTGTCACACACTTGTCTACTGTCTTGAGCATCAGTCCATTGGCCTCTTAGGCTGACTTCTGTCAGCCCTATTGAAGGTACAAATCTTGTGCACTGGTCTAGGTGAGAGACTTACAGGGTCTGTAGACTGTTTAGGGCTATTTGCTGTTAAAGCCTATAAGCTTATTTGATTCCTTAGAATTGGAAACCAAACCCAAAGCATTGTATACGTGTGGATAGGTGTCTGTGGGTACCAGTGTGGAAAAATCACAGAATGATGTCCTGCACTGTGTTGGTGTGACGCTGTTTAATTGTGTGGTCTTAGGCCATGGAGGTGGCCCAGGGTCTCCGGCAATGCATTCTCCATTAGCAGAAGCTGTCACTGGCCTCAAGAGGGAAGCCAGGAAAAAGGTTTGCCTGCACCCCTAAAATTGGCAAGTCCTCTTTCTCCACAGAGCATTGCATGGGAACCTCCTTTCAGGGAGCAGCATCAAGTCCAAGGCAGAAGGACCAAAGTTTCTTTTCCTTATTGCAAGACCGAACTCCTTGCAGGGATATTTGTTACCATGTCTCTGAGAAGTTGGAGTGGGCAAGTCCCTCTCCCCCTCCCCCAAGCCTGTGCTCCCATCATTCCTGTTTTCTGCTTCAGCCATGTAAGTTGTCCCACCACATACTTTGGTATCTTCTGGGGTGACTGGTCCACTGTGTACATGGGCACAGTTGGAGCTTCTTGAGAAGGTGCTTCTTGTGGAAACAGGCAGCACTGTGACTGGAGTGAGGCTGAGGTCTCTGTTTGAGAGCAGCCAACCCAAAGCTGGGTGAGGAGAGTGACTATATGTCTGCCCTGTGGGCAAATTCCCTAGGAGGGTTTATGGCTTAGGACATCTGCCTCTTGCAGAGGCAAATCTGAGGACTGGAATGCAATGAAAGGAGCTAGAGAAGAGGGAGCCATGAGGTAATTGTGACTTGAATACTATTCTTCTTTTCCTCACTCCTTAACCTGCTGGGGAAGGACTGCTTGATCCATAGAAGAGGAAAATAACGGAGGACTACAGCCTAGCTCCGCCCCTGCAACCCACCTCTTCCTTCTCAGGGGAAGAAAAAGGGGGAATATGTGGAAGGAGTGTGATACGGTAACAAAGACTTTTTGCACTTTCATTCATTTTGCACTTGATTTTATTTTTCATTTTTTATTATATATATATATATTTTTTATATTTCCACATCCCCTTTGTGTTTTCATAACAAAAATATTTTTGTTGCAGCCAGTGAAACTGTTCTGAAATTTGTGTCCTGACTATACAGAAGTTTAAAGGTTTTATATATATAAATTTATAGCTACATAAAATAAATTTATATATATAGATCATGGTGTGATGTGTTCTGTCAGTGTTTTAAAATAATAAATGAATGTGAGCAGTGGAAGTCAGCACAACTGGAGATTACTTATTCAGCCTCACTCCCTCTCCCAGGCTCAGACCTGAACTGCTCACGGTGGAGGAATGGGGGGGGAGGGTCATCACTCCTCTGCAGAGAGGGAAATGAAAGCACAAAGTACTGCTGCAGGAGCCTGTTCGGGAGCCCACCTCCTGCTACTGGGTCCCCAGGCCATTCAGAGCTCAAGGTCTACCCTGAACCTTGCCCAGTCACAAATATGACTACTGGAAGCAGCAGGAGAAGGAAGGGATGGTTTATTTATTTCATCATAAAGAACTTCAAGGGGAAATATCATGTTACTGGTCACACGTGAGAGGACACCAGTTACAGGGAACTCTGTGTGCTGGGCACATAATGAGTGACCCCTTCAATCTAGGTTGTCATGTGTTGTGGTTTTGATGCCTGTATTCCACTCATAACATCATGTTGGGAGTTAGAGTGTCATGGTGTTATCCGTGACAGAGACATGAGGGAAAAAAAGGGAGAGGGAGGAAAAAAAACCGCACTGTCAGTGACGACCTGGCAGCCTGAGCAGAGTGGTACGCTCGAAGGAGGAAGGGTACAGAGACAACAGATGGGTCAAGAAAAAAAACAAAAAAAAACAACATGGCAGCAGCAACAATTTGAGGAGGACGAACGGTAACTTTATTAAATCTAACAAAATCGAACAGCTGCGAGGGACAAAACTTTCCAAACCAAATCTGAGAGCTTACATTAGAAAAACTGAAGGGGAAGCAGAAGTGCTGTATCTCTGCAGCAGCCGAGAGAGTGTGCAAAGAGAGAGAGGGCCTGGCATTGGATCTGGAGCTCCATCCCTCTTCCATTCCCCAACACAGCATTAATTCTTTAACTCCCAGTATGGAAAACCCATGCTGACTACACCTGATAACACTCTTCTCTTCCAACTGCATGGAGATGGCATCCAAAGCAAACTGTTCCATCACTTTTCCAGGGACCAATGTGAGGCTGATTTGTCTGTAGTTATCCAGATCCTCCTTGCTGTTTTTTGAAGATCTCTGCAACTCTGGTGTTCTGATGTGCAATACCAGCATCAAAAACACAAAACCACAACATTCCACCACTTATTCCACATCATCACATCATATTTAACATATATCTATATACAAACAAAACAGCAATTAACATGCATTACAACACACATATCTGTATATACATGGAGTCACTGACTGCACTCTCACAGCATCAAATTCCCTTGTAGTACACATTGGACACCCCCATTTTTGTCCTATCACCCACCAAGTAGACCCAGGTCCCTGTGCAAAAACGGTTCCATGGGGGGTTTGCCCTTTCCAAAGGCTGGACCATCTTGGTTGACTGACCTCCTAGTGTTGACCAACCAGGTGGCTTCTGCCAGATTTTTCTCCCAATGCTTAAATGTTTCCCCACCCATTGCTTTCAACATGTTTTTTAACAACCCACTATAGCACTCAATCTTACCAGCAGCTGGTACATAGTAGGGGATATGATAAATCCACTCAGTACCATGTGCTTTGGCCCAAATATCCTCAAGTGAA
The DNA here is from genome assembly GCF_038088225.1 of Cyrtonyx montezumae. Taxonomy (NCBI): domain Eukaryota; kingdom Metazoa; phylum Chordata; class Aves; order Galliformes; family Odontophoridae; genus Cyrtonyx; species Cyrtonyx montezumae. Next base: position 429,519 of record NW_027072100.1, on the reverse strand, counting down.
TTTTTACAATGAGTTCCATTACTGACTCAGTTCCTCCTGGGGTTTCATGTTGCCACCGCATTTGCTTCTCCAAGCCTAAGATGGTGTTTCGGGCAGTAGCATGGGGTACTGCATATGTTTCAAGACACCCAGAGGTCGCCTCCACCATGGTAAGCACATAACGGTTACCATCACGAGTTCGTGGCAAGGTGATATAATCAACCTGCCACACCTCCCCATATTTATACTTTCACCATTGCCCTTCCTCCCAGAGAGGTTTCATCCTCTTGTCTTCTTTAATTATGGCACATGTGTCACAGTCATGAATAACCTGTGCAGTAGCATCCATAGGTAAGTCCACCCCTCGGTCTCTAGCCCACTTACATGTTGTGTCTCTTCCCTTTTTGGCCTGAGGTCTCATGGGCCCACTGAGCTAAAAATAACTCTCCTTTGTTCTACCAGTCCAAGTCTATTGAGCCACCTCAATTTTGGCAGCTCGATCTACCTGGTGGTTATTTTTCTGTTCTCCAGTAGCTTGACTCTTGAGCACAAGAATATCTACAAGACACACCTTTACAGCCATATTTTTTGTTTGGGCATTGATGTCTTTCCACAGTTCAGTAGCCCAAACAGGTTTACCCTTCCGCTGCCAGTTGTTTTGTTCCCACTGCTGTAACCACACTCATAAAGCATTTGTCACCATCCATGAATCAGTATAAAGACAAAGCATTGTCCACCTCTCCCATTCAGCCACATCTAAGGCCAACTGAACAGTCTTTACCTCTGTGAACTGACTTGATTCTCCTTCTCTTTTGGTGGCCTCTGTAATACATTGTGTGGGGCTCCAACACAGACAATTGTGAGATGATCCACCACACCATGGTGACCATCACACAATGTCACCATGGCAAATATCATGTAGCGTCACCATGGCAACCAGCAACAGCATCACCATGGCAAAAGTCACCCAGCATCACCATGGCAACAATCACACAGCATCACCATGGAAACCATCACACAACATCAACAGGGCAACCATCACACAGCATCACCATGGCAACCATAACACAGCGTCACCATGGCAACCACAAACAGCATCACCATGGCAAACATCACACTGTGTTACCATATCAACCATCACAGAACATCACTATGGCAACCATCACACAGCGTCAACATGGCAACCAACACAAAGCATCACCATGGCAATTAGGAACAGCATCACCATGGCAACCACCACACCATGTCACCATGGCAACCATCACACATTGTCACAATGTCAATCATCACAATGTGTCACCATGGCAACCATCACACAGTGTCACCATGGCAACCATCAGACTGTGACACCATGGCAACCATCAGACTGTGACACCATAGCAACCAGGACCAGAGACACCACGGCAACCAGGAACACCGTAACCATGGCAACCATCACACCACATCACCATGGCCACCATCACACAGCGTCTCCATTGCATACATCAAACTGTGTTGCCATGGCAACCATCACACTGTGTCAGTATGTAAACCATCACACATCGTCAGCATGGCAACCATCGCACAGTGTCACAATTGCAACCATCAAACTGCATCACCATGTCAACCTTCACACTGCGTCACCATGACAACCATAACACAGTGACCATCACACAATGTCACCATGGCAACCATCACACAGCATCATCAAAGCAACAATCACACAGCATCATCATAGCAACCATCACTTAGCATCATCATGACAAACACCACACAGCTTCACCATGGCAACAAGGAATAGCACCACCATGGCAACCATAACACAACGTAACTATGGAAACTATCACACCGTGTCACCATGGTAAACATCACACAGAATCACCATGTCAACCATCACACGACCTCACCATGGCAACCATTACACAGCGTCATCATAGTAACCATTACAAAGCACCTCCATGGAAACCATCACACAGCATCACCACGGCAACCAGGAACACCGTAACCATGGCAGCAATCACAATGTATCACCATGGCAACTATCGCAAAGCGTCACCATGGAAAACAGGAACTTTGTCATGATGCCAACCATCACACTGAGTCACAATGGAAACCATCGCACAGCATCATCATAGCAAACATCACACAATGTTACCATGGCAAACATCACAAAGTGCCACCATGGCAATCATCACACAGCATCACCACAGCAAACGTCACACAGCAACACCATGGCAACCATCGCAAAGCGTCACCATGGCAGCCATCACACAACGCCACCATATCTACCATCACACAACATCACCATGGCAAACACTGCACAATGTCACCATGGCAACCATCACACAGCCTAACCGTGGCAACCATAACACAACGTAACCATCTCAGTGACCACAATGTGTCAACATCGCAACAATCACACTGTGTCACCGTGTAACTATCTCACAGCAACACCACAGGAGCAATCAGACAGTGTCACCATGGAAACCATCACACTATGTCACCATGGCTACTGTCACACTGCATCACCATGACAACCATCACACAGCGTCACAATGGGAACCATCACACAGCATCACCATGGCAACTAAGAACAGCGTCATCATAGCAACTGTCACTCATCATCATCATAGCAACTATCACACAGTGTAACCATAGCAATAAGGATCAGCTTCACCATGACAAACATCATATCGCACCATCATGGCAACCATCACACAGCATCAGTGTGGCAAATATCACACCGTGTCACCATGGCAACAATCACACTGTGTCACCATGGCATCCATCACACAGCCTTACCATGGCAACACTCACACAGCATCACCATTGCAATGATCACACAGCATCACCATGGACACCATCACACTTAGTCATCTTGGCAACCATCACACAGTGTCACCATGGCAACCATCACAGAGCGTTTCCAAGGCAACCATCACACTGCATCAGCATGTCAAAAAGGAACACCATCACCATGGCAACCATTACAGTGCCTCACCGTGGCAACCATCACACAGTGTCACCATGGGAACCCTCACACAGCATCACCATGGCAGCCATCACACAGTGTCATCATGGCAATCATCTCAAAGAATCTCCATGGCAACCATCTACACATCATTACCATGACAACCATCACACAGCGTCACCAACGGTAATCATCACACTGTGACACCATGACAACCAATATCAGCATCACCATGGTAACCAGGAACACTATCACTATTGCAACCATCACACCATGACACCATGGCAGCAATCAAACAGCGTCACCACGGCAAAAATCACACTGTGTCACCACGGCAACCATCAAACAGCGTTGCAATGGCAACCATCACAGAACTTTACCATGGACTCCATCACAAAGCATCACCATGGTAACCACCACAAAGTGTCACCATGGCAACCATCACACTGCATCACCATGGCAACTATCTACACAGCGTTATCATGGCAACCATCGCACTACATCACCATAGCAACCATCACAATGTGACACCACGGCAACCAGGAGCAGTGGCACCATGATAACCAGGAATACCGTCACCATGGGAACCATCACACTGTGTCACCATGAGAACAATCACAAAGTGTCACCATGGCAACCATCGCATAGCATCACTATAGCAACCATCTCACAGCTTCACCGTGGCTACTATCACACTCCGTCACCATGGAAACAATGAACTGCATCTCTGGCAAATATCACAACTTGCCACCATGGCAACCTTCTTACAGCATCACCGTGGCAACCATATCACAGCGTCACCGTGTCAATGATCACACCATGTCACCATAGCAACCATCACACAGTGTCTCCATGGCAATCATCACTGAGCATCACCATGGCAACCATCACACAGCTTTTCCATGGCAGCCATCACATAGCTTCAGCATGAAAACCATCACACAGTGTTTCCATGGCAATCATCACACAGCATCACCATAGTAGCCATCACAGAGTGTGTGTCACCATTGTAACCATCACACTATGTCACCATGGAAACCATCATTATGTGTCATCATGGCAACCAGGAATATCGTCACCATGGCAACGATCACAAAGTTTCACCATGGCAACCATCACACAGCGTCAACATACCAACTATCACATAGTGTCACCATACCAACTGTCATAAACTGACAAACATTACGCAGTGTCACTATGGCAACCATTACTCTGCGTCAGCATGGCAACCATCACAAAAGATCTCCATGTCAACCATCACACGGTGACACCATGGCAAGCATTTCACTCTGACACCATGGCAACCAAGAGCAGCATCACCATGGCAATCAGGATCACTGTCTCCATGGCAACCATCACACAATGTCAGCGTGGCAACCATCACACAGATTCACCCTGGCTACTATCACACAGGTCACCATGGCAACAAGGTACTGCATCACCATGGCAACCATCACAACGCACCACCATGGCAACCATCTTAGTTTCACCGTGGAAACCGTAACACAGTGACACCGTGGCAGCCATCACACAAATTCACCATGGCAACCATAACACAGCATCACCATGGTAACAATCAAACTGCTTCACCATGGTAACCATCATACAGCATCATCATAGCAACCATCACTTAGCGTCATCATGGCAACCAGCATGCACAACGTCGACATGGCAACCATAACAAAATATCTCTATGTCAACCATCACACGGTGTCACAATGGCAATCATCTCACCTGACACCAAGGCAACCAGGAGCAGCGTCAACATGGCAACCATCACGCAACGTTAGCATGGCAACCACCACACAGATTCACCCTGGCTACTATCACACAGCGTCACCAAGGCAACAAGGTACTGCGTCATCATGACAACCATCACAACGCACCACCAGGGCAACCATCTTACAGTTTCACTGTGGCAACCATAACACAGCGTCACAATGGCAATGAACACAATGTGTTTCCATGGCAACCATCACACAGCATCACCATGGCAACCATCACACTGTGTCTCCATGGCAACCATCACACTCTGTCACCATGGCAACCATCACGCAGTGTTGCCATGTCAAACATCACACAGCATCGCTATTGCAACCTGGAACAACATCACCATTGATACAATCACAGAGCATCACCATGGCAAACATCAAAAGAGACTCACCATGGCAACCATCACACAGCGTCACCATGACAACAATCACACTATGTCACAATGGCAATTATCTCAGAGCATTTCCATGGCAACAATCACACAGCGTCACCATGGAAACCATCACACTGCGTCAACATCGCAACCATCACAAAGCTTTATGATGGAAGCCATCACAAAGCATCTCCATTATAACCATCTCTCAGCATCACGATTGCAAACATCACTCAATGTCACCATGGCAACCCTCAAACTGCATCACCATAACAACCTTCGCACAGCGTCACCATCCAACCATCATACTATGTCACAATGGGAATCATCTCAGAGCATTACTATGGCAACCATCACACTGCACCAATGTGGCAACCATCCCAATGCGTCATCATGGCAACCATCACACAGCATCACCATGTCAACCATTGAACAGCGTCACCAGAGCAACCATTGCACAGCGTCACCATGGCAACTATCACAATGTGACACCTTCGCAAGCTGGAGCAGCGTTGCCATGGCAACCAGGAACATAGTTACCATGGCAACCATGACGAAGTGTCACCATGGCAAGCTGCAGTGTCTCGGGCACGGACTCAGATGCGAACGATCCAAATCGTTTATTACAGATTTTAACATCCCTTATATACTTTCACAAGTTCTCTCTTGTAACTTTCCCACCCGCCTTTACATATCAACAATGTAACTTCCCAAAACAGTCCTTAACGGTGCATACAGGCGATGATCCAATCAGGGCTGTGAATCTTCCCAAGCCACGCACTCTTCCTCCAATTAGGGCCTGCCATCACGCAGCTTACTTGAACTTTTTTTCCTCTTCTTCTGGAAGTGTCCTTGGTTCTCAGCATTCCTTTCTCATGCTGTTTATCCTGTTCCACAGCTGCAGCTCTAAATATACTTTTTGTATTCCCACAATTCCCCCTTTTTTATTTATTAGCAAACTATTAACATACTACAAATGAATAACACTCTGTAACAGTATTTATGAAGGCATTTAGGCTATCACAATTTAATCAAGGCTTCAATTAATAAAATGCTGAATGTAAGGAAAGAGACAAGGTTATCATATCGTAAAGACAAGAAATATTTTTAAACTTAATAAGAAGTGAACAAACACACCTTTCACCCATGGCTTTAGGTTCCTGCAACCTGGAAAAGAATCCCTGAGGGTCCCATTCTTTGTGTACCAGTAATTGATTGGAAGATATAAAGTTGCATGTCAAATGGGATCAACATCAGTGGGTAGGCCTGCTAGAGTATCACTAGGGGTATTGCTTTCCTTTGCCAGCTAACATCCTAACTTGGTGATTGTGGCTGAAGCTTGAGTGGTGCTGTTTCAGGGTATCCTGGATCTGAGAGACAAGACATCTCAAGAGCAGAAACAAGCAAATTGTGTATTCAGAGCAACACAGATGGTTAGGGTTTTAGTCAACATACACACACTTACACACATACAGACATCCATTTTAGATAAGCAAGAAACAGAAACTCCCTAAGCAAACACATTATTAGCTATTGACCCTTGAGAAATGGCAAACCACCGGAAAGAAGAGAGAAAAGGAACATGCCAGCGGTGGACGCGATAGGTAGTGCCAGCAGGGCGTCCCCTGCTTCAAGGTGCACTTTTCCTCTCCCATCCACCACAGACTTCCCTCTGCTCCCACTCTCCTCAGGGTCTGCAGAGTTTTTTCCATTTGTACACCGAATCCGCGTGGCCAGTGCATGATGCGGAGCCCAAGTGGAACACCTGCTTGCAAAACAGAATAAACTATCAAGGTTAGCTCTCTTAGCATATGCCTTTGTCTCAAATGATGCATGGTTATAAAAAACTATTTTGATTAGTGAATTGAAAGAGAATTGATCATTCTAAAACACAAAATCAACCCTTTGCCTAGGATTCTTTTCCAGGTTTTTGTCTTTGCAAATTAGAAAAAAGGCTAATTGATGGGCTAATAACATCATAACTGCACATTAAAAGTGCTATTTCCATAAACTCCAGCGTTGGCAACATCAAATCCTATCTTATTTACACTTGATCTACTACTGAAACAGAAAAAGCACACAACAACCTAGATAATGCCCAATAATTCTTCACACTCGATCTACCACTAAAATAGAAGAAACACACAATCCCAGTAATCATAAAGGCTGGATGCTATTTTCTGCCTTGAAATGAGGCCGAACATATCGTGCTGGAACCCATGTAGGACCAGTCCCTGTGGAAACACAAGCATATCCACGACCCCAAGTTATCAGTGGTAAGGGACCTTCCCAATGCCCTGTGGCCATATTCCGAACGTTAACCATTGGCCGTTCCTTGAGCACTGGGCAGGCCCCAAAATGATGGTCCACACAAGTTCTATCTGTGTGATCACGATTCAAAAAATTCAGCACAAGCAAAGCTTTACATAATCTTTCTTGTGGTGTATCCCCCGTATTCCCCCTTTTTTGTTTATTAAGAATGGATTTCAGTGTTTGATGAGCACGCTCAATGATAGCTTGTCCGGTGGGAGAATGAGGAATGCCTGTAATATGTTTAATGCCCCATTCTTGGAGGAAAGTTCGAGTGGCTTTAAAAGTGTACGCAGGCCCATTATCTGTTTTTATAGTATGTGGGATTCCCATAGCAGCATAGGCAGATAACCAGTGTTTACGGGCATCGCGACTGCGTTCACCTGTATGTGCTGTGGCGAATATGTATGAAGAATGAGTATCTATTGTTACATGGACAAATTTTAGACGGCCAAATTCGGGAACATGAGTAACATCTGTCTGCCACAGTTGAAGAGGCGCTGTGCCACGGGGATTTGTCCCAATTTGAGGCAAAGGGGCAATTGCCTGGCAGTCTGGGCATGTTAGAATAATGTTACGGGCCTGATCTGCTGTCAGTTGAAATTGTTTTTGTAAAGCTCTCCTATTCTGATGAAAAAATTGATGAGAGAGTCGCGCTTGCTGGAACAATTGAGGTGTAGCAAAGGCGACAGTGGCTTGATCAGCCTTACGGTTGCCCTCAGCTATAGGACCAGGCAATGTAGTGTGTGATCGAATATGCATAATAAAATAAGGGAGCGTACGGTGAGAGACATAATGTAAAACTCGCTTGAGTTGCGCAAACAAAGCAGGGTTGTTAACTTCCTTAAGAAAAGATCCTTCAATCCGCTGAATGATACCTGTAACGTACAAAGAATCAGTTATTATATTAAGCTTTTGATTCGAAAAAAGTTGAAAAGCTCGGGCTATGGCAGCGAGTTCTACAACTTGAGGTGATCCATTAACAACATGTACATCTGACTGCCACTGAGTAGCAGTCACACGCCAGAGAACCACTGCTCGATGTGTCTTGCCGGAGCCATCTGTAAATACAGTAACAGCATTAGGTATTGGAACATGTGAAAGTAAAATATTAGGACAAAGGGATAGATCACTCAAATTATGCAGTAACTGATGTTTGGGGGGATGGGTGGAGATCTGTCCTCTATATCCTATCATAGCAGTTTGTAAAGTGAGTGACTGTGCAAGCAACCAATCTAAATCTTTTTTAGTAGCAGGTATGTAGATGCAATCAGGGTCAAGAGCTCGTAAAATTTGTAAACGATGACGACCTCGCTGTATTAGCATTGCAAACATCTCTACCCGTGATGTAATGGTTTTTGAAAAGGTATGTGGTAAGAATATCCATTCCAGGATAATGAGAGGATCTTTTCTTGAGGTATCCCACTGACATAACAGGCTATATGGCTGATACGTATTTGATATTATTACAAGAGATACTGGTAGTGATAAACAAACACGATGGCAATATCGATGTTGCAGTGATGTTATTACAGAGTCTAAGCACTGTAACGCTTGTGGTGTTAGCTGTCTTTTAGAGGTTAAATCCGGGTCTCCTTTGAGTAGCTGGAACAGAGGGTGCAACTCTTGAGTAGTAATACCCAAAAGCGGTCGTAACCAGTTGATGGTTCCTAACAACTTTTGCAGATCATTCAATGTCTGTACGTGAGGTATTATTTTGAGGATTTGTGGCTGAATGGTGTGAGATGTAATTTTCCATCCTAAGTATTTCCATGGAGAACTAAGTTGCACCTTTTCTTCTGCTATTTGTAAGCCAACAGATTGAACTGCCTGCCTTACAAGCATTAAAGTGTCCTTTAGACTCTCTTCTCGTTCTGCTGCTATTAATATATCGTCCATGTAATGATAAATAAGGACGTGGGGTCTAGCTTTTCGTACTGGTTGTAATGCATTTGCTACAGTCAGTTGACATATCGTTGGACTATTAAGCATTCCTTGTGGTAACACAGTCCAGTGATAGCGCTGAGCAGGGCTTTGTTGGTTGATGGAGGGCACTGAGAAAGCAAATCGTGGTGCGTCTTTTGGATGAAGCGAAATGGTAAAAAAACAGTCTTTTAAGTCAATGACTGCTATAAGCCAATTCGATGGTAACATTGAAGGTGAAGGGAGACCAGGCTGCAATGCCCCCATGGGCTCAATTACCGCATTGACAGCACGCAGGTCCTGTAGAAGCCTCCATTTTCCACTCTTCTTGAGGATAACAAACACTGGAGTATTCCAAGGGCTGGTGGTAGGCACTATGTGACCAGCAGCCAGTTGTTCTTGAACTAGCTCATGTAAATGCAGCAACTTTTCCTTTGTTAAGGGCCATTGATCTACCCAGATTGGTTGTTCTGTTTTCCAAACTAGGGGTATAGGTTGCTGCCAATCAATGGCCCTTATTGAAAATTTGTTTGCAAAATCATGCCCCATTGACTTAAAAGATCACGACCCCACAGAGTATAGGGAACTGGCAAGATGTAAGGAGCAGTGTGAGCAATGCGACCATCAGGCCCTTCAAAAGATAAAATTCGGGCACTTTGTTTGGGCTGCTGTAAGCCCCCAACTCCTACAATAGCAGAACTAGGGTATTTTAGTGGCCATTCAGAGGGCCAATCGCTTGACTTAATGATGGTAACATCAGCTCCGGTATCCACTAGGCCTAATAACTGCCTGCCATTTACTAGACATGATAATAATGGTTTGTCTTTTGATACTTGTGTAGTCCATAGCACGGCAGGCTTGTCCGTGCTTCCAAATCCCCCAATTCGATCCCCAATACCAGGTTTAGTCATAGAATGAAAAGGGATTAATTGTGCTATTTTTTGGCCTTTGGGGATAAAGCAGGGGGGGGGAGGGTGTCCATGCCATTATCTTAATTTCCCCAGTGTGGTCAGCATCTATAACTCCTGGTAAAACAAAAAGTCCCATCCGTGTAACAGAAGAACGTCCTATCAGGAGGGCACTGCGCCCGTCCCCAAGGGGGCCCATTACTCCTGTTGGAATAAGAGTTACGTCGGTATCAGTCAGCGTCACTGACTGGGCGGTGGCCAAATCCACTCCTGCGCTGCCGGCAGTGGCTGGTCTGAGTGCGCTGGCCAGGCAGCGGCCGGCTGATTCGGGACTGTATTTACTGTCATAGCGCGCGGTCTCGCGCTCTTCTTCCCGTTTCCCGGGAGATAGCAGGGCCGTGCAGCAACAGGGGGCTTAGATCGGCAGTCTCTCGCCCAGTGTAGCCCCTTCCCGCACCGGGGACAGGGTCGAGTAGGAAGAGCAGAAGCATTTTTATCTGCTTTTTTAGGCTTTTTACAGTCCCTTTGTACATGACCAGGTTCCCCACAGTTGTAGCACTTTATTTTTTGAGCTGTCCCCGCATCAAGTCGGGCTGCCAGGGTGTCTGCTAGCGATGCCATTTTATAGCTTTCTGTCCCTACATCTTGACAGGCCTTAATCATGTCAGTAATGGATGGATCTGCATTCTTTAAAGATTGTAGGACCTTTCTACAGTCTGCATTTGCATTTTCTATTGCTAATTGCTTAAGCAAAGCCTCCCGAGCAGCTTGATTTTCTACTTGTCTCTAGCGTATTTTGTAAACGGTCAAGAAATTTTATGTAGGGCTCGGCAGCCTCCTGCCTAATTGATGTAAATGATGTGTTAGATGAATTAGTGTCGGGTATCCGACGGATAGCACGCAACACCAAAGTCTTAACTTGTTCAAAGCATTGCCTGTCCATCTGTGCCTGAGCCTGAGGTGTTGCCCGGACCCCCTCCCCCATGAGTTCCTCTATGCCAATGTGATTAAGGTTATTCAGATTATTCATAGTCTGGATGGTAGCCAGTTCCCGATACTCTGTCATAAACACGGTGTATTGCATGGGAGACAGAACTGTTCGTAACAAAATTTTCCAATCGTGAGGGGTCATAACGTAACTGTCACCAATTGCAGTCAAAAGATGATATGTAAAAGGAGACTGAATTCCATAATCTCTCACTGACTTCCTTAGTTCCTTCACTGCCTGGTAAGGCAGGGAGTCCCACTGGGGGGGCTGATTTGCATGACAGAACACAGGAAAGGCTTGCAACGTATCAGCATCACCCCGTAATATTGCTTCTTTTCTGCACTGCTCTAAAGCACCATAGTATGCTGTAGAAAAATTTTTCTTTCCCACTCCCTTCAAATTATCATCAGGGGGGGAAATGTTCGATTTGTCGTCCGTATCTACTAAACCAGGATCTGAAAGATCCTCTGGTTCTGGTTCGTTCTCATTTTTTACCAAGTTACAGGCAGGCTGCGGAGCAGCAGCAGTAAGCGGAAGGCGGCAGGGGAGCGGCGACCATCGGGGGCGGAGCGGAGGGCGGGAGCGGCGCGACGAGCGACGAGGGCGGAACATAGGGCGGGAGCGCGGGGAGCGTCGGAGGCGGAGCGGAGGGCGGAGCGGAGGGCGGAGCGGAGATGAACGACGGACGCGTGGGGGAGGGCGGGAGCGCGGGGGGAGATTGCTATTTCTCTTCTCCCCGGTCGCGGGGGGGCTCGGAGCCGCGGATCGGGTCCGGGCAGGGGCTGCTTCCCGAATCGGAAGGCAGAGGCGGGGGTGGGAAGGAGGGCGACAGAGAATAGCCGGAAGAACTTCTTCCTTGTCGAATCTGTTTAAGCCCTTCCATTATTTGGTGCCAAGCAGGTAGAAGTTTGGCAGCCGTTCTGTCTTTAGTAACAGAAGCCTCCCAGAGTTTTGTGCCAATTTTGTCCCAGAGTTCTGCATCAAGAGAGAACCCAGTTTTCGGAAACTCGGGGACATTTTTGCTTATCCATTTAAGAAAAGTAGCTAGTTCCGAATTAGATACAGGCTGATCCTGGAAGTTTAAAACTAACCGTAGTACTTCGAGATTTACTTGTTGCTTCTTCGTTAGTGAACTCCCCATAGTTCCCGACTGCTCACCTTCTGTCCTGCAGAACGGTGCGGGCGCGCGCGAAACAATCTCTCTGAAGTTCAGTCGGGCGACACTGCCGGACCGGGCTCGCTCAGCCGCGGCTTGATTTGCACAACGCAGTGGGCGCCATTTGCAGTGTCTCGGGCACGGACTCAGATGCGAACGATCCAAATCGTTTATTACAGATTTTAACATCCCTTATATACTTTCACAAGTTCTCTCTTGTAACTTTCCCACCCGCCTTTACATATCAACAATGTAACTTCCCAAAACAGTCCTTAACGGTGCATACAGGCGATGATCCAATCAGGGCTGTGAATCTTCCCAAGCCACGCACTCTTCCTCCAATTAGGGCCTGCCATCACGCAGCTTACTTGAACTTGTTTTCCTCTTCTTCTGGAAGTGTCCTTGGTTCTCAGCCTTCCTTTCTCATGCTGTTTATCCTGTTCCACAGCTGCAGCTCTAAATATACTTTTTGTATTCCCACAGCAAGCATCACACAGTGTAACTATGGCAACCATACCTCTGCATCACCATGCCTACCATCATAAAGCGTCACCGTAGCGACCATTGCAAAGCACCTTCATGATAAAGATCACACAGCATAAGCATGGTAACCATCAAATTGTACCGCCATGGCAATCAACGCACCGCGTCATCATGGTAACAATCACAAAACATCTCCATGGCAACAATCACACAGCGTCACCATAGCCACCAAACATATCCAGGGCAAACATCAGACTGTGTAAGCATGGCAACGATAAAAAGCATCACCATGGCAGCCATTTCACAGCATCACCAGGGCAACCATCACACTGGGACACTATGGCAATCAGGAGTAGCATCACAATGAAAACCAGGGACGTTGTAACTACCACAATCATCACAAAGTGACACCATGGAATCCGAATCCTAAACCAAAAACTAAACCTAAACCTAACCATAAACCTAACCCTAAACCAAGCCCTAAGCCTAACCCTAACCCTCACCGTAACCTTAAACCTAAAACTAACCCTCACCCTAACCCTAAACCTAAAACTAACACTAACCCTAACCCTAACCATACCACTAAACATACACCTAACCTACCGTAATGCTAAACCTAACCCTAAACCAAACCCTAAACCTAACCCTAAAAGTATACTTAAAACTAACCCTAAAGCTAATCCTAAACCTTACCCTAAACCTTAACCTAAACGTACACCTATCCCTAAAATAACCCTAGAACTAAACCTATACCAAACCTTAACCGTAACCCTAATCCAAAACCTAACACTTACCCTAACCCTAACCCTAACATTAACCCTAACACTATCCCTAAACCTAACCCGAACCTTAAAACCTTAAACACAAACCTAAACCTTAAACCTAAACCCTAACCCTAATCTTAACCCTAATCCTAGCCCTAACCCTAACTTATCCCTAACCCTAACCCGAACCCTAACCCTTACCCTAACCCTAAAAATAACCCTAACCCTAACAATAACCCAAAGCAATACCGTAACCCTAATCCTAGCCCTAACCCTAACTTATCCCTAACCCTAACCCAAACCCTAACCCTTACCCTAACCCTAAAAATAACCCTAACTCTAACAATAACCCAAAGCAATACCGTAACCCTAACCCTAACCCTTAGCATAACCCTAACCCTAACCCTAACCCTAACCCTAACCCTAAACCTAAACCTAATCCTAACCATTAACCTAATCCTAAATCTAACCCTAATACTTAACTTAACCCTAACTCATAACCCTAAACCTAACCCAAACCCTTTACCTAACCCTAACATTAACCCTTAACCCTAACCCTATCACTAAACCTTAAAGCTAACCCTAACCCTAACACTAACCCTAACCATATCCCTAAACCCATACATTAACCCTAACCCTAACCGTAACCCTAACGCTAATCCTAAACCTAATTCGAACCCTAACCCTAACCCTAACCCTAAACCTAACCCTAACCCTAACCGTAACCCTAATAACATCAACCCCAACCTAAACACTTACCCTAATCCTAACCCTAACTCTAACAAAAACACTTAAACCTAACCCTAACCCTAACCCTAAATCTAAACCTAAAACTAACCCTTAAACTTAAACCTAACCCTATCCCAGAACTAACCCTAACACTAACCCTAACCCTAACCCTAACCCTAACCCTAAACCTAACCCTAATCCTAGCCCTAACCCTAACTTATCCCTAACCCTAACCCAAACCCTAACGCTTACCCTAACCCTAAAAATAACCCAAACCCTAACAATAACCCTAAGCCATACCCTAACCCTAACCCTAAAACTAACACTTTACCTACCCCAACCCCAACCCCAACAACAACCCAAAGCCCAAACCCAAAACCAACCCCAAGACCAACAACAAAACCTAACCCCTCACCTTAACTCTAACCCAAAACTTAAGTCTAAAGCTAAACCTAAACCTACCCGTATCCCTATCCTAATCCTAAACCTAACCCTAATCCTAATCCTAACACCAACACTAACCCTAACCCTAACACTAACCCTAACCCTAACCCATACCCTAACCCTAACCTTAACCTTAACTCTAAACCAAATCCTAACACTAACCATTAATCCTAACACTAAGACCAAGCCTACACCATTAATAACCCCAGCGGCAACAACTCCAACCTTGAACCAACTCCAAGCCTAGCAACAACACCTAAACCCTAACCGTAAATCTAACCCTAAATTTAACCCTAACCCTTACCCTAAACGTAACCCTATCCCTACACTAAAAAGAAAGCTAACCCTAAACCAAACCCTAAGCCAAACACTAACCCTTACCCTAATGACGAACTCTACCCCTGCTCCAAACCCTACCCCTACCCCAACCACTACCCCGACCGAAACCCAACCCTACACTAACTCAAAACATAGCACTAATCCGAACCCTTACCCTAACATTTACACTTATCCCAAAACATAAACCTAACCCTAACCCTAACCCAAACCCGAACTCTAACACTTAAATGTAACCCTGAGACTAAACCTAACCCTAACCCTATCCCTAAACCCAAACCCTAACCCTAAAACTTACCCTAACATTAACCCTAAACCTAACAACACCAAACCTAACCCTATCGCTGAAATTAATTCTAAACCTAACCCTAACTTGAACCCTTAAACCTAACTCTAATCCTAGCCCTAACCCAAAACCTAATCCTAACACTAACCCTAAACCTAATCCTAACCCTTAACATTAAACCTAAGCCTATCCCAAACCTAACGCTAAACCTAACCCTAAACCTAACCCTAACTCTAATCCTAAACCAAATATCACTAAACCTAACCCTAATCCTAGCCCTAACCCTAACTTATCCCTAACCCTAACCTGAACCCTAACCTGAACCCTAACCCTAACCCTAACCCTAACCCTAACCCTAAACCTAACCCTTAGCATAAGCATAACCCTAACCATAAACCTAACCCTAATCCTAACCCTTGCCCTAAATAAAGCCATAAACCTAAACCTAATCCTAACCATTACCCTAAACCTAAATCTAACCCTAATACTTAACCCTAACTCATAACCCTAAACCTAACCCAAACCCTTTACATAACCCTAACCTTAACCCTTAACCCTAATCCTATCACAAAACCATAAACCTAACCCTAACCATAACCCTAACCCATTCTATAACCCTAATTGTAAACTGAACCCTAACCCAAAACCTAAAACTAACCCTAGTCTAACCCTAAATCTAAACCCAAGCCTAAATCAAGCCCTAAACCTAACCCTAACTCTAACCCTTACCCCAATTCTAACCCCAACACTAACTGCAACACTGTGTGTTTGGGTTAGGATTAAGTTTAGGGTTAGGGTTAGGGTTAGGGTAGGGTTAGGGTTAGGGTTAGGGTTAGGGTTAGGGTTAGGGGTTAGGGTTAGGGTTAGGGTAGGGTTAGGGTTAGGGTTAGGGTTATGGTTAGGGTTAGGGTTAGGGTAGGGTTAGGGTTAGGGTAAGGTTTAGGGTTAGGGTTAGGGTTAGTGTTAGAGTTAGAGTTAGGGTTAGGGTTAGGGTTAGGGTTATTGTTAATGTAGGGTTAGGGTTAGGGTGAGGGTTAGGGTTAGGGTTAGGGTTAGGGTTATTTTTAGGGTTAGGGTAGGGTTAGGGTTAGGCTTAGGGTTAAGGTTAGGGTAGTGTTACGGTTAGGGTTAGGTTTGGGGTTAGATTTAGGGTTAGGGCTTGGGTTCGGATTAGTTGTAGGGTTAGGTTTACGTTTCGGGTTTCGGGTTAGGTTTAGGTTTAGGGTAAGTTTTAGAGTTAGGGTTATGGTAAGGGTGTGATCTATGGTTAGCATTAGGGATAGGGTTTGGTTTATGGGTAGGGTTTAATGTTGCAGTTGGGGTTGGTGTAGTTTTTCTGGTTGGGTTTGGGTTTGAGTTTGGGGTTTGGTTAGGTTTAGGTTTAGGGTTAGTGTAAGTGTTTGGCTTAGATTTAGAATGTAGTGTTAGGGTGTGGGATTGGTTTAGGGGTCTGGATTTAGTGTTGTGGTTGGGGTTGGGATTAGGGTTAGGGTAAATTTGAGCGTTAGTGTTAGGTTTAGCATTTAGGGTTAGGGTTAGGGTTTGGTTTAGTCTTCAGGTTTAGGGTTTAAGGTTATAGTTTAGTGTTAGGTTGAGGGTTAGTGTTAATATTAACGTTAGGGTTTGGGTTAGGGTCACGTTTATGGTTTAGGTTTAGGATTAGGGTTATGGCTAGTGCTCTGTTTAGGTTTTGGGTAAGGGGGTGGTGTTTGGTTTGGATTTGGGGTTAGGTTTGGGGTTGGGTTTGGATTTGGGTCAGGTTAGGGTTAGTGTAAGGGTTTAGGTTACGGTTAGTATGCAGGGTTACAGTTAGGGATAGTGTTAGGGTTAGGGTTTGGTATAGTGTTTTCGGTTTACTGTAGCTTTTGGGTTTAGGGTTAGGGTTAGGGTAAGTGTTAGGGTTAGGGTTAGCGTTAGGTTTAGTATTAGGGTTATATTTAGGGTTTAGGGTTATAGTTTAGTGTTAAGGTGAGGGTTAGTTTTTGAATTAGTGTTGTGGTTAGGGTTAGGACTACTTTTATAGTTTAGGGTTAGGGTTAGGGTTATGGTTAGAGTTTGGTTTAGGTTTAGGGTTAGGGGGTGGGGTTATGGTTGGAGTTGGGGTTGGTGTTAGGGTTACGGTTTTTGTTAGGGTTAGGTTTAAGGTTAGGATTAGGGTTAGGGTTAGGGTTAGCATTAGGGTTAGGATTAGCGTTAGGGTTAGTGTTACCGTTAGGGTTTGGGGTAATGTGTTTGGGATTGGGTTGGGGCTGTATTTGGGGTTGGGAATAGTGTTATTGTTAGGGATAGGGCCAGTTTTAGGGTTAAATTTAGGGTTACGCTTAGGGCAAGGATTAGGGTTGGCATTAGGGTTAGGATTCGGGCTAGGTTTTGGTTAAGGTTAGGGTTACAGTTCGGATTACGGGTTATGGGTACTGTTAGGTTCAGGGTTTGGGTGCGGCTTGGGTTTGGGGTTAGGGTTTTGGTAGGATTTGTGTTAGGTTTTGTGTTAGGGTTAGGTTTAGAATAAGGGTTAGGTTATGGGTTAGGGTTAGGGTTAGGGTTAGATTTTGTGGTAGTGTTAGGATTAGGTTTAGGTTTAGGGTTAGGATTAGGATAAGGATACGGGTAGGTTTATGGTTTCATTTAGGTTTAAGTTTTGGGTTAGAGTTAAGGTTAGCTTTAGGGTTAGGTTTAGATTTAAGGGTTATGGGTTAGGGTTAGTGTTTGGGTTAGGATTAGGGTTAGGGTTAGGGTTAGTATTATGGTTAATTTTAGGGGTAGGTTAATGGTTAAATGTTTAAGTTTAGAATTAGTGTTAGTATTAGTGTAAGGGTTTAGGGATATGGTTAGGGTTAGGATTAGGTTTTGGGTTAAAGTTCGGTTTATGTTTAGGGTTAGTGTATAGGTTTAGGGTTAGGGATTAGGGTTAGGGTTAGGGTTAGGGTTAGGGTTAGGGTTAGGGTTAGGGTAAGGGTTAGTGTTATGATAAGGGTTAGGGTTAGGGTTAGGGTTAGGGTTAGGGTTAGGGTTAGGGTTAGGGTTCGGGTTCGGGTTAGGGTTAGGTTTAGGGTTAGGGTTAGGTTACGGATAGGGTTAGGTTTAGGGTTAGTTTTAGGTTAAGGGTTATGTTTATGGTTTTTTTAGGGTTATTTTTAAGTTTAGGGATAAAGTTAGGGATAGGGAAATTGTTTGCGTTTGGGTTAGGGTTAGGGTTATTGTCATGGTTACTGTTAAGGTTAGTTTTACGGTTCAGGTTAATTGTTAAGAGTTAGGGTTAGGTTTAGTGTTTGGGTTAGGCTTTGGTTTAGGGTTAGTGTTTGGGAAGTGCTAGTGGTAGGTTTAGGGTTAGGGTTAGGGTTAGAATTTGGTTTAGATTATGGGTTTGGGTTCAGTTCAGGGTTAGGGTTAGGGTTAAGGTTTAGGGTTAGGATTAGGATAGAGATACGGGTAGGTTTTGGGTTAGGGTTAGGGTTAAGTTAGGGTTAGGGTTAGGGTTAGGGTTAGGGATAGGGTTAGGGTTAGGGTTAGGGTTAAGTTAGGGTTAGGGTTAGGGTTAGGGTTAGGGTTAGGGTTAGGGATAGGGTTAGGGTTAGGGTTAGGGTTAAGGGTTATGGGTTATATTTAGGGTTAGGTTTAGGTTTAAGCTTAAGGTTAGGGTTAGAGTTAGGGTTAGTGTAAGGGTTAGGGTTAGTGTTAGGGTTAGGGTTAGGGTTAAAGTTAGGGTTAGGTTTGGGGTTAGGTTAGCGTTAGTGTTTGGGTTAGTATTAGGGTTATTTTTAGGGGTAGGTTAAGGGTTTAATGTTTAAATTTAGAGTCAGGGTTAGGGTTAGGGTTAAGGTTAGTGTTAGGTTTGGGGTTAGGTTAGCGTTAGTGTTTGGGTTAGTATTAGGGTTATTTTTAGGGGTAGGTTAAGGGTTTAATGTTTAAATTTAGAGTCAGGGTTAGGGTTAGGGTTAAGGTTAGTGTTAGGTTTGGGGTTAGGTTAGCGTTAGTGTTTGGGTTAGTATTAGGGTTATTTTTAGGGGTAGGTTAAGGGTTTAATGTTTAAATTTAGAGTTAGGGTTAGAGTTAGTGTCACTGTTAGTGTAAGGTTTTAGAGATATGGTTAGGGTAAGGGTTAGGTTTAGGGTTAAAGTTAGGTTTATGTTTAGAGTTTGTGTTAAGGTTTAGGGTTAGGTTTAGGTTTAGATTTAGGGTTTAGGTTTAGGGTTAGGGTTAGTGTTGGTGTTAGGATTGGGATTATGTTTGAGTTAGGGTTAGGATAGGGATACGGGTAGGTTTATGGTTAGGGTTAGTGTTAGGTTTAAGGTTTGGTTTAGAGTTAAGGTTAGGGGTTAGGTGTTGTTGTTGGTCTTAGGGTTGGGTTTCAGGTTGGGGTTTGGGTTGTTGTTGGGGTTGGGGATAGGGTTATGTAAAGGGTTAGTTTTAGGGTTAAGGGTTACGGTAAGGATTTGGATTAGGGTTAGGGTTAGGATTAGGGTTAAGGGTTATGGGTAAGTGATAGGGTTAGGGTTAGGATTAGTGTAAGTATTAGGGTTAGTTTTAGAGGGAAGGTTAAGGGTATAATGTTTAAGTTTAGAATTAGTCTTAATGTTAGTGTAAAGTTTTAGGGATATGGTTAGGGTTAGGGTCTTGATTAGGGTTTGATTTAGGGTTAGAGTTTGGGTTAGGGATAGGCTTAGGTTTAGGTTTAAGGTTTTGGGATAGGTTTAGTTTTATGTTAAGTGTTAGGGTTAGGTTAAGTGTTCGGGTTAGGGTTAGGGTTTGGTTTAGGGTTAGAATTAGGGTTAGTGTTATGGCTAGGTTTAGGGTTAGGGTTAGCGTTAGTGTTAGTGTTAGTGTTAAGGTTAGGGTAAAGGTTAGGGATAGGGTTCAGGGTAGGGTTAGGGTTAGGGTAAGGGTTAGGGATAGGGTTCGGGTTCGGGTTAGGGTTAGTGTTAGCGTTAGGGTTAGGGTTAGGGTTTGTAATAGAGCAAGTGTAAGGTTAGGTAAGGGTTAGGATCATGTTTACTGTTGAGGTTATTGTTACGGTTCGGGTTAAGGGTTAGAATTATTGTTAGGTTTAAGGTTTGGGTTAGGCTTTGGTTTAGGGTTACTGTTAGTGTAGGATTAGTGCTACGTTTTGTGTTAGGTTAGGATTTACAATAAGGGTTAGGGTATGGGTTAGTGATAAGTTTAGGGTTAGGGTTAGGGTTAGTGTTGGTGTTAGAAATAGGATTAGGGTAAGGGTTAGGATTGTAATAGGGTTAGGGTTAGGGTTAGGGTTAGGGTGAGGGTTAGGGTTGGGGTTAGAGTTAGGGTTAGGGTTAGGGTTAGGGTTAGGGTTAGGGTTAAGTTTTGGGTTAGAGTTAAGGTTAGAGGTTAGTTGTTGGTCTTGGGGTGGGGTTAGGGGTTGGGGCTTCGGTTATTGTTGGGTTTCGGATTAGGGTAGGTTAAGTGTTAGGTTTAAAGTTAAGGGATATGGTTAGGATTTGATTTGGAGTTAATGTTAGGTTTAGGTTTCAGGTTAGGTTTATGGGTTATGTGTTAGCGCTTCCGTTAGTTTTAGGGTTAGGTTAGGGTTAGGTTTAGTGTTGGGGTTAGGGTTAGTGCTTGGGATAGGGTTAGGGTTAGTGGATAGGGATAGGGGAGGGTTAGAGAAGAGTTATGGTTAAAGTAAGGGTTAGGGTTAGGCTTGGGGTAAGGTTTAGATTTAAGGTCAGTGTTAGAGTTAGGGTTAGGTTCAGGGTTAGGGTTAAGTTTAAGGTAAAAGTTAGGGTTAGGTTTAGGGTTAGGGTTAAGGTTAGGGTCATGGTTACTGTTAATGTTAGGGTTAGGTTTAGGGTTAGAGTTAGGGTTAGGCTTAGGGATAGGGTTCGGGATAAGGTTAAGTGTCAGGGTTAGTTTAAGGGTTTGGGTTAGGGTTAGGGTTTACGGTTAGGGTTATGGTAGGTTTAGTGTTAGATTTTGGGTTAGGGTTAGGTTTACAGTTAGGGTTAGGGTATGGGTTAGCGGTAAGTTTTGGATTTGGCTTATTGTTGATGTTAGGAGTAAGATTAGGTTTAGGGTTAGGATTAGGATAGGGATGCGGGTAGGTTTAGGTTTAGGGTTAGGGTTAATGTTATTGTTTGGGTTACAGTTTGGGGTGGGGATTGGCCTAGGGGAGTGTTAAAGTAGGGTTTTGGATTACAGTTAGGGTTAGAGATAGAATTGGGGTTAGGGTTAGTGTTAGAGTAAGGTTTAGGGTTTGGTTTAGGCTTGGGTTTAAGGTTAGAGGTAGGGATGGATTAG
Organism: Cyrtonyx montezumae; assembly: GCF_038088225.1. Classification (NCBI taxonomy): domain Eukaryota; kingdom Metazoa; phylum Chordata; class Aves; order Galliformes; family Odontophoridae; genus Cyrtonyx; species Cyrtonyx montezumae. The sequence continues at coordinate 407,865 of NW_027072100.1, read as the reverse complement.
TGTAAGGTTTTGGGTTATATTTAGGTTTTTTTTAGGGTTAGGCTATGGGTTATGGATAAGTTTAGGGATAGGGTTTGGGCTAGGGTTAGGTTTAGGGTTAGGGTTAGGGTTAGGGTTTAAGGTTTAGGGATAGGGATAGGTTTAGGATATGGGTTAGGGCAAGGCTAAGTATTAGTTAGGGTTAAGATTTGCGTTAGAGTTTGATTAGGGAGTGGAAAAGCGTTAAGTTTACGGTTAGTATTAGCATTGTTAGTGTTAGGGTAAGAGTTAGGGATAGGGTTTGTGTAAGGGTTAGTGTTAATATTAGGGTTAGGGGTAGGGTTAAGGCAAAAGTAACACTTACTCTAAACCTGACCTTAACAATAACCCTAACACTAACCGTAACACTTAGCCTAACCCTAACCCTAAGCCTTAACATATTCGTAAGCCTAATCCTAACCCGAGCCCTAACTCTAAAACTGAACCTAACGCGAAACATATCCCTAACCCTAACCCTAACACTATACATAACACTAATCTTATCCCTATCCTAACATTAACCCTAACCGAAACGCTAACCCAAAACCTAACCATAACCCAAACCCTAACCCTAACCCAAAACCTAACCCAACCCTAACCCTAACCTTAACTTAAACCTAATCCTAACCCTAACCCTAACACTAAACCTAACCCTAAACCTACCCTAACCCTAACCCTAACACTACACCCTACCGTAACCCTAACCCTAAACCTAACCTTAACCATAACCCTAGCGTAAACCTAATCCTAAACCTAACCCTAACAATAAACCTAACCGTATTCCTAAACCTAACCCTAACCCTAAACCTAATCCTAAATAAAACCCTAACACAAAACCTAAACCTAAACATAAACCAAACCCAAACCCTAACACTAAATCTAACTCTAAACATAAATATAACCCTAACGCTAACCTAAACCTAACCCTAAGAAAAACCTTTTGCAATTGAAAAACCTAACCCTAATGCAAACCCTAAACCTAATCTTAAAACTAACCCTCAACAAAACCCTAACATTAAACAAAACCCTAAACCTAAAACTAACCCTTATCATATCCCTAAACCTAACACTAACACTAACACCAACCCTAAAACTACCCCTAACTCTAACCCTAACCGAAACCATAACACTAACACTAACCCTAAAACTAAGCCTAACACTAACCCTAACCCTAAACCTAAAGCTAACTCTAAACCGTAAACCTAAACCTAAACTTAACCCTAACACTAAAAATAAACCTAACCCTAAACCTAACCCTAAACCAAACCCTAACCCTAAACCTATACCTAAAACAAGCCCTAACCATAACCCTAACCCAAACCTAACCCTAAAACTAACCTTAACCCTAACCCTAACCCAAACTCTAACCCTAACCCTAACCCTAAACCTACACTAACTCTAACACTAATCCTAACCCTTGTAATGGAAGTAAACCTAGCCCTAACTAAACAATAACCCTATCCCTAAAACTAACCCTAAACCTAATCCTAACACTAACCCAAAACGTATTCCTAACCCTAACCCTAACCCTAACCCTAATCCTAAACAAAACCCTAACACAAAACAAAACCCTAAACATAACCCAAACCCTAACCATAACCCTGAACCTAACGTAACCCTAAACCTAAACTAAACCTAACCCTCAACAAAACCCTAACACTAACCCTAACTCTTAAACTTAACCCTAATCCTAAAACTAAATCTAACCCTAACCCTAACCCTAAACGTAACCCTAACCCTAACCCTTACATTAACCCTACCCTAAACGTAAACCTAAACCTAATCTTAACCCTAAACCTAACCCTAACCTAAGACTAAATCTAATCCTAACCTTAACCCTAACCCTAACCCTAACTCTTACCCAAACTCTAATCCTAACCCTAACCCTTAACTCTAACACTAATCCTAACCCTTTCCGTAAACCTAGCCCTAACATAACAATAACCGTATCCCTAAACCTAACCCTAAACCTAATCCTAACACTAACCCTAAAATGTATTCCCAACTCTTACCCTAACCCTAACCCTAACCTTAACACTAACCTTAAACTAACCATAACTCAATCACTAAACATAACCCTTACCCTAACAATAACCCTAACAATAACTCTAACCCTAACCATAATGCTAACCCTAAACCTAACCCTACCCTAACTCTTACCCTAAACCTTACCCTAACCCTAACACTAACCCTAACGCTAACACTAACCCTAACCCTAACACTAACCCTAACCCTAACCCTAAAACCTAACTCTAACCCTAAACCTAAACCTAACCCTAACCGTATCCCTAAACGTAACCCTAACACTAACCTTAACCCTACCCTAAACCTTACCATATTCCTAATCCTAACAATAGCGCTAACCCTAACCCTAACCCTAACCTTAACACTAAACGTAACACTAACACTAACCTAACTAAACCTTACCCTAACCCTAACCATAAGACTAAACCTAAACCTAAACCTAACCCTAACCCTACCCTAACCCTTACCCTAAACCTAACCCTAACCATAACACTAACCCTAACGCTAACACTAACCTTAACCTGAAACCCTAACTCTAACCCTAAAACTAAACCTAACCCTAACGGTATCCCTAAACGTAACCCTAACACTAACACTAACCCTAACACTAAAACCTAACTCTAACACTAAACCTAAACCTAACCCTAACCCTAACCCTAACACTAACCCTAAACCTAACTCTAACCCTAACCCTAACCATAACCCTAACACTAACCCTAACCCGAACCCTAATCTTTACCCTAACCCTAACTCTTAACCTAAACATAACACTAAGCCAAAGCCTAAACCTAAGCCTAACCTTAATTCTAACCTAAACCTAACCCTAACCCTAACACTAAACATAACACTAACCCTAAACATAACCCTAAGACTAATCTTAACCCTAACCCTAACCCTAAACCTAAACGAAGCCCTAATCCTAATCGTAAACCTAACACTAACCTTAAACCTTACCCTAAACGAAAACCTAATATTATATCTAACCCTAATCCTAACCCTAACCCTAAACATAACCCTAACTCTAAACCTTACCCTAAACTGAACCCTAATATTAAATCTTAGCCTAAACCTACCCCTAAACCTTACCATATTCCTAACCACAACACTAACCCTAACCCCAACCCTAACCCTAACCTATATCAAAACCCTAAACTTAAACCTAACCCTTACCCTAAAACTAACCCTAATCCTAACCCTAACCCTAAACCTAACCCTAATCCTAAACCTAACCCTAACCCTCAATTGAGCCCTATGAGGTTCAATAAGACCAAGTGCTGGGTCCTGCACTTAGGCCACAATAACCCCATGCAATGCTATAGGCTTGAGGCAGGATAGCTTGAGGACTGTGAAGAGGAAAAGGACCTGGGGGTGTTGGTTGATGCTCGGCTTAACATGAGCCAGCAGTGTGCCCAGGTGGCCAAGAAGGCCAACAGCATCCTGGCCTGTATTAGAAAAAGTGTAGCCAGCAGGAGCAGGGAGGTGATCATCCCCCTGTACTCAGCTCTGGCCCTTAGCCCCTCACTACAAGAAGGACATTGAGGCCCTGGAGCGTGTTCAGAGAAGGGCAACAAAACTGGTGAGGGGTCTGGAGCACAAGTCTTATGAGGAGCGGCTGAGGGAGCTGGGATTGTTTATTCTGGAGAAGAGGAGGCTCAGAGGAGACTTTATTGCACTCTCCCACTTCCTGAAGGGGGGTTGTGGTGAGGAGGGGGTGGGCCTCTTCTCCCTGATAAATAATGACAGGACGAGAGGAAATGGCCACAAGTTGCGCCGGGGAAGATTTAGATTAGACCTGAGGAAACATTTTTTCTCTGAAAGAGTGGTCAGACACTGGAATGGCCTGCCTAGGGAGGTGGTTGAGGCACCATCCCTAGTGCTGTTCAAGAAGAGTTTAGATGAGGTGCTTAGGGATTTGATTTAGTAGTTCAGTGGGTAGGGATGGTGATAGGAGGATGGTTGGACTAGATGATCTTGTAGGTCCTTTCCAACCTAATGGACCTATGAACCTATGAACATATGAGCAAACAGGAATGACTAATCCCACCCTGACTGCCTTTAAAAGACCATTTGCAGTGATGGCAAATTGGGCTGAGCATTTATACACTTGTCCAAAAATCAAGTTTCCCACAAAGAAGGTCGAGCTACAAAACTGGAAAACTACCTGCACTGAGATTAGTTCTGATGTGTGAAGGAAAGCGCTTCTGCGAAATGAAAGGCTGTATTCAAGGAAGGAGTTGTTTTCCCTTTGATTAGAGGGGCACCTACATTACAAGGAGGAAAATGGAGGTTTATGGATTTGCAGCTGTCAGAGAAGAGCATTTTCACCAAAACTGAGCATTCCATGCTTCTGTTGGCAGGTGTGTATGTTGAAGACAAACATCTCTATATGTCTTGCACAGGGCAATATGGTGGGAACATCACCAGGACATGGTTCCTTTGTGTGGGGAGATGCTGGGCTTCATGAGCTGGTCCCCAGTTCTGCAACAAGGAGCTGCTGAGTGGCCCTGGCTCTACCCTGCCCCATCTTTGGGGACAGCCCATGGACTGCTCTGTCTCAGACTCTCCCATAATCCTAATTTCTCAGAGAGATTCCTCAGGTTGAATATTAGGAAATGTTTCTTCTCAGAAAGAGCAGTCAAGCACTGTCACAGGCTGACCAAGGAGATGGTGGAGTCACTGCCCCTGGAGGTGTTCAAGAACTGTGGGGATGTGGCACTGAGGGTCATTTTCTGTGAGCACAGTGGACATCTTTTTGACTCAGATAACCCCATGCTAGTCTCTGTCCCCGTGCCTGATTTTCCTTTGCCTCTTGGCCTGTTGTGTGGGGAAAATGCTATCTATGGGGATGCTTGCCCATCCATATTGGCCTGAGCATTTTCTGTTTGTCTAGGAATTAAACCAACAGTAGAGAAGGCAGAGTTCTGAATCTCAAAAGGATTTAATAATGCATGAAATGTTTCCCAGAGCATCACATCACTTAGGCATATGACACACAGTGTTTTCATGAGCACATAAATCCTATCTTAAACCCAGAATAAGTTGCCAAGTTCTTTCCCCATAGGACATGCTCCATGACGTATGTCAGCTGGATCATCAGGATAGTCTGTCCCTGCAAACAGCATTTAAAAACTTGCTGAGGCTTAAACAAGGAACTTAAGCACGTACATTAAGACTGAGCACTATCCTGATTTTCAAATTAGACTTATTGCTCTGAGACCATGGAGCAAGGCCAGCCTGAGATACCCTCATTTGTCTGTTTGGAGGTTTCCAGGGAACGTCACCATCTTGATTCTCATTTGTACAGTTAGGATTTCAGACTTGGCAGAAAGAGGCATACGACTGTTTGCATTAGGTGACTCTTTTCTGAAGGCTGATCTGATAGCACAGGTGGAAAAACTGCTATTATAGCTGAACAAAGCCTGAAGTGTTATAATAGCAAATATTTGATTCATATCAAATATCTGCTTTTTGTTTGTTTGTTTGTTTGTTTGTTGTTTTTTTTTTTCTCCTCTCAAATAGTGCTGTAATTGGAGGAGATTTCATTTTCTTATTTTTCAGTGCATCTGTTTCATGCTTTGCCTCACTATTTTCTTCTGGAAGACCATCTAGGACAGAAAATGTGCAAAATGGGCATTTAAGAGGTTCCTGAAGGGCGATGGACTGCTAATAATCCAGCCCAGCCCCCTGAGAGAAAAGGGCATCTAAAATGAGCCACGTCCCTAAAAGCACAACCAGAGTGTGCAGAGAGGGGACATTTGAAGTATTGAAAGTGACACCGGGCAGTAAAGGAGAGAAATGGGGGTGGTGGGCAGCACGGAGTGAGGAGTTGGGATGCATGAGCTGTACCATGCTGGCCCCAGGTGCAGCAGTGTGATAACATCTCTGTGCCTTACATCCATATTCCTCGGAGGTGCCTCCGGGGGGAGGGTTGGACCCATAGGTTGTGGTGGTGTAGCTTTCCCTGCTGCCATGGATGAAAGCTCTGTGTTGGAGTGCTGGGAGTGCCTGAATCAGCACTTCTCAGGATCCCTCAGTGTCAGGCAGGGCTTGACCTAATTTCTACATCCCCTGTTTCTGAGCAGATGTCCCGAGCACAGAACTGTATTCTCTCTTGTAGGGGATGGGAGGCAGCATTCTCAGCCCCCAGTGTGTCATCCCCCTGCTCCCTCCCTGTTTATCCCACGAGGTCTCTCGGATCAAACCCACCGCCATCCATCATCCCTTCACAGATACAGATTTCACTAATGGCCACAGTGTAAATATTCGTACTAAACAGTTTGAACAGATGACTTTAAGTAGCCACTGTGCATATGGAATTGCATAAACAGGAAGAACAATTGTAGGGATGGAGAAATTGGCACATTAGGAGAGGAGAGTAAGAAATGAAATGCTGAATTCCTACAGGAAGGTAGAAATCATAACCTTTGTAATAATTAATTTGCAAGGCGCCTTGTCTTCAGAAGACCCAGAATGCAGGCATGAAAAGGACATGTAGAATTATGTCATCCTACGAAATAATATATAACGCTGAAATTCACATTATGTTACGTTTTTTGACGCAAGTGATTAGACAGGTAGTGGGGACCCTTTAAGCTGGGAGAAATATTCTGTTCCCTTTCTGCTCTGCTACGGTTGGCAATATATGTCTACATCAGACGATCTTTTCCGTCCACGTATTCAATCTTTTCTTCTGAATTTTCTTGATGTCTTTTTCTTTCACCACTGAATCATCGCATCTCCCCGTTTATTTTTCCGTCACACACCGATTCCTTTTCTGAAATTGTATGCTGTTCTGATCTTACCAGTGTAGAGGCGAAATTTGAGTGAAGCTGGCTCCTCTCGCAGATTCTGGTGTCTGTCGAACAGGACCGAATATTTCCCAACAAACTTCATCACCGGATCATCGCAGATGAGCCCGTACGAAACTGAGCCGAATCGGCAACGAACGACAAACTCGAATCGCTCTTAGTCGCGGATTCACCTTGAAACGCATCAATCGCGGTTTCTGCTTCTTGAGCCGCTGAAGAAAGACGCGCTTCAGCCTGCTGCCTTTCACTGAAGAGCGGCTTTAAAACTTAGCCTGCTGCGGTCTGTTTCCAACATAAAAGTGATTACCCTTTTGACAGACTCCGTTCGTGGGTTGTCGATAGAGATGGGGAGGACCCCGGTTTTAAGCTGGGGGAAAGATTCTGTTCCCTTTCTGCTCTGCTAAAGTCGGCAATATATGTCTGCATCAGACGATCTTTTCCGTTCACGTATTCATTCTTTTTTTCTGAATTTTCTAGATGTCTTTTTCTTTCACCACTGAATCATCGCATCTCCCCGTTTATTTTTCTGTCACACACCGATTCCTTTTCAGAAATTGTATGCTGTTCTGATCTTACCAGTGTAGAGGCGAAATTTGAGTGAAGCTGGCTCCTCTCGCAGATTCTGGTGACTGTAGAACAGGACCGAATATTTCCCAACAAACTTCATCACCGGATCATCGCAGATGAGCCCGTACGAAACTGAGCCGAATCGGCAACGAACGACAAACTCGAATCGCTCTTAGTCTCGGATTCACCTTGAAACGCATCAATCGCGGTTTCTGCTTCTTGAGCCGCTGAAGAAAGACGCGCTTCAGCCTGCTGCCTTTCACTGAAGAGCGGCTTTAAAACTTAGCCTGCTGCGGTCTGTTTCCAACATAAAAGTGATTACCCTTTTGACAGACTCCGTTCGTGGCGTTGTCGATAGAGATGGGGAGGACCCCGGTTTTAAGCTGGGGGAAAGATTCTGTTCCCTTTCTGCTCTGCTACGGTCGGCAATAAATGTCTGCATCAGACGATCATTTCCGTTCACGTATTCATTCTTTTTTTCTGAATTTTCTAGATGTCTTTTTCTTTCACCACTGAATCATCGCATCTCCCCGTTTATTTTTCTGTCACACACCGATTCCTTTTCAGAAATTGTATGCTGTTCTGATCTTACCAGTGTAGAGGCGAAATTTGAGTGAAGCTGGCTCCTCTCGCAGATTCTGGTGTCTGTCGAACAGGACCGAATATTTCCCAACAAACTTCATCACCGGATCATCGCAGATGAGCCCGTACGAAACTGAGCCGAATCGGCAACGAACGACAAACTCGAATCGCTCTTAGTCGCGGATTCACCTTGAAACGCATCGATCGCGGTTTCTGCTTCTTGAGCCGCTGAAGAAAGACGCGCTTCAGCCTGCTGCCTTTCACTGAAGAGCGGCTTTAAAACTTAGCCTGCTGCGGTCTGTTTCCAACATAAAAGTGATTACCCTTTTGACAGACTCCGTTCGTGGCGTTGTCGATAGAGATGGGGAGGACCCCGGTTTTAAGCTGGGGGAAAGATTCTGTTCCCTTTCTGCTCTGCTACGGTCGGCAATAAATGTCTGCATCAGACGATCATTTCCGTTCACGTATTCAATCTTTTTTTCTGAATTTTCTAGATGTCTTTTTCTTTCACCACTGAATCATCGCATCTCCCCGTTTATTTTTCCGTCACACAGACATTACTGATTCCTTTTCAGAAATTGTATGCTGTTCTGATCTTACCAGTGTAGAGGCGAAATTTGAGTGAAGCTGGCTCCTCTCGCAGATTCTGGTGTCTGTCGAACAGGACCGAATATTTCCCAACAAACTTCATCACCGGATCATCGCAGATGAGCCCGTACGAAACTGAGCCGAATCGGCAACGAACGACAAACTCGAATCGCTCTTAGTCGCGGATTCACCTTGAAACGCATCGATCGCGGTTTCTGCTTCTTGAGCCGCTGAAGAAAGACGCGCTTCAGCCTGCTGCCTTTCACTGAAGAGCGGCTTTAAAACTTAGCCTGCTGCGGTCTGTTTCCAACATAAAAGTGATTACCCTTTTGACAGACTCCGTTCGTGGGTTGTCGATAGAGATGGGGAGGAACCCGGTTTTAAGCTGGGGGAAAGATTCTGTTCCCTTTCTGCTCTGCTACGGTCGGCAATAAATGTCTGCATCAGACGATCTTTTCCGTTCACGTATTCATTCTTTTTTTCTGAATTTTCTAGATGTCTTTTTCTTTCACCACTGAATCATCGCATCTCCCCGTTTATTTTTCTGTCACACACCGATTCCTTTTCTGAAATTGTATGCTGTTCTGATCTTACCAGTGTAGAGGCGAAATTTGAGTGAAGCTGGCTCCTCTCGCAGATTCTGGTGTCTGTCGAACAGGACCGAATATTTCCCAACAAACTTCATCACCGGATCATCGCAGATGAGCCCGTACGAAACTGAGCCGAATCGGCAACGAACGACAAACTCGAATCGCTCTTAGTCTCGGATTCACCTTGAAACGCATCAATCGCGGTTTCTGCTTCTTGAGCCGCTGAAGAAAGACGCGCTTCAGCCTGCTGCCTTTCACTGAAGAGCGGCTTTAAAACTTAGCCTGCTGCGGTCTGTTTCCAACATAAAAGTGATTACCCTTTTGACAGACTCCGTTCGTGGGTTGTCGATAGAGATGGGGAGGACCCCGGTTTTAAGCTGGGGGAAAGATTCTGTTCCCTTTCTGCTCTGCTAAAGTCGGCAATATATGTCTGCATCAGACGATCTTTTCCGTTCACGTATTCATTCTTTTTTTCTGAATTTTCTAGATGTCTTTTTCTTTCACCACTGAATCATCGCATCTCCCCGTTTATTTTTCTGTCACACACTGATTCCTTTTCAGAAATTGTATGCTGTTCTGATCTTACCAGTGTAGAGGCGAAATTTGAGTGAAGCTGGCTCCTCTCGCAGATTCTGGTGTCTGTCGAACAGGACCGAATATTTCCCAACAAACTTCATCACCGGATCATCGCACATGAGCCCGTACGAAACTGAGCAGAATCGGCAACGAACGACAAACTCGAATCGCTCTTAGTCTCGGATTCACCTTGAAACGCATCAATCGCGGTTTCTGCTTCTTGAGCCGCTGAAGAAAGACGCGCTTCAGCCTGCTGCCTTTCACTGAAGAGCGGCTTTAAAACTTAGCCTGCTGCGGTCTGTTTCCAACATAAAAGTGATTACCCTTTTGACAGACTCCGTTCGTGGCGTTGTCGATAGAGATGGGGAGGACCCCGGTTTTAAGCTGGGGGAAAGATTCTGTTCCCTTTCTGCTCTGCTAAAGTCGGCAATATATGTCTGCATCAGACGATCTTTTCCGTTCACGTATTCATTCTTTTTTTCTGAATTTTCTAGATGTCTTTTTCTTTCACCACTGAATCATCGCATCTCCCCGTTTATTTTTCTGTCACACACCGATTCCTTTTCAGAAATTGTATGCTGTTCTGATCTTACCAGTGTAGAGGCGAAATTTGAGTGAAGCTGGCTCCTCTCGCAGATTCTGGTGTCTGTCGAACAGGACCGAATATTTCCCAACAAACTTCATCACCGGATCATCGCAGATGAGCCCGTACGAAACTGAGCCGAATCGGCAACGAACGACAAACTCGAATCGCTCTTAGTCGCGGATTCACCTTGAAACGCATCGATCGCGGTTTCTGCTTCTTGAGCCGCTGAAGAAAGACGCGCTTCAGCCTGCTGCCTTTCACTGAAGAGCGGCTTTAAAACTTAGCCTGCTGCGGTCTGTTTCCAACATAAAAGTGATTACCCTTTTGACAGACTCCGTTCGTGGCGTTGTCGATAGAGATGGGGAGGACCCCGGTTTTAAGCTGGGGGAAAGATTCTGTTCCCTTTCTGCTCTGCTACGGTCGGCAATAAATGTCTGCATCAGACGATCTTTTCCGTTCACGTATTCATTCTTTTTTTCTGAATTTTCTAGATGTCTTTTTCTTTCACCACTGAATCATCGCATCTCCCCGTTTATTTTTCCGTCACACAGACATTACTGATTCCTTTTCAGAAATTGTATGCTGTTCTGATCTTACCAGTGTAGAGGCGAAATTTGAGTGAAGCTGGCTCCTCTCGCAGATTCTGGTGTCTGTCGAACAGGACCGAATATTTCCCAACAAACTTCATCACCGGATCATCGCAGATGAGCCCGTACGAAACTGAGCCGAATCGGCAACGAACGACAAACTCGAATCGCTCTTAGTCTCGGATTCACCTTGAAACGCATCGATCGCGGTTTCTGCTTCTTGAGCCGCTGAAGAAAGACGCAAATCAGTCGGCTGCCCTGCACTGTAGCCGATTCTGACCTGCTAAGCTGAAAAAATTAGAGAAGTTTTTATAGCACTCAAAAAACATCCATAAACTTCGTCAAAATTGATTTTACCAGTATCAATAACATTCCAACTAATCCTAAATCTTTTCATAAAATGCAAACAAACCCTGTTTCTTACGTAAATATTAAATCAAATCCTAACCCTAACATAAAATCATCCCAGACCCTAACCCTTACCGTAAACATAAGGCTTTACCTTAAACGTAAAAGCTTTAACCATAACACTAACACCCTACACAAACACTACAACAAATCAAAACTCTAAACCGAGCACTATAGCCGATCATACGATAGACCCTATCCCTTTCTCTAGGACTAAAAATCAACTAAACTCGAAGTCTATCCCTATGCCAAATACAAGCACTAAACGTGTTCAAAACACTATTCCTATTCCTATTTTTGAACCTAACTCAATCACAAAACAAATCCAAGGCTTAACACTTCTTTCACCCTAACGCTCATACTTACCCTACACGACAGTTAACAAGAAATTTAACCCTACCTCTATTCTTTAAACCTAGCACTAACCCTATACCTATTACCCTTAAATTAAACTCACCCTAAGCCCAACCCTAACCCTAATCCAAACCCTAACCCTAACCCTAAAAATAACCCTAACCCTAACCCTAACCCAAACTCTAACACAGCCTCAAACCCAATCCCAAGTCCAACACCTAAACCCTAAGTGTAGCACTAACTGTAACCTACACCCTAATTCTAAACATACCCCTATCTATACCCTAACCCATAGCCCTAAACCTACCCCTAACCCAAACCCATACTCAGACCCTAATTCTAAACCTAACCCAAACCCAAACACTACCCTAATCCTAAGCCAACCCCAACCAAAACCTCAACCCCAAACCCAAAACCAATGCCAACAACACCTAACAACTAACGGTAACCCTAACCCACAACCTAAACCTTATCCTCACCCATCCCCTAAAATTAAACCAACACCTATTCGTACCCTAACCCTATTACCAAGCCCTAGCCCTAACCCTAAACCTAACCCTAACACTAATCCTAACCATAACCCTAACCCTAACCCTGACACTAAACCCTAACCCTAACCCTAACCCTAACCATAACTCTAAACCTTACCCTAACCCTCACTATAACCCTAACCCTCACTATAACCCTAACCCCAACCTAACCCTAACCCTAAACCTAACCCTAACCCTAACCCTAAACCTAAAACTACCCTATCCCTAAACCTAACCCTAACCCGAATCCTAACCCTAACCCTAAACCTAACCCTAGCCCTAAACCTAACCCTAATCCTAGCCCTAACCCTAACTTATCTAACCCTAACCCTAACCCAAACCCTAACGCTTACCCTAACCCTAAAAATAACCCAAACCCTAACAATAACCCTAAGCCATACCCTAACCCTAACCCTAAAACTAACACTTTACCTACCCCAACCCCAAACCAACAACAACCCAAAGCCCAAACCCAAAACCAACCCCAAGACCAACAACAAAACCTAACCCCTCACCTTAACTCTAACCCAAAACTTAAGTCTAAAGCTAAACCTAAACCTACCCGTATCCCTATCCTAATCCTAAACCTAACCCTAATCCTAATCCTAACACCAACACTAACCCTAACCCTAACACTAACCCTAACCCTAACCCATACCCTAACCCTAACCTTAACCTTAACTCTAAACCAAATCCTAACACTAACCATTAATCCTAACACTAAGACCAAGCCTACACCATTAATAACCGGCAACAACTCCAACCTTGAACCAACTCCAAGCCTAGCAACAACACCTAAACCCTAACCGTAAATCTAACCCTAAATTTAACCCTAACCCTTACCCTAAACGTAACCCTATCCCTACACTAAAAAGAAAGCTAACCCTAAACCAAACCCTAAGCCAAACACTAACCCTAACCCTAATGACGAACTCTACCACTGCTCCAAACCCTACCCCTACCCCAACCACTACCCCGACCGAAACCCAACCCTACACTAACTCAAAACATAGCACTAATCCGAACCCTTACCCTAACATTTACACTTATCCCAAAACATAAACCTAACCCTAACCCTAACCCAAACCCGAACTCTAACACTTAAATGTAACCCTGAGACTAAACCTAACCCTAACCCTATCCCTAAACAAACCCTAACCCAAACCCTATCCCTAAAACTTACCCTAACATTAACCCTAAACCTAACAACACCAAACCTAACCCTATCGCTGAAATTAATTCTAAACCTAACCCTAACTTGAACCCTTAAACCTAACTCTAATCCTAGCCCTAACCCAAAACCTAATCCTAACACTAACCCTAAACCTAATCCTAACCCTTAACATTAAACCTAAGCCTATCCCAAACCTAACGCTAAACCTAACCCTAAACCTAACCCTAACTCTAATCCTAAACCAAATATCACTAAACCTAACCCTAATCCTAGCCCTAACCCTAACTTATCCCTAACCCTAACCTGAACCCTAACCCTAACCCTAACCCTAAACCTAACCCTTAGCATAAGCATAACCCTAACCGTAAACCTAACCCTAAACCTAACCCTTGCCCTAAATAAAGCCATAAACCTAAACCTAATCCTAACCATTACCCTAAACCTAAATCTAACCCTAATACTTAACCCTAACTCATAACCCTAAACCTAACCCAAACCCTTTACCTAACCCTAACCTTAACCCTTAACCCTAATCCTATCACAAAACCATAAACCTAACCCTAACCATAACCCTAACCCATTCTATAACCCTAATTGTAAACTGAACCCTAACCCAAAACCTAAAACTAACCCTAGTCTAACCCTAAATCTAAACCCAAGCCTAAATCAAACCCTAAACCTAACCCTAACTCTAACCCTTACCCCAATTCTAACCCCAACACTAACTGCAACACTGTGTGTTTGGGTTAGGATTAAGTTTAGGGTTAGGGTTAGGGTTAGGGTAGGGTTAGGGTTAGGGTTAGGGTTAGGGTTAGGGGTTAGGGTTAGGGTAGGGTTAGGGTTAGGGTTAGGGTTATGGTTAGGGTTAGGGTAGGGTTAGGGTTAGGGTTAGGGTTATTGTTAATGTAGGGTTAGGGTTAGGGTTAGGGTTAGGGTTATTTTTAGGGTTAGGGTAGGGTTAGGGTTAGGCTTAGGGTTAAGGTTAGGGTAGTGTTACGGTTAGGGTTAGGTTTGGGGTTAGATTTAGGGTTAGGGCTTGGGTTCGGATTAGTTGTAGGGTTAGGTTTACGTTTCGGGTTTCGGGTTAGGTTTAGGTTTAGGGTAAGTTTTAGAGTTAGGGTTATGGTAAGGGTGTGATCTATGGTTAGGATTAGGGATAGGGTTTGGTTTATGGGTAGGGTTTAATGTTGCAGTTGGGGTTGGTGTAGTTTTTCTGGTTGGGTTTGGGTTTGAGTTTGGGGTTTGGTTAGGTTTAGGTTTAGGGTTAGTGTAAGTGTTTGGCTTAGATTTAGAATGTAGTGTTAGGGTGTGGGATTGGTTTAGGGGTCTGGATTTAGTGTTGTGGTTGGGGTTGGGATTAGGGTTAGGGTAAATTTGAGCGTTAGTGTTAGGTTTAGCATTTAGGGTTAGGGTTAGGGTTTGGTTTAGTCTTCAGGTTTAGGGTTTAAGGTTATAGTTTAGTGTTAGGTTGAGGGTTAGTGTTAATATTAACGTTAGGGTTTGGGTTAGGGTCACGTTTATGGTTTAGGTTTAGGATTAGGGTTATGGCTAGTGTTCTGTTTAGGTTTTGGGTAAGGGGGTGGTGTTTGGTTTGGATTTGGGGTTAGGTTTGGGGTTGGGTTTGGATTTGGGTCAGGTTAGGGTTAGTGTAAGGGTTTAGGTTACGGTTAGTATGCAGGGTTACAGTTAGGGATAGTGTTAGGGTTAGGGTTTGGTATAGTGTTTTCGGTTTACTGTAGCTTTTGGGTTTAGGGTTAGGGTTAGGGTAAGTGTTAGGGTTAGGGTTAGCGTTAGGTTTAGTATTAGGGTTATATTTAGGGTTTAGGGTTATAGTTTAGTGTTAAGGTGAGGGTTAGTTTTTGAATTAGTGTTGTGGTTAGGGTTAGGACTACTTTTATAGTTTAGGGTTAGGGTTAGGGTTATGGTTAGAGTTTGGTTTAGGTTTAGGGTTAGGGGGTGGGGTTATGGTTGGAGTTGGGGTTGGTGTTAGGGTTACGGTTTTTGTTAGGGTTAGGTTTAAGGTTAGGATTAGGGTTAGGGTTAGGGTTAGCATTAGGGTTAGGATTAGCGTTAGGGTTAGTGTTACCGTTAGGGTTTGGGGTAATGTGTTTGGGATTGGGTTGGGGCTGTATTTGGGGTTGGGAATAGTGTTATTGTTAGGGATAGGGCCAGTTTTAGGGTTAAATTTAGGGTTACGCTTAGGGCAAGGATTAGGGTTGGCATTAGGGTTAGGATTCGGGCTAGGTTTTGGTTAAGGTTAGGGTTACAGTTCGGATTACGGGTTATGGGTACTGTTAGGTTCAGGGTTTGGGTGCGGCTTGGGTTTGGGGTTAGGGTTTTGGTAGGATTTGTGTTAGGTTTTGTGTTAGGGTTAGGTTTAGAATAAGGGTTAGGTTATGGGTTAGGGTTAGGGTTAGGGTTAGATTTTGTGGTAGTGTTAGGATTAGGTTTAGGTTTAGGGTTAGGATTAGGATAAGGATACGGGTAGGTTTATGGTTTCATTTAGGTTTAAGTTTTGGGTTAGAGTTAAGGTTAGCTTTAGGGTTAGGTTTAGATTTAAGGGTTATGGGTTAGGGTTAGTGTTTGGGTTAGGATTAGGGTTAGGGTTAGGGTTAGTATTATGGTTAATTTTAGGGGTAGGTTAATGGTTAAATGTTTAAGTTTAGAATTAGTGTTAGTATTAGTGTAAGGGTTTAGGGATATGGTTAGGGTTAGGATTAGGTTTTGGGTTAAAGTTCGGTTTATGTTTAGGGTTAGTGTATAGGTTTAGGGTTAGGGATTAGGGTTAGGGTTAGGGTTAGGGTTAGGGTTAGGGTTAGGGTTAGGGTTAGGGTAAGGGTTAGTGTTATGATAAGGGTTAGGGTTAGGGTTAGGGTTAGGGTTAGGGTTAGGGTTAGGGTTAGTGTTATGATAAGGGTTAGGGTTAGGGTTAGGGTTAGGGTTAGGGTTAGGGTTAGGGTTCGGGTTCGGGTTAGGGTTAGGTTTAGGGTTAGGGTTAGGTTACGGATAGGATTAGGTTTAGGGTTAGTTTTAGGTTAAGGGTTATGTTTATGGTTTTTTTAGGGTTATTTTTAAGTTTAGGGATAAAGTTAGGGATAGGGAAATTGTTTGCGTTTGGGTTATTGTTAGGGTTATTGTCATGGTTACTGTTAAGGTTAGTTTTACGGTTCAGGTTAATTGTTAAGAGTTAGGGTTAGGTTTAGTGTTTGGGTTAGGCTTTGGTTTGGGGTTAGTGTTTGGGAAGTGCTAGTGGTAGGTTTAGGGTTAGGGTTAGGGTTAGAATTTGGTTTAGATTATGGGTTTGGGTTCAGTTCAGGGTTAGGGTTAGGGTTAAGGTTTAGGGTTAGGATTAGGATAGAGATACGGGTAGGTTTTGGGTTAGGGTTAGGGTTAAGTTAGGGTTAGGGTTAGGGTTAGGGTTAGGGATAGGGTTAGGGTTAGGGTTAGGGTTAGGGTTAGGGTTAAGGGTTATGGGTTATATTTAGGGTTAGGTTTAGGTTTAAGCTTAAGGTTAGGGTTAGAGTTAGGGTTAGTGTAAGGGTTAGGGTTAGTGTTAGGGTTAGGGTTAGGGTTAGGGTTAAAGTTAGGGTTAGGTTTGGGGTTAGGTTAGCGTTAGTGTTTGGGTTAGTATTAGGGTTATTTTTAGGGGTAGGTTAAGGGTTTAATGTTTAAATTTAGAGTCAGGGTTAGGGTTAGGGTTAAGGTTAGTGTTAGGTTTGGGGTTAGGTTAGCGTTAGTGTTTGGGTTAGTATTAGGGTTATTTTTAGGGGTAGGTTAAGGGTTTAATGTTTAAATTTAGAGTCAGGGTTAGGGTTAGGGTTAAGGTTAGTGTTAGGTTTGGGGTTAGGTTAGCGTTAGTGTTTGGGTTAGTATTAGGGTTATTTTTAGGGGTAGGTTAAGGGTTTAATGTTTAAATTTAGAGTTAGGGTTAGAGTTAGTGTCACTGTTAGTGTAAGGTTTTAGAGATATGGTTAGGGTAAGGGTTAGGTTTAGGGTTAAAGTTAGGTTTATGTTTAGAGTTTGTGTTAAGGTTTAGGGTTAGGTTTAGGTTTAGATTTAGGGTTTAGGTTTAGGGTTAGGGTTAGTGTTGGTGTTAGGATTAGGATTATGTTTGAGTTAGGGTTAGGATAGGGATACGGGTAGGTTTATGGTTAGGGTTAGTGTTAGGTTTAAGGTTTGGTTTAGAGTTAAGGTTAGGGGTTAGGTGTTGTTGTTGGTCTTAGGGTTGGGTTTCAGGTTGGGGTTTGGGTTGTTGTTGGGGTTGGGGATAGGGTTATGTAAAGGGTTAGTTTTAGGGTTAAGGGTTACGGTAAGGATTTGGATTAGGGTTAGGGTTAGGATTAGGGTTAAGGGTTATGGGTAAGTGATAGGGTTAGGGTTAGGATTAGTGTAAGTATTAGGGTTAGTTTTAGAGGGAAGGTTAAGGGTATAATGTTTAAGTTTAGAATTAGTCTTAATGTTAGTGTAAAGTTTTAGGGATATGGTTAGGGTTAGGGTCTTGATTAGGGTTTGATTTAGGGTTAGAGTTTGGGTTAGGGATAGGCTTAGGTTTAGGTTTAAGGTTTTGGGATAGGTTTAGTTTTATGTTAAGTGTTAGGGTTAGGTTAAGTGTTCGGGTTAGGGTTAGGGTTTGGTTTAGGGTTAGAATTAGGGTTAGTGTTATGGCTAGGTTTAGGGTTAGGGTTAGCGTTAGTGTTAGTGTTAGTGTTAAGGTTAGGGTAAAGGTTAGGGATAGGGTTCAGGGTAGGGTTAGGGTTAGGGTAAGGGTTAGGGATAGGGTTCGGGTTCGGGTTAGGGTTAGTGTTAGCGTTAGGGTTAGGGTTAGGGTTTGTAATAGAGCAAGTGTAAGGTTAGGTAAGGGTTAGGATCATGTTTACTGTTGAGGTTATTGTTACGGTTCGGGTTAAGGGTTAGAATTATTGTTAGGTTTAAGGTTTGGGTTAGGCTTTGGTTTAGGGTTACTGTTAGTGTAGGATTAGTGCTACGTTTTGTGTTAGGTTAGGATTTACAATAAGGGTTAGGGTATGGGTTAGTGATAAGTTTAGGGTTAGGGTTAGGGTTAGTGTTGGTGTTAGAAATAGGATTAGGGTAAGGGTTAGGATTGTAATAGGGTTAGGGTTAGGGTTAGGGTTAGGGTGAGGGTTAGGGTTGGGGTTAGAGTTAGGGTTAGGGTTAGGGTTAGGGTTAGGGTTAGGGTTAAGTTTTGGGTTAGAGTTAAGGTTAGAGGTTAGTTGTTGGTCTTGGGGTGGGGTTAGGGGTTGGGGCTTCGGTTATTGTTGGGTTTCGGATTAGGGTAGGTTAAGTGTTAGGTTTAAAGTTAAGGGATATGGTTAGGATTTGATTTGGAGTTAATGTTAGGTTTAGGTTTCAGGTTAGGTTTATGGGTTATGTGTTAGCGCTTCCGTTAGTTTTAGGGTTAGGTTAGGGTTAGGTTTAGTGTTGGGGTTAGGGTTAGTGCTTGGGATAGGGTTAGGGTTAGTGGATAGGGATAGGGGAGGGTTAGAGAAGAGTTATGGTTAAAGTAAGGGTTAGGGTTAGGCTTGGGGTAAGGTTTAGATTTAAGGTCAGTGTTAGAGTTAGGGTTAGGTTCAGGGTTAGGGTTAAGTTTAAGGTAAAAGTTAGGGTTAGGTTTAGGGTTAGGGTTAAGGTTAGGGTCATGGTTACTGTTAATGTTAGGGTTAGGTTTAGGGTTAGAGTTAGGGTTAGGCTTAGGGATAGGGTTCGGGATAAGGTTAAGTGTCAGGGTTAGTTTAAGGGTTTGGGTTAGGGTTAGGGTTTACGGTTAGGGTTATGGTAGGTTTAGTGTTAGATTTTGGGTTAGGGTTAGGTTTACAGTTAGGGTTAGGGTATGGGTTAGCGGTAAGTTTTGGATTTGGCTTATTGTTGATGTTAGGAGTAAGATTAGGTTTAGGGTTAGGATTAGGATAGGGATGCGGGTAGGTTTAGGTTTAGGGTTAGGGTTAATGTTATTGTTTGGGTTACAGTTTGGGGTGGGGATTGGCCTAGGGGAGTGTTAAAGTAGGGTTTTGGATTACAGTTAGGGTTAGAGATAGAATTGGGGTTAGGGTTAGTGTTAGAGTAAGGTTTAGGGTTTGGTTTAGGCTTGGGTTTAAGGTTAGAGGTAGGGATGGATTAGTGTAAGGTTTTGGGTTATATTTAGGTTTTTTTTAGGGTTAGGCTATGGGTTATGGATAAGTTTAGGGATAGGGTTTGGGCTAGGGTTAGGTTTAGGGTTAGGGTTAGGGTTAGGGTTTAAGGTTTAGGGATAGGGATAGGTTTAGGATATGGGTTAGGGCAAGGCTAAGTATTAGTTAGGGTTAAGATTTGCGTTAGAGTTTGATTAGGGAGTGGAAAAGCGTTAAGTTTACGGTTAGTATTAGCATTGTTAGTGTTAGGGTAAGAGTTAGGGATAGGGTTTGTGTAAGGGTTAGTGTTAATATTAGGGTTAGGGGTAGGGTTAAGGCAAAAGTAACACTTACTCTAAACCTGACCTTAACAATAACCCTAACACTAACCGTAACACTTAGCCTAACCCTAACCCTAAGCCTTAACATATTCGTAAGCCTAATCCTAACCCGAGCCCTAACTCTAAAACTGAACCTAACGCGAAACATATCCCTAACCCTAACCCTAACACTATACATAACACTAATCTTATCCCTATCCTAACATTAACCCTAACCGAAACGCTAACCCAAAACCTAACCATAACCCAAACCCTAACCCTAACCCAAAACCTAACCCAACCCTAACCCTAACCTTAACTTAAACCTAATCCTAACCCTAACCCTAACACTAAACCTAACCCTAAACCTACCCTAACCCTAACCCTAACACTACACCCTACCGTAACCCTAACCCTAAACCTAACCTTAACCATAACCCTAGCGTAAACCTAATCCTAAACCTAACCCTAACAATAAACCTAACCGTATTCCTAAACCTAACCCTAACCCTAAACCTAATCCTAAATAAAACCCTAACACAAAACCTAAACCTAAACATAAACCAAACCCAAACCCTAACACTAAATCTAACTCTAAACATAAATATAACCCTAACGCTAACCTAAACCTAACCCTAAGAAAAACCTTTTGCAATTGAAAAACCTAACCCTAATGCAAACCCTAAACCTAATCTTAAAACTAACCCTCAACAAAACCCTAACATTAAACAAAACCCTAAACCTAAAACTAACCCTTATCATATCCCTAAACCTAACACTAACACTAACACCAACCCTAAAACTACCCCTAACTCTAACCCTAACCGAAACCATAACACTAACACTAACCCTAAAACTAAGCCTAACACTAACCCTAACCCTAAACCTAAAGCTAACTCTAAACCGTAAACCTAAACCTAAACTTAACCCTAACACTAAAAATAAACCTAACCCTAAACCAAACCCTAACCCTAAACCTATACCTAAAACAAGCCCTAACCATAACCCTAACCCAAACCTAACCCTAAAACTAACCTTAACCCTAACCCTAACCCAAACTCTAACCCTAACCCTAACCCTAAACCTACACTAACTCTAACACTAATCCTAACCCTTGTAATGGAAGTAAACCTAGCCCTAACTAAACAATAACCCTATCCCTAAAACTAACCCTAAACCTAATCCTAACACTAACCCAAAACGTATTCCTAACCCTAACCCTAACCCTAACCCTAATCCTAAACAAAACCCTAACACAAAACAAAACCCTAAACATAACCCAAACCCTAACCATAACCCTGAACCTAACGTAACCCTAAACCTAAACTAAACCTAACCCTCAACAAAACCCTAACACTAACCCTAACTCTTAAACTTAACCCTAATCCTAAAACTAAATCTAACCCTAACCCTAACCCTAAACGTAACCCTAACCCTAACCCTTACATTAACCCTACCCTAAACGTAAACCTAAACCTAATCTTAACCCTAAACCTAACCCTAACCTAAGACTAAATCTAATCCTAACCTTAACCCTAACCCTAACCCTAACCCTAACTCTTACCCAAACTCTAATCCTAACCCTAACCCTTAACTCTAACACTAATCCTAACCCTTTCCGTAAACCTAGCCCTAACATAACAATAACCGTATCCCTAAACCTAACCCTAAACCTAATCCTAACACTAACCCTAAAATGTATTCCCAACTCTTACTCTAACCCTAACCCTAACCTTAACACTAACCTTAAACTAACCATAACTCAATCACTAAACATAACCCTTACCCTAACAATAACCCTAACAATAACTCTAACCCTAACCATAATGCTAACCCTAAACCTAACCCTACCCTAACTCTTACCCTAAACCTTACCCTAACCCTAACACTAACCCTAACGCTAACACTAACCCTAACCCTAACACTAACCCTAACCCTAACCCTAAAACCTAACTCTAACCCTAAACCTAAACCTAACCCTAACCGTATCCCTAAACGTAACCCTAACACTAACCTTAACCCTACCCTAAACCTTACCATATTCCTAATCCTAACAATAGCGCTAACCCTAACCCTAACCCTAACCTTAACACTAAACGTAACACTAACACTAACCTAACTAAACCTTACCCTAACCCTAACCATAAGACTAAACCTAAACCTAAACCTAACCCTAACCCTACCCTAACCCTTACCCTAAACCTAACCCTAACCATAACACTAACCCTAACGCTAACACTAACCTTAACCTGAAACCCTAACTCTAACCCTAAAACTAAACCTAACCCTAACGGTATCCCTAAACGTAACCCTAACACTAACACTAACCCTAACACTAAAACCTAACTCTAACACTAAACCTAAACCTAACCCTAACCCTAACCCTAACACTAACCCTAAACCTAACTCTAACCCTAACCCTAACCATAACCCTAACACTAACCCTAACCCGAACCCTAATCTTTACCCTAACCCTAACTCTTAACCTAAACATAACACTAAGCCAAAGCCTAAACCTAAGCCTAACCTTAATTCTAACCTAAACCTAACCCTAACCCTAACACTAAACATAACACTAACCCTAAACATAACCCTAAGACTAATCTTAACCCTAACCCTAACCCTAAACCTAAACGAAGCCCTAATCCTAATCGTAAACCTAACACTAACCTTAAACCTTACCCTAAACGAAAACCTAATATTATATCTAACCCTAATCCTAACCCTAACCCTAAACATAACCCTAACTCTAAACCTTACCCTAAACTGAACCCTAATATTAAATCTTAGCCTAAACCTACCCCTAAACCTTACCATATTCCTAACCACAACACTAACCCTAACCCCAACCCTAACCCTAACCTATATCAAAACCCTAAACTTAAACCTAACCCTTACCCTAAAACTAACCCTAATCCTAACCCTAACCCTAAACCTAACCCTAATCCTAAACCTAACCCTAACCCTCAATTGAGCCCTATGAGGTTCAATAAGACCAAGTGCTGGGTCCTGCACTTAGGCCACAATAACCCCATGCAATGCTATAGGCTTGAGGCAGGATAGCTTGAGGACTGTGAAGAGGAAAAGGACCTGGGGGTGTTGGTTGATGCTCGGCTTAACATGAGCCAGCAGTGTGCCCAGGTGGCCAAGAAGGCCAACAGCATCCTGGCCTGTATTAGAAAAAGTGTAGCCAGCAGGAGCAGGGAGGTGATCATCCCCCTGTACTCAGCTCTGGCCCTTAGCCCCTCACTACAAGAAGGACATTGAGGCCCTGGAGCGTGTTCAGAGAAGGGCAACAAAACTGGTGAGGGGTCTGGAGCACAAGTCTTATGAGGAGCGGCTGAGGGAGCTGGGATTGTTTATTCTGGAGAAGAGGAGGCTCAGAGGAGACTTTATTGCACTCTCCCACTTCCTGAAGGGGGGTTGTGGTGAGGAGGGGGTGGGCCTCTTCTCCCTGATAAATAATGACAGGACGAGAGGAAATGGCCACAAGTTGCGCCGGGGAAGATTTAGATTAGACCTGAGGAAACATTTTTTCTCTGAAAGAGTGGTCAGGCACTGGAATGGCCTGCCTAGGGAGGTGGTTGAGGCACCATCCCTAGCGCTGTTCAAGAAGAGTTTAGATGAGGTGCTTAGGGATTTGATTTAGTAGTTCAGTGGGTAGGGATGGTGATAGGAGGATGGTTGGACTAGATGATCTTGTAGGTCCTTTCCAACCTAATGGGACCTATGAACCTATGAACATATGAGCAAACAGGAATGACTAATCCCACCCTGACTGCCTTTAAAAGACCATTTGCAGTGATGGCAAATTGGGCTGAGCATTTATACACTTGTCCAAAAATCAAGTTTCCCACAAAGAAGGTCGAGCTACAAAACTGGAAAACTACCTGCACTGAGATTAGTTCTGATGTGTGAAGGAAAGCGCTTCTGCGAAATGAAAGGCTGTATTCAAGGAAGGAGTTGTTTTCCCTTTGATTAGAGGGGCACATACATTACAAGGAGGAAAATGGAGGTTTATGGATTTGCAGCTGTCAGAGAAGAGCATTTTCACCAAAACTGAGCATTCCATGCTTCTGTTGGCAGGTGTGTATGTTGAAGACAAACATCTCTATATGTCTTGCACAGGGCAATATGGTGGGAACATCACCAGGACATGGTTCCTTTGTGTGGGGAGATGCTGGGCTTCATGAGCTGGTCCCCAGTTCTGCAACAAGGAGCTGCTGAGTGGCCCTGGCTCTACCCTGCCCCATCTTTGGGGACAGCCCATGGACTGCTCTGTCTCAGACTCTCCCATAATCCTAATTTCTCAGAGAGATTCCTCAGGTTGAATATTAGGAAATGTTTCTTCTCAGAAAGAGCAGTCAAGCACTGTCACAGGCTGACCAAGGAGATGGTGGAGTCACTGCCCCTGGAGGTGTTCAAGAACTGTGGGGATGTGGCACTGAGGGTCATTTTCTGTGAGCACAGTGGACATCTTTTTGACTCAGATAACCCCATGCTAGTCTCTGTCCCCGTGCCTGATTTTCCTTTGCCTCTTGGCCTGTTGTGTGGGGAAAATGCTATCTATGGGGATGCTTGCCCATCCATATTGGCCTGAGCATTTTCTGTTTGTCTAGGAATTAAACCAACAGTAGAGAAGGCAGAGTTCTGAATCTCAAAAGGATTTAATAATGCATGAAATGTTTCCCAGAGCATCACATCACTTAGGCATATGACACACAGTGTTTTCATGAGCACATAAATCCTATCTTAAACCCAGAATAAGTTGCCAAGTTCTTTCCCCATAGGACATGCTCCATGACGTATGTCAGCTGGATCATCAGGATAGTCTGTCCCTGCAAACAGCATTTAAAAACTTGCTGAGGCTTAAACAAGGAACTTAAGCACGTACATTAAGACTGAGCACTATCCTGATTTTCAAATTAGACTTATTGCTCTGAGACCATGGAGCAAGGCCAGCCTGAGATACCCTCATTTGTCTGTTTGGAGGTTTCCAGGGAACGTCACCATCTTGATTCTCATTTGTACAGTTAGGATTTCAGACTTGGCAGAAAGAGGCATACGACTGTTTGCATTAGGTGACTCTTTTCTGAAGGCTGATCTGATAGCACAGGTGGAAAAACTGCTATTATAGCTGAACAAAGCCTGAAGTGTTATAATAGCAAATATTTGATTCATATCAAATATCTGCTTTTTGTTTGTTTGTTTGTTTGTTTGTTGTTTTTTTTTTTTTCTCCTCTCAAATAGTGCTGTAATTGGAGGAGATTTCATTTTCTTATTTTTCAGTGCATCTGTTTCATGCTTTGCCTCACTATTTTCTTCTGGAAGACCATCTAGGACAGAAAATGTGCAAAATGGGCATTTAAGAGGTTCCTGAAGGGCGATGGACTGCTAATAATCCAGCCCAGCCCCCTGAGAGAAAAGGGCATCTAAAATGAGCCACGTCCCTAAAAGCACAACCAGAGTGTGCAGAGAGGGGACATTTGAAGTATTGAAAGTGACACCGGGCAGTAAAGGAGAGAAATGGGGGTGGTGGGCAGCACGGAGTGAGGAGTTGGGATGCATGAGCTGTACCATGCTGGCCCCAGGTGCAGCAGTGTGATAACATCTCTGTGCCTTACATCCATATTCCTCGGAGGTGCCTCCGGGGGGAGGGTTGGACCCATAGGTTGTGGTGGTGTAGCTTTCCCTGCTGCCATGGATGAAAGCTCTGTGTTGGAGTGCTGGGAGTGCCTGAATCAGCACTTCTCAGGATCCCTCAGTGTCAGGCAGGGCTTGACCTAATTTCTACATCCCCTGTTTCTGAGCAGATGTCCCGAGCACAGAACTGTATTCTCTCTTGTAGGGGATGGGAGGCAGCATTCTCAGCCCCCAGTGTGTCATCCCCCTGCTCCCTCCCTGTTTATCCCACGAGGTCTCTCGGATCAAACCCACCGCCATCCATCATCCCTTCACAGATACAGATTTCACTAATGGCCACAGTGTAAATATTCGTACTAAACAGTTTGAACAGATGACTTTAAGTAGCCACTGTGCATATGGAATTGCATAAACAGGAAGAACAATTGTAGGGATGGAGAAATTGGCACATTAGGAGAGGAGAGTAAGAAATGAAATGCTGAATTCCTACAGGAAGGTAGAAATCATAACCTTTGTAATAATTAATTTGCAAGGCGCCTTGTCTTCAGAAGACCCAGAATGCAGGCATGAAAAGGACATGTAGAATTATGTCATCCTACGAAATAATATATAACGCTGAAATTCACATTATGTTACGTTTTTTGACGCAAGTGATTAGACAGGTAGTGGGGACCCTTTAAGCTGGGAGAAATATTCTGTTCCCTTTCTGCTCTGCTACGGTTGGCAATATATGTCTACATCAGACGATCTTTTCCGTCCACGTATTCAATATTTTCTTCTGAATTTTCTTGATGTCTTTTTCTTTCACCACTGAATCATCGCATCTCCCCGTTTATTTTTCCGTCACACACCGATTCCTTTTCTGAAATTGTATGCTGTTCTGATCTTACCAGTGTAGAGGCGAAATTTGAGTGAAGCTGGCTCCTCTCGCAGATTCTGGTGTCTGTCGAACAGGACCGAATATTTCCCAACAAACTTCATCACCGGATCATCGCAGATGAGCCCGTACGAAACTGAGCCGAATCGGCAACGAACGACAAACTCGAATCGCTCTTAGTCGCGGATTCACCTTGAAACGCATCAATCGCGGTTTCTGCTTCTTGAGCCGCTGAAGAAAGACGCGCTTCAGCCTGCTGCCTTTCACTGAAGAGCGGCTTTAAAACTTAGCCTGCTGCGGTCTGTTTCCAACATAAAAGTGATTACCCTTTTGACAGACTCCGTTCGTGGGTTGTCGATAGAGATGGGGAGGACCCCGGTTTTAAGCTGGGGGAAAGATTCTGTTCCCTTTCTGCTCTGCTAAAGTCGGCAATATATGTCTGCATCAGACGATCTTTTCCGTTCACGTATTCATTCTTTTTTTCTGAATTTTCTAGATGTCTTTTTCTTTCACCACTGAATCATCGCATCTCCCCGTTTATTTTTCTGTCACACACCGATTCCTTTTCAGAAATTGTATGCTGTTCTGATCTTACCAGTGTAGAGGCGAAATTTGAGTGAAGCTGGCTCCTCTCGCAGATTCTGGTGACTGTAGAACAGGACCGAATATTTCCCAACAAACTTCATCACCGGATCATCGCAGATGAGCCCGTACGAAACTGAGCCGAATCGGCAACGAACGACAAACTCGAATCGCTCTTAGTCTCGGATTCACCTTGAAACGCATCAATCGCGGTTTCTGCTTCTTGAGCCGCTGAAGAAAGACGCGCTTCAGCCTGCTGCCTTTCACTGAAGAGCGGCTTTAAAACTTAGCCTGCTGCGGTCTGTTTCCAACATAAAAGTGATTACCCTTTTGACAGACTCCGTTCGTGGCGTTGTCGATAGAGATGGGGAGGACCCCGGTTTTAAGCTGGGGGAAAGATTCTGTTCCCTTTCTGCTCTGCTACGGTCGGCAATAAATGTCTGCATCAGACGATCTTTTCCGTTCACGTATTCATTCTTTTTTTCTGAATTTTCTAGATGTCTTTTTCTTTCACCACTGAATCATCGCATCTCCCCGTTTATTTTTCCGTCACACAGACATTACTGATTCCTTTTCAGAAATTGTATGCTGTTCTGATCTTACCAGTGTAGAGGCGAAATTTGAGTGAAGCTGGCTCCTCTCGCAGATTCTGGTGACTGTAGAACAGGACCGAATATTTCCCAACAAACTTCATCACCGGATCATCGCAGATGAGCCCGTACGAAACTGAGCCGAATCGGCAACGAACGACAAACTCGAATCGCTCTTAGTCTCGGATTCACCTTGAAACGCATCAATCGCGGTTTCTGCTTCTTGAGCCGCTGAAGAAAGACGCGCTTCAGCCTGCTGCCTTTCACTGAAGAGCGGCTTTAAAACTTAGCCTGCTGCGGTCTGTTTCCAACATAAAAGTGATTACCCTTTTGACAGACTCCGTTCGTGGGTTGTCGATAGAGATGGGGAGGACCCCGGTTTTAAGCTGGGGGAAAGATTCTGTTCCCTTTCTGCTCTGCTAAAGTCGGCAATATATGTCTGCATCAGACGATCTTTTCCGTTCACGTATTCATTCTTTTTTTCTGAATTTTCTAGATGTCTTTTTCTTTCACCACTGAATCATCGCATCTCCCCGTTTATTTTTCCGTCACACAGACATTACTGATTCCTTTTCAGAAATTGTATGCTGTTCTGATCTTACCAGTGTAGAGGCGAAATTTGAGTGAAGCTGGCTCCTCTCGCAGATTCTGGTGACTGTAGAACAGGACCGAATATTTCCCAACAAACTTCATCACCGGATCATCGCAGATGAGCCCGTACGAAACTGAGCCGAATCGGCAACGAACGACAAACTCGAATCGCTCTTAGTCTCGGATTCACCTTGAAACGCATCAATCGCGGTTTCTGCTTCTTGAGCCGCTGAAGAAAGACGCGCTTCAGCCTGCTGCCTTTCACTGAAGAGCGGCTTTAAAACTTAGCCTGCTGCGGTCTGTTTCCAACATAAAAGTGATTACCCTTTTGACAGACTCCGTTCGTGGGTTGTCGATAGAGATGGGGAGGACCCCGGTTTTAAGCTGGGGGAAAGATTCTGTTCCCTTTCTGCTCTGCTAAAGTCGGCAATATATGTCTGCATCAGACGATCTTTTCCGTTCACGTATTCATTCTTTTTTTCTGAATTTTCTAGATGTCTTTTTCTTTCACCACTGAATCATCGCATCTCCCCGTTTATTTTTCTGTCACACACCGATTCCTTTTCAGAAATTGTATGCTGTTCTGATCTTACCAGTGTAGAGGCGAAATTTGAGTGAAGCTGGCTCCTCTCGCAGATTCTGGTGACTGTAGAACAGGACCGAATATTTCCCAACAAACTTCATCACCGGATCATCGCAGATGAGCCCGTACGAAACTGAGCCGAATCGGCAACGAACGACAAACTCGAATCGCTCTTAGTCGCGGATTCACCTTGAAACGCATCAATCGCGGTTTCTGCTTCTTGAGCCGCTGAAGAAAGACGCGCTTCAGCCTGCTGCCTTTCACTGAAGAGCGGCTTTAAAACTTAGCCTGCTGCGGTCTGTTTCCAACATAAAAGTGATTACCCTTTTGACAGACTCCGTTCGTGGGTTGTCGATAGAGATGGGGAGGACCCCGGTTTTAAGCTGGGGGAAAGATTCTGTTCCCTTTCTGCTCTGCTACGGTCGGCAATAAATGTCTGCATCAGACGATCTTTTCCGTTCACGTATTCATTCTTTTTTTCTGAATTTTCTAGATGTCTTTTTCTTTCACCACTGAATCATCGCATCTCCCCGTTTAGTTTTCTGTCACACAGACATTACTGATTCCTTTTCTGAAATTGTATGCTGTTCTGATCTTACCAGTGTAGAGGCGAAATTTGAGTGAAGCTGGCTCCTCTCGCAGATTCTGGTGTCTGTCGAACAGGACCGAATATTTCCCAACAAACTTCATCACCGGATCATCGCAGACGAGCCCGTACGAAACTGAGCCGAATCGGCAACGAACGACAAACTCGAATCGCTCTTAGTCGCGGATTCACCTTGAAACGCATCAATCGCGGTTTCTGCTTCTTGAGCCGCTGAAGAAAGACGCGCTTCAGCCTGCTGCCTTTCACTGAAGAGCGGCTTTAAAACTTAGCCTGCTGCGGTCTGTTTCCAACATAACAGTGATTACCCTTTTGACAGACTCCGTTCGTGGCGTTGTCGATAGAGATGGGGAGGACCCCGGTTTTAAGCTGGGGGAAAGATTCTGTTCCCTTTCTGCTCTGCTACGGTCGGCAATAAATGTCTGCATCAGACGATCTTTTCCGTTCACGTATTCATTCTTTTTTTCTGAATTTTCTAGATGTCTTTTTCTTTCACCACTGAATCATCGCATGTCCCCGTTTATTTTTCCGTCACACAGACATTACTGATTCCTTTTCAGAAATTGTATGCTGTTCTGATCTTACCAGTGTAGAGGCGAAATTTGAGTGAAGCTGGCTCCTCTCGCAGATTCTGGTGTCTGTCGAACAGGATCGAATATTTCCCAACAAACTTCATCACCGGATCATCGCAGATAAGCCTGTATGAAACTGAGCCGAATCGGCAACGAACGTCAAATTCGAATCGCTCTTAGTCGCGGATTCCTCTTGAAACGCATCAATCGTGTTTCTGCTTCTTTAGCCGCTGTAGAAAGACGCAAATCAGTCGGCTGCCCTGCACTGTAGCCGATTCTGACCTGCTAAGCTGAAAAAATTAGAGAAGTTTTTATAGCACTCAAAAAACATCCATAAACTTCGTCAAAATTGATTTTACCAGTATCAATAACATTCCAACTAATCCTAAATCTTTTCATAAAATGCAAACAAACCCTGTTTCTTACGTAAATATTAAATCAAATCCTAACCCTAACATAAAATCATCCCAGACCCTAACCCTTACCGTAAACATAAGGCTTTACCTTAAACGTAAAAGCTTTAACCATAACACTAACACCCTACACAAACACTACAACAAATCAAAACTCTAAACCGAGCACTATAGCCGATCATACGATAGACCCTATCCCTTTCTCTAGGACTAAAAATCAACTAAACTCGAAGTCTATCCCTATGCCAAATACAAGCACTAAACGTGTTCAAAACACTATTCCTATTCCTATTTTTGAACCTAACTCAATCACAAAACAAATCCAAGGCTTAACACTTCTTTCACCCTAACGCTCATACTTACCCTACACGACAGTTAACAAGAAATTTAACCCTACCTCTATTCTTTAAACCTAGCACTAACCCTATACCTATTACCCTTAAATTAAACTCACCCTAAGCCCAACCCTAACCCTAATCCAAACCCTAACCCTAACCCTAAAAATAACCCTAACCCTAACCCTAACCCAAACTCTAACACAGCCTCAAACCCAATCCCAAGTCCAACACCTAAACCCTAAGTGTAGCACTAACTGTAACCTACACCCTAATTCTAAACATACCCCTATCTATACCCTAACCCATAGCCCTAAACCTACCCCTAACCCAAACCCATACTCAGACCCTAATTCTAAACCTAACCCAAACCCAAACACTACCCTAATCCTAAGCCAACCCCAACCAAAACCTCAACCCCAAACCCAAAACCAATGCCAACAACACCTAACAACTAACGGTAACCCTAACCCACAACCTAAACCTTATCCTCACCCATCCCCTAAAATTAAACCAACACCTATTCGTACCCTAACCCTATACCAAGCCCTAGCCCTAACCCTAAACCTAACCCTAACACTAATCCTAACCATAACCCTAACCCTAACCCTGACACTAAACCCTAACCCTAACCCTAACCCTAACCATAACTCTAAACCTTACCCTAACCCTCACTATAACCCTAACCCTCACTATAACCCTAACCCCAACCTAACCCTAACCCTAAACCTAACCCTAACCCTAACCCTAAACCTAAAACTACCCTATCCCTAAACCTAACCCTAACCCGAATCCTAACCCTAACCCTAAACCTAACCCTAGCCCTAAACCTAACCCTAATCCTAGCCCTAACCCTAACTTATCCCTAACCCTAACCCAAACCCTAACGCTTACCCTAACCCTAAAAATAACCCAAACCCTAACAATAACCCTAAGCCATACCCTAACCCTAACCCTAAAACTAACACTTTACCTACCCCAACCCCAAACCAACAACAACCCAAAGCCCAAACCCAAAACCAACCCCAAGACCAACAACAAAACCTAACCCCTCACCTTAACTCTAACCCAAAACTTAAGTCTAAAGCTAAACCTAAACCTACCCGTATCCCTATCCTAATCCTAAACCTAACCCTAATCCTAATCCTAACACCAACACTAACCCTAACCCTAACACTAACCCTAACCCTAACCCATACCCTAACCCTAACCTTAACCTTAACTCTAAACCAAATCCTAACACTAACCATTAATCCTAACACTAAGACCAAGCCTACACCATTAATAACCCCAGCGGCAACAACTCCAACCTTGAACCAACTCCAAGCCTAGCAACAACACCTAAACCCTAACCGTAAATCTAACCCTAAATTTAACCCTAACCCTTACCCTAAACGTAACCCTATCCCTACACTAAAAAGAAAGCTAACCCTAAACCAAACCCTAAGCCAAACACTAACCCTAACCCTAATGACGAACTCTACCCCTGCTCCAAACCCTACCCCTACCCCAACCACTACCCCGACCGAAACCCAACCCTACACTAACTCAAAACATAGCACTAATCCGAACCCTTACCCTAACATTTACACTTATCCCAAAACATAAACCTAACCCTAACCCTAACCCAAACCCGAACTCTAACACTTAAATGTAACCCTGAGACTAAACCTAACCCTAACCCTATCCCTAAACAAACCCTAACCCAAACCCTAACCCTAAAACTTACCCTAACATTAACCCTAAACCTAACAACACCAAACCTAACCCTATCGCTGAAATTAATTCTAAACCTAACCCTAACTTGAACCCTTAAACCTAACTCTAATCCTAGCCCTAACCCAAAACCTAATCCTAACACTAACCCTAAACCTAATCCTAACCCTTAACATTAAACCTAAGCCTATCCCAAACCTAACGCTAAACCTAACCCTAAACCTAACCCTAACTCTAATCCTAAACCAAATATCACTAAACCTAACCCTAATCCTAGCCCTAACCCTAACTTATCCCTAACCCTAACCTGAACCCTAACCCTAACCCTAACCCTAACCCTAACCCTAAACCTAACCCTTAGCATAAGCATAACCCTAACCGTAAACCTAACCCTAATCCTAACCCTTGCCCTAAATAAAGCCATAAACCTAAACCTAATCCTAACCATTACCCTAAACCTAAATCTAACCCTAATACTTAACCCTAACTCATAACCCTAAACCTAACCCAAACCCTTTACCTAACCCTAACCTTAACCCTTAACCCTAATCCTATCACAAAACCATTAACCTAACCCTAACCATAACCCTAACCCATTCTATAACCCTAATTGTAAACTGAACCCTAACCCAAAACCTAAAACTAACCCTAGTCTAACCCTAAATCTAAACCCAAGCCTAAATCAAACCCTAAACCTAACCCTAACTCTAACCCTTACCCCAATTCTAACCCCAACACTAACTGCAACACTGTGTGTTTGGGTTAGGATTAAGTTTAGGGTTAGGGTTAGGGTTAGGGTAGGGTTAGGGTTAGGGTTAGGGTTAGGGTTAGGGGTTAGGGTTAGGGTAGGGTTAGGGTTAGGGTTAGGGTTATGGTTAGGGTTAGGGTAGGGTTAGGGTTAGGGTTAGGGTTATTGTTAATGTAGGGTTAGGGTTAGGGTTAGGGTTAGGGTTATTTTTAGGGTTAGGGTAGGGTTAGGGTTAGGCTTAGGGTTAAGGTTAGGGTAGTGTTACGGTTAGGGTTAGGTTTGGGGTTAGATTTAGGGTTAGGGCTTGGGTTCGGATTAGTTGTAGGGTTAGGTTTACGTTTCGGGTTTCGGGTTAGGTTTAGGTTTAGGGTAAGTTTTAGAGTTAGGGTTATGGTAAGGGTGTGATCTATGGTTAGCATTAGGGATAGGGTTTGGTTTATGGGTAGGGTTTAATGTTGCAGTTGGGGTTGGTGTAGTTTTTCTGGTTGGGTTTGGGTTTGAGTTTGGGGTTTGGTTAGGTTTAGGTTTAGGGTTAGTGTAAGTGTTTGGCTTAGATTTAGAATGTAGTGTTAGGGTGTGGGATTGGTTTAGGGGTCTGGATTTAGTGTTGTGGTTGGGGTTGGGATTAGGGTTAGGGTAAATTTGAGCGTTAGTGTTAGGTTTAGCATTTAGGGTTAGGGTTAGGGTTTGGTTTAGTCTTCAGGTTTAGGGTTTAAGGTTATAGTTTAGTGTTAGGTTGAGGGTTAGTGTTAATATTAACGTTAGGGTTTGGGTTAGGGTCACGTTTATGGTTTAGGTTTAGGATTAGGGTTATGGCTAGTGTTCTGTTTAGGTTTTGGGTAAGGGGGTGGTGTTTGGTTTGGATTTGGGGTTAGGTTTGGGGTTGGGTTTGGATTTGGGTCAGGTTAGGGTTAGTGTAAGGGTTTAGGTTACGGTTAGTATGCAGGGTTACAGTTAGGGATAGTGTTAGGGTTAGGGTTTGGTATAGTGTTTTCGGTTTACTGTAGCTTTTGGGTTTAGGGTTAGGGTTAGGGTAAGTGTTAGGGTTAGGGTTAGCGTTAGGTTTAGTATTAGGGTTATATTTAGGGTTTAGGGTTATAGTTTAGTGTTAAGGTGAGGGTTAGTTTTTGAATTAGTGTTGTGGTTAGGGTTAGGACTACTTTTATAGTTTAGGGTTAGGGTTAGGGTTATGGTTAGAGTTTGGTTTAGGTTTAGGGTTAGGGGGTGGGGTTATGGTTGGAGTTGGGGTTGGTGTTAGGGTTACGGTTTTTGTTAGGGTTAGGTTTAAGGTTAGGATTAGGGTTAGGGTTAGGGTTAGCATTAGGGTTAGGATTAGCGTTAGGGTTAGTGTTACCGTTAGGGTTTGGGGTAATGTGTTTGGGATTGGGTTGGGGCTGTATTTGGGGTTGGGAATAGTGTTATTGTTAGGGATAGGGCCAGTTTTAGGGTTAAATTTAGGGTTACGCTTAGGGCAAGGATTAGGGTTGGCATTAGGGTTAGGATTCGGGCTAGGTTTTGGTTAAGGTTAGGGTTACAGTTCGGATTACGGGTTATGGGTACTGTTAGGTTCAGGGTTTGGGTGCGGCTTGGGTTTGGGGTTAGGGTTTTGGTAGGATTTGTGTTAGGTTTTGTGTTAGGGTTAGGTTTAGAATAAGGGTTAGGTTATGGGTTAGGGTTAGGGTTAGGGTTAGATTTTGTGGTAGTGTTAGGATTAGGTTTAGGTTTAGGGTTAGGATTAGGATAAGGATACGGGTAGGTTTATGGTTTCATTTAGGTTTAAGTTTTGGGTTAGAGTTAAGGTTAGCTTTAGGGTTAGGTTTAGATTTAAGGGTTATGGGTTAGGGTTAGTGTTTGGGTTAGGATTAGGGTTAGGGTTAGGGTTAGTATTATGGTTAATTTTAGGGGTAGGTTAATGGTTAAATGTTTAAGTTTAGAATTAGTGTTAGTATTAGTGTAAGGGTTTAGGGATATGGTTAGGGTTAGGATTAGGTTTTGGGTTAAAGTTCGGTTTATGTTTAGGGTTAGTGTATAGGTTTAGGGTTAGGGATTAGGGTTAGGGTTAGGGTTAGGGTTAGGGTTAGGGTTAGGGTTAGGGTAAGGGTTAGTGTTATGATAAGGGTTAGGGTTAGGGTTAGGGTTAGGGTTAGGGTTAGGGTTAGGGTTAGGGTTAGGGTTAGGGTTAGGGTTAGGGTTAGGGTTAGGTTTAGGGTTAGGGTTAGGTTACGGATAGGATTAGGTTTAGGGTTAGTTTTAGGTTAAGGGTTATGTTTATGGTTTTTTTAGGGTTATTTTTAAGTTTAGGGATAAAGTTAGGGATAGGGAAATTGTTTGCGTTTGGGTTATTGTTAGGGTTATTGTCATGGTTACTGTTAAGGTTAGTTTTACGGTTCAGGTTAATTGTTAAGAGTTAGGGTTAGGTTTAGTGTTTGGGTTAGGCTTTGGTTTAGGGTTAGTGTTTGGGAAGTGCTAGTGGTAGGTTTAGGGTTAGGGTTAGGGTTAGAATTTGGTTTAGATTATGGGTTTGGGTTCAGTTCAGGGTTAGGGTTAGGGTTAAGGTTTAGGGTTAGGATTAGGATAGAGATACGGGTAGGTTTTGGGTTAGGGTTAGGGTTAAGTTAGGGTTAGGGTTAGGGTTAGGGTTAGGGATAGGGTTAGGGTTAGGGTTAGGGTTA
This sequence comes from Cyrtonyx montezumae, assembly GCF_038088225.1. NCBI lineage: Eukaryota > Metazoa > Chordata > Aves > Galliformes > Odontophoridae > Cyrtonyx > Cyrtonyx montezumae. Next base: position 372,101 of record NW_027072100.1, on the reverse strand, counting down.
AGTTAGGGTTAGGGTTAGGGTTAGGGTTAGGGTTAGGGATAGGGTTAGGGTTAGGGTTAGGGTTAAGGGTTATGGGTTATATTTAGGGTTAGGTTTAGGTTTAAGCTTAAGGTTAGGGTTAGAGTTAGGGTTAGTGTAAGGGTTAGGGTTAGTGTTAGGGTTAGGGTTAGGGTTAGGGTTAAAGTTAGGGTTAGGTTTGGGGTTAGGTTAGCGTTAGTGTTTGGGTTAGTATTAGGGTTATTTTTAGGGGTAGGTTAAGGGTTTAATGTTTAAATTTAGAGTCAGGGTTAGGGTTAGGGTTAAGGTTAGTGTTAGGTTTGGGGTTAGGTTAGCGTTAGTGTTTGGGTTAGTATTAGGGTTATTTTTAGGGGTAGGTTAAGGGTTTAATGTTTAAATTTAGAGTCAGGGTTAGGGTTAGGGTTAAGGTTAGTGTTAGGTTTGGGGTTAGGTTAGCGTTAGTGTTTGGGTTAGTATTAGGGTTATTTTTAGGGGTAGGTTAAGGGTTTAATGTTTAAATTTAGAGTTAGGGTTAGAGTTAGTGTCACTGTTAGTGTAAGGTTTTAGAGATATGGTTAGGGTAAGGGTTAGGTTTAGGGTTAAAGTTAGGTTTATGTTTAGAGTTTGTGTTAAGGTTTAGGGTTAGGTTTAGGTTTAGATTTAGGGTTTAGGTTTAGGGTTAGGGTTAGTGTTGGTGTTAGGATTAGGATTATGTTTGAGTTAGGGTTAGGATAGGGATACGGGTAGGTTTATGGTTAGGGTTAGTGTTAGGTTTAAGGTTTGGTTTAGAGTTAAGGTTAGGGGTTAGGTGTTGTTGTTGGTCTTAGGGTTGGGTTTCAGGTTGGGGTTTGGGTTGTTGTTGGGGTTGGGGATAGGGTTATGTAAAGGGTTAGTTTTAGGGTTAAGGGTTACGGTAAGGATTTGGATTAGGGTTAGGGTTAGGATTAGGGTTAAGGGTTATGGGTAAGTGATAGGGTTAGGGTTAGGATTAGTGTAAGTATTAGGGTTAGTTTTAGAGGGAAGGTTAAGGGTATAATGTTTAAGTTTAGAATTAGTCTTAATGTTAGTGTAAAGTTTTAGGGATATGGTTAGGGTTAGGGTCTTGATTAGGGTTTGATTTAGGGTTAGAGTTTGGGTTAGGGATAGGCTTAGGTTTAGGTTTAAGGTTTTGGGATAGGTTTAGTTTTATGTTAAGTGTTAGGGTTAGGTTAAGTGTTCGGGTTAGGGTTAGGGTTTGGTTTAGGGTTAGAATTAGGGTTAGTGTTATGGCTAGGTTTAGGGTTAGGGTTAGCGTTAGTGTTAGTGTTAGTGTTAAGGTTAGGGTAAAGGTTAGGGATAGGGTTCAGGGTAGGGTTAGGGTTAGGGTAAGGGTTAGGGATAGGGTTCGGGTTCGGGTTAGGGTTAGTGTTAGCGTTAGGGTTAGGGTTAGGGTTTGTAATAGAGCAAGTGTAAGGTTAGGTAAGGGTTAGGATCATGTTTACTGTTGAGGTTATTGTTACGGTTCGGGTTAAGGGTTAGAATTATTGTTAGGTTTAAGGTTTGGGTTAGGCTTTGGTTTAGGGTTACTGTTAGTGTAGGATTAGTGCTACGTTTTGTGTTAGGTTAGGATTTACAATAAGGGTTAGGGTATGGGTTAGTGATAAGTTTAGGGTTAGGGTTAGGGTTAGTGTTGGTGTTAGAAATAGGATTAGGGTAAGGGTTAGGATTGTAATAGGGTTAGGGTTAGGGTTAGGGTTAGGGTGAGGGTTAGGGTTGGGGTTAGAGTTAGGGTTAGGGTTAGGGTTAGGGTTAGGGTTAGGGTTAAGTTTTGGGTTAGAGTTAAGGTTAGAGGTTAGTTGTTGGTCTTGGGGTGGGGTTAGGGGTTGGGGCTTCGGTTATTGTTGGGTTTCGGATTAGGGTAGGTTAAGTGTTAGGTTTAAAGTTAAGGGATATGGTTAGGATTTGATTTGGAGTTAATGTTAGGTTTAGGTTTCAGGTTAGGTTTATGGGTTATGTGTTAGCGCTTCCGTTAGTTTTAGGGTTAGGTTAGGGTTAGGTTTAGTGTTGGGGTTAGGGTTAGTGCTTGGGATAGGGTTAGGGTTAGTGGATAGGGATAGGGGAGGGTTAGAGAAGAGTTATGGTTAAAGTAAGGGTTAGGGTTAGGCTTGGGGTAAGGTTTAGATTTAAGGTCAGTGTTAGAGTTAGGGTTAGGTTCAGGGTTAGGGTTAAGTTTAAGGTAAAAGTTAGGGTTAGGTTTAGGGTTAGGGTTAAGGTTAGGGTCATGGTTACTGTTAATGTTAGGGTTAGGTTTAGGGTTAGAGTTAGGGTTAGGCTTAGGGATAGGGTTCGGGATAAGGTTAAGTGTCAGGGTTAGTTTAAGGGTTTGGGTTAGGGTTAGGGTTTACGGTTAGGGTTATGGTAGGTTTAGTGTTAGATTTTGGGTTAGGGTTAGGTTTACAGTTAGGGTTAGGGTATGGGTTAGCGGTAAGTTTTGGATTTGGCTTATTGTTGATGTTAGGAGTAAGATTAGGTTTAGGGTTAGGATTAGGATAGGGATGCGGGTAGGTTTAGGTTTAGGGTTAGGGTTAATGTTATTGTTTGGGTTACAGTTTGGGGTGGGGATTGGCCTAGGGGAGTGTTAAAGTAGGGTTTTGGATTACAGTTAGGGTTAGAGATAGAATTGGGGTTAGGGTTAGTGTTAGAGTAAGGTTTAGGGTTTGGTTTAGGCTTGGGTTTAAGGTTAGAGGTAGGGATGGATTAGTGTAAGGTTTTGGGTTATATTTAGGTTTTTTTTAGGGTTAGGCTATGGGTTATGGATAAGTTTAGGGATAGGGTTTGGGCTAGGGTTAGGTTTAGGGTTAGGGTTAGGGTTAGGGTTTAAGGTTTAGGGATAGGGATAGGTTTAGGATATGGGTTAGGGCAAGGCTAAGTATTAGTTAGGGTTAAGATTTGCGTTAGGGTTTGATTAGGGAGTGGAAAAGCGTTAAGTTTACGGTTAGTATTAGCATTGTTAGTGTTAGGGTAAGAGTTAGGGATAGGGTTTGTGTAAGGGTTAGTGTTAATATTAGGGTTAGGGGTAGGGTTAAGGCAAAAGTAACACTTACTCTAAACCTGACCTTAACAATAACCCTAACACTAACCGTAACACTTAGCCTAACCCTAACCCTAAGCCTTAACATATTCGTAAGCCTAATCCTAACCCGAGCCCTAACTCTAAAACTGAACCTAACGCGAAACATATCCCTAACCCTAACCCTAACACTATACATAACACTAATCTTATCCCTATCCTAACATTAACCCTAACCGAAACGCTAACCCAAAACCTAACCATAACCCAAACCCTAACCCTAACCCAAAACCTAACCCAACCCTAACCCTAACCTTAACTTAAACCTAATCCTAACCCTAACCCTAACACTAAACCTAACCCTAAACCTACCCTAACCCTAACCCTAACACTACACCCTACCGTAACCCTAACCCTAAACCTAACCTTAACCATAACCCTAGCGTAAACCTAATCCTAAACCTAACCCTAACAATAAACCTAACCGTATTCCTAAACCTAACCCTAACCCTAAACCTAATCCTAAATAAAACCCTAACACAAAACCTAAACCTAAACATAAACCAAACCCAAACCCTAACACTAAATCTAACTCTAAACATAAATATAACCCTAACGCTAACCTAAACCTAACCCTAAGAAAAACCTTTTGCAATTGAAAAACCTAACCCTAATGCAAACCCTAAACCTAATCTTAAAACTAACCCTCAACAAAACCCTAACATTAAACAAAACCCTAAACCTAAAACTAACCCTTATCATATCCCTAAACCTAACACTAACACTAACACCAACCCTAAAACTACCCCTAACTCTAACCCTAACCGAAACCATAACACTAACACTAACCCTAAAACTAAGCCTAACACTAACCCTAACCCTAAACCTAAAGCTAACTCTAAACCGTAAACCTAAACCTAAACTTAACCCTAACACTAAAAATAAACCTAACCCTAAACCTAACCCTAAACCAAACCCTAACCCTAAACCTATACCTAAAACAAGCCCTAACCATAACCCTAACCCAAACCTAACCCTAAAACTAACCTTAACCCTAACCCTAACCCAAACTCTAACCCTAACCCTAACCCTAAACCTACACTAACTCTAACACTAATCCTAACCCTTGTAATGGAAGTAAACCTAGCCCTAACTAAACAATAACCCTATCCCTAAAACTAACCCTAAACCTAATCCTAACACTAACCCAAAACGTATTCCTAACCCTAACCCTAACCCTAACCCTAATCCTAAACAAAACCCTAACACAAAACAAAACCCTAAACATAACCCAAACCCTAACCATAACCCTGAACCTAACGTAACCCTAAACCTAAACTAAACCTAACCCTCAACAAAACCCTAACACTAACCCTAACTCTTAAACTTAACCCTAATCCTAAAACTAAATCTAACCCTAACCCTAACCCTAAACGTAACCCTAACCCTAACCCTTACATTAACCCTACCCTAAACGTAAACCTAAACCTAATCTTAACCCTAAACCTAACCCTAACCTAAGACTAAATCTAATCCTAACCTTAACCCTAACCCTAACCCTAACTCTTACCCAAACTCTAATCCTAACCCTAACCCTTAACTCTAACACTAATCCTAACCCTTTCCGTAAACCTAGCCCTAACATAACAATAACCGTATCCCTAAACCTAACCCTAAACCTAATCCTAACACTAACCCTAAAATGTATTCCCAACTCTTACCCTAACCCTAACCCTAACCTTAACACTAACCTTAAACTAACCATAACTCAATCACTAAACATAACCCTTACCCTAACAATAACCCTAACAATAACTCTAACCCTAACCATAATGCTAACCCTAAACCTAACCCTACCCTAACTCTTACCCTAAACCTTACCCTAACCCTAACACTAACCCTAACGCTAACACTAACCCTAACCCTAACACTAACCCTAACCCTAACCCTAAAACCTAACTCTAACCCTAAACCTAAACCTAACCCTAACCGTATCCCTAAACGTAACCCTAACACTAACCTTAACCCTACCCTAAACCTTACCATATTCCTAATCCTAACAATAGCGCTAACCCTAACCCTAACCCTAACCTTAACACTAAACGTAACACTAACACTAACCTAACTAAACCTTACCCTAACCCTAACCATAAGACTAAACCTAAACCTAAACCTAACCCTAACCCTACCCTAACCCTTACCCTAAACCTAACCCTAACCATAACACTAACCCTAACGCTAACACTAACCTTAACCTGAAACCCTAACTCTAACCCTAAAACTAAACCTAACCCTAACGGTATCCCTAAACGTAACCCTAACACTAACACTAACCCTAACACTAAAACCTAACTCTAACACTAAACCTAAACCTAACCCTAACCCTAACCCTAACACTAACCCTAAACCTAACTCTAACCCTAACCCTAACCATAACCCTAACACTAACCCTAACCCGAACCCTAATCTTTACCCTAACCCTAACTCTTAACCTAAACATAACACTAAGCCAAAGCCTAAACCTAAGCCTAACCTTAATTCTAACCTAAACCTAACCCTAACCCTAACACTAAACATAACACTAACCCTAAACATAACCCTAAGACTAATCTTAACCCTAACCCTAACCCTAAACCTAAACGAAGCCCTAATCCTAATCGTAAACCTAACACTAACCTTAAACCTTACCCTAAACGAAAACCTAATATTATATCTAACCCTAATCCTAACCCTAACCCTAAACATAACCCTAACTCTAAACCTTACCCTAAACTGAACCCTAATATTAAATCTTAGCCTAAACCTACCCCTAAACCTTACCATATTCCTAACCACAACACTAACCCTAACCCCAACCCTAACCCTAACCTATATCAAAACCCTAAACTTAAACCTAACCCTTACCCTAAAACTAACCCTAATCCTAACCCTAACCCTAAACCTAACCCTAATCCTAAACCTAACCCTAACCCTCAATTGAGCCCTATGAGGTTCAATAAGACCAAGTGCTGGGTCCTGCACTTAGGCCACAATAACCCCATGCAATGCTATAGGCTTGAGGCAGGATAGCTTGAGGACTGTGAAGAGGAAAAGGACCTGGGGGTGTTGGTTGATGCTCGGCTTAACATGAGCCAGCAGTGTGCCCAGGTGGCCAAGAAGGCCAACAGCATCCTGGCCTGTATTAGAAAAAGTGTAGCCAGCAGGAGCAGGGAGGTGATCATCCCCCTGTACTCAGCTCTGGCCCTTAGCCCCTCACTACAAGAAGGACATTGAGGCCCTGGAGCGTGTTCAGAGAAGGGCAACAAAACTGGTGAGGGGTCTGGAGCACAAGTCTTATGAGGAGCGGCTGAGGGAGCTGGGATTGTTTATTCTGGAGAAGAGGAGGCTCAGAGGAGACTTTATTGCACTCTCCCACTTCCTGAAGGGGGGTTGTGGTGAGGAGGGGGTGGGCCTCTTCTCCCTGATAAATAATGACAGGACGAGAGGAAATGGCCACAAGTTGCGCCGGGGAAGATTTAGATTAGACCTGAGGAAACATTTTTTCTCTGAAAGAGTGGTCAGGCACTGGAATGGCCTGCCTAGGGAGGTGGTTGAGGCACCATCCCTAGCGCTGTTCAAGAAGAGTTTAGATGAGGTGCTTAGGGATTTGATTTAGTAGTTCAGTGGGTAGGGATGGTGATAGGAGGATGGTTGGACTAGATGATCTTGTAGGTCCTTTCCAACCTAATGGGACCTATGAACCTATGAACATATGAGCAAACAGGAATGACTAATCCCACCCTGACTGCCTTTAAAAGACCATTTGCAGTGATGGCAAATTGGGCTGAGCATTTATACACTTGTCCAAAAATCAAGTTTCCCACAAAGAAGGTCGAGCTACAAAACTGGAAAACTACCTGCACTGAGATTAGTTCTGATGTGTGAAGGAAAGCGCTTCTGCGAAATGAAAGGCTGTATTCAAGGAAGGAGTTGTTTTCCCTTTGATTAGAGGGGCACCTACATTACAAGGAGGAAAATGGAGGTTTATGGATTTGCAGCTGTCAGAGAAGAGCATTTTCACCAAAACTGAGCATTCCATGCTTCTGTTGGCAGGTGTGTATGTTGAAGACAAACATCTCTATATGTCTTGCACAGGGCAATATGGTGGGAACATCACCAGGACATGGTTCCTTTGTGTGGGGAGATGCTGGGCTTCATGAGCTGGTCCCCAGTTCTGCAACAAGGAGCTGCTGAGTGGCCCTGGCTCTACCCTGCCCCATCTTTGGGGACAGCCCATGGACTGCTCTGTCTCAGACTCTCCCATAATCCTAATTTCTCAGAGAGATTCCTCAGGTTGAATATTAGGAAATGTTTCTTCTCAGAAAGAGCAGTCAAGCACTGTCACAGGCTGACCAAGGAGATGGTGGAGTCACTGCCCCTGGAGGTGTTCAAGAACTGTGGGGATGTGGCACTGAGGGTCATTTTCTGTGAGCACAGTGGACATCTTTTTGACTCAGATAACCCCATGCTAGTCTCTGTCCCCGTGCCTGATTTTCCTTTGCCTCTTGGCCTGTTGTGTGGGGAAAATGCTATCTATGGGGATGCTTGCCCATCCATATTGGCCTGAGCATTTTCTGTTTGTCTAGGAATTAAACCAACAGTAGAGAAGGCAGAGTTCTGAATCTCAAAAGGATTTAATAATGCATGAAATGTTTCCCAGAGCATCACATCACTTAGGCATATGACACACAGTGTTTTCATGAGCACATAAATCCTATCTTAAACCCAGAATAAGTTGCCAAGTTCTTTCCCCATAGGACATGCTCCATGACGTATGTCAGCTGGATCATCAGGATAGTCTGTCCCTGCAAACAGCATTTAAAAACTTGCTGAGGCTTAAACAAGGAACTTAAGCACGTACATTAAGACTGAGCACTATCCTGATTTTCAAATTAGACTTATTGCTCTGAGACCATGGAGCAAGGCCAGCCTGAGATACCCTCATTTGTCTGTTTGGAGGTTTCCAGGGAACGTCACCATCTTGATTCTCATTTGTACAGTTAGGATTTCAGACTTGGCAGAAAGAGGCATACGACTGTTTGCATTAGGTGACTCTTTTCTGAAGGCTGATCTGATAGCACAGGTGGAAAAACTGCTATTATAGCTGAACAAAGCCTGAAGTGTTATAATAGCAAATATTTGATTCATATCAAATATCTGCTTTTTGTTTGTTTGTTTGTTTGTTTGTTGTTTTTTTTTTTTTCTCCTCTCAAATAGTGCTGTAATTGGAGGAGATTTCATTTTCTTATTTTTCAGTGCATCTGTTTCATGCTTTGCCTCACTATTTTCTTCTGGAAGACCATCTAGGACAGAAAATGTGCAAAATGGGCATTTAAGAGGTTCCTGAAGGGCGATGGACTGCTAATAATCCAGCCCAGCCCCCTGAGAGAAAAGGGCATCTAAAATGAGCCACGTCCCTAAAAGCACAACCAGAGTGTGCAGAGAGGGGACATTTGAAGTATTGAAAGTGACACCGGGCAGTAAAGGAGAGAAATGGGGGTGGTGGGCAGCACGGAGTGAGGAGTTGGGATGCATGAGCTGTACCATGCTGGCCCCAGGTGCAGCAGTGTGATAACATCTCTGTGCCTTACATCCATATTCCTCGGAGGTGCCTCCGGGGGGAGGGTTGGACCCATAGGTTGTGGTGGTGTAGCTTTCCCTGCTGCCATGGATGAAAGCTCTGTGTTGGAGTGCTGGGAGTGCCTGAATCAGCACTTCTCAGGATCCCTCAGTGTCAGGCAGGGCTTGACCTAATTTCTACATCCCCTGTTTCTGAGCAGATGTCCCGAGCACAGAACTGTATTCTCTCTTGTAGGGGATGGGAGGCAGCATTCTCAGCCCCCAGTGTGTCATCCCCCTGCTCCCTCCCTGTTTATCCCACGAGGTCTCTCGGATCAAACCCACCGCCATCCATCATCCCTTCACAGATACAGATTTCACTAATGGCCACAGTGTAAATATTCGTACTAAACAGTTTGAACAGATGACTTTAAGTAGCCACTGTGCATATGGAATTGCATAAACAGGAAGAACAATTGTAGGGATGGAGAAATTGGCACATTAGGAGAGGAGAGTAAGAAATGAAATGCTGAATTCCTACAGGAAGGTAGAAATCATAACCTTTGTAATAATTAATTTGCAAGGCGCCTTGTCTTCAGAAGACCCAGAATGCAGGCATGAAAAGGACATGTAGAATTATGTCATCCTACGAAATAATATATAACGCTGAAATTCACATTATGTTACGTTTTTTGACGCAAGTGATTAGACAGGTAGTGGGGACCCTTTAAGCTGGGAGAAATATTCTGTTCCCTTTCTGCTCTGCTACGGTTGGCAATATATGTCTACATCAGACGATCTTTTCCGTCCACGTATTCAATCTTTTCTTCTGAATTTTCTTGATGTCTTTTTCTTTCACCACTGAATCATCGCATCTCCCCGTTTATTTTTCCGTCACACACCGATTCCTTTTCTGAAATTGTATGCTGTTCTGATCTTACCAGTGTAGAGGCGAAATTTGAGTGAAGCTGGCTCCTCTCGCAGATTCTGGTGTCTGTCGAACAGGACCGAATATTTCCCAACAAACTTCATCACCGGATCATCGCAGATGAGCCCGTACGAAACTGAGCCGAATCGGCAACGAACGACAAACTCGAATCGCTCTTAGTCGCGGATTCACCTTGAAACGCATCAATCGCGGTTTCTGCTTCTTGAGCCGCTGAAGAAAGACGCGCTTCAGCCTGCTGCCTTTCACTGAAGAGCGGCTTTAAAACTTAGCCTGCTGCGGTCTGTTTCCAACATAAAAGTGATTACCCTTTTGACAGACTCCGTTCGTGGGTTGTCGATAGAGATGGGGAGGACCCCGGTTTTAAGCTGGGGGAAAGATTCTGTTCCCTTTCTGCTCTGCTAAAGTCGGCAATATATGTCTGCATCAGACGATCTTTTCCGTTCACGTATTCATTCTTTTTTTCTGAATTTTCTAGATGTCTTTTTCTTTCACCACTGAATCATCGCATCTCCCCGTTTATTTTTCTGTCACACACCGATTCCTTTTCAGAAATTGTATGCTGTTCTGATCTTACCAGTGTAGAGGCGAAATTTGAGTGAAGCTGGCTCCTCTCGCAGATTCTGGTGACTGTAGAACAGGACCGAATATTTCCCAACAAACTTCATCACCGGATCATCGCAGATGAGCCCGTACGAAACTGAGCCGAATCGGCAACGAACGACAAACTCGAATCGCTCTTAGTCTCGGATTCACCTTGAAACGCATCAATCGCGGTTTCTGCTTCTTGAGCCGCTGAAGAAAGACGCGCTTCAGCCTGCTGCCTTTCACTGAAGAGCGGCTTTAAAACTTAGCCTGCTGCGGTCTGTTTCCAACATAAAAGTGATTACCCTTTTGACAGACTCCGTTCGTGGCGTTGTCGATAGAGATGGGGAGGACCCCGGTTTTAAGCTGGGGGAAAGATTCTGTTCCCTTTCTGCTCTGCTACGGTCGGCAATAAATGTCTGCATCAGACGATCATTTCCGTTCACGTATTCATTCTTTTTTTCTGAATTTTCTAGATGTCTTTTTCTTTCACCACTGAATCATCGCATCTCCCCGTTTATTTTTCTGTCACACACCGATTCCTTTTCAGAAATTGTATGCTGTTCTGATCTTACCAGTGTAGAGGCGAAATTTGAGTGAAGCTGGCTCCTCTCGCAGATTCTGGTGACTGTAGAACAGGACCGAATATTTCCCAACAAACTTCATCACCGGATCATCGCAGATGAGCCCGTACGAAACTGAGCCGAATCGGCAACGAACGACAAACTCGAATCGCTCTTAGTCTCGGATTCACCTTGAAACGCATCAATCGCGGTTTCTGCTTCTTGAGCCGCTGAAGAAAGACGCGCTTCAGCCTGCTGCCTTTCACTGAAGAGCGGCTTTAAAACTTAGCCTGCTGCGGTCTGTTTCCAACATAAAAGTGATTACCCTTTTGACAGACTCCGTTCGTGGCGTTGTCGATAGAGATGGGGAGGACCCCGGTTTTAAGCTGGGGGAAAGATTCTGTTCCCTTTCTGCTCTGCTACGGTCGGCAATAAATGTCTGCATCAGACGATCTTTTCCGTTCACGTATTCATTCTTTTTTTCTGAATTTTCTAGATGTCTTTTTCTTTCACCACTGAATCATCGCATCTCCCCGTTTATTTTTCCGTCACACAGACATTACTGATTCCTTTTCAGAAATTGTATGCTGTTCTGATCTTACCAGTGTAGAGGCGAAATTTGAGTGAAGCTGGCTCCTCTCGCAGATTCTGGTGACTGTAGAACAGGACCGAATATTTCCCAACAAACTTCATCACCGGATCATCGCAGATGAGCCCGTACGAAACTGAGCCGAATCGGCAACGAACGACAAACTCGAATCGCTCTTAGTCTCGGATTCACCTTGAAACGCATCAATCGCGGTTTCTGCTTCTTGAGCCGCTGAAGAAAGACGCGCTTCAGCCTGCTGCCTTTCACTGAAGAGCGGCTTTAAAACTTAGCCTGCTGCGGTCTGTTTCCAACATAAAAGTGATTACCCTTTTGACAGACTCCGTTCGTGGGTTGTCGATAGAGATGGGGAGGACCCCGGTTTTAAGCTGGGGGAAAGATTCTGTTCCCTTTCTGCTCTGCTAAAGTCGGCAATATATGTCTGCATCAGACGATCTTTTCCGTTCACGTATTCATTCTTTTTTTCTGAATTTTCTAGATGTCTTTTTCTTTCACCACTGAATCATCGCATCTCCCCGTTTATTTTTCTGTCACACACCGATTCCTTTTCAGAAATTGTATGCTGTTCTGATCTTACCAGTGTAGAGGCGAAATTTGAGTGAAGCTGGCTCCTCTCGCAGATTCTGGTGACTGTAGAACAGGACCGAATATTTCCCAACAAACTTCATCACCGGATCATCGCAGATGAGCCCGTACGAAACTGAGCCGAATCGGCAACGAACGACAAACTCGAATCGCTCTTAGTCGCGGATTCACCTTGAAACGCATCAATCGCGGTTTCTGCTTCTTGAGCCGCTGAAGAAAGACGCGCTTCAGCCTGCTGCCTTTCACTGAAGAGCGGCTTTAAAACTTAGCCTGCTGCGGTCTGTTTCCAACATAACAGTGATTACCCTTTTGACAGACTCCGTTCGTGGCGTTGTCGATAGAGATGGGGAGGACCCCGGTTTTAAGCTGGGGGAAAGATTCTGTTCCCTTTCTGCTCTGCTACGGTCGGCAATAAATGTCTGCATCAGACGATCTTTTCCGTTCACGTATTCATTCTTTTTTTCTGAATTTTCTAGATGTCTTTTTCTTTCACCACTGAATCATCGCATGTCCCCGTTTATTTTTCCGTCACACAGACATTACTGATTCCTTTTCAGAAATTGTATGCTGTTCTGATCTTACCAGTGTAGAGGCGAAATTTGAGTGAAGCTGGCTCCTCTCGCAGATTCTGGTGTCTGTCGAACAGGACCGAATATTTCCCAACAAACTTCATCACCGGATCATCGCAGACGAGCCCGTACGAAACTGAGCCGAATCGGCAACGAACGACAAACTCGAATCGCTCTTAGTCGCGGATTCACCTTGAAACGCATCAATCGCGGTTTCTGCTTCTTGAGCCGCTGAAGAAAGACGCAAATCAGTCGGCTGCCCTGCACTGTAGCCGATTCTGACCTGCTAAGCTGAAAAAATTAGAGAAGTTTTTATAGCACTCAAAAAACATCCATAAACTTCGTCAAAATTGATTTTACCAGTATCAATAACATTCCAACTAATCCTAAATCTTTTCATAAAATGCAAACAAACCCTGTTTCTTACGTAAATATTAAATCAAATCCTAACCCTAACATAAAATCATCCCAGACCCTAACCCTTACCGTAAACATAAGGCTTTACCTTAAACGTAAAAGCTTTAACCATAACACTAACACCCTACACAAACACTACAACAAATCAAAACTCTAAACCGAGCACTATAGCCGATCATACGATAGACCCTATCCCTTTCTCTAGGACTAAAAATCAACTAAACTCGAAGTCTATCCCTATGCCAAATACAAGCACTAAACGTGTTCAAAACACTATTCCTATTCCTATTTTTGAACCTAACTCAATCACAAAACAAATCCAAGGCTTAACACTTCTTTCACCCTAACGCTCATACTTACCCTACACGACAGTTAACAAGAAATTTAACCCTACCTCTATTCTTTAAACCTAGCACTAACCCTATACCTATTACCCTTAAATTAAACTCACCCTAAGCCCAACCCTAACCCTAATCCAAACCCTAACCCTAACCCTAAAAATAACCCTAACCCTAACCCTAACCCAAACTCTAACACAGCCTCAAACCCAATCCCAAGTCCAACACCTAAACCCTAAGTGTAGCACTAACTGTAACCTACACCCTAATTCTAAACATACCCCTATCTATACCCTAACCCATAGCCCTAAACCTACCCCTAACCCAAACCCATACTCAGACCCTAATTCTAAACCTAACCCAAACCCAAACACTACCCTAATCCTAAGCCAACCCCAACCAAAACCTCAACCCCAAACCCAAAACCAATGCCAACAACACCTAACAACTAACGGTAACCCTAACCCACAACCTAAACCTTATCCTCACCCATCCCCTAAAATTAAACCAACACCTATTCGTACCCTAACCCTATACCAAGCCCTAGCCCTAACCCTAAACCTAACCCTAACACTAATCCTAACCATAACCCTAACCCTAACCCTGACACTAAACCCTAACCCTAACCCTAACCCTAACCATAACTCTAAACCTTACCCTAACCCTCACTATAACCCTAACCCTCACTATAACCCTAACCCCAACCTAACCCTAACCCTAAACCTAACCCTAACCCTAACCCTAAACCTAAAACTACCCTATCCCTAAACCTAACCCTAACCCGAATCCTAACCCTAACCCTAAACCTAACCCTAGCCCTAAACCTAACCCTAATCCTAGCCCTAACCCTAACTTATCCCTAACCCTAACCCAAACCCTAACGCTTACCCTAACCCTAAAAATAACCCAAACCCTAACAATAACCCTAAGCCATACCCTAACCCTAACCCTAAAACTAACACTTTACCTACCCCAACCCCAAACCAACAACAACCCAAAGCCCAAACCCAAAACCAACCCCAAGACCAACAACAAAACCTAACCCCTCACCTTAACTCTAACCCAAAACTTAAGTCTAAAGCTAAACCTAAACCTACCCGTATCCCTATCCTAATCCTAAACCTAACCCTAATCCTAATCCTAACACCAACACTAACCCTAACCCTAACACTAACCCTAACCCTAACCCATACCCTAACCCTAACCTTAACCTTAACTCTAAACCAAATCCTAACACTAACCATTAATCCTAACACTAAGACCAAGCCTACACCATTAATAACCCCAGCGGCAACAACTCCAACCTTGAACCAACTCCAAGCCTAGCAACAACACCTAAACCCTAACCGTAAATCTAACCCTAAATTTAACCCTAACCCTTACCCTAAACGTAACCCTATCCCTACACTAAAAAGAAAGCTAACCCTAAACCAAACCCTAAGCCAAACACTAACCCTAACCCTAATGACGAACTCTACCACTGCTCCAAACCCTACCCCTACCCCAACCACTACCCCGACCGAAACCCAACCCTACACTAACTCAAAACATAGCACTAATCCGAACCCTTACCCTAACATTTACACTTATCCCAAAACATAAACCTAACCCTAACCCTAACCCAAACCCGAACTCTAACACTTAAATGTAACCCTGAGACTAAACCTAACCCTAACCCTATCCCTAAACAAACCCTAACCCAAACCCTAACCCTAAAACTTACCCTAACATTAACCCTAAACCTAACAACACCAAACCTAACCCTATCGCTGAAATTAATTCTAAACCTAACCCTAACTTGAACCCTTAAACCTAACTCTAATCCTAGCCCTAACCCAAAACCTAATCCTAACACTAACCCTAAACCTAATCCTAACCCTTAACATTAAACCTAAGCCTATCCCAAACCTAACGCTAAACCTAACCCTAAACCTAACCCTAACTCTAATCCTAAACCAAATATCACTAAACCTAACCCTAATCCTAGCCCTAACCCTAACTTATCCCTAACCCTAACCTGAACCCTAACCCTAACCCTAACCCTAACCCTAACCCTAAACCTAACCCTTAGCATAAGCATAACCCTAACCGTAAACCTAACCCTAATCCTAACCCTTGCCCTAAATAAAGCCATAAACCTAAACCTAATCCTAACCATTACCCTAAACCTAAATCTAACCCTAATACTTAACCCTAACTCATAACCCTAAACCTAACCCAAACCCTTTACCTAACCCTAACCTTAACCCTTAACCCTAATCCTATCACAAAACCATAAACCTAACCCTAACCATAACCCTAACCCATTCTATAACCCTAATTGTAAACTGAACCCTAACCCAAAACCTAAAACTAACCCTAGTCTAACCCTAAATCTAAACCCAAGCCTAAATCAAACCCTAAACCTAACCCTAACTCTAACCCTTACCCCAATTCTAACCCCAACACTAACTGCAACACTGTGTGTTTGGGTTAGGATTAAGTTTAGGGTTAGGGTTAGGGTTAGGGTAGGGTTAGGGTTAGGGTTAGGGTTAGGGTTAGGGGTTAGGGTTAGGGTAGGGTTAGGGTTAGGGTTAGGGTTATGGTTAGGGTTAGGGTAGGGTTAGGGTTAGGGTTAGGGTTATTGTTAATGTAGGGTTAGGGTTAGGGTTAGGGTTAGGGTTATTTTTAGGGTTAGGGTAGGGTTAGGGTTAGGCTTAGGGTTAAGGTTAGGGTAGTGTTACGGTTAGGGTTAGGTTTGGGGTTAGATTTAGGGTTAGGGCTTGGGTTCGGATTAGTTGTAGGGTTAGGTTTACGTTTCGGGTTTCGGGTTAGGTTTAGGTTTAGGGTAAGTTTTAGAGTTAGGGTTATGGTAAGGGTGTGATCTATGGTTAGGATTAGGGATAGGGTTTGGTTTATGGGTAGGGTTTAATGTTGCAGTTGGGGTTGGTGTAGTTTTTCTGGTTGGGTTTGGGTTTGAGTTTGGGGTTTGGTTAGGTTTAGGTTTAGGGTTAGTGTAAGTGTTTGGCTTAGATTTAGAATGTAGTGTTAGGGTGTGGGATTGGTTTAGGGGTCTGGATTTAGTGTTGTGGTTGGGGTTGGGATTAGGGTTAGGGTAAATTTGAGCGTTAGTGTTAGGTTTAGCATTTAGGGTTAGGGTTAGGGTTTGGTTTAGTCTTCAGGTTTAGGGTTTAAGGTTATAGTTTAGTGTTAGGTTGAGGGTTAGTGTTAATATTAACGTTAGGGTTTGGGTTAGGGTCACGTTTATGGTTTAGGTTTAGGATTAGGGTTATGGCTAGTGTTCTGTTTAGGTTTTGGGTAAGGGGGTGGTGTTTGGTTTGGATTTGGGGTTAGGTTTGGGGTTGGGTTTGGATTTGGGTCAGGTTAGGGTTAGTGTAAGGGTTTAGGTTACGGTTAGTATGCAGGGTTACAGTTAGGGATAGTGTTAGGGTTAGGGTTTGGTATAGTGTTTTCGGTTTACTGTAGCTTTTGGGTTTAGGGTTAGGGTTAGGGTAAGTGTTAGGGTTAGGGTTAGCGTTAGGTTTAGTATTAGGGTTATATTTAGGGTTTAGGGTTATAGTTTAGTGTTAAGGTGAGGGTTAGTTTTTGAATTAGTGTTGTGGTTAGGGTTAGGACTACTTTTATAGTTTAGGGTTAGGGTTAGGGTTATGGTTAGAGTTTGGTTTAGGTTTAGGGTTAGGGGGTGGGGTTATGGTTGGAGTTGGGGTTGGTGTTAGGGTTACGGTTTTTGTTAGGGTTAGGTTTAAGGTTAGGATTAGGGTTAGGGTTAGGGTTAGCATTAGGGTTAGGATTAGCGTTAGGGTTAGTGTTACCGTTAGGGTTTGGGGTAATGTGTTTGGGATTGGGTTGGGGCTGTATTTGGGGTTGGGAATAGTGTTATTGTTAGGGATAGGGCCAGTTTTAGGGTTAAATTTAGGGTTACGCTTAGGGCAAGGATTAGGGTTGGCATTAGGGTTAGGATTCGGGCTAGGTTTTGGTTAAGGTTAGGGTTACAGTTCGGATTACGGGTTATGGGTACTGTTAGGTTCAGGGTTTGGGTGCGGCTTGGGTTTGGGGTTAGGGTTTTGGTAGGATTTGTGTTAGGTTTTGTGTTAGGGTTAGGTTTAGAATAAGGGTTAGGTTATGGGTTAGGGTTAGGGTTAGGGTTAGATTTTGTGGTAGTGTTAGGATTAGGTTTAGGTTTAGGGTTAGGATTAGGATAAGGATACGGGTAGGTTTATGGTTTCATTTAGGTTTAAGTTTTGGGTTAGAGTTAAGGTTAGCTTTAGGGTTAGGTTTAGATTTAAGGGTTATGGGTTAGGGTTAGTGTTTGGGTTAGGATTAGGGTTAGGGTTAGGGTTAGTATTATGGTTAATTTTAGGGGTAGGTTAATGGTTAAATGTTTAAGTTTAGAATTAGTGTTAGTATTAGTGTAAGGGTTTAGGGATATGGTTAGGGTTAGGATTAGGTTTTGGGTTAAAGTTCGGTTTATGTTTAGGGTTAGTGTATAGGTTTAGGGTTAGGGTTAGGTTACGGATAGGGTTAGGTTTAGGGTTAGTTTTAGGTTAAGGGTTATGTTTATGGTTTTTTTAGGGTTATTTTTAAGTTTAGGGATAAAGTTAGGGATAGGGAAATTGTTTGCGTTTGGGTTAGGGTTAGGGTTATTGTCATGGTTACTGTTAAGGTTAGTTTTACGGTTCAGGTTAATTGTTAAGAGTTAGGGTTAGGTTTAGTGTTTGGGTTAGGCTTTGGTTTAGGGTTAGTGTTTGGGAAGTGCTAGTGGTAGGTTTAGGGTTAGGGTTAGGGTTAGAATTTGGTTTAGATTATGGGTTTGGGTTCAGTTCAGGGTTAGGGTTAGGGTTAAGGTTTAGGGTTAGGATTAGGATAGAGATACGGGTAGGTTTTGGGTTAGGGTTAGGGTTAAGTTAGGGTTAGGGTTAGGGTTAGGGTTAGGGATAGGGTTAGGGTTAGGGTTAGGGTTAAGTTAGGGTTAGGGTTAGGGTTAGGGTTAGGGTTAGGGTTAGGGATAGGGTTAGGGTTAGGGTTAGGGTTAAGGGTTATGGGTTATATTTAGGGTTAGGTTTAGGTTTAAGCTTAAGGTTAGGGTTAGAGTTAGGGTTAGTGTAAGGGTTAGGGTTAGTGTTAGGGTTAGGGTTAGGGTTAGGGTTAAAGTTAGGGTTAGGTTTGGGGTTAGGTTAGCGTTAGTGTTTGGGTTAGTATTAGGGTTATTTTTAGGGGTAGGTTAAGGGTTTAATGTTTAAATTTAGAGTCAGGGTTAGGGTTAGGGTTAAGGTTAGTGTTAGGTTTGGGGTTAGGTTAGCGTTAGTGTTTGGGTTAGTATTAGGGTTATTTTTAGGGGTAGGTTAAGGGTTTAATGTTTAAATTTAGAGTCAGGGTTAGGGTTAGGGTTAAGGTTAGTGTTAGGTTTGGGGTTAGGTTAGCGTTAGTGTTTGGGTTAGTATTAGGGTTATTTTTAGGGGTAGGTTAAGGGTTTAATGTTTAAATTTAGAGTTAGGGTTAGAGTTAGTGTCACTGTTAGTGTAAGGTTTTAGAGATATGGTTAGGGTAAGGGTTAGGTTTAGGGTTAAAGTTAGGTTTATGTTTAGAGTTTGTGTTAAGGTTTAGGGTTAGGTTTAGGTTTAGATTTAGGGTTTAGGTTTAGGGTTAGGGTTAGTGTTGGTGTTAGGATTAGGATTATGTTTGAGTTAGGGTTAGGATAGGGATACGGGTAGGTTTATGGTTAGGGTTAGTGTTAGGTTTAAGGTTTGGTTTAGAGTTAAGGTTAGGGGTTAGGTGTTGTTGTTGGTCTTAGGGTTGGGTTTCAGGTTGGGGTTTGGGTTGTTGTTGGGGTTGGGGATAGGGTTATGTAAAGGGTTAGTTTTAGGGTTAAGGGTTACGGTAAGGATTTGGATTAGGGTTAGGGTTAGGATTAGGGTTAAGGGTTATGGGTAAGTGATAGGGTTAGGGTTAGGATTAGTGTAAGTATTAGGGTTAGTTTTAGAGGGAAGGTTAAGGGTATAATGTTTAAGTTTAGAATTAGTCTTAATGTTAGTGTAAAGTTTTAGGGATATGGTTAGGGTTAGGGTCTTGATTAGGGTTTGATTTAGGGTTAGAGTTTGGGTTAGGGATAGGCTTAGGTTTAGGTTTAAGGTTTTGGGATAGGTTTAGTTTTATGTTAAGTGTTAGGGTTAGGTTAAGTGTTCGGGTTAGGGTTAGGGTTTGGTTTAGGGTTAGAATTAGGGTTAGTGTTATGGCTAGGTTTAGGGTTAGGGTTAGCGTTAGTGTTAGTGTTAGTGTTAAGGTTAGGGTAAAGGTTAGGGATAGGGTTCAGGGTAGGGTTAGGGTTAGGGTAAGGGTTAGGGATAGGGTTCGGGTTCGGGTTAGGGTTAGTGTTAGCGTTAGGGTTAGGGTTAGGGTTTGTAATAGAGCAAGTGTAAGGTTAGGTAAGGGTTAGGATCATGTTTACTGTTGAGGTTATTGTTACGGTTCGGGTTAAGGGTTAGAATTATTGTTAGGTTTAAGGTTTGGGTTAGGCTTTGGTTTAGGGTTACTGTTAGTGTAGGATTAGTGCTACGTTTTGTGTTAGGTTAGGATTTACAATAAGGGTTAGGGTATGGGTTAGTGATAAGTTTAGGGTTAGGGTTAGGGTTAGTGTTGGTGTTAGAAATAGGATTAGGGTAAGGGTTAGGATTGTAATAGGGTTAGGGTTAGGGTTAGGGTTAGGGTGAGGGTTAGGGTTGGGGTTAGAGTTAGGGTTAGGGTTAGGGTTAGGGTTAGGGTTAGGGTTAAGTTTTGGGTTAGAGTTAAGGTTAGAGGTTAGTTGTTGGTCTTGGGGTGGGGTTAGGGGTTGGGGCTTCGGTTATTGTTGGGTTTCGGATTAGGGTAGGTTAAGTGTTAGGTTTAAAGTTAAGGGATATGGTTAGGATTTGATTTGGAGTTAATGTTAGGTTTAGGTTTCAGGTTAGGTTTATGGGTTATGTGTTAGCGCTTCCGTTAGTTTTAGGGTTAGGTTAGGGTTAGGTTTAGTGTTGGGGTTAGGGTTAGTGCTTGGGATAGGGTTAGGGTTAGTGGATAGGGATAGGGGAGGGTTAGAGAAGAGTTATGGTTAAAGTAAGGGTTAGGGTTAGGCTTGGGGTAAGGTTTAGATTTAAGGTCAGTGTTAGAGTTAGGGTTAGGTTCAGGGTTAGGGTTAAGTTTAAGGTAAAAGTTAGGGTTAGGTTTAGGGTTAGGGTTAAGGTTAGGGTCATGGTTACTGTTAATGTTAGGGTTAGGTTTAGGGTTAGAGTTAGGGTTAGGCTTAGGGATAGGGTTCGGGATAAGGTTAAGTGTCAGGGTTAGTTTAAGGGTTTGGGTTAGGGTTAGGGTTTACGGTTAGGGTTATGGTAGGTTTAGTGTTAGATTTTGGGTTAGGGTTAGGTTTACAGTTAGGGTTAGGGTATGGGTTAGCGGTAAGTTTTGGATTTGGCTTATTGTTGATGTTAGGAGTAAGATTAGGTTTAGGGTTAGGATTAGGATAGGGATGCGGGTAGGTTTAGGTTTAGGGTTAGGGTTAATGTTATTGTTTGGGTTACAGTTTGGGGTGGGGATTGGCCTAGGGGAGTGTTAAAGTAGGGTTTTGGATTACAGTTAGGGTTAGAGATAGAATTGGGGTTAGGGTTAGTGTTAGAGTAAGGTTTAGGGTTTGGTTTAGGCTTGGGTTTAAGGTTAGAGGTAGGGATGGATTAGTGTAAGGTTTTGGGTTATATTTAGGTTTTTTTTAGGGTTAGGCTATGGGTTATGGATAAGTTTAGGGATAGGGTTTGGGCTAGGGTTAGGTTTAGGGTTAGGGTTAGGGTTAGGGTTTAAGGTTTAGGGATAGGGATAGGTTTAGGATATGGGTTAGGGCAAGGCTAAGTATTAGTTAGGGTTAAGATTTGCGTTAGGGTTTGATTAGGGAGTGGAAAAGCGTTAAGTTTACGGTTAGTATTAGCATTGTTAGTGTTAGGGTAAGAGTTAGGGATAGGGTTTGTGTAAGGGTTAGTGTTAATATTAGGGTTAGGGGTAGGGTTAAGGCAAAAGTAACACTTACTCTAAACCTGACCTTAACAATAACCCTAACACTAACCGTAACACTTAGCCTAACCCTAACCCTAAGCCTTAACATATTCGTAAGCCTAATCCTAACCCGAGCCCTAACTCTAAAACTGAACCTAACGCGAAACATATCCCTAACCCTAACCCTAACACTATACATAACACTAATCTTATCCCTATCCTAACATTAACCCTAACCGAAACGCTAACCCAAAACCTAACCATAACCCAAACCCTAACCCTAACCCAAAACCTAACCCAACCCTAACCCTAACCTTAACTTAAACCTAATCCTAACCCTAACCCTAACACTAAACCTAACCCTAAACCTACCCTAACCCTAACCCTAACACTACACCCTACCGTAACCCTAACCCTAAACCTAACCTTAACCATAACCCTAGCGTAAACCTAATCCTAAACCTAACCCTAACAATAAACCTAACCGTATTCCTAAACCTAACCCTAACCCTAAACCTAATCCTAAATAAAACCCTAACACAAAACCTAAACCTAAACATAAACCAAACCCAAACCCTAACACTAAATCTAACTCTAAACATAAATATAACCCTAACGCTAACCTAAACCTAACCCTAAGAAAAACCTTTTGCAATTGAAAAACCTAACCCTAATGCAAACCCTAAACCTAATCTTAAAACTAACCCTCAACAAAACCCTAACATTAAACAAAACCCTAAACCTAAAACTAACCCTTATCATATCCCTAAACCTAACACTAACACTAACACCAACCCTAAAACTACCCCTAACTCTAACCCTAACCGAAACCATAACACTAACACTAACCCTAAAACTAAGCCTAACACTAACCCTAACCCTAAACCTAAAGCTAAATACTAGATACAATGCAGTCAGAGCACCTCCGACGCACCCAGCTTCCACTCTCCTAAGCCGCAGCCCCCTCTTCTAGGGTCATCGCCTCCTTCCCCAAGGGAGACGGATGAGAGCAGGATTGCCACGCTGCCAGTGGCTGACCACTATTCCCTAACGAATCACGTCGGGGTCACCAGATGAAGCCTTTCGGACCCGCCGTCGGCTTCATTCAGGTGTTCGTGATCGTTAGGGACTCATCGGTCTGTCCATTTACCTCGGTGCACACCAATGTGGTGGGTGGTAAAATGGCGTTTATTTGTTCGTAACAACAACTTTTATAGTTTACCATAGTTTCGTTTACGCCCCTCAGGCGCTTGCGTAACTACCTCCTTATCTAGCTGCTACAGGCATTATTACCTTATTTGGTTACAATTGGCACTACTCCCTTATCTGGTTACTATTGGCAACCCCTTGAGGGTGGAATTTTTCTGTGATCACCGCCTACATTCCTTGTGGGCAGAATCTTTCCGTGATCACTGCCTACATTTCCCCCTCCCGATGCATTAATTTCTCTACTGTAATCAGAGAGGACTCTACTCGCGTACATCCCGAAATCCCCGCTTTACGCCTATACATGCTATTGTCCTCTCCGGCAAGCCTTAACCCGTTACATCCCGATACGCTAAATAGCCTAGCCTCTACAACCCTATTACGCGCTCCTTTACAAGCTATTCTGCATCTTTCTATACTCTATGTGATAATTGATTGTACGATCAATCATCCGTTGCGCGCAACCTAACAGAATTTGCAAGAAGCAAGGCAAACATACTAGCAGAAGCAACATAATTATAAGTCCCAAAAGCAGACCCTTCAGTAAATGCACAGTCCATCCCCCAATGTCTCCGAACAGTCCACGCAGCCAATCTCCAATTGGGTCCTCTTCCACGCCGATTTTGTTGACGTGTTCCTTCATAAGCTGCAACTTCTTATGTATGGATTCACTGTGGTCACTAAGATTAAAACAGCACATTCCTGCGATATCCTCACAGCCATGGCCATGAGCCAAAAGCAGGAAATCAATAGCTGCTCGGTTCTGCAGGACCGCATGCCTAACACTTGCGACGTCCGTTAATAAATCGCTGAGGAGTGAAGTTGTTAAATTAGCCTGCTTAACGGACCAGCAAGCCAGTCTCTCGATCTCCTTCAAGGCTTGAGCTGTTCCCTGGTCTGTGAGTGGGGTAATCTTCCGTCTGTCTAAAACATATTTGATTATCTCTCCAGGTGTCATTAGTGTGGAAGGCGCTGCTCTTATAAGCTGTTGAATGTCTGAGTGTGTTTTCTGCCTAAAGCAATCAATAATCACAGGGGCCCGTGCGTCTGATGGGAGATCCGACCCTTCAACCGCTTTTATGAGGCGATTGGCAAAATCCACAAAGGATTCGGATGGGCCCTGTGTAATACTTGCCCAAGGGGCCGTAGGCTCTGCCAAACGAGCGACCTCCCTGAGTGCTTGGAGGGCCGATGCCGTGACAGCAACTAACTCCCCCGGTCTCAAAAGAGCTGCCTGGCCCTCTGGGTTCCCTATCATGCCATCCGCTCTGCCCTTTAAGCGGTCTAAGTTGGTTCGCTCCCCTCGTCCCTGGCCATTAGCAGGGTGCCTGGGATCTCGAGTCGCCGCTGCTACCACCACCTGCAGCTGAGTGTCCCAAGCATCCATCCATAGGGTATATTGGGCAGGATCTAATATAATCCTCATAAGATTTGTGACGTCGTGTGGCAACAATGGGGAGGACATAAGAGCTTCCACCTCTGCCATGGCAATTGGAGACCGCAAACCTTTGGTCCTAACTGTGTCAGCCAACCGCGTTATCGACTTCGGCTCCAGAGGAGTCCAAGCCGATCCCTCAGGTTTAACCACCACAGGCATTGCCACTACGGATGAGCTCTCTGTTGTAAGTTCCTCCCTAATCCTTGCCCAATCAGTTAAAGCCAGCCCAGGGGCTGAGCCAGAGCACCCTGACTCCGCCCTCTGTCCAACCCATCGGGGCGCACCGTCCCGCCCCGCTGATAACATAGCCACACCCTCCTTCTCCGCCCCTCCCAACCCCTCCAAAGAAGGATACAAGCCGCTCCCCACATACGGGGGAGGGGCGGAAGGGACAGAAGCGGCGCAATCGCAATCTGCAACAGCAACGGTTGTTTTTTGTTCGTGCTGCACAGTCGATCCATTCTTCTCCTCCGAGATCTGAGTGGATTTTCCTCCTGTAGAGCAAGTGGGAGAAGCCGCGCCGCCCCCCAAGTCCAACCAAAATTTCGCCTGTTCAGATGTATCCCGTTCCTCCCGGTCTGCTTTAAGCGCTCTCAAGATTAATCCCCAAGTCCTTAACTCCCCCGACTTCCCCAGCACCATCGCTCTCTGGGAGAGCGCTGCTGTAGTGTTATCCCACGAACCCGGGGAATATAAATCTGAGGGAGACGCTAGCAACCCCTCTTTCTGTAAAAACAGTAATAATGCCGCGATCTCCTTCTTAGAAGGAGACGTCTTCCCACAATAAGTCTTACACGCGGACGAAATCACCTTTATGACAGCTTCCATCATCGCCGGACGTCCTCGGTCCCGCGGATCACCACTATTGGGCTCCCCTTCCGATAGTGCCAACTTGGCTTTCACCAAGTTCTGGGTCGCCGGTGGTCAAACACTCTGCTGCAGTCAGAGCACCTCCGACGCACCCAGCTTCCACTCTCCTAAGCCGCAGCCCCCTCTTCTAGGGTCATCGCCTCCTTCCCCAAGGGAGACGGATGAGAGCAGGATTGCCACGCTGCCAGTGGCTGACCACTATTCCCTAACGAATCACGTCGGGGTCACCAGATGAAGCCTTTCGGACCCGCCGTCGGCTTCATTCAGGTGTTCGTGATCGTTAGGGACTCATCGGTCTGTCCATTTACCTCGGTGCACACCAATGTGGTGGGTGGTAAAATGGCGTTTATTTGTTCGTAACAACAACTTTTATAGTTTACCATAGTTTCGTTTACGCCCCTCAGGCGCTTGCGTAACTACCTCCTTATCTAGCTGCTACAGGCATTATTACCTTATTTGGTTACAATTGGCACTACTCCCTTATCTGGTTACTATTGGCAACCCCTTGAGGGTGGAATTTTTCTGTGATCACCGCCTACATTCCTTGTGGGCAGAATCTTTCCGTGATCACTGCCTACAAATTACCTAATTTAAAAAATATTACCTAATTACCTAATACCTAATATTACCCTTAACCTAAACCTAAGCCCAACCCTAACCCTAACCCTAAGCTTAACCCTAACCCCTAACCCTAACCCCTAACCGTAACCCTAACCCAATCCCAACAATTATCCCAACTCCAACCCCAACCCCCAACACCAGCCCCAACCCTATCATTAACACAAACAACCCCAACCCAAACAATAACATCTAAAACCTAACGCTAACCCTAACACTAACCCCCACCAAAACCCCAACCAAAACCCCAACCCAAATCCCAACCCCAACCCCAACCCTAATCCTAACCCTAAACCTAACCCCAACCCTAACTGTAAACGTAAACCTAAACCCAACCCTAAGCCTAAGCCTAACCCTAAACCAAGCCATAATCCTAACCCTAAACTTATACTAACTTTAACCTTAACCCTAACACTAAACCTAACCCTAATCCTAACAACCCTAATCCCAAACCCAACCCAAAGACAAACTCCAAACTTAACTCTAACCCTAAAACTAACCTTACCCTAAGATGAACACTAACCCTAAAACTAAATCTAACCCTAACCATAACCCGAAACCTAACCCTAACCGTAGTCCTAACCCTAACAATAAACATAAACTGAATCTAACCCAAATTCTAATACTAACACTTAACCCTAACACTAACCCTAACCCAACCCCAAACCCAACCCCAACCCCAAGTCCAACAACACCTAAACCCTAACCCTAACCCTAAACATAACCCTATCTATAACCTAACCCAAACCCTAACGCTAACCCATAACCGTAAACCTAACCTTAACCCAAACCCATACCCTGACCCTAATTCAAAAAGTAACCCAAACCCAAACACTACACTAAACCTAACCCAACCCCAACTGCAATCCCATCCCCAAACCCAACACCAACAACACCTAAACCCTAACCATAACCTTAACCCACACCCTAAAATTAATCCTCACCTATACCTTAACCCTAAACCTACACCTATTCCTACCCTAACCCTACACCTAACCCTAACATTAACCCTGAACCTAACAATAACCCTAAACCTAACACTAATCCAAACCCTAACCCTGACCCTAACCATTAGCCTAACACTAACGCTAAACCTAACCCTAACCCTAACACTAACCCTAAACCTAACCCAATCCCAACCCCTACCCTAACCCCACCCGAACCCCAAACCCAGCTCCAACACTTACCCAACCCCAACAACAACACTAACCCATAAACAAAAACCGTAACGCTAACAATAAACCTCAATCTAACCCTAACCCATAAACCAACCCCAACCCCAACCCCAAAATCGAACCCTAACCCTAACAAAACCCCAACACTAAACCCAACTCTAGCCCTAAACCTAATCCTTAACCCTAAACCAAACCCTGACCCTAAACCTAACCCTAACACAAAGCCTTAAACATAACTCTAACCCTAGCACTAACCTTAAATCGAAAACAAATCCTAACAGTAATATTAAAACCTACCCCAACCCCAGCCCCAAACCCAACACCAACCCCAAGTCCAACAACAACACCTAAAACCAAAACGTAACTCTAACCGTAACCTTAACCCCAAACCTAGCCCAAAAGATAACCCTAACCCTAACCCAAACCCTGACTTTAACCCAGACCCAAACACTAATGCTAAACCTAAACCAAACCCTAATCCAAACAACACTAACTCAAACCTAAATCAAACGTTAACCCTAACCCAACACTAACCCTAACCCTATACCTTAACCCTAACCCTAACGCTAACCCCAAGCCTAATCCTTACCCTAACCCTAACCCTAAGCCAAAACCTTACCCTAACACTAATCCAAAATATAAACATAACCCTATTAATAAAGCCAATCTTCACCTAACCCCCTTTAACACTTACTGCAATAATAAATCTTTAACCCTAAACCTTGCCTCAACCCCAACACTAACCCTAACAGTAACACTTACCCTAACCCTAAAATGCAACCATACACCTAACCCTATCCAATAACCTAAAAATTACCCTGAAACGTACTCTAAAATTAAATCTTTAAACCTAACACTAACCCTAACGCTAATCCTAATACTAACCCTAACCCCAAACCTAACACTAACCCTACCCTAACCCTAACTTTAACCCTAACAAACCTAACACAATCCTAAAGCTAGCAGTAACACCAACCCTAACCCTAACCCTAAACCAAACCAAACCCTAACATAACCCTAATGCTAACAATCACTCTAACCATACCCTAACTGTATGGGAAATGCTGAATCATGGCCTGAAACACAGATTGGTCACTTGAGGTGAGCACCGAGTCATCCATGGGGGCAGAGGTGGACGTGATATACCTGTGTGATTGGAAGTGTTGGAGCCTGGATCCACGTCTCCCAAACCCCATTTAAGGACTGACCACCTCCAGGAAAGGATCTCTTCTAGGAGATCCCTCCCACGCAGAGTCCCCTGCGAGCCTTATCCTCCTGAAGGTGAGCCATCTTCTCTTTTGTATTATTTGTATACTATTGTTATGGTTTTATGATTTTGTTGTATTATTGATATTCCACATCATGACATCGTGTGGTGTACTGGGAGTTAAGGAGTTAATGCTACAGCTCTGTGCATCGTCTATAGTTCTGGGTGGACCTGTTTCAGAACAGAAGGACTACATTCCCAAGAGGACTTTGCAATCCTTTGAATTTTTACATATTTCCGCCCAGATAAAAACTGTCTGCGGTCACGGGACTCTCTCTTCCCTTCAGGACTGGGCTCGGCAGTGGGTGTTTGTTGCAGCCATCCGCCTTCAGCGTTAGCGTAAGGCCTTCAGTTTATCGGACACTCTCTCTCTTGTTCATTTTATTTGATTCATTTGCCTCAATTCCAATTATATTATATTGTGTTATTTTTCTTTCTGATATCTTATTTACTAAATTAGTTTTCCTCCTCAGATCGTTGCCGCTGTTTTGTTCCTAGGCCCATCTCCCTTCTCCTTTTTTTCCCTTTTCCCCTTCCCCTTCCCCTTCCCCAGGGTGTGGGCCTGTGGGTCCCCTGCCTCAATTGTCATGGTACTGGGTCAAACTGTCCCGCAAACCGGTGACATTTTTGGCGCCCAACATGGGGCACTACTAGCTGCCTTAGCCAGGCAGAGACATACTTTTAGAGTGAATCTCTGTCTTTTGTTAGGAAGCTTATCTCTACTGCAGGTCCTGTACGGCAAAACATGACCTTGAAGTCCAGGCGTACTGCCAGTTCTTCTGGGATATTTGTAAAATTTTTGGGTGCTGCCACCTTGTTTGAGTAAAAGAAAAAAAATGTTTTTACTCTTTCTGTTAAAAATGCCCTTACAGGGATTGTATTGCATTGCTTTTTCCCTTTTAAAGCTCAAAATGTACTGGAACTTGGTTAAGCTTGCCATTCTGATTCATGGAATCTGGTCCCTATAAGATAAACTAAAAGCTGTGATGGAGGCACCTGCCAGATACCTGGGCACCCCGGCTAATGTAACAAACGATACCATGTTAACAAACCAAACAATATTTGAATGGGTGTCCAGGTTCTTCTCTCAGTTCCTTATGAATTTTCAAGATTACAGCTTAGGGACTATGTTAGCATTTGGGATATTAGACCTTTTGAAAGTATCTCTTATAATAGCACTTTACACCATGTGGAGGAAGCTTTTCCCGGAAACAGAGAATGTTGAATGGCAGGGAAAGTGGAGAGTTTTAGGAAATAAATTAGAAGCATGGGGTCCCCCGATGCCATGGGATTTTACTCCTGAACACTTGCAGGATCCTGAGGAGCTAGGCCTGTATCTGAGTAATGGGTGTTGCGGCTCAGAAAGATCTGAGGTGGAACAGCTTATCTGGGGCTTGGCTTATGCTTACCGAGGTATATGTACTGTTCTGGAGAGAGAGAGTGTCCAAACTGAGGCTCAGAGCAAAGAGGAAAACCTCCCAGGCACATCTGACCAGCCAAAGAAAGCACCGGTATCAAAGTCAGTTGCCCCGGTGGAAGGCCAGAAATGGAAACGTGTGTCCTCACGCCTAGAAAGCAAAGAAGAGGTGGCGAAAGAAGAGGAAGATACAGGCGAGGGGGAGGCCTCAACACCACCACCACCAAGAAAGGCAACAGAGAAAAGTGAGAGGCGTGGACATAGTGATGATGAGGATGATGAAAGAGTCAAAGTTACCACGTTTCGTCGACCCATGAAAATGTCTGAGATCCAAGGCTCAAGAAAGGAGTTTATTTGACGTCCGGATGAGAGTATTGTCACTTGGTTGCTTTGGCGTTGGGACAACGGGGCCAAAGCGTGTCCCTCGACTGTAACGAAGCTCGCCAACTAGGAAACATTGCCCGTGATCTGGCTGTCGACAGAGGGATCAGCAGGTATATGGATGGAATCGCCAGCCTCTGGCAACAGTTAGTAGCTGTGAGGGAAAGATATCCCTACAAGAGTGACCTGGCACCTAAAAGTGAAAAGATGGAGAACTATTGAGGAAGGCATCCAGTATTTGAGAGAAACGGCTGTGGTGGAAATGCTGTATGATCCCACGTTTGATCCTGAAGATCGGGACCATGATCCAGAGAAAGTAAGGAGTACACCCGAAATATGTCAGAAGCTTCCAAAAACAGCACCAGAAAGGTACGCCGGTACACTAGTGACAATGTTCAACAGATATGAGGACCAAGACAGAAAACCCCCAGTTTTTGAACAGATTCTTACACTTCAAAACTTTGAACAAAAACTTCCACCATCACATGCTTCCATTTCAGCCATATCAAGGTTAGAAGGACAGATGGGAGACGTGTTAGAGAAAGTATCCCGACTGATTGATAGGGTTGAAATGATTGCAGCTATCAGAAGCAAACGCCGTCCTGCTCGAGCAAATGACAGCACTCACTTCACTAACTTCATGTCACGCGTGGCTCTGTGGAGTTACTTACTTGAAAATGGAGAAGATATGAAGGAATGGCATCAAAAGCCCACCCCTGCACTGCGAGCACGGGTGAGAGAATTACAACACAGACCAACGACCAGTGAAGTTGTTCCTGTCACTACAGGTAACCAATAGAGGGGCCCTGCCCTCAGCCAGAGGAGGGAGAGGGATAATAGAGTGTATTGGACTGTGTGGATTCGGTGGCCTGGCACATCAGAACCACAAAAATATGAGGCACTGGTGGATACTGGTGCACAGTGTACCCTAATGCCTTCGAGTTATAAAGGGACAGAACTGATCTATATCTCTGGAGTGACTGGGGGCTCTCAGGAATTGTCTGTGTTGGAGGCAGAAATAAGCCTCACTGGTAAAGACTGGCAGAAGCATCCTATAGTGACCGGAACGGGGAGGGGGCTCCATGCATACTCGGTATAGACTATCTCAGAAGGGGGCACTTTAAGGGCTTTTGGAATAGCTGCTGTGGACACAGACAACATTAAGCAGCTATCTGTTTTACCTGGCCTGTCAGAAGATCCATCTGTTGTGGGGTTGCTACAAGTGGAGGAGCAACAGGTACCAATTGCTACAGAAATGGTGTACAGATGGCAGTACCGCACCAACAGGGATTCCTTGCTCCCCATTCATAACTTGATCCGTCAGCTAGAGAGCCAGGGAGTGATCAGCAAAACTCACTCACCTTTTAACAGCCCCATATGGCCAGTGCGTAAAGCCAGTGGAGAATGGAGGCTGACGGTAGATTACCGTGGCCTGAATGAAGTCACACCCCCACTGAGTGCTGCTGTGCCAGACATGCTACAACTCCAGTATGAACTGGAGTCACAAGCAGCCAAGTGGTATGCCACCATTGACATTGCCAATGCCTTCTTTTCAATTCCTCTGGCCACAGAATGCAGGCTGCAGTTTGCCTTCACCTGGAGGGGCGTTCAGTACACCTGGAACCGTTTGCCCCAGGGGTGGAAGCACAGTCCAACCATTTGCCATGGGTTGATCCAAACTGCATTGGAACAGGGTGGTGCTCCTGAGCATCTGCAATACATTGATGACATTGTTGTATGGGGCAATACAGCAGAGGAAGTCTTTGAGAAAGGAGAGCAGATTATCCAAATTCTCCTACGAGCTGGCTTTGCTATCAAGCAAAGCAAAGTGAAAGGGCCTGCACAAGAAATTCAGCTCCTAGGTATGAAGTGGCAAGATGGACGTCGTCACATCCCAACAGATGCGATTGACAAAATTACTGCCGTGTCTCCACCCACCAGTAAGACAGAAACCCAAGCTTTTCTGGGGGTAGTGGGCTTTTGGAGAATGCATGTTCCAAACTACAGTCTCATTGTGAGCCCTCTCTATCGGGTGACGCAGAAGAAGAATGATCTTGTATGGGGCCCTGAGCAGCAGCAGGCTTTTGAGCAAATTAAGCAGGAGATAGCCCGTGCTTTGATAGCCAGGGCCATTGCGGATGGGACAGGATGTAAAGAACATCCTCTACACTGCTGCTGGAAAGGAAGGTCCCACTTGGAGTTTGTGGCAAAAAGCTCCTGGAAAGACCCGAGGCCGACCCCTCGGATTCTGGAGTCGGGCCTACAGGTGGTCTGAGGAGCGCTACACTCCAACTGAGAAGGAGATCTTAGCCACGTACGAGGGGGTTCGAGCTGCTTCCGAAGTAATCGGTACTGAAATGCAGCTCCTCCTGGCACCTCGACTGCCAGTGCTGAGCTGGATGTTCAAAGGGACAGCTCCCTCTACCCATCGTGCTACTGATGCCACTTGGAGTAAATGGACTGCACTGATTACACAAGCGAGCTCGGATGGGGAACCTCAACCGTCCAGGAATCCTGGAGGTGATCATGGACTGGCCTGAAGCTAAGAAGTTTGGAACAATGCCAGCAGAGGAGGTGTCACGTGCTAAAGAAGCCCCACCATATAATGAACTACCAGACAACAAAAAGAGATATGCCCTGTTCGCAGATGGATCATGTTGCATTGTGGGTAAGCACCGCAGATGGAAATCTGCTGTGTGGAGCCCCACACGACAAGTTGCAGAGGCCACTGAAGGAGAAGGAGAATCAAGTCAATTTGCAGAGGTAAAGGCTGTCCAGATGGCCTTAGATATTGCTGAATGAGAGAGGTGGCCAGTGCTTTATCTTTACACTGACTCATGGATGGTGGCAAATGCTTTATGGGGGTGGGTACAGCATTTTGTGGGAACAAAATGGTTGGCAACGGAGGGGTAAACCTATTTGGGCTGCTGAACTGTGGAGAAACATTGCTGCCCGAATAAAGAATATGGTTGTAAAGATGCGCCACGTAGATGCTCATGTTCCTAAGAGCCAGGCAACTGAAGAACAACAAAATAACCATCAGGTAGATCGAGCTGCCAAAGTTAAGGTGGCTCAAGTAGACTTGGACTGGCAACACAAGAGTGAATTATTTCTAGCTCGGTGGGCCCATGAGACCTCGGGCCATCAAGGAAGAGATGCAACATATAGGTGGGCTAGAGACCGAGGGGTGGACTTAACTATGGATGCCATTGCACCAGGTTATCCATGACTGTGATACATGCGCCACAATTAAACAAGCCAAGAGGATGAAACCTCTTTGGGAGGAAGGACGATGGCAAAAGTATAAATATGGGGAGGCCTGGCAGGTTGCCTTTGCGTTATGTGCTCACCATGGTGGAGGCAACTACTGGGTGGCTTGAAACATATGCAGTACCCCATGCTACCGCCCGAAACACCATCTTAGGGCTCGAGAAACAAATCCTATGGTGACATGGCACTCCAGAAAGAATTGAGTCCGATAATGGAACTCATTTCAAAAAATTCTCTTGTAAATACTTGGGCCAAAGCTCATGGCATCGAGTGGATTTATCATATCCCCTATCATGCACCAGCTTCTGGTAAAATTGAAAGGTACAATGGGTTGTTAAAAACAATGTTGAAAGCAATGGGTGGCGGGACATTTAAGCACTGGGAGAAGAATTTGTCAGAAGCCACCTGGTTGGTCAACACCAGAGGATCCATCAGTCGCGATGGTCCTGCCCAATCCAGCTCTCTACCTACTGTAGAGGGAGATAAGGTCCCTGTAGTACATGTGAAGAACTTGTCGGGAAAAGCGGTTTGGGTTCTTCCAGCTTCTGGAGAGGGCAAAACTCTCCGTGGGACTGTTTTTGCTCAGGGACCTGGGTCTACTTGGTGGGTGAAACAGAAGAATGGGGATGTTCAGTGTTTTTACCACAAGGGAATTTGATGTGGGGAGAGTGCCCTCAGTAATTCTATTAGCATGTATATATGTATATACGTATGTTGTATGTGTTTGTATTTAATGCTTGTGAATCATTGTTTCTTTATGTATATATATATATTAAGCATGATGAAATGATGTTGAATAAGGGGTGGAATGTTATGGTTTTATGATTTTTGTTGTATTACTGATATTCCACATCATGACATCGTGTGGTGTATTGGGAGTTAAGGAGTTAATGCTCCACCTCTGTGGATCGTCGATAGTTCTGGGTGTACCTGTTTCAGAAGAGAACTACATTCCCCAGAGGACTTTGCGATGCTTTGCATTTTTACATATTTCCGCCCAGAGGGAAAGATAAAAACTGTCTGCGGTCACGGGACTCTCTCTTCCCTTCAGGACCGAGCTCGGCAGTGGGTGTTTGATGCAGCCGTCCGCCTTCAGCGTTAGCGTAAGGCCTTCGGTTTATCGGACACTCTCTCTTGTTCATTTTATTTGATTCATTTGCCTCAATTCCAATTATATTATATTATATTGTGTTATTTTTCTTTCTGATATCTTATTTACTAAATTAGCTTTCCTCCTCAGATCGTTGCGGCTGTTTTGTTCCTAGGCACATCTCCCTTCTCCTTTTTTTCCCTTTTCCCCTTCCCCTCCCCTGCCTCAATTGTCACGGTACCGGGTCAAACTGTCCCGCAAACCAGTGACAACTACCTATAGAACAACTCAAAATATACCATCATCTATACTACTTCTTTGTGAAGTACCATCCTTTGGAGTTATTTACCCCACACTAACACTAACCCTAACTCAAGTCCTAACCCTAACAATTATTGTAAATCTAAATCTATAAACCTAACAATAACACAAACCCTAACTCTAAACCTAACCTTAACCCTAAAAATAACCTAACCATTCCCTAACCCTAAATTTAACCGTTCCCTAACCCTAACAGTAACCCTAACCGTAGGGTTCTAAACCCTACCCTAACACTATCCCAAACCCAAACCAAACCCAAAACTTAACCCTAACCCTAAAACTAACTCAAGCCCTAACCCTAACTGTAACACTAAACATAATCCTAATCCTAACCCTACCCTACTCCTAACCTAAACGTTAACACTAACCGTAACCCTAACCCTAACCGCAACCCTAACCCTAAACTTATACCTAATCCAAAACCTTACACTAAGACTAATCCAAAATCAAAACGTAACCATATTACTAAAGCGAATCTTCACCTAACCCGCTGAAATTACCTATATCCTTCCCTAACACTTACTGTAAGACTAAATCTTTAACCCTAAACCTTACTCTAAACCTAACACTAATTCTAAAGCTATCACATACCCTAACCCTAACCCTAAATCCAATCATAGACTATCCAGTAACCTAAAATATACCCTAACACTTACTGTAAAACTAAAGCTTTAAACTTAAGCTTAAACCTAAGCCTAACCCTTACCCTCACATTAACCCTAAATCTTAGCCTAACCCTAACCCAAAACTTAACACTAACATAACCCTAACAGTAACACCAACCCAAACCCTAACCCCAAACCTAACCCTGAACATAACCCTAACCGTAACCCTAAGCCTAACCCTACCCTAACTGTATGGGAACTGCTGAATCACGGCCTGACTCATACCCTAACACTTACTGTAAAACTAAATATTTATACTTATCCTTAAACCTATCCCTCACCTTATCCCTCACCCTTATCCCTCACCCTAACCCTAAATCTTAGTCTAACCCTAACCATATAACTTAACCCTATCCCTAACACTAACCCCAACCCTAATCTGTACCCTAACCCTAACCCTAAGCCAAAACCTTACCTTAATACAAAATCAAACATAACCCTTCTACCAAAGCCAGTCTTCACCAAACCCGCTGAAATTACCTAAATCCTTCCCTAACACTTACTGTAAGACTAACACCAACACCAACAAGACAAACACCAACACCAACCCCAAACAAACGCGTAATCCCTATCCCTAACCCTAACCTTAACCCATAACCTTACCATTATCCTAACCATAACCCTAACCCTTACCAAAACCCCAAACACAACCCCAACCCTAAAACCTAACCCAAACGTAACCCTAACACTAAACCTAAACCTAACCCTAACCCTAAACCTAATCTATGACCCTAAACCTGAAGACTTACCCTAACCCTTAGCCTGACCCTAACCCTAATCCTGACCCAAAACCAAACTCTAACCCAAATCCTAACCCTAACCCTAACACTAAACCTAACCTTATCCTTAACATTAACACTAACCCCAATCTCTACCGGAACCTTAACCGAAACCCATACCCGTAACTCCTAACCCTAACCTTAACCTTAACACTAACCCTTCCCCAAAAGCAGCCACAAGCACTAACCCTAACCCTAAACCTAACCCTAACCATACCCATAAACCAAACTCTAACCCTAAACCCTTTCAAATCTTTTCAAATAATCAGGTCCGAATGAAGTGCAAAAGTCTGGCTGTAATCGCTCCTAACTGTGGATTAGGCTTGAAAAAATTTGTGTCTCCTACAGTTCATTAGGCTAATCAGTCGGCTGCCTTGCGCTGTAAAGCGGCTTATCTCCACTGCCAGCTGAGGTCTGATTCAAACATTACGCAGTTTACTCTTATATCAGACTTTGTTCATGGTGTATATAGAAAAGATGGAATGCCCCCTATGTTAGCCAGGGGGGAGTTCTGTTCCCGGCAGGCTCAGCAAGCATTCGCAGAGAATGATAGCATCAGACCTTCATTTCAGTACACATTTGCACATTTTTTCTTTAACATGTTTTGATGACATTTTATATTCCTAAGAAACAAAACTTCTCTCAATTTTTCCTTTTCATACAAACGGACATTATTGATTCCTTTCCCAAAACTGTATGCTGTTCTGATCTTACCAGTGTAGAGGCGAAATTTGAGTGAAGCTGGCTCCTCTCGCAGATTCTGGTGTCTGTCGAACCGGACCTAATATGTCCTAACAAACTTCATCACCGGAGCATCGCAGATTAGCATTTACGAAACTGAGCCGAATCGGACACGAACGACAAACTCGAATAGCTCTTAACCGCGGATTCCTCTTGAAACACATCAATCGCGGTTTCTGCAGCTTGATCCGCTGAAGAAAGACGCGTTTCAGCCTGCTGCCGTTCACTGAAGAGCGGCTTTAAAACGTAGCCTGCTGCGGTCTGTTTCCAACATAAAAGAGATTACCCTTTTGACAGACTCCGTTCCTGGCGTTGTCGATAGAGATGGGGCGGACCTCGGTTTTAAGCTGGGGGAAAGATTCTGTTCCCTTTCTGCTCTGCTAAGGTCCGCAATATATGTCTGCAACAGACGATCTTTTCCGTCCACGTATTCATACTTTTTTTTTGAATTTTCTTGATGTCTTTTTCTTTCACCACTGAATCATCGTATCTCCCCGTTTATTTTTCTGTCACACATAGGTTACTGATTCCCTTCCTGAAAATGTATGCTGTTCTGATCTTATCAGTGTAGAGGCGAAATTTGAGTGAAGCTGGCTCCTCTCGCAGATTCTGGTGTCTGTCGAACAGGACCGAATATTTCCCAACAAACTTCATCACCGGATCATCGCAGATGAGCCCGTACGAAACTGAGCCGAATCGGCAACGAACGACAAACTCGAATCGCTCTTAGTCGCGGATTCACCTTGAAACGCATCGATCGCGGTTTCTGCTTCTTGAGCCGCTGAAGAAAGACGCGCTTCAATCCGCAGCCTGCTGCAGTCTGATTCCAAAATATCAGTGATTACCCGTATGACAGACTCCGTTCCTGGCGTTGTCTATAGAGATGGGGAGGACCCCGATGTTAGTGTGGGGGAAAGATTCTGTTCCCTTTCTGCTCTGCTACGGTCGGCAATATATGTCTGCATCAGACGATCTTTTCCGTATACGTATTCGTATTTTTTAACTGAATTTTCTTGATGTCTTTTTCTTTCACCACTGAATCATCACAAATCCCCGTTTATTTTTTAATCACACGGACATTACTGATTCCTTTCCCTTAAAGGGACTGCACTGTGCACTGTAGCCGATTCTGACCTGCTTAGCTGATGAAATTAGATACTTTTTATACAATTCATAAAACATCTATAAACTTTGTTGAATAGTATTTTTCATTTTATTTAATTGTGAACATTTTCAAATTTGTCAGTACTCATTTGTAATGCAGTCAAAAGTTGAAATATGTTTGAAATTAGTTGTCACGATCTTTTACATGCCGTGATAAGCTTCTTTCTTTGACTGATCGTGTGCGATTTTTAAAACAAGAGAAATGAGTACAGCCACGGATTGATTGCAAGTGTGTTTAATGAACAACACTTATGCAGAGCTTTATCTCAAGCAGAAAAAAAAAATGTCATGTTCTATAATATGCCGATTTAAAGCTCACACCCATAATTGTATTTAGCAATAACAATAACATTCCAACTAATCCTAATCCTAAATCTATTCATAAAATGCAAACAAACCCTGTTCCTTTAGCAAATATTAGATCAAATCCTAACCCTAACATGAAATCCATCCCTAACCTTACCGTAAACGTAACCTTAGCTTTAACTGTAACACTAACACCCTAACCCAAACTCTACAACAAACCAAAACTCTAAACCGTGCACTATAGCAGATCATAACCCAATCCCTTTCTCTAGGACTAAAAATCAACTAAACTCGAATTCTATCCCTATGCCAAATACAAGCACTAAACGTGTTCAAAACACTACTCCTATTCCTATTCCTATTTTTGAACCTTACCCAATCGCAAAACAAATCCAGGGCTTAACCCTTCTTTCACCCTAACGCTCAAACTTACCCTACACTACACAAGAAATACCTCTATTGTAATTTTGTCTAGGTAATGCCCTACCTCTATTCTTTAAACCTAGCACTAACTACACACATAATAATACCCTATAATACCTAATATTACCTAATTATTAATAAATAATTACCTAATAAGGCTCCCCTTCCGATAGTGCCAACTTGGCTTTCACCAAGTTCTGGGTCGCCGGTGGTCAAACACTCTGCTGCAGTCAGAGCACCTCCGACGCACCCAGCTTCCACTCTCCTAAGCCGCAGCCCCCTCTTCTAGGGTCATCGCCTCCTTCCCCAAGGGAGACGGATGAGAGCAGGATTGCCACGCTGCCAGTGGCTGACCACTATTCCCTAACGAATCACGTCGGGGTCACCAGATGAAGCCTTTCGGACCCGCCGTCGGCTTCATTCAGGTGTTCGTGATCGTTAGGGACTCATCGGTCTGTCCATTTACCTCGGTGCACACCAATGTGGTGGGTGGTAAAATGGCGTTTATTTGTTCGTAACAACAACTTTTATAGTTTACCATAGTTTCGTTTACGCCCCTCAGGCGCTTGCGTAACTACCTCCTTATCTAGCTGCTACAGGCATTATTACCTTATTTGGTTACAATTGGCACTACTCCCTTATCTGGTTACTATTGGCAACCCCTTGAGGGTGGAATTTTTCTGTGATCACCGCCTACATTCCTTGTGGGCAGAATCTTTCCGTGATCACTGCCTACATTTCCCCCTCCCGATGCATTAATTTCTCTACTGTAATCAGAGAGGACTCTACTCGCGTACATCCCGAAATCCCCGCTTTACGCCTATACATGCTATTGTCCTCTCCGGCAAGCCTTAACCCGTTACATCCCGATACGCTAAATAGCCTAGCCTCTACAACCCTATTACGCGCTCCTTTACAAGCTATTCTGCATCTTTCTATACTCTATGTGATAATTGATTGTAC
This sequence comes from Cyrtonyx montezumae, assembly GCF_038088225.1. Taxonomy (NCBI): domain Eukaryota; kingdom Metazoa; phylum Chordata; class Aves; order Galliformes; family Odontophoridae; genus Cyrtonyx; species Cyrtonyx montezumae. The sequence goes on along the minus strand of NW_027072100.1, from coordinate 332,740 downwards.
GATCAATCATCCGTTGCGCGCAACCTAACAGAATTTGCAAGAAGCAAGGCAAACATACTAGCAGAAGCAACATAATTATAAGTCCCAAAAGCAGACCCTTCAGTAAATGCACAGTCCATCCCCCAATGTCTCCGAACAGTCCACGCAGCCAATCTCCAATTGGGTCCTCTTCCACGCCGATTTTGTTGACGTGTTCCTTCATAAGCTGCAACTTCTTATGTATGGATTCACTGTGGTCACTAAGATTAAAACAGCACATTCCTGCGATATCCTCACAGCCATGGCCATGAGCCAAAAGCAGGAAATCAATAGCTGCTCGGTTCTGCAGGACCGCATGCCTAACACTTGCGACGTCCGTTAATAAATCGCTGAGGAGTGAAGTTGTTAAATTAGCCTGCTTAACGGACCAGCAAGCCAGTCTCTCGATCTCCTTCAAGGCTTGAGCTGTTCCCTGGTCTGTGAGTGGGGTAATCTTCCGTCTGTCTAAAACATATTTGATTATCTCTCCAGGTGTCATTAGTGTGGAAGGCGCTGCTCTTATAAGCTGTTGAATGTCTGAGTGTGTTTTCTGCCTAAAGCAATCAATAATCACAGGGGCCCGTGCGTCTGATGGGAGATCCGACCCTTCAACCGCTTTTATGAGGCGATTGGCACAACATCAAATAATTCGATGGGCCTGTGTAATACTTGCCCAAGGCCGTAGGCTCTGCCAAACGAGCGATCCTCCTGAGTGCTTGGACGGGCCGATGCCGTCGACAGCAACTAACTCCCCCGGTCTCAAAAGAGCAGCCTGCCATTTCACGCGTCTACCTATCATCCACCCATCCCTATCTATGCCCTCACCCAACAAGTTAACAATCTACATCCACCTCGTCCTGGCCAATAGCAGGGTGCCTGGGATCTCGAGTCGCCGCTGCTACCACCACCTGCAGCTGAGTGTCCCAAGCATCCATCCATAGGTATATTGGGCACCCCTCTAACCATCAATTCACAACCTGATTGACGTCGTGTGGCCTCACCTGGGAGGACTAAGAGCTCCCCCTCTCATGCACTTGACCATCTCAAAACTTCCTAACTCAGCCAACCCCTTCATCAACCTCCTCCTATATCTCACTCCCACCCAAGCCTCCCACAGTACCACCACAGCTTTTTCACTCCTACCTCCGATGAGCTCTCTACCCTAACCTCCACTCTGCCCAAATCAGTAAGCCAGCCAGGGCTCAGCCAGAGCACTCCTTACTCCGCCCTCTGTCCCAACCCATCGGGGCGCACCGTCCCCCCGCCCCGCTGATAACATAAGCCACACCCTCCTTCTCCGCCCCTCCCAACCCCTCCAAAGAAGGATACAAGCCGCTCCCCACATACGGGGAGGGCGGAAGGGACAGACCCCCCCCCCCCCCCCCCCCCCCCCCCCCCCCCCCCCCCTCTTGCCAACGAGTCCCCGATCGCATTCATTCTTCTCTCCGAGATCTGAGTGGATTTTCCTCCTGTAGAGCAAGTGGGAGAAGCCGCGCCGCCCCCCCAAGTCCAACCAAAATTTCGCCTGTTCAGATGTATCCCGTTCCTCCCGGTCTGCTTAAGCGCCTCAAGATTAATCCCCAAGTCCTTAACTCCCCCGACTTCCCCAGCACCATCGCTCTCTGGGAGAGCGCTGCTGTAGTGTTATCCCACGAACCCGGGGAATATAAATCTGAGGGAGACGCTAGCAACCCCTCTTTCTGTAAAAACAGTAATAATGCCGCGATCTCCTTCTTAGAAGGAGACGTCTTCCCACAATAAGTCTTACACGCGGACGAAATCACCTTTATGACAGCTTCCATCATCGCCGGACGTCCTCGGTCCCGCGGATCACCACTATTGGGCTCCCCTTCCGATAGTGCCAACTTGGCTTTCACCAAGTTCTGGGTCGCCGGTGGTCAAACACTCTGCTGCAGTCAGAGCACCTCCGACGCACCCAGCTTCCACTCTCCTAAGCCGCAGCCCCCTCTTCTAGGGTCATCGCCTCCTTCCCCAAGGGAGACGGATGAGAGCAGGATTGCCACGCTGCCAGTGGCTGACCACTATTCCCTAACGAATCACGTCGGGGTCACCAGATGAAGCCTTTCGGACCCGCCGTCGGCTTCATTCAGGTGTTCGTGATCGTTAGGGACTCATCGGTCTGTCCATTTACCTCGGTGCACACCAATGTGGTGGGTGGTAAAATGGCGTTTATTTGTTCGTAACAACAACTTTTATAGTTTACCATAGTTTCGTTTACGCCCCTCAGGCGCTTGCGTAACTACCTCCTTATCTAGCTGCTACAGGCATTATTACCTTATTTGGTTACAATTGGCACTACTCCCTTATCTGGTTACTATTGGCAACCCCTTGAGGGTGGAATTTTTCTGTGATCACCGCCTACATTCCTTGTGGGCAGAATCTTTCCGTGATCACTGCCTACAAATTACCTAATTTAAAAAATATTACCTAATTACCTAATACCTAATATTACCCTTAACCTAAACCTAAGCCCAACCCTAACCCTAACCCTAAGCTTAACCCTAACCCCTAACCCTAACCCCTAACCGTAACCCTAACCCAATCCCAACAATTATCCCAACTCCAACCCCAACCCCCAACACCAGCCCCAACCCTATCATTAACACAAACAACCCCAACCCAAACAATAACATCTAAAACCTAACGCTAACCCTAACACTAACCCCCACCAAAACCCCAACCAAAACCCCAACCCAAATCCCAACCCCAACCCCAACCCTAATCCTAACCCTAAACCTAACCCCAACCCTAACTGTAAACGTAAACCTAAACCCAACCCTAAGCCTAAGCCTAACCCTAAACCAAGCCATAATCCTAACCCTAAACTTATACTAACTTTAACCTTAACCCTAATCCTAACAACCCTAATCCCAAACCCAACCCAAAGACAAACTCCAAACTTAACTCTAACCCTAAAACTAACCTTACCCTAAGATGAACACTAACCCTAAAACTAAATCTAACCCTAACCATAACCCGAAACCTAACCCTAACCGTAGTCCTAACCCTAACAATAAACATAAACTGAATCTAACCCAAATTCTAATACTAACACTTAACCCTAACACTAACCCTAACCCAACCCCAAACCCAACCCCAACCCCAAGTCCAACAACACCTAAACCCTAACCCTAACCCTAAACATAACCCTATCTATAACCTAACCCAAACCCTAACGCTAACCCATAACCGTAAACCTAACCTTAACCCAAACCCATACCCTGACCCTAATTCAAAAAGTAACCCAAACCCAAACACTACACTAAACCTAACCCAACCCCAACTGCAATCCCATCCCCAAACCCAACACCAACAACACCTAAACCCTAACCATAACCTTAACCCACACCCTAAAATTAATCCTCACCTATACCTTAACCCTAAACCTACACCTATTCCTACCCTAACCCTACACCTAACCCTAACATTAACCCTGAACCTAACAATAACCCTAAACCTAACACTAATCCAAACCCTAACCCTGACCCTAACCATTAGCCTAACACTAACGCTAAACCTAACCCTAACCCTAACACTAACCCTAAACCTAACCCAATCCCAACCCCTACCCTAACCCCACCCGAACCCCAAACCCAGCTCCAACACTTACCCAACCCCAACAACAACACTAACCCATAAACAAAAACCGTAACGCTAACAATAAACCTCAATCTAACCCTAACCCATAAACCAACCCCAACCCCAACCCCAAAATCGAACCCTAACCCTAACAAAACCCCAACACTAAACCCAACTCTAGCCCTAAACCTAATCCTTAACCCTAAACCAAACCCTGACCCTAAACCTAACCCTAACACAAAGCCTTAAACATAACTCTAACCCTAGCACTAACCTTAAATCGAAAACAAATCCTAACAGTAATATTAAAACCTACCCCAACCCCAGCCCCAAACCCAACACCAACCCCAAGTCCAACAACAACACCTAAAACCAAAACGTAACTCTAACCGTAACCTTAACCCCAAACCTAGCCCAAAAGATAACCCTAACCCTAACCCAAACCCTGACTTTAACCCAGACCCAAACACTAATGCTAAACCTAAACCAAACCCTAATCCAAACAACACTAACTCAAACCTAAATCAAACGTTAACCCTAACCCAACACTAACCCTAACCCTATACCTTAACCCTAACCCTAACGCTAACCCCAAGCCTAATCCTTACCCTAACCCTAACCCTAAGCCAAAACCTTACCCTAACACTAATCCAAAATATAAACATAACCCTATTAATAAAGCCAATCTTCACCTAACCCCCTTTAACACTTACTGCAATAATAAATCTTTAACCCTAAACCTTGCCTCAACCCCAACACTAACCCTAACAGTAACACTTACCCTAACCCTAAAATGCAACCATACACCTAACCCTATCCAATAACCTAAAAATTACCCTGAAACGTACTCTAAAATTAAATCTTTAAACCTAACACTAACCCTAACGCTAATCCTAATACTAACCCTAACCCCAAACCTAACACTAACCCTACCCTAACCCTAACTTTAACCCTAACAAACCTAACACAATCCTAAAGCTAGCAGTAACACCAACCCTAACCCTAACCCTAAACCAAACCAAACCCTAACATAACCCTAATGCTAACAATCACTCTAACCATACCCTAACTGTATGGGAAATGCTGAATCATGGCCTGAAACACAGATTGGTCACTTGAGGTGAGCACCGAGTCATCCATGGGGGCAGAGGTGGACGTGATATACCTGTGTGATTGGAAGTGTTGGAGCCTGGATCCACGTCTCCCAAACCCCATTTAAGGACTGACCACCTCCAGGAAAGGATCTCTTCTAGGAGATCCCTCCCACGCAGAGTCCCCTGCGAGCCTTATCCTCCTGAAGGTGAGCCATCTTCTCTTTTGTATTATTTGTATACTATTGTTATGGTTTTATGATTTTGTTGTATTATTGATATTCCACATCATGACATCGTGTGGTGTACTGGGAGTTAAGGAGTTAATGCTACAGCTCTGTGCATCGTCTATAGTTCTGGGTGGACCTGTTTCAGAACAGAAGGACTACATTCCCAAGAGGACTTTGCAATCCTTTGAATTTTTACATATTTCCGCCCAGATAAAAACTGTCTGCGGTCACGGGACTCTCTCTTCCCTTCAGGACTGGGCTCGGCAGTGGGTGTTTGTTGCAGCCATCCGCCTTCAGCGTTAGCGTAAGGCCTTCAGTTTATCGGACACTCTCTCTCTTGTTCATTTTATTTGATTCATTTGCCTCAATTCCAATTATATTATATTGTGTTATTTTTCTTTCTGATATCTTATTTACTAAATTAGTTTTCCTCCTCAGATCGTTGCCGCTGTTTTGTTCCTAGGCCCATCTCCCTTCTCCTTTTTTTCCCTTTTCCCCTTCCCCTTCCCCTTCCCCAGGGTGTGGGCCTGTGGGTCCCCTGCCTCAATTGTCATGGTACTGGGTCAAACTGTCCCGCAAACCGGTGACATTTTTGGCGCCCAACATGGGGCACTACTAGCTGCCTTAGCCAGGCAGAGACATACTTTTAGAGTGAATCTCTGTCTTTTGTTAGGAAGCTTATCTCTACTGCAGGTCCTGTACGGCAAAACATGACCTTGAAGTCCAGGCGTACTGCCAGTTCTTCTGGGATATTTGTAAAATTTTTGGGTGCTGCCACCTTGTTTGAGTAAAAGAAAAAAAATGTTTTTACTCTTTCTGTTAAAAATGCCCTTACAGGGATTGTATTGCATTGCTTTTTCCCTTTTAAAGCTCAAAATGTACTGGAACTTGGTTAAGCTTGCCATTCTGATTCATGGAATCTGGTCCCTATAAGATAAACTAAAAGCTGTGATGGAGGCACCTGCCAGATACCTGGGCACCCCGGCTAATGTAACAAACGATACCATGTTAACAAACCAAACAATATTTGAATGGGTGTCCAGGTTCTTCTCTCAGTTCCTTATGAATTTTCAAGATTACAGCTTAGGGACTATGTTAGCATTTGGGATATTAGACCTTTTGAAAGTATCTCTTATAATAGCACTTTACACCATGTGGAGGAAGCTTTTCCCGGAAACAGAGAATGTTGAATGGCAGGGAAAGTGGAGAGTTTTAGGAAATAAATTAGAAGCATGGGGTCCCCCGATGCCATGGGATTTTACTCCTGAACACTTGCAGGATCCTGAGGAGCTAGGCCTGTATCTGAGTAATGGGTGTTGCGGCTCAGAAAGATCTGAGGTGGAACAGCTTATCTGGGGCTTGGCTTATGCTTACCGAGGTATATGTACTGTTCTGGAGAGAGAGAGTGTCCAAACTGAGGCTCAGACCAAAGAGGAAAACCTCCCAGGCACATCTGACCAGCCAAAGAAAGCACCGGTATCAAAGTCAGTTGCCCCGGTGGAAGGCCAGAAATGGAAACGTGTGTCCTCACGCCTAGAAAGCAAAGAAGAGGTGGCGAAAGAAGAGGAAGATACAGGCGAGGGGGAGGCCTCAACACCACCACCACCAAGAAAGGCAACAGAGAAAAGTGAGAGGCGTGGACATAGTGATGATGAGGATGATGAAAGAGTCAAAGTTACCACGTTTCGTCGACCCATGAAAATGTCTGAGATCCAAGGCTCAAGAAAGGAGTTTATTTGACGTCCGGATGAGAGTATTGTCACTTGGTTGCTTTGGCGTTGGGACAACGGGGCCAAAGCGTGTCCCTCGACTGTAACGAAGCTCGCCAACTAGGAAACATTGCCCGTGATCTGGCTGTCGACAGAGGGATCAGCAGGTATATGGATGGAATCGCCAGCCTCTGGCAACAGTTAGTAGCTGTGAGGGAAAGATATCCCTACAAGAGTGACCTGGCACCTAAAAGTGAAAAGATGGAGAACTATTGAGGAAGGCATCCAGTATTTGAGAGAAACGGCTGTGGTGGAAATGCTGTATGATCCCACGTTTGATCCTGAAGATCGGGACCATGATCCAGAGAAAGTAAGGAGTACACCCGAAATATGTCAGAAGCTTCCAAAAACAGCACCAGAAAGGTACGCCGGTACACTAGTGACAATGTTCAACAGATATGAGGACCAAGACAGAAAACCCCCAGTTTTTGAACAGATTCTTACACTTCAAAACTTTGAACAAAAACTTCCACCATCACATGCTTCCATTTCAGCCATATCAAGGTTAGAAGGACAGATGGGAGACGTGTTAGAGAAAGTATCCCGACTGATTGATAGGGTTGAAATGATTGCAGCTATCAGAAGCAAACGCCGTCCTGCTCGAGCAAATGACAGCACTCACTTCACTAACTTCATGTCACGCGTGGCTCTGTGGAGTTACTTACTTGAAAATGGAGAAGATATGAAGGAATGGCATCAAAAGCCCACCCCTGCACTGCGAGCACGGGTGAGAGAATTACAACACAGACCAACGACCAGTGAAGTTGTTCCTGTCACTACAGGTAACCAATAGAGGGGCCCTGCCCTCAGCCAGAGGAGGGAGAGGGATAATAGAGTGTATTGGACTGTGTGGATTCGGTGGCCTGGCACATCAGAACCACAAAAATATGAGGCACTGGTGGATACTGGTGCACAGTGTACCCTAATGCCTTCGAGTTATAAAGGGACAGAACTGATCTATATCTCTGGAGTGACTGGGGGCTCTCAGGAATTGTCTGTGTTGGAGGCAGAAATAAGCCTCACTGGTAAAGACTGGCAGAAGCATCCTATAGTGACCGGAACGGGGAGGGGGCTCCATGCATACTCGGTATAGACTATCTCAGAAGGGGGCACTTTAAGGGCTTTTGGAATAGCTGCTGTGGACACAGACAACATTAAGCAGCTATCTGTTTTACCTGGCCTGTCAGAAGATCCATCTGTTGTGGGGTTGCTACAAGTGGAGGAGCAACAGGTACCAATTGCTACAGAAATGGTGTACAGATGGCAGTACCGCACCAACAGGGATTCCTTGCTCCCCATTCATAACTTGATCCGTCAGCTAGAGAGCCAGGGAGTGATCAGCAAAACTCACTCACCTTTTAACAGCCCCATATGGCCAGTGCGTAAAGCCAGTGGAGAATGGAGGCTGACGGTAGATTACCGTGGCCTGAATGAAGTCACACCCCCACTGAGTGCTGCTGTGCCAGACATGCTACAACTCCAGTACGAACTGGAGTCACAAGCAGCCAAGTGGTATGCCACCATTGACATTGCCAATGCCTTCTTTTCAATTCCTCTGGCCACAGAATGCAGGCTGCAGTTTGCCTTCACCTGGAGGGGCGTTCAGTACACCTGGAACCGTTTGCCCCAGGGGTGGAAGCACAGTCCAACCATTTGCCATGGGTTGATCCAAACTGCATTGGAACAGGGTGGTGCTCCTGAGCATCTGCAATACATTGATGACATTGTTGTATGGGGCAATACAGCAGAGGAAGTCTTTGAGAAAGGAGAGCAGATTATCCAAATTCTCCTACGAGCTGGCTTTGCTATCAAGCAAAGCAAAGTGAAAGGGCCTGCACAAGAAATTCAGCTCCTAGGTATGAAGTGGCAAGATGGACGTCGTCACATCCCAACAGATGCGATTGACAAAATTACTGCCGTGTCTCCACCCACCAGTAAGACAGAAACCCAAGCTTTTCTGGGGGTAGTGGGCTTTTGGAGAATGCATGTTCCAAACTACAGTCTCATTGTGAGCCCTCTCTATCGGGTGACGCAGAAGAAGAATGATCTTGTATGGGGCCCTGAGCAGCAGCAGGCTTTTGAGCAAATTAAGCAGGAGATAGCCCGTGCTTTGATAGCCAGGGCCATTGCGGATGGGACAGGATGTAAAGAACATCCTCTACACTGCTGCTGGAAAGGAAGGTCCCACTTGGAGTTTGTGGCAAAAAGCTCCTGGAAAGACCCGAGGCCGACCCCTCGGATTCTGGAGTCGGGCCTACAGGTGGTCTGAGGAGCGCTACACTCCAACTGAGAAGGAGATCTTAGCCACGTACGAGGGGGTTCGAGCTGCTTCCGAAGTAATCGGTACTGAAATGCAGCTCCTCCTGGCACCTCGACTGCCAGTGCTGAGCTGGATGTTCAAAGGGACAGCTCCCTCTACCCATCGTGCTACTGATGCCACTTGGAGTAAATGGACTGCACTGATTACACAAGCGAGCTCGGATGGGGAACCTCAACCGTCCAGGAATCCTGGAGGTGATCATGGACTGGCCTGAAGCTAAGAAGTTTGGAACAATGCCAGCAGAGGAGGTGTCACGTGCTAAAGAAGCCCCACCATATAATGAACTACCAGACAACAAAAAGAGATATGCCCTGTTCGCAGATGGATCATGTTGCATTGTGGGTAAGCACCGCAGATGGAAATCTGCTGTGTGGAGCCCCACACGACAAGTTGCAGAGGCCACTGAAGGAGAAGGAGAATCAAGTCAATTTGCAGAGGTAAAGGCTGTCCAGATGGCCTTAGATATTGCTGAATGAGAGAGGTGGCCAGTGCTTTATCTTTACACTGACTCATGGATGGTGGCAAATGCTTTATGGGGGTGGGTACAGCATTTTGTGGGAACAAAATGGTTGGCAACGGAGGGGTAAACCTATTTGGGCTGCTGAACTGTGGAGAAACATTGCTGCCCGAATAAAGAATATGGTTGTAAAGATGCGCCACGTAGATGCTCATGTTCCTAAGAGCCAGGCAACTGAAGAACAACAAAATAACCATCAGGTAGATCGAGCTGCCAAAGTTAAGGTGGCTCAAGTAGACTTGGACTGGCAACACAAGAGTGAATTATTTCTAGCTCGGTGGGCCCATGAGACCTCGGGCCATCAAGGAAGAGATGCAACATATAGGTGGGCTAGAGACCGAGGGGTGGACTTAACTATGGATGCCATTGCACCAGGTTATCCATGACTGTGATACATGCGCCACAATTAAACAAGCCAAGAGGATGAAACCTCTTTGGGAGGAAGGACGATGGCAAAAGTATAAATATGGGGAGGCCTGGCAGGTTGCCTTTGCGTTATGTGCTCACCATGGTGGAGGCAACTACTGGGTGGCTTGAAACATATGCAGTACCCCATGCTACCGCCCGAAACACCATCTTAGGGCTCGAGAAACAAATCCTATGGTGACATGGCACTCCAGAAAGAATTGAGTCCGATAATGGAACTCATTTCAAAAAATTCTCTTGTAAATACTTGGGCCAAAGCTCATGGCATCGAGTGGATTTATCATATCCCCTATCATGCACCAGCTTCTGGTAAAATTGAAAGGTACAATGGGTTGTTAAAAACAATGTTGAAAGCAATGGGTGGCGGGACATTTAAGCACTGGGAGAAGAATTTGTCAGAAGCCACCTGGTTGGTCAACACCAGAGGATCCATCAGTCGCGATGGTCCTGCCCAATCCAGCTCTCTACCTACTGTAGAGGGAGATAAGGTCCCTGTAGTACATGTGAAGAACTTGTCGGGAAAAGCGGTTTGGGTTCTTCCAGCTTCTGGAGAGGGCAAAACTCTCCGTGGGACTGTTTTTGCTCAGGGACCTGGGTCTACTTGGTGGGTGAAACAGAAGAATGGGGATGTTCAGTGTTTTTACCACAAGGGAATTTGATGTGGGGAGAGTGCCCTCAGTAATTCTATTAGCATGTATATATGTATATACGTATGTTGTATGTGTTTGTATTTAATGCTTGTGAATCATTGTTTCTTTATGTATATATATATATTAAGCATGATGAAATGATGTTGAATAAGGGGTGGAATGTTATGGTTTTATGATTTTTGTTGTATTACTGATATTCCACATCATGACATCGTGTGGTGTATTGGGAGTTAAGGAGTTAATGCTCCACCTCTGTGGATCGTCGATAGTTCTGGGTGTACCTGTTTCAGAAGAGAACTACATTCCCCAGAGGACTTTGCGATGCTTTGCATTTTTACATATTTCCGCCCAGAGGGAAAGATAAAAACTGTCTGCGGTCACGGGACTCTCTCTTCCCTTCAGGACCGAGCTCGGCAGTGGGTGTTTGATGCAGCCGTCCGCCTTCAGCGTTAGCGTAAGGCCTTCGGTTTATCGGACACTCTCTCTTGTTCATTTTATTTGATTCATTTGCCTCAATTCCAATTATATTATATTATATTGTGTTATTTTTCTTTCTGATATCTTATTTACTAAATTAGCTTTCCTCCTCAGATCGTTGCGGCTGTTTTGTTCCTAGGCACATCTCCCTTCTCCTTTTTTTCCCTTTTCCCCTTCCCCTCCCCTGCCTCAATTGTCACGGTACCGGGTCAAACTGTCCCGCAAACCAGTGACAACTACCTATAGAACAACTCAAAATATACCATCATCTATACTACTTCTTTGTGAAGTACCATCCTTTGGAGTTATTTACCCCACACTAACACTAACCCTAACTCAAGTCCTAACCCTAACAATTATTGTAAATCTAAATCTATAAACCTAACAATAACACAAACCCTAACTCTAAACCTAACCTTAACCCTAAAAATAACCTAACCATTCCCTAACCCTAAATTTAACCGTTCCCTAACCCTAACAGTAACCCTAACCGTAGGGTTCTAAACCCTACCCTAACACTATCCCAAACCCAAACCAAACCCAAAACTTAACCCTAACCCTAAAACTAACTCAAGCCCTAACCCTAACTGTAACACTAAACATAATCCTAATCCTAACCCTACCCTACTCCTAACCTAAACGTTAACACTAACCGTAACCCTAACCCTAACCGCAACCCTAACCCTAAACTTATACCTAATCCAAAACCTTACACTAAGACTAATCCAAAATCAAAACGTAACCATATTACTAAAGCGAATCTTCACCTAACCCGCTGAAATTACCTATATCCTTCCCTAACACTTACTGTAAGACTAAATCTTTAACCCTAAACCTTACTCTAAACCTAACACTAATTCTAAAGCTATCACATACCCTAACCCTAACCCTAAATCCAATCATAGACTATCCAGTAACCTAAAATATACCCTAACACTTACTGTAAAACTAAAGCTTTAAACTTAAGCTTAAACCTAAGCCTAACCCTTACCCTCACATTAACCCTAAATCTTAGCCTAACCCTAACCCAAAACTTAACACTAACATAACCCTAACAGTAACACCAACCCAAACCCTAACCCCAAACCTAACCCTGAACATAACCCTAACCGTAACCCTAAGCCTAACCCTACCCTAACTGTATGGGAACTGCTGAATCACGGCCTGACTCATACCCTAACACTTACTGTAAAACTAAATATTTATACTTATCCTTAAACCTATCCCTCACCTTATCCCTCACCCTTATCCCTCACCCTAACCCTAAATCTTAGTCTAACCCTAACCATATAACTTAACCCTATCCCTAACACTAACCCCAACCCTAATCTGTACCCTAACCCTAACCCTAAGCCAAAACCTTACCTTAATACAAAATCAAACATAACCCTTCTACCAAAGCCAGTCTTCACCAAACCCGCTGAAATTACCTAAATCCTTCCCTAACACTTACTGTAAGACTAACACCAACACCAACAAGACAAACACCAACACCAACCCCAAACAAACGCGTAATCCCTATCCCTAACCCTAACCTTAACCCATAACCTTACCATTATCCTAACCATAACCCTAACCCTTACCAAAACCCCAAACACAACCCCAACCCTAAAACCTAACCCAAACGTAACCCTAACACTAAACCTAAACCTAACCCTAACCCTAAACCTAATCTATGACCCTAAACCTGAAGACTTACCCTAACCCTTAGCCTGACCCTAACCCTAATCCTGACCCAAAACCAAACTCTAACCCAAATCCTAACCCTAACCCTAACACTAAACCTAACCTTATCCTTAACATTAACACTAACCCCAATCTCTACCGGAACCTTAACCGAAACCCATACCCGTAACTCCTAACCCTAACCTTAACCTTAACACTAACCCTTCCCCAAAAGCAGCCACAAGCACTAACCCTAACCCTAAACCTAACCCTAACCATACCCATAAACCAAACTCTAACCCTAAACCCTTTCAAATCTTTTCAAATAATCAGGTCCGAATGAAGTGCAAAAGTCTGGCTGTAATCGCTCCTAACTGTGGATTAGGCTTGAAAAAATTTGTGTCTCCTACAGTTCATTAGGCTAATCAGTCGGCTGCCTTGCGCTGTAAAGCGGCTTATCTCCACTGCCAGCTGAGGTCTGATTCAAACATTACGCAGTTTACTCTTATATCAGACTTTGTTCATGGTGTATATAGAAAAGATGGAATGCCCCCTATGTTAGCCAGGGGGGAGTTCTGTTCCCGGCAGGCTCAGCAAGCATTCGCAGAGAATGATAGCATCAGACCTTCATTTCAGTACACATTTGCACATTTTTTCTTTAACATGTTTTGATGACATTTTATATTCCTAAGAAACAAAACTTCTCTCAATTTTTCCTTTTCATACAAACGGACATTATTGATTCCTTTCCCAAAACTGTATGCTGTTCTGATCTTACCAGTGTAGAGGCGAAATTTGAGTGAAGCTGGCTCCTCTCGCAGATTCTGGTGTCTGTCGAACCGGACCTAATATGTCCTAACAAACTTCATCACCGGAGCATCGCAGATTAGCATTTACGAAACTGAGCCGAATCGGACACGAACGACAAACTCGAATAGCTCTTAACCGCGGATTCCTCTTGAAACACATCAATCGCGGTTTCTGCAGCTTGATCCGCTGAAGAAAGACGCGTTTCAGCCTGCTGCCGTTCACTGAAGAGCGGCTTTAAAACGTAGCCTGCTGCGGTCTGTTTCCAACATAAAAGAGATTACCCTTTTGACAGACTCCGTTCCTGGCGTTGTCGATAGAGATGGGGCGGACCTCGGTTTTAAGCTGGGGGAAAGATTCTGTTCCCTTTCTGCTCTGCTAAGGTCCGCAATATATGTCTGCAACAGACGATCTTTTCCGTCCACGTATTCATACTTTTTTTTTGAATTTTCTTGATGTCTTTTTCTTTCACCACTGAATCATCGTATCTCCCCGTTTATTTTTCTGTCACACATAGGTTACTGATTCCCTTCCTGAAAATGTATGCTGTTCTGATCTTATCAGTGTAGAGGCGAAATTTGAGTGAAGCTGGCTCCTCTCGCAGATTCTGGTGTCTGTATAACAGGTCCGAATATTTCCCAACAAACTTCATCACCGGAGCATCGCAGATTAGCATTTACGAAGCTGGCTCCTCTCGCAGATTCTGGTGTCTGTCTAACAGGACCGAATATTTCCCAACAAACTTCATCACCGGAGTATCGCAGATTAGCATTTACGAAACTGAGCCGAATCGGCAACGAACGACAAACTCGAATCGCTCTTAAACGCGGATTCCTCTTGAAACACATCAATCGCGGTATCTGCAGCTTGATCCGCTGAAGAAAGACGCGTTTCAGCCTGCTGCCGTTCACTGAATAGCGGCTTTAAAACGCAGTTTGCTGCGGTCTGTTTCCAACATAAAAGTGATTACCCTTTTGACAGACTCCGTTCCTGGCGTTGTCGATAGAGATGGGGAGGATCCCGGTTTTAAGCTGAGGGAAGGATTCTTTTCCCTTTTTGCTCTAATAGGGTCGGCAATATATGTCTGCAACAGACTATCTTTTCCATCCACGTATTCATACTTTTTAACTGAATTTTCTTGATGTCTTTTTCTTTCACCACTGAATCATCGCATCTCCCCGTTTATTTTTCTGTCACACAGACGTTACTGATTCCTTTTCTGAAATTGTATGCTGTTCTGATCTTACCAGTGTAGAGGCGAAATTTGAGTGAAGCTGGCTCCTCTCGCAGATTCTGGTGTCTGTCGAACCGGACCGAATATTTCCCAACAAACTTCATCACCGGAGCATCGCAGATTAGCATTTACGAAACTGAGCCGAATCGGCAACGAACGACAAACTCGAATCGCTCTTAACCGCGGATTCCTCTTGAAACACCTCAATCGCGATTTCTGCAGCTTGATCCGCTGAAGAAAGACGCGTTTCAGCTTGCTGCCGTTCACTGAATAGCGGCTTTAAAACGTAGCCTGCTGCGGTCTGTTTCCAACATAAAAGTGATTACCCTTTTGACAGACTCCGTTCCTGGCGTTGTCGATAGAGATGGGGCGGACCTCGGTTTTAAGCTGGGGGAAAGATTCTGTTCCCTTTCTGCTCTGCTAAGGTCCGCAATATATGTCTGCAACAGACGATCTTTTCCGTCCACGTATTCATACTTTTTTTTTGAATTTTCTTGATGTCTTTTTCTTTCACCACTGAATCATCGTATCTCCCCGTTTATTTTTCTGTCACACATAGGTTACTGATTCCCTTCCTGAAAATGTATGCTGTTCTGATCTTATCAGTGTAGAGGCGAAATTTGAGTGAAGCTGGCTCCTCTCGCAGATTCTGGTGTCTGTCGAACAGGACCGAATATTTCCCAACAAACTTCATCACCGGATCATCGCAGATGAGCCCGTACGAAACTGAGCCGAATCGGCAACGAACGACAAACTCGAATCGCTCTTAGTCGCGGATTCACCTTGAAACGCATCGATCGCGGTTTCTGCTTCTTGAGCCGCTGAAGAAAGACGCGCTTCAATCCGCAGCCTGCTGCAGTCTGATTCCAAAATATCAGTGATTACCCGTATGACAGACTCCGTTCCTGGCGTTGTCTATAGAGATGGGGAGGACCCCGATGTTAGTGTGGGGGAAAGATTCTGTTCCCTTTCTGCTCTGCTACGGTCGGCAATATATGTCTGCATCAGACGATCTTTTCCGTATACGTATTCGTATTTTTTAACTGAATTTTCTTGATGTCTTTTTCTTTCACCACTGAATCATCACAAATCCCCGTTTATTTTTTAATCACACGGACATTACTGATTCCTTTCCCTTAAAGGGACTGCACTGTGCACTGTAGCCGATTCTGACCTGCTTAGCTGATGAAATTAGATACTTTTTATACAATTCATAAAACATCTATAAACTTTGTTGAATAGTATTTTTCATTTTATTTAATTGTGAACATTTTCAAATTTGTCAGTACTCATTTGTAATGCAGTCAAAAGTTGAAATATGTTTGAAATTAGTTGTCACGATCTTTTACATGCCGTGATAAGCTTCTTTCTTTGACTGATCGTGTGCGATTTTTAAAACAAGAGAAATGAGTACAGCCACGGATTGATTGCAAGTGTGTTTAATGAACAACACTTATGCAGAGCTTTATCTCAAGCAGAAAAAAAAAATGTCATGTTCTATAATATGCCGATTTAAAGCTCACACCCATAATTGTATTTAGCAATAACAATAACATTCCAACTAATCCTAATCCTAAATCTATTCATAAAATGCAAACAAACCCTGTTCCTTTAGCAAATATTAGATCAAATCCTAACCCTAACATGAAATCCATCCCTAACCTTACCGTAAACGTAACCTTAGCTTTAACTGTAACACTAACACCCTAACCCAAACTCTACAACAAACCAAAACTCTAAACCGTGCACTATAGCAGATCATAACCCAATCCCTTTCTCTAGGACTAAAAATCAACTAAACTCGAATTCTATCCCTATGCCAAATACAAGCACTAAACGTGTTCAAAACACTACTCCTATTCCTATTCCTATTTTTGAACCTTACCCAATCGCAAAACAAATCCAGGGCTTAACCCTTCTTTCACCCTAACGCTCAAACTTACCCTACACTACACAAGAAATACCTCTATTGTAATTTTGTCTAGGTAATGCCCTACCTCTATTCTTTAAACCTAGCACTAACTACACACATAATAATACCCTATAATACCTAATATTACCTAATTATTAATAAATAATTACCTAATAAGGCTCCCCTTCCGATAGTGCCAACTTGGCTTTCACCAAGTTCTGGGTCGCCGGTGGTCAAACACTCTGCTGCAGTCAGAGCACCTCCGACGCACCCAGCTTCCACTCTCCTAAGCCGCAGCCCCCTCTTCTAGGGTCATCGCCTCCTTCCCCAAGGGAGACGGATGAGAGCAGGATTGCCACGCTGCCAGTGGCTGACCACTATTCCCTAACGAATCACGTCGGGGTCACCAGATGAAGCCTTTCGGACCCGCCGTCGGCTTCATTCAGGTGTTCGTGATCGTTAGGGACTCATCGGTCTGTCCATTTACCTCGGTGCACACCAATGTGGTGGGTGGTAAAATGGCGTTTATTTGTTCGTAACAACAACTTTTATAGTTTACCATAGTTTCGTTTACGCCCCTCAGGCGCTTGCGTAACTACCTCCTTATCTAGCTGCTACAGGCATTATTACCTTATTTGGTTACAATTGGCACTACTCCCTTATCTGGTTACTATTGGCAACCCCTTGAGGGTGGAATTTTTCTGTGATCACCGCCTACATTCCTTGTGGGCAGAATCTTTCCGTGATCACTGCCTACATTTCCCCCTCCCGATGCATTAATTTCTCTACTGTAATCAGAGAGGACTCTACTCGCGTACATCCCGAAATCCCCGCTTTACGCCTATACATGCTATTGTCCTCTCCGGCAAGCCTTAACCCGTTACATCCCGATACGCTAAATAGCCTAGCCTCTACAACCCTATTACGCGCTCCTTTACAAGCTATTCTGCATCTTTCTATACTCTATGTGATAATTGATTGTACGATCAATCATCCGTTGCGCGCAACCTAACAGAATTTGCAAGAAGCAAGGCAAACATACTAGCAGAAGCAACATAATTATAAGTCCCAAAAGCAGACCCTTCAGTAAATGCACAGTCCATCCCCCAATGTCTCCGAACAGTCCACGCAGCCAATCTCCAATTGGGTCCTCTTCCACGCCGATTTTGTTGACGTGTTCCTTCATAAGCTGCAACTTCTTATGTATGGATTCACTGTGGTCACTAAGATTAAAACAGCACATTCCTGCGATATCCTCACAGCCATGGCCATGAGCCAAAAGCAGGAAATCAATAGCTGCTCGGTTCTGCAGGACCGCATGCCTAACACTTGCGACGTCCGTTAATAAATCGCTGAGGAGTGAAGTTGTTAAATTAGCCTGCTTAACGGACCAGCAAGCCAGTCTCTCGATCTCCTTCAAGGCTTGAGCTGTTCCCTGGTCTGTGAGTGGGGTAATCTTCCGTCTGTCTAAAACATATTTGATTATCTCTCCAGGTGTCATTAGTGTGGAAGGCGCTGCTCTTATAAGCTGTTGAATGTCTGAGTGTGTTTTCTGCCTAAAGCAATCAATAATCACAGGGGCCCGTGCGTCTGATGGGAGATCCGACCCTTCAACCGCTTTTATGAGGCGATTGGCAAAATCCACAAAGGATTCGGATGGGCCCTGTGTAATACTTGCCCAAGGGGCCGTAGGCTCTGCCAAACGAGCGACCTCCCTGAGTGCTTGGAGGGCCGATGCCGTGACAGCAACTAACTCCCCCGGTCTCAAAAGAGCTGCCTGGCCCTCTGGGTTCCCTATCATGCCATCCGCTCTGCCCTTTAAGCGGTCTAAGTTGGTTCGCTCCCCTCGTCCCTGGCCATTAGCAGGGTGCCTGGGATCTCGAGTCGCCGCTGCTACCACCACCTGCAGCTGAGTGTCCCAAGCATCCATCCATAGGGTATATTGGGCAGGATCTAATATAATCCTCATAAGATTTGTGACGTCGTGTGGCAACAATGGGGAGGACATAAGAGCTTCCACCTCTGCCATGGCAATTGGAGACCGCAAACCTTTGGTCCTAACTGTGTCAGCCAACCGCGTTATCGACTTCGGCTCCAGAGGAGTCCAAGCCGATCCCTCAGGTTTAACCACCACAGGCATTGCCACTACGGATGAGCTCTCTGTTGTAAGTTCCTCCCTAATCCTTGCCCAATCAGTTAAAGCCAGCCCAGGGGCTGAGCCAGAGCACCCTGACTCCGCCCTCTGTCCAACCCATCGGGGCGCACCGTCCCGCCCCGCTGATAACATAGCCACACCCTCCTTCTCCGCCCCTCCCAACCCCTCCAAAGAAGGATACAAGCCGCTCCCCACATACGGGGGAGGGGCGGAAGGGACAGAAGCGGCGCAATCGCAATCTGCAACAGCAACGGTTGTTTTTTGTTCGTGCTGCACAGTCGATCCATTCTTCTCCTCCGAGATCTGAGTGGATTTTCCTCCTGTAGAGCAAGTGGGAGAAGCCGCGCCGCCCCCCAAGTCCAACCAAAATTTCGCCTGTTCAGATGTATCCCGTTCCTCCCGGTCTGCTTTAAGCGCTCTCAAGATTAATCCCCAAGTCCTTAACTCCCCCGACTTCCCCAGCACCATCGCTCTCTGGGAGAGCGCTGCTGTAGTGTTATCCCACGAACCCGGGGAATATAAATCTGAGGGAGACGCTAGCAACCCCTCTTTCTGTAAAAACAGTAATAATGCCGCGATCTCCTTCTTAGAAGGAGACGTCTTCCCACAATAAGTCTTACACGCGGACGAAATCACCTTTATGACAGCTTCCATCATCGCCGGACGTCCTCGGTCCCGCGGATCACCACTATTGGGCTCCCCTTCCGATAGTGCCAACTTGGCTTTCACCAAGTTCTGGGTCGCCGGTGGTCAAACACTCTGCTGCAGTCAGAGCACCTCCGACGCACCCAGCTTCCACTCTCCTAAGCCGCAGCCCCCTCTTCTAGGGTCATCGCCTCCTTCCCCAAGGGAGACGGATGAGAGCAGGATTGCCACGCTGCCAGTGGCTGACCACTATTCCCTAACGAATCACGTCGGGGTCACCAGATGAAGCCTTTCGGACCCGCCGTCGGCTTCATTCAGGTGTTCGTGATCGTTAGGGACTCATCGGTCTGTCCATTTACCTCGGTGCACACCAATGTGGTGGGTGGTAAAATGGCGTTTATTTGTTCGTAACAACAACTTTTATAGTTTACCATAGTTTCGTTTACGCCCCTCAGGCGCTTGCGTAACTACCTCCTTATCTAGCTGCTACAGGCATTATTACCTTATTTGGTTACAATTGGCACTACTCCCTTATCTGGTTACTATTGGCAACCCCTTGAGGGTGGAATTTTTCTGTGATCACCGCCTACATTCCTTGTGGGCAGAATCTTTCCGTGATCACTGCCTACAAATTACCTAATTTAAAAAATATTACCTAATTACCTAATACCTAATATTACCCTTAACCTAAACCTAAGCCCAACCCTAACCCTAACCCTAAGCTTAACCCTAACCCCTAACCCTAACCCCTAACCGTAACCCTAACCCAATCCCAACAATTATCCCAACTCCAACCCCAACCCCCAACACCAGCCCCAACCCTATCATTAACACAAACAACCCCAACCCAAACAATAACATCTAAAACCTAACGCTAACCCTAACACTAACCCCCACCAAAACCCCAACCAAAACCCCAACCCAAATCCCAACCCCAACCCCAACCCTAATCCTAACCCTAAACCTAACCCCAACCCTAACTGTAAACGTAAACCTAAACCCAACCCTAAGCCTAAGCCTAACCCTAAACCAAGCCATAATCCTAACCCTAAACTTATACTAACTTTAACCTTAACCCTAATCCTAACAACCCTAATCCCAAACCCAACCCAAAGACAAACTCCAAACTTAACTCTAACCCTAAAACTAACCTTACCCTAAGATGAACACTAACCCTAAAACTAAATCTAACCCTAACCATAACCCGAAACCTAACCCTAACCGTAGTCCTAACCCTAACAATAAACATAAACTGAATCTAACCCAAATTCTAATACTAACACTTAACCCTAACACTAACCCTAACCCAACCCCAAACCCAACCCCAACCCCAAGTCCAACAACACCTAAACCCTAACCCTAACCCTAAACATAACCCTATCTATAACCTAACCCAAACCCTAACGCTAACCCATAACCGTAAACCTAACCTTAACCCAAACCCATACCCTGACCCTAATTCAAAAAGTAACCCAAACCCAAACACTACACTAAACCTAACCCAACCCCAACTGCAATCCCATCCCCAAACCCAACACCAACAACACCTAAACCCTAACCATAACCTTAACCCACACCCTAAAATTAATCCTCACCTATACCTTAACCCTAAACCTACACCTATTCCTACCCTAACCCTACACCTAACCCTAACATTAACCCTGAACCTAACAATAACCCTAAACCTAACACTAATCCAAACCCTAACCCTGACCCTAACCATTAGCCTAACACTAACGCTAAACCTAACCCTAACCCTAACACTAACCCTAAACCTAACCCAATCCCAACCCCTACCCTAACCCCACCCGAACCCCAAACCCAGCTCCAACACTTACCCAACCCCAACAACAACACTAACCCATAAACAAAAACCGTAACGCTAACAATAAACCTCAATCTAACCCTAACCCATAAACCAACCCCAACCCCAACCCCAAAATCGAACCCTAACCCTAACAAAACCCCAACACTAAACCCAACTCTAGCCCTAAACCTAATCCTTAACCCTAAACCAAACCCTGACCCTAAACCTAACCCTAACACAAAGCCTTAAACATAACTCTAACCCTAGCACTAACCTTAAATCGAAAACAAATCCTAACAGTAATATTAAAACCTACCCCAACCCCAGCCCCAAACCCAACACCAACCCCAAGTCCAACAACAACACCTAAAACCAAAACGTAACTCTAACCGTAACCTTAACCCCAAACCTAGCCCAAAAGATAACCCTAACCCTAACCCAAACCCTGACTTTAACCCAGACCCAAACACTAATGCTAAACCTAAACCAAACCCTAATCCAAACAACACTAACTCAAACCTAAATCAAACGTTAACCCTAACCCAACACTAACCCTAACCCTATACCTTAACCCTAACCCTAACGCTAACCCCAAGCCTAATCCTTACCCTAACCCTAACCCTAAGCCAAAACCTTACCCTAACACTAATCCAAAATATAAACATAACCCTATTAATAAAGCCAATCTTCACCTAACCCCCTTTAACACTTACTGCAATAATAAATCTTTAACCCTAAACCTTGCCTCAACCCCAACACTAACCCTAACAGTAACACTTACCCTAACCCTAAAATGCAACCATACACCTAACCCTATCCAATAACCTAAAAATTACCCTGAAACGTACTCTAAAATTAAATCTTTAAACCTAACACTAACCCTAACGCTAATCCTAATACTAACCCTAACCCCAAACCTAACACTAACCCTACCCTAACCCTAACTTTAACCCTAACAAACCTAACACAATCCTAAAGCTAGCAGTAACACCAACCCTAACCCTAACCCTAAACCAAACCAAACCCTAACATAACCCTAATGCTAACAATCACTCTAACCATACCCTAACTGTATGGGAAATGCTGAATCATGGCCTGAAACACAGATTGGTCACTTGAGGTGAGCACCGAGTCATCCATGGGGGCAGAGGTGGACGTGATATACCTGTGTGATTGGAAGTGTTGGAGCCTGGATCCACGTCTCCCAAACCCCATTTAAGGACTGACCACCTCCAGGAAAGGATCTCTTCTAGGAGATCCCTCCCACGCAGAGTCCCCTGCGAGCCTTATCCTCCTGAAGGTGAGCCATCTTCTCTTTTGTATTATTTGTATACTATTGTTATGGTTTTATGATTTTGTTGTATTATTGATATTCCACATCATGACATCGTGTGGTGTACTGGGAGTTAAGGAGTTAATGCTACAGCTCTGTGCATCGTCTATAGTTCTGGGTGGACCTGTTTCAGAACAGAAGGACTACATTCCCAAGAGGACTTTGCAATCCTTTGAATTTTTACATATTTCCGCCCAGATAAAAACTGTCTGCGGTCACGGGACTCTCTCTTCCCTTCAGGACTGGGCTCGGCAGTGGGTGTTTGTTGCAGCCATCCGCCTTCAGCGTTAGCGTAAGGCCTTCAGTTTATCGGACACTCTCTCTCTTGTTCATTTTATTTGATTCATTTGCCTCAATTCCAATTATATTATATTGTGTTATTTTTCTTTCTGATATCTTATTTACTAAATTAGTTTTCCTCCTCAGATCGTTGCCGCTGTTTTGTTCCTAGGCCCATCTCCCTTCTCCTTTTTTTCCCTTTTCCCCTTCCCCTTCCCCTTCCCCAGGGTGTGGGCCTGTGGGTCCCCTGCCTCAATTGTCATGGTACTGGGTCAAACTGTCCCGCAAACCGGTGACATTTTTGGCGCCCAACATGGGGCACTACTAGCTGCCTTAGCCAGGCAGAGACATACTTTTAGAGTGAATCTCTGTCTTTTGTTAGGAAGCTTATCTCTACTGCAGGTCCTGTACGGCAAAACATGACCTTGAAGTCCAGGCGTACTGCCAGTTCTTCTGGGATATTTGTAAAATTTTTGGGTGCTGCCACCTTGTTTGAGTAAAAGAAAAAAAATGTTTTTACTCTTTCTGTTAAAAATGCCCTTACAGGGATTGTATTGCATTGCTTTTTCCCTTTTAAAGCTCAAAATGTACTGGAACTTGGTTAAGCTTGCCATTCTGATTCATGGAATCTGGTCCCTATAAGATAAACTAAAAGCTGTGATGGAGGCACCTGCCAGATACCTGGGCACCCCGGCTAATGTAACAAACGATACCATGTTAACAAACCAAACAATATTTGAATGGGTGTCCAGGTTCTTCTCTCAGTTCCTTATGAATTTTCAAGATTACAGCTTAGGGACTATGTTAGCATTTGGGATATTAGACCTTTTGAAAGTATCTCTTATAATAGCACTTTACACCATGTGGAGGAAGCTTTTCCCGGAAACAGAGAATGTTGAATGGCAGGGAAAGTGGAGAGTTTTAGGAAATAAATTAGAAGCATGGGGTCCCCCGATGCCATGGGATTTTACTCCTGAACACTTGCAGGATCCTGAGGAGCTAGGCCTGTATCTGAGTAATGGGTGTTGCGGCTCAGAAAGATCTGAGGTGGAACAGCTTATCTGGGGCTTGGCTTATGCTTACCGAGGTATATGTACTGTTCTGGAGAGAGAGAGTGTCCAAACTGAGGCTCAGAGCAAAGAGGAAAACCTCCCAGGCACATCTGACCAGCCAAAGAAAGCACCGGTATCAAAGTCAGTTGCCCCGGTGGAAGGCCAGAAATGGAAACGTGTGTCCTCACGCCTAGAAAGCAAAGAAGAGGTGGCGAAAGAAGAGGAAGATACAGGCGAGGGGGAGGCCTCAACACCACCACCACCAAGAAAGGCAACAGAGAAAAGTGAGAGGCGTGGACATAGTGATGATGAGGATGATGAAAGAGTCAAAGTTACCACGTTTCGTCGACCCATGAAAATGTCTGAGATCCAAGGCTCAAGAAAGGAGTTTATTTGACGTCCGGATGAGAGTATTGTCACTTGGTTGCTTTGGCGTTGGGACAACGGGGCCAAAGCGTGTCCCTCGACTGTAACGAAGCTCGCCAACTAGGAAACATTGCCCGTGATCCGGCTGTCGACAGAGGGATCAGCAGGTATATGGATGGAATCGCCAGCCTCTGGCAACAGTTAGTAGCTGTGAGGGAAAGATATCCCTACAAGAGTGACCTGGCACCTAAAAGTGAAAAGATGGAGAACTATTGAGGAAGGCATCCAGTATTTGAGAGAAACGGCTGTGGTGGAAATGCTGTATGATCCCACGTTTGATCCTGAAGATCGGGACCATGATCCAGAGAAAGTAAGGAGTACACCCGAAATATGTCAGAAGCTTCCAAAAACAGCACCAGAAAGGTACGCCGGTACACTAGTGACAATGTTCAACAGATATGAGGACCAAGACAGAAAACCCCCAGTTTTTGAACAGATTCTTACACTTCAAAACTTTGAACAAAAACTTCCACCATCACATGCTTCCATTTCAGCCATATCAAGGTTAGAAGGACAGATGGGAGACGTGTTAGAGAAAGTATCCCGACTGATTGATAGGGTTGAAATGATTGCAGCTATCAGAAGCAAACGCCGTCCTGCTCGAGCAAATGACAGCACTCACTTCACTAACTTCATGTCACGCGTGGCTCTGTGGAGTTACTTACTTGAAAATGGAGAAGATATGAAGGAATGGCATCAAAAGCCCACCCCTGCACTGCGAGCACGGGTGAGAGAATTACAACACAGACCAACGACCAGTGAAGTTGTTCCTGTCACTACAGGTAACCAATAGAGGGGCCCTGCCCTCAGCCAGAGGAGGGAGAGGGATAATAGAGTGTATTGGACTGTGTGGATTCGGTGGCCTGGCACATCAGAACCACAAAAATATGAGGCACTGGTGGATACTGGTGCACAGTGTACCCTAATGCCTTCGAGTTATAAAGGGACAGAACTGATCTATATCTCTGGAGTGACTGGGGGCTCTCAGGAATTGTCTGTGTTGGAGGCAGAAATAAGCCTCACTGGTAAAGACTGGCAGAAGCATCCTATAGTGACCGGAACGGGGAGGGGGCTCCATGCATACTCGGTATAGACTATCTCAGAAGGGGGCACTTTAAGGGCTTTTGGAATAGCTGCTGTGGACACAGACAACATTAAGCAGCTATCTGTTTTACCTGGCCTGTCAGAAGATCCATCTGTTGTGGGGTTGCTACAAGTGGAGGAGCAACAGGTACCAATTGCTACAGAAATGGTGTACAGATGGCAGTACCGCACCAACAGGGATTCCTTGCTCCCCATTCATAACTTGATCCGTCAGCTAGAGAGCCAGGGAGTGATCAGCAAAACTCACTCACCTTTTAACAGCCCCATATGGCCAGTGCGTAAAGCCAGTGGAGAATGGAGGCTGACGGTAGATTACCGTGGCCTGAATGAAGTCACACCCCCACTGAGTGCTGCTGTGCCAGACATGCTACAACTCCAGTACGAACTGGAGTCACAAGCAGCCAAGTGGTATGCCACCATTGACATTGCCAATGCCTTCTTTTCAATTCCTCTGGCCACAGAATGCAGGCTGCAGTTTGCCTTCACCTGGAGGGGCGTTCAGTACACCTGGAACCGTTTGCCCCAGGGGTGGAAGCACAGTCCAACCATTTGCCATGGGTTGATCCAAACTGCATTGGAACAGGGTGGTGCTCCTGAGCATCTGCAATACATTGATGACATTGTTGTATGGGGCAATACAGCAGAGGAAGTCTTTGAGAAAGGAGAGCAGATTATCCAAATTCTCCTACGAGCTGGCTTTGCTATCAAGCAAAGCAAAGTGAAAGGGCCTGCACAAGAAATTCAGCTCCTAGGTATGAAGTGGCAAGATGGACGTCGTCACATCCCAACAGATGCGATTGACAAAATTACTGCCGTGTCTCCACCCACCAGTAAGACAGAAACCCAAGCTTTTCTGGGGGTAGTGGGCTTTTGGAGAATGCATGTTCCAAACTACAGTCTCATTGTGAGCCCTCTCTATCGGGTGACGCAGAAGAAGAATGATCTTGTATGGGGCCCTGAGCAGCAGCAGGCTTTTGAGCAAATTAAGCAGGAGATAGCCCGTGCTTTGATAGCCAGGGCCATTGCGGATGGGACAGGATGTAAAGAACATCCTCTACACTGCTGCTGGAAAGGAAGGTCCCACTTGGAGTTTGTGGCAAAAAGCTCCTGGAAAGACCCGAGGCCGACCCCTCGGATTCTGGAGTCGGGCCTACAGGTGGTCTGAGGAGCGCTACACTCCAACTGAGAAGGAGATCTTAGCCACGTACGAGGGGGTTCGAGCTGCTTCCGAAGTAATCGGTACTGAAATGCAGCTCCTCCTGGCACCTCGACTGCCAGTGCTGAGCTGGATGTTCAAAGGGACAGCTCCCTCTACCCATCGTGCTACTGATGCCACTTGGAGTAAATGGACTGCACTGATTACACAAGCGAGCTCGGATGGGGAACCTCAACCGTCCAGGAATCCTGGAGGTGATCATGGACTGGCCTGAAGCTAAGAAGTTTGGAACAATGCCAGCAGAGGAGGTGTCACGTGCTAAAGAAGCCCCACCATATAATGAACTACCAGACAACAAAAAGAGATATGCCCTGTTCGCAGATGGATCATGTTGCATTGTGGGTAAGCACCGCAGATGGAAATCTGCTGTGTGGAGCCCCACACGACAAGTTGCAGAGGCCACTGAAGGAGAAGGAGAATCAAGTCAATTTGCAGAGGTAAAGGCTGTCCAGATGGCCTTAGATATTGCTGAATGAGAGAGGTGGCCAGTGCTTTATCTTTACACTGACTCATGGATGGTGGCAAATGCTTTATGGGGGTGGGTACAGCATTTTGTGGGAACAAAATGGTTGGCAACGGAGGGGTAAACCTATTTGGGCTGCTGAACTGTGGAGAAACATTGCTGCCCGAATAAAGAATATGGTTGTAAAGATGCGCCACGTAGATGCTCATGTTCCTAAGAGCCAGGCAACTGAAGAACAACAAAATAACCATCAGGTAGATCGAGCTGCCAAAGTTAAGGTGGCTCAAGTAGACTTGGACTGGCAACACAAGAGTGAATTATTTCTAGCTCGGTGGGCCCATGAGACCTCGGGCCATCAAGGAAGAGATGCAACATATAGGTGGGCTAGAGACCGAGGGGTGGACTTAACTATGGATGCCATTGCACCAGGTTATCCATGACTGTGATACATGCGCCACAATTAAACAAGCCAAGAGGATGAAACCTCTTTGGGAGGAAGGACGATGGCAAAAGTATAAATATGGGGAGGCCTGGCAGGTTGCCTTTGCGTTATGTGCTCACCATGGTGGAGGCAACTACTGGGTGGCTTGAAACATATGCAGTACCCCATGCTACCGCCCGAAACACCATCTTAGGGCTCGAGAAACAAATCCTATGGTGACATGGCACTCCAGAAAGAATTGAGTCCGATAATGGAACTCATTTCAAAAAATTCTCTTGTAAATACTTGGGCCAAAGCTCATGGCATCGAGTGGATTTATCATATCCCCTATCATGCACCAGCTTCTGGTAAAATTGAAAGGTACAATGGGTTGTTAAAAACAATGTTGAAAGCAATGGGTGGCGGGACATTTAAGCACTGGGAGAAGAATTTGTCAGAAGCCACCTGGTTGGTCAACACCAGAGGATCCATCAGTCGCGATGGTCCTGCCCAATCCAGCTCTCTACCTACTGTAGAGGGAGATAAGGTCCCTGTAGTACATGTGAAGAACTTGTCGGGAAAAGCGGTTTGGGTTCTTCCAGCTTCTGGAGAGGGCAAAACTCTCCGTGGGACTGTTTTTGCTCAGGGACCTGGGTCTACTTGGTGGGTGAAACAGAAGAATGGGGATGTTCAGTGTTTTTACCACAAGGGAATTTGATGTGGGGAGAGTGCCCTCAGTAATTCTATTAGCATGTATATATGTATATACGTATGTTGTATGTGTTTGTATTTAATGCTTGTGAATCATTGTTTCTTTATGTATATATATATATTAAGCATGATGAAATGATGTTGAATAAGGGGTGGAATGTTATGGTTTTATGATTTTTGTTGTATTACTGATATTCCACATCATGACATCGTGTGGTGTATTGGGAGTTAAGGAGTTAATGCTCCACCTCTGTGGATCGTCGATAGTTCTGGGTGTACCTGTTTCAGAAGAGAACTACATTCCCCAGAGGACTTTGCGATGCTTTGCATTTTTACATATTTCCGCCCAGAGGGAAAGATAAAAACTGTCTGCGGTCACGGGACTCTCTCTTCCCTTCAGGACCGAGCTCGGCAGTGGGTGTTTGATGCAGCCGTCCGCCTTCAGCGTTAGCGTAAGGCCTTCGGTTTATCGGACACTCTCTCTTGTTCATTTTATTTGATTCATTTGCCTCAATTCCAATTATATTATATTATATTGTGTTATTTTTCTTTCTGATATCTTATTTACTAAATTAGCTTTCCTCCTCAGATCGTTGCGGCTGTTTTGTTCCTAGGCACATCTCCCTTCTCCTTTTTTTCCCTTTTCCCCTTCCCCTCCCCTGCCTCAATTGTCACGGTACCGGGTCAAACTGTCCCGCAAACCAGTGACAACTACCTATAGAACAACTCAAAATATACCATCATCTATACTACTTCTTTGTGAAGTACCATCCTTTGGAGTTATTTACCCCACACTAACACTAACCCTAACTCAAGTCCTAACCCTAACAATTATTGTAAATCTAAATCTATAAACCTAACAATAACACAAACCCTAACTCTAAACCTAACCTTAACCCTAAAAATAACCTAACCATTCCCTAACCCTAAATTTAACCGTTCCCTAACCCTAACAGTAACCCTAACCGTAGGGTTCTAAACCCTACCCTAACACTATCCCAAACCCAAACCAAACCCAAAACTTAACCCTAACCCTAAAACTAACTCAAGCCCTAACCCTAACTGTAACACTAAACATAATCCTAATCCTAACCCTACCCTACTCCTAACCTAAACGTTAACACTAACCGTAACCCTAACCCTAACCGCAACCCTAACCCTAAACTTATACCTAATCCAAAACCTTACACTAAGACTAATCCAAAATCAAAACGTAACCATATTACTAAAGCGAATCTTCACCTAACCCGCTGAAATTACCTATATCCTTCCCTAACACTTACTGTAAGACTAAATCTTTAACCCTAAACCTTACTCTAAACCTAACACTAATTCTAAAGCTATCACATACCCTAACCCTAACCCTAAATCCAATCATAGACTATCCAGTAACCTAAAATATACCCTAACACTTACTGTAAAACTAAAGCTTTAAACTTAAGCTTAAACCTAAGCCTAACCCTTACCCTCACATTAACCCTAAATCTTAGCCTAACCCTAACCCAAAACTTAACACTAACATAACCCTAACAGTAACACCAACCCAAACCCTAACCCCAAACCTAACCCTGAACATAACCCTAACCGTAACCCTAAGCCTAACCCTACCCTAACTGTATGGGAACTGCTGAATCACGGCCTGACTCATACCCTAACACTTACTGTAAAACTAAATATTTATACTTATCCTTAAACCTATCCCTCACCTTATCCCTCACCCTTATCCCTCACCCTAACCCTAAATCTTAGTCTAACCCTAACCATATAACTTAACCCTATCCCTAACACTAACCCCAACCCTAATCTGTACCCTAACCCTAACCCTAAGCCAAAACCTTACCTTAATACAAAATCAAACATAACCCTTCTACCAAAGCCAGTCTTCACCAAACCCGCTGAAATTACCTAAATCCTTCCCTAACACTTACTGTAAGACTAACACCAACACCAACAAGACAAACACCAACACCAACCCCAAACAAACGCGTAATCCCTATCCCTAACCCTAACCTTAACCCATAACCTTACCATTATCCTAACCATAACCCTAACCCTTACCAAAACCCCAAACACAACCCCAACCCTAAAACCTAACCCAAACGTAACCCTAACACTAAACCTAAACCTAACCCTAACCCTAAACCTAATCTATGACCCTAAACCTGAAGACTTACCCTAACCCTTAGCCTGACCCTAACCCTAATCCTGACCCAAAACCAAACTCTAACCCAAATCCTAACCCTAACCCTAACACTAAACCTAACCTTATCCTTAACATTAACACTAACCCCAATCTCTACCGGAACCTTAACCGAAACCCATACCCGTAACTCCTAACCCTAACCTTAACCTTAACACTAACCCTTCCCCAAAAGCAGCCACAAGCACTAACCCTAACCCTAAACCTAACCCTAACCATACCCATAAACCAAACTCTAACCCTAAACCCTTTCAAATCTTTTCAAATAATCAGGTCCGAATGGAGTGCAAAAGTCTGGCTGTAATCGCTCCTAACTGTGGATTAGGCTTGAAAAAATTTGTGTCTCCTACAGTTCATTAGGCTAATCAGTCGGCTGCCTTGCGCTGTAAAGCGGCTTATCTCCACTGCCAGCTGAGGTCTGATTCAAACATTACGCAGTTTACTCTTATATCAGACTTTGTTCATGGTGTATATAGAAAAGATGGAATGCCCCCTATGTTAGCCAGGGGGGAGTTCTGTTCCCGGCAGGCTCAGCAAGCATTCGCAGAGAATGATAGCATCAGACCTTCATTTCAGTACACATTTGCACATTTTTTCTTTAACATGTTTTGATGACATTTTATATTCCTAAGAAACAAAACTTCTCTCAATTTTTCCTTTTCATACAAACGGACATTATTGATTCCTTTCCCAAAACTGTATGCTGTTCTGATCTTACCAGTGTAGAGGCGAAATTTGAGTGAAGCTGGCTCCTCTCGCAGATTCTGGTGTCTGTCGAACCGGACCTAATATGTCCTAACAAACTTCATCACCGGAGCATCGCAGATTAGCATTTACGAAACTGAGCCGAATCGGACACGAACGACAAACTCGAATAGCTCTTAACCGCGGATTCCTCTTGAAACACATCAATCGCGGTTTCTGCAGCTTGATCCGCTGAAGAAAGACGCGTTTCAGCCTGCTGCCGTTCACTGAAGAGCGGCTTTAAAACGTAGCCTGCTGCGGTCTGTTTCCAACATAAAAGAGATTACCCTTTTGACAGACTCCGTTCCTGGCGTTGTCGATAGAGATGGGGAGGACCCCGGTTTTAAGCTGGGGGAAAGATTCTGTTCCCTTTCTGCTCGGCTACGGTCGGCAATATATGTCTGCAACAGACGATCTTTTCCGTCCACGTATTCATACTTTTTTTTTGAATTTTCTTGATGTCTTTTTCTTTCACCACTGAATCATCGCATCTCCCCGTTTATTTTTCTATCACAGAGACTTTACTTATTCCTTTTCTGAAATTGTATGCTGTTCTGATCTTACCAGTGTAGAGGCGAAATTTGAGTGAAGTTGGCTCCTCTCGCAGATTCTGGTGTCTGTCGAACAGGACCGAATATTTCCCAACAAACTTCATCACCGGAGTATCGCAGATTAGCATTTACGAAACTGAGCCGAATCGGACACGAACGACAAACTCGAATCGCTCTTAAACGCGGATTCCTCTTGAAACACATCAATAGCGGTATCTGCAGCTTGATCCGCTGAAGAAAGACGCGTTTCAGCTTGCTGCCGTTCACTGAATAGCGGCTTTAAAACGTAGCCTGCTGCGGTCTGTTTCCAACATAAAAGTGATTACCCTTTTGACAGACTCCGTTCCTGGCGTTGTCGATAGAGATGGGGAGGATCCCGGTTTTAAGCTGAAAGAAGGATTCTTTTCCCTTTTTGCTCTAATAGGGTCGGCAATATATGTCTGCAACAGACTATCTTTTCCATCCACGTATTCATACTTTTTAACTGAATTTTCTTGATGTCTTTTTCTTTCACCACTGAATCATCGTATCTCCCCGTTTATTTTTCTGTCACAGAGACTTTACTGATTCCTTTTCTGAAATTGTATGCTGTTCTGATCTTACCAGTGTAGAGGCGAAATTTGAGTGAAGCTGGCTCCTCTCGCAGATTCTGGTGTCTGTCGAACCGGACCGAATATTTCCCAACAAACTTCATCACCGGAGCATCGCAGATTAGCATTTACGAAACTGAGCCGAATCGGCGACGAACGACAAACTCGAATAGCTCTTAACCGCGGGTTCCTCTTGAAACACATCAATCGCGGTTTCTGCAGCTTGATCCGCTGAAGAAAGACGCTTTTCAGCCTGCTGCCGTTCACTGAAGAGCGGCTTTAAAACGTAGCCTGTTTCCAACATAAAAGTGATTACCCTTTTGACAGACTAAGTTCCTGGCGTTGTCGATAGAGATGGGGAGGATCCCGGTTTAAAGCTGAGGGAAGGATTCTGTTCCCTTTTTGCTCTGATACGGTCGGCAATATATGTCTGCAACAGACGATCTTTTCCGTCCACGTATTCATACTTTTTTTTTGAATTTTCGTGATGTCTTTTTCTTTCACCACTGAATCATCGCATCTCCCCGTTTATTTTTCTGTCACAGAGACTTTACTTATTCCTTTTCTGAAATTGTATGCTGTTCTGATCTTACCAGTGTAGAGGCGAAATTTGAGTGAAGCTGGCTCCTCTCGCAGATTCTGGTGTCTTTCCAAGCGGACCGAATATTTCCCAACAAACTTCATCACCGGAGCATCGCAGATTAGCATTTACGAAACCGAGCCGAATCGGCAACGAACGACAAACTCGAATCGCTCTTAAACGCGGATTCCTCTTGATTCACATCAATCGCGGTATCTGCAGCTTGATCCGCTGAAGAAAGACGCGTTTCAGCCTGCTGCCGTTCACTGAAGAGCGGCTTTAAAACGTAGCCTGTTTCCAACATAAAAGTGATTACCCTTTTGACAGACTCCGTTCCTGGCGTTGTCGATAGAGATGGGGAGGATCCCGGTTTTAAGCTGAGGGAAGGATTCTTTTCCCTTTTTGCTCTGATACGGTCGGCAATATATGTCTGCATCAGACGATCTTTTCCATCCACGTATTCATACTTTTTAACTGAATTTTCTTGATGTCTTTTTCTTTCACCACTGAATCATCGCATCTCCCCGTTTATTTTTCTGTCACAGAGACTTTACTTATTCCTTTTCTGAAATTGTATGCTGTTCTGATCTTACCAGTGTAGAGGCGAAATTTGAGTGAAGCTGGCTCCTCTCGCAGATTCTGGTGTCTGTCGAACAGGACCGAATATTTCCCAACAAACTTCATCACCGGAGCATCGCAGATTAGCATTTACGAAACTGAGCCGAATCGGACACGAACGACAAACTCGAATCGCTCTTAACCGCCGATTCCTCTTGAAACACCATAATCGCGATTTCTGCAGCTTGATCCGCTGAAGAAAGACGCGTTTCAGCTTGCTGCCGTTCACTGAATAGCGGCTTTAAAACGTAGCCTGCTGCGGTCTGTTTCCAACATAAAAGTGATTACCCTTTTGACAGACTCCGTTCCTGGCGTTGTCGATAGAGATGGGGAGGATCCCGGTTTTAAGCTGAGGGAAGGATTCTTTTCCCTTTTTGCTCTGATACGGTCGGCAATATATGTCTGCAACAGACGATCTTTTCCATCCACGTATTCATACTTTTTAACTGAATTTTCTTGATGTCTTTTTCTTTCACCACTGAATCATCGCATCTCCCCGTTTATTTTTCTGTCACAGAGACTTTACTGATTCCTTTTCTGAAATTGTATGCTGTTCTGATCTTACCAGTGTAGAGGCGAAATTTGAGTGAAGCTGGCTCCTCTCGCAGATTCTGGTGTCTGTCGAACAGGACCGAATATTTCCCAACAAACTTCATCACCGGAGCATCGCAGATTAGCATTTACGAAACTGAGCCGAATCGGACACGAACGACAAACTCGAATCGCTCTTAACCGCGGATTCCTCTTGAAACACCTCAATCGCGATTTCTGCAGCTTGATCCGCTGAAGAAAGACGCGTTTCAGCTTGCTGCCGTTCACTGAATAGCGGCTTTAAAACGTAGCCTGCTGCGGTCTGTTTCCAACATAAAAGTGATTACCCTTTTGACAGACTCCGTTCCTGGCGTTGTCGATAGAGATGGGGAGGACCTCGGTTTTAAGCTGGGGGAAAGATTCTGTTCCCTTTCTGCTCTGCTAAGGTCCGAAATATATGTCTGCAACAGACGATCTTTTCCGTCCACGTATTCATACTTTTTTTTTTAATTTTCTTGATGTCTTTTTCTTTCACCACTGAATCATCGTATCTCCCCGTTTATTTTTCTGTCACACATAGGTTACTGATTCCCTTCCTGAAAATGTATGCTGTTCTGATCTTATCAGTGTAGAGGCGAAATTTGAGTGAAGCTGGCTCCTCTCGCAGATTCTGGTGTCTGTCGAACAGGACCGAATATTTCCCAACAAACTTCATCACCGGAGCATCGCAGATTAGCATTTACGAAGCTGGCTCCTCTCGCAGATTCTGGTGTCTGTCTAACAGGACCGAATATTTCCCAACAAACTTCATCACCGGAGTATCGCAGATTAGCATTTACGAAACTGAGCCGAATCGGCAACGAACGACAAACTCGAATCGCTCTTAAACGCGGATTCCTCTTGAAACACATCAATCGCGGTTTCTGCAGCTTGATCCGCTGAAGAAAGACGCGTTTCAGCCTGCTGCCGTTCACTGAAGAGCGGCTTTAAAACGCAGTTTGCTGCGGTCTGTTTCCAACATAAAAGTGATTACCCTTTTGACAGACTCCGTTCCTGGCGTTGTCGATAGAGATGGGGAGGATCCCGGTTTTAAGCTGAGGGAAGGATTCTTTTCCCTTTTTGCTCTAATAAGGTCGGCAATATATGTCTGCAACAGACGATCTTTTCCGTCCACGTATTCATACTTTTTTTTTGAATTTTCTTGATGTCTTTTTCTTTCACCACTGAATCATCGCATCTCCCCGTTTATTTTTCTATCACAGAGACTTTACTTATTCCTTTTCTGAAATTGTATGCTGTTCTGATCTTACCAGTGTAGAGGCGAAATTTGAGTGAAGTTGGCTCCTCTCGCAGATTCTGGTGTCTGTCGAACAGGACCGAATATTTCCCAACAAACTTCATCACCGGAGTATCGCAGATTAGCATTTACGAAACTGAGCCGAATCGGACACGAACGACAAACTCGAATCGCTCTTAAACGCGGATTCCTCTTGAAACACATCAATCGCGGTATCTGCAGCTTGATCCGCTGAAGAAAGACGCGTTTCAGCCTGCTGCCGTTCACTGAAGAGCGGCTTTAAAACGCAGTTTGCTGCGGTCTGTTTCCAACATAAAAGTGATTACCCTTTTGACAGACTCCGTTCCTGGCGTTGTCGATAGAGATGGGGAGGATCCCGGTTTTAAGCTGAGGGAAGGATTCTTTTCCCTTTTTGCTCTAATAGGGTCGGCAATATATGTCTGCAACAGACTATCTTTTCCATCCACGTATTCATACTTTTTAACTGAATTTTCTTGATGTCTTTTTCTTTCACCACTGAATCATCGCATCTCCCCGTTTATTTTTCTGTCACACAGACGTTACTGATTCCTTTTCTGAAATTGTATGCTGTTCTGATCTTACCAGTGTAGAGGCGAAATTTGAGTGAAGCTGGCTCCTCTCGCAGATTCTGGTGTCTGTCGAACAGGACCGAATATTTCCCAACAAACTTCATCACCGGATCATCGCAGATTAGCATTTACTAATCTGAGCCGAATCGGCAACGAACGACAAACTCGAACTGTTCTTATCCTCAGATTCCGCTAGAAACCCAATAAAAGTGTTTTCTGCCGCTTTAGACGCGGAATAAATTTGGGAATCAGCCGGCTGCCATGCACTGAAGATTCGCTTTAAAACTCAGCCTGCTGCGTTCTGAGACCAACATAATAGTGATTACCCTTATGCAGTCTTTTTTACATTCTGAGGAATTTAAAAGATCATCATGAAATATTAAATGAAAACTATGAAAATGGGTACTGAAATGAAGGTCTGATGCTATCATTATTTGCAAACGTTTTATCGTTTCGGTTAGGATAAGAATAAAGTTATGTGTTAAGGTTAGGGTTAGAGATTGGTGTTAGGCGGTTGTTAGGGGTTGGGGTTTGTTTTTGGTGTTGCGGTTGTTTATATAGGATATGGTTTCGGGATAGGTTAGTTTTAGGATTAGGGTCAGAGTGAGGTTTAAGTTTTGGGTTTGATCTGGGTTTAGGATAGGTTTAGGGTTTGGCTTTTGGTTACTGTTAGGGTTAGGGTCGGGTTAGGGTTAGGGTAGTGTTAGGGTTAGTTTTAGGGTTAAGGTTAGGGTTTGTGTTAGCGTTAAGTTTAGGTTTCGGGTTAGTGTTAGGTATATAGTTTTAGATTTAAAGTAATTGTTAGGGTTAGGGTTAGGGCTTGAGTTAGGGTTAGGGTTAGTGTGGGGTATATATTCCCAAGGACGGTTCTTCACAAAGAAGTATTATAGAGGACGTTGAGTTGTTCTATATAGATAGTATACAAATAATACAAAAAAGAAGATGGCTCACCTTCAGGATTGTTGTAGGTGTGAAGAACAAAACACACCAATCGTTACCAACAGGAAAAAATTTATTGAGCAAGCAAGAAAAGAGAAAAACAGCCCTGGCAGCCAGGAGTCTCTGCTCCACCAGAGGTGCGCAACGGGGGCCTCCCGATCAAACTTTTTATAGTCTCTTATATCTGCATTTATGTTTATCATTCCCATCCTGGGCTGCGCTTGCTGTTATGTGGTGGTCGTTCTCTGCCACCTGGTGGTTTAAATGAAAAGGGCCATAGGCCTCTTCAGCTTTGATCAAACGTGCTTAAGAGGAGATTTTCACTTATTTTTCTTTTTTCAGTTTCTTAGAAGGTCACTGCTATTTGTTGTTCATTGTCCAGTCGTTAGAACTAAGCACTGTGACTCCAATTTGCACAAAGTCCAAAGTTCATAGACAAAACATTTATACATCTATTTTGAGACTTCTACAAACTACATAGTTTTCAGAAAGCAAAACACTGAAAAACACTGACTCATCTGTCTCGAGTCGGTTTGATTTACAAATACAGGACTCATTTTTGTATCAATCCCCCCTTTTCTTTTTTCTCATTTTGTTCATCAAACCATATCACTGCATTTTGATGTAAAATATGTTCTTTTTCTTTCAATTGTTCCAGCAGTTTTACAGTGCTGCAATTATCTTATTCAGTATTTTTGGTGTACTCATTTTCCAGAATGAATATTTTCAAGTTCTTTCTTAGCCCCCCCCCCCCTTTTTTTTTTCTTTTTTTTTAATATATATATGTTTGTTTTTTTCCATGTCCAATCTGAATCAAGTGAGAACGTACTGAATC
The DNA here is from genome assembly GCF_038088225.1 of Cyrtonyx montezumae. Taxonomy (NCBI): domain Eukaryota; kingdom Metazoa; phylum Chordata; class Aves; order Galliformes; family Odontophoridae; genus Cyrtonyx; species Cyrtonyx montezumae. The sequence goes on along the minus strand of NW_027072100.1, from coordinate 294,937 downwards.
CAGTGAGCACTTACAATCTGAATTCAGTGAGCACTTTCAGTATAGCTTCGTGAGGCCTTCCAGATTAGGAGGCAAAGGTCAAGGTGATTTCACCTCGGAGGTCATTCTCATAGCCCCACCGCTGTACGCCTCTGCCTCCCTCGCCTACTCTTTTGCTTAGAGCAGCGGGGTGTATGATCTTGGCAGCAGTCGTATTCTTCAGGGGAACCTCCTTTTTCCTTGCCTTATATGTCTCCCCATTCTCTATCTATAATTCCTTCTTTAATTTTAGCCTCTTGATTGCTCACAAAATTATCTCCCGATTATCTTGAAAGATATTCATAGGAAGAGTGAGTTCATAAATATTCATCATATAGAATGCACAATACATATACAATATACTTATAAAGCATGCGATGAAATGACTGAGTTATCTTATCTGCTAAAGGAAAAACAACAGTTTTACATTTTCCTTAGAATGATTTTTAGATCATCCAAAGTCTTGGACACCTTCCACTGGGGTTCTGTGTCATGGATTGATCCTTTCACTCAGCTCGCATGTGTCCATCCATGCTCAGCTGTCCGGATCGCTGTTTCTGTTGTTAATAAAAGAAGAAAAGGTTCCTCCCATCGAGGAGTTAGAGACGACTCTTTCCATGTTTTAATTAAAACCTTATCTCCTGGACTGATTTGGTGTATTGCCATATCTAGTGGTGGCTGTTGTACCATCAGTCCTTTCTTTCTCTTGTACAGTAAAGCTTTTAGCCTCTTTTTTTTTTTTTTTTTTCAGGGACTATCAGCTTGTATTTCCTTTAGGATCAATAAGGCCGCTAAATTATTTCTCCTTATTTGATTCAACATGTACTACTGCGATTTTCTCTGGTTCTTTTATTGCCCTTAGTTTGTCTTTTTAATGACTTGTGAATTAACCCTTTCCCGTGTGGGTTTACTGATCCTCTTTACTCCCATATTTTCCAAAGATATGGACTGCCCCATACGCATATATGGAATTTGTATAGATGGTTCCAATTTTCCTTTTAATGTCTGTAGGGCTCTAAGGACTGCATATAATTCACAGGCCTGCGCTGACCACAAAGTCCTTAGTTCAGTGAAGGCCTTTTATCCCTCATTTCTCAGATGTTTTTTCCTTTTTTCTTTGTGTGACATGTCTGGCCCAACAGATAAGCCAGCAGTGGATGTCACCTTCATTGCCGTGCAGGAGCATTGTGTTTGTGTTCATTGCCATGCTGGAGCATTGTCTTTGTGGTGGTCAGCTTCTCCAAGCTGTACTCCCACGGAAAAGACTATTTGCACCTATTTCTGCTTATCTTTACAACCATAAGCAGAGACAATGGCACCATAACCGGCAGTGATCAGTCAGAGTCTTGTCACCAGAAAAGGCCTTACGAAGCAAACTTTGAAACAAAGGAAAACAGTTTCTGTCTTTTACACTTACTACTATAATTCTCGATCCACTGCCGACAATATCCTAGCAACCCTAAGATCTGCCTCACCTGCCTCTTACTTCTTGGGGCCTTTAAAAATAAAATCCCATTTACTCATTCTGGATCTAATTTCTTATTGCCCTTGCTTAACCAATGTCCCAGATATCTCACTTCTTCTTCTGTAAATTGTAACTTTGCCTTTGAAACTTTCAACTCTTTTGAACCTAAGAAATTTAATAGTTTAATGCTCTCCTGTCTAACCGCCTCCTCATCTGTTCCAGCTAATAGTAAGTTATCTATGTATTGTACTAAGGTCACCTGTGGGTTTGATTCATAAGTTTTTAATACCTGCTAAAGGGCTTGCCCAAACAAGTTAGGGGATTCTGTGAATCCCTGTGGAATTACTGTCCATCTAAGTTGTTGTTTTCTATGCAGTGTTTGGATCTTCCCACTCAAAGGCGAAGTAATCTCTACATTCTACCTTCAGGGGGCAGGTCCAAAAAGCATCTTTTAAATCAATCACACTATACCATTTAAATTCTGGTTTTAATTGACTAAGCAAGGTATAGGGGTTTGCCACTACTGGGAAATGAGTTACTGTTTTCTTGTTAATTTCTCTTAAATCATGGACCAATCTGTATGTGCCATCAGGTTTCTTTACAGGGAGTATAGGAGTATTATAGAAAGACATACAGGGTTCTAATAGCCCTTTAGATATTAATCTCTCAATTTCAGGTTGTAGCCCTAATTTACCTTCCTGTGAAATTGGGTATTGTTTTATCCTAACCGGGATCTCTTGTTCCTTTATAGTCACTTCATACGGTTCTATGTCTAATTTCCCTACTGATTCTGGAGTATACCAAACTTCTGGGTTAATTCTAGCCTCATCTTCTATCGTTAGAGTACATAGATTAACAATTAATTCTCTATCTTTTACTTCCAAATTTATTCTTAACTCCACAATTAAATCTCTCCCTAGCAAATTATATTCTGCTTCAGGTACCAATAAAAAGACTCAGTTCCATAGGTGCTAGGTAATTCTATTTCTACCTGCTTTATAACAGGTACCATAAAAGGTTCCCTTTTGCTCCGATTACTAGTAGCTTTTCCAAGGATACAGAACATCCTCGAGGTAAATATTGAACAGTTGATCTTTCTGCACCAGGGTCTACCAAAAATTCCACTTCCTGACTCTGAGGACTCAATTTCAATTTCGTCATGGGCTCTTTTCTTTCCCGGGTCCCCAGCACATAAAACCCCTTACCCCCTCAGTCCTTCTTAAACATTCTCTCATCCTGAATTCTCTTTCTACAGTCTTTCTTCACGTGTCCCTTTTTCTGACAGTAGAAGCATTCTACTGTCCTTATATCTCTGGGTCTCATCTGGTTAGGTTAAAGCGCGTTCTCTGCCCGAGGAATATTCCCTCTTTTCCTTTTACCACGGCTATCAGAATTCTTTGCTTGCTTCTTCTGAGTCTCCTCCTCTCTCCGTACGTATACTTTCTCAGCCTCTCTTAGTAATTCATCTAATCCTCTCTCCTGCCAATCCCCCAATTTCTCTAGTTTCCTTTGAATATTCAGGACCTAGCTACAAACTGCGTTTTCAGGAGAGCTTGCCCCGGGGGGGGGGGGGGGGGTAGCAGGATCTAATCCTGAATATAACTAACTTTTTTGGGTAATCTCTCTAACCACTCAGTAGGAGTTTCATCTTTTTTTTTTTACTCGCTAGAAGCCTTATCAACATTCTGTCACCGAAGGACAGATTCTCTATTCTCTTTAATAATAATAACTCGTAAATCTGCCATGTGAGTGATGTTCCTGGTTCTGATTATCCCAATTGGGCCGCTGTAAAGGCCGCTTTATATCTGCTCCTGGACCAGCCTGGTGTTGCTGATCCCAAATTCGCATAACCTGCCTTCCTGATCATACCCCTCTTCTGCTGTAAATAGTACTCCCAAAATTGCCTTTATTTCATCTCAGGTATAAAGAGTGGGACCTAAAAATTGATCTAGCCTCTCGGAGATCCCTAAAGGATCCTTTATCAAATTCCCCATTTCCTTTTACAGGTATTTCTCTTAAAGGGAGAAGGTTTCTTCCTTGACCCCTCTCCTGCCTAGTTTGCCTTCTAGTGATCCTTTTCCTAGGGAGGTCTAGGGGTTCAGGTTCGTCTCCTGAGTCAGATTCAGCTTGCTCCGGAGGAGTTGCTGGATTCTGTTCAGGGAGAGCATAATGGCGGGGGGGGGGGGGGGGAGGGGGAGGGGGGGGGAGATAGTGTATCATTCACATAAGTATTTAGAGCCTGGCAGATTCGATCCTCAAAGGACCCAAATACTGTTCAGAACAGCTGATCTGCCCCTATCTGCTTTCCTCCCCATATCCCTATACAATAATTTACCATTTTACCTTACTCTTCCCTCGTCTAGAGGGAGAATCGCCCCAGTGTTGTAACATAAACCTAGGGGACTTTCTAGTGGTATGTCTGGTAGCTTCACCTGCAAGCCACCCATGGGTTCAGAGGGCTTACTCTGCCTCTGTCCCATCTTCCGGATCACTCACACCTGGTGATTGAGATGAAAAGGGCTGTAGGCCTCTTCAGCTTCGATCATGTGCACTTAAGAGGAGATTTTCACTTATTTTTCTTTTTTCAGTTCCTTAGAAGGTCACTGCTACCAGTTGTTCTTTGTCCAGTTGTTAGAACTAAGCACTGTGGCTCCAATTTGCACAAATTCCAAAGTTCATAGACAAAACATTTATACATCTATTTTGAGACTTCTACAAACTACATAGTTTTCAGAAATCAAAACACTGAAAAAACACTGACACATCAGTCTTGAGACAGTACGATTAACAAATACAGCACTCATTTTTATCACAAGGATGATAAGGCTCACAGGGGACTCCACGTGGGAGGGATCTCTGAGAAGAGATCCTTTCCCGGCGGTGGTCAGTACTTAAATGACGTTTGGGAGAGGTGGAGCCAGGCTCCCCCCCTTCCAGTCACACAGGTATATCACCTCCACCTGAGCCCCCATGGCTTACTCGGAGCTCGCCTCAGGTGACCAAACAGTGTTTCAGGCCGTGATTCAGCAGTTCCCATATAGTTACGGTAGGGTTAGGGTTATGGTTAGGGTTTTTGTTAGGGTTAGGATTTTGTTATGTTTGCGGTTAGGGTTGGGGTTACTGTTATGGTTAGGTTAGGGTTAAGGTTAGGGTTTGGGTAGGGTTAAGGTTAGGTTTGTGGTTAGGGTTAGTGTTAGCATTAGTTTTAGGGTTAGTGTTAGGTTTAAAGATTTAGATTTACAGTAAGTTTTAGGGTAAGTTTTAGGTTATTGGATAGGGTTAGGTTTAAGATGTTTTTAGGGATAGGGTTAGGGTGTTAGGGTTAGGGCAATGGTTAGGATTAAAGATTTAGTCTTACAGTAAGTGTTAGGGAAGGATTTAGGTAATTTCATCGGGTTTGGTGAAGATAGGATTTAGTAATAGAGTTATGTTTAGATTTTAGATTTGTGTTAGTGTAAGGTTTTGGCTTAGGGTTATAGTTAGGGTGCAAATTAGGGTTGGGGTTAATGTTAGGGTTAGGGTTAAGTTATAGGGTTAGGGTTAGGCTAAGATTTAGGATTAAGGTGAGGGTGAGGGTTAAGTTTAGGTTTAAGTTTATGTATAAAGTTTTAGTTTTACAGTAAGTGTTAGGGAATGTTTTAGGTTATTGGATAGGGTTGGGTATATGATTGGCTTTGGGGTTTTGTTTAGGGTTTGTGTTAGCTTTAGAATTAGTTTTAGGGTTAGAATAAGGGTCATGGTTAAAAATTTATTCTTACAGTAAGTGTTAGGGAAGGATTTATGATATTTCATAGGGTTAGGTGAAGATTGGCTTTAGCAATAATGTTATGTTTAGATTTTGGAATAGTCTTAGGTTAAGGTTTTGGCTTAGGTTTAAGGTTTGGTTTAGGGTTGCGGTTAGGGTTAGGGTTACGGTCAGTTTTAACATTTAGGTTAGGGTTGAGTTTAGGCTTAGGTTTAGGGTTACGGTTAGGGTTAGTGTATAGGTTAGGGCTAGGGCATGAGATAGGGTTAGGGTGAGGGTTAGGGTGAGAGTTACGTTATGGGTTCGGTTTCGGTTTGGGATCGGGTTAGGGTTAGGGATTGGTTTACTGTTAGGTTTAGGGTAGGGATAGAGTTGGGTTTAGGGTTAGGTTTAGGGTTAAGTTTAGGGGTAGGGTTTGTGTTAGAGTTAAGGCTATGACAGGATTAGGGTTAAGGTTAGGTTTAGATTTAGTGTTAGGGTTAGTGTTTGGTTTATAGATTTAGATTTACTGTAATTGTTAAGGTTCAGGTTTGAGTTAGGGTTAGGGTTAGTGTGGGGTAAATAACTCCCAAGGATGGTACTTCACAAAGAAATAGTATAGATGATGGTATATTTTGAGTTGTTCTATATAGATAGTATACAAATAATACAAAAGATGGCTCACCTTCAGGATGATAAGGCTCGCAGGGGACTCCACGTGGGAGGGATCTTTGAGAAGAGATCCTTTCCTGGCAGTGGTCAGTACTTAAATGGTTTCTGGGAGAGGTGGAGCCAGGCTCCCCCCCTTCCAGTCACACAGGTATATCATCTCTACCTATGCTTCCATGGCTGACTCGGTGCTCAGCTCAGGTGACCAACCAGTGTTTGAGGCTGTGTTTCAGCAGTTCTCATACAGTTAGTGAATGGTTAGGTTTAGGGTTATTTTTATTGTTAGAATTAGGGCCATGTTTAGGTTTAGGTTAGGGGTTAGGGTTAGTGTTAGGTTTAAAGATTTAGTTTCACAGTAAGTTTTAGGGAAAGTTTTAGGTTATTGGATAGGGTTAGGTGTAAGATTAGATTTAGGGTTAGGGTTAGGGTAAGTGTTAGTGGTAGGGCAAGGGTTAGGGTTAAAAATTTATTCTTACAGTAAGTGTTAGGAAAGGATTAATATAGTTTCAGGGGGTTGGGTTAAGATAGGCTTTAGTAATATTGTTAATTATAGATTTTGTATAAGTGTTGGGGTAAGGTTTTGGCTTATGTTTAGGGTACGGATTAGGGTTGGGGTTAGAGTTAGGGTTAGGGTTAAGGTATAGGTTTAGGGTTTATGTAACCTAATAAGTTTATTAGGTTACCGCGGATATTTATATCATGTCAGATGCTAGTTACATGAAGCGAATCCTTTGTTCTTAGTTAATTACATCTGTTACTTACAAAATCATTGTGCTTTGTTACTGATCGCCAAACTGATTGTTTTGTTCATGTATTCGTGTGATAGTTCTTTATACTTTGCACCTGTTCTTTGTCACGGAATGTTCAGAGTTGTACAGACCTACCCAAGATCACTTCATATACCTCTCCCTTTCAGGAGATGTTATCTGTAATTTTATGCAACCCTTTCAGGCCGACTTGATAGGTCTGTATGCTCTCCTCATTCCACCCTTTTCTTTTTAATTTTTAAATTGTAGGTAGGGGTCCTATATTTTTTCGTTGCTCCATCTGAAGCCTTTTCAAATTAATGCTAATCCATGATATTTGCTCTGTGATTATTTTTATGACACATGGGCTGATCAGTAAGATCACAAAGATTAGTATACCTATAACAATAATACTATACAAATTATGTTTAAAAGATTCGAATGACGGGAAAGATGCTTTCAGGGTTTCTACATCCCAATCATGTCGCATAACAACTTTTTCACAGAGGGGCGATGTTTGATTAATTTGAAAACATATAGGTAGACCATTAAGTTTTCCAGTATAGTTGATTTTAGCAGAGAAAGTTCTAATATGTGTGTCTGAATACTGTCCCATAAACATTTTTTAGTTATTATAAATAGGAATGTCTATTTCCTCATCGCACGTAACAGGATGAATAACTGGTGGATTAGGGATAAAAGCCCAATATGTATCAGCTGCACATCCTCGTCTTAGAATCTAGAGGGTGCTTAGTAGAGTAGGGCTAGTAGTTGAATTCTTCGACGTCGGATGTTTTCCTCATTCCGATTCAGGGACAATCTTTGCATCTTCCGTTGTAGTTTTCCCATTCTTGTTTTGGGCATGGCGTACGCAGCGCTCTGGGATCCAGTGAGATGTCTCATCTGTGGGAAATATACAAACATATCCTCGACCCTACATTAGTACTGGATCTGGACCGTGCATTTTTCTGTCTACTGGATCTTTCCAGAAAACCAAAGGTTTCTCTTTTCGTGATGGATTCCAGTGCCTATCGGCAGCAGTTAATCCATCATCATCAAAAGTTAAAAAATTCAGAACAAATAATGCATGAGATATTAAAGAGAAAGGGGTATCTTTAATCCCAATTCCCCATTTCCCCTTCTTTACTTTATTTAGTTGCTTTTTCAGCAGATGGTTATATTTTTCATTGATACCCTGACCTTGAGGATTGTATGGGATCCCCGTTTTGTGTTGAATGTTCAGTTGTTGGAAGAATTTTTTAAAAGCTTGACTGGTATAGGCAGGACTGTTATCGGTTTTTATAAAGCTGAGTCTGAGTCTTCTATTAATCTATCTGAAGTTTGTAACAGCCTAGCTACCAAATCCTGGTAGGGTTCATCAGGACCCTGCCTTATTTTGGTCAGTTCCTCTTTTCGTACTCCAGATTTCGGTAAATTTTTTTTTCATTTTTTTCTCATTTTATTTGTTTATTCATTTATTTATTTTCAGGCAGCCAATCCAATTTCTCGTATGAAATCATAGGTTTGCAGGTTATGAGTAAGTTGTTGAAATACTCCTGCAAAATTACCTGCTCCTACCAACTGATCATAAGTTATTCCTAATTGCTGACACTGCAGAGAGCGTACATAGGAATCACAACGCTCAAAATAATCAGAAGTCCATAGTAAGTATTCTCCCCCACTCAGTACTGCTTTAGCTAAGGATATCCGGTCTGCTGGCGGGAGCATTTGAGATGTAATTGTCTGTAAAATTGCAAGAGTAAAGGGAGCTGTGGGTCCGTATTGCACGCTAGCAACTTTCAATTCTCTCAATTGTTTAAAAGGAATTGGCTCATAGTCATTAAGAAATCCTCCCGCTTCATTTTGTCGTTGTATCACTGGGTATGCCTGTACTGAAAATCCTTCCATTATTTCACCAGCCTTTCTGGCTTCTTTTAAAGCTAACCGTAAAGGAGAATCTTGCATTATAAGATCCTCTGGTCCTAAAGATGGGGGCATAGTGCCTTCTCAAAAAGCTGGCAAAATATTAACAGGCTGCTTGATTGCTTGCGCCTGAACCCCGACTTCTTTTATGGCTGGGAAGGCAGCAAGTTCTTTGTGATGGTATTGGGCTGCTTCATTATTTAATTCATCCCAATCTTCAGGGCTTAATTGTTCATTTTTTATATTATTTTTGAGGGATTTTTGCGGGGACACCAAAGGTTGCTCGTATCTAGGAGGGGAAGGTGGAGGGGCAGAGGGCATGGGAGGGAAATTATCGAGAGATATTGACCGTACTAATGGGGTCGTAACGTAATGCGTTTCCCTGTGCCACTTCTCATTACCTATGTCTCCCCTCAGATATTCCTTAACTAAAGACCATAGAGTAAAAGTATCTATAGGGACCTTTTCAGGTCCGTGAACTGCATAATATCCCTGAATCTTATCTCCAACTTCATTCCATGTTTCTAGATTGATAGTGCCATCTCTAGGAAACCAAGGGCACACAGTTTCTACAAATTCTAAAAACCAATCTATTTGTTTCTTAGTAACTTTTATCCCTATTGCCGTTAAAAGGGATTTTAACATTGCAGCAAATATACTACGCTCCGTGCTGGAGGCTACCCCCATTTTGTTTATGTCTGTCAATGACCAGTCCTTAACCCTTTCCCAATAACTCACCAACTGCGGCTCATAGGGCAAGCGACGTCCTGTCCCTCGGTGACCGATGCTTCCTGGGTTTCGGCACCAAAAAACGAAAACCAGCTCACAAGGACGCATGAAGAACAGACGGGCTACTGCTCTGCTGGCATGTAGCAAAGTTTATTTGAATAGCAATGTTATTTATATCATGTTAGAGGCTAGTTAAATGAAGTGAATTGCTTGTTCTTAGTTAATTACATCTGTCAGTTACAAAATCATTGTGCTTTGTTACTGATCGCCAAACAGTCTTGTTCATGTATTCATGTGATAGTTCTTTATACTTTGCACCTGTTCTTTGTCACGGAATGTTCAGAGTTGTACAGACCTACCCAAGATCACTTCATACACCTCTCCCTTTCAGGAGATGTTACCTGTAATCTTTATGCAACCCATTCAGGCCAACATGATAGGTCTGTATGCTCTCCTCAGGGTTAGGGTTAGGCTAAGTGTAGGATTAGTGTTAGGGTTAGGGTTTAGGGTTAGGGTTAGGGTTAGGGTTAGGGTTAGGTTTAGGGTTAGGGTTTAGGGTTAGGGTTAGGGTTAAGGTTAGGGTTAGGTTTAGGGTTAGGGTTAGGGTTAGGTTACGTTGCTTTTGGGGAAGGGTTAGGGTTTGGGTTACGGTTAGAATTAGGGGTTACAGGTATGGGTTTGGGTTGGGGTTGCGGTTGGAGTTGGGGTTTGTGTTAGTGTTAAGGATAGGGTTAGTTTTAATCTTACCGTTAGAGTTAGTATTTGGTTTAGAGTTTGGTTTTGGGTTAGGATTAGGGTTAGGGTTAGGCTTAGGTTTAGGGTAAGGCTTCAGGTTTTGGGTCATAGATTAGGGTTAGGGTTAGTGTTAGGTTTAGTTTTAGTGTTAGGTTTAGGGTTAATGTTAGGTTTGGGGTTAGGTTTTAGGGTTGGGGTTGTGTTTGTTGTTGCGTTTGGGGTTGGTGTTGGAGTTTGGGTTAGGGTTAGGGCTTGTGGTTGTGTTTTGTTGTGAGTAGGGGTAGTGGTAGGAGTAGGGTTAGTTTTTGTTTAGGGTTAGTATTAGGGTTCGAGTTAGGGTTAAATTAACGGTTTAGGGCTAGATTTAGGGTTAGGGTTAGGGTTAGATGTAGGGGTTAGGGTATAGGTTTGGGGTCAGTGTTGGGTTGGGATTAGGTTTGGGTTTGGTGTTGGGTTAGTGTCAGGGCTATGGTAAGGGTTAGGGTTAGAATGTAGGCTTAGGTATTAGGTTTATGGTTAGGGCTTTGGTGTTAGTGTTGAGGTTGGGGTTTGGGTTTGGTTTTGTTTTAAGTTTATGGATAGGGTTAGGGTTTTGGGGTTACTGTTGGAGATGGGGTTGGTGTTAGGATTAGGGTTAGGGTTAGGGGTTAGGTTTAGGGTTTGGGTTAGTTAGTGGTAGGGTTAGGGTTAGGATTGGGGTTATTATTTGTTTTAGCTTTAGGGTTATGTTTAGAGTATAGGGCTAGGTTTTAGGGTTAGATTTAGGGTTAGGGTTTGAGTTATGTTTTAGGGATAAGGTTTAATTGGGGGTTTTGGTAAGCTTTAGCGTTTCGGTTAGGATAAGGATAAGGTTATGTGTTAAGGTTAGGGTTAGAGATAGGTGTTAGGCGGTTGTTAGGGGTTGGGGTTGGTTTTTGGTGTTGCGGTTGTTTATAAAGGATATGGTTAGGGGATAGGTTAGTTTTAGGATTAGGGTCAGAGTGAGGGTTAAGTTTTGGGTTTGGTCTGGGTTTGGGATAGGTTTAGGGTTTGGCTTTTGGTTACTGTTAGGGTTAGGGTTGGGTTAAGGTTAGGGTTAGGGTAGGGTTAGGGTTAGGTTTAGGGTTAAGGTTAGGGTTTGTGTTAGCGTTAAGTTTAGGTTTCGGGTTAGTGTTAGGTATATAGTTTTAGATTTAAAGTAATTGTTAGGGTTAGGGTTAGGGCTTGAGTTAGGGTTAGGGTTAGTGTGGGGTATATATTCCCAAGGACGGTTCTTCACAAAGAAGTATTATAGAGGACGTTGAGTTGTTCTATATAGATAGTATACAAATAATACAAAAAAGAAGATGGCTCACCTTCAGGATTGTTGTAGGTGTGAAGAACAAAACACACCAATCGTTACCAACAGGAAAAAATTTATTGAGCAAGCAAGAAAAGAGAAAAACAGCCCTGGCAGCCAGGAGTCTCTGCTCCACCAGAGGTGCGCAACGGGGGCCTCCCGATCAAACTTTTTATAGTCTCTTATATCTGCATTTATGTTTATCATTCCCATCCTGGGCTGCGCTTGCTGTTATGTGGTGGTCGTTCTCTGCCACCTGGTGGTTTAAATGAAAAGGGCCATAGGCCTCTTCAGCTTTGATCAAACGTGCTTAAGAGGAGATTTTCACTTATTTTTCTTTTTTCAGTTTCTTAGAAGGTCACTGCTATTTGTTGTTCATTGTCCAGTCTTTAGAACTAAGCACTGTGGCTCCAATTTGCACAAATTCCAAAGTTCATAGACAAAACATTTATACATCTATTTTGAGACTTCTACAAACTACATAGTTTTCAGAAATCAAAACACTGAAAAAACACTGACACATCAGTCTTGAGACAGTACGATTAACAAATACAGCACTCATTTTTATCACAAGGATGATAAGGCTCACAGAGGACTCCACGTGGGAGGGATCTCTGAGAAGAGATCCTTTCCCGGCGGTGGTCAGTACTTAAATGGAGTTTGGGAGAGGTGGAGCCAGGCTCAACCCCTTCAGGTCATACAGGTATATCAAGTCCACCTGAGCCCCCATGGCTTACTCGGAGCTCGCCTCAGGTGACCAAACAGTGTTTCAGGCCGTGATTCAGCAGTTCTCATACAGTTAGGGTTAGGGTTAGGGTTAGGGTTAGGGTTAGGGTTAGGGTTAGGGTTAGGGTTTAGAGTTAGGGTTAGGGTTAGGGTTAGGGTTAGGGTTAGGGTAGGGTTAGGGTTAGGGTTAGGGTTAGGGTTAGGGTTAGGGTTAGGGTTAGGGTTAGGGTAGGGTTAGGGTTAGGGTTAGGGTTAGGGTTAGGGTTAGGGTTAGGGTTAGGGTTAGGGTTAGGGTTAGAGCCCCGTTAAGGTTAGTGTTACGGTTAGGGTTAGGGTTAGGGTTAGGGTTTGGGTTAGGGTTAGGGTTAGGGTAGGGTTAGGGTTAGGGTTAGGGTTAGGGTTAGGGTTAGGGTTAGGGTTAGGGTTAGGGTAGGGTTAGGGTTAGGGTTAGGGTTAGGGTAGGGTTAGGGTTAGGGTTAGGGTTAGGGTTAGGGTAGGGTTAGGGTTAGGGTTAGGGTTAGGGTTAGGTTTAGGGTTAGGGTTAGGGTTAGGGTTAGGGTTAGGGTAGGGTTAGGGTTAGGGTAGGGTTAGGGTTAGGGTTAGGGTTAGGGTTAGGGTTAGGGTTAGGGTTAGGGTTAGGGTTAGGGTTAGGGTTAGGGTTAGGGTTAGGATGGACTCAGCAGCTAATTTCCCCTGGGGCCCATTACAGTCTACAGAGCCCTCGTGTGCCCTGTGCCTTCCTGTCATCTTCTTCAAGTGTTCAGAACTTGTACAGCAAGTTGGAGAAGTGTCTGGAGACAGTCTAAAGATGAAGAGGCTCATGAACATCTAATAGGCCAAATTGTTTATTTAATTACAGTCTGGCTTCAAAAAGAATTTGGAGCGGCACTCAGCAATGGATATTGATCCAGGATGTCCCCGAATGTTCTGATACTGTGCAGACAAACATCCTCCTCAACTTTCCCACCCCATTTCTACTCACATTGGCCCCATAGGGAATGCATGCCTTTTCCTCTGAAGTCACCCTCTCAGTGTTAAACCTCCTTTGCACGGACTCCATCTTGCTTTCCTTAGAGAACCAGCTGCACATGGACAAAGAAAGATTTTTTTTTTTTGTGAACAAACAGAAAGGAACACGATGCAATTGAATGAACAGTAAAACAGTTTTCAACTGCATGCCATGTCCAAGCTGCATCTCATAAAGCTTGTCTTTCACAGGGAACATTTGTATAAGAAATGATTTAGAAAGAGATAGGAAGGGATAGATATAAATACAGTTAAGGAGTTGTCAGAAGAGTTCATTTGACTTTGGACAGATGGATGGAGCAAGTTCCAAACTCCCTGATGGTCACGAAGCAGCCAGGGAATTGGGAGGTATCTGAGTGAAGACCGAGCAAGGGATGGGGGAAATCTGGAGAGCAGTGGGAAGAGCATGTGTCCAGACGACCTGCTGAAAACATGCCCTGACTTGTGGTCTTTTTTTTTTTTATTCTTTTTTTTGCAGTGTTACTGACATTAGCATCTTTCAAAAAGGAAAGAAGATCCATTTGTGCCTTGCACAGAGCCCGGTGCCCCCAAAACATCCTGCCCAGAACTGCCAGTGGCAGCCCTCAGGGTTTGCACTGACTGAGTCACACTGTGTACTCTTTTCATTTCCTCAGATCTTGTTTTAGATGGTCACACACAGCACAGGATGCTTCATGCCCTGTAAACATCTGCTCTCTTCCCATCAGCAGTCATCCATAGGGTCCCAAGATAAGCCAGGCTGGAAGAGAACCTGGGGGATGTCTGCAGCCCAACCTGTCAGAAAGAGGGACACACCATGAACCTGATGAATTTTGCAAGCCTCCATGGGCAGAGACTGCAGAGCCTCATTGGATGACATGCACCAATTCTTGTATCAGCTGGGTGTGAAAAAGGTGCTTTTCTGAAGCACAGGCCAAACCTCTCTTTTATCTCTCAACACGCACCATGGGGAAGGGCCTGGCTTTGTGCTCTCCATCACGTCCTCCAGGTTCTGGCAGGCTGCAGTGAGATTCCATTCAGCCTTCCCTTCTCCAGGCTGGACAGGCCCAGGTCCCTCAGCCTCTCCTCACACGTGAAGTGTTCAAACCCAGTCCTCTTGTTTGAGCCTTCCCAAGCCCCGTTCAGCTTGCTGACATCTTTCTTGTCTCGAGCATCTGAAATGGGAAGGCACTACTCTGGGTATTGCTTTCCCCCCTTCCAACCCAAGCCATTCAAGGATTCTGTGATTTCTGTCAGTCTCTTCCAACTCTGGATCCTGTTTCCTTAGGAGTTCACCTCTTCTTGCATCAGCATTTCCCAACTGTCTCTGGCATTTAGGCTACCAAGAGGCCCAATCCAACTGATAAACAGTGAGATCAGGAAGGAAATGAGTATCAGTGATTTTTCCATGTCCTGTCTCACCAGGTTCCTTGCTCTGTTCTACTGTGGGCCCACAGTCTCCCTAGCCTTCCTTTTCTTGCCTACACATTTCTTTAAGCTCTACCTCCCTTTGATATGCCTGGACACGTTCAATTGCAGTGGAACTCTAGCTTTGCTAAACTAATCTCAGCAAGAACACTGGGAAAAATCTCTGCATTGCTCTGTTTGGGTTTGATCAGGGCGATCTTTCCCATTCCTGCAGGACTTCTGACATTGCTGCTTGGCTTTCTCTTCCTTGGAATGGACTTTTTCTACTTGGAAGTTCTGGTCCTTAGGTCGATAACACCTTTTTTTATCCTATTCCCCTCAGAGCCTTACCTTGCCTTCCCATACCCCACAGACATTTGAGGAAGCCAAGCTGTGTTCTGCTGAAGCCCAAAGTTGTGAGCTTCTCTTTTGCCCTCTCTACAGACACCTGAGCTCCACCATGCCATGGCCACTGCAGCCCAGGATGCCTTTGACCTTCACATTCCTCACAAACCCTCCTTGCTGGTGAGTATGAGATCCAGCAGAGCACCTCTTCTCTTTAGTTCTTCTTAGCTTGGTCATGAAGCTGTCAGCTGTGCTCTCCAGGGATCTTCTGGATGGCTTATGCCCTGCTGTGCTGTCTCTCCAGAAGATGCTGGAGTGAGTATAGCCCCTGACTGTGACAAGGGCCTCAAAATGTGAGGCTCCTGTTTGTCTTTTTAGGTCCCCTTCCTCTTGTTCTTCCTGATCAGGAAACCAGTAACATGCACTGCTGGTCTCCTCTTTAAGCCATTTCCATCAGTTCACAGTGGGATCCTCTGCCCTCTCCAGGCAGAGCTCAGTGTGCTCTCACATAGAGAGCAGTAGCCTATCCTTGTCTTCCTTGACCACCCCCTGTGAAGAGTCCTTATCCCTCTTTTTCATAGCTTCACAGGTGGGAACCATCCTGCCATGTTTCTGTGATCCAAGAAGATCCTAGGTCTGCAAATGCAAAAAGATTTCTAGCTCAAGGAGTTCATAGTTTTGGTGTTCTCCTTAGTGTAAAGACACTTTAGAAAGCTTTCCATTCCCAAAGCATCACTGGATGTATCCTGGCTGGATCCTGTGTCTACACAATGGTACTGGTGCTCAGAAGGTGGCACGCGAGCAATAGAGCCATTGTGGGGCTTGGAGCTGTCCAGCCAGCACCAACACTCCTAGGGCATGACTTCCCTGAAGGTGCTGTGCTGCATTTTGCCAGCTGGCTGTGGGTGTGCTGGAGACCCGAGGGAACTGCCATTCAAAAGAGAGCCCAGAACAAACTCAGGTGTCATCATTGAAGGAGCATAGGTGTGTCCTAGCTTTGTAATGCCTTGAACTCCAGAATATGGCACAGATGGAGCAGAGACAATGACCTGGCTCTTACGCTGAGCTCATCCATTCGGTCAGCGGTATAACTCGGCATGCTCCAAGGGGACAGGTGAAAAATGATACTCTCAGGTGTCCTAAAATCAGAGCTCTGGTGTAATTTAGGATGGCCAAGAATACTCCCATTCACATTTGGCCCCCAGATAATGCTCAGAAAGGAGGTGGCTATCTCTGAGGTTGTCTACCACAGCTTGCAGGCAGTGTTGCCCACATCTAGGAGCACCCCAGGCACCTTGTTCATCAGCAATTGTCTGTAAGTGAGCAAGTGACTCTCCTGAAATTTTTACACATGGATGGTGGTGAGGCTCTGGAACAGACTGCCCAAGGAGGTGGTGGATGCCCCATCCATGGAGGCATTCAAGGCCATGTTGGATGGGTTGTTGGACAACATGATCTGGGGGTTGGCAAGGCTGCGCATGGCAGGGGGGTTGGGAGTGAGTGACTTTAATGCCCCTTCCAACCTAAGCCATTCTACGTCTCCATTATGTGTGATTCTGTGATCATCCAGCAGCCTTTCAGAAGCTGTTGGCCATGGAGACTCATGGACATCTCCAGGGAGATGGGGAGAAGAAAATCACATCCTCTCCCGCTGAGTTGGGCTGGTCCCCTGGGACACAAGGAGCTCATACAAGCGGGCAGAGCTGCAGAGAAACAGCTGTGCCCGGGAGCAGCTCCTGTGCACCACGTATTAATGCTGGGGGCATGATCTGCAGGTGACGGGGAGAAGAGAGAAAGGAGAGGGAACTTACAGGATGTGTGGGATGTGAGCAGGCTGTGAGCTCACTGGAGCAGCATTACTCACAGCCTTTAACACAGTAAGTCTCTCGCTTCAGGCAATGCAGCTGCTTTTCCTGGAGGGATCAGTAAATCGGGGTTATCTCATGGCAGCTCAGGCTGCAATCGCTCGTTGTTTCTTTCTCATGGAAAAAGACCTGCTCCATCTGAGGGCTTCCCTGCTGCAACGTCAGAACACAGCCCTGAGGGCTGCGTGTGCCAGGACGGCTGCAGGCTGTGCTGCTGGGGGTGCAGCCGGGTGCCCAGGGCTGTCGTGCAGAGCAGGGTCCCTGCTGTGCCCCAGGGGCTGTGCCGGGGCAGGGACTCTGCCTCCTGCCAGGCTCAGCACTCAGCCTGCCCGGGGAGCTGCCCAGGGTGCTGTGGGGAGACGTGTGGGCAGGGCAGGGGACTTCTGCTGCCACAGCTGCTGTCTGGGGCGGGGCATCACAGCTCCACTGCACCCCAGAATGTTTCCAAGGGTGCTTTGCAAGAGGAGAGACAAGGCAGGGATTTTCCATTTGCTGTTCTTAGGGAAGGGGAAAGGGTTGGAGGCAGGAATCTGAAAGGAGCTGGGAAATAGCAACACATCTCTGAGAATCCTGCATTGCTCCTTTCTCAATCTGCCGTTCTGTGAACAGTCTCCTAAGATGCTTTCAGCCTTCCCTCTCCAAACCTAATTGCACAGAGTTTGGAATGAGAGCTCTGAGTGCAGATGGGGTAATGGTATGGGATGTGGAAACTGATTGTCTCTGAGGATGGTCTTGATTTGTCATTATCTTCTGCACTCCTAACAGCAACTCCACGCCCAGGAACAGCAGAGCAGATGCCCAACAGCAGCTCCATCAGCGAGTTCCTCCTGCTGGCATTGGCAGACACGCGGCAGCTGCAGCTCCTGCACTTCTGGCTCTTCCTGGGCATCTACCTGGCTGCCCTCCTGGGCAACGGCCTCATCAGCACAGCCGTAGCCTGCGACCAGCGCCTGCACACACCCATGTACTTCTTCCTCCTCAACCTCGCCCTCCTCGACCTGGGCTGCATCTCCACCACTCTCCCCAAAGCCATGGCCAATGCCCTCTGGGACACCAGGGCCATCTCCTACGCAGGTTGTACTGCACAGGTCTTTTTCTTTTTGTTTTTGTTTTCAGCAGAGTATTCCCTTCTCACAGTCATGGCCTATGACCGCTTTGTTGCCATCTGCAAGCCCCTGCACTACGGGACCCTCCTGGGCAGCAGAGCTTGTGCCACCATGGCTGCAGCTGCCTGGGGCACTGGGTTTTTCTTTTCCCTGCTGCACACTGCCAATACATTTTCTATACCACTGTGCCAGGGCAATGCCGTGGACCAGTTTTTTTGTGAAATTCCACAGATCCTCAAGCTCTCATGCTCGCAATCAGACTACCTCAGGGAAACTGGATTTATTGTGGTAAGTGTTCTTGCCATATTTGGGTGCTTTGTATTCATAGTGCTGTCCTACGTGCACATTTTCAGGGCCGTGCTGAGGATGCCCTCTGAGCAAGGCCGGCAAAAAGCCTTCTCCATGTGCCTCCCTCACCTGGCCGTGGTTTCCCTGTTTGTGGGCACGGACTTCTTTGCCTACCTGAATCCCCCTTCCCTGTTCTCCCCATCCCTGAACCTGCTGGTGTCATTTTTGTACTCAGTAGTGCCTCCAACACTGAACCCCCTCATCTACAGCATGAGGAACCAGGAACTCAAGGATGCAGTGGGGAAAATGATGGCAAGGACACATTTCAGGAGGGATTAACTTCTCATCTTTCTCTACAAATGACTCACTGTTGTTTCTGTAGCAGGCTCATATTATGCCTTTTCACCTTTAAAATGCTTATTTATTTCTATTAATTGATACATTTTTTTTGCTGTTCATTTATATGTGTGAGTGTGTAATAAATATTATTGGTTATTATTCCTAAACATGCGTTTGGATTCTGTCTGCTTCTACTGAGGCATCACGCTGCTCTCTATCTCCTGGAGCCCATACGAATTCTGGGTCAGTGCTGACTCTCACACAGCCTCTGTTCTTATCTCTGTATCTATAGAGAAATGAGATGCCAGCAGGCACTGTGGAGGTGATACAGGCTGGATTAGCAAAAGGGATGCACGTTTTAGCCTACGGACCAATAGATTAGTTCATCAAAAGGAATCCAATTGTGCTTATCCTGAAACTTTTTCTTGGGTTGCATATAAATTGTTTTGACTTATAGTGCACCAAATTAGAAAGTTGCTCGTTACGTTATAACAAGCAATGGGAATTTGCCATACTGGGGAGAAAAGAGCTAGCAGGTCATGCAGAGGGCACTGTGTTGAGGAGGAAAATGAAATAAAAGGGAGGAAGTAGGTGCTGTAGGAAGGAGGATGTGAGGAGTCAGGGGCTGTGCTGGGGGCACACCTCCGTAGCCCTGCATGCATGCTGCCCCATGCGGTGCCTGCACAGAGCTCCCAGGGGCTGCCTGAGGGGTGGTGGAGCCGGGCTGTCCTGCAGAGGGGAATGGACACGGAGACACTGTGCTGAAAGGCTGGGGCCCCAAAATCACCCCGGAACTCAGCAACCCCAGATGTGCTGTGCTCACCTTGCCTGGCTCTGCTGCTCTCTCACTGCCCCTCCTCAACAGGACAGGGGGGAAATAAATTAAACAGCTCTCAGGTAGAGACAAAAAGCACCTTATTTTTTTCCTTGCTTAGAGCCTAATGATAACAAATGTTGTGTATTAATGGCTGAAATGGAAGTGATTTGCTATGTTTGTATTTCAGTTTTGTTGTCTCACATCCTGACCTTTTCTTTAACATGGAACAATAATAACTTCCTAAATTAGCCCTGTGTACAAGTTAGTTATTGCTGTTCTTACTGTCCGACCCACACTGTTGTGTCACTGTAGAGCTGGGAACGATTCACCTCTCAATGCTTTGGACATCTGCTGAACTGCAGACACTGTCAGTCACAGTGCTCTGGATTCCTAAGTGAAGGTTGCTAAGTTACAGAAACACTCTTATCTACCAGGTGCCAGCTGCAGGTACTGCAAGGCAAAGAAACAATTTAATGAACAATTTAATTGTATGTGCTATAAAAAGATGTGTTTTACTGTAACACAACCTTAGTTCTGAGATTCACCTGTACTTCTGAAAGGCCTCTGGCATGGTCCCACATCACTTCCTTATCTCTATGAAGAGATATGAGAGATGGATTTGAAGGGAGGACACTTCATTGGATGATAAATTGGTTGGAAGGTCGCAGCCAAAGGGCTGTGAGAAAGGGCTCTCAGGTAAATGGTTTCCAGCAGCTGGAGGCCAATCACAAGGGGTGTCCCCAGGGGTCATCCTTGGGACCAGAGCTCTTCAATGTCTTTATCAGTGGCATGGATGATGAGATAGAGTGCACCCTGTCCAAGTATGCTGATGACAACAAGCTGAGTGGTGCAGTTTTAACAACAGAATTAAGAGATGCCATCCAGAGGGAGCTAGACAGGCTTGAAAAGTGAGCCCAAGGAAACATCATTCAACAAGATCATGTGCAAGGTTTTGCACTTGTGTGGGGACAGTCTCTGATATGAGTACAGACCAGGAGAACTCCTTGAGAGCAGCTCTGCAGGGAAGATCTTAGGGGTCCTGGTAGATGCAACCCTTAACATGAGCCAGCAGTGCACGCTTGCAGCCTGAGGCCAAGTGTACCCAATTATGCTCATCCTGAAACTTTTTCTTGGGTTGCTCTGGTTTCGCTTAGGATGGCCCTGAATACTCCCCTTTACATCTGGCCCCCAGCTGATGCTCAGAAAGGAGGTGGCTATCTCTGAGGTTGTCTGTCGCAGCTTCCAGACACTTTTGTGTAGGGGATCTTTGAAAAGAAGTGTAAGCAGTCCTTGCCATAACGTTAGCAGTTGTTTGAAAAGTAGCACACAAACAGAACAGAAACTGTGTAGAACAGCAGAAAGGCATTTACCAGCAAGAGGAAGATGCGTGCTTTGGCCACAGTCGCGACTAGATGAAACAACTGGAACAAACATAGCAGGTGCAAGATCGTATACTGTGAACCAACCAGATCTTAGCACATATTGTCTTCCTGTGTATATATGTTTTGAGTTATTGCTTAATAAACAAACATTAGCTTGCAAAAAAAAAAAAAAGAAAAAAAAAAAAGAAATAGCATCCAGCCCTCACAGTAACTGGTATTCCGTGTTTTTACTTATTGTTTTTTCAATTGTTGTATTGTAAATAACTTCTGCATGCCATAGTGAATGATGAAAAACATCTGGATTATCCACTGGATGGTATATGAGTAACAACACTGGTCATGGTATAACAAAAATGGGTGATTTTTCTGTGGTACCAATGTTGCCTTAAGAATTAGAATTATTAGATATTATTTAGGTTGCTGTGCGCTATTTTTTTTCTATTTTTAGTGATAGATTAAATATAAATTGTACAGGATTTATGTTTCCACTGCTGGAATCCACGGAAATAACTTTTTTTAGTGTAGTCTTATCTTTTCATTATGATGTTATTAGCCTATCAATTAGCTTTTTCTTAGTTTGTCAAGGCAAAACCAGGAAAGGAATCCCAGACGAAACCAGGAAAGGAATCCCAGACAAAGGGATGACACTGTACTGTAGAATGATTCACTCTCTTTCATCCACTAATCAGAATTTTAAAAATATGACTATGCATAACTTGAGACAAAGGCACACACTATCTTACTTCAATTTACCATATGATTCTAACAGAGAATGCTTGGGTATTGCCCAACAGATGTTTTAGTTCACTGATTCTTTCAACTGGCACCTATGTCAGGGGCCTTTAGAAGAACGATCTTGGGAAGGAACAATTACCTGCCATGAGAGAAAAGGTCTAGGAGGAGAAGCGGTTCACTGATTAAGTGCATGTTTTCTCCTTTGCCACAAGTGGACATGCCCTCTATTGCAATAGCAAGTAAAAAACCTTTGTTGCTTCACCAAGATCTTTGCCTGATAACGATTGATTCTGAGCTTTTCTTGTGCAAGAAAACATGAGGGAGGTGTGGGGATAGAGGGGAGAGTGGAGACAGAGGGGGGAATGTGGGGATATGGGGCACAGAGACCCCATTCCCTCCCAAATGGGGGCCTCAGCAGAGCTTTTGGTTTCGCAGGACCCCAGTGCTGCCCGTTGGCTGAAGCCGTGGGTACAGCTCTCAGCACTTGGGGTTGGTGGGTGCCTGCTCCCATGGCGTGTTTGGGGCTGGCTTGCGGAACCTGGGACCTGGCACTGCAGTGGAGAGCGTCTTCGTGTCTGAGCACACCCTCCCTGGGCCGGAGGTTGTAGCCACATTCCAGGGAGGGCCTCAAGGACTCTGACTTTCCCTGTCTGGCCAAGTCTGGGGCAGCATTACGGCAGCTCCCATGGTGCTCTCGGAGCTCATTAAAGCTATTTTCAATTCGAGATAAACGTGGGGAGATTCTCCCATGGTCTGTCCCATACCGTCTGGACAGGCTGCTGCTCTCAGGCACACGGGATCCACGATCTGGCTCTGATGGTGCCTGGCTGGTGGTGCTGGAAGTACTGCTCTCTAGTGCCGGGGAGCCTTGGGATGGCCCCAGCTTCCCAGTGTCCAGGGACACTGGAAGCAATAAATTCCAGCGCACATGGCCTGTTTCTGCAGCAGAAACACAAGTAGCATCAGCGTGAGCGGGACCTGATGCTGCTAAGCTCCCGCCGTTCCCACGGGGCAAGGGAAGGGCTCTTACCTGGACGCAGGCCCGGTGGGACCAGGTGTGTTTGCAGGATGGGCACACCATGGTGCCATATGAGCTGCTGTCCCCCACGGGGTCCATGCAGATGATGCACATGGTGTCCTGCACTGGCACTGCCTCCACTGCCTGCTGCGGGCGGTGTTCCCAGCAGAAGGACCTGCGGGAAGATGGGAGGGGTGGGCAAGGTGAGAAGTGCTGCGAGGAGGGCAGAGGAACACAAAGGAGCCCCAGGCTCTGGCTCTGGCTCTGGCAGGCTGCTGGGAGGTGTCAAGACACATTCCTCGCTACTTTGAACAGAACATCAACAGCCAGCCCTACTGATGCTGCTGGATTGCCGTGTGCTGTCAGCAGAAAAAGAACGGACTCTGCCACTTTATCAGAGTGATAACAGTGACAGTTTATAGGAAAAAAATACAACTCTTAAAGAATACAAAGCATACTCCTGATTGTTTGCAGGTGTGAATCACATGTAACACCTCCATAATCAATTGGTAAGGGGTTAGCATGAGGCAGTCATGCACCTAAGTTTCTTCTCTGATTTGTTGGCAGCAAGCAGTTTCTTACCTCACCCTAAATTGTAACTTTTTGCTCTTCTGCTAGTACAGCTCTTTTTCTGCTTATGCATCTCTCTTTTCTTGCTGAATTTGTCAAGGACTGTGACTGACCAGAGTCTGTATCACACGCACCACAGCCTGTAGGCCTTAGACCTTAGCCTAGGCACACATAATCATGTCCTCCACTAGCCAAGTATGTCTCTATAGTGTGCTGCACCCACATGCCCACCCACCCACTGGGATTCCAGTGCTGAGGGGGCTCTGCAGATGGACTCTGGTTCTAGCTTTGCCCTTCTGAGGACTGCATGCTGCTCCCGGTTCCCTAACTTCCACAAACTGCCTCCAAAATTTTACTAACTCCCTCTCAAGTGCTCCTGATTTGTCCCAGGTTCTCCCAGAATTACCCCTAAAGTGCCCCCAGTGACCTGAAAAAATCCCCAAACTGCTCCCAATTGCTGCAAACCACCCTGAAGCTTGGACTCTGCCCACATCAAAAGGGGCTCTGAGGCACCGCAACACAGACAATCCCAGCGTGTGCTCCACCTGTGGGCCGCATCGGAACCAATCGCCGCCCGGCTTTCACCCATACCATGCAGAATTGAAAGCGAAACCAAAAGCTCTGCTGAGGCCCCCATTTGGGAGGGAATGGGGTCTCTGTGCCCCATATCCCCACATTCCCCCCTCTGTCTCCACTCTCCCCTCTATCCCCACACCTCCCTCATGTTTTCTTGCACAAGAAAAGCTCAGAATCAATCGTTATCAGGCAAAGATCTTGGTGAAGCAACAAAGGTTTTTTACTTGCTATTGCAATAGAGGGCATGTCCACTTGTGGCAAAGGAGAAAACATGCACTTAATCAGTGAACCGCTTCTCCTCCTAGACCTTTTCTCTCATGGCAGGTAATTGTTCCTTCCCAAGATCGTTCTTCTAAAGGCCCCTGACATAGGTGCCAGTTGAAAGAATCAGTGAACTAAAACATCTGTTGGGCAATACCCAAGCATTCTCTGTTAGAATCATATGGTAAATTGAAGTAAGATAGTGTGTGCCTTTGTCTCAAGTTATGCATAGTCATATTTTTAAAATTCTGATTAGTGGATGAAAGAGAGTGAATCATTCTACAGTACAGTGTCATCCCTTTGTCTGGGATTCCTTTCCTGGTTTCGTCTGGGATTCCTTTCCTGGTTTTGCCTTGACAAACTAAGAAAAAGCTAATTGATAGGCTAATAACATCATAATGAAAAGATAAGACTACACTAAAAAAAGTTATTTCCGTGGATTCCAGCAGTGGAAACATAAATCCTGTACAATTTATATTTAATCTATCACTAAAAATAGAAAAAAAATAGCGCACAGCAACCTAAATAATATCTAATAATTCTAATTCTTAAGGCAACATTGGTACCACAGAAAAATCACCCATTTTTGTTATACCATGACCAGTGTTGTTACTCATATACCATCCAGTGGATAATCCAGATGTTTTTCATCATTCACTATGGCATGCAGAAGTTATTTACAATACAACAATTGAAAAAACAATAAGTAAAAACACGGAATACCAGTTACTGTGAGGGCTGGATGCTATTTCTTTTTTTTTTTCTTTTTTTTTTTTTTGCAAGCTAATGTTTGTTTATTAAGCAATAACTCAAAACATATATACACAGGAAGACAATATGTGCTAAGATCTGGTTGGTTCACAGTATACGATCGTGCACCTGCTATGTTTGTTCCAGTTGTTTCATCTAGTCGCGACTGTGGCCAAAGCACGCATCTTCCTCTTGCTGGTAAATGCCTTTCTGCTGTTCTACACAGTTTCTGTTCTGTTTGTGTGCTACTTTTCAAACAACTGCTAACGTTATGGCAAGGACTGCTTACACTTCTTTTCAAAGATCCCCTACACAAAAGTGTCTGGAAGCTGCGACAGACAACCTCAGAGATAGCCACCTCCTTTCTGAGCATCAGCTGGGGGCCAGATGTAAAGGGGAGTATTCAGGGCCATCCTAAGCGAAACCAGAGCAACCCAAGAAAAAGTTTCAGGATGAGCATAATTGGGTACACTTGGCCTCAGGCTGCAAGCGTGCACTGCTGGCTCATGTTAAGGGTTGCATCTACCAGGACCCCTAAGATCTTCCCTGCAGAGCTGCTCTCAAGGAGTTCTCCTGGTCTGTACTCATATCAGAGACTGTCCCCACACAAGTGCAAAACCTTGCACATGATCTTGTTGAATGATGTTTCCTTGGGCTCACTTTTCAAGCCTGTCTAGCTCCCTCTGGATGGCATCTCTTAATTCTGTTGTTAAAACTGCACCACTCAGCTTGTTGTCATCAGCATACTTGGACAGGGTGCACTCTATCTCATCATCCATGCCACTGATAAAGACATTGAAGAGCTCTGGTCCCAAGGATGACCCCTGGGGACACCCCTTGTGATTGGCCTCCAGCTGCTGGAAACCATTTACCTGAGAGCCCTTTCTCACAGCCCTTTGGCTGCGACCTTCCAACCAATTTATCATCCAATGAAGTGTCCTCCCTTCAAATCCATCTCTCATATCTCTTCATAGAGATAAGGAAGTGATGTGGGACCATGCCAGAGGCCTTTCAGAAGTACAGGTGAATCTCAGAACTAAGGTTGTGTTACAGTAAAACACATCTTTTTATAGCACATACAATTAAATTGTTCATTAAATTGTTTCTTTGCCTTGCAGTACCTGCAGCTGGCACCTGGTAGATAAGAGTGTTTCTGTAACTTAGCAACCTTCACTTAGGAATCCAGAGCACTGTGACTGACAGTGTCTGCAGTTCAGCAGATGTCCAAAGCATTGAGAGGTGAATCGTTCCCAGCTCTACAGTGACACAACAGTGTGGGTCGGACAGTAAGAACAGCAATAACTAACTTGTACACAGGGCTAATTTAGGAAGTTATTATTGTTCCATGTTAAAGAAAAGGTCAGGATGTGAGACAACAAAACTGAAATACAAACATAGCAAATCACTTCCATTTCAGCCATTAATACACAACATTTGTTATCATTAGGCTCTAAGCAAGGAAAAAAATAAGGTGCTTTTTGTCTCTACCTGAGAGCTGTTTAATTTATTTCCCCCCTGTCCTGTTGAGGAGGGGCAGTGAGAGAGCAGCAGAGCCAGGCAAGGTGAGCACAGCACATCTGGGGTTGCTGAGTTCCGGGGTGATTTTGGGGCCCCAGCCTTTCAGCACAGTGTCTCCGTGTCCATTCCCCTCTGCAGGACAGCCCGGCTCCACCACCCCTCAGGCAGCCCCTGGGAGCTCTGTGCAGGCACCGCATGGGGCAGCATGCATGCAGGGCTACGGAGGTGTGCCCCCAGCACAGCCCCTGACTCCTCACATCCTCCTTCCTACAGCACCTACTTCCTCCCTTTTATTTCATTTTCCTCCTCAACACAGTGCCCTCTGCATGACCTGCTAGCTCTTTTCTCCCCAGTATGGCAAATTCCCATTGCTTGTTATAACGTAACGAGCAACTTTCTAATTTGGTGCACTATAAGTCAAAACAATTTATATGCAACCCAAGAAAAAGTTTCAGGATAAGCACAATTGGATTCCTTTTGATGAACTAATCTATTGGTCCGTAGGCTAAAACGTGCATCCCTTTTGCTAATCCAGCCTGTATCACCTCCACAGTGCCTGCTGGCATCTCATTTCTCTATAGATACAGAGATAAGAACAGAGGCTGTGTGAGAGTCAGCACTGACCCAGAATTCGTATGGGCTCCAGGAGATAGAGAGCAGCGTGATGCCTCAGTAGAAGCAGACAGAATCCAAACGCATGTTTAGGAATAATAACCAATAATATTTATTACACACTCACACATATAAATGAACAGCAAAAAAAATGTATCAATTAATAGAAATAAATAAGCATTTTAAAGGTGAAAAGGCATAATATGAGCCTGCTACAGAAACAACAGTGAGTCATTTGTAGAGAAAGATGAGAAGTTAATCCCTCCTGAAATGTGTCCTTGCCATCATTTTCCCCACTGCATCCTTGAGTTCCTGGTTCCTCATGCTGTAGATGAGGGGGTTCAGTGTTGGAGGCACTACTGAGTACAAAAATGACACCAGCAGGTTCAGGGATGGGGAGAACAGGGAAGGGGGATTCAGGTAGGCAAAGAAGTCCGTGCCCACAAACAGGGAAACCACGGCCAGGTGAGGGAGGCACATGGAGAAGGCTTTTTGCCGGCCTTGCTCAGAGGGCATCCTCAGCACGGCCCTGAAAATGTGCACGTAGGACAGCACTATGAATACAAAGCACCCAAATATGGCAAGAACACTTACCACAATAAATCCAGTTTCCCTGAGGTAGTCTGATTGCGAGCATGAGAGCTTGAGGATCTGTGGAATTTCACAAAAAAACTGGTCCACGGCATTGCCCTGGCACAGTGGTATAGAAAATGTATTGGCAGTGTGCAGCAGGGAAAAGAAAAACCCAGTGCCCCAGGCAGCTGCAGCCATGGTGGCACAAGCTCTGCTGCCCAGGAGGGTCCCGTAGTGCAGGGGCTTGCAGATGGCAACAAAGCGGTCATAGGCCATGACTGTGAGAAGGGAATACTCTGCTGAAAACAAAAACAAAAAGAAAAAGACCTGTGCAGTACAACCTGCGTAGGAGATGGCCCTGGTGTCCCAGAGGGCATTGGCCATGGCTTTGGGGAGAGTGGTGGAGATGCAGCCCAGGTCGAGGAGGGCGAGGTTGAGGAGGAAGAAGTACATGGGTGTGTGCAGGCGCTGGTCGCAGGCTACGGCTGTGCTGATGAGGCCGTTGCCCAGGAGGGCAGCCAGGTAGATGCCCAGGAAGAGCCAGAAGTGCAGGAGCTGCAGCTGCCGCGTGTCTGCCAATGCCAGCAGGAGGAACTCGCTGATGGAGCTGCTGTTGGGCATCTGCTCTGCTGTTCCTGGGCGTGGAGTTGCTGTTAGGAGTGCAGAAGATAATGACAAATCAAGACCATCCTCAGAGACAATCAGTTTCCACATCCCATACCATTACCCCATCTGCACTCAGAGCTCTCATTCCAAACTCTGTGCAATTAGGTTTGGAGAGGGAAGGCTGAAAGCATCTTAGGAGACTGTTCACAGAACGGCAGATTGAGAAAGGAGCAATGCAGGATTCTCAGAGATGTGTTGCTATTTCCCAGCTCCTTTCAGATTCCTGCCTCCAACCCTTTCCCCTTCCCTAAGAACAGCAAATGGAAAATCCCTGCCTTGTCTCTCCTCTTGCAAAGCACCCTTGGAAACATTCTGGGGTGCAGTGGAGCTGTGATGCCCCGCCCCAGACAGCAGCTGTGGCAGCAGAAGTCCCCTGCCCTGCCCACACGTCTCCCCACAGCACCCTGGGCAGCTCCCCGGGCAGGCTGAGTGCTGAGCCTGGCAGGAGGCAGAGTCCCTGCCCCGGCACAGCCCCTGGGGCACAGCAGGGACCCTGCTCTGCACGACAGCCCTGGGCACCCGGCTGCACCCCCAGCAGCACAGCCTGCAGCCGTCCTGGCACACGCAGCCCTCAGGGCTGTGTTCTGACGTTGCAGCAGGGAAGCCCTCAGATGGAGCAGGTCTTTTTCCATGAGAAAGAAACAACGAGCGATTGCAGCCTGAGCTGCCATGAGATAACCCCGATTTACTGATCCCTCCAGGAAAAGCAGCTGCATTGCCTGAAGCGAGAGACTTACTGTGTTAAAGGCTGTGAGTAATGCTGCTCCAGTGAGCTCACAGCCTGCTCACATCCCACACATCCTGTAAGTTCCCTCTCCTTTCTCTCTTCTCCCCGTCACCTGCAGATCATGCCCCCAGCATTAATACGTGGTGCACAGGAGCTGCTCCCGGGCACAGCTGTTTCTCTGCAGCTCTGCCCGCTTGTATGAGCTCCTTGTGTCCCAGGGGACCAGCCCAACTCAGCGGGAGAGGATGTGATTTTCTTCTCCCCATCTCCCTGGAGATGTCCGTGAGTCTCCATGGCCAACAGCTTCTGAAAGGCTGCTGGATGATCACAGAATCACACATAATAGAGACGTAGAATGGCTTAGGTTGGAAGGGGCATTAAAGTCACTCACTCCCAACCCCCCTGCCATGCGCAGCCTTGCCAACCCCCAGATCATGTTGTCCAACAACCCATCCAACATGGCCTTGAATGCCTCCATGGATGGGGCATCCACCACCTCCTTGGGCAGTCTGTTCCAGAGCCTCACCACCATCCATGTGTAAAAATTTCAGGAGAGTCACTTGCTCACTTACAGACAATTGCTGATGAACAAGGTGCCTGGGGTGCTCCTAGATGTGAGCAACACTGCCTGCAAGCTGTGGTAGACAACCTCAGAGATAGCCACCTCCTTTCTGAGCATTATCTGGGGGCCAAATGTGAATGGGAGTATTCTTGGCCATCCTAAATTACACCAGAGCTCTGATTTTAGGACACCTGAGAGTATCATTTTTCACCTGTCCCCTTGGAGCATGCCGAGTTATACCGCTGACCGAATGGATGAGCTCAGCGTAAGAGCCAGGTCATTGTCTCTGCTCCATCTGTGCCATATTCTGGAGTTCAAGGCATTACAAAGCTAGGACACACCTATGCTCCTTCAATGATGACACCTGAGTTTGTTCTGGGCTCTCTTTTGAATGGCAGTTCCCTCGGGTCTCCAGCACACCCACAGCCAGCTGGCAAAATGCAGCACAGCACCTTCAGGGAAGTCATGCCCTAGGAGTGTTGGTGCTGGCTGGACAGCTCCAAGCCCCACAATGGCTCTATTGCTCGCGTGCCACCTTCTGAGCACCAGTACCATTGTGTAGACACAGGATCCAGCCAGGATACATCCAGTGATGCTTTGGGAATGGAAAGCTTTCTAAAGTGTCTTTACACTAAGGAGAACACCAAAACTATGAACTCCTTGAGCTAGAAATCTTTTTGCATTTGCAGACCTAGGATCTTCTTGGATCACAGAAACATGGCAGGATGGTTCCCACCTGTGAAGCTATGAAAAAGAGGGATAAGGACTCTTCACAGGGGGTGGTCAAGGAAGACAAGGATAGGCTACTGCTCTCTATGTGAGAGCACACTGAGCTCTGCCTGGAGAGGGCAGAGGATCCCACTGTGAACTGATGGAAATGGCTTAAAGAGGAGACCAGCAGTGCATGTTACTGGTTTCCTGATCAGGAAGAACAAGAGGAAGGGGACCTAAAAAGACAAACAGGAGCCTCACATTTTGAGGCCCTTGTCACAGTCAGGGGCTATACTCACTCCAGCATCTTCTGGAGAGACAGCACAGCAGGGCATAAGCCATCCAGAAGATCCCTGGAGAGCACAGCTGACAGCTTCATGACCAAGCTAAGAAGAACTAAAGAGAAGAGGTGCTCTGCTGGATCTCATACTCACCAGCAAGGAGGGTTTGTGAGGAATGTGAAGGTCAAAGGCATCCTGGGCTGCAGTGGCCATGGCATGGTGGAGCTCAGGTGTCTGTAGAGAGGGCAAAAGAGAAGCTCACAACTTTGGGCTTCAGCAGAACACAGCTTGGCTTCCTCAAATGTCTGTGGGGTACGGGAAGGCAAGGTAAGGCTCTGAGGGGAATAGGATAAAAAAAGGTGTTATCGACCTAAGGACCAGAACTTCCAAGTAGAAAAAGTCCATTCCAAGGAAGAGAAAGCCAAGCAGCAATGTCAGAAGTCCTGCAGGAATGGGAAAGATCGCCCTGATCAAACCCAAACAGAGCAATGCAGAGATTTTTCCCAGTGTTCTTGCTGAGATTAGTTTAGCAAAGCTAGAGTTCCACTGCAATTGAACGTGTCCAGGCATATCAAAGGGAGGTAGAGCTTAAAGAAATGTGTAGGCAAGAAAAGGAAGGCTAGGGAGACTGTGGGCCCACAGTAGAACAGAGCAAGGAACCTGGTGAGACAGGACATGGAAAAATCACTGATACTCATTTCCTTCCTGATCTCACTGTTTATCAGTTGGATTGGGCCTCTTGGTAGCCTAAATGCCAGAGACAGTTGGGAAATGCTGATGCAAGAAGAGGTGAACTCCTAAGGAAACAGGATCCAGAGTTGGAAGAGACTGACAGAAATCACAGAATCCTTGAATGGCTTGGGTTGGAAGGGGGGAAAGCAATACCCAGAGTAGTGCCTTCCCATTTCAGATGCTCGAGACAAGAAAGATGTCAGCAAGCTGAACGGGGCTTGGGAAGGCTCAAACAAGAGGACTGGGTTTGAACACTTCACGTGTGAGGAGAGGCTGAGGGACCTGGGCCTGTCCAGCCTGGAGAAGGGAAGGCTGAATGGAATCTCACTGCAGCCTGCCAGAACCTGGAGGACGTGATGGAGAGCACAAAGCCAGGCCCTTCCCCATGGTGCGTGTTGAGAGATAAAAGAGAGGTTTGGCCTGTGCTTCAGAAAAGCACCTTTTTCACACCCAGCTGATACAAGAATTGGTGCATGTCATCCAATGAGGCTCTGCAGTCTCTGCCCATGGAGGCTTGCAAAATTCATCAGGTTCATGGTGTGTCCCTCTTTCTGACAGGTTGGGCTGCAGACATCCCCCAGGTTCTCTTCCAGCCTGGCTTATCTTGGGACCCTATGGATGACTGCTGATGGGAAGAGAGCAGATGTTTACAGGGCAT
Organism: Cyrtonyx montezumae; assembly: GCF_038088225.1. Taxonomy (NCBI): domain Eukaryota; kingdom Metazoa; phylum Chordata; class Aves; order Galliformes; family Odontophoridae; genus Cyrtonyx; species Cyrtonyx montezumae. The sequence goes on along the minus strand of NW_027072100.1, from coordinate 263,380 downwards.
GAAGCATCCTGTGCTGTGTGTGACCATCTAAAACAAGATCTGAGGAAATGAAAAGAGTACACAGTGTGACTCAGTCAGTGCAAACCCTGAGGGCTGCCACTGGCAGTTCTGGGCAGGATGTTTTGGGGGCACCGGGCTCTGTGCAAGGCACAAATGGATCTTCTTTCCTTTTTGAAAGATGCTAATGTCAGTAACACTGCAAAAAAAAGAATAAAAAAAAAAAAGACCACAAGTCAGGGCATGTTTTCAGCAGGTCGTCTGGACACATGCTCTTCCCACTGCTCTCCAGATTTCCCCCATCCCTTGCTCGGTCTTCACTCAGATACCTCCCAATTCCCTGGCTGCTTCGTGACCATCAGGGAGTTTGGAACTTGCTCCATCCATCTGTCCAAAGTCAAATGAACTCTTCTGACAACTCCTTAACTGTATTTATATCTATCCCTTCCTATCTCTTTCTAAATCATTTCTTATACAAATGTTCCCTGTGAAAGACAAGCTTTATGAGATGCAGCTTGGACATGGCATGCAGTTGAAAACTGTTTTACTGTTCATTCAATTGCATCGTGTTCCTTTCTGTTTGTTCACAAAAAAAAAAAATCTTTCTTTGTCCATGTGCAGCTGGTTCTCTAAGGAAAGCAAGATGGAGTCCGTGCAAAGGAGGTTTAACACTGAGAGGGTGACTTCAGAGGAAAAGGCATGCATTCCCTATGGGGCCAATGTGAGTAGAAATGGGGTGGGAAAGTTGAGGAGGATGTTTGTCTGCACAGTATCAGAACATTCGGGGACATCCTGGATCAATATCCATTGCTGAGTGCCGCTCCAAATTCTTTTTGAAGCCAGACTGTAATTAAATAAACAATTTGGCCTATTAGATGTTCATGAGCCTCTTCATCTTTAGACTGTCTCCAGACACTTCTCCAACTTGCTGTACAAGTTCTGAACACTTGAAGAAGATGACAGGAAGGCACAGGGCACACGAGGGCTCTGTAGACTGTAATGGGCCCCAGGGGAAATTAGCTGCTGAGTCCATCAACATCCAGCGCAGAGAGAAGTTAGCAGAAAGAGCTCAAGAAGTTAAAGTCAGAAGTAGCAGTGACTTCGGAGTAATAATAGGCCCCACGGAGGGCCATTATCAACACAGCCTCGCCAGGGACTTGTTGGAGCAGATCATTGGAAGTCATGGTTACAGGCTGACAAAGGGACTGTGATGGTGGCTGTGATGCTGAGAAAACCCTTTGTTGTCTCACGAAGCAGAAAGGCCGAGCCCTGATCCCCAGAGCATTGGAAGAGAGATCCTGTCCCTCATGTTGGCTCAGGGACCTTCCTGTGGCATAGGGATGGAGGTTTGTGTGATATCAAGTGAAAGACAAGCGGACATCAGCTCTCTGTGTGGGGTGCAAGATGTTGTGAGGCCCAAGTCCCACATGGGCAATGTGTCTCATCACAGGATTTGGATGTGAGAAGGGCCCAGTCTGAACAAGCAGTAGTCAACCACAATGAACCTTTGAACTTCAGATCTCTCGGGCCCGAGGTGGAGGCACCACAGCCTCACTGGGAGAGTTTGGCTCTGGGGATGCCATGTTTGATGCTAACTCATGTGCAGAGCTCCTTTCCTGCAGATCAGCCCCCAGTCTGTATTGATGTGTCATCACTCCTTGTCTCTCCTTCACAGCACTGTGACTCTGGCATCTCTGTGCTGTAACTCCAACATCAACACACTCCTGACTGCTGTGACAGCCCAGTGACTCTGGCATCACTGTAATACAGACCACTGCAACAACTCAGTAATTCTGACATCACTGATGTCCATACCACCAAGACTGTTGTCACATGGCTCTTGTCACTGAGCTCCTGTGCACTGTGACAGCACAGTGACTCCAACATCACCGTGCTCATATCCACTATCACAGAATCCTAGAATATCCTGCAATAGAAAGGACCCACAAGGATCATTGAGTCCAAGTTCTGGCTCTGTGTGACCATCCAAAATAACAGACCATATGACTGAGGGTGTTGTCTTGCTTCTTGAATGTTGTGGTTTTGTGGTTTTGATGCCGGTATTCCACATCAGAGCATCATGCAGCAGTTAAGGAGTTAATGCTGGGGGAGCAGCAGAGGGGAGGGGCGGAGCTCCGCACCGGATGCAGGCGGCGCTCGGTCTGGGCGCGTTGCTCTGGGCTGCCGTGGAGGTTCAGCACGTGTGCTTCCCCTGCAGGTCCTCCTTAGCGTAAGCTCACAGCTTTTGGGTTGGAAATTTTTATCTCTCTTTCAATTGTTCAATTTTTATTAGATTTAGTAAAGTTACCGTTCCTTCTCAGATCGTGCCGTTGTTTTCTTGTAGACCCATCTCTTCCCGCTGTTTCCCCCTCCCCCTCCGGGAGCGCGGCTCTGCTCGGGCGGCCGCGCGGCCACTGACGCAGTTTCTTTTTCTCTCCCCTCTCCCTTCTCGGTTTCCCTTGGGTCACTGTCACGGACAACACCGTGACAATTATTGGTGGAGAATGCGGGCAGTGCAGTATTGGCACTCCATTGTAAATCTGGTGCAGAGTGGACTAAGGTTTTTCATGTACCTTACAGCATGCTGGCGTCTTTTTAAGCTCCTCGCGTTCAGCACCGGAATAATGTGGATATACAGCTACTTTAGTGCGCTGAGGGGGTTACATGCCTCCTACCTAAACACCCTGGCTAATGTGACAGATTATGCGGCATTTGGAACGGTTTCCAATTACTCTTTTCAGGTCTTTACCTATATTCAGGATGTCAGCCCGGCAGTTGTGGCAGCTGTGTTATCTGTTTTTCTGAATGCACTCTCTGCAATAGTAATTTACATCATGTGGAGGAAGCTTTCCTCAAAACCAGAGAGTGTTGAATGGCAGGGAAGGTGGAAAAAATTAGGAAAGAAATTAGAAGCGTGGGGACCCCCGGTGTTATGCAATTTTGATCTTGAGCACCTGTGGGATCCTGAGAAATTCAGTGAGTGTTTAGGTAAGGAGTCATGGGACTCAGGACGATCTGAGAAGGAATGTATTGTTTGGGGTCTGGCTTGTGCTTATCGAGCCATAATTGATATTCTGGAGAGAAATGGTTTCCAAACCAAGGTCCAAAGCAAAAATGAAGACCTCCAAGTTAGACCTGACCAATCACAGGAAGCACCGGTATCAGTGTCGGTTGCCCCTGTGGAAGGCCAGAAATGGACACGGCCGTCTTTGCGCCTAGAACGGAAAGAAGAAGAAGCAGAGAAAAAAAAGGAAGATCCAGGCGAGGGGCCCTCCTCAGCACCAGCACCACCACCACCACCACCACCACCTAAAAAGGCCACTAAGAAAAGTGAGAGACATGGAGAAGACAGCGATGATGATGGAGTCACTGTTACCACTACTCGTCGGCCCCTAAAGATGACTGAAATACAAGGTTCAAGAAAGGAGTTTGTACGGCGCTCGGGTGAATCTATTGTCACCTGGTTGCTGCGGTGTTGGGACAGCGGTGCCAGCAGCGTGTCCCTAGATGGCAGCGAAGCCCGCCAACTGGCAAGCATTGCCCGAGACCCAGCTATCGACAGAGGAATTGGCAGATGTCTGAATGGAGTCGCTACCCTCTGGGAACGAGTACTAGTGGCTGTAAAGGATAGATACCCTTACAAAGATGATCTGGAGCCTAAGGTGGAAAGATGGAACACTGTGGAGAAAGGCATCCAATTTTTGAGAGAAACAGCCGTAGTAGAGATGCTGTATGATCCCAATTTCGTCCCTAACAATCCACACCAGGACCGTGATCCTGATAGAGTAAGGTGCACACCTGATGTATATCGCAAGCTCTCAAAAACAGCACCAGAGAGGTACGCAAGTACACTGGTAGCAATGTTCCATAGATTCGAGGGTCAAGACAGAAGACTCCCAGTTGATGAATTGACTATTACACTCCAAAACTTTGAACAACAGTTTCCACCATCACGTGCTTCCATTGCAGCTATAGTAGCAGAAGAAGTAGGTGAGATTAAGGAGACACAGAAAACTATACTGGAGGAACTGTCATTACTGATGAATAGGGATGAACCTGTGTCAGTATTGGAAACACCTGATGAAGACGAGCATGACGCAAAGAATCTGATGAAGCAATTGATCAAACTGTTGAAAGTCTCGGCCACCAAAGCAACCGCCCCTCTGCACGAGCAAATGACGGCAGTAACATCATGTCACGTGTGGCCATGTGGAGCTTCTTACGAGAAAACGGAGAGGACATGAGGAAGTGGCATAAAAAACCCACTCCTGTACTGCGAGCACGGGTGAGAGAACTACAGCAGAGATCAGCCACCAATGAAATTGCTCCCGTCACTGCAGGTAACCAATAGAGGGGCCCTGCCCTCAGCCAGGGGAGGGAAAGGGATAACAGAGTGTATTGGACTGTGTGGATTAGATGGCCTGGCACATTAGAGCCACAAAGATATAAGGCACTGGTGGACACTGGTGCACAGTGCACTCTGATGCCCTCAAGTTATAAAGGGACAGAATTGATTCATATTTCTGGAGTGACTGGGGGTTCTCAGGAACTGTCTGTGTTGGAGGCAGAAATAAGCCTCACCGGTAAAACCTGGCAGAAGCATCCCATAGTGACTGGACAGGGGGCTCCATGCATACTCGGTATTGACTATCTCAGAAGGGGACATTTCAAGGATCCCAAGGGGTACCGATGGGCTTTTGGAATAGCTGCTGTAGATGCAGACAACATTCAGCAGCTGTCTGTTTTACCTGGCCTGTCAGAAGATCCGTCTGTTGTGGGGGTACTGAAAGTGAAAGAGCAGCAGGTACCTATCGCTACAAAAACAGTGCACAGACGGCAGTACCGCACCAACAGGGATTCCTTGCTCCCCATTCATAACTTGATCCGTCAGCTAGAGAGCCAGGGAGTGATCAGCAAGACTCACTCACCTTTTAACAGCCCCATATGGCCGGTGCGTAAAGCCAGTGGAGAATGGAGGCTGACGGTAGATTACCGTGGCCTGAATGAAGTCACACCCCCACTGAGTGCTGCTGTGCCAGATATGTTGGAGCTGCAGTATGAACTGGAGTCAAAAGCAGCCAAGTGGTATGCCACTATTGACATTGCCAATGCATTCTTTTCTATTCCTTTGGCCACGGAGTGCAGACCACAGTTTGCTTTCACCTGGAGGGGCGTTCAGTACACCTGGAACCCTTTGCCCCAGGGGTGGAAACACAGCCCAACCATCTGCCATGGGCTGATTCAAACCACACTGGAACAGGGTGGGGCACCTGAGCACCTCCAGTATATTGATGACATTGTTGTGTGGGGTGATACAGCAGAGGAAGTTTTTAAAAAAGGAGAGCGAATAATCCAAATTCTTCTGGGTGCTGGTTTTGCTATTAAACGGAACAAAGTGAAGGGACCTGCCCAAGAAATTCAATTCCTAGGAGTAAAATGGCAAGATGGACGTCGTCACATTCCAGGAGATGTGATTGACAAAATCACCAGTATGTCACCACCCACTAGCAAGAAAGAGACACAGTCTTTTCTGGGTGTAGTAGGTTTTTGGAGGATGCACATCCCAAACTACAGCCTCATAGTAAGCCCCCTCTATCAAGTGACTCGGAAAAAGAATAATTTTGCATGGGGTCCTGAACAGCAGCAGGCCTTTGAGCAAATGAAGCAGGAGATAGCCCGTGCTGTGGCCCTGGGGCCAGTACGGTTGGGACAGGATGTGAAAAACATCCTCTACACTGCTGCTGGAGAGAAAGGTCCCACTTGGAGTCTGTGGCAAAGAGCCTCTGGGGAGACCCGAGGCCGACCCCTTGGATTTTGGAGCAGAGCGTACAGGGGTTCAGAGGAGTGCTACACTCCAACTGAGAAGGAGATTTTGGCCGCATACGAGGGGGTTCAGGCTGCCTCTGAAGTAATTGGTACTGAGACACAGCTCCTCCTGGCACCTCGACTGCCAGTGCTGAATTGGATGTTCAAAGGAAAGGTTCCCCCCACCCATCATGCTACCGATGCCACCTGGAGTAAGTGGATTGCACTGATTACACAGCGAGCTCGGATGGGGAACCTCAACCGTCCAGGAATCCTGGAGGTGATCATGGACTGGCCTGAAGGCAAGAAACTTGGAACATCCCCATCAGAGGAGATACCACGTGCTAAAGAGGCCCCACCATATAACGAACTACCAGAGAATGAAAAGACGTATGCCCTCTTCACTGATGGATCGTGTCGTATCGTTGGGAAGCATCGTAGATGGAAGGCTGCTGTGTGGAGCCCCACACGACGAGTTGCAGAGGCCACCGAAGGAGAAGGAGAGTCAAGCCAATTTGCGGAGGTAAAGGCTGTCCAGCTGGCCTTAGATGTGGCTGAACGGGAGAGGTGGCCCATGCTGTATCTTTATACTGACTCTTGGATGGTGGCAAACGCTTTATGGGGGTGGTTGCAGCAGTGGGAACAGGACAACTGGCAACGGAAGGGTAAACCTATTTGGGCTGCTGAACTGTGGAAAGACATTGCTGCCCAAACAAAAAGGTTGGATGTAAAGGTGCGCCATGTAGATGCTCATGTGCCCAAGAATCGAGCTACTGAAGAGCAGAGAAATAGCCATCAGGTAGATCGAGCTGCCAGAATTGAGGTGTCTCAGATCGATTTGGACTGGCAGAACAAAGGAGAGCTATTTTTAGCTCGGTGGGCCCATGAGACCTCAGGCCATCAAGGAAGGGATGCGACCTATAAGTGGGCTAGAGACCGAGGGGTGGACTTAACTATGGATGCCGTTGCACAGGTTATCCATGACTGTGACACATGTGCCATAATTAAACAGGCCAAGAGGATGAAACCCCTCTGGCAGGAAGGGCGATGGGAAAAGTATAAATATGGGGAGGCGTGGCAGGTTGATTATATCACCTTGCCACGAACTCGCGATGGTAAGCGTTACGTGCTCACCATGGTGGAGGCGACCACTGGGTGGCTTGAGACATACGCAGTACCCCATGCTACCGCCCGGAACACCATCTTAGGGCTCGAGAGACAAGTCCTATGGCGACATGGCACTCCAGAGAGAATTGAGTCCGATAATGGGACTCATTTCAAAAATTCACTTGTGGATATCTGGGCCAAAGAACACGGCATTGAATGGATCTACCATATCCCCTACCATGCACCAGCTGCTGGTAAGATCGAGCGCTACAACGGGTTGTTAAAAACCACGTTGAGAGCAATGGGTGGCGGGACATTCAAGCACTGGGAGAAGCATCTAGCAGAAGCCACCTGGCTGGTCAACACTAGGGGATCAGTCAACCGAGAGGGTCCTACACAGTCCAGCTCCCTACAGATCATAGAGGGAGATAAGGTCCCTGTGGTACATGTGAGGAGCATGTTGGGAAAAGCGGTGTGGGTCCTTCCAGCCTCTGGAAAGGGCAAACCCCTCCGTGGAACCGTTTTTGCGCAGGGACCTGGGTGCACCTGGTGGGTAATAGATAAAAATGGGGACGTCCAGTGTGTCCCACAAGGGAATTTGATGCTGGGGGAATGCAGTCTGTAATTACGTGTGTATGTATGTATATATATATATATATGTTTCTATGTAACTCATGTTATTACTGTTTGGTTATGTATAGATGTGTGTTAAGCATGATGTGATGATGTGGAATAAGGGGTGGAATGTTGTGGTTTTGTGGTTTTGATGCCGGTATTCCACATCAGAGCATCATGCAGCAGTTAAGGAGTTAATGCTGGGGGAGCAGCAGAGGGGAGGGGCGGAGCTCCGCACCGGATGCGAGGCGGCGCTCGGTCTGGGCGCGTTGCTCTGGGCTGCCGTGGAGGTTCAGCACGTGTGCTTCCCCTGCAGGTCCTCCTTAGCGTAAGCTCATAGCTTTTGGGTTGGAAATTTTTATCTCTCTTTCAATTGTTCAATTTTTATTAGATTTAGTAAAGTTACCGTTCCTTCTCAGATCGTGCCGTTGTTTTCTTGTAGACCCATCTCTTCCCGCTGTTTCCCCCTCCCCCTCCCGGAGCGCGGCTCTGCTCAGGCGGCCGCGCGGCCACTGACGCAGTTTCTTTTTCTCTCCCCTCTCCCTTCTCGGTTTCCCTTGGGTTACTGTCACGGACAACACCGTGACATTGAACTCCAGCAATTTTGGTGCTGTAACCACTTCCCTAGGAGGCCTCTTCCAGTGCCCTCCTTTGGACACTCTCCAATAGTTCTATGTCCTTTATGCTTTGCATTGCCCATAAGTGCAACCAATGCTCCAGGTGAGGCCACAGCACCGCAGAGCAGAGCAGGGCAACTGCTTCCCTTACCTGTCTAGCACTGCTGTCCTCATTGCTCCTCAAAGGAAGGTTGGCCTTCCTGGCTGAGTGGGCACACTGCTGACTCACGTTCAATTTGCTGTTGATCAAGACTCCCAAATCCCTGTCAGCAGAACCACTCTCCAGTGTCCCATACCCTACTTCTGCCCCTACCCAGGTGCAGAATCAGGCACTTGTTCTTGTTTCACTTCAAGTGGTTGGTGATTGGCCAGCTCTCTAAGTCATCCACATCTCTCTGCAAGGCCTATGCACCTTCAGTGGAGTCAACAGCTCCACCCGATCCAAAATCATCAGCAAATTTCCTGAAAAACTCTTCTAGTTCTTCATGTAAGCCGGTGATGAAAACATCAAAGTGAAGTGGCTCTAAAACACAGCCCTGGGAATCCCTGTTAGTGACCACTTGCCAAGCTGATGGAACCCCATTTACAATAACCCACTGGGTTATTTTACTGACCCTTCAGCCAAACGCTCACATATCACAGTGCATTTCTATCTCTCCATATGCCAGACCATTTTTCTAGAAGGATAATGTGAGAAACAAATGCTCTACTGAAATCCTAACATATAACATCAACTGGCTTCCCTTGATCAACTACATGGGTGACCGTGTCACCAAAGGACATGAAGTTAAACAGGATCTTCCCCTCGTGAACCAGAGTTGGCTGTGACCATAAACAACTGTTTTTCAATAACTCCCTACATCACTTTAACCATAATTTTACCTGGCACTGAAGTGACACTGACAGGTCCTTAATTGTTGTGGTCTTCTTTCTTGCTCTTCTTTAAAACTGGAACAACCTTTTTTGCCACCTTCCTGTCAACTGGGAACAGACATATCCTTAGGCTTCTTCTGATGCCTTTAAAATGAGAGCCCAGAGCAAACTCAAGTGTCATCACAGAAAGAATGGAGATGTGTCATAGCTTTGTAATGCCTTCAACTCCCCAGTATGCCACAGATGGAGCAGAGAGGAAGATCCGGCTCTTCTTTTGTGAGCTCATCCATTTGGTCAGTGGAATAACACTACATGCTCCATGGGGATGGGTGCAAAAGGCACAGGGTTCTGGTGGCATTTAGGATGGCCAAGCATACCTCCTTCTGGCTCCAACTGATGCTCAGGAAGGAGGTGTCAATATCAGCTGAATCAGCACTGCCTCAGCTGAATCACTGTGCTGTATAAGGGAAGCCAACCCCTCCCTGTCCTGATCTGTCCCCTTTGTCATACATGCCACGAGCAGAGGTTTCCAGATTGGACATCTGCTTCTCTCATGTCCAACCATGCTCCTGGAATCTAGTGGACATGTGGTGATTAACTGATCTGACTTTGAAGTATGTATTGCAGTGATGATCCCGCTGCCTTTCAGGAGCTGTCAGCCCTGGAATCCCCAGGACATCTCAGGGGAGATGACTGGGAAGAAGAAATCACATCCTCTGCTGAGTGGGGCACCTGGGACACATGGAGCTTCTATGAGTGGGCAGTGCTGCAAAGAGACAGCTGTGCCCAGGAGCAGCACTCGTGCAGCACACAGCAGGGCTAGGGACTTGAACTGCCCGTGAAGGGGAGAGAAGAGAAGGAAGAGAGCTTTCAGGCTGTGTGGCACATAAGCAGGCTGAGAGCTCACCGCAGGAACAATTCTCACAGCCCTTGGCAAGGTAAGTCTCTCACTGCAGGCAATGAAGCCACTTTTCCTGGAGGGTTCACTAAATCTGGGACATACTATTGCATGTCAGGCTGCAGACTGTAAGTTTCTTCAACAGGGAATAACCTCTGCTCCAGCTGAGGGCTTCCCTGCTGCAGCATCAGAGCACAGCCCTGAGGGCTGCTTGTCTGAGTGAGCTGCACTGCCAGCTATCTGCCCCAGGCCAGGTCCTGCAGCTTTTGGAGCAGCTAGTGCTCCTACTGACCTTAAGCTGAAGGCTGCAGGACACAGCTCGCTTTATAAATGCTCACTGATAAATAGCAAGGCTATTCCCGTTCTGAGTGGCTAAAGAACTTCTCTACCCCTTTGGAATCTCTGATGTATTATCAAAAAGCTGGAGGCCCTGCACTTAGGACACAGCTGTGAAAGTTAAAGGTGCTTACATCAGATGTGGTGGGTTTTTTTTTATTTAAACAGAAGTTTCATGGCTACTTTGAATCATAAATAAGATCTGCTTCTAGTAGCTGACCTGTCTTCAGCTTCTTTTAGTCTTGTAGCCTTGTCTGGGGCTGTTTCAGTAACAGCACTTTATGGTCCTATGTTATTGTACAAAGCTGTTGTTTTAAGCTTCTGTCTAGAAGAGTTGTTACATGTTCCAGACAGAAGTCTGGCAGTCAGAAAAAAGAGTTAAAAAAAAAAAAAAAAAAAAAAAAAAGCACTGTGAGCCAATTTACCAGGAATTACCAGGTGTTCAGGTAATGAGAGCTGTAGGTCAAACCTCTCTCTCTCTCTCTCTCTCTCTCTCTCTCTCTCCATAAAGCCTCAACTCCCCTCTCCTGCCCCCAGCACCCCTCCTAACTTCCACTTTGGCCTTATCTAATCAGGACTATCCTTCTGATACGAGGGGGCAGCTCCCACCAATTGTAAACGCCTCTGGATTTTCCTGTGCAAAGCCACTGTCTCCCTGTAGATACCAAGTGCCATCCCTGGACGACTCCTGTTCCTCACAGTGCTCCCAGCACCCGAGCCTGCCATCTCCAGCTCCCCGTGCTGTACCATGTGCTGAGCACCCCATTGGGAACAAAATTTATCAGCACCTTCCAAACCAGCTCCTAGAAGTGCACATCCATATACCAAGATGGGTGCTACAAATGGCCTTCCCTCAGGAGAAGAATGTCTCTAATGAAAGCAAGGCACACAGCAGAAAACTTCCCCCAGCATCCCAGCCTTGCCCAGCCACACTTGTCCCAGGACGGCTGCAGGCTGTGCAGCCGGGTGCCCAGGGCTGTCATGCAGAGCAGGGTCAATGCTGTGCCCCAAGGGGCTGCGTGCCGGGGTAGGGACTCTGCCGCCTGCCAGGCTCAGCACTCAGCCTGCCCAGGAAGCTGCCCAGGGGCAAAGAGCTCACAGCTACACTGCACCAAAGGGGAATTTCCACAAGGAAGACCAATACTGGGATTTTCTGCTGTGTTTCCTATTTTCTGCTTGTAGGGAAGTGTAAAGATGTAAAGTGAGAATCAGAACATCACATATCATGTTTGAGCACACAGCTGAGAGTCCTAAAATGCTTTCAGTCTCTCTTGTTCTTATGAGCATGTATTTTCCTTGCTGAACCAATTGAGATTCTCTTATGTTCCCTTTCTCACTTGCAAACATGAGCATGCACCTACACAGTGCCTGCTAACAGGATGGGTTCTGATCAACAAATAGGAATGCATTGCATCTGAGCTGGTGTCTGTAGGTTCAGACAGGAAAAAGATGAGGAAACACTTTCTAGGTGAAAAGTCTGCAGGCATGAGAGATATGATCAGGGAATGAGAGAAAAATAATAGCTTAATCTTTTGAGAGGAAGAATTTCCCAGAAGAAGACATACAACTGCCTTTAACGTGGACACCTTCTTCTGAGCAAGCCCCCACCCAGAAATGCCTTTGCCCTCACAGCATTTAGATCCTCTGCAGCCAGAGCTCCTTCAGAGCATAGGAACATCTACTCAAGCATGTGTCCGGCACCCTCTGCAGTGCCTGCAGATGTGGGCAGTGCAGTCTGTGAGGCTGGAAAAGAGTTGGCTTTCCCTTAATGAGAGGTCATTGTTAGGATGCATCTCCCTGAGGCCCTTCGGAGCTGTGATCTGACCTTCAGGATGCAAATCTTTCCCATAGCCTGAAGAACAAAGTCGAGGGAAGAAGCAGAGTGATGCTGTATGCATGGAAATGCTGTGGGGTTGGTGAAATGGATGTTAGGTGTCTGTTTTAAGAAGCACAGTGATGAGGTCTTGCTCACGTCCCTTGAGAAAGGGTGGGCGTTGTGTGATGAGCAGTCGGTTCCTCTTCTCTCAGCAGGGTCTGGCTTCTTTGGAAGGCAACTTGTGAATGCACTTGCCTTCCATCTCCAATCTGTGCTATTTCACAGCAACTGGAAACAAGCCCATGAGCTCCCCTTATCCTGCACTAAGCAGCAGTGAATCTCTTTGCCTCTCAGGTCTCAATCACACTGAGTGTGATTTCACACTGAGCCATTCACACTGGGTACAGCAGAAGTGCTCAGGATTTCTGACTTCACTGAACACCCTTTGGGCATCATGAGTAGGATGAGACCATAGGAGAAAAAGCATCCCTAAGACTTTGGTTTTCAACCCACACATTTCTTGTGTCAGTTGTACAGATGCCTACAATTACTTTTGCATTAGAAGTGATTTCAACTGACAAATTCTAAAAGAAAATCTGTGACCACAGCACCAACACATTCCTCACAGGGACGTGGTTGTTTCCTTGAGAGAAGAAAGGCAGAGGCCTTCATGGCAAACTCAATGTCATGAACTGTAGCTTACATCACTGACCTCAATGAACATTTCCCCCTTGGAAAGACCTGTCTCTAACTTTCATACTCCTTGGACAGGTCCTCATGCCCACAGGTCCTGATACCCAGAAGTGCCAAATGCCCTACAGCAGCTCCATCAGCGAGTTCCTCCTGCTGGCATTGGCAGACACGCAGCAGCTGCAGCTCCTGCACTTCTGGCTCTTCCTGGGCATCTACCTGGCTGCCCTCCTGGGCAACGGCCTCATCAGCACAGCAGTCATGGTCTATGACTGCTTTGTTGCCATCTGCAAGCCCCTGCACTACAGGACCCTCCAGGGCAGCAGAGCTTGTGCCACCATGGCAGCAGCTGCCTGGGGCACTGGTGTTCTCTATGCTCTGCTGTACACTGCCAATACATTTCCTATAGCACTGTAGCAGGGCAATGCTTTGGACCACTTCTTCTGTGAAATCGCCCAGATCCTCAAGTTCTCATGCTCACAATCATACTGCTTCCGGGAAACCGAAATTATTTATTTTACCAAGATGGGTGCTACAAATGGCCTTCCCTCAGGACAGGAATGTCTCTATTGAAAGCAAAGCACACAGCAGAAAACTTCCCCCAGCATCCCAGCCTTGCCCAGCCACACCAGTGCATGCTCCAGGGCTGCAAACTGCCAGAGAACAGCCTAACACAGTGCTGGACCGTGAGGTTAAGTCCCAGCTTTTCCCAGACAGAAGTACAGATGAGCACCTTTTGGTTTTGGTGAACTACTAGGATTCAGCAGTCATCCCCACATCCACCTCACGCAAAGCCATATAGCCAACTATGCAGTTCTGCTCTTGCACTGTGGTTAAGCTGATGGTCCTTAGAAAGTTCTTCCATGCCCATTAATGGATTCACAGTAAGTCAGTCCAGATGTCCTTCCAAAAATCATAACTGATATGAAAAAAAAGTGCATTGTGCATCACAGTGAGAGGGGTTACAGCAGGAGTACCAGGAAGGTTAAGTTGGCAGCGCAGTTCTCAGCATCCTAGCAGAGAAATGGGAGAGAGAGCCAGGGGATGGCAAGGCAAGTAAAGAGCAATCAATTGCAAGGCCAATTCTGCTCAGATTATATTATTTATTGCCTAACCTCATCTCCAGCCAAGATGAGGAGCAGCTATGATCATAAGTAATACCGCTAAACTTGCCCCAAGCTGTCTATATCTTAAATCACCACTTCCTAAGTTTTCAGCTGAGTTCTCCCTCGTGCAATGCAAGAGTCAGGACTCAATAGCCTACTCCAGCTCTGGATTTCCAGCTCCACTCAGGAGCAGCGAGTGACCCGCAGGAGACCTCTGAGGAACGAGGACCTAGCTCCTATAAAGTCATTTCTGATCTTCAAAAGAGACTTATCAGGTGAAATCTTTATGCAGAAGAGACAGAACACCCACAACTTTGTGCCTGCGTCTTCCCAGAGATCCTCACTTTGCACTCATCATTTCAAGGGGGTCGGTAAGGACTGTGCAGTAAATGGCTACACAAAACCAAAGCGAACCCAAAAACACACGGTTCCTCTTCAACCCCAGAAAGGACTCTGCCATCCCGCACTGCGTGGCCAGGGCACTGACTGAAGCCATGTGTTGCGTTGTAGGAAACACAGATGAGAAATTGTTTCAGTTTCCTTTGTTACAGTGGCTTAGGCTTGCGAATCTTCCCAAAACCTGGTGCTACAGAAACCCAATACTGAAGGCATGGTCTGGTGTAAGGAACTGTACAGCAGAATACCTTTGTGTGCAGTCTGGCCTCGCTCGGTCTGTGGGGTTGCGGGGGGTGGAGGGAGGACAGGGTTGTGTTGGCTTTTCTTTCCGTGAGCCACATGATAGAAATGTCCCAGAAAGTCGTGGGTTACCTTTGGAGTTCACTTCATTCTAATTTACATAGTGTCTTTTTTTTTTTTTTTTTTTGTGTGTGTGTGTGTGTGTGTGTGTACTGGTGTGAAATGTATTTGCCGAGAAGCTCATGTATTTTTATGTAAATATTTTTTGTGGTTTCCCCACTGCCCTCCTCTGTAAATATTTAGAATTCTCATATTCTCACTTTTTATGATGCAGATGTGGTTTTGTTTCTGTTTTTTATTTGTACTGTAATGCAGCAATCCAGACTGAGGTGTCTTGTGGTACTAAGCAAAAGCAACAGTCCCACTGAGCTCACACTCAGATGTACAACGTGACAGCATTAATCAAGCCAGGTTAAAAACTATTCCTGGGTACATTTGTGCTTGTGCCTCTGCCTCGTTAATTTACAGTAAAAAGAAAAACCTGGAAAGCCAGTTCAGGGCCACAGCAGGGATCTCTAAAGCCAAAGGACAAGGTGACTTTGTGCTCATGTGCCAGTACCCCTACTGCTGCTCGTCTGCCCGTCACAGAGCGGCCCTTACCGCTGCGTAGCGAACAACAAAGCGGCCTGGGCATCTTCAGGCCTCCCTCCTTCTCACCCAGCACGACAGGGCAGCAGAAATAGCTCAGCACAGACGGTGTGGGCAGACAGATGGCAGCAGCCAGGGGGATTCTGACACAGCAGGCATATGGCTCATTGGCAATTAATAGCAAAAGTAATCAGGAGGACTTTTAGCAGGTCCTCTCTGGGGGGGGACACCTGTAATGACCGAGGGTTATTGCGTTTGGTTTGGCCTCACACGTTTCACAGAGCCCACGTCAGGGACACGAGAAAAAAAGGAGAGAGAAGGGAAGGAATAAACTGAGGGAGCAGGAATGAATGTGGAGTGGGTTATCCCTGCGTGCTCCCACCAGGTGGCACTGTCCAACCACTTCTCACTGCCAGCTTTTGGGCCCACTCACGAGAATTAGGCTTTGTTCTTCTAGTCAACTCTGTTCAGGTGTCCGACTCCTGATACCTAGGGAAAGATTTGGGGGTGTGTTTTGGGGGTGAGATTTGGGTTTTTGGGCTCTGGCTTAATGTCCTGGGGCAGGAGGCTCCTGGAAGTGATAACCAGAGCAACACAACGGGTCCACAAAAGGCACACACGCAAAAACCAAAGTCTCCCCTCCTGCAAATCAGCGGTCACCCTGAAGGACAGACAGTCTCATCAGGAGCAATATATTCCAGGAGAGCCTCTTCCTGCTGCACTTCAAGTTGTCAATTTAGACACAACATTTATAAAAACAAAGTGCCAGACAGGGCCAGGTTCTCAGCCAGGCAGCCAGCAGAGCCACCTCCACAGCCCAGGGCTTGCTCCCAAGGCTGGGAGACACCTGCCGTGCCCCTCGCCCCTCCATCACGTGCTCACCTTTCACAGGCTTCACTTATCTCATCAAGATCTTTTAGCTGTCATTCTGAGAAAGATCTTAGTGGTCACCTCATGTAAAGGATTTGTTTTGCATCTCTGGTTCCTCTTCTTTCCTTTCAGTTCCACTTCTCCCCCTTCATCCAGCCCCAGCGGATGGGAATGGGAGCACAGTCTGTCTCAGCTTCTACAGAAGATGATGCTGTGAGTGGGTGGGCGCACAATGAAGCGTGTGCTGGCCAAACACAAACAGGAGACCACATGTTGGGCATTCAAGATTCACTAAACAGAAGAGGGGAGGTTTGTTGATAACACCGTGCAATACAACAGCCTTCCAGCTCACACTTGCTGAGGTACATGTAGGGAACAGAAGGTGCCTCAGTTACTACAGTGCAGTCTCCGTTTTCTGCAGCACAGCAAGAGAAAGGCTACTCTAAACATCCTCCCTCCCCTCCCCATGTTTCTGACAGCACTGCCCAAGGCCGGCTGCCCTTTGCTGTTTGCTCTCTTATGATTTACTTCAGCACATGGCCAACATCAGTAACACAGATTACTGATAAGGCAAGCATCAGTGCTTTCCAACTCACTGATGTTTGAAAGGCTTCATGAAGCCGTGGCGTGTTCCTGTATGCAGCAGATAGGAAAAAGGAATAACAAGAAAGCATACATATAGGTAATTAATTTTTTAATTTTTTTTTAATGATGTTCTACTGTCACTAATGTCCAAGAGGCAAAAGCCAAAGTCAATAAACAGAAACGGAATCAGACTGAAAGCAGCAGTTGATTTCTGTGTCTTTGCGTCCCCTTCCCTTCCAGGCAAGCAAACAAGGCCTTTCAGAAATTGCTGCTTTATTCATCAATGAGAGGGGTTGTGTAGATGGAATGCTGGATTCCAAAAGTGCACGCAGGTGCCTGGGGCTTGATCAGCATCACCTGGAAGGAGGAAAAAGGAAAGGCAGATCAGCAAGGGCCCTTCTCTTCTCTGCTGCCCTGGCAGCCCGCTGTCCCAGTGCATCCCACTGAAGGGAAAGGGAGCGGGAAGCTGCTGTCCCTTCCTCAGCTCGGAGGTGGGACGGTGGCAGGGAAAGAAAGTGAATTCCTGGTTCCCTTCCACAGCCACAGAGACAACTTCCCGAGGAGAGGCTCTTCTGAAGAGCTGCAGAAATGCTGCGGGACCCAGGCAGCACCTGGGAATGCTTTTCCGCACCCCACCACTGTGTCCTGCCTTGCTGCCCCTCCTGTCAGCCCCCTGCTCCTTAGTTCTGTCAGGACTTGGGGTCCTCATTCCCTTGGCCCATGGTCCTGGGCACCTGTCCTTCTCTATCACTGCTCAGAGCATTTTGTGTTCTCTCACAAAAGACCTACAGCTCCATCATGGCATGAGCTGACCCACGGCAAATGTGCTGCACAAGTGGTACTCACTTGGTCCGGGGGTGATGGCAGTCTTTGTCCTGGGTCGTCCCTGGAGGTGGGTGCCTGGAGCCATGTACTTCCCCTTCCTGGTGATGGCAGGCTCCACAAAGTAGCAGCGACCTGGCCCGCAGCTGTCCACTGCAGGCAGTTTAAACCCTATAAAGCTGTACGCGGGGGCGCGGGCTTTGGTGGGGCTGTGGCCCACGTAACCTAGGAGGAAAAGCAGAAGAGAGCACACCTCTGTGTGGCTGCATGTTTCTAGCTGCTTTGGAACAGGGGCAGTTAAGTGCCCGGCCCCGAATTTCCCTTCCCGCGTGACTTCTTCCTCCAAGAGCAAAGCAGGAAAGTTGTGCAGGACCTCGGAGCACAACAGTCAGTCCCTTAGTGCAAGCAGCCATGTGAGTGCCTTGCAAAGTCACCAGAAAAAGACAGCGGAGCTTTGGCCAGCACGCTGCCTGTACCCAGCAGTTTCCAAAGGATTTCCCGCACCACCCATGCAGGCACTCCACAGCGAGAGCCCCCTAAGGGTCAGCTGTTCTGCAAGACCCCTTAACGCCTCCGTACAGCTGCAAAGCTGAGCCTGTGCTGGGCAGAAGAGGGCCCCTCTTTCCCTGGGTCACACAGGGCAGCGCCGGCGGGATCGGCCTTCCTCAGCCAGGCCTGGCTCGCTGCTGCGCCAGAGAGCCGGGAGGCTGTGACAAAAAGGGGAAAGGCTCGGGAGCTGCTCTGCCCCATGACGGCCCCAGCGCGCCCCATGCCCTGGGAACGGTCGCTGTACCTGTTGTCCCCGGGATGCAGTACTGGGGCCCGGGGCTGGGGAACTGGGCCGAGATGAGGCCGCGTGGGCGATGAGGTCTCCACGTCCCCACCCAGGCTCCGTCCATGCTGGCACAGAGATGCCTCCAAAGCCTAAAGGCAAGAGCAGAGGAGTTACTGATGGGCTGCCCTGACGGAGGCCACAGGTGAACTTTGCTTCCTGCCCCCCACGCCTTGCAGCCCAGAGGGGCAGGCAGGAGACGAGTCTCTCCTTTGCTCAGCTGCCAGCTGTCCGCCACGTGGCTTGCAGCTCCTGAGCCAGAAGGGCCGGCAGCAATTTCTCCTTACAATCCGTGACATAGTCATCAAACTTGTGAAATAAAGCAATCTGAGCAAAAAAATGAAAAACTCGTGAAGAAACTTCCTGAAATAAGGAACTCTGAAAATGATGACTGAAAATTTTTGAGATAAAAAGTGACGCATTTCTGAAGAATTTCTGGAAAAAGGAAATAAACTTGATGAGAAATCATAAAACAGTCCTCCATAAACTACTGGGAAGAGAAAAATAAAAGCAATAAAACAGAAACACTGATAAGAAAATAAAAAGCAAACCCTATGAATGCAGCCTTGGGGCATGGCCCTGGCAGTCCGTGCCATCCCCTCCATCCCCAGAGCGCTGAGCAGAAGAGATGCATACAGTGGGCACATCTGGGATCTGTTCCACGGGGCACAGCTCTGCAGGGTGCCCTGCCTGGGCTCCTCGTACAGATAAGCCCTTTCTTGTTCTCAAAATCATCTAAGAATGGAAGTGTTTGTAGTAGGGCAGCCAACATTTCCAAAGTGACAGGCAGCCAACCTGGTTTGATTACAAAAACAATGGAAAACCTGACAACAACTGATTTTTTTCCACCCTGCTGGCATTTCTCATAGGATCTCACGGCACTTCCAATAGGTACTGATGTACTTCCATACACCAAATGGCAAGGGACTGCCTGTTAAGTTTCTTAAATCGAGGAATAATCTCCAACGAGAGAGCCTGTAACCTGATTTATTTACAAGAAACCCCTCTATGTGAGCGTTGCTATGAAATACCTGCTCTTATTTTGCATATATGCAGACATAAATCCATAAAGATGAACACAGACAGATTCTCCTTGACGCCACTATGCAGCATAAGGGAAATTCAAGAAGGGCCTTCCTATGCCCAAGTTGAGACCTTTGCAAACACAGGGTGTAAAGGAGCATTTTCACCCCCACACTTTTCAAGCATCCCATTGGACAGTACAGATGGACTCTTTCACAAATAGGCTTCTCACCAACGTAGAGCTGTAACACAGCCAGCTCCAAGGGCTTGTTTGTGCTGTGCCTTGAGAAGAAGTGCATCCCAGAGCCGTCCCCCACTCCATAAACACAGATGTTGATCACAGTTTAAGGTGGGCTGTAAGAACAATGAAGGCACAGGATTAGTGTGCTTACACGGGCTGCTCCCTGCATCAATCTCAAACTCTCCTTCTTTACTGGGACCTTTCAGCCCTAATCCAGCAGAAATAAGCAGCGGTTCCTTAAAGGAATGCTGGTGGATTACTGGGGGAGTTAGAAGACCACCACATCAGGTTTGCTCACATACTGGTCTCTTTGCTGATCTCGCCAAAATCCTCATGTGCTCTGCTGTGACTGCTGCAGAAAGGAAACTTGCCTCCTTTTCTCAGGTACCTGGTGGGAACTGGCTCTCTCTGCTCTGCATGCTGCTCCTCCTCCTGCAGAGTGTCAGCCAGCCCCTGAAAATCACCAAGATCTTTGTCTTAGAAGCTCTACAGTTACTACCAGTGCGGCCTTTCATCATTCAGGAAATTTTATTCAAACCAAGAGGGAAAAGCAACTCACTGGGACGGGGCTATTTTCAGAGCAGGACTCTCTTGGGACAGGGTTATTTCCAGAGCAGGACTCCTGAGAACCCTTGTCTCAGTGTTCCCAGATTGGACCCCATAGCATTCATCCCCTACAAAGCAACAGTCTTTCTAAATGATTTATTTTTTCTTTTCTTCACTTCATTCCTTGAAATGCACATTCTGATACAGTATCCTCATTTTTCTGTAAATAATTCAGAGGCTTTGCCAAAACTCACTCACAGTGGAAGCCCCACCTAGCTAATGTTCCTCCTTACAGCACAAATCTAAGGAGTGTAGTTGCAAATTCTGAATGTCACAAAGCTCAGACACCTTCAGAGACAAACAGACAAAGCAGAAAGCTGCCTGCTGGCACCTCACAGGTCAGCAGCAGAACTGGGGAGGGAACCTCAAACTAACACCATCCCTTCCTGCCTGTCCTGTTTCTTTTCCTTCTAGATCCAACACTGCCAGGAGGTTTCCTCCATTCCCACTCCCCCACTGACTGTTTTTGGTGAATGTGCTGCACTGATACCCTGACAGGGCAGGTCTCAGCCTCCAACCTGGAGTGAAAAACTGTGCCACCTTCCTAGACTCACTCTGTTCTTTTGTATTTAGCGTGGTGTGATGACAGCATCATCCAGGTTCTCAGCACAGACACTGGTCAAGGTTTAATGCAGGCTGTTGGCAGATGTCAAAATCAGTGCCAGAATGCAATGGCAGACTGTGAGGTTGCACTGGATGTCAGGCTGAACATGAACCAGTTCTTCCACATCCTTACAAGAGGACATTTAATTCCTTTTCCTAAATAAAGAGCAGCTAGTCTATCTGCTGGTCTCTTACTATTTCCAGGTCTGGCTAGCACAGGATTTAGTTCAAAGGCCACTCTGGAAAGCAGAAGGTAATTTGGAACAGGTACTGGCTGACATGAGGGCTAATACAGACTTGCCTCTGCAACCCAGCATATGACACTACTTTGCTTCTGTGCTATCACCAGCTCAGAAGCTTTCTCGTCAGTTGATATCAAACACAAGAAAGGGCCACATTTTGGAGAGGGAATTCAGTGAGTTTGGGCATTTTTTTCTTAGCAAAGTGACCAGGAGAACCACTGGAACACCTTGCTTAAGAGTTGTTACTGCTCTGGGTAGGCAGCTTTGGAGTCTGAAGGAGTGAAAGGGGAGGGCAAAAGTGCAGGAGTGTTAAAAACATCACACTGTGCTCTAATGCAGCAACAGTGCACAGATATGGCCTAAAACCAAATCCATTTTTTAGCTCATGCACCATACCTGCATTCACCTGTCAGTAACTGAGATCAAGGAAGCGCTTGGCAACTGCATTTCTGACACACAAAGCCTATGGCACTAACACTGTGTGCCTCCTGAGCTCCAGAGCACTGCTGAGGCACCCAGAGTGGTTGGTCAGCTCTGAAAATGCTATCCAGAATGCTGAGAAGCACAACTTCTTCCCGTGTGGCACCATTCTGTTGGTGCTTCCTTGGGTCATGCTGGAGCTGCCCTTCCCTCCCAGCTTGGTGCTCCCTCTCAACTCCAAGCAGCTGCTGGACAACCCAGGGGCTGTCCCGGGACTGAATTTCACCACACTTCCTGCTGCAACAAGTGGGAGAGACGTGTCACCTGTCACACTCCCTCCTTCTGAGAGCACTGTCCTACGGAGGCTGTTCCACTGACTGACCTCTGGTGTCCCGATAGACCTCACATACACAAGACAGGGGATTGCTTCCTACAAGAACAAAAATCATTCTCCTGGAATAAGATCATGGGATATTACAGGGGGCGATTCTGTAACAGAGGACATTCTTTCTGCTCAGATGTTGTTCAGTGGAAGCAAGAGACAAAGGCACATCAGTCAGGGAGCAGAAGCGCTTTCAAAGTAAACTATCTGTAATACATACAACAATTGCCTCTACTTTGCTAGCAGCATGCTGTGCTCACTGAAAACAATCCCCAGCGTGACCTACATTTTCAGCCAGGTGCTAGAACGTCTCAGACAGTGCCCAGAAGATCTGTGAAGCTCAGTGTGTTCAGTGCTCCCTGACCTTGCTCGGCCCTGCAGCACCTCACAACTGTCAGGCCTCCCAGACAGCTTGGAGTGCAAAACAAAACAATAAAGAAAACTCTTTTCTCCAGGGACAAATGCAAAAGGCACAGCCAGTGCTCTGCAGGCTTGTGGGTGGCAGAGGGCCTGCGAGCAGCGTGATCACAGAACTCCATTCTAATCATAGGTATGTTAACTTCACTGCTATTGAATGCCAACTGCTCCAGATTTCAACGGAAGCAGTGAGACCACAGTCAGCTCTGCATCCCTGCGTGCTGCATTGGCTTTTCATTCACAGTACAATGTATGGTGAACTATAAGCAGGAAGACCTACACCGATCTACCTGCATTCAGCAAAGCACACATCAAACCTTCAGCTTGACACCCGGGTTGGAGTGGTTCAGGCTGCACATGGTCAGTGCCCGTCCAATGATGCAGACAACAGTATCCTGAGGCCTGTAAGAAAAGACACAAATACAAAGCTGGAATAATCCTGCAGCAGCCATGGGCGTGGAGGCAGCAATCCTGCTGTTATCTCCCCACATCACATTTCATTTCTGTGATGCATTGGGATGAAGACCAACAAAGCACACAGCCCAGGAAATCGCCTTTAAAACACCATCTCTCCTAAACATTTACACACTGTGCTCACGGTCCTGACAGCCTCCTCAGCACACCCACACACCGTATCCCTGCGGAGCTCCACCGTGACACATCACCAGTGTTTAATGCACGATGGAGATGCTGCTGCAGCTGTTCAATCCAGATCGATCTGGAGTCAAACGAGGACAGCAGTGGGGCTTCAGAGCTCTCGGGCTTGGTTGGAAGGGCACAGGCCAGCCACAGTTTTGCTGGATGATTACAGAACAGGGGATTTATGCTTCAGCTCAACTCTGAGGTTACACTCCCTACGTAGCCCCGAAATACAGGATTTCACAGAGGGAAAAGGAGAAAGGGAGAAGGGAAGTGTCTGCATCTAGCAAATGCAAAACCAGGCACATCCCCTGCACATTCTGCTTTCAAGGGAAAGCTGGGCCTTCCTTGCACTGCTCTCCCCAATTCCTTATGTTTTCCACTCTCAGGGATAGCACAATGTGCTTGCTACCCAGAAATCAGCTTTTGCCACCACCTAGAAGCTGAAAGAGTGATTTCTGCAGAATCTATAGTGGACATCCCACCAGCTCCATACCATCCCCTGCTCTGGAGAACAAGAAAGTCTCAACACAATTAACTTTATGTTGCAGTCTCAAAACTACTCTCTGCTTTCCAAGCAGGTACTTGTATTAGAACCAAGCTGTTTGCTGCAGTGGTGAAAAGCAGCACGCATTCATCTGCTGTCTGCACAAACTTGGGATCAGTGATAAATCAAATGGAGCATGAGACAGGGACGACCCTGCCATGCACCTCCACACTGTCTTTGGTTACTCCTTGCTAAGAAGACACCCTGGAAAGCCCTTGGCACCTGTTAATGTCCAGAGGAGCAGCAGCATTCACCTCAGGAGAGCCATCAATGATAAGAGAACTCCACAGGGAGCAAAACCGCTTCTGCCATCAGAATGAGATGCTGGCTCAGAACAAGTGCATCAGCCATCAGGTGCACACTATCGCTTCCTTGCCCCTGGAAAGGATGCAGAAAGGTAAGAAAAATCAAAACGACTGTTGTTACCAATAATCATCCAGGGCATGGGTGTTTTCTGGAAGCTTACCTTAGGTCAGCATAACATGCCCTGAACAGACAAAAAAACATTTTTAGGGTACTTTAGGACATGCAGGCAGACCACTGTTGTGGGGCAGAGAGGGAGAACCGTGGCTTCAGTGCCTGCAATCTGTGAGCAACATACTGCAGAGCTTCCTTGAAAGAACAAGAGTTAGAGTGGAATCCTCTGCAGAGAATTCAGCATGACAGCAACATGCTCTATCAGAAGCTTTACGCCTGCACTCCCTGGACACAGTGGCAAGTGTTCCCTTGTGCATGGCTTAGCCCCTGCATCCAGGAGCACGGGACAGGATTTCAGTCTGTGCTGCATTAGCTTCCCGTGCAGAGACTGCAATTCAGTGCACTCGGCTTCCTGCAGAACAACTCTGCACCTCCTGTGCAGGAACAGGCTGTGAAAGCTGCACTGCAGCCTTATGATAAACAGGTTCTATATAGCAATTGTACACCCAGGGTGTGCAGCTTCAAATATCTCAATCAGGCAGACAAAGGGTTTTGCCCCATAGTGACAGCACGAGTACTGAGCAGCCCCACAGGACAGAGCAGTGCAGTACCTTGTCTTTTTGCCTGCATTCAGGCATGCTGCTTTGAAAACTAGATGCAAATGTGCCCAACTCTCTTGGGAATGGAAATCAAAGGGAAGGAAAGGTGTAGCAATGAAGTGATCTGATAAGCAGCTGTAGATTGTCAAAAAAAAAAGCACATACAAAATCCTTATAAACCCCTTTTGTATCACAATATGTGTAAGAGATGTGCCAAGTAGGCCACACCACAGCTCTTAGGGAGAATACCTTTCAGGTGGTGGAAGCTACAGCTCCCAAAGTCCTGTGGGTACATACCATATCTTTACTAATTGGACCACAGGAACAACAGGGAAACGAAGAAGGCAGCTGATCTTATCAGGAGACTGAAGTCCACAGAGTCAACCTCCAATACCATCATTTATGCATTTTAGGTTGGAACTGTAAGAGACCTAAAGATTTCAATGGAGAGGTTGTGTGGTCAGCTCCCACGTGCTCCTCTGGCATATCATAAAGTTTGGAAAAGACCACTAAGAGCAAGTTCAGTGCTAACCCATCTCCCCTGTGCCCACTAGTAGAAACATAGAATCATAAAGGCTGGAAAAGACCACTGAGATCATTAAGTCCAACCACCAACGCATCCTAACCATCAACACATCAGCTCTACATGAACCAGTCCTTGAATCTGCCATCACCTTTTGCTGCCACTAACACACCTCCCCTGCTCATTCTCATCACAGACAACAGTCCCAAGTCCCAGCATCACGGATTCCCCCAAACCACATCAGGTTAAAGAGGAACTAAGTACACACAGGAAAAGCAGCAGCAAATAATGAGATCATTCCTGCCTGTGTTACTCCTCTACCACCTTAAATTAAAGGTTAAATGACAGCAGGAGCAGACTTATACTGCCAGGAACAGCCACAATTCATGCAGCACTGCTAAGAGACGCTGAACTAAGAAGCCTTAGAGATCAAAGTTTAGGGTGGGTTTTATACATATACATATATATATATTTACACACATCAACAGCAAGGAAAAAATATACATATATATGTATATATACACACATACATATGTGCCACAGGAAGAACAAAAGGTTTTGGTGTTCTCATGGAGTGCGTAGGGAATTATTATTTCTAGCAAGGACAAACAACAAACAATTTTGGAACAGGAAGAAACCACAAGACAGTTATAGGCTGCTCTAGGATTAGTGGGAAAACAATCTACAGGAACACTGCCTCCAGCTGTAGTGCTCCTCAGCTCCCATTTGTAGATATGGCTATGTATTTCCTTGGGTTAACTGCCAATTTAACAGATGAATGCTTGAGCATTTCACAGAGGAGGATAAAGCAACTGCTTTGAACAAACAAGGACACGGTAGGAGTTATGGATTGAAAAAAAACCCATAAAACACCAGTCATACTAAACCCAAGAGATGATTTAGCAATAGTACTACTTTCCCTCATCTTTAGGGCCGCACTGTGTGAGCTCAGGTGAAAAAGCACATAGCTAAATGGTGCCACATCACATGCTGCATGCTGAGGTTTCCAAAAAAGGAGATTTTATACGTGCTGCCTATGGAGATATCTCACCCATTCCTTCAGATGTGTGTCACATTCATAATGGCGAGCTGCTTCCCAATTCTTCCTCTCCTCAAGCAGTCAAGAGCAACTCATCCTTCAACACAATCATGGGAGAAAGATCACACTCAGGCTGTGAGTCACAGCATACCCTACACTGGATGGTATCGGTGAGCTCTCGTGTGTAAGCACCTTCAGGCCCACTTGGTCTGCTGGGACAAATGCCCTGTTAAAAGAAATTCCCAGGCAATTCCAAAGAACAAACAAGACAGAAGCTCCACCCAAAGGGCAGGCTTTGCTCCTAGCTTTACTCCTAGCCAGTGCTCTGAATGTGTCACCAACCTTCAGAGGCACTTCACAGCGCAGCTGGGCTCCCACTGACCACAGCAATGGGAAGGAGCTTTTCTGGTTGGTACTTTCCAGCAGAAAGGTGGAAGGGACTGCAGGCTTGTGGCATGCTGGAAAAGTTAAGATAGTTAAGACAGCAGGAAAGAAAAGAGAAGCAAAAGAAAGCAGAATTGCATACTGTTCTCTCCGAGGAACCCTGCTCAGTCTTTTGCAAAGATTCCCTCTCCTTCACTGCTGCCAGCTTCCACAGATTTGGACCATGAGCTTTTCCTCCCTCGCAACAGTGTGATGTGTAATACAAAAAGAAACAGTTAAAAAAGAACCCTTTTAAATTCTCTGCTGTTCAAGCAACTGCCTCCCTTTGATCAAAAAATACAAAGCCTTTTGCCCCGACCTGCTGCTGAACTGCTGTCAATCACAGTAAAACCATCCTCTGGAAACAAAGACAGGATAGCCCTGTTTGCTTTGGGCTGTGGTTTAGTGAAAGCTCTTTGTTAACGACTGGGATATTAGTCCTCCTGAATGTACTCTCTGTAATAGGATTTTACATCGCATGGAGGAAGCTTTTTCCAGAAACAGAGAATGCTGAATGGCAGGGAAAGTGGAGCGTTTTAGGAAAGAAATTAGAAGCATGGGGACCCCCGGTGCCATGGGATTTTACTCCTGAGCACTTGCAGGATCCTGAGGAGCTAGGCCTGTATCTGAGTATTGGGTGTTGCGGCTCAGAAAGATCTGAGGTGGAACAGCTTATCTGGGGCTTGGCTTATGCTTACCGAGGTATATATACTGTTCTGGAGAGGGAGATAAGGCCCCTGTAGTACATGTGAAGAACATATTGGGAAAAGCGGTTTGGATTCTTCCAGCTTCTGGAGAGGGCAAACCTCTCCGTGGAACTGTTATTGCTCAGGGATCTGGGTCTACCTGGTGGGTGATGCAGAAGAATGGGGATGTTCAGTGTGTACCACAAGGGAATTTGATGTGGGGAGAGCGAACTCAGTAATTCTATTAGTATGTATATATGTATGTTGTATGTGTTTGTATTTAATGCTTGTTAATCATTGTTTCTTTATGAATATATATATATATAAAGCATGATGTAATGATGTTGAATAAGGGGTGGAATATTATGGTTTTGTGATTTTTGTTGTATTGTTGATATTCCACATCATAACATCATGTGGTGTATTGGGAGTTAAGGAGTTAATGCTCCAGCTCTGTGGATCATTGATAGTTCTGGGTGTACCTGTCTCAGAAGAGAAGAACTACATTCCCCAGAGGACTTTGCGATGCTTTGCATTTTTACATATTTCTGCCCAGAGGGAAAGATAAAAACTGTCTGTAGTCACGGGACTCACTCTTCCCTTTGGGACCGAGCTCGGCAGTGGGTGTTTGTTGCAGCTGTCCGCCTTCAGCGTTAGCGTAAGGCCTTCAGTTTATCGGACACTCTCTCTCACTTGCTCATTTTATTTGATTCATTTGCCTCAATTCCAATTATATTATATTGTGTTATTTTCCATTCTGATATCTTATTTAGAAAAATAGCTTTCCTCCTCAGATCGTTGCCACTGTTTTGTTCCTAGGCCCATCTCCCTTCTCCTTTTTCCCTTTCCCCATTCCCCGGGGTGTGGGCCTGTGGGACCCCTGCCTCAATTGTCACCGTACCGGGTCAAACTGCCCCGCAAACAGGTGACATTCTTTGAAACTATTTCATGTAAATTACTCACTCAACTCATTTGGCACTATGGCAACATCATACAGCAGTCCTTTATCTTCCAAAACTGATAGTTAAAATCTGCCTTTAGATGAGAACCCATTTTCATGATCTTTAAGTACTCAAGAGACAGTGAAGTGTTGCACCTCCATTTCATAAAGCAAATATAGACCAGGCACAGAAGTATTTTGGCATCAATCTCTTGTCAAAGCTACAGAACCTTTGATTCCAAGAGTTCTCATGTCTTAAGCTGAACAAGATTTTCCCATAAGGGAACAGCCCCAATAACCACGTGCTCTTAAACATGTAAAGAAGAATCCAAGTGACACACAACTCAGCAGAATGTAAATGGGTACTAAGAATGAAAAAACAAAGGTCAGAAGACTATTTGCTTACAGTTAGCTCAGAAGGAGCCAGGGTCAGGGCTGCACGGATGCTGTCTCTGCTCTTCTGCCCACTCTATTTCAGATCTCATCCCTCCAGCTCTTTTTGTTGGGCTGAAATGTATCTTGTTTCAAGGAGATGGAGAATGGCATTCTTGCTGCCATATCTGTTGCTAAGGAGGGGCCTTGATATCTCACACTCATTAAAACCACCCACCCATCCTGTCCAAAATCCACCATCTTGATTTTTAAGGGAAAATCTGGAGCGAGGAAGGTAGGTTTTGGTCTACCAAGGACGTAGGTAAACAAACTGATTCTTCTATGACTAGATTTTTTTATTTTATTTTACTTTATTCCATTTACGAAGTGACTTATATCCCCTGCTGTCAGTTTGGCATAGAATTTGGATGCTTCCCTGTTACAAAATACATTTTTGCTTTCATCAGGTAGATGTAAACGCCCCAAGGCCGGGCTAAGGGGGAAGATCAGTGTGTGTGTGTTCACCTCAAAGAGCCAGACACAAACAGTGGCTCCTGCCCCTCCCACCTACCTGACACTGCTGACTCTTGGCCCCCAGGCCCACTCCCCCCTGCTCCAAATGAACCTAGAGGTTTAACTTAACTCAAACTTCCCTGCAGCAGCCACCTCATTTGCTGAGAACTGCTACCTGGACTTTCTTTTCTGCCTCACTACAAAGGTGGCAGTTGCTGATAAGAAGCCAGTCATATGCAGCGTGCCAAGGGCGTGATGATGGTTGTCATGCTGCAAGTAAAACCCTGGGGCATTCAGCAAACACGTGAGAAGATTCAGAGAATAGCCGTGATGGTCTCACCACAGATCACCCACATGAACCAAGGCAAGATCTTCCCCTCAAAGGACACTGCTACTAGGAGGAATAAAAAATGCCCCAACAGCATTCTGCAGAACTTGATGGAACTTACAGAAAGGAAACTGAGGTACCAAACAGATCAGTGATTTATAAAGAAAGCTCTTAGAGAACTTGTAGCCCTCTCTCTGACAACTCAGTGCCCTCACCCTTGAGGCCCATATTTATCTTTAATGACTTCACTGAGAGCAGATCAGCTTAGCTCTAACAAAATCAGACTGAACCAGACAGACAGAGTTCTTTCCAATTACAGCTCTCGACCATATTCAGCAAGATCCCGTTCTAATCAGAAATAGTAACTGGCTCAGAAGGGAGAGTTAGCAGTTGGACTGTCTTTGGTTCTCTGCAAATACACACCAGATGGCGTGGACTGAAGTTAGAGGCCATGTTGAAATCCATCACCCGAACATCCTGGCAGCTTGGTGCAATGGCTTTATCCCTACCTAAGCTCTCTACATATAACGGGAATGTCATGTTCTGGTCAACACTGAACATGGAGAAAAGAAGACTGTATTTCAGTTTTAATACCCTGGTACCTACCAGAAAACTCATGAAATATGTACTTGATTGAAACATGCATTTGGCAAGCCTGATTTTTTTCACTTATGGGCAAACAAGAAAGCAAGTGGGAGCAATGGGAGGAGCAGATGTGACTCAATTCCTGGCGCTGCCCAGCAAGACCCCACATACCTGTCCCAGAGGGTGCTGGGACCCAAGCAGGGGTACTGGCTATCCTACAGCTTTCCTTTGATGAGCTGATCCAGTGTTTCATGAAGGAGAGGCTGGTGCTGTGTTTACGTATTCTCAACACCCTACAGTGCAAAAGAAGCTCCTGCTATGAATTAATACAGCAAGGCAGCAAGAGAGCTGATCAGCAAACCCACACTCAAAGAGCCCCAGCATCTGATGGATATAACAAGTATTAACCACTGAGTCGAGACTTAGAGGGCTGTTCAGCAACCAACTTCCATTGTCTAAAATGAGAATCACACCTCAAACGTTCAGTGCACTTACTACTGAACGTCTGTGTCAAGGTTATATGGTTTTCTGCATCAGTACTCCACATTCATAGCATCACGCCATGGTTGGAGTTGAAGAGTTAATGCAGCAGTTCTGTCTTCTGAAGAGAAGAATGAACTACAGCCTCCATGGGCCAGGAAAAGACACGGCACGCCCAGAAGACTTCATTTTGTTATTTTCTGTCTTCCAGAGGGAGGGAAAACATGAAAGAGCAGAGAGGTCATACGATCTCTGTCTCTTTCCAGCTCCCTGATGGCCAACGCAGCATCAGAGACTCAGTATCAAAAACTCTCTTTCATTTATTGGATTTATTAGCTTCAATCCCACTTAATTTGTATTTCACTACTGTAACTAAGTTATTTTCCTCAGATTATTGCCAGTGGTTTTTGTGGTTCCTCTTCTATCTAGGCCCATCCCCCTGCCACCACCCTTCTGGCCATGGAGCATGTAGGCCCCCTGTCAAGAAGACAGCCCTAGGTCTAGACCATGAAACCTCCTGAAAGCCAAAACACACGGCATAAGATGGCAGATCCATACCTTCAGTCCTTTGAGGAACTGTTTGGTGATGGCTACAGCATCCTTGGGACCAAACAAGGACCCGTTTCCCTCCATATTCCACAACAGGCACTAGCTGTACATGGAGAGGCAAAACCAGAGTCCTATTAATCTGGGAAACAAGATGCCAAGCAGTTGTTCAGTCAGGTTCAGTAGAGGCACTGGAACAATGACCAAGAAGTCAGAGAGACTGATGCAGTCCTAAGAGAAAAACGAAGGGAGAGAAGAATTCTCTGAAGTCAAGAAGCAAGTGTGTGCCATGGCTCTGCCTGCATAAGGACAGGCTTTCATTTCCACAGTCCTATGCAGTGATAGCAGATCTTTTACACACTGACATCATTCTGCTTCTCCACCTCCTCACTACATTCGTCAAGCTCTGCCACCCTCTCCCTCCCAGCCAAGCCCCCCTTACTGTTCTGGTTAAGTTCCTTGCTACAGCTATTGTCTACTCAGCAGGAGGTGGAGGAGGGAGAAAGGAAGCATGCACCAGGCTGTCTGCATGCCATACACAAGTCTAGATGCCAGGCAAGCACAGCATCTCTGCTTTGTTGAATTCTTCCTAATATCACTGATTTAGGAAATGGAAATTAAGTAATTATTTATGCCTTTAACACCTACAGGCCCCAGTCAAGCTTCGTGCTCCTTTTGAGAGGTGTGGTGCAATTCAACAGAAAACATTACTGTGCAAAGTCCAGGCAAGCAACAGGCACTGCCACCAACTAAGAACAGTTTGACTGCTGTGTGCCCTCCTGCCATTCGTCCAGCAGCAGGAGAAATACTGCATTACCTTTTGATATCTCTCTGAAACACCCGTCCTTGAGATCTGCCATCAGCCCTGGTAGGCTGTTGCTGCTGTGCCACTCGTAGTGCAGGGCACGGAGCATCACCAGTCGGGCAGCATCGAGCTCTGTCACCTTGGGGTTATGCAGGAGGCACCACACATCCTGCAGCAAGATACAAAGTGGAATTAATGGAGGGGCCTTCAAAGCACATTAAATCAGACTAATATCAGTCCCACTGCCTAGTAACAAAACTGCATGCACCGTATCATAAGCAACAGACCTGAGCTTTCTATGTGCTCTGCAGATAAGATTTATTGGGGTAAAATGGACTGCAAGTTGATTTCATGGGGCTGGGCATTCTCTGTAATCCTCTGTAACACACCATAGTGTGCTGCACAGTGAGCCCAGCTCAGTGCATTCCTCCCAAAAGGGGCATCCTATGATGCTCCTAGAAACCTTTAATGTCTGCCCTTTTACTTTTCCAACCCAAGTACAGCAAAAGCTAACCCACAGGTTCCATCATAATATGAATCATCAACAAAAGAGTGTTAGCAGAGCTACACTGTTAGTCTTCTTGTGGAAAACTAAAGTTCGCGTGGGGACAAAGCATCCAAAAAACAATCCACATCAGAGCACTACAGAGTCCACAATTCTCCCTGCACTGAACATTAAAGCAAAAGATCAGCCTGTACTGGCTCACCTGTAGGAGAGCAGCAGAGCTTCCAGACATACAGGGGTTGAAAGGGCAGTTCCAAGACAGGGACAAAACCAGCTAGGAGGAATTTTTCCATGCTGCAAGAGAACATGATCTTCAAACACCCCAAGAATCCCAGCACACCTTGGCAACACTCTCCCAGCCTCCCAGAGAAATAATGTGAAACAATGCTGCAACAGTTGTTACTGACTGAGCTGATTCAGCTGTGTTTGTTGTTCTCTTCCCTCTGATGCAGACCAGTTTTAGAAATATGGGCTAACATCCTGGCTGTGAGCAGTTCACGAGGGTAATGAAGAAAACTCTTGTTGAGGTCAGGAATTCACCTGTCAGGGTAAAGACAGAGTCCCACAGAAATGCCTGCTTGCCAGATTTTGGATCCTGTGCTAGCAGCACAGAAGCAATGCCTATAGAAGTGGGAAGCTTGTAAAACAGAAAAGCTATTGTCCATCTGAGGAGATGGGATTCAAAACCTCCCATTCATCTCTCAAGCCTCACATCCAGTGTCAGGATTAATAAGAGACTGGGAAAAGAATAACCAAAATGTACTCTGCTCAAGGGCCCTTGGCCACCAGAGACATGAGCAACTGCTGAAGTTTCATCAGTGGGAACACAATTCTGCCTTTATATTGTGCACTGGTTATTCTTCATCACGTCTGTGACTTTGCCCCTTCGCTGCCATAAGGAGACTGCAGCAGAAAACAGCCTGGGGCACTGCAACTAGAGAGATCTCTCTCTCTCATGTAGAAAAATACCGCTTCCATTTTTGCATTTTGCTTTTGTCTTCTAGCTGCTACGTGGTTTTCAGTCACTCTCAGTTAACAGAAACACAGTAGAGCCCTTTAGGCATGTAAACAAAAACAGGCAGCCTGTGTGCCTTAAAAACCACAGAAACACCGCTCAGTGCAGACTGAGACCTGAGTTAGCATCGAGGTGATTCTAGCTAACAACCTTACCACCACAGCATGAAGTGGGGGCTGACCTCCCTGCACCTCCACCCAGTTTCCAGCACTGCCACATATTCCTCTAAGCATAACGCAGTAACATCCAACTGCTCCACCTCCAGAAGTTTGTGTCATCCCTTTCTCCAGGGAATCCGAGATAACCTCTAACTAAAAAAGACCAACGTCTTCCAAAATGGACCCCAGTGCCAAGCACCCAACTTTCAACACTCATGCTCTGTGCTAAGTCTTCAGCAGATTATCTGCTCACAAAATCAGAAACAAAGATCTCAGCACAGACATGATTTGCTGACAGATTAGAAGTCAAACATTTGACTCTGAACCTGCAGCACAAGCCTAAACCAGAAACCACAACATAGCAAGAGAACATCAGAGGTTGTGTTCAGCAAATGCATTATATAGTTACAATCCCACTACAGTACCTGGTCACTAAAATTCTACCAAATGTAAGCTATTAAATCACATCTATCTGCTCACAGATCTATACAGCTGTGGTGACTTCAACAGGTCTATACCGATTCACATCAGCTCAGCATTTGGTGACAGATGACAGTGCTCAGAGAGCTGATGTTATCACTTAGCCACCCACTTGGTGGGTGAACTTGATTCAACTGTGGGGCTTCTGGAATCCAGCAGGCTCTAAACAGCAGCTCAGGGAGCAGTCGGAATGAGCATGTTGTAGGCTGTGCTGCAGTGGTGCAGAATGGCCTACCACAGGGTCTGACCCCCAGTAAAAAAAATACCGTGCTGAACACAGGGCAGTGGTTCCTGCCCCCACAGATCACTCACTGCAGAGGTCTGAAGTGGACTGTCAGCATACAGTCAGCAGTGACCTGCACTGTCCTGCAACACATGGGCTTTAACAAGTCCTGTCTGTACCCTCATACCTGCCATGGATTCCAGCTTCTGTAGCTCCTCAGGTTTCCTCTTCTGGAAATCCCCCATAATATTCCTGATGGACCTGAACTTTGCAGAGATTGGCAGTAACACGTTTTGCATGGAAAAAGGAGGGGATCTGAGAGAAAACCACGTGAACGCAAGTCCTGATAGAGCTAAAACACAGAGGCCCTCCGCACCCAAAACACTTAGGTGATTCCTCTAGTGACACAGTGGATTCAGAGTCTGTTCCTCAAACATTTGTCAGTACATTACAACCAAAATAAATTCTGTTCTAACCCCCTGCAGCTCCTGAATGAGACAGTCCACGTTCTCCTCAAGGTACACACAGCAACAGCGCGGCAACGAGAGGGGCTCAGCCCCATCCCCCATCCCCGCGGGGAGGGCTCTCAGCTCGGTGGGCTGCAGGAAGCAGACGGCCTTCAGGTGCTTCCCGGGCTCCCTGCCGGGGGAGTCGATGCGCTCACAGAGATACACCTCCTCGTGCAGGATCTCGGGCTGCGCGTACACCATGCTGACCGCGCCGGGCTGCGGGGAGCGCCGCGTCACCGCGCGCCGAATAACGGCCCCGCGCCGCGCCCCGCCCGCTGCTCACCGTCTCCCGATCCGTCCGGAGCCCCTCCATGCCTGGCCCGCTGTCCTCGGTCATTTTCGACACGTTCTGCTCCACAGCGAGCACCGTGTTCATCTCCGCTGTGCGGCGCGGCGCGGCGCGGCGCGGCGCGGCGCGGCTCGGCCCGGCCCGGCCCCGCTCCGCCACACGCCCGCTGGGCGGTGCAGCCCTCCAGCGGCAGCGACTGCTGAGAGCGGCGCGGGGCCGCACTTCCGCTTGTCTCTGCTTACGGCGGTAAAGATACGCAGAAATATCTTTACAAAAGACAAGCCTGTTTTTTTCGGGGTTCGGCTTGGAGAAGCTGATCACTGCGAAAGACGATAATGCTGTGCGTGGCAACGAAGGTAGCACTCCCTGCTGGCTTATCTGTTGGGCCAGGTATGTCACACTAACAGAGAGAAAAGGAAAGAAAAATGAGAAATGGGGGATAAAAGGCCTTCACTGAACTAACGGCTTTGGAGAAGAACTCCAAAGAAAAACATCTTTGACGGAGAAGTCCTGAAGAGAAAAAACGTTTGACGGAGAATTCCTTGAGGGGAAAAACTCTGGAAGTAGCCCTTGGCCTGCTTGCTGTGAAGCCTCCCGGCTTTCTCCCATCCCCCGCGGTGCCCAGACAAGTTCCTGAGAGCAACGGCCCTACTACGAACCTCGCTGGATCCACGGTGGTGATTATATCTCACTTAATTTCTACCAATTCTTGTAGCTAACTATAAATCTGTGTATCTGTAGTAAGGTTGTAACTGGGGAAGCTAGAGCATTAACAGCTTTAATTCCACTGAGTTGGATCTACAATGCAGTGAAAGAGTGAGTTAACTTCTGTTAGTTGTCATGTTACTTGTTTCTTGTAACTAAGAAGATGTTCACGTTGTTGGAAGGCAGTGTCTGATGCTTGTACGTGATGCAGTTTGCAGTAGGTTTTGCAAGTTACTGAAGCTATGGTATCTAGTATAATAATTGGCAATGTCAGTCTCCAGGGAGAACCAAAGGACTGGCATGACCAGCTGGCCTGCTGTCCCTCAATAAACAGTTCCTGTTTTTGTATGCCGGTAAATATATCAGGGGGTTCCTCTCGAGTAGAGACTGGGGTCTTCTGATTCTGCTCTGTGGTTCTTGAAAATAAAATGAAAAAGAAGCCTGGGGTGCCCCTGAATAAAATTTTATCTGGTTATCTAGATTTCTTGAACGGAAGATACCATCCATTCCTAGTATAGTTTCCTTATGTGTGCTTTTCTCACGTGTTGCTATTGGTCTAGGGCAGTCGTTCAGTATGGAAGAGTGGAAGTAAGGCAGTGACTGTCTTGCCCTAGTGCATTTCTTGAATGATCTGTGAACGTTTTGCTTCTTGTTCAGTTCTAAGTCTTGGATTATATGATTTAAAGGTGACATGATATTAATATATTTAATTGTACTATGTTTCCTGAAATAATCCTCTCCTAATACTTTTTTCCCCTCAAAACTTCCTTTTAGCAGAAAATGGCTCAAGAAGTCTTGACTGACTTAAAAGAACATCCTAATGCGTGGACAAGACTTGATAACTATTCTGGAGTTCTCTCAGAATGAATACCAAAGTAAGCAAATCAACTTTTATTTATTTGGCTTTCATCTTTCGTCCACTCATGAACTTTGAGGAAGGCATCTCATTTCTAGCTGTAGACTTTTTTGATTCAAACCACATTTTCCGTGTCTTATTCCCAAAGGTGGCTTTAAGCAGAAACTATTAAATGGACAAAATATTTAAATCTCCTTTTACATTCCCAAGTGTATTTCTCCTTTTTAAAAAGGAGGGGAAAGAAAATAAGGAAGAGCTAAATTGGAAGTTGTGTTTTGTTTTGTTTTTTTTAATTTTTTCAAGGCACATCTATAAGCACAATGCCAGTTCCGGAGACTTGTATATATATGTAATGAAAAATCTCCTAGACCCACATTTTGTTTGTGCTTAAGTGCTTGGCTGTCTTTGTTAATGAGAGCCATGTGCCTGTAACTGATGAGATAATTTATCCCTAGGTGTATTAAAGACAAAATAGAAACCATATTAGGCCAGTATTTGAGCAGCCACTGAAAATTAAGCACCTGAAACTCTTTGTAGTAGGAAATTAGTCTTGAGTGATACAGAAAACACACTTGCTTTGTACTGCTGTTGTAAGTCCATCTATCGTGGTAGAGTTGAAAAGGGATAGCATTCAGTTTTTGTATACATCTTTAAAGGTTTTGTCTTAGGATAAGACTTTTGTGCAGCTTGAACAGAAAAGTTGATGGAAGTGTTTTCACTGTCTTAAGCTTGATGATTATTATCCTGAGTAATTGATAGGCATGGTTTTCTGCTTGATACACACTGTGTTTGAACAGCAAATGATCCTGATTGGATGATGGTCTCTTGAGTTCAGGAGGTATTCATGAAACAGTTTAACTCTTTTCATTGCTTTAAAGTTTAGGAATAAAGAATTTAAAGAACTTCCTCAAAGTGCTGACCTTTGAGTAACACCGTTTGCCTGTTTGCTTGCCTGGTAAACTTTGCTTATTATACCAACAGACATTATTAATTTTCAAGTTGATTTACCAACAGTGTTTTTAAAATACTCAAATTTGTCTTGTGAAAAAATGAGATGATTAGAGGAACAGAAAGGAAGCCAAAGGCAAAGAATTCTTCCATTTACATAAATTGCAGATGATTTGGTGCTACATTTCTGCGCTGTGACATTTGGCTTTTAAGTGGTCATATTTTTCCTTCATTAAAGCTGTTAACACTACCTGATATTAATCACAGTGTTCCCTTACGTCGATGGCTTGTAATAGGAAGAAAAGGGGTGTCTTCCTGTGCAACTGACACAGCTAGGCTTTGATGGCAGGCCTCCACAAGGTCTGCCCTATTGATTCCCTTTAAGTGAATTCTGTCCCTCAATTGTTTTTGTTTCTTGGGAGGTGGGAGGGAGGGGATTTGGTGCTTAGAGTAAGTAATAAGGGTACCATCGAGATTTCTGCCATCGGGATCATTCCTTAGGGTTTCTTTCAGTCTTTGCAGTTAACTGCCCCTCGTCTTCCTAACTTGGCAGTGAACTGCTACTAGACAACTAGAAATAAACTAAGAGGAAAATTGCATATTGGAAACACTTCTGTTTTATGCTGAGTTTAAATGTATTGACGTGCATTGTTTTATGACTTAATAAAGATACATCTGATACTTCAGATGGCAGATCTTAAAATTGTCATCAGTGGCTATTTTTTCTTCTTTGACATTTTGATACTTGATTGGCATGTGTATGGGAACTGCTGAATCACTGCCTGAACCACTGATTGGTCACCTGAGGTGAGCACCGAGTCAGCCATGGGGCCACAGGTGGAGGTGATATACCTGTGTGATTGGAAGGGGTGGAGCCTGGCTCCACCTCTCCCAAACCCCATTAAGGTCTGACCACCACCAGGAAAGGATCTCTTCTCAGAGATCCCTCGCACGTGGAGTCCCCTGCGAGCCTTGACATCCTGAAGGTGAGCCATCTTCTCTTTGGTATTATTTGTATCCCATCCATATAGAACTACTCAAAATATACTGTCATCTATACTATTTTGTTGTGAAGTACTATCCTTGGGAGTTATTTACCCCACAGCATGAAGATACACAAGCTTTTCCAACCACTAAATCAAAAGTAATTTCAATTAAAAAACAAGAGAAACAACACAGCAGACTTCTAACACAGTATGGCAAGAAGGATGCATGAGTAGAGGTCATTTATGGTGATTTTATTACTGTTCCCATTTCATTTCCCTCACAAATGTTAGGAATGTGTAATACTAGTAGCAGCGGTGAGAAGAGATGAACAAGAGACTAACAGAAGGCAGAAGTCAGATGGCATGTGCAGAAGTATGTAGCAATGTAGACAAGATGAATCTCTATGGCTTTAAAGTTCGTGATTCTAAATTAGATACTTCAGTGCATAGTGGAGAAAAGGTCTGTCTTTTTCTCTAATGAAAGTTGCTACACGTTTTGAGCACGTGCATGAAGTTCTAAGGGAGAAAAAATAATGAGGATGAATTCTGCCCTTAATTTCCCCAAAATTCCTTAACTCTCTCAAAATGAAACAAAACGTGCCATTTTGATTTTAAAGCCAATTAAGTTGACTTAAGAGACAGTAATATTTGGAAGCAAAGAGAACATTTTTGTGTAACTGTTTCCTGAAAAACCTATTAATATATATGCCTGTACAATCTAGAATTAAAACTACTATCTTTTGTTTCAAGAAAGTGAACTTTTTTGTAAATGTTTTGTATTTTTAGTTTAGTTCAGGTGGAAAAAGCATTTGCACAGCTATGACAGCAGCTGAAATCACTTTGGGTGAAACATTTTACTTAAGCCATTTTCATTCATTTTTCTATATAAGCACTCCCTTGACTGCATAAAGCTTTTATGTTTAATAACTTGTAAATTTACCAATTCAAATTAAGCTGATAGACTTTTATTAGTGATACTGAATAAAATAAAAAATACCTCGACAGTTTTCCATAGTTTCAATTTCTTCTCTGTACCCCTAAATCTTGAAAGATGATGGCCATTTGCTAATCCAGGATCTGCATGTGAATCTAGTGGGAGTTTTTGGGTCACAAAGGGAAGCATGTGGGGAATGTAGGTTATGCTAAGATGAAAACAGCAAAGATTTTAATAAAACACTGTAGTTTGGGCCAACCTACATTGTGGTTTGTTGTCCGTTTGGTTGAAATGTTAATCATCCTACTTTATATAACAGCTAACCCTTTTAAAGAAGAACTCTTAGCCAAACTTTATAAACTCTATAGACATGAATTTACCTTTCAGGTATTGATGTGATTTATTTTATTCTTCCTAATCTTATGCTGATGAAATTATTGCAGAATTCCTCATCTCCTTTTGTCTGCTGTCTATTCATGCTCTTGGGGCTTTAATCAAAACTTCACTCCCCGTTACTGTGAGTCGACAGCAGGGATAAATGGGTGGAGGGATTGGCCTTACTCATTCCTTTGCAAATGTAGCATTTCTGGCAAAGAACCCAGGAAAGAATTCCTGAAAGGTAAAAACAGAATTTCCAAGAATTAATGCATATCTTTTGCCTGAGCACAAAAGTTCATCTTTAAATAGTAGAAATAGCTGCCATATCTATTGGGGTGGGTATTGAAACTGAATAAACCTGTGGGTTGTCTAGCTGCTCCTGAAGTAGTGTACCAGTGAAGTTTGGGAAATACTTTCCTTAGAAAGTGCCAGCATCAGAACGTGTGATGATAAGATGTGACTTTATTTTTTAGAGGAATGATTGTAGAGGAATGATGGGAAACTTGAGACCATGCAAGCTGCTATATAGCACCATATATATAGCACCATAGCAAGGTGCTAAATATTTTAGGAGCCTGGTTGTGATAGTACTTGAGCATATGGGCAGTCATTTATGATGCAGATTTGTATCTGGCTGCTGCTTCCTCCTTCCCAGGTGTCCAAAGTTGACTACCAGGCAGCTTTTCTTTTTTTTTTTTTCCTCCTGGTGTGAGCGTGATCAAACAGCAGGATTTAGTATAGCAAAAAATAAAACAAGAAAAAAAAAGCATGAAACTTGAGTAAATGGGAGTATAGAAATTATTTAATAAAGCTTTTTTAGTTTAATATTCTTGAAGTCTTAGATGTTATGTGTGAATGTCTGATTGAATGAGTAATTAATGTAAGTAATTCTCAAGTTGGAGACAAAAAGCCTAATGGTGCTATCACAAAGTAAGACCGTCTGTGCTTTTCTGTATGAACACCATGTCTTGTCCTTTTGCAGTAGTGGTTTCTGTAGGATTGTGGGCACCTAAATTCTGTAAGCATTATGGGAAGGTAAAACAGTAGCTGATGTGTTTTGAAATACTACTGCTGAATTGATGGGCTGATGCTCGACTTAATTGAAGAGATCTAAGATTTAGAAGGTTCTGGGGCTGGCTGCTGGCTTTGAAGTAGAGGTTTGGATTCTCTATACTTGTCAGCCTTCAGCCAGTCTAGGCTATGTGCACACCTCCACCAGTGTCCTCTTAATTTTTGCTTCTTTTATAGACTATGGTACACCTGGTAGCACATGCCAATTTGACTTGATTGAACTTGTACACAGACGTAATTATTTTAGAATAGTAATTGCTTGGGCTATGTTCTCAGGCAGTTGGCTTGATTTTTGGATGGTCATCTGTGCAGCTGGACTCAGATTCCCGTAGATCCCTTCCAACTCAGTATAATCTAATTCTATGATGTTTTTTCTTTCCTCTTTTAAGCCTTGCAATATGTATTGAATAGCAAGAGATTACTGGTGTGGGATTAATGCATGTTCACAAAGCTTTCTGTCAAGTTGTGAAAGACTCCAGAACACTAAGTAGAAATACTCAAATACTTTCATAACTTTCCCCATTCTGTACTTGTTCTTCTTTAATACATACTGTTTTCTGAACTCATTAATTGAATTTCCATGTTCTGCAGTGAGTTTATAATATCATTGTGAAGACGTGATTAGAAGTTAAGTTTCACTGCGAGTTTATTGATGGAAATACAATAGTAAATGTCAATGAAAAAACATTTTTGAAGGAGATTTCAACGGTTATGATTATTTTCCTTACCTGTACTTTAAACAGGTGGCAAACGTAGCCTAGCTCTTGAAAAGGTTTCCATACGTCGCCTGCGGGGGTGGGGAGGGGAGGGGTGGTTGGTGTGGGGGCAGGACCGGCCCCTGGCCGCGTTCCCTTTCCCCCCCCACCACCACCCCGGCCGAAGAGCCGGGCGGAGGTTTAAAGACTCGGGCTGCCCGCGGCGCGTTCCGCGAGGGTGCGGGGCCGGGGGGCGGTCGGCCGGCCGGCGGGAAAGGGCGCGGGGTGTGAGAGGAGACGCGGCGGCGCGCCTCCCCCCCGGCCTCTCGAGCCCGCCGGGCGGCGTCCGCCCCCGGTCTCGCTGGCGTGGGGCGTCCCGCATCCCGTCTCCGGGCGCGCCCCCTTCCTTGGGGTTCGTCTCCCGCTGCAGCCTCAGAT
This sequence comes from Cyrtonyx montezumae, assembly GCF_038088225.1. NCBI lineage: Eukaryota > Metazoa > Chordata > Aves > Galliformes > Odontophoridae > Cyrtonyx > Cyrtonyx montezumae. The sequence continues at coordinate 221,561 of NW_027072100.1, read as the reverse complement.
CTCGCGCCGCGCAGCGTGAAGGGGGAGGACGGGCGGCTGAACCGGCGGGGTGCACCGCTTCCTTCCCTCCGGCACAGCTGGGGGTAGACCTGGCGGGCCGAGCTTCCCGGCGGCCTTTTCCGCCCTGCGACAGGGGGTTGACCTGGCCGACTTTTTCTTTTCTTTCTTTCCCTTCCCTGCCCCCTTCAATTCCCCTTCTCCTTTCCTTTTTCCTTTCCTCTTTCCTTATCTATCTGTCTGTCTATCTACCATCTAATCTCTTCCAGAGCCCCCGCCCCCCACTTGCGGCGTCTGCCACGAGAGCTGCCTGCCTGGCCGGCCGCGAGCAGACGGGTAGAGCTGTGGGCCGGCTCGCTTCCCCCTCCCGTCCCCAGGGCTGCAGCGTATTTTTTTTTTTTCCACCTAACATTTCATTATTTCTTTAACTTTTTTGCGGCAACATTTATTTATTCATTTATTTATTTATTTCGAAATATATATATATATATCATCATTCAAATTTATTTATTTGCTTTTTGCTCTTTTTAATTATTTTTTTATTCTTTCACAAAATTTCAAAAAAATTCTTTGAAAATATTTAGTTATCATTTAATTTTTCACTTTTCATCATTATTTCAGAAAAAGAAAATTATTTTTGTATTTTTTAGTTCTGTTCTTTATCTCAAAATATTTAACTTTTTTAATTATTCTCTTTCTTAATTATTTACTTTTCATCCGTTTTTAATTGTATTTTTTAAATTTTTATTTTTTAATTAGTTATCATTTATTTAAATCCAATTATATATATTCAAATCTTTAATTTTATTTTATTGTAGTTTGTGGAGAATACTCCAATCTTTGTAATCCTTAAAAAAACTGGAAAATGGCGTTTGCTACATGATCTCCAAAAACTTAATGATCAGATGGAGACTACGGGAACCTTAGAACCTGGTATGCCATCCCTATGTATGTTGCCCAGAAACTGGCATATACTGATCATAGGCCTTAAGGATTGCTTTTTTACGATTCCTATAGCAGAGCAAGATTGTAAACGTTTTGCCTTCTCAGTACCTGCCATAAACAAAATGCAACCTGCACAGAGATACGAACGGGTTGTTTTACAGCAAAGCATGAAAAATTCTCCAACGCTGTGTCAACTTTTTGTAGCTACGGTGTTGGTACCAATCAGGCAGCAAAATCCCAATACTATTATCTACCGTTATATGGATGATATCCTTTTTTGCCAGCAGGAATCATTACAAAACAATGGGAAAAAATCATTGTTGAACATCTTAAGGAGTTCGGCCTTAAGGTAGCTCCTGAAAAGGTTCAACGGTCAAGTCCTTATTTGTATCTTGGTTGGTCTTTGTCTGACGCAATGATTCGACTGCAAGTTGCACAGCTTGGTGTGAATGTGCACAATGTAACTGATTTACAAACAGTTCTGGGCCATATACAGTGGTTACGACCTACAGTAGGGATTACGAATTGTCACTTAGAACCATTGGTACGATTACTTAGGAGAAAACCGTCCGCCAATACTAAAATTACCTTGACTAAGGAAGCTACTGATACATTGCAGGAAATCAGCAAAATAATCAAAGCAGGAATATCTTATCGGTATTGTCCAGACCTTAGGTTATCGGTTGTTATCTATGTCCAAAGTACTCATGCCTTTCCAGTTGTTCGTCAATGGCAAAAAGAAAAGGGGGATGTGGGGGATATTAGGCAGCAATGTCTACAATGTCTAAGAAGGATGCCATTGACAAACAAAGAGAAAGGCAATGACAGATTACCTATATCTAATAAGCTGAGAGAATATCATTCACCACAAAGGATTGCAGAGGCAGTTTCATATCAGTCAAGCTGATGCAAGACTGTACAAACATGTCCACAATGCAGTCATCATAATGGAGGTCTTGGTATAGGGATCCAACAACAGGAGAATGGTCTGGACCAGCCACACTAATCTTCTCCGGTAGGGGTTATTCTTGTGTCTCTACAGATCAGAATGGACCAATTTGGATTCCTGCTCGCTGTGTTCGCCCTTGGCATGACCAGAAATAACTACATCGCATGGATCAACGGGAAAACATGAGTACTTTACATGGATTCCAGCGTGATACATTTGGCCTTATCTCAAGGCAGAAAATCGCATCCAACCCTCATAAGGACTGGGATTGTGTGTTTCTTTCTTTCTTTTTTTTTTTTTTTTTTGCAAATTGTTGTATTTTTTGATAACTTACGTATGCCACAGTATGTGATGAGAAACAGCTGGATTAACCACTGAATGGTATCTCAATAACACTGATCATGGTATGGTAAATATGGGTGATTTTTCTGTGTTACCGAAGTAGCTTTTAAAATTAGAATTATTAGGCATAATTAATTAAAATATTAAATTTATATTAAATATAAATAATATTAATTTTTAAATAATTTTTATTTCTTTTCCATCTGTTGAAATTATCTTTTTCATATTTGTCTCTCGAAAGTAAATTTTTTTATTACAAAAATATAACATCGTTCGATTATTTTCTTTTTCCTATCGATATATATTTTAACTATTTATGTAACTGCGATCGCGCCCCCTGCCCCCCATCCTTCTCCCCGCCCACCGCTGCAGCGCCTTCCACGAGGGCGGGCTGGCTGGCGGGCCGCGGGCAGACGGGTAGACCTGTCGGCCCGCTCGCTTCCCCCTCCCAGTCCCCTCTGCCCCGTTTTTTTTTCTTTTTTCATTTATTTATCCGTGATTGTTTTTATTTTTACTTCTTAATTATTTTTGTCCGGCTGAAGATTCCTTCTTCAGCGGGGTAGACGTGATGAGGCGGCCATGCTGGGATCGGTGTCTCTCTCCCTCTGCCTCCCTCCCTCCCACCCTTAACACCCCCACCCCCCCTCCTCCAACCTTACCTCCCACAGATCCACCCCGCCCGACGTCTGTGTCATGTTTTTACCGAACTTTTTATTATTTTTATTTTAAGCGTTTTGGTTTTTTTGGGGGGGAGGGGTTGGTGGTGGTGGTGAAAGGCGGTTTGTTTTTTTTTTTAATTAAAATGAATAATTATTGAATTAATTTTTGAATAATGAATGCTTTCTTTGGGTTTTTGTCTTAAGATAAAAATACGCTTTCATCTTTTTGTTTTCCTCGTATTTACCTTTATTTTTTTGTTTTTTCAATTTCTGGTCATTTTTTTTTTTCAATGGGGGGGGAGTGGTTGGTCAGGAGGGCTGTCTCTTTATTTTTATATAACTCATATACGTATGTAGGTATGTACGTACGTTTGTATTGTGCACCTAAACCACGTTTCTTTTTTTTTTTTTTTCTCCCAGTCACAACGCTCCAGCCAGACTTGGCAGCCAGCTTTCCCTGAACCTCCACCCCGGATCCTCCGGCCAATTGCTTTTGATTTTTTCCTCCCCCACAACCTTCCTCCCTCCCTTCCTTCCTTCCCTGAGATCAATCGTCTTGTCAGCTGCCAGTCTGTCCTTCCTTCTGCTCACCAGGACTTAGCTCGATTGTGCGAGCCGTGGGGTTTTTCCACCTTGCTCCCCATCCCCCTCACTGTGGACCCGCCTTGGCCTGGTGTCCTTCCTTTGGGCTGCCCTTCCTTTGGTTACCAGTTTTGGGGATGTTGGTTTTTTTATTCTTTTTTGTAAGGCAGTGGGGTAGGGCAGAGATGCAGGGCAGAGGGGCAAGGCAGATAACACCATCAGCCCCATGGGGTTTGTCAGTGCCCCACTGTTTCCCCCATAGATTCAGTGCAGGGTCCCACATCAACCCTGTATCACCTGTGCCCCATACTTAAACCAGAGCTGCCCTAGATCCTTCCCCACATCCACCCCACAGATGCTTCACGCATCCCTATAGAGTTCTCCCCCCCAAAAAAATCTGTCCCATGGAGACCCCATCAAAACCCATAGAGACCCACAGAGACCCCTTAGCAGTCCACTGAGCCCCATAGAGGCCCCACAGAGACACACTGGGACCCATAGAGCCTTACAGAGGCCCCTTAGTGCACCAAAGGGACCCCCATAGGGACCCACAGAGGACCATAGAGATAACACTGTGCACCGCAGAGCCCCATAGGGACACATAGACCCTGCTGGGCTGCCCGGGCATGCTGCTGGCTCCTGCTTGGAAAGCTGTCAGCGGGCACGCCAAGGTTTTGCCCCATCAGGCGCTTTTCCACCTGCTCCTCCCCAAGCCCGTGCAGTGGCCCCCCTTTCAAGCATGTACGGCTTTGACTCAGCCCATCCACCTGCTCTGCCTGGGTCCCTCCGTAGCGCCCTTCAGCTCAAGGGGTGGGGGGTGTGTGAGGCGGGTCTGTCATGGCACAGCAGCAGCAGCTTTACCGGCAGAAGGGCATTCACTGGGCCCCTCTCGCTCTCTGAGCTTAGGTCTCAAGTCCTGGACGTTCAACTGCTTCGAGAGTCACCTGGGCACCTGGTGAAAAGGAAACGGAGAGTAAGAGGAGAAACGAGGAAAGAAACAAACCGGCGGAGGAGGGACACTGAGACTTCAGAGAATGTCTCCCACCGGATGAGGCCGCCAAGATTCTCGTCCTCCTCACCTGTGCCCCACAGCCACCCCGTAGCTGGACCAGATCCTTCCCAACATCTGCCCCACAGATGCCCCACACATCCCTATAGAGATCTCCCCCACAAAAAATACCCATTCCACGGATACCTCATTAAGACCCCATAGTGCCCCATCCAAAACCATAAGAGCCCCATAAGGACACACTGGGACCCAGAGTCCCACAGACACCCTATAGAGCCTTACAGAGACCCCTTAGTGCCCCATGGAGAGCAACAGGGACCCCAGAGTGACAAAAGGAGAGCCACAGGGGCCCCACAGGGACCCTAGAGATTACACTGTTCCCCACAGAGCTCCATACAGGGACCCCATAAAGAGAACATTCTACCCCATAGTGCCCCACAGAGACTCGATAGAGCTTTAGAGAACCCTTAGTGCCCCACAGAGATCCACAGGAACCCCGTTGTGCCCACACAGCGACCCGCAGTTTCCCATAGAGACCCATAGGGATCCTTTTGGGGGCGGGAGAGGGGCTGCACGTCTGCACGCCCGTAGCGCCTCGCTTTCCCGATTTTCCGTTTTTTCCCGCTCGCGGCGCCGACCCATCTCCCCGGCCGCCCGGTTCTTCCATGAGGTCGAGGTCCCGCCCCGTCAGGCGCTTTTCCGCCCGCTCCTCCCCGAGCCCGTGCGGCGCCCCGGGGTGGCCGTGACCGACCCCGAGCTCCCGCCGCTTGGCCCCCTTCAAGCGCGTACGGCTTACCTCGGCCCGTCCGCCCGCTCTGCCCGGGTCCATCCGCAGCACCCGCTGCGAGCCCGGTGAGGCTTAGGTCTCAAATACCCGACCTAGGACCGCGTCGGGAGTCAAAGGAAACAAACGGGAGAGCGATGCCGACACGCAACGGGGGCGCTCCCGCCAGACCGCGCCACGCTACCGCCGACAACATGGCGGACGGTCACTTCCGGTTCGGGCTCGGGAATGTCGGGAGGGCTCCGCCCGGCCCCTACGGCCCCGCCCGACTCGCGCAGTGGCGGCCAGAGGGCGCTGCCGGCGGGGGCTCGCGATCTCCGAACAGGTCTACCCGGAGCACACCCGAAATCTCATCGGCAGTGTATCTCCGATCGGGACGGCCCGGCCCCGCAGCGAACCGCGCGTCCCGTACGGCGTCTGCCAGAGTTCGCTCCCGGTGCGGCTGGCGTTCCCCGGGCCAGGTGTCACGGTTTGCAGGACAGTTTGACCCGGTACCGTGACAATTTAGGCAGGGGACCCACGGGCCCACACCCCGGGGAAGGGGAAGGGGGAAAAGGGAAAAGGAGAAGGGAGATGGGCCTAGGAACAAAACAGCGGCAACGATCTGAGGAGGAAAGCTATTTTACTAAATAGATATCAGAAAGGAAAAATAACACAATATAATATAATATAATTGGAATTGAGGCAAATGAATCAAATAAAATGAGCGAGAGAGAGAGTGTCCGATAAACCGAAGGCCTTACGCTAACGCTGAAGGCGGACGGCTGCAACAAACACCCACTGCTGAGCTCGGTCCCGAAGGGAAGAGAGAGTCCCGTGACTGCAGACAGTTTTTATCTTTCCCTCTGAGCGTAAACACGTAAGAACGCAAAGCATCGCAAAGTCCTCTGGGGAATGGAGTTCTTCTTCTCTTCTGAGACAGGCATACTTGGAACTATCGATGGTCCACGGAGCTGGAGCATTAACTCTTTAACTCTAAATGCACTACATGATGTTATGATGTGGAATACCAGTACCAAAAATCATAAAACCATGACACCAGGTCTGCCCGGCTCGGACGGAGTCGAGCGCTCCGTGGCGGCTTGGAGATGGCGCTGCTGGGTGGCTTGCTGTCTCCGGCTAAGTGAGCCCGTCTCGGGCGAACCTCTCGCGCTTCCCGAATGGGGGCAGCGAGAGATCGCAGCGCGTGTATTTTAAAAACGCCGGCCACGTTTACGCAGCTACAGCCGTTCCGCGCTTCCCGAACGGCGGCGGCGAGAGCTCGCTGCCCGTTGCATCTCGAAATGCCGGCCAGGTCTACCCAGCTAATACCGTCTCGCGAGTCTCGAACGTTGGCGTCCAGTGCTCAGTGCTGATGCCGCTTGTGAACGCCGGCCACATCTTCCCGGCTACAGCTGATCCGGTCGCTCGTCGCCAGCGGCGGCGGACGAGGGTGGCAGCCAAGCGCCGTGCCATCCGCGGCCACGTCTACCCGGTTCTGACTGAGGAGCGATCCGAAGAGGCGGATAGAGGGCGCCACCGGTTCTGCTTGCCATCTCCGGCCACGACTACCCGGTTTCGACGTAGGCGTGCCAATAGGACGCGCCTTGAGGGTGCTACGATTTCATCGTGCAATGTCCGACCACGTCTACCCGGCAACAGCCGTAACGCGCTAACGGGAACGGCTGCAGCGAGAGCTCGCTGCCTGTGCGTTTCGGAAACTCCAGCCAGGTCTACCCTGCTAAAGCCGTCTAGAACGTTTGTGTCCGGTGCTCCATGCCGGTGCCGCTAGGGAATGCCGGCCACGTCTTCCCGGCTACGGCCGATCCGGTCGCTAGTCGCAAACATCGGCGGCGGCGGACGGAGGAGGCTGCGAGGAGGCGCCGTGCGATTTCCGGCCACGTCTACCCGGTTCCGACGCAGTTGGGCGTGCCAAACGGAGGTGCCTAGAGGGCGCCCCAGGGTCGTCGTGCAATGTTCGGCCACGTCTACCCTACTCCGATGGACCTGAGCGATCCGAGGAGGCGTCAAGAGGGCGCTGCTGGGGCGGCTTGCAGTCTGCGGTGACGTCTACCCGGTTTCGACAGAGATTAAATGGAAGTATTCTTGGCCATCACAAGCGAAACCAGAGCTACCCAAGAAAAAGTTTCAGGATGAGCACAATTGGATTCCTTTTGATGAACTAATCTATTGCTCCGTAGGCTAAAACGTGCTAATTTTGCTAATCTAGCCTGTATCACCTCCACAGTGCCTGCTGGCATCTCATTTCTCTAAAGATACAGAGATAAGAACAGAGGCTGTGTGAGAGTCAGCACTGACCCAGAATTCGTATGGGCTTCAGGAGATAGAGAGCAGCGTGATGCCTCAGTAGAAGCAGACGGAATCCAAACGCATGTTTAGGAACATAATAACCAATAATATTAATTGTGCACTCACACATATATATGAACAAAAAAAAAAGTATCAATTAATAGAAATAAATAAGCATTTTAAAGGTGAAAATGCGTAATATGAGCCTGCTACAGGAACAACAGTGAGTCAGTTGTAGAGAAAGATGAGAAGTTAATCCCTGCTGAAATGTGTCCTTGCCATCATTTTCCCCACTGCATCCTTGAGTTCCTGGTTCCTCATGCTGTAGATGAGGGGGTTCAATGTTGGAGGCGCTACTGAGTACAAAAATGACACCACCAGGTTCAGGGATGGGGAGAACAGGGAAGGGGGATTCAGGTAGGCAAAGAAGTCTGTGCCCACAAACAGGGAAACCACGGCCAGGTGAGGGAGGCACATGGAGAAGGCTTTTTGCCGGCCTTGCTCAGAGGGCATCCTCAGCACGGCCCTGAAAATGTACACGTAGGACAGCACTATGAATACAAAGCACCCAAATACGGCAAGAACACTTACCACAGTAAATCCAGTTTCCCTGAGGTAGTCTGATTGCGAGCATGAGAGCTTGAGGATCTGTGGAATTTCACACACAAAAAAATGGTCCAGAACATTGCCCAGGCAAAGTGGTATAGAAAATGTATTGGAAGTGTGTAGCAGAGAAAAGAAAAACCCAGTGCCTCAGGCAGCTTCAGCCATGGTGGCACAAGCTCTGCTGCCCAGGAGAGTCCCGTAGTGCAGGGGCTTGCAGATGGCAACAAAGCGGTCATAGGCCATGACTGTGAGAAGGGAATACTCTGCTGAAAACAAAAACAAAAAGAAAAAGACCTGTGCAGTACAACCTGCGTAGGAGATGGCCCTGGTGTCCCAGAGGGCATTGGCCATGGCTTTGGGGAGAGTGGTGGAGATGCAGCCCAGGTCGAGGAGGATGAGGTTGAGGAGGAAGAAGTCCATGGGGGTGTGCAGGCGCTGTTCGCAGGCTATGGCTGTGCTGATGAGGCTGTTGCCCAGGAGGGCAGCCAGGTAGATGCCCAGGAAAAGCCAGAAGTGCAGGAGCTGCAGCTGCCACGTGTCTGCCAATGCCAGCAGGAGGAACTCACTGATGGAGCTCCTGTTGGGCATCTGCTCTGCTGTTCCTGGGCGTGGAGTTGCTGATAGGAGTGCAGAAGATAATGACAAATCAAGACCGTCCTCAGAGAAAATCAGTTCCCACATCCCATATCTTTACCCTGTCTACACTCAGACCTCTCATTGCAAAATCTGTGCAATTAGTTTTGCTTTACTGACTTCACTTACTTGACATACGGTGTTAAAAGCCGTTAGTGATGCTGCTCCAGTGAGCTCACAGCCTGCTCACATCCCACATATCCTGTAAGTTCCTTCTCCTTTCTCTCTTCTCCCTGTCACCTGCAGATCATGCCCCCAGCATTAATACGTGGTGCACAGGAACTGCTCCCAGGCACAGCTGTTTCTTTGCAGCTCTGCCCGCTTGTATGAGCTCCTTGTGTCGCAGGGGACCAGCCCAACTCAGCGGGAGAGGATGTGATTTTCTTCTCCCCATCTCCCTGGAGATGTCCATGAGTCTCCATGGCCAACAGCTTCTGAAAGGCTGCTGGATGATCACAGAATCACACATAATGGAGACGTAGAATGGCTTAGGTTTGAAGGGACATTAAAGTCACTCACTCCCAACCCCCCTGCCATGGGCAGCGTTGCCAAGCCCCAGATCATGTTGTCCAACAACCCATCCAACACGGTCTTGAATGCCTCCACGGTTGGGGCATCCACCACCTCCTTGGGCAATCTTCCAGAGCCTCACCACCATCCATGTGCAAAAATTTCAGGAGAGTCACTTGCTCACTTACAGACAATTGCTGATGAACAAGGTGCCTGGGGTGCTCCTAGATGTGGGCAACACTGCCTGCAAGCTGTGGTAGACAACCTCAGAGATAGCCACCTCCTTTCTGAGCATTAGCTGGGAGCCAAATGTGAATGGGAGTATTCTTGGCCATCCTAAATGACATCAGAGCTCTGATTTTAGGACACCTGAGAGTATCATATTTCACCTGTCCCCTTGGAGCATGCCGAGTTATACCGCTGACCGAATGGATGAGCTCAACGTAACAGCCAGGTCATTGTCTCTGCTCCATCTGTGCCATATTCTGGAGTTCAAGGCATTACAAAGCTAGGACACACCTACGCTCCTTCAATGATGACACCTGAGTTTGTTCTGGGCTCTCTTTTGAATGGCAGTTCCCTGGGGTCTCCAGCACACCCACAGCCAGCTGGCAAAATGCAGCACAGCACCTTCAGGAAAGCCATGCCCTAGGAGTGTTGGTGCTGGCTGGACAGCTCCAAGCCCCACAATGGCTCTATTGCCCACGTGCCCCCTTCTGAGCACCACTACCATTGTGTAGACACAGGATCCAGCCACGGTATATCCAGTGATGCTTTGGGAATGGAAAGCTTTCTAAAGTGTCTTTACACTAAGGAGAACACCAAAACTATGAACTCCTTGAGCTAGAAATCTTTTTGCATTTGCAGACCTAGAATCTTCTGGGATCACAGAAACATGGCAGGATGGTTCCCACCTGTGAAGCGATGAAAAAGAGGGATAAGGACTCTTCACAGGGGGTGGTCAAGGAAGACAAGGATAGGCTACTGCTCTGTATGTGAGAGCACACTGAGCTCTGCCTTGAGAGGGCAGAGGATCTTACTGTGAACTGATGGAAATGGCTTAAAGAGGAGACCAGCAGTGCCTGTTACTGGTTTCCTGATCAGGAAGAACAAGAGGAAAGGGACCTAAAAAGACAAACAGGAGCCTCACATTTTGAGGCCCTTGTCACAGTCAGGGTCTTTACTCACTCCAACATCTTCTGGAGAGACAGCACAGCAGGGCATAAGCCATGCAGAAGATCCCTGAAGAGCACGTCTGACAGCTTCATGACCAAGCCAAAGAGGAACTAAAGAGTAGAGGTGCTCTGCTGGATCTCATACTCACCAGCAAGGAGGGTTTGTGAGGAATGTGAAGGTCAAAGGCCTCCTGGGCTGCAGTGGCCATGGCATGGTGGAGCTCAGGTGTCTGTAGGGAGGGCAAAAGAGAAGCTCACAACTTTGGGCTTCAGCAGAACACAGCCTGGCTTCTTCAAGTGTCTGTGGAATACCGGAAGGCAAGGTAAATCTCTGAGGGGAAAAGGGTCAAAAAAGGTCTTATCTACCTAAGGACCAGAACTTCCAAGTAGAAAAAGTCCATTCCAAGGAAGAGAAAGCCAAGCAGCAATATCAGAAGTCCTGCAGGAATGGGAAAGATTGCCCTGATCAAACCCAAACAGAGCAATGCAGAGATTTTTCCCAGTGTTCCTGCTGAGATGAGTTTAGCAAAGCTAGAGTTCCACTGCAATTGAACGTGTCCAGGCATATCAAAGGGAGGTAGAGCTTAAAGAAATGTGTAGGCAAGAAAAGGAAGGCTAGGGAGACTGTGGGCCTACAGTAGAACGGGGTAAGGAACCTGGTGAGACAGGACATGGAAAAATCACTGATACTCATTTCCTTCCTGATCTCACTGTTTATCAGTTGGATTGGGCCTCTTGGTATCCTATGTGCCAGAGACAGTTGGGAAATGCTGATGCAAGAAGAGGTGAACTCCGAGCACCTAAGGAAACAGGATCCGGAGTTGGAAGAGACTGACATAAATCACAGAATCCTTGAATGGCTTGGGTTGGAAGGAGAGAAAGCAATACCCAGAGTAGTGCCTTCCCATTTCAGATGCTCGAGACAAGAAAGATGTCAGCAAGCTGAACGGGGCTTGGGAAGGCTCAAACAAGAGGACTGGGTTTGAACACTTCACGTGTGAGGAGAGGCTGAGGGACCTGGGCCTGTCCAGCCTGGAGAAGGGAAGGCTGAATGGAATCTCACTGCAGCCTGCCAGAACCTGGAGGACGTGATGGAGAGCACAAAGCCAGGCCCTTCCCCATGGTGCGTGTTGGAAGATAAAAGAGAGGTTTGGCCTGTGCTTCAGAAAAGCACCTTTTTCACCACCAGCTGATACAAGAATTGGTGCATGTAATCCAATGAGGCTCTGCAGTCTCTGCTCATGGAGGCTTGCAAAATCCATCAGGTGCAAATGCTGAACAACTTGGTGTGTCCCTCTTTCTGAAAGGTTGGGCTGCAGACATCCCCCAGGTTCTCTTCCAGCCTGGCTTATCATGGGACCCTATGGCTGACTGCTGATGGGAAGAGAGCAGATGTTTACAGGGCATGAAGTGTCCTGTGCTGCATGTGACCATCTAAAACAAGATCTGAGGAAATGAAAAGAGATCGGTACACAGCGTGACTCAGTCAGTGCAAACCCTGAGGGCTGCCATGGGCAGTTCTGGGCAGGATGTTTTGGGGGCACTGGGCTCTGTGCAAGGCACAAATGGATCTTCTTTCCTTTTTGAAGCTGTAAGTCTGAAAGATGCTAATGTCAGTAACATTGCAAAAAAGAATAAAAAAATAAATGACCACAAGTCAGAGCGTGTTTTCAGCAGGTCATCTGGACACATGCTCTTCCCACTGCTCTCCAGATTCCCCCCATCCCTTGCTTGGTCTTCACTCAGATACCTCCCAATTCCCTGGCTGCTTCGTGACCATCAGGGAGTTTGGAACTTGCTCCATCCATCTATCCAAAGTCAAATGAACTCTTCTGACAACTCCTTAACTGTATTTATATCTATCCCTTCCTATCTCTGTCTAACTCATTTCTTATACAAATGTTCCCTGTGAAAGACAAGCTTTATGAGATGCAGCTTGGACATGGCATGCAGTTGAAGACTCTTTTACTGTTCATTCAATTGCATCGTGTTCCTTTCTGTTTGTTCACAAAAAAAGAAATCTTTCTTTGTCCATGTGCAGCTGGTTCTCTGAGGAAAGCAAGGTGGAGTCCGTGCAAAGGAGGTTTAACACTGAGAGGGTGACTTCAGAGGAAAAGTCATGCATTTCCCATGGGGCCAATGTGAGTAGAAATGGGGTGGGAAAGTTGAGGAGGATGTTTGTCTGCACAGTGTCAGAACAAACTCATTCGGGGACATCCTGGATCAACAACCATTGCTGAGTGCCGCTCCAAATTCTTTTTGAAGCCAGACTGTAATTAAATAAACAATTTGGCCTATTAGATGTTCATGAGCCTCTTCATCTTTAGGCTCTCTCCATACACTTCTCCAACTTGCTGTACAAGTTCTGAACACTTGAAGAAGATGACAGGAAGGCACAGGGCACACGAGGGCTCTTGGACTGAAATGGGCCCCAGGGGAAATTTGCTGCTGAGTCCATTAATGCAGAGAGAAGTTAGCAGAAAGAGCTCAAGAAGTTAAAGTGAGAAGTAGCAGTGAATTTGGAGTAATAATAGGCCCCACGGAGGGCCATTATCAACACAGCCTCTCCAGGGACTTGTTGGAGCAGATCACTGGAAGCCAAGGTTACAGGCTGACAAAGGGACTGTGATGGTGGCTGTGATGCTGAGAAAACCCTTTGTTATCTCACGAAGCAGAAAGGCCGAGCCCTGATCCCCAGAGCCTTGAAAGGGAGATCCTGTCCCTCATGTTGGCTCAGGGAGCTTCCTGTGGCATAGGGATGGAGGTTTGTGTGATATCAAGTGAAAGACAAGGGAACAGCAGCTCTCTGCGTGGGGTGCAAGATGTTGTGAGGCCCAATTCCCACATGAGCAATGTGCCTCATCACAGGATTTGGATGTGAGAAGGGCCCAGTCTGAACAAGTAGTCAAGCACAATGAATCTTTGAACTTCAGATCTCTCAGGCCCAAGGTGGAGGCACCACAACCTCACTGGGAGAGTTTGGCTCTGGGGATGCCATGTTTGATGCTAACTCATGTGCAGAGCTCCTTTCCTGCAGATCAGCCCCCAGTCTGTATTGATGTGTCATCACTCCTTGTCTCTCCTTCACAGCACTGTGACTCTGGCATCTCTGTGCTGTAACTCCAACATCAACACACTCCTGCCTGCTGTGACAGCCCAGTGACTCTGGCATCACTGTAATACAGACCACTGCAACAACTCAGTAATTCTGACATCACTGATGTCCATACCACCAAGACTGTTGTCACATGGCTCTTGTCACTGAGCTCCTGTGCACTGTGACAGCACAGTGACTCCAACATCACCGTGCTCATATCCACAATCACAGAATCCTAGAATATCCTGTCCCATACCCTACTCCGTGAGTACAGACAGGGTTGCCCCTACGCAGCTGCAGAATCAGGCACTTGTTCTTGTTTCACTTCAAGTAGTTGGTGATTGGCCAGTTCTCTAAGTCATCCACATCTCTCTGCAAGGCCTATGCACCTTCAGTGGAGTCAACAGCTCCACCCGATCCAAAATCATCAGAAAATTTCCTGAAAACATCTTCTAGTTCTTCATGTAAGCCAGTGATGAAAACATTAAAGAGAAGTGGCCCTAAAACACAGCCCTGCGAATCCCTGTTAGTGACCACTTGCCAAGCTGATGGAACCCCATTTACAATAACCCACTGGGTTATTTTACTGACCCTTCAGCCAAACGCTCACGTCTCACAGTGCATTTCTATCTCTCCATATGCCAGACCATTTTTCCAGAAGGATAATGTGAGAAACAAATGCTCTACTGAAATCCTAACATATAACATCAATTGGCTTCCCTTGATCAACTACATGGGTGACCGTGTCACCAAAGGACATGAAGTTAAACAGGATCTTCCCCTCGTGAACCAGAGTTGGCTGTGACCAAAAACAGCTGTTTTTCAATAACTCCCTACATCACTTTAACCATAATTTTACCTGGCACTGAAGTGACACTGACAGGTCTTAATTGCTGAGGTCTTCTTTCTTGCTCTTCTTTAAAACTGGAACAACCTTTTTTGCCACCTTCCTGTCAACTGGGAACAGACATCTCCTTAGGCTTCTTCTGATGCCTTTAAAATGAGAGCCCAGAGCAAACTCAAGTGTCATCACAGAAAGAATGGAGATGTTTCATAGCTTTGTAATGCCTTCAACTCCACAGTATGCCACAGATGGAGCAGAGAGGAAGATCTGGGTCTTCTTTTGTGAGCTCATCCATTTGGTCAGCGGAATAACACTACATGCTCCGTGGGGATAGGTGCAAAAGGCACAGGGTTCTGGTGGCATTTAGGATGGCCAAGCATACCTCCTTCTGGCTCCAACTGATGCTCAGGAAGGAGGTGTCTATCTCAGAGATTTTCCACCACAGTTTGCAAGCACTAGCACACAGCACCCCAGCACCCCATGCACCTTCATCATCACTGAGTAGTGTGTGAGCGACTGAGTTACTGTTGAATAAAGACCAAGGATTGGATGTGGGGATCACAAGCAGACACCTTATTGTACTCATCTGAACTCAACTAAGAGGATTCCTGAGTGCCAGAGTCCAGTGGGGAACTTAATCCAATTTCAACCCCAGGGTTTCCATCAGTGGATGAGGTGCCTAACCCTAGAGTTAGGATGAGAGTATCTGATAGTAATAGGACAAATTTCTGTAAGCACCATCCAAACTTGGAGAGATTCAAGGCCAGGTTGGATGGGATCCTTGGGAACCTGATCTAATGGTTTACAAATCTGCCTGTGGTTAGAGGCCAGAACTAGGTGATCTGTAAAGTCCCCTCCAACCTGAACCATTCTATGATTGTGTAATGTTATGTCTGCACTGCCTGAGCTGCATCACTGGGCTGTATAAGGGAAGCCAACCCCTCCCTGTCCTGATCTGTCCACTTAGTCATACATGCCACGAGCAGAGGTTTCCAGATTGGACATCTGCTTCACTCATGTGCAGACGTGTCCAACCATGCTCCTGGAATCCAGTGGACATGTGGTGATTAACTGATCTGACTTGAAAGTATGTATTGCAGTGATGATCCCGCTGCCTTTCAGGATCTGTCAGCCCTGGAATCCCCAGGACATCTCAGGGGAGATGACTGGGAAGAAGAAATCACATCCTCTGCTGAGTGGGGCACCTGGGACACATGGAGCTTCTATGAGTGGGCAGTGCTGCAAAGAGACAGCTGTGCCCAGGAGCAGCACTCGTGCAGCACACAGCAGGGCTAGGGACTTGAACTGCCCGTGAAGGGGAGAGAAGAGAAGGAAGAGAGCTTTCAGGCTGTGTGGCACATAAGCAGGCTGAGAGCTCACCACAGGAACAATTCTCACAGCCCTTGGCAAGGTAAGTCTCTTACTGCAGGCAATGAAGCCACATTTCCTGGAGGGTTCACTAAATCTGGGACATACTATTGCATGTCAGGCTGCAGACTGTAAGTTTCTTCAACAGGGAATAACCTCTGCTCCAGCTGAGGGCTTCCCTGCTGCAGCATCAGAGCACAGCCCTGAGGGCTGCTTGTCTGAGTGAGCTGCACTGCCAGCTATCTGCCCCAGGTCAGGTCCTGCAGCTTTTGGAGCAGCGAGTGCTCCTACTGACCTTAAGCTGAAGGCCGCAGGACACAGCTCGCTGTAACCTTTCAGTTCTGTGTTGGCAAGGGGATCCCTGCGAAGTCGTGGCAAATGCAGAATAGTTGTGTGCTATGTGTGCGCTGTGAAACAGTATTCCCTCCTGTACCACAAGTGTAGCTGATAGCAGCATTCAGTTAGAAGTAGGGACAGAAGGCCAGTGCACTCTGTAATACACCAATACCAATGTCCTCAGTATTTAAAAGCTTTCTGTACTGTAAGAAAAGCCAGGCACCCACCCCATGCAGCCTCCCAGATTTCCCAGGACTAACTACAACCCCGCCTTATAAAGCACATCCATTTCATTAGACAGGGATTGCAAGCTATACTAGAGATATAGGATTTATAAATGCTCACTGATAAATACCAAGGCTACTCCTGTTCCAAGTGGCTAAAGAACTTCAGAATCTCTGATGTTTAAAAAAAAAAGATGGAGGTCCTGCAGTTAGGACGCAGCTGTGAAAGTTAAAGGGTGCTTACATCAGATGTGGGGTTGTTTCTTTTATTTAAGCAGAGGTTTCATGGTTACTTTGAATCATAAATAAGATCTGCTTCTAGTAGCTGACCTGTCTTCAGCTTCTTTTAGTCTTGTAGCCTTGCCTGGGCCTGTTTCAGTAACAGCACCTTATGGTCCTATGTTATTGTGCAAAGCTGTTGTTTTAAGCTTCTGTCTAGAAGAGTTGTTACATGTTCCAGACATAAGTCTGGCAGTCAGAAAAAAAGAGTTAAAAATAATAATAATAAAAAAGCACTGTGAGCCAAGTTACAAGGAATTACCAGGTAGAAGAGTTGGTTTCTTCATTCGAGAATGCGATTTGTTACATTTTCCTTTAAGGAAAAAAAACAAAAGCAAAAAGATGCACAGAAAGGAGGCAGTCGGTGAGCCACACTGTGGGCCATCCCCAGCCCTCGGTGTGAGAGCAGGGCAGTCTGGGCTGAGCACGATGGATCTGTCATGACAAGGAGCAGTCCTGCCGTGCTGAGCAAAGACTGCCTGAGGTTGCTGAGATCTCCATCTGAACAAGAGGCAACGCGTTTGGCTCAGGCTGTTTGGGATTCAGGTAATGAAATGAAAGCCTTAACTCCCCCCTCCTGCCCCCAGCACCTCTCCTAACTTCCACTTTGGCCTTATCTAATCAAGACTATCCTTCTGATACAAGGGGGCTGAAATCAGCTCCCACCAATTGCAAATGCCTCTGTATTTTCACGTGCAAAGCCACTGTCTCCCTGTAGATACCAAGCGCCATTCCTGGACAACTCCTGTTCCTCACAGTGCTCTCAGCACCTGAGCCTGCCATCTCCAGCTCCCCATGCTGTACCACGTGCTGAGCATTGGGAACAAAATTTTTCAGCACCTTCCAAAACAGCTCCTAGAAGTGCACATCCATACACCAAGATGGGTGCTACAAATGGCCTTCCCTCAGGAGAAGAATGTCTAATGAAAGCAAGGCACACAGCAGAAAACTTCCCCCAGCATCCCAGCCTTGCCCAGCCACACTTGTCCCAGGACGGCTGCAGGCTGTGCAGCCGGGTGCCCAGGGCTGTCATGCAGAGCAGGGTCAATGCTGTGCCCCAAGGGGCTGCGTGCCGGGGTAGGGACTCTGCCGCCTGCCAGGCTCAGCACTCAGCCTGCCCAGGGAGCTGCCCAGGGCCAAAGAGCTCACAGCTACACTGCACCAAAGGGGAATTTCCACAAGGAAGACCAATACTGGGATTTTCTGCTGTTTTTTTTTTCTATTTTCTGCTTCTAGGGGAGTGTAAAGATGTAAAGTGAGAAACAGAACATCATATATCATGCACACAGCTGAGAGTCCTAAAATGCTTTCAGTCTCTCTTGTTCTTATGAGCGTGTATTTTCCTTGCTGAACCAATTGAGATTCTCTTATGTTCCCTTTCTCATTTGCAAACATGAGCATGCACCTACACAGTGCCTGCTAACAGGATGGGTTCTGATCAACAAATAGGAATGCATTGCATCTGAGCTGGTGTCTGTATGTTCAGACAGGGAAAAGATGAGGAAACACTTTCCAGGTGAAAAGTCTGCAGGCATGAGAGATATGATCGGGGAATGAGAAAAAAGTAATAGCTTAATCTTTTGAGAGGAAGAATTTCCCAGAAGAAAACATATAACTGCCTTTAACGTGGACACCTTCTTCAAAGCAAGCCCTTACCCAGAAACAGCCCTCACGGCTGTTAGATCCTCTGCAGCCAGAGCTCCTTCAGAGTATAGGAACATCTACTCAGGCATGTGTCCGTCACCCTCTGCAGTACCTGCAGATGTGGGCAATGCAGTCTGTGAAGCTGGAAAAGAGTTGGCTTTCCCTTAATGAGAGTTATGATGTATCTCCCTGATGCCCTTCGGAGCTGTGATCTGACCTTCAGGATGCAAATCTTTCCCATAGCCTGAAGAACAAAGTCGAGGGAAGAAGCAGAGTGATGCTATATGCATGGAAATGCTGTGGGGTTGGTGAAATGGACGTTAGGTGTCTGTTTTAAGAAGCGCAGTGATGAGGTCTTGCTCACGTCCCTTGAGAAAGGGTGGGCGTTGTGTGATGAGCAGTCGGTTCCTCTTCTCTCAGCAGGGTCTGGCTTCTTTGGAAGGTAACTTGTGAATGCACTTGCCTTCCATCTCCAATCTGTGCTATTTCACAGCAACTGGAAACAAGCCCACGAGCTCCCTTTATCCTGCACTAAGCAGCAGTGAATCTCTTTGCCTCCCAGGTCTCAATCACAGCCGTTCACAATGAGTGCAGCAGAAGTGCTCAGGATTTCTGACTTCACTGAGCACCCTTTGGGCATCATGAGTAGGATGAGACCATAGGAGAAAAAGCATCCCTATGACTTTGATTTTCAACCCACACATTTCTTGTGTCAGTTGTACAGATGCCTACAAGTACTTTTGCATTAGAAGTGATTTCAACTGACAAATTCTAAAAGAAAATCTGTGACCACAGCACCAACACATTCCTCACAAAGACGTGCTTGTTTCCTTGAGAGAAGAAAGGCAGAGGCCTTCATGGCAAACTCAATGTCATGAACTGTAGCTTACATCACTGACCTCAACAAACATTTCCCCCTTGGAAAGACCTGTCTCTAACTTTCATACTCCTTGGACAGGTCCTCATGCCCACAGGTCCTGATACCCAGAAGTGCCAAGTGCCCAACAGCAGCTCCATCAGCGAGTTCCTCCTGCTGGTGTTGGCAGACACGCGGCAGCTGCAGCTCCTGCACTTCTGGCTCTTCCTGGGTATCTACCTGGCTGCCCTCCTGGGCAACGGCCTCATCAGCACAGCCGTAGCCTGCGACCAGCGCCTGCACACCCCCATGGACTTCTTCCTTCTCAACCCTGCACTCCTCAACCTGGACTGCATCTCCACCACTCTCCCCAAAGCCATGGCCAATGCCCTCTGGGACACCAGGGCCATCTCCTACACAGGATGTGCTGCACAAGTTCTTATCTTTCCCTTCTTCATGACAGCAGAGTATTTCCTTCTCATAGTCATGGCCTATGACCAAGTTTGTTGCCATCTGCAAGCCCTTGCACTACAGGACCCTCCTGGGCAGCAGAGCTTGTGTCATCATGGCTGTAGCTGCCTCAGGCACTGCTGTTCTCTATGCTTTGCTGCACACTGCCAATACATTTCCTATACCACTGTGGCAGGACAACGCTGTGGACCAGTTCTTCTGTGAAATCGCCCAGATCCTTAGGCTCTCATGCTCACAGTCAGACTACCTCAGGGAAATGGAAATTATTTATTTTAGCATTTGTTTAATCTTCGTATGTTTAGTTTTCATTGTGCTGTCCTACGTGCATATCTTCAGGTCTGTGCTGAGGATGCCCTCTGAGCAAGGCTGGCACAAAACCTTATCCACGTGCCTCCCCCACCTGGCTGTGGTCTCTCTCTTTGTCTGCACTGGCTCGTTTGCCTACCTGAAGCCCCCTTCTCTCTCTTCTCCATCCCTGGACCTACTGGTATCATTTCTGTACTCAGTGGTGCCTCCAGCAGCGAATCCTCTCATCTACAGCCTGAGGAACCAGAAGCTCAAGAATGCAGTGAGCAATACATACTTGTTCAACTTCCAAAAAATGCACGTCAGCCTAACAGGAGCCCCAAGGTAATTCAGAAATCGTTTGGATAATCCCTTGTTATTATTTGCCTTCATTATTGTTTCCACTGGCATGACTGATTTAAAAAGTTTTCTTCTTGGCCTGCCACATTTCTGTCATGCTTTGACACACTTATCTCATGTACCTATAGATCAAGGCTCTCAGTTCATAAATACAATAAAGACACCAGCAGAAATACATGTCTCCATTCCCATGTTTTCCCATCTTCTCTGAAACTGGGAGAGCAACTCACGTATGCAGGAGTAGTTCAGGGGCCAAGAGCCCTTCTGCACCACAGAGCAGCAGCCTCAGTGCTCATGGGGGGCTGCCCCTCACTGCCTAGTGGGCCTGTCCTCTCATCTGTGTTTGAAACGGGGTTGCTGCTTCCCAGGTCCAATGGCCACGGACAGCAGCAGGACACGGTCTTGCAGTGCTGCTCTCTTTGCACTTCCACTCTTCCCTTTTTGTCTATGCGCTTGGGGACATGGGCAGACCACGAAGGTGGCTCTGGACATTTGTCACCCCCAGCCTCTGGCATCAGCCATTTCCAGCACTGACTGCACGTTTATGGCAGAGCTTTTCCCAAGCTCCTGAAGTACACCGATGACATTGCTGTGTGGGGGAGATACAGCAGAGGAAGTTTTTGAGAAAGGAGAGCAAGTAATCCAAATTATTCTGGGTGCAGGATTCACTATTAAGCAAAGCAAATAAAAGGGCCTGCAGAGGAAATTCCATTCCTAGGAATAAAGTGGCAAGATGGATGTCGTTAACGACCCAGTAGATGTGATTAACAACATTACTGCCATGTATCCACCCACTAGTAAAGAAGAAACTCAATCTTTTCTGGGCATAGTGGACTTTTGGAAAATGCACATTCCTGTCTGTAGCCTCATTGTAAACCCTCTTTATCAGGTAACAGAAGAAATACCATTTTGTGTGGGGGGCCTGAGAAACAGCAGGCCTTTGAGCAAATTAAGCAGGAGATTGCTCAAGCTGTGGTCATGGGGCCAGTGCAGATGGGACAAGATGTTCAGAATATCCTCTACACTGCTGCTGGAAAGGAAGGTCCCACTTGGAGTTTGTGGCAAAGAGCCTCTGGAGAGACCTGAGGCTGACCCTTTGGGTTCTGGAGTCGAGCATACAGGCGGTCTGAGGAGTGCTACATTCCAACTGAGAAGAAGATCTTAGCCATGTACGAGGGCATTTGAGCTGCTTCCGAAGAAATCAGCACTGAAATGCAGCTCCTTCTGGCACCTCGACTGCCAGTGCTGAGCTGGATGTTCAAGGAACAGCTCCCTCTACCCATCATGCTACTGATGCCACTTGGAGAAAGTGGATTGCGCTGATTGCACATCGAGTTTGGATGGGGAACCTCAGTCATCCAGGAATCCTGGAGGTGATCATGGACTGGCCTGAAGGTAAAAAGTTTGGAACAACACCAGCAGAAGATGTATCACATGCTTAAGAGACCCCCACCATACAATGAACTACCACACAATGAAAAGAGATACACCTTGTTCACTGACGGATTATGTCATGTTGCGGGGAAGCACTGCAAATGGAAGGCTGCTGTGTGGAGCCCCAGACGATGATGAGTTGCAGAGGCCACTGAAGGAGGAGAATCAAGTCAATTTGCAGAGGTAAAGGCTGTCCAACTGCCCTTACATGTGGCTGAATGGGAGAGGTGGCCAATGTTGTATCTTTATACTGACTTATGGATGGTGGCAAATGCTTTATGGGGGTGGTTGCAGCAGTGGGAACACAACAACTGGCAATGGAAGGGTAAACCTATTTGGGCTGCTGAACTGTGGAGAGACATTGGTGCCCAAACAAAAAATATGGTTGTAAAGGTGCATCACGTAAATGCTCAAG
Organism: Cyrtonyx montezumae; assembly: GCF_038088225.1. NCBI lineage: Eukaryota > Metazoa > Chordata > Aves > Galliformes > Odontophoridae > Cyrtonyx > Cyrtonyx montezumae. The sequence continues at coordinate 199,468 of NW_027072100.1, read as the reverse complement.
TGCCCAAGAGTCGGGCTACTGAGAAACAACAAAATAACCATCAGGCTCCACCTCAAATCACTGTCCTTTTTATTTAAACCTATCTGCTATGTGAATACCCTTCTCCCCCCTCCCCCCCACCCACAGAGCACACAGTTGTGCTTGGGCAGCCATGTGGCCACTGACAGTGCAGATTCTTCTTTCTTCCCTTTCTCCCTCTTTTTTTCCTTGTGTCCCTGTCATGGATAACACCATGACATGTGTGCACACTCATGGCTATGTGCAAAACTGGAGCTGTGTGTCTTCTTGCACATGGGTGTGCAAAGGGATTGGTTTGCACACAGTGGTGCACGTACACGTGTGCAATGAAATCTTTGCACATGACTATGGTTTTGCACATAGTTGCATGAACATGAATGGTGTGTGCAGTCAGAGTTGTCCAAACATGCGTGTGTGTATGCGTGAATGCACAGGTATGTGAGTAGGGAAGCCTTTGCACATGTATATATGCTTCTGCACATATGTGGATGTACAGATGCATGTGAAATGGTGTGCTTTCCAAAAATGCACATGAACATGTGCAAGGATGGAATTGCACACATCTTCATGTAAATGGGGCGTGCGAGGAGGTGTTTGCAAGTGAGAGTGCAGAGGTGGTGGGGTGGCCCCTGTGGGTATGTGCCTGAATGTGCGTGCATAAGGATGTAGTGACACTTGTAGTGATGCCATCATTTTCAAGCCATTGCTTCCTAGGGGCTAATTAAATAAAATACTTGAACAAAATTTCACACAGATTGCTGGCAAAGGTAAGCAATAACTGAAACGAGAGAGAAAGGCTCTGACCTTGCTGCTTGTTGTGCTGCTGGGACCCAGAAGGGCACAGGCATTTGGGAGGGCTGCATGACTGAGGGGCCTCTTCTGAGTGCTTTCCAGCACCTTCAGGTTTATCTTGAAAGATGGTTCCGTTTCCATTTCTTCCCAGTGCTGCTCACTCCTTTGGGCAGTGACTCCTTTTCTGCAGTGAAGCACAGCAGTTAACAGGTGCTAAAGCCTTACCCGAGGGGTGCACCATCCCACTCCTCTGCCTGGTTGCAGTTGCATTTCACCTGCCTTTTCCTCAGGTCAAAGCAGAATGAGTTGGCCTGCTTCAGCAGAACAGCTGCCTTCACGGAGGTGCAGATGCAGTCCGTCATTGTGGAATTCATCTTGAACCACACAGACGTCCTCTTCAGCTCCAAATTCAGCTCAGTCATTCGACATGGAGCAGGTGAGTGTCTCCCTCCAGTAGTTTTACCTTGATCAAAAAGAGTAGCAGACACTTAGTGGAAATCCAAGCCTCCTCCACTGTAGCTGAAATATGCTTTTGCTATCAAGGAGACAACAGATTTCCATGGTTTTATAGGAATAGGGCAAATATGGCAACTATTGTCTTCCTGAGATAGCCACAGATGCTCTACAAGAACATACGTCTGAACGTTTACCTGCGACCATTAGGTCCTAGCACTGAAAAGCCACATAGAACAACTTAAATCTCTTCCCCTTCTCCCTTTTTTCTTTTTAAAATCACTACTCATGTTAGCTGAGTAAATGTGAAGAGCACGAGCTCTTATTCCTCAGTTTGTTGCATCTGCTTTGATTACCTGACTAATACCAACTAACTAATTAACTTCCAATGAAGTTTGCACAGTCAGTGCAGTTATTACCACCTGTGGAGTTGTGGGGTAAATAACTCCCAAGGATGGTACTTCACAACAAAATAGTATAGAAGACAGCATAATTTGAGAAGTTCTATATAGATAGTATACAAATAATAAAAAAGAGAAGATAGCTCACCTTCAGAATGACAAGGCTCACAGGGGACTCCACGTGGGAGGGATCTCCTAGAAGAGATCCTACCCAGATGGTGGTCAGCCCTTAAATGGGGTTTGGGAGAGGTGGAGCCAGGCTCAACCCCTTCCAATCACATAGGTATATCACCTCCACCTGTGGCCCCATGGCTGACTCGGTGCTCACCTCAGGTGACCAATCAGTGGTTCAGGCTGTGATTCAGCAGTTCCCATACATCAAGAAAGTGAACTATTTTGTAAATGTTTTGTATTTTTAGTTTAGATCAGGTGGAAAAAGCATTTGCACAGCTATGACAGCAGCTGAAATCGCTTTGGGTGAAACATTTTACTTAAGCAATTTTCATTCACTTTTCTATATAAGCACTCCCTTGACTGCATAAAGCTTTTATGTTTAATAACTTGTAAATTTACCAATTCAAATTAAGCTGATAGACTTTTATTAGTGATACTGAATAAAATAAAAAATACCTCGACAGTTTTCCATAGTTTCAATTTTTTCTCTGTACCCCTAAATCATGAAAGATGATGGCCATTTGCTAATCCAGGATCTGCATGTGAATCTAGTGGGAGATTTGGGGTCACAAAGGGAAGCATGTGGGGAATGAAGGTTATGCTAAGATGAAAACAGCAAAGATTTTAATAAAACACTGTAGCTTGGGCCAACCTACATTGTGGTTTGTTCTCCATTTGGTTGAAATGTTAATCATCCTACATTATGTAACAGCTAACCCTTTTAAAGAACTCTTATTCTCAGCCAAACTATATAAACTCTATAGACATGAATTTACCTTTCAGGTATTGATGTGATTTATTTTATTCTTCCTAATCTTATGCTGATGAAATTATTGCAGAATTCCTCATCTCCTTTTGTCTGCTGTCTATTCATGCTCTTGGGGCTTTAATCAAAACTTCACTCCCCGTTACTGTGAGTCGACAGCAGGGATAAATGGGTGGAGGGATTGGCCTTACTGATTCCTTTGCAAATGTAGCATTTCTGGCAAAGAACCCAGGAAAGAATTCCTGAAAGGTAAAAACAGAATTTCCAAGAATTAATGCATATCTTTTGCCTGAGCACAAAAGTTCATCTTTAAATAGTAGAAATAGCTGCCATATCTATTGGGGTGGGTATTGAAACTGAATAAACCTGTGGGTTGTCTAGCTGCTCCAGTGAAGTTTGGGAAATACTTTCCTTAGAAAGTGCCAGCATCAGAACGTGTGATGATAAGATGTGACTTTTTCTTTATTTATTTTTTAGAGGAATGATTGTAGAGGAATGATGGGAAACTTGAGACCATGCAAGCTGCTAAATATTTTAGGAGCCTGGTTGTGATAGTACTTGAACATATGGGCAGTCATTTATGATGCAGATTTGTATCTGGCTGCTGCTTCCTCCTTTCCAGGTGGCCAAAGTTGACTACCAGGCAGCTTTTCTTTTTTTTCTTTTTTTTTGTTTGTTTGTTTTTTGTTTTCCTCCTGGTGTGAGCGTGATCAAACAGCAGGATTTAGTATAACAAAAAATAAAACAAGAAAAAAAATGCATGAAACTTGAGTAAATGGGAGTAGAGAAATTATTTAATAAAGCCTTTTCAGTTTAATATTCTTGAAGTCTTAGATGTTATGTGTGAATGTCTGATTGAATGAGTAATTAATGTAAGTAATTCTCAAGTTGGAGCACCATTAGGCTTTTTGTCTATCACAAAGTAAGACCGTCTGTGCTTTTCTTTATGAACACCGTTTCTTGTCCTTTTGCAGTAGTGGTTTCAGTAGGACGGTGGGTACCTAAATTCTGTAAGCATTATGGGAAGGTAAAACAGTAGCTGATGTGTTTTGAAATACTACTGCTGAATTGATGGGCTGATGCTCGACTTAATTGAAGAGATCTAAGATTTAGAAGGTTCTGGGGCTGGCTGCTGGCTTTGAAGTAGAGGTTTGGATTCTCTATACTTGTCAGCCTTCAGCCAGTCTAGGCTATGTGCACACCTCCACCAGTGTCCTCTTAATTTTTGCTTCTTTTATAGACTATGGTACACCTGGTAGCACATGCCAATTTGACTTGATTGAACTCGTAAACAGACGTAATTATTTTAGAATAGTAATTGCTTGGGCTATGTTCTCAGGCAGTTGGTTTGATTTTTGGATGGTCATCTGTGCAGCTGGACTCAGATTCCCGTAGATCCCTTCCAACTCAGTATAATCTAATTCTATGATGTTTTTTCTTTCCTCTTTTAAGCCTTGCAATATGTATTGAATAGCAAGAGATTAATAGTGTGGGATTAATGCATGTTCACAAAGCTTTCTGTCAAGTTGTGAAAGACTCCAGAACACAAAGTAGAAATACTCAAATACTTTCATAACTTTCCCCATTCTGTACTTGTTCTTCTTTAATACATACTGTTTTCTGAACTCATTAATGGAATTTCCATGTTCTGCTGTGAGTTTATAATATCATTGTGAAGATGTGATTAGAAGTTAAGTTTCACTGCGAGTTTATTGATGGAAATACAATAGTAAATGTCAATGAAAATACTTTTTTGAAGGAGATTTCAACGGTTATGATTATTTTCCTTACCTCTACTTTAAACAGGTGGCAAACGTAGCCTAGCTCTTGAAAAGGTTTCCATGCGTCGACCTGCGCGTCGAGGGGGGGTGGGTAGAGGAGGGGGGGTTGGTGTGGGGGCGGGACCGGCCCCTGGCCGCGTTCCCTTTCCCCCCCCACCACCACCCCGGCCGCAGAGCCGGGCGGAGGTTTAAAGACTCGGGCTGCCCGCGGCGCGTTCCGCGAGGGTGCGGGGCCGGGGGGCGGTCGGCCGGCCGGCGGGAAAGGGCGCGGGGTGTGAGAGGAGACGCGGTGGCGCGCCTCCCCCCCGGCCTCTCGAGCCCGCCGGGCGGCGTCCGCCCCCGGTCTCGCCGGCGTGGGGCGTCCCGCATCCCGTCTCCGGGCGCGCCCCCTTCCTTGGGGTTCATCTCCCGCTGCAGCCTCAGATCTCGCGCCGCGCGGCGCGAACGGGGAGGTCGGGCGGCCGAACCGGCGGGGTGCACCGCTTCCTTCCCTCCGGCACAGCTGGGGGGAGACCTGGCGGGCCGAGCTTCCCGGCGGCCTTTTCTGCCCCGAGCCAGGGGGTTGACCTGGCCGACTTTTTTCTTTCTTTCCCTTCCCCGCCCCTTTCAATTCCCCTTCTCCTTTCCTTTTTCCTTTCTTCTTTCCTTGTTGTCATAAACGCTCAGAGTCCAATCTGAGTTTTTAGAATATTTTATTATAATCAAAAGGTGAAAAGCAATAAGCAAGCAGCGCTGGGTGTGCCGGGGAGTCTCGCTCCACCAAGGACACACCGCAAAGAAAGAAAGAATACCTATTTAAAAGTATAGTTCATACATATTCATCACATTCCAAACTCTGATTTATAAAGAGAATTACACTTAAGGGTTGATTTTGATGTAAATCTTCAAACCTTGAAGGGGAAGAGCCCCTCACTGGTATTTTGTTAGGAGGGGTAGCGATAAGCTTAACACAGCTGGCCCAACACATAAATCAGTAAGGGAGTAGCACCTTTGGTGCCATGTGGTCCTTTTCCAAGGATTAGCTTCCCCAAGCTAAGTACCCCGAAAAGGGCCACTGGCCCCATCTCTCGGTGCATTCCAGGCTAATCTCCCAAGGTCTGTGTTAGTTTCACCCCTTGGTGTGAGGAATACGCTTTTTGTTACACAAGACTGGTGTTTGAAATGCAGATAAAGTTCTATCCTTCCATGTCTCACAAGGACATTTTACTCCTTTAAGTAACTTTGTATACCAATTGGAATTAATGCCAGTCCGAAGGTATTGTGTCAGCAGCTTTGACTTTTTATCTTTGACACGAATCACCTTTACATGTTTCACACTTGTCCATCTGTCTGTCTGTCTATCTACCATCTAATCTCTTCCAGAGCCCCCGCCCCCCACTTGCGGCGTCTGCCACGAGAGCTGCCTGCCTGGCCGGCCGCGAGCAGACGGGTAGAGCTGTGGGCCGGCTCGCTTCCCCCTCCCGTCCCCAGGGCTGCAGCGTATTTTTTTTTCCACCTAACATTTCATTATTTCTTTAACTTTTTTGCGGCAGCATTTATTCATTCATTTATTTATTTATTTCGAAATATATATTTAATTTTTCATCATTCAAATTCTTATTTATTTGCTTTTTGCTCTTTTTAATTTTTTTTAATTCTTTCACAAAATTAAAAAAAAATCTTTAAAAATATTTAGTTATCATTTAATTTTTCACTTTTCATCATTATTTCTGAAAAAGAAAATTATTTTTGTATTTTTTTAGTTGTGTTCTTTATCTCAAAATATTTAATTTTTTTAATTATTCTCTTTCTTAATTATTTACTTTTCAACCGTTTTTAATTGTATTTGTTTTAAAATTTTTATTTTTTAATTAGTTATCATTTATTTAAATCCAAATATATATATTCAAATCTTTAATCAATTTTATTTTATTGTAGTTCTTTTTAATTGTTTTTTCATTATTTAGTTCACAATTTATTTTTTCTCATTGTTCAATTTTGTAATTATTTACTTTTCCATTTCTAATTACATATTTATGTTTATGTATTTATTTCACGAAATATCTTTCAAATTATTTTTATTTCGTGACTGTTTTTAAATTATATTTTTTTAACTATTTTGCTTTTTTTGCAATAATTTTATTCCTTTTTATTTATATATTTTCCACAATTTAAATGATTTTTTCCATTTTCAAATCTATTTTCACAAAACCTTTTTTAAAAGAAAACTTATGTATTCTCACCTTTTATTGTTTTCTTCATTTTTAAAATTTATTTCCCAAGAAATATATATTTTTTTCATTTTTTTATTCGTTTGTTTCACAAAAATATTTATTTTTTTGAAATTATTTTTAATTTCTTTTCCATCTGTTGAAATTATCTTTTTCATATTTGTCTCTCGAAAGTAGATTTTTTAATTACAAAAATATAACATCGTTCGATTATTTTTTTTCCTATACGTATATATTTAACTATTTATGTCACTGCGATCGCGCCCCCTCCCCCCATCCTTCTCCCCGCCCACCGCTGCAGCGCCTTCCACGAGGGCGGGCTGGCTGGCGGGCCGCGGGCAGACGGGTAGACCTGTCGGCCCGCTCGCTTCCCCCTCCCAGTCCCCTCGGCCCCGTTTTTTTTTTGTTTTTGTTTTTATTTTAATTTATTCGTGATTGTTTTTATTTTTACTTCTTATTTATTTTTGTCCGGCCGGAGATTCCTTCTTCAGCGGGGTACACGTGATGAGGCGGCCAGTCTGGGCTCGGCGTCTCTCTCCCTCTGCCTCCCTCCCTCCCTCCCCCCCATCCAACCCTACCTCCCACAGATCCACCCTGCCCGAGGTCTGTGTCATGTTTTTACCGAACTTTTTATTACTTTTATTTTAAGTGTTTCAGTGGGTTTTATGGGGGGGAAGGGGATGGTGGTGGTGGTGAAAGGCGGTTTGATTTTTTTTTTAAATTAAAATGATTAATTATTGAATTAATTTTTGAATTATGAATGCTTTCTTGGGGTTTTTGTCTTAAGATAATAATACACTTTTATCTTTTTAATTTTTTTTTTCTCGTATTTATCTTTTTTTTTTTTCAATTTCTGGCCGTTTTTTTTTTTTCACTGGGGAGGGAGTGGTTTGTCGGGAGGGCTGCCTCTTTATTTGTATATAACTTATATACGTATTTAGGTATGTATGTACGTACGTACATTTGTATTGTGCACCTAAACCACGTTTCTTTCTTTTTTTTTTTTCTCCCAGTCCCAACACTCCAGCCAGACTCGGCACCCAGCTTTTTCTGAACCTCCACCCTGGATCCACCGGCCAATTGCTTTTGATTTTTTCCTCCCCCATATTCTTCCTCCCTACCTTCCTTCCTTCCCTGAGATCAATCGTCTTCTCAGCTGCTCATCAGTCCTTCCTTCTACCCACCGGGATTTTGCTCACTTGAGGGAGCCGTGGGGTTTTTCCACCTTGCTCCCTATCCCCCACACTGTGGAGCCGCCCTGGCCTGCTGTCCTTCCTTTGGGCTGCCCTTCCTTTGGTTGGTTTCGGGATGTTGGTTTTCTTATTCTTTTTTGTAAGACAGTGGGGTGGGGCAGAGATGCAGGGCAGAGGGGCAAGGCAGATACCACCAGCCCCATGGCTGCCCCATGGGGTTTGTCAGTGCCCCGCTGTTTCCCCCATAGATTCAGTGCAGGGTCCCACATCAGCCCCGTATCACCTGTGCCCCATACTTGAACCAGAGCCGCCCCAGATCCTTCCCCACATCCACCCCACAGATGCTTCACGCATCCCTATAGAGTTCTCCCCCCCCAAAAAACGTGTCACATGAAGATCCCATTAAAACCCCATAGTGCCCCATGAAAACACATATAGCACCTCAGAGACCCCTTAGCAGTCCACTGAGCCCCCATAGAGGCCCCACAGAGACACACTGGGACCCATAGAGCCTTACAGAGGCCCCTTAGTGCACCATAGGGACCCACAGAGGACCATAGAGATAACACTGTGCACCGTAGAGCCCCATAGGGTCCCATAGACCCTGCTTGGCTGCCTGGGCACGCTGCTGGCTCCTGCTCGGACAGCTGTCAGCTGGCACGCCGAGGTTTTGCCCTGTCAGGTGCTTTTCCGCCCTCTCCTCCCCGAGCCCATGTGGTGGCCTGAGGTGGCCGTGACCGACCCCGAGTGCCTGCCACTTGGCCCCCCTTTCAAGCATGTATGGCTTTGCCTCAGCCCATCCACCTGCTCTGCCTGGGTCCCTCCATAGCGCCCTTCAGCACAAGGGTGGGGGGTAACTGGGGGGGGGTATGTCATGGCACAGCGGCAGCAGCTTTAATTTATAATTTAAGATTTATAATTATAAAATATTAAAATGCCGGCCACGTTTACGCAGCAACAGCCGTTCCGCGCTTCCCGAACAGTGGCGGCAAGATCTCGAAATGCCGGCCAGGTCTCCCCAGCTAATACCGTTTCGCGAGTCTCGAACGTTGGCGTCCAGTGCTCGATGCTGGTGCCGCTTGTGAACGCCGGCCACGTCTTCCCGGCTACAGCCGATCCGGTCGCTCGTCGCCAGCGGCGGCGGACGAGGGTGGCAGCCAAGCGCCGTGCCATTTGCGGCCACGTCTACCCGGTTTCGACGTAGTAGGGCGTGCCAAGCCGAAGCGCCTAGAGGGCCCTTCAAGGGAGTCGTGCAATGTCTGGCCACGTCTACCCTTCTCCGACGGATCTGAGCGATCCGAGGAGGCGTCTAGAGGGCGCTGCCGGGGCGGCTTGCCATCGCCTGCCACGTCTACCCGGTTCCGACGGAGTCGAGCGCTCCGCGGCGGATTGGCGATGGGCGCAGCCGGGTGGCTTGCCGACTCCAGGCAAGTGTGCCCGGAATCGGGCAAACCTCTTGCGCTTCCCGAACGGCGGCGGCGAGAGATCACAGCACGTGTGTTTTAAAAACGCAGGCCACGTCTTCCTGGCTACAGCCGATCCAATCGCTTGTCTCGAGCGGCGGCGACGGAGGTCGAGCTGGGGCACCTGGCGATCCTCGGCCACGTCTACCCGGTTCTGACTGAGGAGCGATCCGAAGAGGCGGATAGAGGGCGCCACCGGTTCTGCTTGCCATCTCCGGCCACGACTACCCGGTTTCGACGTAGTTGGCGTGGCAATAGGAGGCGCCTTGAGGGCGCTACGATTTCATCGTGCAATGTCCGGCCACGTCTACCCGGCAACAGCCGTAACGCGCTAACGGGAACGGCTGCGGCGAGAGCTCGCTGCCTGTGCGTTTCGGAAACGCCAGCCAGGTCTACCCTGCTAAAGCCGTCTAAAACGTTTGTGTCCGGTGCTCCATGCCGGTGCCGCTAGGGAACGCCGGACGCGTCTTCCCTGCTAAGGCCGATCCGGTCGCTCGTCGCGAACGGCGGCGGCGGCGGACAGAGGAGGCTGCGAGGGCGCCGTGCGATCTCCGGCCACGTCTACCCGGTTCCGACGCAGTTGGGCGTGCCAAACGGAGGCGCCTAGAGGGCGCTCCGAGGTCGTCGTGCAATGTTCGGCCACGTCTACCGAGCTCCGACGGAGCTGAGCGAAATGAGGATGCGTCTAGTGAGCGCTGCCGGGGCGGCTTGCCGTCGCCTGCCACGTCTTTCGATTGCGACGGAGTCGAGCGCTCCTGGGCGGCTTGGAGATGGCGCAGACGGGTGGCTTGCAGTCTCCGGCCAAATGTGCCCGGAATCGGGCGAAACTCTCGTGCTGCCCTAACAGCGGCGGGTTCTTAGTAAAGTTTAAGAAAGTTTTAGTAAAAAATAAAAAAAAAAAAGGAAAAAAATGCTTTCTTTATCAACTTTTCTTAAAGGGACATCATTTCATCATTTTTTTAACTTGTTATGCTCAGAACGTACCGGGACTTAATTAACTTTGCCAGTCTGATCCATGGAGCTTGGTCTCTATATGATAAACTAAAAACACTGATGGACATACCTACCTGGCTTTTGTATCCCTGGCTTTTGGAGGGAGTAACTCCAGATGAAGTTGCTAACTCTATGGAACTTGTGATTTTTAAACAGACTCCTGGCCTCTGCTTTGAATTCATTATGAGTTTTCTGGATGCTCATCCAATGCTCGTAATGATTGTGGTGTCAGTCTCCCTGAACGTACTCTTCATCAGTATCTGTATTTATAATACTTTGAGAAAGCCTTCCTCAGAGCCAGAGAATACTGACTGGCAGGGAGTTTGGAGAGATTTAAGAGAGACTTTAGAGAAATGGGCATCACCGGTGTCATAGAACTTTTCTCCTGAACACCTGCAAGATCCTGAGAACTTAAGCAGATATTTGAGACAGGGATGTTGCGGCTCAAACAGATCTGAGGAGGCCCAAAGTATTTGGGGTCTGGCTTATGCTTACCGGGCCTTATTCAGTACTACCCAGAGAGGCATCGAGTTTTTGAAATAGAGCGAGAGAGTCTCCGAGCTGAAAGGGACAATCTCCCGATCCAGAAAGAGAGTCATTTAGCTGATTAGTTAACTATTTCTTGCCTGTATTAGAAATAGTGTAGCCAGCAGGAGCAGGGAGGTGATCATCCCCCTGTACTCAGCTCTGGTACAGCCGCACCTCGAGTACTGTGTTCAGTTTTGGGCCCCTCACTACAAGAAGGACATTGAGGCCCTGGAGCGTGTTCAGAGAAGGGCAACAAAACTGGGGAGGGGTCTGGAGCACAAGTCTTATGAGGAGCGGCTGAGGGAGCTGGGAGTAGTCTGGAGAAGAGGAGGCTCAGAGGAGACCTTATTGCACTCTCCCACTTCCTGAAGGGGGGTTGTGGTGAGGAGGGGGTGGGCCTCTTCTCCCTGAAAATAATGACAGGACGAGAGGGAATGGCCAGAAGTTGTGCTAGGGAAGATTTAGATTAGACCTGAGGAAACATTTTTTTTCTGAAAGAGTGGTCAGGCACTGGAATGGCCTGCCTAGGGAGGTGGTTGAGGCACCATCCCTAGTGCTGTTCAAGAAGCGTTTAGATGAGGTGCTAAGGGATTTGATTTAGTACTTGGGTAGGGACAGTGAAAGGAGGATGGTTGGACTAGATGATCTTGTAGGTCCCTTCCAACCTTATGAACCTATGAACCTAAGACAACCAGACTCTCCAGTCCAATTTAGACTCCCTCCAGACCAAGTGAGTTGCCCTCCAGTCTCAACAAGAAGCTCTCCAATCCAACATGGACATCCTCCAACCTGAAAGAGACACCCTCCAGTCCAAGCAAGACATCCTCCTGTCTGAACGGTACTCCTTCAGAACTGAGCGAGGTACCTACCAGCCACAATAGCCCCTGCCCCCCAGCCAGGGGTGAGAAACACGCGCTTCTAGGTGGCGAGAAATCACAGCGCGTGTTTTAAAAATGCCGGCCACGTCTACCCGGCTACATCCGTCTCGCGCATCCCTAACAACAGCGGGGAGAGCTCACTGCTTGTTACGTCTCGAAAAGCCGTCCGGGCCTACACAACAACCGTCTCGCGCATCTCTAACGGTGGCGTCCGTGTCTCGATGACGGTGCCGCTAGGGAACGCCGGACACGTCTTCCCGGCTACGGACGACCCGGTCGCTCGTCGCGAGAGGCGGCGGCAGCAGACGGAGGTGGCAGCCGGGGCGCCGTGCGATCTTCGGCCACGTCTACCCGGTTTCGACGGAGCTGAGCGTGCTAAGCGGAGGCGCCTAGAGGGCGCCCCAGGGTCGTCGTGCAATGTTCGGCCACGTCTACCCTACTCCGACGGAGCTGAGCGATCCGAGGAGGCATCAAGAGGGCGCTGCTGGGGAGGCTTGCGGTCTGCGGTGACGTCTACCCGGTTTCGGCAGAGATTAAATGGGAGTATTCTTGGCCATCCTAAGCGAAACCAGAGCAACCCAAGAAAAAGTTTCAGGATGAGCACAATTGGATTCCTTTTGATGAACTAATATATTGGTCCGTAGGCTAAAACGTGCATCCCTTTTGCTAATCCAGCCTGTATCACCTCCACAGTGCCTGCTGGCATCTCATTTCTCTATAGAAACAGAGATAAGAACAGAGGCTGTGTGAGAGTCAGCACTGACCCAGAATTCGTATGGGCTTCAGGAGATAGAGAGCAGCCTCAGTAGAAGCAGGCAGAATCCAAACGCATGTTTAGGAACATAATAACCAATAATATTAATTGTGCACTCACCCATATATATGAACAGAAAAAAAAATGTATCAATAGAAATAAATAAGCATTTTAAAAGTGAAAATGCGTAATATGAGCCTGCTACAGGAACAACAGTGAGTCAGTTGTAGAGAAAGATGAGAAGTTAATCCCTGCTGAAATGTGTCCTTGCCATCATTTTCCCCACTGCATCCTTGAGTTCCTGGTTCCTCATGATGTAGATGAGGGGGTTCAGTGTTGGAGGCGCTACTGAGTACAAAAATGACACCACCAGGTTCAGGGATGGGGAGAACAGGGAAGGGGGATTCAGGTAGGCAAAGAAGTCCGTGCCCACAAACAGGGAAACCACGGCCAGGTGAGGGAGGCACATGGAGAAGGCTTTTTGCCGGCCTTGCTAAGAGGGCATCCTCAGCGCGGCCCTGAAAATGTGCACGTAGGACAGCACTATGAATACAAAGCACCCAAATACGGCAAGAACACTTACCACAGTAAATCCAGTTTCCCTGAGGTAGTCTGATTGCGAGCATGAGAGCTTGAGGATCTGTGGAATTTCAGACAAGAAAACTGGTCCAGAACATTGCCCAGGCAAAGTGGTATAGAAAATGTATTGGCAGTGTGTAGCAGAGAAAATAAAAACCCAGTGCCTCAGACAGCTGCAGCCATGGTGGCACAAGCTCTGCTGCCCAGGAGGGTCCCGTAGTGCAGGGGCTTGCAGATGGCAACAAAGCGGTCATAGGCCATGACTGTGAGAAGGGAATACTCTGCTGAAAACAAAAACAAAAAGAAAAATACCTGTGCAGCACATCCTGCGAAGGAGATGGCCCTGGTGTCCCAGAGGGCATTGGCCATGGCTTTGGGGAGAGTGGTGGAGATGCAGCCCAGGTCGAGGAGGACGAGGTTGAGGAGGCAGAAGTCCATGGGGGTGTGCAGGCGCTGTTCGCAGGCTACGGCAGTGCTGATGAGGCTGTTGCCCAGGAGGGCAGCCAGGTAGATGTGCAATTAGTTTTGCTTTACTGACTTACTTACTTGAATTACAGTGTTAAATGCCATGAGTAATGCTGCTCCAGTGAGCTCACAGCCTGCTCACATCCCACACATCCTGTAAGTTCCCTCTCCTCTCTCTCTTCTCCCTCTGTCACCTGCAGATCATGCCCCCAGCATTAATACGTGGTGCACAGAAACTGCTCCCGGGCACAGCTGTTTCTCTTCAGCTCTGCCCGCTTGTATGAGCTCCTTGTGTCCCAGGGGACCAGCCCAACTCAGCGGGAGAGGATGTGATTTTCTTCTCCCCATCTCTCTGGAGATGTCCATGAGTCTCCATGGCCAACAGCTTCTGAAAGGCTGCTGGATGATCACAGAATCACACATAATGAAGACATAGAATGGCTTAGGTTGGAAGGGACATTAAAGTCACTCACTCCCAACCCCCCTGCCATGGGTAGCGTTGCCAACCCCCAGATCATGTTGTCCAACAACCCATCCAATATGGCCTTGAATGCCTCCATGGCTGGGGCATCCACCACCTCCTTGGGCAGTCTGTTCCAGAGCCTCACCACCATCCATGTGCAAAAATTTCAGAAGAGGCACTTGCTGACTTACAGACAATTGCTGATGAACAAGGTGCCTGGGGTGCTCCTAGATGTGGGCAACACTGCCTGCAAGCTCTGGTAAACAACCTCAGAGATAGCCACCTCCTTTCTGAGCATTAGCTGGGAGCCAAATGTGAATGGGAGTATTCTTGGCCATCCTAAATGACACCAGAGCTCTGATTTTAGGACACCTGAGAGTATCATTTTTCACCTGTCCCCTTGGAGCATGCTGAGTTATACCGCATTATAAGCCCCACAATGGCTCTATTGCCCGTGTGCCCCCTTCTGAGCACCACTACCATTGTGTAGACACAGGATACAGCCAGGGTATATCCAGTGATGCTTTGCGAATGGAAAGCTTTCTAAAGTGTCTTTACACTAAGGAGAACACCAAAACTATGAACTCCTTGAGCTAGAAATCTTTTTGCATTTGCAGACCTAGAATCTTCTGGGATCACAGAAACATGGCAGGATGGTTCCCACCTGTGAAGCGATGAAAAAGAGGGATAAGGACTCTTCACAGGGGGTGGTCAAGGAAGACAAGGATAGGCTACTGCTCTGTATGTGAGAGCACACTGAGCTCTGCCTTGAGAGGGCAGAGGATCCCACTGTGAACTGATGGAAATGGCTTAAAGAGGAGACCAGCAGTGCCTGTTACTGGTTTCCTGATCAGGAAGAACAAGAGGAAGGGGACCTAAAAAGACAAACAAAGCAAAAAGATGCACAGAAAGGAGGCAGTCGGTGAGCCACGCTGTGGGCCATCCCCAGCCCTCGGTGTGAGAGCAGGGCAGTCTGGGCTGAGCACGATGGATCTGTCATGACAAGGAGCAGTCCTGCAGTGCTGAGCACAGACTGCCTGAGGTTGCTGAAGTCTCCATCTGAACAAGAGGCAACGCGTTTGGCTCAAGCTGTTTGGGATTCAGGTAATGAAATGAAAGCCTTAACTCCCCCCTCCTGCCCCCAGCACCTCTCCTAACTTCCACTTTGGTTTACAAATCTGCCTGTGGTTAGAGGCCAGATCTAGGTGATCTGTAAAATCCCCTCCAACCTGAACCATTCTATGATTGTGTAATGTTATGTCTGCACTGCCTGAGCTGAATCACTGGGCTGTATAAGGGAAGCCAACCCCTCCCTGTCCTGATCTGTCCCCTTTGTCATACATGCCACGAGCAGAGGTTTCCAGATTGGACATCTGCTTCTCTCATGTGCAAACGTGTCCAACCATGCTCCTGGAATCTAGTGGACATGTGGTGATTAACTGATCTGACTTTGAAGTATGTATTGCAGTGATGATCCCGCTGCCTTTCAGGAGCTGTCAGCCCTGGAATCCCCAGGACATCTCAGGGGAGATGACTGGGAAGAAGAAATCACATCCTCTGCTGCTGAGCTGTGTGGGGCACCTGGGACACATGGAGCTTCTATGAGTGGGCAGTGCTGCAGAGAGACAGCTGTGCCCAGGAGCAGCACTCGTGCAGCACACAGCAGGGCTAGGGACTTGAACTGCCCGTGAAGGGGAGAGAAGAGAAGGAAGAGAGCTTTCAGGCTGTGTGGCACATAAGCAGGCTGTGAGCTCACCGCAGGAACAATTCTCACAGCCCTTGGCAAGGTAAGTCTCTCACTGCAGGCAAGGAAGCCACATTTCCTGGAGGATTCACTAAATCTGGGACATACTATTGCATGTCAGGCTGCAGACTGTAAGTTTCTTCAACAGGGAATAACCTCTGCTCCAGCTGAGGGCTTCCCTGCTGCAGCATCAGAGCACAGCCCTGAGGGCTGCTTGTCTGAGTGAGCTGCACTGCCAGCTATCTGCCCCAGGTCAGGTCCTGCAGCTTTTGGAGCAGCGAGTGCTCCTACTGACCTTAAGCTGAAGGCCGCAGGACACAGCTCGCTGTAACCTTTCAGTTCTGTGTTGGCAAGGGGATCCCTGCGAAGTCGTGGCACATGCAGAATAGTTGTGTGCTATGTGTGCGCTGTGAAACAGTATTCCCTCCTGTACCACAAGTGTAGCTGATAGCAGCATTCAGTTAGAAGTAGGGACAGAAGGCCAGTGCACTCTGTAATACACCAATACCACTGTCCTCAGTATTTAAAAGCTTTCTGTACTGTAAGAAAAGCCAGGCACCCACCCCATGCAGCCTCCCAGATTTCCCAGGACTAACTACAACCCCACCTTATAAAGCACATCCATTTCATTAGACAGGGATTGCAAGCTATACTAGAGATATAGGATTTATAAATGCTCACTGATAAATACCAAGGCTATTCCTGTTCCGAGTGGCTAAAGAACAAAAAGCTGGAGGTCCTGCAGTTAGGACACAGCTGTGAAAGTTAAAGGGTGCTTACATCAGATGTGGGGTTGTTTCTTTTATTTAAGCAGAGGTTTCATGGTTACTTTGAATCATAAATAAGATCTGCTTCTAGTAGCTGACCTGTCTTCAGCTTCTTTTAGTCTTGTAGCCTTGCCTGGGCCTGTTTCAGTAACAGCACCTTATGGTCCTATGTTATTGTGCAAAGCTGTTGTTTTAAGCTTCTGTCTAGAAGAGTTGTTACATGTTCCAGACATAAGTCTGGCAGTCAGAAAAAAAGAGTTAAAAATAATAATAAAAAAAAAAGCACTGTGAGCCAAGTTATGAGGAATTACCAGGTAGAAGAGTTGGTTTCTTCATTCGGGAATGCTATTTGTTACATTTTCCTTTAAGGAAAGAAAACAAAAGCAAAAAGATGCACAGAAAGTAGGCAGTCGGTGAGCCACGCTGTGGGCCATCCCCAGCCCTCGGTGTGAGAGCAGGGCAGTCTGGGCTGAGCACGATGGATCTGTCATGACAAGGAGCAGTCCTGCCGTGCTGAGCACAGACTGCCTCAGGTTGCTGAGGTCTCCATCTGAACGAGAGGCAACGCGTTTGGCTCAGGCTGTTTGGGATTCAGGTAATGAAATGAAAGCCTTAACTCCCCCCTCCTGCCCCCAGCACCTCTCCTAACTTCCACTTTGGCCTTATCTAGTCAGAACTATCCTTCTGATACAAGGGGGCTGAAATCAGCTCCCACCAATTGCAGATGCCTCTGTATTTTCCTGTGCAAAGCCACTGTCTCCCTGTAGATACCAGGCACCATTCCTGGACAACTCCTGTTCCTCACAGTGCTCCCAGCACCCGAGCCTGCCATCTCCAGCTCCCCATGCTGTACCACGTGCTGAGCATTGGGAACAAAATTTTTCAGCACCTTCCAAACCAGCTCCTAGAAGTGCACATCCATATACCAAGATGGGTGCTACAAATGGCCTTCCCTCAGAAGAAGAATGTCTCTAATGAAAGCAAGGCACACAGCAGAAAACTTCCCCCAGCATCCCAGCCTTGCCCAGCCACACTTGTCCCAGGACGGCTGCAGGCTGTGCAGCCGGGTGCCCAGGGCTGTCATGCAGAGCAGGGTCAATGCTGTGCCCCAAGGGGCTGCGTGCCGGGGTAGGGACTCTGTTGCCTGCCAGGCTCAGTACTCAGCCTGCCCAGGGAGCTGCCCAGGGCCAAAGAGCTCACAGCTACACTGCACCAAAGGGGAATTTCCACAAGGAAGACCAATACTGGGATTTTCTGCTGTTTTTTTTTTCTATTTTCTGCTTCTAGGGGAGTGTAAAGATGTAAAGTGAGAAACAGAACATCATATATCATGCACACAGCTGAGAGTCCTAAAATGCTTTCAGTCTCTCTTGTTCTTATGAGCATGTATTTTCCTTGCTGAACCAATTGAGATTCTCTTATGTTCCCTTTCTCATTTGCAAACATGAGCATGCACCTACACAGTGCCTGCTAACAGGATGGGTTCTGATCAACAAATAGGAATGCATTGCATCTGAGCTGGTGTCTGTATGTTCAGACAGGGAAAAGATGAGGAAACACTTTCCAGGTGAAAAGTCTGCAGGCATGAGAGATATGATCGGGGAATGAGAAAAAAGTAATAGCTTAATCTTTTGAGAGGAAGAATTTCCCAGAAGAAAACATATAACTGCCTTTATCGTGGACACCTTCTTCAAAGCAAGCCCTTACCCAGAAACAGCCCTCACGGCTGTTAGATCCTCTGCAGCCAGAGCTCTTTCAGAGTATAGGAACATCTACTCAGGCTGGAAAAGCTGGAAGCTGGAAAAGAGTTGGCTTTCCCTTAATGAGAGTTATGATGTATCTCCCTGAGGCCCTTCGGAGCTGTGATCTGACCTTCAGGATGCAAATCTTTCCCATAGCCTGAAGAACAAAGTCGAGGGAAGAAGCAGAGTGATGCTATATGCATGGAAATGCTGTGGGGTTGGTGAAATGGACGTTAGGTGTCTGTTTTAAGAAGCGCAGTGATGAGGTCTTGCTCACGTCCCTTGAGAAAGGGTGGGCGTTGTGTGATGAGCAGTCGGTTCCTCTTCTCTCAGCAGGGTCTGGCTTCTTTGGAAGGTAACTTGTGAATGCACTTGCCTTCCATCTCCAATCTGTGCTATTTCACAGCAACTGGAAACAAGCCCACGAGCTCCCTTTATCCTGCACTAAGCAGCAGTGAATCTCTTTGCCTCCCAGGTCTCAATCACAACCGTTCACAATGAGTGCAGCAGAAGTGCTCAGGATTTCTGACTTCACTGAGCACCCTTTGGGCATCATGAGTAGGATGAGACCATAGGAGAAAAAGCATCCCTAAGACTTTGATTTTCAACCCACACATTTCTTGTGTCAGTTGTACAGATGCCTACAAGTACTTTTGCATTAGAAGTGATTTCAACTGACAAATTCTAAAAGAAAATCTGTGACCACAGTACCAACACATTCCTCACAGGGATGTGGTTGTTTCCTTGAGAGAAGAAAGGCAGAGGCCTTCATGGCAAACTCAATGTCATGAACTGTAGCTTACATCACTGACCTCAACGAACATTTCCCCCTTGGAAAGACCTGTCTCTAACTTTCATACTCCTTGGACAGGTCCTCATGCCCAAAGGTCCTAATACCCAGAAGTGCCAAATGCCCAACAGCAGCTCCATCAGCGAGTTCCTCCTGCTGGCGTTGGCAGACACGTGGCAGCTGCAGCTCCTGCACTTCTGGCTCTTCCTGGGCATCTCCCTGGCTGCCCTCCTGGGCAACGGCCTCATCAGCACAGCCGTCACACAGTCATGGCCTATGACTGCTTTGTTGCCATCTGCAAGCCCCTGCACTACGGGACTCTCCTGGGCAGCAGAGCTTGTGCCACCATGGCAGCAGCTGCCTGGGGCACTGGTGTTCTCTATGCTCTGCTGTACACTGCCAATACATTTCCTATAGCACTGTGGCAGGGCAATGCTGTGGACCACTTCTTCTGTGAAATCGCCCAGATCCTCAAGCTCTCATGCTCACAATCATACTGCCTCAGGGAAACTGAAATTATTTATTTTACCAAGATGGGTGCTACAAATGGCCTTCCCTCAGGACAGGAATGTCTCTATTGAAAGCAAGGCACACAGCAGAAAACTTCTCCCAGCATCACAGCCTGGCCCAGCCACACCAGTGCATGCTCCAGGGCTGCACACTGCCAGAGAACAGCTTAACACAGTGCTGGACCGTGAGGTTAAGTCCCAGCTTTTCCCAGACAGAAGTACAGATGAGCACCTTTTGGTTTTGGTGAACTACTAGGATTCAGCAGTCATCCCCACATCCACCTCACGCAAAGCCATATAGCCAACTATGCAGTTCTGCTCTTGCACTGTGGTTAAGCTGATGGTCCTTAGAAAGTTTTTCCATGTCCATTAATGGATTCACAGTGTCAGTCCAAATGTCTTTCCAAAAATCATAACCGATATGAAAAAAAAGTGCATTGTGCATCACAGTGAGAGGGGTTACAGCAGGAGTACTGGGAAGGTTAAGTTGGCAGCGCAGTTCTCAGCATCCTAGCAGAGAAATGGGAGAGAGAGCCAGGGGATGGCAAGGCAAGTAAAGAGCAATCAATTGCAAGGCCAGTTCTGCTCAGATTATGTGATTTATTGCCTAACCTCATCTCCAGCCAAGATGAGGAGCAGCTATGATCATAAGTAATACCCCTAAACTTGCCCCAAGCTGTCTACATCTTAAATCACCACTTCCTAAGTTTTCAGCTGAGTTCTCCCTCGTGCAATGCAAGAGTCAGGGCTCAGTAGCCTATTCCAGCTCTGGATTTCCAGCTCCACTCAGGAGCAGTGAATGACCCGCAGGAGACCTCTGAGGAACGAGGACCTAGGCCCTATAAAGTCATTTCTGATCTTCAAAAGAGACTTATCAGGTGAAATCTTTATGCAGAAGAGACAGAACACCCACAACTTTGTGCCTGCGTCTTCCCAGAGATCCTCATTTTGCACTCATCATTTCAAGGGGTTCAGTAAGGACTGTGCAGTAAATAGCTACACAAAACCAAAGCCAAGCCAAAATCTCACGGTTCCTCTTTAACCCCAGACAGGACTCTGCCATCCCGCACTGCGTGGCCAGGGCACTGACTGAAGCCATGTATTGCGTCGTAGGAAACACAGATGAGAAATTGTTTCAGTTTCCTTTGTTACAGTGGCTTAGGCTTGCGAATCTTCCCAAAACCTGGTGCTACAGAAACCCAATACTGAAGGCATGGTCTGGTGTAAGGAACCGTACAGCAGAATACCTTTGTGTGCAGTCTGGCCTTGCCCGGTCTGTGGGGCTGTGGGGGTTGGGGGGAGGACAGGGTTGTGTTGGCTTTTCTTTCCCTGAGCCACATGATAGAAATGTCCCAGAAAGTCGTGGGTTACCTTTGGAGTTCGCTTCATTCTAATTTACATCATGTCTTTTTTTTTTTTTTTTTTTGTGTGTGTTTACTGGTTTGAAATGTATATGCCGAGAAGCTCATGTATTTTTATGTAAATATTTTTTGTGGTTTCCCCACTGCCCTCCTCTGTAAATATTTAGAATTCTCATATTCTCACTTTTTATGATGCAGATGTGGTTTTGTTTCTGTTTTTTATTTGTACTGTAATGCAGCAATCCAGACTGAGGTGTCTTGTATTAAGCAAAAGCAACAGTCCCACTGAGCTCACACTCAGATGTACAACGTGACAGCATTAATCAAGCCAGGTTAAAAACTATTCCTGGGTACATTTGTGCTTGTGCCTCTG
Organism: Cyrtonyx montezumae; assembly: GCF_038088225.1. Lineage (NCBI taxonomy): Eukaryota > Metazoa > Chordata > Aves > Galliformes > Odontophoridae > Cyrtonyx > Cyrtonyx montezumae. Next base: position 178,271 of record NW_027072100.1, on the reverse strand, counting down.
CCTCGTTAATTTACAGTAAAAAGAAAAACCTGGAAAGCCAGTTCAGGGCCACAGCAGGGATCTCTAAAGCCAAAGGACAAGGTGACTTTGTGCTCATGTGCCAGTACCCCTACTGCTGCTCGTCTGCCCGTCACAGAGCGGCCCTTACCGCTGCGTAGCGAACAACAAAGCGGCCTGGGCATCTTCAGGCCTCCCTCCTTCTCACCCAGCACGACAGGGCAGCAGAAATAGCTCAGCACAGACGGTGTGGGCAGACAGATGGCAGCGGCCATGGGGATTCTGACACAGCAGGCATATGGCTCATTGGCAATTAATAGCAAAAGTAATCAGGAGGACTTTCAGCAGGTCTTCTCTGGGGGGGACACCTGTAATGACTGAGGGTTATTGCGTTTGGTTTGGCCTCGCACGTTTCACAGAGCCCACGTAAGGAATACGAGAAAAAAAAGGAGAGAGAAGGAAAGGAACAAACTAGGGGAGCAGGAATGAATGTGGAGTGGGTTATCCCTGCGTGCTCCCACCAGGCGGCATTGTCCAACCACTTCTCACTGCCAGCTTTTGGGCCCACTCACGAGAATTAGGCTTTGTTCTTCTAGTCAACTCTGTTCAGGTGCCCGACTCCTGATACCTAGGGAAAGATTTGGGGGTGTGTTTTGGGGGTGAGATTTGGGTTTTTGGGCTCTGGCTTAATGTCCTGGGGCAGGAGGCTCCTGGAAGTGATAACCAGAGCAACACAACGGGTCCACAAAAGGCACACACGCAAAAACCAAAGTCTCCCCTCCTGCAAATCAGCGGTCACCCTGAAGGACAGACAGTCTCATCAGGAGCAATATATTCCAGGAGAGCCTCTTCCTGCTGCACTTCAAGTTGTCAATTTAGACACAACATTTATAAAAACAAAGTGCCAGACAGGGCCAGGTTCTCAGCCAGGCAGCCAGCAGAGCCACCTCCACAGCCCAGGGCTTGCTCCCAAGGCTGGGAGACACCTGCCGTGCCCCTCGCCCCTCCATCACGTGCTCACCTTTCACAGGCTTCACTTATCAAGATCTTTTAGCTGTCATTCTGAGAAAGATCTTAGTGGTCACCTCATGTAAAGGATTTGTTTTGCATCTCTGGTTCCTCTTCTTTCCTTTCAGTTCCACTTCTCCCCCTTCATCCAGCCCCAGCGGATGGGAATGGGAGCACAGTCTGTCTCAGCTTCTACAGAAGATGCTGTGAGTGGGTGGGCGCACAATGAAGCGTGTGCTGGCCAAACACAAACAGGAGACCACATGTTGGGCATTCAAGATTCACTAAACAGAAGAGGGGAGGTTTGTTGATAACACCGTGCAATACAACAGCCTTCCAGCTCACACTTGCTGAGGTACATGTAGGGAACAGAAGGTGCCTCAGTTACTACAGTGCAGTCTCCGTTTTCTGCAGCACAGCAAGAGAAAGGCTACTCTAAACATCCTCCCTCCCCTCCCCATGTTTCTGACAGCACTGCCCAAGGCCGGCTGCCCTTTGCTGTTTGCTCTCTTATGATTTACTTCAGCACATGGCCAACATCAGTAACACAGATTACTGATAAAGCAAGCATCAGTGCTTTCCAACTCACTGATGTTTGAAAGGCTTCATGAAGCCGTGGCGTGTTCCTGTATGCAGCAGATAGGAAAAAGGAATAACAAGAAAGCATACATATAGGTAATTAATTTTTTAATTTTTTTTTAATGATGTTCTACTGTCACTAATGTCCAAGAGGCAAAAGCCAAAGTCAATACACAGAAACGGAATCAGACTGAAAGCAGCAGTTGATTTGTGTGTCTTTGCGTCCCCTTCCCTTCCAGGCAAGCAAACAAGGCCTTTCAGAAATTGCTGCTTTATTCATCAATGAGAGGGGTTGTGTAGATGGAATGCTGGATTCCAAAAGTGCACGCAGGTGCCTGGGGCTTGATCAGCATCACCTGGAAGGAGGAAAAAGGAAAGGCAGATCAGCAAGGGCCCTTCTCTTCTCTGCTGCCCTGGCAGCCCGCTGTCCCAGTGCATCCCACTGAAGGGAAAGGGAGCGGGAAGCTGCTGTCCCTTCCTCAGCTCGGAGGTGGGACGGTGGCAGGGAAAGAAAGTGAATTCCTGGTTCCCTTCCACAGCCACAGAGACAACTTCCCGAGGAGAGGCTCTTCTGAAGAGCTGCAGAAATGCTTCGGGACCCAGGCAGCACCTGGGAATGCTTTTCCGCACCCCACCACTGTGTCCTGCCTTGCTGCCCCTCCTGTCAGCCCCCTGCTCCTTAGTTCTGTCAGGACTTGGGGTCCTCATTCCCTTGGCCCATGGTCCTGGGCACCTGTCCTTCTCTATCACTGCTCAGAGCATTTTGTGTTCTCTCACAAAAGACCTACAGCTCCATCATGGCATGAGCTGACCCACGGCAAATGTGCTGCACAAGTGGTACTCACTTGGTCCGGGGGTGATGGCAGTCTTTGTCCTGGATCGTCCCTGGAGGTGGGTGCCTGGAGCCATGTACTTCCCCTTCCTGGTGATGGCAGGCTCCACAAAGTAGCAGGGACCTGGCCCGCAGCTGTCCACTGCAGGCAGTTTAAACCCTATAAAGCTGTACATGGGGGCGTGGGCTTTGGTGGGGCTGTGGCCCACGTAACCTAGGAGGAAAAGCAGAAGAGAGCACACCTCTGTGTGGCTGCATGTTTCTAGCTGCTTTGGAACAGGGGCAGTTAAGTGCCCGGCCCCGAATTTCCCTTCCCGCGTGACTTCTTCCTCCAAGAGCAAAGCAGGAAAGTTGTGCAGGACCTCGGAGCACAACAGTCAGTCCCTTAGTGCAAGCAGCCATGTGAGTGCCTTGCAAAGTCACCAGAAAAAGACAGCGGAGCTTTGGCCAGCACGCTGCCTGTACCCAGCAGTTTCCAAAGGATTTCCCGCACCACCCATGCAGGCACTCCACAGCGAGAGCCCCCTAAGGATCAGCTGTTCTGCAAGACCCCGTAACGCCTCTGTACAGCTGCAAAGCTGAGCCTGTGCTGGGCAGAAGAGGGCCCTGGGTCACACAGGGCAGCGCCGGCGGGATCGGCCTTCCTCAGCCAGGCCTGGCTCGCTGCTGCGCCAGAGAGCCGGGAGGCTGTGACAGAAAGGGGAAAGGCTCGGGAGCTGCTCTGCCCCATGACGGCCCCAGCGCGCCCCATGCCCTGGGAACGGTCGCTGTACCTGTTGTCCCCGGGATGCAGTACTGGGGCCCGGGGCTGGGGAACTGGGCCGAGATGAGGCCGCGTGGGCGATGAGGTCTCCACGTCCCCACCCAGGCTCCGTCCATGCTGGCGCAGAGATGCCTCCAAAGCCTAAAGGCAAGAGCAGAGGAGTTACTGATGGGCTGCCCTGACGGAGGCCACAGGTGAGCTTTGCTTCCTGCCCCCCACGCCTTGCAGCCCCGAGGGGCAGGCAGGAGACAGTCTCTCCTTTGCTCAGCTGTCAGCTGTCCGCCACGTGGCTTGCAGCTCCTGAGCCAGAAGGGCCGGCAGCAATTTCTCCTTACAATCTGTGACACAGTCATCAAACTTGTGAAATAAAGCAATCTGAGCAAAAAAATGAAAAACTCGTGAAGAAACTTCCTGAAATAAGGAACTCTGAAAATGATGACTGAAAATTTTTGAGATAAAAAGTGACGCATTTCTGAAAAATTTCTGGAAAAAGGAAATAAACTTGATGAGAAATCATAAAACAGTCCTCCATAAACTACTGGGAAGAGAAAAATAAAAGCAATAAAACAGAAACACTGATAAGAAAATAAAAAGCAAACCCTATGAATGCAGCCTTGGGGCATGGCCCTGGCAGTCCGTGCCATCCCCTCCATCCCCAGAGCGCTGAGCAGAAGAGATGCATACAGTGGGCACATCTGGGATCTGTTCCACGGGGCACAGCTCTGCAGGGTGCCCTGCCTGGGCTCCTCGTACAGATAAGCCCTTTCTTGTTCTCAAAATCATCTAAGAATGGAAGTGTTTGTAGTAGGGCAGCCAACATTTCCAAAGTGACAGGCAGCCAACCTGGTTTGATTACAAAAACAATGGAAAACCTGACAACTGATTTTTTTCCACCCTGCTGGCATTTCTCATAGGATCTCACGGCACTTCCAATAGGTACTGATGTACTTCCATACACCAAATGGCAAGGGACTGCCTGTTAAGTTTCTTAAATCGAGGAATAATCTCCAACGAGAGAGCCTGTAACCTGATTTATTTACAAGAAACCCCTCTATGTGAGCGTTGCTATGAAATACCTGCTCTTATTTTGCATATATGCAGACATAAATCCATAAAGATGAACACAGACAGATTCTCCTTGACGCCACTATGCAGCATAAGGGAAATTCAAGAAGGGCCTTCCTATGCCCAAGTTGAAACCTTTGCAAACACAGGGTGTAAAGGAGCATTTTCACCCCCACACTTTTCAAGCATCCCATTGGACAGTACAGATGGACTCTTTCACAAATAGGCTTCTCACCAACGTAGAGCTGTAACACAGCCAGCTCCAAGGGCTTGTTTGTGCTGTGCCTTGAGAAGAAGTGCATCCCAAAGCCGTCCCCCACTCCATAAACACAGATGTTGATCACAGTTTAAGGTGGGCTGTAAGAACAATGAAGGCACAGGATTAGTGTGCTTACACGGGCTGCTCCCTGCATCAATCTCAAACTCTCCTTCTTTACTGGGACCTTTCAGCCCTAATCCAGCAGAAATAAGCAGCAGTTCCTTAAAGGAATGCTGGTGGATTACTGGGGGAGTTAGAAGACCACCACATCAGGTTTGCTCACATACTGGTCTCTTTGCTGATCTCGCCAAAATCCTCATGTGCTCTGCTGTGACTGCTGCAGAAAGGAAACTTGCCTCCTTTTCTCAGGTAGCTGGTGGGAGCTGGCTCGCTCTGCTCTGCATGCTGCTCCTCCTCCTGCAGAGTGTCAGCCAGCCCCTGAAAATCACCAAGATCTTTGTCTTAGAAGCTCTACAGTTACTACCAGTGCGGCCTTTCATCATTCAGGAAATTTTATTCAAACCAAGAGGGAAAAGCAACTCACTGGGACGGGGCTATTTTCAGAGCAGGACTCTCTTGGGACAGGGTTATTTCCAGAGCAGGACTCCTGAGAACCCTTGTCTCAGTGTTCCCAGATTGGACCCCATAGCATTCATCCCCTACAAAGCAACAGTCTTTCTAAATGATTTATTTTTTCTTTTCTTCACTTCATTCCTTGAAATGCACATTCTGATACAGTATCCTCATTTTTCTGTAAATAATTCAGAGGCTTTGCCAAAACTCACTCACAGTGGAAGCCCCACCTAGCTAATGTTCCTCCTTACAGCACAAATCTAAGGAGTGTAGTTGCAAATTCTGAATGTCACAAATCTCAGACACCTTCAGAGACAAACAGACAAAGCAGAAAGCTGCCTGCTGGCACCTCACAGGTCAGCAGCAGAACTGGGGAGGGAACCTCAAACTAACACCATCCCTTCCTGCCTGTCCTGTTTCTTTTCCTTCTAGATCCAACACTGCCAGGAGGTTTCCTCCATTCCCACTCCCCCACTGACTGTTTTTGGTGAATGTGCTGCACTGATACCCTGACAGGGCAGGTCTCAGCCTCCAACCTGGAGTGAAAAACTGTGCCACCTTCCTAGACTCACTCTGTTCTTTTGTATTTAGCGTGGTGTGATGACAGCATCATCCAGGTTCTCAGCACAGACACTGGTCAAGGTTTAATGCAGGCTGTTGGCAGATGTCAAAATCAGTGCCAGAATGCAATTGCAGACTGTGAGGTTGCACTGGATGTCAGGCTGAACAAGAACCAGTTCTTCCACATCCTTACAAGAGGACATTTAATTCCTTTTCGTAAGTAAAGAGCAGCAAGTCTATCTGCTGATCTCTTACTATTTCCAGGTCTAGCTAGCACAGGATTTAGTTCAAAGGCCACTCTGGAAAGCAGAAGGTCAAGGAAGCCTGGTAATTTGGACAGGTACTGGCTGACATGAGGGCTAATACAGACTTGCCTCTGCAACCCAGCATATGACACTACTTTGCTTCTGTGCTATCACCAGCTCAGAAGCTTTCTCGTCAGTTGATATCAAACACAAGAATGGGACACATTTTGGAGAGGGAATTCAGTGAGTTTGGGCATTTTTTTCTTAGCAAAGTGACCATGAGAACCACTGGAACATCTTGCTTAAGAGTTGTTACTGCTCTGGGTAGGCAGCTTTGGAGTCTGAAGGAGTGAAAGGGAAGGGCAAAAGTGCAGGAGTGTTAAAAACATCACACTGTGCTCTAATGCAGCAACAGTGCACAGATATGGCCTAAAACCAAATCCATTTTTTAGCTCATGCACCATACCTGCATTCACCTGTCAGTAACTGAGATCAAGGAAGCGCTTGGCAACTGCATTTCTGACATACAAAGCCTATGGCACTAACACTGTGTGCCTCCTGAGCTCCAGAGCACTGCTGAGGCACCCAGAGTGGTTGGTCAGCTCTGAAAATGCTATCCAGAATGCTGAGAAGCACAACTTCTTCCCGTGCAGCACCACTCTGTTGGTGCTTCTTTTGGTCATGCTGGAGCTGCCCTTCCCTCCCAGCTTGGTGCTCCCTCTCAGCTCCAAGCAGCTGCTGGACAACCCAGGGGCTTGTCCTGGGACTGAATTTCACCACACTTCCTGCTGCAACAAGTGGGAGAGACGTGTCACCTGTCACACTCCCTCCTTCTGAGAGCACTGTCCTACGGAGGCTGTTCCACTGACTGACCTCTGGTGTCCTGATAGACCTCACATACACAAGACAGGGGACTGCTTCCTACAAGAACAAAGATCATTCTCCTGGAATAAGATGATAGGATGTTACAGGGGGCGATTCTATAACAGAGGACATTCTTTCTGCTCAGATGTCGTTCAGTGGAAGCAAGAAACAAAGGCACTGAGCCCTCAAAATTGTCAGGCCTCGCAGACAGCTTGGAGTGCAAAACAAACCCATAAAGAAAACTCTTTTCTCCAGGGACAAATGCAAAAGGCACAGCCAGTGCTCTGCAGGCTTGTGGGTGGCAGAGGGCCTGCGAGCAGCGTGATCACAGAACTCCATTCTAATCATAGGTACGTTAACTTCACTGCTATTGAGTGCCAACTGCTCCAGATTTCAACGGAAGCAGTGAGACCACAGTCAGCTCTGCATCCCTGCGTGCTGCATTGGCTTTTCATTCACAGTACAATGTATGGTGAACTATAAGCAGGAAGACCTACACCGATCTACTTGCATTCAGCAAAGCACACATCAAACCTTCAGCTTGACACCCGGGTTGGAGCGGTTCAGGCTGCACACGGTCAGTGCCCCTCCAATGATGCAGACAGCAGTATCCTGAGGCCTGTAAGAAAGACACAAATACAAAGCTGGAATAATCCTGCAGCAGCCATGGGCGTGGAGGCAGCAATCCTGTTGTTATCTCCCCACATCACATTTCATTTCTGTGATGCATTGGGATGAAGACCACCAAAACACACAGCCCAGGAAATCGCCTTTAAAACACCATCTCTCCTAAACATTTACACACTGTGCTCATGGTCCTGACAGCCTCCTCAGCACACCCACACACCGTATCCCTGCGGAGCTCCACCGTGACACATCACCAGTGTTTAATGCACGATGGAGATGCTGCTGCAGCTGTTCAATCCAGATCGATCTGGAGTCAAACGAGGACAGCAGTGGGGCTTCAGAGCTCTCGGGCTTGGTTGGAAGGGCACAGGCCAGCCACAGTTTTGCTGGATGATTACAGAACAGGGGATTTATGCTTCAGCTCAACTCTGAGGTTACACTCCCTACGTAGCCCCGAAATACAGGATTTCACAGAGGGAAAAGAAGAAAGGGAGAAGGGAAGTGTCTGCATCTAGCAAATGCAAAACCAGGCACATCCCCTGCACATTCTGCTTTCAAGGGTGTATGGGAACTGCTGAATCACGGCCTGAACCACTGATTGGTCACCTGAGGTGAGCACCAAGTCAGCCATGGGGGCACAGGTGAAGGTGATATACCTGTGTGGGTGGAAGGGGTGGAGCCTAGTTCCTCCTCTCTCAAACCCCATTTAAGGGCTGACCACCACCAGGGAAGGATCTCTTCTTGGAGATCCCTCCCATGTGGAGTCCTCTGCGAGCCTTGTCATCTTAAAGGTGAGCCATCTTCTCTTTTGTATTACCTGTATAACTGTTTATATAGAACTACTTAAAATATACCATCTTCTATACTATTCCCTGGTGGAGTATCGTCATTAGGAGTTATTTACCCTACATTTGGCGAGCCAGGCAGCTCTAACTAAATCCATAATGTCCTTTATTTGGAGTATGTTTAAATGGGCCAAGGGGGAGAACGTTACCCCCCTAGAACAGACAATCCCTGGTCTAATTCCAGGATTCATGGGGTCACCCTACTATGGATTGGCATCCGTTATTGAGAAATGGGGACCCATGCGGGTTCCAGGGACTGCCGCTCCTTCTCCATCTTATTTGACTGACTACTTTGTAGGATTAGATAAAGACATACTTGTTACCAAGGAGCGGCGGTTAGCTGCCTCTGCAGTAGCCTGGCCATTAGTAATGGCCATACTCAAGTTAGATGTTGCAAATGTTAATATGGAAACTGAAAATCAGTTATTACGAGACCGTATTGAGAAACTGGAACAACAGCTGGGTACATTAACAACCAAAAAGCCTGGCCTAAATGTCACCACAAGACAAATACGGAATATATTGGTAGAAGACACCCCAAAATCAGAGGAAGAAGACTCTGATATGACAGGGGAAAAGATCTCTAAGGCAGATCTCGAAACTCCATCTATGATGGACCCATTCGAGATTCGGCCTATTATAACTCAAAAAACAAAAAAGGTACAGGATAGACCAGCAGGGGTGCCTCCTGACCAATGGCCCCCTGCAGAAACCTGCCTCCATGTGACCGCTCGTCCGTATACAGCTAATGAGTTGATGGACCTAGTACAACGGTTCCATCAGAAACCAAGGGAAAGCATACCATCATGGCTCCTAAGGTTATGGGATGCAGGAGCTGAAAGTGTTTTAGTAAATGGAACAGAAATGTCAAAATTAGCATCTATAACGATAAACCCGGCCTTAAGACAAAGATTATATGCAGCTGTCCATTATAATGAGGAAAACCATTCTATTATAGATTGGTTGATGGCTGCATGCCGCTTAACATGGCCCAACAAAACCGATATCCCTCTTAATACTGGTTTGTGGTCCTCTATGGAGGACCTCCAGACCTATATCAGAGAACTGGGTATGAGGGAGGCTCTGTATGCGGACACTTTTGAAAGCCCCGATACGGAAAAATTTACAGCGGGCATGAGAGATCTAATACTACAGCAGGCCCCCTCCCACCTATATGGGATGTTGGTTTCCATATTAAATCCGTTGGTGGCATCAGAAGCCATCGTACAGCAGGCAGCCCAGTTAGTGGCAGACTTAGGGGAGACGGAGCGCGTAAGAACCAGGCGTAATGTTCGTATAGTGGAAGATGCTGAGGCCTTCCCTATTAGAACTAAAAAGCCTGCTCCACGGATGCCCCGATCAGGCCCCGTACGGGTATCCCGGAGGACTATGTTTAATGATCTCATACGGGCTGGGGTTGCATTTACCAAAATTGATGGGCAACCCAACCATGTTTTGTTACAGCTGTGGAAACAGCTTAGAAATGATCAGAAATTTCAGAGTGCTCCCAGAAAATCGGGAGTACGAATTATAGAAAAAACACCACCAACAACCTGGAATTTGGCTGACTTTATAATACCGAACAGAAGGAAAAAATATCCGCAGGTGTCACAGGCTACAGTGCCTGAGCCACCTGTGGCAAAAGATTTAGATCTGGCAAAATTCATGGATTAACGGAAAATTCTGGTCCCCATAGGGCCTCTAGCTGTGACCGGAGGCCCTATGTAGAACTAACAATATTCTGGTCCAGGACAAATGTGCAGAAGGTGATGGCTCTAGTGGATACTGGCGCAGAAACATCGATTATATATGGAGACCCAACGAAATTTAAGGGTAATAGAGTGATGATTGGTGGGTTTGGGGGACAGACTATTCCAGTCACCCAGACGTGGTTGAAATTGGGGGTTGGGCGTCTCCCGCCCCGGGAGTATAAGGTGTCGATTGCCCCAATTCCAGAATATATCTTGGGCATAGACATTCTATGGGGTCTGGCTCTCCAGACAACTGTGGGAGAGTTCAGACTACGGCAGAGGTACATTAGTATCCGGGCAATACGGACAATATTGAGGGGCCATGCGAAACATGAGCCCATTTGTTTGCCAAAACCACGCCGGATTACTAATGTAAGACAGTACAGACTCCCGGGTGGACAAGAAGAAATATCAAAAACAGTGCAGGAATTAGAGAAAGTAGGTATTATAAGGCCTGCACACAGCCCATATAATTCCCCCATATGGCCAGTACGGAAGTCGGATGGAACATGGAGAATGACGGTGGATTATAGGGAACTGAATAAGGTCACGCCGCCCATCCATGCGGCTGTACCCAATATTGCCTCCTTAATGGACACTCTTAGTAGGGAAATTAAAACCTACCATTGTGTCCTGGATTTAGCGAATGCGTTTTTTAGCATACCTATTGCTAAAGAATCACAAGATCAATTTGCATTTACGTGGGGAGGCAGGCAGTGGACCTTTCAGGTCTTGCCACAGGGGTACGTGCACTCACCAACATACTGTCATAATTTGGTGGCACGTGACCTGGCTGATTGGAGGAAACCAAACAGTGTGAACCTATACCACTATATTGATGACCTCCTGTTAACATCCGACTCACTGGAAGCAGTAGGGGAGGCAGCAGATTCATTAACTGCCTACCTAAGTGAAAGAGGATGGGCTATCAATCCTCAAAAAGTGCAAGGTCCAGGACTGTCCGTAAAATTTCTAGGGGTAGTCTGGTCAGGAAAGACCAAAGTATTACCTGATGCCGTCATAGATAAGGTTCAGGCATTTCCAGTCCCTACAACACCAAAGCAGCTGCAGGAATTCCTGGGTATATTGGGATATTGGCGTTCCTTTATACCTCATTTGGCGCAGCTGCTGAGACCTTTATATAGACTTACCAAAAAGGGCCAATTATGGGACTGGGGGAGAACAGAACAGGATGCTTTTCAACAGGCGAAACAGGCAGTTAAACAAGCCCAGGCACTGGGTATATTTGATCCTACCCTTCCAGCTGAGCTAGATGTTCACGTAACTCAAGATGGCTTTGGCTGGGGCCTGTGGCAACGTCAGAGTTCTGTTCGGACCCCCATTGGATTTTGGTCTCAGGTGTGGCATGGAGCAGAGGAAAGATATAGTATGATTGAAAAACAGTTATTGGCTGCCTATTCTGCATTACAAGCGGTAGAGCCAATAACCCAAACGGCCGAAGTTATAGTCAAGACTACATTGCCAATCCAGGGGTGGGTAAGAGATCTGACCCACCTTCCTAAGACGGGGGTGGCCCAGGCGCAGACGGTGGCACGATGGGTTGCCTATCTCAGTCAGAGGAGTAGTCTGTCTTCCTCACCGTTGAAAGAAGAGCTTCAGAAGATTCTTGGCCCAGTAACGTATCATAGTGATGCACCAAAACAAACTTCGGTTGCTCCACCACAGAAGAGTCCCGTCCAGGAAGGAAAATATCCTATTCCTGAAGATGCCTGGTACACGGATGGGTCCAGCAAGGGCAACCCAAGTAAGTGGAGAGCAGTAGCGTACCATCCTGCCACAGACACAATCTGGTTCGAAGAGGGGGATGGTCAAAGCAGCCAGTGGGCAGAGCTGCGGGCGGTGTGGATGGTTATAACCAAAGAACCTGGTGATGGTATCCTGAATATTTGCACAGATAGTTGGGCTGTGTATCGGGGGCTCACTCTTTGGATCGCACAGTGGGCCACCCAGGATTGGACTATCCACTCCCGACCGATCTGGGGCAAAGATATGTGGTTAGACATATGGAATACAGTCAAACACAGAACTGTGTGTGTCTACCATGTTTCTGGTCATCAACCCCTACAGTCACCAGGAAATGATGAAGCCGACACACTGGCCCGAGTTAGATGGGTTGAGAACTCTCCATCTGAGAATATCGCTTACTGGCTACATCAAAAGCTGCGGCATGCTGGGCAGAAGACCATGTGGGCAGCCGCTAAAGCGTGGGGACTGCCCGTACAACTATCGGACATCGCTCAAGCATGCCGAGACTGTGACGCCTGCTCTAAGATAAGACCGAGGTCGTTGCCTGAAACTACAGCCCATCTTGCTAGAGGACACAATCCTCTACAGAGGTGGCAGGTTGATTATATTGGGCCTCTCCCTCGGTCTGAGGGGGCGAGATATGCCCTAACCTGTGTCGACACCGCGAGTGGGCTAATGCAGGCCTATCCAGTACCAAAAGCCAACCAGGCATACACTATAAAGGCACTCACAAGGTTGATGGCTGCCTACGGGACACCGCAAGTCATCGAGAGTGACCAAGGAAGTCATTTCACGGGTGCAGTGATACAACGCTGGGCAGAAGAAAATAATATTGAGTGGCGATTCCACCTGCCATATAATCCAACGGGGGCAGGCCTTATCGAACGTTACAATGGTATTCTCAAGGCTGCCCTGAAGACAGACTCTCAGTCCCTGCAGGGGTGGACAAAGAGACTCCATGAGACCCTGCGGGACCTGAATGAAAGACCTAGAGATGGCAGACCCAGTGCCTTGAAAATGTTACAAACAATATGGGCCTCCCCACTTAGGATCCAAATTACGGGCACCGATAATGAAGTGAAACCTCAGATTGGCAATGAGAACAACCTTCTGCTCCCTGCCCCTGAGGACCTAGAACCAGGTACCAATAGAATAAAATGGCCCTGGAAGGTGCAGGTAGGACCACGATGGTGCGGCCTACTTGCACCTTGGGGGAGATTATTGGAGGTGGGGGGTTCGGTAGCTCCTCCGGTTATAGGTACATGGCCTACTGAAATAATGGTTAACACTCCAGTCTTCATTGCTAAGGGGACCCCTATCATGTCTCTGTGGCAGATCAGGACACCCCCTTTGGTGCCTGATATAGTCGTACAGCCACAGACATCGGGTCAAAGGGTTTGGTACAGGCGACCAGGGCGTGCCCCTGTACAAGCTGAAGTGTTAACCCAAGACAGGAATACGGCCTGTATCTTGCCCTGGAAAGCGGATCTTCCCCTCTTGGTACCTCTAAAACACTTGTATTACTCCCCATAAGTCTATGAATCACCAGAAGGAATCAAAACAATACTGCAGTGTTCCAGAGTTGTTATAAGACCATGTGAAGCATCTGGTGATGGTCTAACCGGGACTGATGACACGTAAGATGGACCTGCACTGTATGATTACATGCTTCCAGTAGATACCACCGAGCACTGGCCCAAAGAAGAGTTCGACGGATGCGCTGATCATCACTCATATCAGATTACATCAGCATGCGTTGCGACGGGCAATTATGTAAGCGTCGCGATGTATTGGGTCTCTGTATCAAGGGGAACTCACCTTATGGTTACTTGATCAGTGGTTCATGTCGTGAAGGGGTGGAGTGTATGGGAACTGCTGAATCACGGCCTGAACCACTGATTGGTCACCTGAGGTGAGCACCAAGTCAGCCATGGGGGCACAGGTGAAGGTGATATACCTGTGTGGGTGGAAGGGGTGGAGCCTAGTTCCTCCTCTCTCAAACCCCATTTAAGGGCTGACCACCACCAGGGAAGGATCTCTTCTTGGAGATCCCTCCCATGTGGAGTCCTCTGCGAGCCTTGATATCTTAAAGGTGAGCCATCTTCTCTTTTGTATTACCTGTATAACTGTTTATATAGAACTACTTAAAATATACCATCTTCTATACTATTCCCTGGTGGAGTATCGTCATTAGGAGTTATTTACCCTACAAAGGGAAAGCTGGGCCTTCCTTGCACTGCTCTCCCCAATTCCTTATGTTTTCCACTCTCAGGGATAGCACAATGTGCTTGCTACCCAGAAATCAGCTTTTGCCACCACCTAGAAGCTGAAAGAGTGATTTCTGCAGAATCTATAGTGGACATCCCACCAGCTCCATACCATCCCCTGCTCTGGAGAACAAGAAAGTCTCAACACAATTAACTTTATGTTGCAGTCTCAAAACTACTCTCTGCTTTCCAAGCAGGTACTTGTATTAGAACCAAGGTGTTTGCTGCAGTGGTGAAAAGCAGCACGCATTCATCTGCTGTCTGCACAAACTTGGGATCAGTGATAAATCAAATGGAGCATGAGACAGGGACGACCCTGCCATGCACCTCCACACTGTCTTTGGTTACTCCTTGCTAAGAAGACACCCTGGAAAGCCCTTGGCACCTGTTAATGTCCAGAGGAGCAGCAGCATTCACCTCAGGAGAGCCATCAATGATAAGAGAACTCCACAGGGAGCAAAACCGCTTCTGCCATCAGAATGAGATGCTGGCTCAGAACAAGTGCATCAGCCATCAGGTGCACACTATTGCTTCCTTGCCCCTGGAAAGGATGCAGAAAGGTAAGAAAAATCAAAACGACTGTTGTTACCAGTAATCATCCAGGGCATGGGTGTTTTCTGGAAGCTTACCTTAGGTCAGCATAACATGCCCTGAACAGACAAAAAAACATATTTAGGGTACTTTAGGACGTGCAGGCAGACCACTGTTGTGGGGCAGAGAGGGAGAACCGTGGCTTCAGTGCCTGCAATCTGTGAGCAACATACTGCAGAGCTTCCTTGGAAAGAACAAGAGTTAGAGTGGAATCCTCTGCAGAGAATTCAGCATGACAGCAACATGCTCTATCAGATGCTTTACGCCTGCAGTCCCTGGACACAGTGGCAAGTGTTCCCTTGTGCATGGCTTAGCCCCTGCATCCAGGAGCACGGGACAGGATTTCAGTCTGTGCTGCATTAGCTTCCCGTGCAGAGACTGCGATTCAGTGCACTCGGCTTCCTGCAGAACAACTCTGCACCTCCTGTGCAGGAACAGGCTGTGAAAGCTGCACTGCAGCCTTATGATAAACAGGTTCTATATAGCAATTGTACACCCAGGGCGTGCAGCTTCAAATATCTTGCTCAGGCAGACAAAAGGTTTTGCCCCATAGTGACAGCACGAGTACTGAGCAGCCCCACAGGACAGAGCAGTGCAGTCCCTTGTCTTTTTGCCTGCATTCAGGCCACACCACAGCTCTTAGGGAGAATACCTCTCAGGTGGTGGAAGCTACAGCTCCCAAAGTCCTGTGGGTATGTACCATATCTTTACTAATTGGACCACAGGAACAACAGGGAAACAAAGAAGGCAGCTGATCTTATCAGCAGACTGAAGTCCACAGCGTCAACCTCCAATACCATCATTTATGCATTTTAGGTTGGAACTGTAAGAGACCTAAAGATTTCAATGGATAAGTTGTGTGGTCAGCTCCCACGTGCTCCTCTGGCATATCATAAAGTTTGGAAAAGACCACTAAGAGCAAGTTCAGTGCTAACCCATCTCCCCTGTGCCCACTAGTAGAAACGTAGAATCATTAAGGCTGGAAAAGACCACTGAGATCATTAAGTCCAACCACCAACGCATCCTAACCATCAACACATCAGCTCTACATGAACCAGTCCTTGAATCTGTCATCACCTTTCGCTGCCACTAACACACCACCCCTGCTCATTCTCATCACAGACAACAGTCCCAAGTCCCAGCATCACGGATTCCCCCTAGGACTTGGGGTTACAGGAATTGGTCTAACAAGATCTTGGAGCTCCACAAACGAGGTGGCTGTGCAGTACCAGCGCAGTCACTTCACAGACACAAGGCTTGACTGAGGAAGGGAAACTGTGTTTCTTCTTATGCATAGCCCAGATACACAGGAGGGATGAGAGGATAGTTTTTCAGGGTCAAGAACAGACAAGTATCTTACAAAGGCATTTACAAGTGTGTTAAAATAGGTTTGAAAACGATGAAGTCTGCTTCAAACCACATCAGGTTAAAGAGGAACTAAGTACACACAGGAAAAGCAGCAGCAAATAATGAGATCATTCCTGCCTGTGTTACTCCTCTACCACCATAAATTAAAAGGTTAAATGACAGCAGGAGCAGACTTATACTGCCAGGAACAGCCACAATTCATGCAGCACTGCTAAGAGAGGCTGAACTAAGAAGCCTTAGAGATCAAAGTTTAGGGTGGGTTTTATACATATACATATATATATATTTACACACATCAACAGCAAGGAAAAAATATACATATATATGTATATATACACACATACATATGTGCCACAGGAAGAACAAAAGGTTTTGGTGTTCTCATGGAGTGCGTAGGGAATTATTATTTCTAGCAAGGACAAACAACAAACAATTTTGGAACAGGAAGAAACCACAAGACAGTTATAGGCTGCTCTAGGATTAGTGGGAAAACAATCTACAGGAACACTGCCTCCAGCTGTAGTGCTCCTCAGCTCCAGTTTGTGGATATGGCTATGTATTTCCTTGGGTTAACTGCCAATTTAACAGATGAATGCTTGAGCATTTCACAGAGGAGGATTAAGCAACTGCTTTGAACAAAAAAGGACACGGTCAGAGTTATGGATTGAAAAAAACCCATAAAACACCAGTCATACTAAACCCAAGAGATGATTTAGCAATAGTACTACCCTCCCTCATCTTTAGGGCAGCACTGTGTGAGCTCAGATGAAAAAGCACACAGCTAAATGGTGCCACATCACATGCTGCATGCTGATCTTTCCAAAGAAGGAGATTTTATACGTGCTGCCTATGGAGATATCTCACCCATTCCTTCAGATGTGTGTTACACTTATAATGGCGAGCTGCTTCCAAATTCTTCCTCTCCTCAAGCAGTCAAGAGCAACTCATCCTTCAGCAAAATCATGGGAGAAAGATCACACTCAGGCTGTGAGTCACAGCATACCCTACACTGGATGGTATCGGTGAGCTCTCGTGTGTAAGCACCATCAGGCCCACTTGGTCTGCTGGGACAAATGCCCTGTTAAAAGAAATTCCCAGGCAATTCCAAAGCACAAACAAGACAGAAGCTCCACCCAAAGGGCAGGCTTTGCTCCTAGCTTTACTCCTAGCCAGTGCTCTGAATGTGTCACCAACCTTCAGAGGCACTTCACAGCGCAGCTGGGCTCCCACTGACCACAGCAATGGAAAGGAGCTTTTCTGGTTGGTACTTTCCAGCAGAAAGGTGGAAGGGACTGCAGGCTTGTGGCATGCTGGAAAAGGACGGTAGTTAAGACAGCAGGAAAGAAAAGAGAAGCAAAAGAAAGCAGAATTGCTTACTGCTCTCTCCGAGGAACCCTGCTCAGTCTTTTACAAAGATTCCCTCTCCTTCACTGCTGCCAGCTTCCACAGATTTGGACCATGAGCTTTTCCTCCCTCGCAACAGTGTGATGTGTAATACAAAAAGAAACAGTTAAAAAAGAATCCTTTTAAATTCTCTGCTGTTCAAGCAACTGCCTCCCTTTGATCAAAAAATACAAAGCCTTTTGCCCCAACCTGCTGCTGAACTGCTGTCAATCACAGTAAAACCATCCTCTGGAAACAAAGACAGGATAGCCCTGTTTGATTTGGGCTGTGGTTTAGTGGAAGTTCTTTGAAACTATTTCATGTAAATTACTCACTCAACTCATTTGGCACTATGGCAACATCATACAGCAGTCCTTTATCGTCCCAAACTGATAGTTAAAATCTGCCTTTAGATGAGAACCCATTTTCATGATCTTTAAGATTCGTACTCAAGAGACAGTGAAGTGTTGCACCTCCATTTCATAAAGCAAATATAGACCAGGCACAGAAGTATTTTGGCATCAATCTCTTGTCAAAGCTACAGAACCTTTGATTCCAAGAGTTCTCATGTCTTAAGCTGAACAAGATTTTCCCATAAGGGAACAGCCCCAATAACCACGTGCTCTTAAACATGTAAAGAAGAATCCAAGTGACACACAACTCAGCAGAATGTAAATGGGTACTAAGAATGAGAAAACAAAGGTCAGAAGACCATTTGCTTACAGTTAGCTCAGAAGGAGCCAGGGTCAGGGCTGCACGGATGCTGTCTCTGCTGTTCTGCTCACTCTGTTTCAGGTCCCATCTCTCCAGCTCTTTTTGTTGGGCTGAAATGTATCCTGTTTCAAGGAGATGGAGAATGGCATTCTTGCTGCCATATCTGTTGCTAAGGAGGGGCCTTGATATCTCACACTCATTAAAACCACCCACCCATCCTGTCCAAAATCCACCATCTTATTTTTAAAGGAAAATCTGGAGCGAGGAAGGTAGGTTTTGGTCTACCAAGAACGTAGGTAAACAGATTGACTCTTGTATGACTAGATTTATTTTATTTATTTTATGTTTTATGTTTTTTATTTTATTTTATTTTACTTTATTCCATTTATGAAGTGACTTATATCCCCCGCTGTCAGCTTGGCATAGAATTTGGATGCTTCCCTGTTACAAAATACATCTTTGCTTTCATCAGGTAGATGTAAACGCCCCAAGGCCGGGCTAAGGGGGAAGACCAGTGTGTGTGTGTTCACCTCAAAGAGCCAGACACAAACAGTGGCTCCTGCCCCTCCCACCTACCTGACACTGCTGACTCTTGGCCCCCAGGCCCACTCCCCCCTGCTCCAAATGAACCTAGAGGTTTAATTTAACTCAAACTTCCCTGCAGCAGCCACCTCATTTGCTGAGAACTGCTACCTGGACTTTCTTTTCTGCCTCACTACAAAGGTGGCAGTTGCTGATAAGAAGCCAGTCATATGCAGCGTGCCAAGGGCGTGATGATGGTTGTCATGCTGCAAGTAAAACCCTGGGGCATTCAGCAAACACGTGAGAAGATTCAGAGAATAGCCGTGATGGCCTCACCACAGATCACCCACATGAACCAAGGCAAGATCTTCCCCTCAAAGGACACTGCTACTAGGAGGAATAAAAAATGCCCCAACAGCATTCTGCAGAACTTGATGGAACTTACAGAAAGGAAACTGAGGTACCAAACAGATCAGTGATTTATAAAGAAAGCTCTTAGAGAACTTGTAGCCCTCTCTCTATCAACTCAGTGCCCTCACCCTTGAGGCCCATATTTATCTTTAATGACTTCACTGACAGCAGATCAGCTTAGCTCTAACAAAATCAGACTGAACCAGACAGACAGAGTTCTTTCCAATTACAGCTCTCGACCATATTCAGCAAGATCCCGTTCTAATCAGAAATAGTAACTGGCTCAGAAGGGAGAGTTAGCAGTTGGACTGTCTTTGGTTCTCTGCAAATACACACCAGATGGCGTGGACTGAAGTTAGAGGCCATGTTGAAATCCATCACCCGAACATCCTGGCAGCTTGGTGCAATGGCTTTATCCCTACCTAAGCTCTCTACATATAATGGGAATGTCATGTTCTGGTCAACACTAAACATGGAGAAAAGAAGACTGTATTTCAGTTTTAATACCCTGGTACCTACCAGAAAACTCAAGAAATATGTACTTGATTGAAACATGCATTTGGCAAGCCTGATTTTTTTCACTTATGGGCAAACAAGAAAGCAAGTGGGAGCAATGGGAGGAGCAGATGTGACTCAATTCCTGGCGCTGCCCAGCAAGACCCCACATACCTGTCCCAGAGGGTGCTGGGACCCAAGCAGGGGTACTGGCTATCCTACAGCTTTCCTTTGATGAGCTGATCCAGTGTTTCATGAAGGAGAGGCTGGTGCTGTGTGTACGTATTCTCAACACCCTACAGTACAAAAGAAGCTCCTGCTATGAATTAAATACAGCAAGGCAGCAAGAGAGCTGATCAGCAAACCCACAGTCAAAGAGCCCCAGCATCTGATGGATATAACAAGTATTAACCACTGAGTCGAGACTTAGAGGGCTGTTCAGCAACCAACTTCCATTGTCTAAAATGAGAATCACACCTCAAACGTTCAGTGCACTTACTACTGAACGTCTGTGTCATGGTTATATGGTTTTCTGCATCAATACTCCACATTCATAGCATCACGCCATGGTTGGAGTTGAAGAGTTAATGCAGCAGTTCTGTCTTCTGAAGAGAAGAATGAACTACAGCCTCCATGGGCCAGGAAAAGACACGGCACGCCCAGAAGACTTCATTTTGTTATTTTCTGTCTTCCAGAGGGAGGGAAAACATAAAAGAGCAGAGAGGTCATACGATCTCTGTCTCTTTCCAGCTCCCTGATGGCCAACGCAGCATCAGAGACTTAGTATCAAAAACTCTCTTTCATTTATTTGATTTATTAGCTTCAATCCCACTTAATTTGTATTTCACTACTGTAACTAAGTTATTTTCCTCAGATTATTGCCAGTGGTTTTTTTGGTTCCTCTTCTATCTAGGCCCATCCCCCTGCCACCACCCTTCTGGCCGTGGAGCATGTAGGCCCCCTGTCAAGAAGACAGCCCTAGGTCTAGAGCATGACACCTCTGAATGCCAAAACACACGGCATAAGATGGCAGATCCATACCTTCAGTCCTTTGAGGAACTGTTTGGTGATGGCTACAGCATCCTTGGGACCAAACAAGGACCCGTTTCCCTCCATATTCCACAACAGGCACTAGCTGTACATGGAGAGGCAAAACCAGAGTCCTATTAATCTGGGAAACAAGATGCCAAGCAGTTGTTCAGTCAGGTTCAGTAGAGGCACTGGAACAATGACCAAGAAGTCAGAGAGACTGATGCAGTCCTAAGAGAAAAACGAAGGGAGAGAAGAATTCTCTGAAGTCAAGAAGCAAGTGTGTGCCATGGCTCTGCCTGCATAAGGACAGGCTTTCATTTCCACAGTCCTATGCAGTGATAGCAGATCTTTTACACACTG
The DNA here is from genome assembly GCF_038088225.1 of Cyrtonyx montezumae. NCBI lineage: Eukaryota > Metazoa > Chordata > Aves > Galliformes > Odontophoridae > Cyrtonyx > Cyrtonyx montezumae. The sequence continues at coordinate 157,392 of NW_027072100.1, read as the reverse complement.
ACATCATTCTGCTTCTCCACCTCCTCACTACATTCGTCAAGCTCTGCCACCCTCTCCCTCCCAGCCAAGCCCCCCTTACTGTTCTGGTTAAGTTCCTTGCTACAGCTATAGTCTACTCAGCAGGAGGTGGAGGAGGGAGAAAGGAAGCGTGCACCAGGCTGTCTGCATGCCATACACAAGTCTAGATGCCAGGCAAGCACAGCATCTCTGCTTTGTTGAATTCTTCCTAATATCACTGATTTAGGAAATGGAAATTAAGTAATTATTTATGCCTTTAACACCTACAGGCCCCAGTCAAGCTTCGTGCTCCTTTTGAGAGGTGTGGTGCAATTCAACAGAAAACATTACTGTGCAAAGTCCAGGCAAGCAACAGGCACTGCCACCAACTAAGAACAGTTTGACTGCTGTGTGCCCTCCTGCCATTCGTCCAGCAGCAGGAGAAATACTGCATTACCTTTTGATATCACTCTGAAACACCCGTCCTTGAGATCTGCCATCAGCCCTGGTAGGCTGTTGCTGCTGTGCCACTCGTAGTGCAGGGCATGGAGCATCACCAGTCGGGCAGCATCGAGCTCTGTCACCTTGGGGTTATGCAGGAGGCACCACACATCCTGCAGCAAGATACAAAGTGGGATTAATGGAGGGGCCTTCAAAGCACATTAAATCAGACTAATATCAGTCCCACTGCCTAGTAACAAAACTGCATGCACCGTATCATAAGCAACAGACCTGAGCTTTCTATGTGCTCTGCAGATAAGATTTATTGGGGTAAAATGGACTGCAAGTTGATTTCATGGGGCTGGGCATTCTCTGTAATCCTCTGTAACACACCATAGTGTGCTGTACAGTGAGCCCAGCTCAGTGCATTCCTCCCAAAAGGGGCATCCTATGATGCTCCTAGAAACCTTTAATGTCTGCCCTTTTACTTTTCCAACTCAAGTACAGCAAAAGCTAACCCACAGGTTCCATCATAATATGAATCATCAACAAAAGAGTGCTAGCAGAGCTACACTGTTAGTCTTCTCGTGGAAAACTAAAGTTCGCGTGGGGACAAAGCATCCAAAAAACAATCCACATCAGAGCACTACAGAGTCCACAATTCTCCCTGCACTGAACATTAAAGCAAAAGATCAGCCTATACTGGCTCACCTGTAAGAGAGCAGCAGAGCTTCCAGACATACAGGGGTTGAAAGGGCAGTTCCAAGACAGGGACAAAACCAGCTAGGAGGAATTTTTCCATGCTGCAAGAGAACATGATCTTCAAACACCCCAAGAATCCCAGCACACCTTGGCAACACTCTCCCAGCCTCCCAGAGAAATAATGTGAAACAATGCTGCAACAGTTGTTACTGACTGAGCTGATTCAGCTGTGTTTGTTGTTCTCTTCCCTCTGATGCAGACCAGTTTTAGAAATATGGGCTAACATCCTGGCTGTGAGCAGTTCACGAGGGTAATGAAGAAAACTCTTGTTGAGGTCAGGAATTCACCTGTCAGGGTAAAGACAGAGTCCCACAGAAATGCCTGCTTGCCAGATTTTGGATCCTGTGCTAGCAGCACAGAAGCAATGCCTATAGAAGTGGGAAGCTTGTAAAACAGAAAAGCTATTGTCCATCTGAGGAGATGGGATTCAAAACCTCCCATTCATCTCTCAAGCCTCACATCCAGTGTCAGGAAAAGAATAACCAAAATGTACTCTGCTCAAGGGCCCTTGGCCACCAGAGACATGAACAACTGCTGAAGTTTCATCAGTGGGAGCACAATTCTGCCTTTATATTGTGCACTGGTTATTCTTCATCACGTCTGTGACTTTGCCCCTTCGCTGCCATAAGGAGACTGCAGCAGAAAACAGCCTGGGGCACTGCAACTAGAGAGATCTCTCTCTCTCATGTAGAAAAATACCGCTTCCATTTTTGCATTTTGCTTTTGTCTTCTAGCTGCTACGTGGTTTTCAGTCACTCTCAGTTAACAGAAACACAGTAGAGCCATTCAGGCATGTAAACAAAAACAGGCAGCCTGTGTGCCTTAAAAAGCACAGAAACACCGCTCAGTGCAGACTGAGACCTGAGTTAGCATCGAGGTGATTCTAGCTAACAACCTTACCACCACAGCATGAAGTGGGGGCTGACCTGCCTGCACCTCCACCCAGTTTCCAGCACTGCCACATATTCCTCTAAGCATAACGCAGTAACATCCAACTGCTCCACCTCCAGAAGTTTGTGTCATCCCTTTCTCCAGGGAATCTGAGATAACCTCTAACTAAAAAAGACCAACGTTTTCCAAAACGGACCCCAGTGCCAAGCACCCAACTTTCAACACTCATGCTCTGTGCTAAGTCTTCAGCAGAGTATCTGCTCATAAAATCGGAAACAAAGATCTCAGCACAGACATGATTTGCTGACAGATTAGAAGTCAAACATTTGACTCTGAACCTGCAGCACAAGCCGAAACCAGAAACCACAACATAGCAAGAGAACATCAGAGGTTGTGTTCAGCAAATGCATTATATAGTTACAATCCCACTACAGTACCTGGTCACCAAAATTCTACCAAATGTAAGCTATTAAATCACATCTAACTGCTCACAGATCTGTACAGCTGTGGTGACTTCAACAGGTCTATACCAATTAAAATCAGCTCAGCATTTGGTGACAGATGACAATGCTCAGAGAGCTGATGTTATCACTTAGCCACCCACTTGGTGGGTGAACTTGATTCAACTGTGGGGCTTCTGGAATCCAGCAGGCTCTAAACAGCAGCTCAGGGAGCAGTCGGAATGAGCAGGCTTGTAGGCTGTGCTGCAGTGGTGCAGAATGGCCTACCACAGGGCCTGACCTCCATTAAAAAAAATACCGTGCTGAACACAGGGCAGTGGTTCCTGCCCCCACAGATCACTCACTGCAGAGGTCTGAAGTGGACTGTCAGCATACAGTCAGCAGTGACCTGCACTGTCCTGCAACACATGGGCTTTAACAAGTCCTGTCTGTACCTTCATACCTGCCATGGATTCCAGCTTCTGCAGCTCCTCAGGTTTCCCCTTCTGGAAATCCCCCATAATATTCCCGATGGACCTGAACTTTGCAGAGATTGGCAGTGACACGTTTTGCATGGAAAAAGGAGGGGATCTGAGAGAAAACCACGTGAACGCAAGTCCTGATAGAGCTAAAACACAGAGGCCCTCCGCACCCAAAACACTTAAGTGATTCCTCTAGTGACACAGTGGATTCAGAGTCTGTTCCTCAAACATTTGTCAGTACATTACAACCAAAATAAATTCTGTTCTAACCCCCTGCAGCTCCTGAATGAGACAGTCCACGTTCTCCTCAAGGTACACACAGCAACAGCGCGGCAACGAGAGGGGCTCAGCCCCATCCCCCATCCCCGCGGGGAGGGCTCTCAGCTCGGTGGGCTGCAGGAAGCAGACGGCCTTCAGGTGCTTCCCGGGCTCCCTGCCGGGGGAGTCGATGCGCTCACAGAGATACACCTCCTCGTGCAGGATCTCGGGCTGCGCGTACACCATGCTGACCGCGCCGGGCTGCGGGGAGCGCCGCGTCACCGCGCGCCGAATAACGGCCCCGCGCCGCGCCCCGCCCGCTGCTCACCGTCTCCCGATCCGTCCGGAGCCCCTCCATGCCTGGCCCGCTGTCCTCGGTCATTTTCGACACGTTCTGCTCCACAGCGAGCACCGTGTTCATCTCCGCTGTGCGGTGCGGCTCGGCCCGGCCCGGCCCGGCCCCGCTCCGCCACACGCCCGCTGGGCGGTGCAGCCCTCCAGCGGCAGCGACTGCTGAGAGCGGCGCGGGGCCGCACTTCCGCTTGTCTCTGCTTACGGCGGTAAAGATACGCAGAAATGGGAACAAGCCTGTTTTTTGGGGGGTTCGGCTTGGAGAAGCTGATCACTGCGAAAGACGATAATGCTGTGCGTGGCACTCCCTGCTGGCTTATCTGTTGGGCCAGGTATGTCACACTAACAGAGAGAAAAGGAAAGAAAAATGAGAAATGGGGGATAAAAGGCCTTCACTGAACTAACGGCTTTGGAGAAGAACTCCAAAGAAAAACATCTTTGACGGAGAAGTCCTGAAGAGAAAAAACGTTTGACGGAGAATTCCTTGAGGGGAAAAACTCTTTGGAAGTAGCCCTTGGCCTGCTTGCTGTGAAGCCTCCCGGCTTTCTCCCATCCCCCGCGGTGCCCAGACAAGTTCCTGAGAGCAACGGCCCTACTACGAACCTCGCTGGATCCACGGTGGTGATTATATCTCTCTTTCTTTCTACCAATTCTTGTAGCTAACTATAAATCTGTGTATCTGTAGTAAGGTTGTAACTGGGGAAGCTAGAGCATTAACAGCTTTAATTCCACTGAGTTGGATCTACAATGCAGTGAAAGAGTGAGTTAACTTCTGTTAGTTGTCATGTTACTTGTTTCTTGTAACTAAGAAGATGTTCACGTTGTTGGAAGGCAGTGTCTGATGCTTGTACGTGATGCAGTTTGCAGTAGGTTTTGCAAGTTACTGAAGCTATGGTATCTAGCATAATAATTGGCAATGTCAGTCTCCAGGGAGAACCAAAGGACTGGCATGACCAGCTGGCCTGCTGTCCCTCAATAAACAGTTCCTGTTTTTGTATGCCGGTAAATATATCAGGGGGTTCCTCTCGAGTAGAGACTGGGGTCTTCTGATTCTGCTCTGTGGTTCTTGAAAATAAAATGAAAAAGAAGCCTGAGGTGCCCCTGAATAAAATTTTATCTGGTTATCTAGATTTCTTGAACGGAAGATACCATCCATTCCTAGTATAGTTTCCTTATGTGTGCTTTTCTCACGTGTTGCTCTTGGTCTAGGGCAGTCGTTCAGTATGGAAGAGTGGAAGTAAGGCAGTGACTGTCTTGCCCTAGTGCATTTCTTGAATGATCTGTGAACGTTTTGCTTCTTGTTCAGTTCTAAGTCTTGGATTATATGATTTAAAGGTGACATGATATTAATATATTTAATTGTACTATGTTTCCTGAAATAATCCTCTCCTAATACTTTTTTTCCCTCAAAACTTCCTTTTAGCAGAAAATGGCTCAAGAAGTCTTGACTGACTTAAAAGAACATCCTAATGCGTGGACAAGAGTTGATAACTATTCTGGAGTTCTCTCAGAATGAATACCAAAGTAAGCAAATCAACTTTTATTTATTTGGCTTTCATCTTTCGTCCACTCATGAACTTTGAGGAAGGCATCTCATTTCTAGCTGTAGACTTTTTTGATTCAAACCACATTTTCCGTGTCTTATTCCCAGAGGTGGCTTTAAGCAGAAACTATTAAATGGACAAAATATTTAAATCTCCTTTTACATTCCCAAGTGTATTTCTCCTTTTTAAAAAGGAGGGGAAAGAAAATAAGGAAGAGCTAAATTGGAAGTTGTGTTTTGTTTTGTTTTTTTTTAATTTTTTCAAGGCACATCTATAAGCACAATGCCAGTTCCGGAGACTTGTATATATATGTAATGAAAAATCTCCTAGACCCACATTTTGTTTGTGCTTAAGTGCTTGGCTGTCTTTGTTAATGAGAGCCATGTGCCTGTAACTGATGAGATAATTTATCCCTAGGTGTATTAAAGACAAAATAGAAACCATATTAGGCCAGTATTTGAGCAGCCACTGAAAATTAAGCACCTCAAACTCTTTGTAGTAGGAAATTAGTCTTGAGTGATACAGAAAACACACTTGCTTTGTACTGCTGTTGTAAGTCCATCCATCGTGGTAGAGTTGAAAAGGGATAGCATTCAGTTTTTGTATACATCTTTAAAGGTTTTGTCTTAGGATAAGACTTTTGTGCAGCTTGAACAGAAGAGTTGATGGAAGTGTTTTCACTGTCTTAAGCTTGATGATTATTATCCTGAGTAATTGATAGGCATGGTTTTCTGCTTGATACACACTGTGTTTGAACAGCAAATGATCCTGATTGGATGATGGTCTCTTGAGTTCAGGAGGTATTCATGAAACAGTTTAACTCTTTTCATTGCTTTAAAGTTTAGGAATAAAGAATTTAAAGAACTTCCTCAAAGTGCTGACCTTTGAGTAACACTGTTTGCCTGTTTGCTTGCCTGGTAAACTTTGCTTATTATACCAACAGACATTATTAATTTTCAAGTTGATTTACCAACAGTGTTTTTAAAATACTCAAATTTGTCTTGTGAAAAAATGAGATGATTAGAGGAACAGAAAGGAAGCCAAAGGCAAAGAATTCTTCCATTTACATAAATTGCAGATGATTTGGTGCTACATTTCTGCGCTGTGACATTTGGCTTTTACGTGGTCATATTTTTCCTTCATTAAAGCTGTTAACACTACCTGATATTAATCACAGTGTTCCCTTACGTCGATGGCTTGTAATAGGAAGAAAAGGGGTGTCTTCCTGTGCAACTGACACAGCTAGGCTTTGATGGCAGGCCTCCACAAGGTCTGCCCTATTGATTCCCTTTAAGTGAATTCTGTCCCTCAATTGTTTTTGTTTCTTGGGAGGTGGGAGGGAGGGGATTTGGTGCTTAGAGTAAGTAATAAGGGTACCATCGAGATTTCTACCATCGGAATCATTCCTTAGGGTTTCTTTCAGTCTTTGCAGTTAACTGCCCCTCGTCTTCCTAACTTGGCAGTGAACTGCTACTAGACAACTAGAAATAAACTAAGAGGAAAATTGGAAAATTGCATATTGGAAACACTTCTGTTTTATGCTGAGTTTAAATGTATTGACGTGTATTGTTTTCTATATTATTTTGTTGTGAAGTACCATCCTTGGGAGTTATTTACCCCACAGCATGAATATACACAAGCTTTTCCAACCACTAAATCAAAAGTAATTTCAATTAAAAAACAAGAGAAACAACACAGCAGACTTCTAACACAGTATGGCAAGAAGGATGCATGAGTAGAGGTCATTTATGGTGATTTTATTACTGTTCCCATTTCATTTCCCTCACAAATGTTAGGAATGAGTAATACTAGTAGCAGCGGTGAGAAGAGATGAACAAGAGACTAACAGAAGGCAGAAGTCAGATGGCATGTGCAGAAGTATGTAGCAATGTAGACAAGATGAATCTCTATGGCTTTAAAGTTCGTGATTCTAAATTAGATACTTCAGTGCATAGTGGAGAAAAGGTCTGTCTTTTTCTCTAATGAAAGTTGCCACACGTTTTGAGCACGTGCATGAAGTTCTAAAGGAGAAAAAATAATGAGGATGAATTCTGCCCTTAATTTCCCCAAAATTCCTTAACTCTCTCAAAATGAAACAAAACGTGCCATTTTGATTTTAAAGCCAATTAAGTTGACTTAAGAGACAGTAATATTTGGAAGCAAAGAGAACATTTTTGTGTAACTGTTTCCTGAAAAACCTATTAATATATATGCCTGTACAATCTAGAATTAAAACTACTATCTTTTGTTTCAAGAAAGTGAACTTTTTTGTAAATGTTTTGTATTTTTAGTTCAGGTGGAAAAAGCATTTGCACAGCTATGACAGCAGCTGAAATCACTTTGGGTGAAACATTTTACTTAAGCCATTTTCATTCATTTTTCTATATAAGCACTCCCTTGACTGCATAAAGCTTTTATATTTAATAACTTGTAAATTTACCAATTCAAATTAAGCTGATAGACTTTTATTAGTGATACTGAATAAAATAAAAAATACCTCGACAGTTTTCCATAGTTTCAATTTTTTCTCTGTACCCCTAAATCTTGAAAGATGATGGCCATTTGCTAATCCAGGATCTGCATGTGAATCTAGTGGGAGTTTTTGGGTCACAAAGGGAAGCATGTGGGGAATGTAGGTTATGCTAAGATGAAAACAGCAAAGATTTTAATAAAACACTGTAGTTTGGGCCAACCTACATTGTGGTTTGTTGTCCGTTTGGTTGAAATGTTAATCATCCTACTTTATATAACAGCTAACCCTTTTAAAGAAGAACTCTTAGCCAAACTTTATAAACTATATAGACATGAATTTACCTTTCAGGTATTGATGTGATTTCTTTTATTCTTCCTAATCTTATGCTGATGAAATTATTGCAGAATTCCTCATCTCCTTTTGTCTGCTGTCTATTCATGCTCTTGGGGCTTTAATCAAAACTTCACTCCCCGTTACTGTGAGTCGACAGCAGGGATAAATGGGTGGAGGGATTGGCCTTACTGATTCCTTTGCAAATGTAGCATTTCTGGCAAAGAACTCAGGAAAGAATTCCTGAAAGGTAAAAGCAGAATTTCCAAGAATTAATGCATATCTTTTGCCTGAGCACAAAAGTTCATCTTTAAATAGTAGAAATAGCTGCCATATCTATTGGGGTGGGTATTGAAACTGAATAAACCTGTGGGTTGCCTAGCTGCTCCTGAAGTAGTGTACCAGTGAAGTTTGGGAAATACTTTCCTTCGAAAGTGCCAGCATCAGAACGTGTGATGATAAGATGTGACTTTTTCTTTGTTTATTTTTTTAGAGGAATGATTGTAGGGGAATGATGGGAAACTTGAGACCATGCAAGCTGGTAAATATTTTAGGAGCCTGGTTGTGATAGTACTTGAACATATGGGCAGTCATTTATGATGCAGATTTGTATCTGGCTGCTGCTTCCTCCTTCCCAGGTGGCCAAAGTTGACTACCAGGCAGCTTTTCTTTTTTTTTCTTTTTTTTTTTCCTCCTGGTGTGAGTGTGATCAAACAGCAGGATTTAGTATAGCAAAAAATAAAACAAGAAAAAAAAAGCATGAAACTTGAGTAAATGGGAGTACAGAAATTATTTAATAAAGCTTTTTTAGTTTAATATTCTTGAAGTCTTAGATGTTATGTGTGAATGTCTGATTGAATGAGTAATTAATGTGAGTAATTCTCAAGTTGGAGCACCATTAGGCTTTTTGTCTATCACAAAGTAAGACCGTCTGTGCTTTTCTTTATGAACACCGTTTCTTGTCCTTTTGCAGTAGTGGTTTCAGTAGGACGGTGGGTACCTAAATTCTGTAAGCATTATGGGAAGGTAAAACAGTAGCTGATGTGTTTTGAAATACTACTGCTGAATTGATGGGCTGATGCTCGACTTAATTGAAGAGATCTAAGATTTAGAAGGTTCTGGGGCTGGCTGCTGGCTTTGAAGTAGAGGTTTGGATTCTCTATACTTGTCAGCCTTCAGCCAGTCTAGGCTATGTGCACACCTCCACCAGTGTCCTCTTAATTTTTGCTTCTTTTATAGACTATGGTACACCTGGTAGCACATGCCAATTTGACTTGATTGAACTCGTAAACAGACGTAATTATTTTAGAATAGTAATTGCTTGGGCTATGTTCTCAGGCAGTTGGTTTGATTTTTGGATGGTCATCTGTGCAGCTGGACTCAGATTCCCGTAGATCCCTTCCAACTCAGTATAATCTAATTCTATGATGTTTTTTCTTTCCTCTTTTAAGCCTTGCAATATGTATTGAATAGCAAGAGATTAATAGTGTGGGATTAATGCATGTTCACAAAGCTTTCTGTCAAGTTGTGAAAGACTCCAGAACACAAAGTAGAAATACTCAAATACTTTCATAACTTTCCCCATTCTGTACTTGTTCTTCTTTAATACATACTGTTTTCTGAACTCATTAATGGAATTTCCATGTTCTGCTGTGAGTTTATAATATCATTGTGAAGATGTGATTAGAAGTTAAGTTTCACTGCGAGTTTATTGATGGAAATACAATAGTAAATGTCAATGAAAATACTTTTTTGAAGGAGATTTCAACGGTTATGATTATTTTCCTTACCTCTACTTTAAACAGGTGGCAAACGTAGCCTAGCTCTTGAAAAGGTTTCCATGCGTCGACCTGCGCGTCGAGGGGGGGTGGGTAGAGGAGGGGGGGTTGGTGTGGGGGCGGGACCGGCCCCTGGCCGCGTTCCCTTTCCCCCCCCACCACCACCCCGGCCGCAGAGCCGGGCGGAGGTTTAAAGACTCGGGCTGCCCGCGGCGCGTTCCGCGAGGGTGCGGGGCCGGGGGGCGGTCGGCCGGCCGGCGGGAAAGGGCGCGGGGTGTGAGAGGAGACGCGGTGGCGCGCCTCCCCCCCGGCCTCTCGAGCCCGCCGGGCGGCGTCCGCCCCCGGTCTCGCCGGCGTGGGGCGTCCCGCATCCCGTCTCCGGGCGCGCCCCCTTCCTTGGGGTTCATCTCCCGCTGCAGCCTCAGATCTCGCGCCGCGCGGCGCGAACGGGGAGGTCGGGCGGCCGAACCGGCGGGGTGCACCGCTTCCTTCCCTCCGGCACAGCTGGGGGGAGACCTGGCGGGCCGAGCTTCCCGGCGGCCTTTTCTGCCCCGAGCCAGGGGGTTGACCTGGCCGACTTTTTTCTTTCTTTCCCTTCCCCGCCCCTTTCAATTCCCCTTCTCCTTTCCTTTTTCCTTTCTTCTTTCCTTGTTGTCATAAACGCTCAGAGTCCAATCTGAGTTTTTAGAATATTTTATTATAATCAAAAGGTGAAAAGCAATAAGCAAGCAGCGCTGGGTGTGCCGGGGAGTCTCGCTCCACCAAGGACACACCGCAAAGAAAGAAAGAATACCTATTTAAAAGTATAGTTCATACATATTCATCACATTCCAAACTCTGATTTATAAAGAGAATTACACTTAAGGGTTGATTTTGATGTAAATCTTCAAACCTTGAAGGGGAAGAGCCCCTCACTGGTATTTTGTTAGGAGGGGTAGCGATAAGCTTAACACAGCTGGCCCAACACATAAATCAGTAAGGGAGTAGCACCTTTGGTGCCATGTGGTCCTTTTCCAAGGATTAGCTTCCCCAAGCTAAGTACCCCGAAAAGGGCCACTGGCCCCATCTCTCGGTGCATTCCAGGCTAATCTCCCAAGGTCTGTGTTAGTTTCACCCCTTGGTGTGAGGAATACGCTTTTTGTTACACAAGACTGGTGTTTGAAATGCAGATAAAGTTCTATCCTTCCATGTCTCACAAGGACATTTTACTCCTTTAAGTAACTTTGTATACCAATTGGAATTAATGCCAGTCCGAAGGTATTGTGTCAGCAGCTTTGACTTTTTATCTTTGACACGAATCACCTTTACATGTTTCACACTTGTCCATCTGTCTGTCTGTCTATCTACCATCTAATCTCTTCCAGAGCCCCCGCCCCCCACTTGCGGCGTCTGCCACGAGAGCTGCCTGCCTGGCCGGCCGCGAGCAGACGGGTAGAGCTGTGGGCCGGCTCGCTTCCCCCTCCCGTCCCCAGGGCTGCAGCGTATTTTTTTTTCCACCTAACATTTCATTATTTCTTTAACTTTTTTGCGGCAGCATTTATTCATTCATTTATTTATTTATTTCGAAATATATATTTAATTTTTCATCATTCAAATTCTTATTTATTTGCTTTTTGCTCTTTTTAATTTTTTTTAATTCTTTCACAAAATTTCAAAAAAATTCTTTGAAAATATTTAGTTATTTAATTTTTCACTTTTCATCATTATTTCAGAAAAAAATTATTTTTGTATTTTTTTAGTTCTGTTCTTTATTTCAAAATATTTAACTTTTTAATTATTCTCTTTCTTAATTATTTACTTTTCATCCGTTTTTAATTGTATTTTTTTAATTTTTATTTTTTATTTAGTTATCATTTATTTAAATCCAAATATATATATATTCAAATCTTTAATCAGTTTTATTTTATTGTAGTTTGTGGAGAACTGGCTTAGGAAAGGAGGTTGTGTGTGCTTATCTTTGTAGCAGTGCGAACAAAACAGCATGTTCAGATCACTGAATTTTGAGAAGTAGTGCACCGTTGACCGGGCAACGATGAGGGAGTAAGTTTGCGGTGGAACCAGATGGCCCTGGTATGCGTGGGAAAAGAAGAACTAATTGGACACTACTTATCTTGCAAGGACAGAGCAAGAACCACTGCTTAACAATTATTCTAAAAATAGCATATGTTCAAGGGGTATAAAAGTATGTAACCTGCGCAATAAAGTGGGCTCAGCTGCATAATCATATTGATGTCTCTCTGAGTCCTTGCATCGGCATCTTAAGATCGTTCCGGCGCAGCCGTGGTTCATCCTCCTGGGGTCACCGCAACAGTAGTTCTTTTTAATTATTTTTTCATTATTTAGTTCACAATTTATTTTTTTCATTGTTCAATTTTTTAATTATTTACTTTTCCATTTCTAATTACTTATTTATTTTTATGTATTTATTTCACGAAATATATTTTAAATTATTTTTATTTCATGACAGTTTATAAATTATATATTTTTAATTATTTTTCTTTTTTTTGCAGTAATTTTATTCCTGTTTAATTATTTATATATTTTCCACAATTTAAATGATTTCTTTCCATTTTCAAATCTATTTTCACGAAAACTTTTTAAAAAGAAAACTTATGTATTCTCACCTTTTATTATTTTTTTCATTTTAAAAATTATTTATTTCCCAAAAAATATTTTTTTTTCATTTTTTTATTCGTTTGTTTCACAAAAATATTTAATTTTTTTAAGTTATTTTTTATTTCTTTTCCATCTGTTGAAATTATCTTTTTCATATTTGTCTCTCGAAAGTAAATTTTTTTATTACAAAAATATAACATCGTTCGATTATTTTCTTTTTCCTATCGATATATATTTTAACTATTTATGTAACTGCGATCGCGCCCCCTGCCCCCCATCCTTCTCCCCGCCCACCGCTGCAGCGCCTTCCACGAGGGCGGGCTGGCTGGCGGGCCGCGGGCAGACGGGTAGACCTGTCGGCCCGCTCGCTTCCCCCTCCCAGTCCCCTCGGCCCCGTGTTTTTTTTTTCATTTATTTATCCGTGATTGTTTTTATTTTTACTTCTTAATTATTTTCGTCCGGCCGAAGATTCCTTCTTCAGCGGGGTAGACGTGATGAGGCGGCCATGCTGGGATCGGTGTCTCTCTCCCTCTGCCTCCCTCCCTCCCACCCTTAACACCCCCACCCCCCTCCTCCAACCTTACCTCCCACAGATCCACCCCGCCCGACGTCTGTGTCATGTTTTTACCGAACTTTTTATTACTTTTATTTTAAGTGCTTTTGTGTTTTTTTTGGGGGGAAGGGGTTGGTGGTGGTGGTGAAAAGCGGTTTGTTTGGTTTTTTTTTTTAATTAAAATGAATAATTATTGAATTAATTTTTGAATAATGAATGCTTTCTTTGGGTTTTTGTCTTAAGATAAAAATACGCTTTAATCTTTTTAATTTGTTTTCCTCGTATTTACCTTTATTTTTTTGTTTTTTCAATTTCTGGTCATTTTTTTTTTTCAATGGGGGGGGAGTGGTTGGTCAGGAGGGCTGTCTCTTTATTTTTATATAACTCATATACGTATGTAGGTATGTACGTACGTTTGTATTGTGCACCTAAACCACGTTTCTTTTTTTTTTTTTTCTCCCAGTCACAACGCTCCAGCCAGACTCGGCAGCCAGCTTTCCCTGAACCTCCACCCCAGATCCTCCGGCCAATTGCTTTTGATTTTTTCCTCCCCCATAACATTCCTCCCTCCCTTCCTTCCTTCCCTGAGATCAATCACCTTGTCAGCTGCCAGTCTGTCCTTCCTTCTGCTCACCAGGACTTAGCTCCCTTGAGCAAGCCGTGGGGTTTTTCCACCTTGCTCCCCATCCCCCTCACTGTGGACCCGCCTTGGCCTGGTGTCCTTCCTTTGGGCTGCCCTTCCTTTGGTTGTTTTGGGGATGTTGTTTTTTTTATTCTTTTTTGTAAGGCAGTGGGGTGGGGCAGAGATGCAGGGCAGAGGGGCAAGGCAGATAACACCATCAGCCCGATGGCTGCCCCATGGGGTTTGTCAGTGCCCCACTGTTTCCCCCATAGATTCAGTGCAGGGTCCCACATCAGCCCTGTATCACCTGTGCCCCATACTTGAACCAGGGCTCCTGCTTGGAAAGCTGTCAGCGGGCACGCCAAGGTTTTGCCCCATCAGGCGCTTTTCCACCCGCTCCTCCCCAAGCCCATGCGGTGGCCCCCCTTTCAAGCACGTACGGCTTTGCCTCAGCCCATCCACCTGCTCTGCCCGGGTCCGTCCGTAGCGCCCTTCAGCTCAAGGGGGGGGGGGGTGTGACGCGGGTCTGTCATGGCACAGCAGCAGCAGCTTTACCCGCAGAAGGGCATTCACCGGGCCCCTCTCGCTCTCTGAGCTTAGGTCTCAAGTCCTGGATGTTTAATTGCATCGAGAGTCACCCGGGCACCTGGAAAAAGGAAACGAGAGAGCAAGAGGAGACACAAAGAAAGAAACAAACCAGCGGAGGAGGGACACTGAGACTTCAGAGAATGTCTCCCACTGGATGAGGCCGCCAAGATTCTCGTCCTCCTCACCTGTGCCCCACAGCCGCCCCGTAGCTGGACCAGATCCTTCCCAACATCTACCCCACAGATGCCCCACACATCCCTATAGAGATCTCCCCCACAAAAAATAACCATTCCACGGATACCTCATTAAGACCCCATAGTGCCCCATCCAAAACCCTAGAGCCCCATAAGGACACACTGGGACCCAGAGTCCCACAGACACCCTATAGAGCCTTACAGAGACCCCTTAGTGCCCCATGGAGAGCAACAGGGACCCCATAGTGACCAAAGGAGAGCCACAGGGACCCCACTGTGCCCCACAGGGACCCTAGAGATTACACTGTTCCCCACAGAGCCCCATAGGGACCCCATAAAGAGAACATTCTACCCCATAGTGCCCCACAGAGACTCGGTAGAGCCTTAGAGACCACTAAGTGCCCCACAGAGATCCACAGGAACCCCGTTGTGCCCACACAGCGACCCGCACTTTCCCATAGAGACCCATAGGGATCCTTTTGGGGGCGGGAGAGGGGCTGCACGTCTGCACGCCCATAGCGCCTCGCTTTCCCGATTTTCCGTTTTTTCCCGCTCGCGGCGCCGACCCATCTCCCCGGCCGCCCGGTTCTTCCGGGAGGTCGAGGTCCCGCCCCGTCAGGTGCTTTTCCGCCCGCTCCTCCCCGAGCCCGTGCGGCGGCCCGCGGTGGCCGTGACCGACCCAGAGCTCCCGCCGCTTGGCCCCTTTCAAGCGCGTACGATTTACCTCGGCCCGTCCGCCCGCTCTGCCCGGGTCCCTCCGCAGCACCCGCTGCGAGCCCGGTGCGGCTTAGGTCTCAAATACCCGACCCAGGACCGCGTCGGGAGTCAAAGGAAACAAACGGGAGAGCGATGCCGACACGCAACGGGCGCGCTGCCGCCCGACCGCGCCACGCTACCGCCGAGAACATGGCGGACGGTCACTTCCGGTTCGGGCTCGGGAATGTCGGGAGGGCTCCGCCCGGCCCCTACGGCTCCGCCCGACTCGCGCAGTGGCGGCCAGAGGGCGCTGCCGGCGGGGGCTCGCGATCTCCGGCCAGGTCTACCCGGAGCACACCCGAAATCTCATCGGCGGTGGTTCCCGTGCGAGCGCACGGGATCTCCGACCGGGACGGCCCGGCCCCGCAGCGAGCCCCGCGTCCCGTACGGCGTCTGCCAGAGTTCGCTCCCGGTGCGGCTGGCGTTCCCCGGGCCAGGTCTGCCCGGCTCGGACGGAGTCGAGCGCTCCGCGGCGGCTTGGAGATGGCGCTGCCGGGTGGCTTGCTGTCTCCGGCTGTGTGCCCGTCTCGGGCGAACCTCTCGCGCTTCCCGAACGGCGGCGGCGAGAGCTCGCTGCCCGTTGCATCTCGAAATGCCGGCCAGGTCTACCCAGCTAATGCCGTCTCGCGAGTCTCGAACGTTGGCGTCCAGTGCTCGATGCTGGTGCCGCTTGTGAACGCCGGCCACGTCTTCCCGGCTACAGCCGATCCGGTCGCTCGTTGCCAGCGGCGGCGGACGAGGGTGGCAGCCAAGCGCCGTGCCATCCGCGACCACGTCTACCCGGTTTCGACGTAGTAGGGTGTGCCAAACCGAAGCGCCTAGAGGGCGCTTCAGGGGCATCGTGCAATGTCCGGCCACGTCTTCCCTGCTCCGACGGAGGTGAGCGATCCGAGCCGGCGTCTAGAGGGCGCTGCTAGGGCGGCTTGCCATCGCTTGCCACGTCTACCCGGTTCCGACGGAGTCGAGCGCTCCGCGGATCAGTCTGATCCATGGAGCTTGGTCTCTATATGATAAACTAAAAACACTGATGGACTTACCTACCTGGCTTTCGTACACAATGTGGCATTCACTTCCGGAGGGTTTAACTCCAGATGGAGTTGCTAACTCTATGGAACTGGTGATTTTTAAACAGACTGCTGGCCTCTCATTTGAATTCATTATGCATTTTCTGGATGCTCATCCAGTGCTCATAATGATTGTGGTGTCAGTCTCCCTGAACGTACTCTTCATCAGTATCTGTATTTATAATACTTTGAGAAAGCCTTCCCCAGAGCCAGAGAATACTGACTGGCAGGGAGTTTGGAGGGACTTAAGAGAGACTTCAGAAAATGGGCATCACCGGTGTCATGGAACTTTTCTCCTGAACACCTGCAAGATCCTGAGAACTTATGCGGATATTTGAGACAGGGATGTTGCGGCTCAAACAGATCTGAGGAGGCCCAAAGTATTTGGGGTCTGGCTTATGCTTACCGGGCCTTATTCAATACTATCCCAGAGAGGCATCAAGTTTTTGAAATAGAGCGAGAGAGTCTCCGAGCTGAAAGGGACAATCTCCCGATCCAGAAAGAGAGTCATTTAGCTGACAATCAGACTCTCCAGTCCAATCTAGACTCCCTCCTGACCAAGTGAGTTGCCCTCCAGTCTCAACAAGAAGCTCTCCAATCCAACATGGACATCCTCCAACCTGAAAGAGACGCCCTCCAGTCCAAGCGAGACATCCTCCTGTCTTCATGGTACTCCTTCAGAACTGAGCCAGGTACCTACTGTGAAAGACAGAAACTGTTTTTCTTTGTCTCAAAGTTTGCTTCGTAAGGCCTTTTCTGGTGACAAGACTCTGACTGATAACTGCCGGTTATCTGGATGGGTGTTATGGTGCCATTGTCTCTGCTTATGGTTGTAAAGATAATCAGAAATAGGTGCAAATAGTCTTTTCCGTGGGGGTACGGCTTGGAGAAGCTGACCACCACAAAGACAATGCTCCTGCATGGCAATGAAGGTGACATCTGCTGCTGGCTTATCTGTAGGGCCAGATATGTCGCACAAATAAACGCCTGAGAAATGAGGGATAAAAGGCCTTCACTGAACTAAGGATTTTGGGAGGGAGAAGAACTTTCAGAAATGAACTTTGGAGAAGAACTCCCAAAGTAAAAATCTTTGAGGAGAACTCCCAAAGAGACTTAGGATGGACCCTGAGGCCTGCTTGCTGCCATCTCCCATCCCCCGTGGTGACCGGACAAGTTCCTGAGATCAACGGACCTACCACGAACCTCGCTGGATCCATGGTGGTGATTATATCTCTCTTGCTTTCTGCCAAGTCTTCTTGCTTTTCATCTCTTTTCTATTGCCCACGTTCCCTTCCCCATATCCCTAAGCAACTAGTATTTGTAATAAACTGGTTGGGCTAACATTTGATCTGTTGTGTCTTAATCTCGCCATCGGTTATACATATACATATACATATAAAGAACCTCCTCTCCCTCCTTTATATTGGAGCGTGACATTTTTAATGGCGTAGTCGGCAGGATACCCGGATGTGAGAGTGTTGCCCTTCCAGGTACAGTTGATGTGTGTACCTTCTGGAGTTGCCCGGAGTGATATTTTTGATAATCTAGATGTGAGTGCCTCTCCAGAAAGAATCACTCCGCATACTGAGTTTTAAGTGTGAAATTTGAACCTTTTTTCCTGTGTGTGCCTCCTGGAGTTGTAAGGAGTGATAATTGTGATAATTTAGACGTGAGCACTTCTCCAGGAAGAATCACTCCGCATATTGAAACTTAACTGTGTCTTTAGAACTGTTTATGTGTATGCCTCTTGGGAAGTAATTTTGAGTCCCGTTCATAGGTTCATAGGTTCATAGGTTCATAGGTTCATAAGGTTGGAAGGGACCTACAAGATCATCTAGTCCAACCATCCTCCTATCACTGTCCCTACCCAAGTACTAAATCAAATCCCTTAGCACCTCATCTAAACGCTTCTTGAACAGCACTAGGGATGGTGCCTCAACCACCTCCCTAGGCAGGCCATTCCAGTGCCTGACCACTCTTTCAGAAAAAAAATGTTTCCTCAGGTCTAATCTAAATCTTCCCCGGTGCAACTTCTGGCCATTCCCTCTTGTCCTGTCATTATTTATCAGGGAGAAGAGGCCCACCCTCTCCTCACCACAACCCCCCTTCAGGAAGTGGTAGAGTGCAATAAGGTCTCCTCTGAGCCTCCTCTTCTCCAGACTAAACAATCCCAGCTGCCTCAGCCGCTCCTCATAAGACTTGTGCTCCAGACCCCTCCCCAGTTTGGTTGCCCTTCTCTGATCACGCTCCAGGGCCTCAATGTGCTTCTTGTAGTGAGGGGCCCAAAACTGAACACAGTACTCGAGGTGCAGCCGCACCAGAGCTGAGTACAGGGGGATGATCACCTCCCTACTCCTGCTGGCTACACTATTTCTAATAAAGGCCAGGATGCTGTTGGCCTTCTTGGCCACTTGGGCACACTGCCGGCTCATGTTGAGCCAAGCATCAACCAACACCCCCAGGTCCTTTTCCTCTCTACATTCTTCAAGCCATTCTGCCCCAAGCCTATAGCATTGCATGGGGTTATTGTGGCCAAAGTGCAGGACCTGGCACTTGCTCTCATTGAACCTCATCCCATTGAGCTCAGCCCAGCTGTTCAGCCTATCCAAATCCCTCTGAAAGGCCTCCCTACCCTCAGGTAGTTTGACACATCCTCCCAACTTGGTGTCATCTTCAAACTTACTGAGGGTACACTCAATCCCCTCGTCTAGGTTATCAATAAAGATATTAAACAAGATGGGCCCCAAAACTGACCCTTGGGGGACACCACTTGTAACAGTACGCCAGCTGGACTTAACTCCATTAACCACTACCCTCTGGGCACAGCCCTCCAGCCAGTTCTCCACCCAGAGAAGAGTGAACCACTTGGGCACACTGCCGGCTCATGTTAAGCCGAGCATCAACCAACACTGCCAGGTCCTTTTCCTCTCTACATTCTTCAAGCCATTCTGCCCCAAGCCTATAGCATTGCATGGGGTTATTGTGGCCAAAGTGCAGGACCCGGCACTTGGTCTTATTGAACCTCATCCCAAAGATGAAGATTACTGTGCATTCTCGAAATGTAAGGGTTCTTCATAACTTAGGTGTGGGGTTTGACTTTTTTTTTTTTTTCTCTGTGGCTTCACAGGGAAGTGAGAAGCGATTTACGTATTTGCATTTTCTTTGATCTTCTTTGACTTTTGCATACTCCTCTCAGTAAACAGAGGAGTGATTTGAGCAATTGCATTTGTTTGACTCAAAGTTTTGGATACTGTTCCCTCTCTCTTTCTCCGTGTAGATCTTTCTGCACATTGAAAAATGAGTGACAGTGTAGTCACAATGAAAGGTGAAGATTTGTTATTTGACCTTTTAGAAAAGCACGGTGCCAAACCCTCGTTAACAGGGGTAGAGTGGGCATGGCAGAACTGGCATAACTTGCAGAGTGTTTCAGACTGTATTAATGTTCTGCAAAAGAACGCTCGTACCCGAGCTGGGAAAGGGAAGGCATTTATTTGTGCGGTATTGGGTTCAGCTCTGGTTGCAGCCATAGAATTCCACGACCAGCAGCTTAAAGCAGAGAGCCAAGCTTTACAAGCACTGCAGGAATCAGTTAGTCAGGAGCTGATAAAATCTCTGCAAAATCAAATTGCAAACCTAGAGAAGCAGTTAGAAAGGGAAAAACATAATTCTGATCTGTTGCAAATGGTCTTAAGGGAAGTGTTAACGGGTAAGGATGCTAGTGATACTAGTGCACCTCAAGAGAAAACTTATCCAAGGGAAGAATTGCAAGGTTTAAAGGCAAATATTGACAAATTAGAAGCTCCCCCAGCTCAGTTGCATCCTTTAATAAAAACTGAGTATTCATACGATAATGGTAAGGATTTAGATCCTCAAATGAACATTAAAGAAACCCCTTTCTCTGCTATTGAGCTAGCAAAATTGAAAAGAGATTTTGGCCGCTCTCCTAAAGAATCAGAAACAGAGTGCGTATGGAGGGTCAGCCTCACGGGTGGAGACCAGATACTTTTAACCGAAAAAGAGGCTGAAAGCTATTGGGGACCAGGAGTATTTTTAACTACTGGTAACAATTGTGCTCCCTGGTCCCTAACACAGAGAGTTGCCTATTGGGCAGGTGGTCTTAACCCTTTAGAAAGAGGAGACCCCCTTGCCATTACTGGGACAGTTGATCAGTTAGTGGAAAGTGTTCAAAAGGCTGCTTGTCTGCAAATGATGTATGATAGACAGCTGCAGCCCCACCATAAATCACCTATGATGATGCCTGTTGATCCTGAGAGGATGACTCCTTTAATTAGGGGGCTTCCTGAATCATTAAAACCTATAGGTATACAACTACAAGGAAAAATACAGGCTATGCCTCAGGGAGAAAGAATTCAGGCAGCTTCAGAAGGTGCTGCAACCCCTAATCGTCTGCAGTCAGGATGCAAAGTATGGACGTGGGGGGAGGTTGTCCAAGAATTAATTAACTATGGGAGAAAATATGGACCAGTGACTTCTTCCAACAGTAAATTTGAGATAAAGGCAGTGAGGAGTGCACTGGCCAATTCGACCCCTCCCCTATCTAACCGGGACCCCCACAGATCTAAAAGGTTCTCATTTTCAGTGAAACCAAGTGGGCGAAATATAAATCATAAACGTAATAGTTTTTGGATGCTGGGCCGGCAGAAGGGCATTCCGCGAGAGCTAATGGATGGATTGCCTACAGACAGATTAGAGAAGTTAGTTAATGGCTGGCCAAAACAAAAGCCCGAAAGAAGTGACACTCCACCTCGAAGTGTCCCCAACTTTGGAGTCAGTATGGGCACTAGGACCGCAGGAAAACTAATGCTCTCACCCCTCTCAAGTGAGTAGGGGGGAGGAGGGTGGATGTACATTAGAAAACTTACAACAAAAGGAAACGACCTGTTAAATACGCTTAGAAGGCTAAGGATGCCTGGGAAAAGAATACCAAAGTACCACTCACAGAATTATTCCCTCATTTTAACCATATTAACAAGCCCCAAAAGGGCAAGACGATGTCCTCTTTTGTTTTACAGAAGACGCCCGCTGGACCTCGACTGAACACAGAAAGGCAGACAGCTGACTTTAATCATTTGTGTTTTGGGACAAATGCTGAAGATTTGATCGTACTAGAATGCTGACTATACCTCTTGATTACACTGTATTACATTGTATTTGGGTTGCATAGTATCGTGTTTCAGGTTGTTGTGGGTGTGGGTGTTGTCTTTAGGTGCGTCACACTTGGGTTTGAGTTTTCACAGGTTTTGCTGGCTTACTGGCTACTCCCTGCACAGTAATGCCATTCCTTTTGATCCCTTCTTCCACCTCTTTTTATCAAACTGATTATGATTTGCATGTAACTCTGCTATGGTGTTTCCAACTTCCTGATAAATTTGGAAATGAACCAAGGGACCCATCTAATGTCGGTCAGATGTGGCCACAAAAAGAAACCCATTATGATGTTTATTGTAACACCAGTCCAGGAGTTCCATCCAAAACATGGTTGTTGGAAAGTGTTTATGTTTTGTTAAGTAAGGTGTATGTTTCTGTGATGTTTCTGTGTGTGTTTCTCTAATGTTTTATATTATGGGATATCCTAAACACACTATCCCGTGAAAGTTCTATGGACAATAACAATACTTGAACTTGCAAAACTGGTATATATCTTTCTCAGCATTTCAGTCACTTTTGAGATGCTTAAATGACAATTCTGTTCATATTTAACCTTGAAGCAACATGCAGTATTGCAGTGTGGTGAAGTTATACCTTCACTCAGCCTATTAGAAAACATGTTTGTTCCATCTATGATCTTTGAAAACATTACATGGCAAATCCACGTATTGTTGAATTAGACTAGATATGCTTTCTGAGAAATAAAATCACCAATGCAACAAGTACTGATAATGGCATTGCAAAACCAGTTAGTGCTTGGTATGTTGTTAAGGAATAGGTTGTTTGTGGCAAAGAGAATAACTCTAGTTGTTGTCTAAAATCGATGGAAATGGTAAAGCTGTTTAACAAATTGCCCAGGGTATATGGAAAATTGCCCATGTTGCTGTCCAAACTTGGAAAGGCCTGGACTCGAATCGTTTTTATTTTCCCTGGCCTCCGGGTGGCTCATAGGTGAAATGTATTCTATTTTAACTATTGTGTGTTGTTGCAAACCTTCTGTCTATTCCTTGAATGATTCCTTGTTATATTCAACTTATTCAGTATCTTCAATGCACATTGTAACTGCTTCAACTAATGATGGACAAATCCAACAGATCAGAGTAACATTTGTAACTAAGCCCGAGAAATCTGTTACAGCAATTTTGTAACATTTAATTCCTCCTTACTCCCCCCACAACTCTTTTTCCTTCTGCTTGTTTTTTTTTTTTTTTTTCTTTCCCTCAACACCCTGGACAGATGTTTGCGCATAAGTTTCAAGCAATCTTTGAGCCACGGGTGGTGTGAAAGACAGAAACTGTTTTTCTTTGTCTCAAAGTTTGTTTCGTAAGGCCTTTTCTGGTGACAAGACTCTGACTGATAACTGCCGGTTATCTGGATGGGTGTTATGGTGCCATTGTCTCTGCTTATGGTTGTAAAGATAATCAGAAATAGGTGCAAATAGTCTTTTCCGTGGGGGTACGGCTTGGAGAAGCTGACCACCACAAAGACAATGCTCCTGCATGGCAATGAAGGTGACATCTGCTGCTGGCTTATCTGTAGGGCCAGATATGTCACACAAATAAACGCCTGAGAAATGAGGGATAAAAGGCCTTCACTGAACTAAGGATTTTGGGAGGGAGAAGAACTTTCAGAAATGAACTTTGGAGAAGAACTCCCAAAGTAAAAATCTTTGAGGAGAACTCCCAAAGAGACTTAGGATGGACCCTGAGGCCTGCTTGCTGCCATCTCCCATCCCCCGTGGTGACCGGACAAGTTCCTGAGATCAACGGACCTACCACGAACCTCGCTGGATCCATGGTGGTGATTATATCTCTCTTGCTTTCTGCCAAGTCTTCTTGCTTTTCATCTCTTTTCTATTGCCCACGTTCCCTTCCCCATATCCCTAAGCAACTAGTATTTGTAATAAACTGGTTGGGCTAACATTTGATCTGTTGTGTCTTAATCTCGCCATCGGGTATACATATACATATAAAGAACCTCCTCTCCCTCCTTTATATTGGAGTGTGACACCTACCAGCCACAATAGCCCCTGCCACCCAGCCAGGGGGCAGAAACGCGCTTCTCGGTGGTGAGAAATCACAGCGCGTTTTAAAAATGCCGGCCACGTCTACCCGGCTACATCCGTCGCTCGCTTCCCTAATGGCGGCGGGAAGAGGTCGCTGCACATTGCGTCTCGAAATGCCGGCCAGGTCTACACAACAGCCGTCTCGCGCGTCTCGAACGGTGGCGTCCGTGTCTCGATGCTGGTGCCGCTAGGGAACGCCGGAAACGTCTTCCCGGCTACGGACGACTCGGTCTCTCGTCGCGAGCGGCGGCGGCCAAAGACGGAGGTGGCAGCCGGGGCGCCGTGCGATCTTCGGCCACGTCTACCCGGTTTCGACGGAGCTGAGCGTGCTAAGCTGAGGCGCCTAGAGGGCGCCCCAGGGTCGTCGTGCAATGTTCAGCCACGTCTACCCTACTCCGACAGAGCTGAGCGATCCGAGGAGGCGTCAAGAGGGCGCTGCTGGGGAGGCTTGCGGTCTGCGGTGACGTCTACCCGGTTTCGACAGAGATTAAATGGGAGTATTCTTGGCCGTCCTAAGCGAAACCAGAGCAACCCAAGAAAAAGTTTCAGGATGAGCACAATTGGATTCCTTTTGATGAACTAATATATTGGTCCGTAGGCTAAAACGTGCATCCCTTTTGCTAATCCAGCCTGTATCACCACAGTGCCTGCTGGCATCTCATTTCTCTACAGATACAGAGATAAGAACAGAGGCTGCGTGAGAGTCAGCACTGACCCAGAATTCATATGGGCTTCAGGAGATAGAGAGCAGCGTGATGCCTCAGTAGAAGCAGACAGAATCCAAACGCATGTTTAGGAACATAATAACCAATAATATAAATTGTGCACTCACACATATATATGAACAGAAAAAAAAGTATCAATTAATAGAAATAAATAAGCATTTTAAAGGTGAAAATGCGTAATATGAGCCTCCTACAGGAACAACAGTGAGTCAGTTGTAGAGAAAGATGAGAAGTTAATCCCTGCTGAAATGTGTCCTTGCCATCATTTTCCCCACTGCATCCTTGAGTTCCTGGTTCCTCATGATGTAGATGAGGGGGTTCAGTGTTGGAGGCGCTACTGAGTACAAAAATGACACCACCAGGTTCAGGGATGGGGAGAACAGGGAAGGGGGATTCAGGTAGGCAAAGAAGTCCGTGCCCACACAGGGAAACCACGGCCAGGTGAGGGAGGCACATGGAGAAGGCTTTTTGCCGGCCTTGCTTAGAGGGCATCCTCAGCGCGGCCCTGAAAATGTGCACGTAGGACAGCACTATGAATACAAAGCACCCAAATATGGCAAGAACACTTACCACAGTAAATCCAGTTTCCCTGAGGTAGTCTGATTGCGAGCATGAGAGCTTGAGGATCTGTGGAATTTCACACACACACAAAAAAAAAAAAAAAAAAAGGTCCAGAACATTGCCCAGGCAAAGTGGTATAGAAAATGTATTGGCAGTGTGCAGCTGGGAAAAGAAAAACCCAGTGCCTCAGGCAGCTTCAGCCATGGTGGCACAAGCTCTGCTGCCCAGGAGGGTCCTGTAGTGCAGGGGCTTGCAGATGGCAACAAAGCGGTCATAGGCCATGACTGTGAGAAGGGAATACTGTGCTGAAAACAAAAAAAAAAAGAAAAATATCTGTGCAGCACATCCTGCGTAGGAGATGGCCCTGGTGTCCCAGAGGGCATTGGTCATGGATTTGGGCAGAGTGGTGGAGATGCAGCCCAGGTCGAGGAGGGCTAGGTTGAGGAGGAAGAAGTCCATGGGGGTGTGCAGGCGCTGGTCGCAGGCTACGGCTGTGCTGATGAGGCCGTTGCCCAGGAGGGCAGCCAGGTAGATGCCCAGGAAGAGCCAGAAGTGCAGGAGCTGCAGCTGCCGCATGTCTGTCAACACCAGCAGGAGGAACTCGCTGATGGAGCTGCTGTTGGGCATCTGCTCTGCTGTTCCTGGGCGTGGAGTTGCTGTTAGGAGTTCAGAAGATAATGACAAATCAAGACCATCCTCAGAGACAGTCAGTTTCCACATCCCATACCTTTACCCCGTCTACTCTCAGAGCTCTCAATCCAAACTGTGCAATTAGGTTTGCCTTTGATAAAGTGTCCTGTTGGCAGGGTGTTGCAAACTAGGTTTGCAGCAGTTGTCCCAGGGTTAACCCAGAGTGTCGTGGGGAAGCATACACATGTTCAATGTGAACAAGCTTCGATTTATTGTTGGTTACATATCTGCTTATATAGTTATTCGGTTGCTAAAATTAGGTTAATAGCACACAATCTTTTAGCTACGCGATTGGTTAAAGCAAGCTTACATAAAAGCTATAGTGATTGATAGCCACACAGTTTACATATTGTTTAGTAGTTCCCAGAATATCTAAATTTCTTAGATTAGGTTATCATAACATTCAGTTCTATCACAACATTCAGTTCTTCAGATAACGTCTAGTTCTATTGAAACCAGATCCAGTTGTTCTGGTCCAGTCGTCTTAATTTCTGTTATTAAGTATGGTTTCCCGCAAACTTTGCACGCAACATTGCTCTATAACTAAAAGCATTATTCTTACTCAGGCTCCGTATCCTAAGACCATTGTTCTTACCGAGATTTATTACATCCCTGACATTTCCCCTGTTTTTCTTTTAAAGTAATATAGTCATGTCCTCCCTGTTCTATCAGCCAATTTTGGAAAATATCAGCTGAGGTAGCCAGGTTTACTTTAGGCGTAGCAAGTCGCATAGTACAGCTTACTACTAAGCGAGCTATGATTATAATTAAAATAATAATTAACACCCATTTTATTCCTTCCTTCAACAAATCATAGAGCCAGGATGAAAGGCCTGGGAAAATTGATCGAAACCATTCGTCAATTGGGTTATGATCTTTGGTTACCTGACTTGTGTGATTGAGCAACCAGTGGATCTGATTTTGAATAGACTGACTATTATCTGACAGGTTAAAACAACACATACCCTCAAAATCTTTACACCCATGCCCCTGTGCTAGTAATAAGAAATCAATGGCAGCGCGATTTTGCAGTACAGCGTGTCTCAAGCTATTCATATCTTTCAACATTTCTTCAAGAATTAATGATGTAATATTACTTTGTTTAACAGTCCAACAAGCTAGTCTCTCGATTTGGGTTAAGGCTTGGGCTGCTGCTACACGTGGAACCAGGAAAGAAGCGAAGACATTTGCCGTTGTTGTCCATAATTTTATCTCGTCCGAGCACTCAGTTGTCAGTGCTGAAGCTGCTCTTCGATGTCGATGACCAGTGCTATTGGTTAGCCGTTTCCCGAGCGACATACAACCGTAGCATGAGTATTTGACCAACAGTTATTACACCATACATCTGACTTACAGTCTTTACGAAAATAGCCATTTCGTCCACACTTAAGGCAACGTTGAGGGCGCGGGGTTGTAGACGCTGCTTTACTCTCAGCTTGCTGCAGCAGCGGTCCAAAGGCAGCAAACACCCGATCCTGGACTCCAGCCAGCTTCTCACCTATATCCTGAACAATAGGGCTTAACATTGCTTGAGTGGGGGTAGGCACTCGGCTCATATGTTCTAACATTTCTTCAACAGTGGCATTTAAAGGGAGAGTGGCAAGAACTGCTTTTGTTGCTTGATTACTATTTTCTAACAGACACTGGCGTAACAAAGATTGTTTCATCCAATCAGGTACATCTGCATGTGACAACGCTTCAGTTATCTTATCAACAAAGTTAGCAAAAGATTCTTCCCGACCTTGTTTAATTGACAAATAAGATGGAGTAGGTTTCGAAGATCGAACCATATTATACGCATCTCGCGCTAGATTCATACTTTCCATACAGATTTCTGGCCCCATTTGAACCTGCATCTCTGGTCTAGAGAACATATTACTACCCGTCAATTGGTCAGCTGTCACTTGGTACAATGGATCATGCATATCCCGTGGCGCGTTAGCACTCAATTCACATAAGCGGCGCCAATGGGATTGCCACATCATTTGTTCTGACGGCTTCATAATCATTCTCATAATTGTTTTTATATCCTCTGGAACAAGCACACTGCTAGACCATATATAAGTTAATAATTGACGAGCCGGTTCACTATGTACCCCATGTTCTGACACTGTAGAACGCAATTGAAATAGCATTTTCCAACCAAGAGGAACATGAACCCCTTGAGCTCCACCATCTGCTGTGGGCTCGTACCGAATGGGAAAAGCCTGACCAATTATTTCAGCCACGTCAGAGTGACCTTGCTCCACAGCTTGCTGAGCAATTTCTGCCCAGTGAGGTCGCGCAAGGGAACCTACAGTGGGTCCACTTTTACGCGCTCTGCCGCCCGAAAGCGACGGTGGAGGAGGTAATGGCGGTGGTGGTGGCGGTGGGAGATCCCCGTTTCCCTCCTCTGGGGGAAACAGATCAGGTTCTGCCTCCGGGTCCTCAGCTGTTGGTGCAGTAGGCAGCACCGCTGATACCCGTACAGGGACAGGGATCCCTAGGGACGGCTGAGGGGGATCTTCAATTCGACCAGTCGCAGTGGCAGCTCCGCCATGCAACTGAGCAGCTGCTTGCCCTGCTACCTCCTGCTCAATCTTATGCCGCTTTATACAATTAATAATCTCCCTCCAAGGCTTCATCAGCTTTTTCGCCTCCTTTCTGTCATCAATAACATGATCCCACAGCACGTCACCTAAGGTACGCCACTGATCGATATTAAACAATGTCCCTGCGTGCAAGAAAACTCCCACTGTCCGCCCATAATCCAAAATATTTGGCACTGCTTTAAGGGTGCCAGCACTAATTCCCCGCTTTTCTAAAAAGCATGATAAAAGATTTTGGGCTACCTCTCGCTCCATCCGTTCTGTTCCGCAGGAACAAAGGTACTCTGAGGAGGAGAAATTGCGCTGGCCAGTCGCTTAGCCCCTGGATCCCGTGCCGGTCTCGCTATGCGGTCAACCGAAGCTACGCTGCTTTTCCGCTTTTCGCAGCTGTGCCAGTACCGCTGTGCGGTCAACCGGTCCTACGTAGCTTCTCTGCTGCAAAGCAGCAGAGGCTTTGGTCCAAAACCTATGCACTCAGGGTCCCTGTTCGGGCGCCAGATGTTGCAAACTAGGTTTGCAGCAGTTGTCCCAGGGTTAACCCAGAGTGTCGTGGGGAAGCATACACATGTTCAATGTGAACAAGCTTCGATTTATTGTTGGTTACATATCTGCTTATATAGTTATTCGGTTGCTAAAATTAGGTTAATAGCACAGGTGAAATTCCACAGATCCTTAAAAATCTTTTAGCTACGCGATTGGTTAAAGCAAGCTTACATAAAAGCTATAGTGATTGATAGCCACACAGTTTACATATTGTTTAGTAGTTCCCAGAATATCTAAATTTCTTAGATTAGGTTATCATAACATTCAGTTCTATCACAACATTCAGTTCTTCAGATAACGTCTAGTTCTATTGAAACCAGATCCAGTTGTTCTGGTCCAGTCGTCTTAATTTCTGTTATTAAGTATGGTTTCCCGCAAACTTTGCACGCAACATTGCTCTATAACTAAAAGCATTATTCTTACTCAGGCTCCGTATCCTAAGACCATTGTTCTTACCGAGATTTATTACATCCCTGACAGCAGGGTAAGCACGTGTTCATGTCTGCTGTAAATGACAAGGGAGAGGGAAGGCTGAAAGCATCTTAGGAGACTGTTCACAGAACAGCAGATTGAGAAAGGAGCAATGCAGGATTCTCGGAGACGTGTTGCTATTTCCCAGCTCCTTTCAGATTCCTGCCTCCAACCCTTTTCCCTTCCCTAAGAACAGCAAATGGAAAATTCCTGCCTTGTCTCTCCTCTTGCAAAAAACCCTTGGAAACATTCTGGGGTGCAGTGGAGCTGTGATGCCCTGCCCCAGACAGCAGCTGTGGCAGCAGAAGTCCCCTGCCCTGCCCACACGTCTCCCCACAGGACCCTGGGCAGCTCCCCGGGCAGGCTGAGTGCTGAGCCTGGCAGGCGGAAGAGTCCCTGCCCCGGCACAGCCCCTGGGGCACAGCAGGGACCCTGCTCTGCACGACAGCCCTGGGCACCCGGCTGCAACCCCAGCAGCACAGCCTGCAGCCGTCGTGGGACACGCAGCCCTCAGGGCTGTGTTCTGAAGTTGCAGCAGGGAAGCCCTCAGATGGAGCAGGTCTTTTTCCATGAGAAAGAAACACAGAGCGATTGCAGCCTGAGCTGCCATGAGATATCCCCGATTTACTGATCCCTCCAGGAAAAGCAGCTGCATTGCCTGCAGCGAGAGACTTACTGTGTTTAAGGCTGTGAGTAATGCTGCTCCAGTGAGCTCACAGCCTGCTCACATCCCACACATCCTGTAAGTTCCCTCTCCTTTCTCTCTTCTCCCCCTATCACCTGCAGATCATGCCCCCAGCATTAATACGTGGTGCACAGGAGCTGCTCCCGGGCACAGCTGTTTCTCTGCAGCTCTGCTCGCTTGTATGAGCTCCTTGTGTCGCAGGGGACCAGCCCAACTCAGCGGGAGAGGATGTGATTTTCTTCTCCCCATCTCCCTGGAGATGTCCATGAGTCTCCATGGCCAACAGCTTCTGAAAGGCTTCTGGATCATCACAGAATCACACATAATGGAAACACAGAATGGCTTAGGTTGGAAGGGACATTAAAGTCACTCACTCCCAACCCCCCTGCCGTGGGCAGCGTTGCCAACCCCCAGATCATGTTGTCCAACAACCCATCCAACATGGCCTTGAATGCCTCCATGGTTGGGGCATCCACCACCTCCTTGGGCAGTCTGTTCCAGAGCCTCACTACTGTCCGTGTGTAAAAATTTCAGGAGAGTCACTTGCTCACTTACAGACAATTGCTGATGAACAAGGTGCCTGGGGTGCTCCTAGATGTGAGCAACACTGCCTGCAAGCTGTGGTAGACAACCTCAGAGATAGCCATCTCCTTTCTGAGCATTATCTGGGGGCCAAATGTGAATGGGAGTATTCTTGGCCATCCTAAATGACACCAGAGCTCTGATTTTAGGACACCTGAGAGTATCATTTTTCACCTGTCCCCTTGGAGCATGCCGAGTTATACCGCTGACCGAATGGATGAGCTCAGCGTAAGAGCCAGGTCATTGTCTCTGCTCCATCTGTGCCATATTCTGGAGTTCAAGGCATTACAAAGCTAGGACACACCTACGCTCCTTCAATGATGACACCTGAGTTTGTTCTGGGCTCTCTTTTGAATGGCAGTTCCCTTGGGTCTCCAGCACACCCACAGCCAGCTGGCAAAATGCAGCACAGCACCTTCAGGAAAGCCATGCCCTAGGAGTGTTGGTGCTGGCTGGACAGCTCCAAGCCCCACAATGGCTCTATTGCTCGCGTGCCACCTTCTGAGCACCACTACCATTGTGTAGACACAGGATCCAGCCAGGATACATCCAGTGATGCTTTGGGAATGGAAAGCTTTCTAAAGTGTCTTTAAACTAAGGAGAACACCGAAAATATGAACTCCTTGAGCTAGAAATCTTTTTGCATTTGCAGACTTAGGATCTTCTTGGATCACCGAAACATGGCAGGATGGTTCCCACCTGTGAAGCGATGAAAAAGAGGGATAAGGACTCTTCACAGGGGGTGGTCAAGGACTACTACTGCTCTCTATATGAGAGCACACTGTGCTCTGCCTGGAGAGGGCAGAGGATCCCACTGTGAACTGTTGGAAATGGCTTAAAGAGGAGACCAGCAGTGCCTGTTACTGGTTTCCTGATCAGGAAGAACAAGAGGAAGGGGACCTAAAAAGACAAACAGGAGCCCCACATTTTGAGGCCCTTGTCACAGTCAGGGGCTATACTCACTCCAGCATCTTCTGGAGAGACAGCACAGCAGGGCATAAGCCATCCAGAAGATCCCTGGAGAGCACGGCTGACAGCTTCATGACCAAGCCAAAGAGGAACTAAAGAGAAGAGGTGCTCTGCTGGATCTCATACTCACCAGCAAGGAGGGTTTGTGAGGAATGTGAAGGTCAAAGGCGTCCTGGGCTGCAGTAGCCATGGCATGATGGAGCTCAGGTGTCTGTAGGGAGGGCAAAAGAGAAGCTCACAACTTTGGGCTTCAGCGGAACACAGCTTGGATTCTTCAAGTGTCTGTGGGGTATCGGAAGGCAAGGTAAGGCTCTGAGGGGAATGGGGTCAAAAAAGGTCTTATCTACCTAAGGATCAGAACTTCCAAGAAGAAAAAGTCCATTCCAAGGAAGAGAAAGCCAAGCAGCAATGTCAGAAGTCCTGCAGGAATGGGAAAGATCGCCCTGATCAAACCCAAACAGAGCAATGCAGAGATTTTTCCCAGTGTTCCTGCTGAGATGAGTTTAGCAAAGCTAGAGTTCCACTGCAATTGAACGTGTCCAGGCATATCAAAGGGAGAGAGAGCTTAAAGAAATGTGTAAGCAAGAAAAGGAAGGCTAGGGAGACTGTGGGCCGACAGTAGAATGGGGCAAGGAACCTGGTGAGACAGGACATGGAAAAATCACTGATACTCATTTCCTTCCTGATCTCACTGTTTATCAGTTGGATTGGACATCTTGGTATCCTAAATGCCAGAAACAGTTGGGAAATGCTGATGCAAGAAGAGGTGAACACCGAGCACCTAAGGAAACAGGATCCAGAGTTGGAAGAGACTGACAGAAATCACAGAATCCTTGAATGGCTTTGGGTTGGAAGGAGAGAAAGCAATACGCAGAGTAGTGCCTACTCATTTCAGAGGCTCGACACAAGAAAGATGTCAGCAAGCTGAACTGGGGTTGGGAAGGCTCAAACAAGAGGACTGGGTTTGAACACTTCACGTGTGAGGAGAGGCTGAGGGACCTGGGCCTGTCCAGCCTGGAGAAGGGAAGGCTAAAGGGGATCTCACTGCAGCCTGCCAGAACCTGGAGGACGTGATGGAGAGCACAAAGCCAGGCCCTTCCCCATGGTGTGTGTTGGGAGATAAAAGAGTTTTGGCCTGTGCTTCAGAAAAGCACATTTTTCACCACCAGCTGATACAAGAATTGGTGCATGTCATCCAATGAGGCTCTGCAGTCTCTGCCCATGGAGGCTTGGAAAATTCATCAGGTGCAAATTCTGAACAACTTGGTGTGTCCCTCTTTCTGACAGGTTGGGCTGCAGACATCCCCCAGGTTCTCTTCCAGCCTGCCTTATCTTCAGACCCTATGGCCGACTGCTGATGGGAAGAGAGCAGATGTTTACAGGGCATGAAGCATCCTGTGCTGCATGTGACCATCTAAAACAAGATCTGAGGAAATGAAAAGAGATCGGTACACAGTGTGACTCAGTCAGTGCAAACCCTGAGGGCTACCATGGGCAGTTCTGGGCAGGATGTTTTGGGGGCACCGGGCTCTGTGCAAGACACAAATGGATCTTCTTTCCTTTTTGAAGCTATAAATCTGAAAGATGCTAATGTCAGTAACATTGCAAAAGAGAATAAAAAAATAAATGACCACAAGTCAGGGCATGTTTTCAGCAGGTCATCTGGACACATGCTCTTCCCACTGCTCTCCAGATTTCCCCCATCCCTTGCTCGGTCTTCACTCAGATACCTCCCAATTCCCTGGCTGCTTCGTGACCATCAGGGAGTTTGGAACTTGCTCCATCCATCTATCCAAAGTCAAATGAACTCTTTTGACAACTCCTTAACTGTATTTATATCTATCCCTTCCTATCTCTGTCTAACTCATTTCTTATACAAATGTTCCCTGTGAAAGACAAGCTTTATGAGATGCAGCTTGGACATGGCATGCAGTTGAAGACTGTTTTACTATTCATTCAATTGCATCGTGTCTCTTTCTGTTTGTTCACAAAAAAATAAATCTTTCTTTGTCCATGTGCAGCTGGTTCTCTAAGGAAAGCAAGGTGGAGTCCGTGCAGAGGAGGTTTAACACTGAGAGGGTGACTTCAGAGGAAAAGTCATGCATTTCCCATGGGGCCAATGTGAGTAGAAATGGGGTGGGAAAGTCAAGGAGGATGTTTGTCTGCACAGTGTCAGAACAAACTAATTCGGGAACATCCTGGATCAACATCCATTGCTGAGTGCTGCTCCAAATTCTTTTTGAAGCCAGACTGTAATTAAGTAAACAATTTGGCCTGTTAGATGTTCATGAGCCTCTTCATCTTTAGACTCTCTCCAGACACTTCTCCAACTTGCTGTACAAGTTCTGAACACTTGAAGAAGATGATAGGAAGGCACAGGGCACACGAGGGCTCTTTAGACTGAAATGGGCCCCAGGGGAAATTTGCTGCTGAGTCCAACATCCATTGCAGAGAGAAGTTAGCAGAAAGAGCTCAAGAAGTTAAAGTCAGAAGTAGCAGTGACTTTGGAGTAAGAATAGGCCCCACGGAGGGCCATTATCAACACAGCCTCTCCAGGGACTTGTTGGAGCAGATCATTGGAAGTCATGGTTACAGGCTGACAAAGGGACTGTGATCATGGCTGTGATGCTGAGAAAACCCTTTTTGTCTCACGAAGCAGAAAGGCCGAGCCCTGATCCCCAGAGCATTGGAAGGGAGATCCTGTCCCTCATGTTGGCTCAGGGAGCTTCCTGTGGCATAGGGATGGAGGTTTGTGTGATATCAAGTGAAAGTCAAGGGAACAGCAGCTCTCTTCGTGGGGTGCAAGATGTTGTGAGGACCAAGTCCCACATGGGCAATGTGCCTCATCACAGGATTTGGATGTGAGAA
This sequence comes from Cyrtonyx montezumae, assembly GCF_038088225.1. Classification (NCBI taxonomy): domain Eukaryota; kingdom Metazoa; phylum Chordata; class Aves; order Galliformes; family Odontophoridae; genus Cyrtonyx; species Cyrtonyx montezumae. Next base: position 123,336 of record NW_027072100.1, on the reverse strand, counting down.
GGGCCCAGTCTGAACAAGTAGTCAAGCACAATGAATCTTTGAACTTCAGATCTCTCAGGCTCAAGGTGGAGGCACCACAACCTCACTGGGAGAGTTTGGCATGTTTGATGCTAATTCATGTGCAGAGCTCCTTTCCTGCAGATCAGCCCTCAGTCTGTATTGATGTGTCATCACTCCTTATCTCTCCTTCACAGCACTGTGACTCTGGCATCTCTGTGCTGTAACTCCAACATCAACACACTCCTGCCTGCTGTGACAGCCCAGTGACTCTGGCATCACTGTAATACAGACCACTGCAACAACTCAGTAATTCTGACATCACTGATGTCCATACCACCAAGTCTCTTGTCACATGGCTCTTGTCACTGAGCTTCTGTGCACTGAGACAGCACAGTGACTCCAACATCACCGTGCTCATATCCACTATCACAGAATCCTAGAATATCCTGTCCCATACCCTACTCCGTGAGTACAGCCAGGGTTGCCCCTACGCAGCTGCAGAATCAGGCACTTGTTCTTGTTTCACTTCAAGTGGTTTGTGATTGGCTAGTTCTCTAAGTCATCCACATCTCTCTGCAAGGCCTATGCACCTTCAGTGGAGTCAACAGCTCCACCCGATCCAAAATCATCAGCAAATTTCCTGAAAACATCTTCTAGTTCTTCATGTAAGCCGGTGATGAAAACATTAAAGAGAAGTGGCTCTAAAACACAGCCTTGCGAATCCCTGTTAGTGACCACTTGCCAAGCTGATGGAACCCCATTTACAATAACCCACTGGGTTATTTTACTGACCCTTCAGCCAAACGCTCACCCATCACAGTGCATTTCTATCTCTCCATATGCCAGACCATTTTTCCAGAAGGATAACGTGAGAAACAAATGCTCTACTGAAATCCTAACATATAACATCAACTGGCTTCCCTTGATCAACTACATGGGTGACCGTGTCACCAAAGGACATGAAGTTAAACAAGATCTTCCCCTCATGAACCAGAGTTGGCTGTGACCAAAAGCAACTGTTTTTCAATAACTCCCTACATCACTTTAACCATAATTTTATCTGGCACTGAAGTGACACTGACAGGTCCTTAATTGCTGGGGTCTTCTTTCTTGCTCTTCTTTAGAACTGGAACAACCTTTTTTGCTACCTTCCTGTCAACTGGGAACAGACATCTCCTTAGGCTTCTTCTGATGCCTTTAAAATGAGAGCCCAGAGCAAGCTCAAGTGTCATCACAGAAAGAATGGAGATGCGTCATAGCTTTGTAATGCCTTCAACTCCACAGTATGCCACAGATGGAGCAGAGAGGAAGATCCGGCTCTTCTTTTGTGAGTTCATCCATTTGGTCAGCGGAATAACACTACATGCTCCATGGGGATAGGTGCAAAAGGCACAGGGTTCTGGTGGCATTTAGGATGGCCAAGCATACCTCCTTCTGGCTCCAACTGATGCTCAGGAAGGAGGTGTCTATCTCAGAGATTTTCCACCACAGTTTGCAAGCACTAGCACACAGCACCCCAGCACCCCATGCACCTTCATCATCACTGAGTAGTGTGTGAGCGACTGAGTTACTGCTGAATAAAGACCAAGGATTGGATGTGGGGATCACAAGCAGACACCTCATTGTACACATCTGAACTCAACTAAGAGGATTCCTGAGTGCCAGAGTCCAGTGGGGAACTTAATCCAATTTCAACCCCAGGGTTTCCATCAGTGGATGAGGTGCCTAACCCTAGAGTTAGGATGAGAGTATCTGATAGTAATAGGACAAATTTCTGTAAGCACCATCCAAACTTGGAGAGATTCAAGGCCAGGTTGGATGGGATCCTTGGGAACCTGATCTAATGGTTTACAAATCTGCCTGTGGTTAGAGGCCAGAACTAGGTGATCTGTAAAGTCCCCTCCAACCTGAACCATTCTATGATTGTGTAATGTTATGTCTGCACTGCCTGAGCTGAATCACTGGGCTGTATAAGGGAAGCCAACCTCTCCCTGTCCTTATCTGTCCCCTTAGTCATACATGCCACGAGCAGAGGTTTCCAGATTGGACATCTGCTTCTCTCATGTGCAGACGTGTCCAACCATGCTCCTGGAATCCAGTGGACATGTGGTGATTAACTGATCTGACTTGAAAGTATGTATTGCAGTGATGATCCTGCTGCCTTTCAGGAGCTGTCAGCCCTGGAATCCCCAGGACATCTCAGGGGAGATGACTGGGAAGAAGAAATCACATCCTGTGCTGCTGAGCTGTGTGGGGCACCTGGGACACATGGAGCTTCTATGAGTGGGCAGTGCTGCAGAGAGACAGCTGTGCCCAGGAGCAGCACTCGTGCAGCACACAGCAGGGCTAGGGACTTGAACTGCCCGTGAAGGGGAGAGAAGAGAAGGAAGAGAGCTTTCAGGCTGTGTGGCACATAAGCAGGCTGTGAGCTCACCGCAGGAACAATTCTCACAGCCCTTGGCAAGGTAAGTCTCTCACTGTAGGCAATGAAGCCACTTTTCCTGGAGGGTTCACTAAATCTGGGACATACTATTGCATGTCAGGCTGCAGACTGTAAGTTTCTTCAACAATGAATAGCCTCTGCTCCAGCTGAGGGCTTCCCTGCTGCAGCATCAGAGCACAGCCCTGAGGGCTGCTTGTCTGAGTGAGCTGCACTGCCAGCTATCTGCCCCAGGCCAGGTCCTGCAGCTTTTGGAGCAGCTAGTGCTCCTACTGACCTTAAGCTGAAGGCCGCAGGACACAGCTCGCTGTAACCTTTAAGTTCTGTGTTGGCAAGGGGATCCCTGCAAAGTTGTGGCACATGCAGAATAGTTGTGTGCTATCTGTGCGCTGTGAAACAGTATTCCCTCCTGTACCACAAGTGTAGCTGATAGCAGCATTCAGTTAGAAGTAGGGACAGAAGGCCAGTGCACTCTGTAATACACCAATACCACTGTCCTCAGAATTTAAAAGCTTTCTGTACTGTAAGAAAAGCCAGGCACCCACCCCATGCAGCCTCCCAGACTTCCCAGGACTAACTACAACCCCGCCTTATAAAGCACATCCATTTCATTAGACCGGGATTGCAAGCTATACTAGAGATATAGGATTTATAAATGCTCACTGATAAATAGCAAGGCTATTCCCGTTCTGAGTGGCTAAAGAACTTCAGAATCTCTGATGTTTTAAAAAAAAGCTGGAGGTCCTGCAGTTAGGACACAGCTGTGAAAGTTAAAGGGTGCTTACATCAGATGTGGGGTTGTTTCTTTTATTTAAGCAGAGGTTTCATGGTTACTTTGAATCATAAATAAGATCTGCTTCTTGTAGCTGACCTGTCTTCAGCTTCTTTTAGTCTTGTAGCCTTGCCTAGGGCTGTTTCAGTAACAGCACCTTATGGTCCTATGTTATTGTGCAAAGCTGTTGTTTTAAGCTTCTGTCTAGAAGAGTTGTTACATGTTCCAGACATAAGTCTGGCAGTCAGAAAGAAAGAGTTAAAAATAATAATAATAAAAAAAGCACTGTGAGCCAAGTTATGAGGAATTACCAGGTAGAAGAGTTAGTTTCTTCATTTGGGAATGCTATTTGTTACATTTTCCTTTAAGGAAAAAAAACAAAAGCAAAAAGATGCACAGAAAGGAGGCAGTCAGTGAGCCATGCTGTGGGCCATCCCCAGCCCTCGGTGTGAGAGCAGGGCAGTCTGGGCTGAGCACGATGGATCTGTCATGACAAGGAGCAGTCCTGCAGTGCTGAGCACAGACTGCCTCAGGTTGCTGAGGTCTCCATCTGAATGAGAGGCAACGCGTTTGGCTCAGGCTGTTTGGAATTCAGGTAATGAAATGAAAGCCTTAACTCCCCCCTCCTGCCCCCAGCACCTCTTCTAACTTCCACTTTGGCCTTATCTAGTCAGGATTATCCTTCTGATACGAGGGGGCTGAAATCAGCTCCCACCAATTGTAAAGTCCTCTGTATTTTCCTGTGCAAAGCCACTGTCTCCCTGTAGATACCAAGTGCCATTCCTGGACAACTCCTGTTCCTCACAGTGCTCTCAGCACCCGAGCCTGCCATCTCCAGCTCCCCATGCTGTACCACGTGCTGAGCACCCCATTGGGAACAAAATTTTTCGGCACCTTCCAAACCAGCTCCTAGAAGTGCACATCCATATACCAAGATGGGTGCTACAAATGGCCTTCCCTCAGGAGAAGATTGTCTCTAATGAAAGCAAGGCACACAGCAGAAAACTTCCCCCAGCATCCCAGCCTTGCCCAGCCACACTTGTCCCAGGATGGCTGCAGGCTGTGCAGCCTGGAGCCCAGGGCTGTCGTGCAGAGCAGGGTCAATGCTGTGCCCCAAGGGGCTGCGTGCCGGGGTAGGGACTCTGCCGCCTGCCAGGCTCAGCACTCAGCCTGCCCAGGGAGCTGCCCAGGGGCAAAGAGCTCACAGCTACTCTGCACCAAAGGGGAATTTCCACAAGGAAGACCAATACTGGGATTTTCTGCTGTGTTTCCTATTTTCTGCTTCCAGGGGAGTGTAAAGATGTAAAGTGAGAAACAGAACATCATATATCATGTTTGAGCACACAGCTGAGAGTCCTAAAATGCTTTCAGTCTCTCTTGTTCTTATGAGCGTGTATTTTCCTTGCTGAACCAATTGAGATTCTCTTGTGTTCCCTCTCTCACTTGCAAAAATGAACAGGCACCTACACAGTGCCTGCTAACAGGATGGGTTCTGATCAACAAATAGGAATGCATTGCATCTGAGCTGGTGTCTGTATGTTGAAACAGGAAAAAGATGAGGAAACACTTTCCAGGTGAAAAGTCTGCAGGCATGAGAGATATGATCGGGGAATGAGAGAAAAGTAATAGCTTAATCTTTTGAGGGGAAGAGTTTCTCAGAAGAAAACATATAACTGCCTTTATCGTGGACACCTTCTTCAGAGCAAGCCCCCACCCAGAAACAGCCCTCACGGCTGTTAGATCCTCTGCAGCCAGAGCTCCTTCAGAGTATAGGAACATCTACTCAGGCATGTGTCCGTCACCCTCTGCAGTACCTGCAGATGTGGGCAATGCAGTCTGTGAAGCTGGAAAAGAGTTGGCTTTCCCTTAATGAGAGTTATGATGCATCTCCCTGATGCCCTTCGGAGCTGTGATCTGACCTTCAGAATGAAAATCTTTCTCATAGTTTGAGGTTATACTATCTCTTTGCGGAGTACCATCCTTGGGAGTTATTTACCCCACAGAGGGCTGCATGACTGAGGGGCCTCTTCTGAGTGCTTTCCAGCACCTTCAAGTTTATCTTGAAAGATGGTTCCGTTTCCATTTCTTCCCAGTGCTGCTCACTCCTTTGGGCAGTGACTCCTTTTCTGCAGTGAAGCACAGCAGTTAACAGGTGCTAAAGCCTTACCCGAGGGGTGCTTTCCCCATTCTGTACTTGTTCTTCTTTAATACATACTGTTTTCTGAACTCATTAATTGAATTTCCATGTTCTGCTGTGAGTTTATAATATCATTGTGAAGACGTGATTAGAAGTTAAGTTTCACTGCGAGTTTTTTGATGGAAATACAATAGTAAATGTCATTGTAAATACATTTTTGAAGGAGATTTCGACGGTTATGATTATTTTCCTTACCTCTACTCTAAACAGGTGGCAAACGTAGCCTAGCTCTTGAAAAGGTTTCCATGCGTCGCCTGCGCGTCGTGGGGGGGTGGGGGGGAGGAGGGGGGGTTGGTGTGGGGGCAGGACCGGCCCCTGGCCGCGTTCCCTTTCCCCCCCCACCACCACCCCGGCCGCAGAGCCGGGCGGAGGTTTAAAGACTCGGGCTGCCCGCGGCGCGTTCCGCGAGGGTGCGGGGCCGGGGGGCGGTCGGCCGGCCGGCGGGAAAGGGCGCGGGGTGTGAGAGGAGACGCGGTGGCGCGCCTCCCCCCCGGCCTCTCGAGCCCGCCGGGCGGCGTCCGCCCCCTGGTCTAACCGGCGTGAGGCGTCCCGCATCCCGTCTCCGGGCGCGCCCCCTTCCTTGGGCTTCGTCTCCCGCCGCCGCCTCAGATCTCGCGCCGCGCGGCGCGAAGGGGGAGGTCGGGCGGCCGAACCGGCGGGGTGCACCGCTTCCTTCCCTCCGGCACAGCTGGGGGTAGACCTGGCGGGCCGAGCTTCCCGGCGGCCTTTTCTGCCCAGAGCCAGGGAGTTGACCTGGCCGACTTTTTCTTTTCTTTCTTTCCCTTTCCCTCCCCTTTCAATTTCCTTTCTCCTTTCCTGTTTCCTTTCTTCTTTCCTTATCTATCTGTCTGTCTGTCTGTCTATCTATCTACCATCTAATATTCTCTTCCAGAGCCCCCGCCCCCCTACTTGTGGAGTCTGCCGCGAGAGCTGCCTGCCTCCTGGGGTGCAGCATATATATTTTTTTCTAGCTAACATTTCATTATTTCTTTAACTTTTTTTGCGGCAACAGTTATTTATTTATTTATTTATTTCGAAAAAAATATGTATTTATTTTTTTCATCATTATATTTCTTATTTATTTGCCATTTGCTCTTTTTAATTATTTTTTATCTTCACAAAATTTCGAAAAAAAATCTTTAAAAATTTTTAGTTAATATTTTTCACTTTTCATCATTATTTCAGTAAAAGAAAATTATTTTTGTATTTTTTATTTCTGCTCTTTATATCAAAGTATTTAACTTTTTAAATCATTCTCTTTCTTAATTATTTACTTCTAATCCGTTTTTAATTGTATTTGTTTTTAAATTTTTATTTTTTAATTAGTTATCATTTATTCAATTCCAAATATATAACTATTCAATTCTTTAATCAATTTTAATTATTTAATTGTAGCTCTTTTAAATTATTTTTTCATTACTTAGTTAACAATTTATTTTTTCTCATTGTTCAATTTTTAATTATTTACTTTTCCATTTCTAATTACTTCTTTATTTTTATGTATTAATTTCACGAAATAATATATTATAAATTATTTTTATTTCGTGACTGTTTTTAAATTATATTTATTTACTATTTTTCTTTTTTTGCAGTAATTTTATTCCTTTTTAATTATTTATATATTTTTCACAATTTAAATTTCTTTCCATTTTCAAATCTATTTTCACAAATACCTTTGTAAAAGAAAACTTATGAATTCTCAAATTTAGTTTTTTCATTTTTAAAATTTATTTCCCAAAAAATATTTTTTTTCATTTTTTATTTGTTTTTGTTTCAAAAAAATATTTAATTTTTTTAAATTATTTTTTATTTCTATTTCACCTGTTGAAATTCTTTTTCATATGTCTCTCAAAAGTAAAATTTTTTATTACAAAAATATAACATCGTTCGATTATTTTCTTTTTCCTATCGATATATATTTTAACTATTTATGTAACTGCGATCGCGCCCCCTGCCCCCCATCCTTCTCCCCGCCCACCGCTGCAGCGCCTTCCACGAGGGCGGGCTGGCTGGCGGGCCGCGGGCAGACGGGTAGACCTGTCGGCCCGCTCGCTTCCCCCTCCCAGTCCCCTCGGCCCCGTTTTTTTTTTGTTTTTGTTTTTATTTTAATTTATTCGTGATTGTTTTTATTTTTACTTCTTATTTATTTTTGTCCGGCCGGAGATTCCTTCTTCAGCGGGGTACACGTGATGAGGCGGCCAGTCTGGGCTCGGCGTCTCTCTCCCTCTGCCTCCCTCCCTCCCTCCCCCCCATCCAACCCTACCTCCCACAGATCCACCCTGCCCGAGGTCTGTGTCATGTTTTTACCGAACTTTTTATTACTTTTATTTTAAGTGTTTCAGTGGGTTTTATGGGGGGGAAGGGGATGGTGGTGGTGGTGAAAGGCGGTTTGATTTTTTTTTTAAATTAAAATGATTAATTATTGAATTAATTTTTGAATTATGAATGCTTTCTTGGGGTTTTTGTCTTAAGATAATAATACACTTTTATCTTTTTAATTTTTTTTTTCTCGTATTTATCTTTTTTTTTTTTCAATTTCTGGCCGTTTTTTTTTTTTCACTGGGGAGGGAGTGGTTTGTCGGGAGGGCTGCCTCTTTATTTGTATATAACTTATATACGTATTTAGGTATGTATGTACGTACGTACATTTGTATTGTGCACCTAAACCACGTTTCTTTCTTTTTTTTTTTTCTCCCAGTCCCAACACTCCAGCCAGACTCGGCACCCAGCTTTTTCTGAACCTCCACCCTGGATCCACCGGCCAATTGCTTTTGATTTTTTCCTCCCCCATATTCTTCCTCCCTACCTTCCTTCCTTCCCTGAGATCAATCGTCTTCTCAGCTGCTCATCAGTCCTTCCTTCTACCCACCGGGATTTTGCTCACTTGAGGGAGCCGTGGGGTTTTTCCACCTTGCTCCCTATCCCCCACACTGTGGAGCCGCCCTGGCCTGCTGTCCTTCCTTTGGGCTGCCCTTCCTTTGGTTGGTTTCGGGATGTTGGTTTTCTTATTCTTTTTTGTAAGACAGTGGGGTGGGGCAGAGATGCAGGGCAGAGGGGCAAGGCAGATACCACCAGCCCCATGGCTGCCCCATGGGGTTTGTCAGTGCCCCGCTGTTTCCCCCATAGATTCAGTGCAGGGTCCCACATCAGCCCCGTATCACCTGTGCCCCATACTTGAACCAGAGCCGCCCCAGATCCTTCCCCACATCCACCCCACAGATGCTTCACGCATCCCTATAGAGTTCTCCCCCCCCAAAAAACGTGTCACATGAAGATCCCATTAAAACCCCATAGTGCCCCATGAAAACACATATAGCACCTCAGAGACCCCTTAGCAGTCCACTGAGCCCCCATAGAGGCCCCACAGAGACACACTGGGACCCATAGAGCCTTACAGAGGCCCCTTAGTGCACCATAGGGACCCACAGAGGACCATAGAGATAACACTGTGCACCGTAGAGCCCCATAGGGTCCCATAGACCCTGCTTGGCTGCCTGGGCACGCTGCTGGCTCCTGCTCGGACAGCTGTCAGCTGGCACGCCGAGGTTTTGCCCTGTCAGGTGCTTTTCCGCCCTCTCCTCCCCGAGCCCATGTGGTGGCCTGAGGTGGCCGTGACCGACCCCGAGTGCCTGCCACTTGGCCCCCCTTTCAAGCATGTATGGCTTTGCCTCAGCCCATCCACCTGCTCTGCCTGGGTCCCTCCATAGCGCCCTTCAGCACAAGGGTGGGGGGTAACTGGGGGGGGGTATGTCATGGCACAGCGGCAGCAGCTTTAATTTATAATTTAAGATTTATAATTATAAAATATTAAAATGCCGGCCACGTTTACGCAGCAACAGCCGTTCCGCGCTTCCCGAACAGTGGCGGCAAGATCTCGAAATGCCGGCCAGGTCTCCCCAGCTAATACCGTTTCGCGAGTCTCGAACGTTGGCGTCCAGTGCTCGATGCTGGTGCCGCTTGTGAACGCCGGCCACGTCTTCCCGGCTACAGCCGATCCGGTCGCTCGTCGCCAGCGGCGGCGGACGAGGGTGGCAGCCAAGCGCCGTGCCATTTGCGGCCACGTCTACCCGGTTTCGACGTAGTAGGGCGTGCCAAGCCGAAGCGCCTAGAGGGCCCTTCAAGGGAGTCGTGCAATGTCTGGCCACGTCTACCCTTCTCCGACGGATCTGAGCGATCCGAGGAGGCGTCTAGAGGGCGCTGCCGGGGCGGCTTGCCATCGCCTGCCACGTCTACCCGGTTCCGACGGAGTCGAGCGCTCCGCGGCGGATTGGCGATGGGCGCAGCCGGGTGGCTTGCCGACTCCAGGCAAGTGTGCCCGGAATCGGGCAAACCTCTTGCGCTTCCCGAACGGCGGCGGCGAGAGATCACAGCACGTGTGTTTTAAAAACGCAGGCCACGTCTTCCTGGCTACAGCCGATCCAATCGCTTGTCTCGAGCGGCGGCGACGGAGGTCGAGCTGGGGCACCTGGCGATCCTCGGCCACGTCTACCCGGTTCTGACTGAGGAGCGATCCGAAGAGGCGGATAGAGGGCGCCACCGGTTCTGCTTGCCATCTCCGGCCACGACTACCCGGTTTCGACGTAGTTGGCGTGGCAATAGGAGGCGCCTTGAGGGCGCTACGATTTCATCGTGCAATGTCCGGCCACGTCTACCCGGCAACAGCCGTAACGCGCTAACGGGAACGGCTGCGGCGAGAGCTCGCTGCCTGTGCGTTTCGGAAACGCCAGCCAGGTCTACCCTGCTAAAGCCGTCTAAAACGTTTGTGTCCGGTGCTCCATGCCGGTGCCGCTAGGGAACGCCGGACGCGTCTTCCCTGCTAAGGCCGATCCGGTCGCTCGTCGCGAACGGCGGCGGCGGCGGACAGAGGAGGCTGCGAGGGCGCCGTGCGATCTCCGGCCACGTCTACCCGGTTCCGACGCAGTTGGGCGTGCCAAACGGAGGCGCCTAGAGGGCGCTCCGAGGTCGTCGTGCAATGTTCGGCCACGTCTACCGAGCTCCGACGGAGCTGAGCGAAATGAGGATGCGTCTAGTGAGCGCTGCCGGGGCGGCTTGCCGTCGCCTGCCACGTCTTTCGATTGCGACGGAGTCGAGCGCTCCTGGGCGGCTTGGAGATGGCGCAGACGGGTGGCTTGCAGTCTCCGGCCAAATGTGCCCGGAATCGGGCGAAACTCTCGTGCTGCCCTAACAGCGGCGGGTTCTTAGTAAAGTTTAAGAAAGTTTTAGTAAAAAATAAAAAAAAAAAAGGAAAAAAATGCTTTCTTTATCAACTTTTCTTAAAGGGACATCATTTCATCATTTTTTTAACTTGTTATGCTCAGAACGTACCGGGACTTAATTAACTTTGCCAGTCTGATCCATGGAGCTTGGTCTCTATATGATAAACTAAAAACACTGATGGACATACCTACCTGGCTTTTGTATCCCTGGCTTTTGGAGGGAGTAACTCCAGATGAAGTTGCTAACTCTATGGAACTTGTGATTTTTAAACAGACTCCTGGCCTCTGCTTTGAATTCATTATGAGTTTTCTGGATGCTCATCCAATGCTCGTAATGATTGTGGTGTCAGTCTCCCTGAACGTACTCTTCATCAGTATCTGTATTTATAATACTTTGAGAAAGCCTTCCTCAGAGCCAGAGAATACTGACTGGCAGGGAGTTTGGAGAGATTTAAGAGAGACTTTAGAGAAATGGGCATCACCGGTGTCATAGAACTTTTCTCCTGAACACCTGCAAGATCCTGAGAACTTAAGCAGATATTTGAGACAGGGATGTTGCGGCTCAAACAGATCTGAGGAGGCCCAAAGTATTTGGGGTCTGGCTTATGCTTACCGGGCCTTATTCAGTACTACCCAGAGAGGCATCGAGTTTTTGAAATAGAGCGAGAGAGTCTCCGAGCTGAAAGGGACAATCTCCCGATCCAGAAAGAGAGTCATTTAGCTGATTAGTTAACTATTTCTTGCCTGTATTAGAAATAGTGTAGCCAGCAGGAGCAGGGAGGTGATCATCCCCCTGTACTCAGCTCTGGTACAGCCGCACCTCGAGTACTGTGTTCAGTTTTGGGCCCCTCACTACAAGAAGGACATTGAGGCCCTGGAGCGTGTTCAGAGAAGGGCAACAAAACTGGGGAGGGGTCTGGAGCACAAGTCTTATGAGGAGCGGCTGAGGGAGCTGGGATTGTTTAGTCTGGAGAAGAGGAGGCTCAGAGGAGACCTTATTGCACTCTACCACTTCCTGAAGGGGGGTTGTGGTGAGGAGGGGGTGGGCCTCTTCTCCCTGAAAATAATGACAGGACGAGAGGGAATGGCCAGAAGTTGTGCTAGGGAAGATTTAGATTAGACCTGAGGAAACATTTTTTTTCTGAAAGAGTGGTCAGGCACTGGAATGGCCTGCCTAGGGAGGTGGTTGAGGCACCATCCCTAGTGCTGTTCAAGAAGCGTTTAGATGAGGTGCTAAGGGATTTGATTTAGTACTTGGGTAGGGACAGTGAAAGGAGGATGGTTGGACTAGATGATCTTGTAGGTCCCTTCCAACCTTATGAACCTATGAACCTATGAACCTAAGACAATCAGACTCTCCAGTCCAATTTAGACTCCCTCCAGACCAAGTGAGTTGCCCTCCAGTCTCAACAAGAAGCTCTCCAATCCAACATGGACATCCTCCAACCTGAAAGAGACACCCTCCAGTCCAAGCAAGACATCCTCCTGTCTGAACGGTACTCCTTCAGAACTGAGCGAGGTACCTACCAGCCACAATAGCCCCTGCCCCCCAGCCAGGGGTGAGAAACACGCGCTTCTAGGTGGCGAGAAATCACAGCGCGTGTTTTAAAAATGCCGGCCACGTCTACCCGGCTACATCCGTCTCGCGCATCCCTAACAACAGCGGGGAGAGCTCACTGCTTGTTACGTCTCGAAAAGCCGTCCGGGCCTACACAACAACCGTCTCGCGCATCTCTAACGGTGGCGTCCATGTCTCGATGACGGTGCCGCTAGGGAACGCCGGACACGTCTTCCCAGCTACGGACGACCCGGTCGCTCGTCGCGAGAGGCGGCGGCAGCAGACGGAGGTGGCAGCCGGGGCGCCGTGCGATCTTCGGCCACGTCTACCCGGTTTCGACGGAGCTGAGCGTGCTAAGCGGAGGCGCCTAGAGGGCGCCCCAGGGTCGTCGTGCAATGTTCGGCCACGTCTACCCTACTCCGACGGAGCTGAGCGATCCGAGGAGGCATCAAGAGGGCGCTGCTGGGGAGGCTTGCGGTCTGCGGTGACGTCTACCCGGTTTCGACAGAGATTAAATGGGAGTATTCTTGGCCATCCTAAGCGAAACCAGAGCAACCCAAGAAAAAGTTTCAGGATGAGCACAATTGGATTCCTTTTGATGAACTAATATATTGGTCCGTAGGCTAAAACGTGCATCCCTTTTGCTAATCCAGCCTGTATCACCTCCACAGTGCCTGCTGGCATCTCATTTCTCTATAGAAACAGAGATAAGAACAGAGGCTGTGTGAGAGTCAGCACTGACCCAGAATTCGTATGGGCTCCAGGAGATAGAGAGCAGCGTGATGCCTCAGTAGAAGCAGACAGAATCCAAACGCATGTTTAGGAATAATAACCAATAATATTTATTACACACTCACACATATAAATGAACAGCAAAAAAAATGTATCAATTAATAGAAATAAATAAGCATTTTAAAGGTGAAAAGGCATAATATGAGCCTGCTACAGAAACAACAGTGAGTCATTTGTAGAGAAAGATGAGAAGTTAATCCCTCCTGAAATGTGTCCTTGCCATCATTTTCCCCACTGCATCCTTGAGTTCCTGGTTCCTCATGCTGTAGATGAGGGGGTTCAATGTTGGAGGCGCTACTGAGTACAAAAATGACACCACCAGGTTCAGGGATGGGGAGAACAGGGAAGGGGGATTCAGGTAGGCAAAGAAGTCCGTGCCCACAAACAGGGAAACCACGGCCAGGTGAGGGAGGCACATGGAGAAGGCTTTTTGCCGGCCTTGCTAAGAGGGCATCCTCAGCGCGGCCCTGAAAATGTGCACGTAGGACAGCACTATGAATACAAAGCACCCAAATACGGCAAGAACACTTACCACAGTAAATCCAGTTTCCCTGAGGTAGTCTGATTGCGAGCATGAGAGCTTGAGGATCTGTGGAATTTCAGACAAGAAAACTGGTCCAGAACATTGCCCAGGCAAAGTGGTATAGAAAATGTATTGGCAGTGTGTAGCAGAGAAAATAAAAACCCAGTGCCTCAGACAGCTGCAGCCATGGTGGCACAAGCTCTGCTGTCCAGGAGGGTCCCGTAGTGCAGGGGCTTGCAGATGGCAACAAAGCGGTCATAGGCCATGACTGTGAGAAGGGAATACTCTGCTGAAAACAAAAACAAAAAGAAAAATACCTGTGCAGCACATCCTGCGTAGGAGATGGCCCTGGTGTCCCAGAGGGCATTGGCCATGGCTTTGGGGAGAGTGGTGGAGATGCAGCCCAGGTCGAGGAGGACGAGGTTGAGGAGGTAGAAGTCCATGGGGGTGTGCAGGCGCTGTTCGCAGGCAACGGCAGTGCTGATGAGGCTGTTGCCCAGGAGGGCAGCCAGGTAGATGTGCAATTAGTTTTGCTTTACTGACTTACTTACTTGAATTACAGTGTTAAATGCCACGAGTAATGCTGCTCCAGTGAGCTCACAGCCTGCTCACATCCCACACATCCTGTAAGTTCCCTCTCCTTTCTCTCTTCTCCCCGTCACCTGCAGATCATGTCCCCAGCATTAATACGTGGTGCACAGAAACTGCTCCCGGGCACAGCTGTTTCTCTTCAGCTCTGCCCGCTTGTATGAGCTCCTTGTGTCCCATGGGACCAGCCCAACTCAGCGGGAGAGGATGTGATTTTCTTCTCCCCATCTCTCTGGAGATGTCCGTGAGTCTCCATGGCCAACAGCTTCTGAAAGGCTGCTGGATGATCACAGAATCACACATAATGAAGACATAGAATGGCTTAGGTTGGAAGGGACATTAAAGTCACTCACTCCCAACCCCCTGCCATGGGCAGCGTTGCCAACCCCCAGATCATGTTGTCCAACAACCCATCCAACATGGCCTTGAATGCCTCCATGGATGGGGCATCCACCACCTCCTTGGGCAGTCTGTTCCAGAGCCTCACCACCATCCATGTGCAAAAATTTCAGAAGAGGCACTTGCTGACTTACAGACAATTGCTGATGAACAAGGTGCCTGGGGTGCTCCTAGATGTGGGCAACACTGCCTGCAAGCTCTGGTAAACAACCTCAGAGATAGCCACCTCCTTTCTGAGCATTATCTGGGGGCCAAATGTGAATGGGAGTATTCTTGGCCATCCTAAATGACACCAGAGCTCTGATTTTAGGACACCTGAGAGTATCATTTTTCACCTGTCCCCTTGGAGCATGCCGAGTTATACCGCATTATAAGCCCCACAATGGCTCTATTGCCCGTGTGCCCCCTTCTGAGCACCACTACCATTGTGTAGACACAGGATACAGCCAGGGTATATCCAGTGATGCTTTGCGAATGGAAAGCTTTCTAAAGTGTCTTTACACTAAGGAGAAAACCAAAACTATGAACTCCTTGAGCTAGAAATCTTTTTGCATTTGCAGACCTAGAATCTTCTGGGATCACAGAAACATGGCAGGATGGTTCCCACCTGTGAAGCGATGAAAAAGAGGGATAAGGACTCTTCACAGGGGGTGGTCAAGGAAGACAAGGATAGGCTACTGCTCTGTATGTGAGAGCACACTGAGCTCTGCCTTGAGAGGGCAGAGGATCCCACTGTGAACTGATGGAAATGGCTTAAAGAGGAGACCAGCAGTGCCTGTTACTGGTTTCCTGATCAGGAAGAACAAGAGGAAGGGGACCTAAAAAGACAAACAAAGCAAAAAGATGCACAGAAAGGAGGCAGTCGGTGAGCCACGCTGTGGGCCATCCCCAGCCCTCGGTGTGAGAGCAGGGCAGTCTGGGCTGGGCACGATGGATCTGTCATGACAAGGAGCAGTCCTGCAGTGCTGAGCACAGACTGCCTGAGGTTGCTGAGGTCTCCATCTGAACAAGAGGCAACGCGTTTGGCTCAAGCTGTTTGGGATTCAGGTAATGAAATGAAAGCCTTAACTCCCCCCTCCTGCCCCCAGCACCTCTCCTAACTTCCACTTTGGTTTACAAATCTGCCTGTGGTTAGAGGCCAGATCTAGGTGATCTGTAAAATCCCCTCCAACCTGAACCATTCTATGATTGTGTAATGTTATGTCTGCACTGCCTGAGCTGAATCACTGGGCTGTATAAGGGAAGCCAACCCCTCCCTGTCCTGATCTGTCCCCTTTGTCATACATGCCACGAGCAGAGGTTTCCAGATTGGACATCTGCTTCTCTCATGTGCAAACGTGTCCAACCATGCTCCTGGAATCTAGTGGACATGTGGTGATTAACTGATCTGACTTTGAAGTATGTATTGCAGTGATGATCCCGCTGCCTTTCAGGAGCTGTCAGCCCTGGAATCCCCAGGACATCTCAGGGGAGATGACTGGGAAGAAGAAATCACATCCTCTGCTGCTGAGCTGTGTGGGGCACCTGGGACACATGGAGCTTCTATGAGTGGGCAGTGCTGCAGAGAGACAGCTGTGCCCAGGAGCAGCACTCGTGCAGCACACAGCAGGGCTAGGGACTTGAACTGCCCGTGAAGGGGAGAGAAGAGAAGGAAGAGAGCTTTCAGGCTGTGTGGCACATAAGCAGGCTGTGAGCTCACCGCAAAAACAATTCTCACAGCCCTTGGCAAGGTAAGTCTCTCACTGCAGGCAAGGAAGCCACATTTCCTGGAGGATTCACTAAATCTGGGACATACTATTGCATGTCAGGCTGCAGACTGTAAGTTTCTTCAACAATGAATAACCTCTACTCCAGCTGAGGGCTTCCCTGCTGCAGCATCAGAGCACAGCCCTGAGGGCTGCTTGTCTGAGTGAGCTGCACTGCCAGCTATCTGCCCCAGGCCAGGTCCTGCAGCTTTTGGAGCAGCGAGTGCTCCTACTGACCTTAAGCTGAAGGCCGCAGGACACAGCTCGCTGTAACCTTTCAGTTCTGTGTTGGCAAGGGGATCCCTGCGAAGTCGTGGCACATGCAGAATAGTTGTGTGCTATGTGTGCGCTGTGAAACAGTATTCCCTCCTGTACCACAAGTGTAGCTGATAGCAGCATTCAGTTAGAAGTAGGGACAGAAGGCCAGTGCACTCTGTAATACACCAATACCACTGTCCTCAGTATTTAAAAGCTTTCTGTACTGTAAGAAAAGCCAGGCACCCACCCCATGCAGCCTCCCAAATTTCCCAGGACTAACTACAACCCCACCTTATAAAGCACATCCGTTTCATTAGACAGGGATTGCAAGCTATACTAGAGATATAGGATTTATAAATGCTCACTGATAAATACCAAGGTTATTCCCGTTCCGAGTGGCTAAAGAACTTCAGAATCTCTGATGTTTTAAAAAAAAAGCTGGAGGTCCTGCAGTTAGGACGCAGCTGTGAAAGTTAAAGGGTGCTTACATCAGATGTGAGGTTGTTTCTTTTATTTAAGCAGAGGTTTCATGGTTACTTTGAATCATAAATAAGATCTGCTTCTAGTAGCTGACCTGTCTTCAGCTTCTTTTAGTCTTGTAGCCTTGCCTGGGCCTGTTTCAGTAACAGCACCTTATGGTCCTATGTTATTGTGCAAAGCTGTTGTTTTAAGCTTCTGTCTAGAAGAGTTGTTACATGTTCCAGACATAAGTCTGGCAGTCAGAAAGAAAGAGTTAAAAATAATAATAATAAAAAAAGCACTGTGAGCCAAGTTATGAGGAATTACCAGGTAGAAGAGTTAGTTTCTTCATATGGGAATGCTATTTGTTACATTTTCCTTTAAGGAAAAAAAACAAAAGCAAAAAGATGCACAGAAAGGAGGCAGTCGGTGAGCCACACTGTGGGCCATCCCCAGCCCTCGGTGTGAGAGCAGGGCAGTCTGGGCTGAGCACGATGGATCTGTCATGACAAGGAGCAGTCCTGCAGTGCTGAGCACAGACTGCCTGAGGTTGCTGAGGTCTCCATCTGAACGAGAGGCAACGCGTTTGGCTCAGGCTGTTTGGGATTCAGGTAATGAAAGCCTTAACTCCCCCCTCCTGCCCCCAGCACCTCTCCTAACTTCCACTTTGGCCTTATCTAGTCAGGACTATCCTTCTGATACTAATCTGGATATCCTTCTGGGGCTGAAATCAGCTCCCACCAATTGTAAATGCCTGTATTTTCCTGTGCAAAGCCACTGTCTCCCTGTAGATACCAAGTGCCATTCCTGGACAACTCCTGTTCCTCACAGTGCTCTCAGCACCCGAGCCTGCCATCTCCAGCTCCCCGTGCTGTACCACGTGCTGAGCACCCCATTGGGAACAAAATTTTTCGGCACCTTCCAAACCAGCTCCTAGAAGTGCACATCCATATACCAAGATGGGTGCTACAAATGGCCTTCCCTCAGGAGAAGAATGTCTCTAATGAAAGCAAGGCACACAGCAGAAAACTTCCCCCAGCATCCCAGCCTTGCCCAGCCACACTTGTCCCAGGACGGCTGCAGGCTGTGCAGCCGGGTGCCCAGGGCTGTCGTGCAGAGCAGGGTCAATGCTGTGCCCCAAGGGGCTGCGTGCCGGGGTAGGGACTCTGCCGCCTGCCAGGCTCAGTACTCAGCCTGCCCAGGGAGCTGCCCAGGGCCAAAGAGCTCACAGCTACACTGCACCAAAGGGGAATTTCCACAAGGAAGACCAATACTGGGATTTTCTGCTGTTTTTTTTTTCTATTTTCTGCTTCTAGGGGAGTGTAAAGATGTAAAGTGAGAAACAGAACATCATATATCATGCACACAGCTGAGAGTCCTAAAATGCTTTCAGTCTCTCTTGTTCTTATGAGCATGTATTTTCCTTGCTGAACCAATTGAGATTCTCTTATGTTCCCTTTCTCTCTTGCAAACATGAGCATGCACCTACACAGTGCCTGCTAACAGGATGGGTTCTGATCAACAAATAGGAATGCATTGCATCTGAGCTGGTGTCTGTATGTTCAGACAGGGAAAAGATGAGGAAACACTTTCCAGGTGAAAAGTCTGCAGGCATGAGAGATATGATCGGGGAATGAGAAAAAAGTAATAGCTTAATCTTTTGAGAGGAAGAATTTCCCAGAAGAAAACATATAACTGCCTTTAACGTGGACACCTTCTTCAAAGCAAGCCCCCACCCAGAAACAGCCCTCACGGCTGTTAGATCCTCTGCAGCCAGAGCTCCTTCAGAGTATAGGAACATCTACTCAGGCATGTGTCCGTCACCCTCTGCAGTACCTGCAGATGTGGGCAATGCAGTCTGTGAAGCTGGAAAAGAGTTGGCTTTCCCTTAATGAGAGTTATGATGCATCTCCCTGATGCCCTTCGGAGCTGTGATCTGACCTTCGGGATGCAAATCTTTCCCATAGCCTGAAGAACAAAGTCGAGGGAAGAAGCAGAGTGATGCTATATGCATGGAAATGCTGTGGGGTTGGTGAAATGGACGTTAGGTGTCTGTTTTAAGAAGCACAGTGATGAGGTCTTGCTCACGTCCCTTGAGAAAGGATGGGCGTTGTGTGATGAGCAGTCGGTTCCTCTTCTCTCAGCAGGGTCTGGCTTCTTTGGAAGGTAACTTGTGAATGCACTTGCCTTCCATCTCCAATCTGTGCTATTTCACAGCAACTGGAAACAAGCCCACGAGCTCCCTTTATCCTGCACTAAGCAGCAGTGAATCTCTTTGCCTCCCAGGTCTCAATCACAGCCGTTCACAATGAGTGCAGCAGAAGTGCTCAGGATTTCTGACTTCACTGAGCACCCTTTGGGCATCATGAGTAGGATGAGACCGTAGGAGAAAAAGCATCCCTAAGACTTTGATTTTCAAACCACACATTTCTTGTGTCAGGTCCTCATGCCCACAGGTCCTGATACCCAGAAGTGCCAAATGCCCAACAGCAGCTCCATCAGCGAGTTCCTCCTGCTGGCGTTGGCAGACACGTGGCAGCTGCAGCTCCTGCACTTCTGGCTCTTCCTGGGCATCTCCCTGGCTGCCCTCCTGGGCAACGGCCTCATCAGCACAGCCGTCACACAGTCATGGCCTATGACTGCTTTGTTGCCATCTGCAAGCCCCTGCACTACGGGACTCTCCTGGGCAGCAGAGCTTGTGCCACCATGGCAGCAGCTGCCTGGGGCACTGGAGTTCTCTATGCTTTGCTGTACACTGCCAATACATTTCCTATAGCACTGTGACAGGACAATGCTGTGGACCACTTCTTCTGTGAAATCGCCCAGATCCTCAAGCTCTCATGCTCACAATCATACTGCTTCCGGGAAACCGAAATTATTTATTTTACCAAGATGGGTGCTACAAATGGCCTTCCCTCAGGACAGGAATGTCTCTATTGAAAGCAAGGCACACAGCAGAAAACTTCTCCCAGCATCCCAGCCTTGCCCAGCCACACCAGTGCATGCTCCAGGGCTGCACACTGCCAGAGAACAGCCTAACACAGTGCTGGACCGTGAGGTTAAGTCCCAGCTTTTCCCAGACAGAAGTACAGATGAGCACCTTTTGGTTTTGGTGAACTACTAGGATTCAGCAGTCATCCCCACATCCACCCCACGCAAAGCCATATAGCCAACTATGCAGTTCTGCTCTTGCACTGTGGTTAAGCTGATGGTCCTTAGAAAGTTTTTCCATGTCCTTTAATGGATTCACAGTAAGTCAGTCCAGATGTCTTTCCAAAAATCATAACCGATATGAAAAAAAAGTGCATTGTGCATCACAGTGAGAGGGGTTACAGCAGGAGTACTGGGAAGGTTAAGTTGGCAGCGCAGTTCTCAGCATCCTAGCAGAGAAATGGGAGAGAGAGCCAGGGGATGGCAAGGCAAGTAAAGAGCAATCAATTGCAAGGCCAGTTCTGCTCAGATTATGTGATTTATTGCCTAACCTCATCTCCAGCCAAGATGAGGAGCAGCTATGATCATAAGTAATACCCCTAAACTTGCCCCAAGCTGTCTACATCTTAAATCACCACTTCCTAAGTTTTCAGCTGAGTTCTCCCTCGTGCAATGCAAGAGTCAGGGCTCAGTAGCCTATTCCAGCTCTGGATTTCCAGCTCCACTCAGGAGCAGTGAATGACCCGCAGGAGACCTCTGAGGAACGAGGACCTAGGCCCTATAAAGTCATTTCTGATCTTCAAAAGAGACTTATCAGGTGAAATCTTTATGCAGAAGAGACAGAACACCCACAACTTTGTGCCTGCGTCTTCCCAGAGATCCTCATTTTGCACTCATCATTTCAAGGGGTTCAGTAAGGACTGTGCAGTAAATAGCTACACAAAACCAAAGCCAAGCCAAAATCTCACGGTTCCTCTTTAACCCCAGACAGGACTCTGCCATCCCGCACTGCGTGGCCAGGGCACTGACTGAAGCCATGTATTGCGTCGTAGGAAACACAGATGAGAAATTGTTTCAGTTTCCTTTGTTACAGTGGCTTAGGCTTGCGAATCTTCCCAAAACCTGGTGCTACAGAAACCCAATACTGAAGGCATGGTCTGGTGTAAGGAACCGTACAGCAGAATACCTTTGTGTGCAGTCTGGCCTTGCCCGGTCTGTGGGGCTGTGGGGGTTGGGGGGAGGACAGGGTTGTGTTGGCTTTTCTTTCCCTGAGCCACATGATAGAAATGTCCCAGAAAGTCGTGGGTTACCTTTGGAGTTCGCTTCATTCTAATTTACATCATGTCTTTTTTTTTTTTTTTTTTTTTGTGTGTTTACTGGTTTGAAATGTATATGCCGAGAAGCTCATGTATTTTTATGTAAATATTTTTTGTGGTTTCCCCACTGCCCTCCTCTGTAAATATTTAGAATTCTCATATTCTCACTTTTTATGATGCAGATGTGGTTTTGTTTCTGTTTTTTATTTGTACTGTAATGCAGCAATCCAGACTGAGGTGTCTTGTATTAAGCAAAAGCAACAGTCCCACTGAGCTCACACTCAGATGTACAACGTGACAGCATTAATCAAGCCAGGTTAAAAACTATTCCTGGGTACATTTGTGCTTGTGCCTCTGCCTCGTTAATTTACAGTAAAAAGAAAAACCTGGAAAGCCAGTTCAGGGCCACAGCAGGGATCTCTAAAGCCAAAGGACAAGGTGACTTTGTGCTCATGTGCCAGTACCCCTACTGCTGCTCGTCTGCCCGTCACAGAGCGGCCCTTACCGCTGCGTAGCGAACAACAAAGCGGCCTGGGCATCTTCAGGCCTCCCTCCTTCTCACCCAGCACGACAGGGCAGCAGAAATAGCTCAGCACAGACGGTGTGGGCAGACAGATGGCAGCGGCCATGGGGATTCTGACACAGCAGGCATATGGCTCATTGGCAATTAATAGCAAAAGTAATCAGGAGGACTTTCAGCAGGTCTTCTCTGGGGGGGACACCTGTAATGACTGAGGGTTATTGCGTTTGGTTTGGCCTCGCACGTTTCACAGAGCCCACGTAAGGAATACGAGAAAAAAAAGGAGAGAGAAGGAAAGGAACAAACTAGGGGAGCAGGAATGAATGTGGAGTGGGTTATCCCTGCGTGCTCCCACCAGGCGGCATTGTCCAACCACTTCTCACTGCCAGCTTTTGGGCCCACTCACGAGAATTAGGCTTTGTTCTTCTAGTCAACTCTGTTCAGGTGCCCGACTCCTGATACCTAGGGAAAGATTTGGGGGTGTGTTTTGGGGGTGAGATTTGGGTTTTTGGGCTCTGGCTTAATGTCCTGGGGCAGGAGGCTCCTGGAAGTGATAACCAGAGCAACACAACGGGTCCACAAAAGGCACACACGCAAAAACCAAAGTCTCCCCTCCTGCAAATCAGCGGTCACCCTGAAGGACAGACAGTCTCATCAGGAGCAATATATTCCAGGAGAGCCTCTTCCTGCTGCACTTCAAGTTGTCAATTTAGACACAACATTTATAAAAACAAAGTGCCAGACAGGGCCAGGTTCTCAGCCAGGCAGCCAGCAGAGCCACCTCCACAGCCCAGGGCTTGCTCCCAAGGCTGGGAGACACCTGCCGTGCCCCTCGCCCCTCCATCACGTGCTCACCTTTCACAGGCTTCACTTATCTCATCAAGATCTTTTAGCTGTCATTCTGAGAAAGATCTTAGTGGTCACCTCATGTAAAGGATTTGTTTTGCATCTCTGGTTCCTCTTCTTTCCTTTCAGTTCCACTTCTCCCCCTTCATCCAGCCCCAGCGGATGGGAATGGGAGCACAGTCTGTCTCAGCTTCTACAGAAGATGATGCTGTGAGTGGGTGGGCGCACAATGAAGCGTGTGCTGGCCAAACACAAACAGGAGACCACATGTTGGGCATTCAAGATTCACTAAACAGAAGAGGGGAGGTTTGTTGATAACACCGTGCAATACAACAGCCTTCCAGCTCACACTTGCTGAGGTACATGTAGGGAACAGAAGGTGCCTCAGTTACTACAGTGCAGTCTCCGTTTTCTGCAGCACAGCAAAAGAAAGGCTACTCTAAACATCCTCCCTCCCCTCCCCATGTTTCTGACAGCACTGCCCCAGGCCGGCTGCCCTTTGCTGTTTGCTCTCTTATGATTTACTTCAGCACATGGCCAACATCAGTAACACAGATTACTGATAAGGCAAGCATCAGTGCTTTCCAACTCACTGATGTTTGAAAGGCTTCATGAAGCCGTGGCGTGTTCCTGTATGCAGCAGATAGGAAAAAGGAATAACAAGAAAGCATACATATAGGTAATTAATTTTTTAATTTTTTTTTAATGATGTTCTACTGTCACTAATGTCCAAGAGGCAAAAGCCAAAGTCAATAAACAGAAACGGAATCAAACTGAAAGCAGCAGTTGATTTCTGTGTCTTTGCGTCCCCTTCCCTTCCAGGCAAGCAAACAAGGCCTTTCAGAAATTGCTGCTTTATTCATCAATGAGAGGGGTTGTGTAGATGGAATGCTGGATTCCAAAAGTGCACGCAGGTGCCTGGGGCTTGATCAGCATCACCTGGAAGGAGGAAAAAGGAAAGGCAGATCAGCAAGGGCCCTTCTCTTCTCTGCTGCCCTGGCAGCCCGCTGTCCCAGTGCATCCCACTGAAGGGAAAGGGAGCGGGAAGCTGCTGTCCCTTCCTCAGCTCGGAGGTGGGACGGTGGCAGGGAAAGAAAGTGAATTCCTGGTTCCCTTCCACAGCCACAGAGACAACTTCCCGAGGAGAGGCTCTTCTGAAGAGCTGCAGAAATGCTGCGGGACCCAGGCAGCACCTGGGAATGCTTTTCCGCACCCCACCACTGTGTCCTGCCTTGCTGCCCCTCCTGTCAGCCCCCTGCTCCTTAGTT
This sequence comes from Cyrtonyx montezumae, assembly GCF_038088225.1. Classification (NCBI taxonomy): domain Eukaryota; kingdom Metazoa; phylum Chordata; class Aves; order Galliformes; family Odontophoridae; genus Cyrtonyx; species Cyrtonyx montezumae. The sequence goes on along the minus strand of NW_027072100.1, from coordinate 99,508 downwards.
CTGTCAGGACTTGGGGTCCTCATTCCCTTGGCCCATGGTCCTGGGCACCTGTCCTTCTCTATCACTGCTCAGAGCATTTTGTGTTCTCTCACAAAAGACCTACAGCTCCATCATGGCATGAGCTGACCCACGGCAAATGTGCTGCACAAGTGGTACTCACTTGGTCCGGGGGTGATGGCAGTCTTTGTCCTGGGTCGTCCCTGGAGGTGGGTGCCTGGAGCCATGTACTTCCCCTTCCTGGTGATGGCAGGCTCCACAAAGTAGCAGCGACCTGGCCCGCAGCTGTCCACTGCAGGCAGTTTAAACCCTATAAAGCTGTACGCGGGGGCGCGGGCTTTGGTGGGGCTGTGGCCCACGTAACCTAGGAGGAAAAGCAGAAGAGAGCACACCTCTGTGTGGCTGCATGTTTCTAGCTGCTTTGGAACAGGGGCAGTTAAGTGCCCGGCCCCGAATTTCCCTTCCCGCGTGACTTCTTCCTCCAAGAGCAAAGCAGGAAAGTTGTGCAGGACCTCGGAGCACAACAGTCAGTCCCTTAGTGCAAGCAGCCATGTGAGTGCCTTGCAAAGTCACCAGAAAAAGACAGCGGAGCTTTGGCCAGCACGCTGCCTGTACCCAGCAGTTTCCAAAGGATTTCCCGCACCACCCATGCAGGCACTCCACAGCGAGAGCCCCCTAAGGGTCAGCTGTTCTGCAAGACCCCTTAACGCCTCCGTACAGCTGCAAAGCTGAGCCTGTGCTGGGCAGAAGAGGGCCCCTCTTTCCCTGGGTCACACAGGGCAGCGCCGGCGGGATCGGCCTTCCTCAGCCAGGCCTGGCTCGCTGCTGCGCCAGAGAGCCGGGAGGCTGTGACAGAAAGGGGAAAGGCTCGGGAGCTGCTCTGCCCCATGACGGCCCCAGCGCGCCCCATGCCCTGGGAACGGTCGCTGTACCTGTTGTCCCCGGGATGCAGTACTGGGGCCCGGGGCTGGGGAACTGGGCCGAGATGAGGCCGCATGGGCGATGAGGTCTCCACGTCCCCACCCAGGCTCCGTCCATGCTGGCGCAGAGATGCCTCCAAAGCCTAAAGGCAAGAGCAGAGGAGTTACTGATGGGCTGCCCTGACGGAGGCCACAGGTGAGCTTTGCTTCCTGCCCCCCACGCCTTGCAGCCCAGAGGGGCAGGCAGGAGACGAGTCTCTCCTTTGCTCAGCTGCCAGCTGTCCGCCACGTGGCTTGCAGCTCCTGAGCCAGAAGGGCCAGCAGCAATTTCTCCTTACAATCCGTGACATAGTCATCAAACTTGTGAAATAAAGCAATCTGAGCAAAAAAATGAAAAACTCGTGAAGAAACTTCCTGAAATAAGGAACTCTGAAAATGATGACTGAAAATTTTTGAGATAAAAAGTGATGCATTTCTGAAAAATTTCTGGAAAAAGGAAATAAACTTGATGAGAAATCATAAAACAGTCCTCCATAAACTACTGGGAAGAGAAAAATAAAAGCAATAAAACAGAAACACTGATAAGAAAATAAAAAGCAAACCCTATGAATGCAGCCTTGGGGCATGGCCCTGGCAGTCCGTGCCATCCCCTCCATCCCCAGAGCGCTGAGCAGAAGAGATGCATACAGTGGGCACATCTGGGATCTGTTCCACGGGGCACAGCTCTGCAGGGTGCCCTGCCTGGGCTCCTCGTACAGATAAGCCCTTTCTTGTTCTCAAAATCATCTAAGAATGGAAGTGTTTGTAGTAGGGCAGCCAACATTTCCAAAGTGACAGGCAGCCAACCTGGTTTGATTACAAAAACAATGGAAAACCTGACAACAACTGATTTTTTTCCACCCTGCTGGCATTTCTCATAGGATCTCACGGCACTTCCAATAGGTACTGATGTACTTCCATACACCAAATGGCAAGGGACTGCCTGTTAAGTTTCTTAAATCGAGGAATAATCTCCAACGAGAGAGCCTGTAACCTGATTTATTTACAAGAAACCCCTCTATGTGAGCGTTGCTATGAAATACCTGCTCTTATTTTGCATATATGCAGACATAAATCCATAAAGATGAACACAGACAGATTCTCCTTGACGCCACTATGCAGCATAAGGGAAATTCAAGAAGGGCCTTCCTATGCCCAAGTTGAGACCTTTGCAAACACAGGGTGTAAAGGAGCATTTTCACCCCCACACTTTTCAAGCATCCCATTGGACAGTACAGATGGACTCTTTCACAAATAGGCTTCTCACCAACGTAGAGCTGTAACACAGCCAGCTCCAAGGGCTTGTTTGTGCTGTGCCTTGAGAAGAAGTGCATCCCAGAGCCGTCCCCCACTCCATAAACACAGATGTTGATCACAGTTTAAGGTGGGCTGTAAGAACAATGAAGGCACAGGATTAGTGTGCTTACACGGGCTGCTCCCTGCATCAATCTCAAACTCTCCTTCTTTACTGGGACCTTTCAGCCCTAATCCAGCAGAAATAAGCAGCAGTTCCTTAAAGGAATGCTGGTGGATTACTGGGGGAGTTAGAAGACCACCACATCAGGTTTGCTCACATACTGGTCTCTTTGCTGATCTCGCCAAAATCCTCATGTGCTCTGCTGTGACTGCTGCAGAAAGGAAACTTGCCTCCTTTTCTCAGGTACCTGGTGGGAGCTGGCTCTCTCTGCTCTGCATGCTGCTCCTCCTCCTGCAGAGTGTCAGCCAGCCCCTGAAAATCACCAAGATCTTTGTCTTAGAAGCTCTACAGTTACTACCAGTGCGGCCTTTCATCATTCAGGAAATTTTATTCAAACCAAGAGGGAAAAGCAACTCACTGGGACGGGGCTATTTTCAGAGCAGGACTCTCTTGGGACAGGGTTATTTCCAGAGCAGGACTCCTGAGAACCCTTGTCTCAGTGTTCCCAGATTGGACCCCATAGCATTCATCCCCTACAAAGCAACAGTCTTTCTAAATGATTTATTTTTTCTTTTCTTCACTTCATTCCTTGAAATGCACATTCTGATACAGTATCCTCATTTTTCTGTAAATAATTCAGAGGCTTTGCCAAAACTCACTCACAGTGGAAGCCCCACCTAGCTAATGTTCCTCCTTACAGCACAAATCTAAGGAGTGTAGTTGCAAATTCTGAATGTCACAAATCTCAGACACCTTCAGAGACAAACAGACAAAGCAGAAAGCTGCCTGCTGGCACCTCACAGGTCAGCAGCAGAACTGGGGAGGGAACCTCAAACTAACACCATCCCTTCCTGCCTGTCCTGTTTCTTTTCCTTCTAGATCCAACACTGCCAGGAGGTTTCCTCCATTCCCACTCCCCCACTGACTGTTTTTGGTGAATGTGCTGCACTGATACCCTGACAGGGCAGGTCTCAGCCTCCAACCTGGAGTGAAAAACTGTGCCACCTTCCTAGACTCACTCTGTTCTTTTGTATTTAGCGTGGTGTGATGACAGCATCATCCAGGTTCTCAGCACAGACACTGGTCAAGGTTTAATGCAGGCTGTTGGCAGATGTCAAAATCAGTGCCAGAATGCAATGGCAGACTGTGAGGTTGCACTGGATGTCAGGCTGAACATGAACCAGTTCTTCCACATCCTTACAAGAGGACATTTAATTCCTTTTCCTAAATAAAGAGCAGCTAGTCTATCTGCTGGTCTCTTACTATTTCCAGGTCTGGCTAGCACAGGATTTAGTTCAAAGGCCACTCTGGAAAGCAGAAGGTAATTTGGAACAGGTACTGGCTGACATGAGGGCTAATACAGACTTGCCTCTGCAACCCAGCATATGACACTACTTTGCTTCTGTGCTATCACCAGCTCAGAAGCTTTCTCGTCAGTTGATATCAAACACAAGAAAGGGCCACATTTTGGAGAGGGAATTCAGTGAGTTTGGGCATTTTTTTCTTAGCAAAGTGACCATGAGAACCACTGGAACACCTTGCTTAAGAGTTGTTACTGCTCTGGGTAGGCAGCTTTGGAGTCTGAAGGAGTGAAAGGGGAGGGCAAAAGTGCAGGAGTGTTAAAAACATCACACTGTGCTCTAATGCAGCAACAGTGCACAGATATGGCCTAAAACCAAATCCATTTTTTAGCTCATGCACCATACCTGCATTCACCTGTCAGTAACTGAGATCAAGGAAGCGCTTGGCAACTGCATTTCTGACACACAAAGCCTATGGCACTAACACTGTGTGCCTCCTGAGCTCCAGAGCACTGCTGAGGCACCCAGAGTGGTTGGTCAGCTCTGAAAATGCTATCCAGAATGCTGAGAAGCACAACTTCTTCCCGTGTGGCACCATTCTGTTGGTGCTTCCTTGGGTCATGCTGGAGCTGCCCTTCCCTCCCAGCTTGGTGCTCCCTCTCAACTCCAAGCAGCTGCTGGACAACCCAGGGGCTGTCCCGGGACTGAATTTCACCACACTTCCTGCTGCAACAAGTGGGAGAGACGTGTCACCTGTCACACTCCCTCCTTCTGAGAGCACTGTCCTACGGAGGCTGTTCCACTGACTGACCTCTGGTGTCCCGATAGACCTCACATACACAAGACAGGGGATTGCTTCCTACAAGAACAAAAATCATTCTCCTGGAATAAGATCATGGGATATTACAGGGGGCGATTCTGTAACAGAGGACATTCTTTCTGCTCAGATGTTGTTCAGTGGAAGCAAGAGACAAAGGCACATCAGTCAGGGAGCAGAAGCGCTTTCAAAGTAAACTATCTGTAATACATACAACAATTGCCTCTACTTTGCTAGCAGCATGCTGTGCTCACTGAAAACAATCCCCAGCGTGACCTACATTTTCAGCCAGGTGCTAGAACGTCTCAGACAGTGCCCAGAAGATCTGTGAAGCTCAGTGTGTTCAGTGCTCCCTGACCTTGCTCGGCCCTGCAGCACCTCACAACTGTCAGGCCTCCCAGACAGCTTGGAGTGCAAAACAAAACAATAAAGAAAACTCTTTTCTCCAGGGACAAATGCAAAAGGCACAGCCAGTGCTCTGCAGGCTTGTGGGTGGCAGAGGGCCTGCGAGCAGCGTGATCACAGAACTCCATTCTAATCATAGGTACGTTAACTTCACTGCTATTGAATGCCAACTGCTCCAGATTTCAACGGAAGCAGTGAGACCACAGTCAGCTCTGCATCCCTGCGTGCTGCATTGGCTTTTCATTCACAGTACAATGTATGGTGAACTATAAGCAGGAAGACCTACACCGATCTACCTGCATTCAGCAAAGCACACATCAAACCTTCAGCTTGACACCCGGGTTGGAGTGGTTCAGGCTGCACATGGTCAGTGCCCGTCCAATGATGCAGACAACAGTATCCTGAGGCCTGTAAGAAAAGACACAAATACAAAGCTGGAATAATCCTGCAGCAGCCATGGGCGTGGAGGCAGCAATCCTGCTGTTATCTCCCCACATCACATTTCATTTCTGTGATGCATTGGGATGAAGACCAACAAAGCACACAGCCCAGGAAATCGCCTTTAAAACACCATCTCTCCTAAACATTTACACACTGTGCTCACGGTCCTGACAGCCTCCTCAGCACACCCACACACCGTATCCCTGCGGAGCTCCACCGTGACACATCACCAGTGTTTAATGCACGATGGAGATGCTGCTGCAGCTGTTCAATCCAGATCGATCTGGAGTCAAACGAGGACAGCAGTGGGGCTTCAGAGCTCTCGGGCTTGGTTGGAAGGGCACAGGCCAGCCACAGTTTTGCTGGATGATTACAGAACAGGGGATTTATGCTTCAGCTCAACTCTGAGGTTACACTCCCTACGTAGCCCCGAAATACAGGATTTCACAGAGGGAAAAGGAGAAAGGGAGAAGGGAAGTGTCTGCATCTAGCAAATGCAAAACCAGGCACATCCCCTGCACATTCTGCTTTCAAGGGAAAGCTGGGCCTTCCTTGCACTGCTCTCCCCAATTCCTTATGTTTTCCACTCTCAGGGATAGCACAATGTGCTTGCTACCCAGAAATCAGCTTTTGCCACCACCTAGAAGCTGAAAGAGTGATTTCTGCAGAATCTATAGTGGACATCCCACCAGCTCCATACCATCCCCTGCTCTGGAGAACAAGAAAGTCTCAACACAATTAACTTTATGTTGCAGTCTCAAAACTACTCTCTGCTTTCCAAGCAGGTACTTGTATTAGAACCAAGCTGTTTGCTGCAGTGGTGAAAAGCAGCACGCATTCATCTGCTGTCTGCACAAACTTGGGATCAGTGATAAATCAAATGGAGCATGAGACAGGGACGACCCTGCCATGCACCTCCACACTGTCTTTGGTTACTCCTTGCTAAGAAGACACCCTGGAAAGCCCTTGGCACCTGTTAATGTCCAGAGGAGCAGCAGCATTCACCTCAGGAGAGCCATCAATGATAAGAGAACTCCACAGGGAGCAAAACCGCTTCTGCCATCAGAATGAGATGCTGGCTCAGAACAAGTGCATCAGCCATCAGGTGCACACTATCGCTTCCTTGCCCCTGGAAAGGATGCAGAAAGGTAAGAAAAATCAAAACGACTGTTGTTACCAATAATCATCCAGGGCATGGGTGTTTTCTGGAAGCTTACCTTAGGTCAGCATAACATGCCCTGAACAGACAAAAAAACATTTTTAGGGTACTTTAGGACATGCAGGCAGACCACTGTTGTGGGGCAGAGAGGGAGAACCGTGGCTTCAGTGCCTGCAATCTGTGAGCAACATACTGCAGAGCTTCCTTGAAAGAACAAGAGTTAGAGTGGAATCCTCTGCAGAGAATTCAGCATGACAGCAACATGCTCTATCAGAAGCTTTACGCCTGCACTCCCTGGACACAGTGGCAAGTGTTCCCTTGTGCATGGCTTAGCCCCTGCATCCAGGAGCACGGGACAGGATTTCAGTCTGTGCTGCATTAGCTTCCCGTGCAGAGACTGCAATTCAGTGCACTCGGCTTCCTGCAGAACAACTCTGCACCTCCTGTGCAGGAACAGGCTGTGAAAGCTGCACTGCAGCCTTATGATAAACAGGTTCTATATAGCAATTATACACCCAGGGTGTGCAGCTTCAAATATCTCAATCAGGCAGACAAAGGGTTTTGCCCCATAGTGACAGCACGAGTACTGAGCAGCCCCACAGGACAGAGCAGTGCAGTACCTTGTCTTTTTGCCTGCATTCAGGCATGCTGCTTTGAAAACTAGATGCAAATGTGCCCAACTCTCTTGGGAATGGAAATCAAAGGGAAGGAAAGGTGTAGCAATGAAGTGATCTGATAAGCAGCTGTAGATTGTCAAAAAAAAAGCACATACAAAATCCTTATAAACCCCTTTTGTATCACAATATGTGTAAGAGATGTGCCAAGTAGGCCACACCACAGCTCTTAGGGAGAATACCTTTCAGGTGGTGGAAGCTACAGCTCCCAAAGTCCTGTGGGTACATACCATATCTTTACTAATTGGACCACAGGAACAACAGGGAAACGAAGAAGGCAGCTGATCTTATCAGGAGACTGAAGTCCACAGAGTCAACCTCCAATACCATCATTTATGCATTTTAGGTTGGAACTGTAAGAGACCTAAAGATTTCAATGGAGAGGTTGTGTGGTCAGCTCCCACGTGCTCCTCTGGCATATCATAAAGTTTGGAAAAGACCACTAAGAGCAAGTTCAGTGCTAACCCATCTCCCCTGTGCCCACTAGTAGAAACATAGAATCATAAAGGCTGGAAAAGACCACTGAGATCATTAAGTCCAACCACCAACGCATCCTAACCATCAACACATCAGCTCTACATGAACCAGTCCTTGAATCTGCCATCACCTTTTGCTGCCACTAACACACCTCCCCTGCTCATTCTCATCACAGACAACAGTCCCAAGTCCCAGCATCACGGATTCCCCCAAACCACATCAGGTTAAAGAGGAACTAAGTACACACAGGAAAAGCAGCAGCAAATAATGAGATCATTCCTGCCTGTGTTACTCCTCTACCACCTTAAATTAAAGGTTAAATGACAGCAGGAGCAGACTTATACTGCCAGGAACAGCCACAATTCATGCAGCACTGCTAAGAGACGCTGAACTAAGAAGCCTTAGAGATCAAAGTTTAGGGTGGGTTTTATACATATACATATATATATATTTACACACATCAACAGCAAGGAAAAAATATACATATATATGTATATATACACACATACATATGTGCCACAGGAAGAACAAAAGGTTTTGGTGTTCTCATGGAGTGCGTAGGGAATTATTATTTCTAGCAAGGACAAACAACAAACAATTTTGGAACAGGAAGAAACCACAAGACAGTTATAGGCTGCTCTAGGATTAGTGGGAAAACAATCTACAGGAACACTGCCTCCAGCTGTAGTGCTCCTCAGCTCCCATTTGTAGATATGGCTATGTATTTCCTTGGGTTAACTGCCAATTTAACAGATGAATGCTTGAGCATTTCACAGAGGAGGATAAAGCAACTGCTTTGAACAAACAAGGACACGGTAGGAGTTATGGATTGAAAAAAAACCCATAAAACACCAGTCATACTAAACCCAAGAGATGATTTAGCAATAGTACTACTTTCCCTCATCTTTAGGGCCGCACTGTGTGAGCTCAGGTGAAAAAGCACATAGCTAAATGGTGCCACATCACATGCTGCATGCTGAGGTTTCCAAAAAAGGAGATTTTATACGTGCTGCCTATGGAGATATCTCACCCATTCCTTCAGATGTGTGTCACATTCATAATGGCGAGCTGCTTCCCAATTCTTCCTCTCCTCAAGCAGTCAAGAGCAACTCATCCTTCAGCAAAATCATGGGAGAAAGATCACACTCAGGCTGTGAGTCACAGCATACCCTACACTGGATGGTATCGGTGAGCTCTCGTGTGTAAGCACCTTCAGGCCCACTTGGTCTGCTGGGACAAATGCCCTGTTAAAAGAAATTCCCAGGCAATTCCAAAGAACAAACAAGACAGAAGCTCCACCCAAAGGGCAGGCTTTGCTCCTAGCTTTACTCCTAGCCAGTGCTCTGAATGTGTCACCAACCTTCAGAGGCACTTCACAGCGCAGCTGGGCTCCCACTGACCACAGCAATGGGAAGGAGCTTTTCTGGTTGGTACTTTCCAGCAGAAAGGTGGAAGGGACTGCAGGCTTGTGGCATGCTGGAAAAGGACGGTAGTTAAGACAGCAGGAAAGAAAAGAGAAGCAAAAGAAAGCAGAATTGCATACTGTTCTCTCCGAGGAACCCTGCTCAGTCTTTTGCAAAGATTCCCTCTCCTTCACTGCTGCCAGCTTCCACAGATTTGGACCATGAGCTTTTCCTCCCTCGCAACAGTGTGATGTGTAATACAAAAAGAAACAGTTAAAAAAGAACCCTTTTAAATTCTCTGCTGTTCAAGCAACTGCCTCCCTTTGATCAAAAAATACAAAGCCTTTTGCCCCGACCTGCTGCTGAACTGCTGTCAATCACAGTAAAACCATCCTCTGGAAACAAAGACAGGATAGCCCTGTTTGCTTTGGGCTGTGGTTTAGTGAAAGCTCTTTGTTAACGACTGGGATATTAGTCCTCCTGAATGTACTCTCTGTAATAGGATTTTACATCGCATGGAGGAAGCTTTTTCCAGAAACAGAGAATGCTGAATGGCAGGGAAAGTGGAGCGTTTTAGGAAAGAAATTAGAAGCATGGGGACCCCCGGTGCCATGGGATTTTACTCCTGAGCACTTGCAGGATCCTGAGGAGCTAGGCCTGTATCTGAGTATTGGGTGTTGCGGCTCAGAAAGATCTGAGGTGGAACAGCTTATCTGGGGCTTGGCTTATGCTTACCGAGGTATATATACTGTTCTGGAGAGGGAGATAAGGCCCCTGTAGTACATGTGAAGAACATATTGGGAAAAGCGGTTTGGATTCTTCCAGCTTCTGGAGAGGGCAAACCTCTCCGTGGAACTGTTATTGCTCAGGGATCTGGGTCTACCTGGTGGGTGATGCAGAAGAATGGGGATGTTCAGTGTGTACCACAAGGGAATTTGATGTGGGGAGAGCGAACTCAGTAATTCTATTAGTATGTATATATGTATGTTGTATGTGTTTGTATTTAATGCTTGTTAATCATTGTTTCTTTATGAATATATATATATATAAAGCATGATGTAATGATGTTGAATAAGGGGTGGAATATTATGGTTTTGTGATTTTTGTTGTATTGTTGATATTCCACATCATAACATCATGTGGTGTATTGGGAGTTAAGGAGTTAATGCTCCAGCTCTGTGGATCATTGATAGTTCTGGGTGTACCTGTCTCAGAAGAGAAGAACTACATTCCCCAGAGGACTTTGCGATGCTTTGCATTTTTACATATTTCTGCCCAGAGGGAAAGATAAAAACTGTCTGTAGTCACGGGACTCACTCTTCCCTTTGGGACCGAGCTCGGCAGTGGGTGTTTGTTGCAGCTGTCCGCCTTCAGCGTTAGCGTAAGGCCTTCAGTTTATCGGACACTCTCTCTCACTTGCTCATTTTATTTGATTCATTTGCCTCAATTCCAATTATATTATATTGTGTTATTTTCCATTCTGATATCTTATTTAGAAAAATAGCTTTCCTCCTCAGATCGTTGCCACTGTTTTGTTCCTAGGCCCATCTCCCTTCTCCTTTTTCCCTTTCCCCATTCCCCGGGGTGTGGGCCTGTGGGACCCCTGCCTCAATTGTCACCGTACCGGGTCAAACTGCCCCGCAAACAGGTGACATTCTTTGAAACTATTTCATGTAAATTACTCACTCAACTCATTTGGCACTATGGCAACATCATACAGCAGTCCTTTATCTTCCAAAACTGATAGTTAAAATCTGCCTTTAGATGAGAACCCATTTTCATGATCTTTAAGTACTCAAGAGACAGTGAAGTGTTGCACCTCCATTTCATAAAGCAAATATAGACCAGGCACAGAAGTATTTTGGCATCAATCTCTTGTCAAAGCTACAGAACCTTTGATTCCAAGAGTTCTCATGTCTTAAGCTGAACAAGATTTTCCCATAAGGGAACAGCCCCAATAACCACGTGCTCTTAAACATGTAAAGAAGAATCCAAGTGACACACAACTCAGCAGAATGTAAATGGGTACTAAGAATGAAAAAACAAAGGTCAGAAGACTATTTGCTTACAGTTAGCTCAGAAGGAGCCAGGGTCAGGGCTGCACGGATGCTGTCTCTGCTCTTCTGCCCACTCTATTTCAGATCTCATCCCTCCAGCTCTTTTTGTTGGGCTGAAATGTATCTTGTTTCAAGGAGATGGAGAATGGCATTCTTGCTGCCATATCTGTTGCTAAGGAGGGGCCTTGATATCTCACACTCATTAAAACCACCCACCCATCCTGTCCAAAATCCACCATCTTGATTTTTAAGGGAAAATCTGGAGCGAGGAAGGTAGGTTTTGGTCTACCAAGGACGTAGGTAAACAAACTGATTCTTCTATGACTAGATTTTTTTATTTTATTTTACTTTATTCCATTTACGAAGTGACTTATATCCCCTGCTGTCAGTTTGGCATAGAATTTGGATGCTTCCCTGTTACAAAATACATTTTTGCTTTCATCAGGTAGATGTAAACGCCCCAAGGCCGGGCTAAGGGGGAAGATCAGTGTGTGTGTGTTCACCTCAAAGAGCCAGACACAAACAGTGGCTCCTGCCCCTCCCACCTACCTGACACTGCTGACTCTTGGCCCCCAGGCCCACTCCCCCCTGCTCCAAATGAACCTAGAGGTTTAACTTAACTCAAACTTCCCTGCAGCAGCCACCTCATTTGCTGAGAACTGCTACCTGGACTTTCTTTTCTGCCTCACTACAAAGGTGGCAGTTGCTGATAAGAAGCCAGTCATATGCAGCGTGCCAAGGGCGTGATGATGGTTGTCATGCTGCAAGTAAAACCCTGGGGCATTCAGCAAACACGTGAGAAGATTCAGAGAATAGCCGTGATGGTCTCACCACAGATCACCCACATGAACCAAGGCAAGATCTTCCCCTCAAAGGACACTGCTACTAGGAGGAATAAAAAATGCCCCAACAGCATTCTGCAGAACTTGATGGAACTTACAGAAAGGAAACTGAGGTACCAAACAGATCAGTGATTTATAAAGAAAGCTCTTAGAGAACTTGTAGCCCTCTCTCTGACAACTCAGTGCCCTCACCCTTGAGGCCCATATTTATCTTTAATGACTTCACTGAGAGCAGATCAGCTTAGCTCTAACAAAATCAGACTGAACCAGACAGACAGAGTTCTTTCCAATTACAGCTCTCGACCATATTCAGCAAGATCCCGTTCTAATCAGAAATAGTAACTGGCTCAGAAGGGAGAGTTAGCAGTTGGACTGTCTTTGGTTCTCTGCAAATACACACCAGATGGCGTGGACTGAAGTTAGAGGCCATGTTGAAATCCATCACCCGAACATCCTGGCAGCTTGGTGCAATGGCTTTATCCCTACCTAAGCTCTCTACATATAACGGGAATGTCATGTTCTGGTCAACACTGAACATGGAGAAAAGAAGACTGTATTTCAGTTTTAATACCCTGGTACCTACCAGAAAACTCATGAAATATGTACTTGATTGAAACATGCATTTGGCAAGCCTGATTTTTTTCACTTATGGGCAAACAAGAAAGCAAGTGGGAGCAATGGGAGGAGCAGATGTGACTCAATTCCTGGCGCTGCCCAGCAAGACCCCACATACCTGTCCCAGAGGGTGCTGGGACCCAAGCAGGGGTACTGGCTATCCTACAGCTTTCCTTTGATGAGCTGATCCAGTGTTTCATGAAGGAGAGGCTGGTGCTGTGTTTACGTATTCTCAACACCCTACAGTGCAAAAGAAGCTCCTGCTATGAATTAATACAGCAAGGCAGCAAGAGAGCTGATCAGCAAACCCACACTCAAAGAGCCCCAGCATCTGATGGATATAACAAGTATTAACCACTGAGTCGAGACTTAGAGGGCTGTTCAGCAACCAACTTCCATTGTCTAAAATGAGAATCACACCTCAAACGTTCAGTGCACTTACTACTGAACGTCTGTGTCAAGGTTATATGGTTTTCTGCATCAGTACTCCACATTCATAGCATCACGCCATGGTTGGAGTTGAAGAGTTAATGCAGCAGTTCTGTCTTCTGAAGAGAAGAATGAACTACAGCCTCCATGGGCCAGGAAAAGACACGGCACGCCCAGAAGACTTCATTTTGTTATTTTCTGTCTTCCAGAGGGAGGGAAAACATGAAAGAGCAGAGAGGTCATACGATCTCTGTCTCTTTCCAGCTCCCTGATGGCCAACGCAGCATCAGAGACTCAGTATCAAAAACTCTCTTTCATTTATTGGATTTATTAGCTTCAATCCCACTTAATTTGTATTTCACTACTGTAACTAAGTTATTTTCCTCAGATTATTGCCAGTGGTTTTTGTGGTTCCTCTTCTATCTAGGCCCATCCCCCTGCCACCACCCTTCTGGCCATGGAGCATGTAGGCCCCCTGTCAAGAAGACAGCCCTAGGTCTAGACCATGAAACCTCCTGAAAGCCAAAACACACGGCATAAGATGGCAGATCCATACCTTCAGTCCTTTGAGGAACTGTTTGGTGATGGCTACAGCATCCTTGGGACCAAACAAGGACCCGTTTCCCTCCATATTCCACAACAGGCACTAGCTGTACATGGAGAGGCAAAACCAGAGTCCTATTAATCTGGGAAACAAGATGCCAAGCAGTTGTTCAGTCAGGTTCAGTAGAGGCACTGGAACAATGACCAAGAAGTCAGAGAGACTGATGCAGTCCTAAGAGAAAAACGAAGGGAGAGAAGAATTCTCTGAAGTCAAGAAGCAAGTGTGTGCCATGGCTCTGCCTGCATAAGGACAGGCTTTCATTTCCACAGTCCTATGCAGTGATAGCAGATCTTTTACACACTGACATCATTCTGCTTCTCCACCTCCTCACTACATTCGTCAAGCTCTGCCACCCTCTCCCTCCCAGCCAAGCCCCCCTTACTGTTCTGGTTAAGTTCCTTGCTACAGCTATTGTCTACTCAGCAGGAGGTGGAGGAGGGAGAAAGGAAGCATGCACCAGGCTGTCTGCATGCCATACACAAGTCTAGATGCCAGGCAAGCACAGCATCTCTGCTTTGTTGAATTCTTCCTAATATCACTGATTTAGGAAATGGAAATTAAGTAATTATTTATGCCTTTAACACCTACAGGCCCCAGTCAAGCTTCGTGCTCCTTTTGAGAGGTGTGGTGCAATTCAACAGAAAACATTACTGTGCAAAGTCCAGGCAAGCAACAGGCACTGCCACCAACTAAGAACAGTTTGACTGCTGTGTGCCCTCCTGCCATTCGTCCAGCAGCAGGAGAAATACTGCATTACCTTTTGATATCTCTCTGAAACACCCGTCCTTGAGATCTGCCATCAGCCCTGGTAGGCTGTTGCTGCTGTGCCACTCGTAGTGCAGGGCACGGAGCATCACCAGTCGGGCAGCATCGAGCTCTGTCACCTTGGGGTTATGCAGGAGGCACCACACATCCTGCAGCAAGATACAAAGTGGAATTAATGGAGGGGCCTTCAAAGCACATTAAATCAGACTAATATCAGTCCCACTGCCTAGTAACAAAACTGCATGCACCGTATCATAAGCAACAGACCTGAGCTTTCTATGTGCTCTGCAGATAAGATTTATTGGGGTAAAATGGACTGCAAGTTGATTTCATGGGGCTGGGCATTCTCTGTAATCCTCTGTAACACACCATAGTGTGCTGCACAGTGAGCCCAGCTCAGTGCATTCCTCCCAAAAGGGGCATCCTATGATGCTCCTAGAAACCTTTAATGTCTGCCCTTTTACTTTTCCAACCCAAGTACAGCAAAAGCTAACCCACAGGTTCCATCATAATATGAATCATCAACAAAAGAGTGTTAGCAGAGCTACACTGTTAGTCTTCTTGTGGAAAACTAAAGTTCGCGTGGGGACAAAGCATCCAAAAAACAATCCACATCAGAGCACTACAGAGTCCACAATTCTCCCTGCACTGAACATTAAAGCAAAAGATCAGCCTGTACTGGCTCACCTGTAGGAGAGCAGCAGAGCTTCCAGACATACAGGGGTTGAAAGGGCAGTTCCAAGACAGGGACAAAACCAGCTAGGAGGAATTTTTCCATGCTGCAAGAGAACATGATCTTCAAACACCCCAAGAATCCCAGCACACCTTGGCAACACTCTCCCAGCCTCCCAGAGAAATAATGTGAAACAATGCTGCAACAGTTGTTACTGACTGAGCTGATTCAGCTGTGTTTGTTGTTCTCTTCCCTCTGATGCAGACCAGTTTTAGAAATATGGGCTAACATCCTGGCTGTGAGCAGTTCACGAGGGTAATGAAGAAAACTCTTGTTGAGGTCAGGAATTCACCTGTCAGGGTAAAGACAGAGTCCCACAGAAATGCCTGCTTGCCAGATTTTGGATCCTGTGCTAGCAGCACAGAAGCAATGCCTATAGAAGTGGGAAGCTTGTAAAACAGAAAAGCTATTGTCCATCTGAGGAGATGGGATTCAAAACCTCCCATTCATCTCTCAAGCCTCACATCCAGTGTCAGGATTAATAAGAGACTGGGAAAAGAATAACCAAAATGTACTCTGCTCAAGGGCCCTTGGCCACCAGAGACATGAGCAACTGCTGAAGTTTCATCAGTGGGAACACAATTCTGCCTTTATATTGTGCACTGGTTATTCTTCATCACGTCTGTGACTTTGCCCCTTCGCTGCCATAAGGAGACTGCAGCAGAAAACAGCCTGGGGCACTGCAACTAGAGAGATCTCTCTCTCTCATGTAGAAAAATACCGCTTCCATTTTTGCATTTTGCTTTTGTCTTCTAGCTGCTACGTGGTTTTCAGTCACTCTCAGTTAACAGAAACACAGTAGAGCCCTTTAGGCATGTAAACAAAAACAGGCAGCCTGTGTGCCTTAAAAACCACAGAAACACCGCTCAGTGCAGACTGAGACCTGAGTTAGCATCGAGGTGATTCTAGCTAACAACCTTACCACCACAGCATGAAGTGGGGGCTGACCTCCCTGCACCTCCACCCAGTTTCCAGCACTGCCACATATTCCTCTAAGCATAACGCAGTAACATCCAACTGCTCCACCTCCAGAAGTTTGTGTCATCCCTTTCTCCAGGGAATCCGAGATAACCTCTAACTAAAAAAGACCAACGTCTTCCAAAATGGACCCCAGTGCCAAGCACCCAACTTTCAACACTCATGCTCTGTGCTAAGTCTTCAGCAGATTATCTGCTCACAAAATCAGAAACAAAGATCTCAGCACAGACATGATTTGCTGACAGATTAGAAGTCAAACATTTGACTCTGAACCTGCAGCACAAGCCTAAACCAGAAACCACAACATAGCAAGAGAACATCAGAGGTTGTGTTCAGCAAATGCATTATATAGTTACAATCCCACTACAGTACCTGGTCACTAAAATTCTACCAAATGTAAGCTATTAAATCACATCTATCTGCTCACAGATCTATACAGCTGTGGTGACTTCAACAGGTCTATACCGATTCACATCAGCTCAGCATTTGGTGACAGATGACAGTGCTCAGAGAGCTGATGTTATCACTTAGCCACCCACTTGGTGGGTGAACTTGATTCAACTGTGGGGCTTCTGGAATCCAGCAGGCTCTAAACAGCAGCTCAGGGAGCAGTCGGAATGAGCATGTTGTAGGCTGTGCTGCAGTGGTGCAGAATGGCCTACCACAGGGTCTGACCCCCAGTAAAAAAAATACCGTGCTGAACACAGGGCAGTGGTTCCTGCCCCCACAGATCACTCACTGCAGAGGTCTGAAGTGGACTGTCAGCATACAGTCAGCAGTGACCTGCACTGTCCTGCAACACATGGGCTTTAACAAGTCCTGTCTGTACCCTCATACCTGCCATGGATTCCAGCTTCTGCAGCTCCTCAGGTTTCCTCTTCTGGAAATCCCCCATAATATTCCTGATGGACCTGAACTTTGCAGAGATTGGCAGTAACACGTTTTGCATGGAAAAAGGAGGGGATCTGAGAGAAAACCACGTGAACGCAAGTCCTGATAGAGCTAAAACACAGAGGCCCTCCGCACCCAAAACACTTAGGTGATTCCTCTAGTGACACAGTGGATTCAGAGTCTGTTCCTCAAACATTTGTCAGTACATTACAACCAAAATAAATTCTGTTCTAACCCCCTGCAGCTCCTGAATGAGACAGTCCACGTTCTCCTCAAGGTACACACAGCAACAGCGCGGCAACGAGAGGGGCTCAGCCCCATCCCCCATCCCCGCGGGGAGGGCTCTCAGCTCGGTGGGCTGCAGGAAGCAGACGGCCTTCAGGTGCTTCCCGGGCTCCCTGCCGGGGGAGTCGATGCGCTCACAGAGATACACCTCCTCGTGCAGGATCTCGGGCTGCGCGTACACCATGCTGACCGCGCCGGGCTGCGGGGAGCGCCGCGTCACCGCGCGCCGAATAACGGCCCCGCGCCGCGCCCCGCCCGCTGCTCACCGTCTCCCGATCCGTCCGGAGCCCCTCCATGCCTGGCCCGCTGTCCTCGGTCATTTTCGACACGTTCTGCTCCACAGCGAGCACCGTGTTCATCTCCGCTGTGCGGCGCGGCGCGGCGCGGCGCGGCGCGGCGCGGCGCGGCTCGGCCCGGCCCGGCCCCGCTCCGCCACACGCCCGCTGGGCGGTGCAGCCCTCCAGCGGCAGCGACTGCTGAGAGCGGCGCGGGGCCGCACTTCCGCTTGTCTCTGCTTACGGCGGTAAAGATACGCAGAAATATCTTTACAAAAGACAAGCCTGTTTTTTTCGGGGTTCGGCTTGGAGAAGCTGATCACTGCGAAAGACGATAATGCTGTGCGTGGCAACGAAGGTAGCACTCCCTGCTGGCTTATCTGTTGGGCCAGGTATGTCACACTAACAGAGAGAAAAGGAAAGAAAAATGAGAAATGGGGGATAAAAGGCCTTCACTGAACTAACGGCTTTGGAGAAGAACTCCAAAGAAAAACATCTTTGACGGAGAAGTCCTGAAGAGAAAAAACGTTTGACGGAGAATTCCTTGAGGGGAAAAACTCTGGAAGTAGCCCTTGGCCTGCTTGCTGTGAAGCCTCCCGGCTTTCTCCCATCCCCCGCGGTGCCCAGACAAGTTCCTGAGAGCAACGGCCCTACTACGAACCTCGCTGGATCCACGGTGGTGATTATATCTCACTTAATTTCTACCAATTCTTGTAGCTAACTATAAATCTGTGTATCTGTAGTAAGGTTGTAACTGGGGAAGCTAGAGCATTAACAGCTTTAATTCCACTGAGTTGGATCTACAATGCAGTGAAAGAGTGAGTTAACTTCTGTTAGTTGTCATGTTACTTGTTTCTTGTAACTAAGAAGATGTTCACGTTGTTGGAAGGCAGTGTCTGATGCTTGTACGTGATGCAGTTTGCAGTAGGTTTTGCAAGTTACTGAAGCTATGGTATCTAGTATAATAATTGGCAATGTCAGTCTCCAGGGAGAACCAAAGGACTGGCATGACCAGCTGGCCTGCTGTCCCTCAATAAACAGTTCCTGTTTTTGTATGCCGGTAAATATATCAGGGGGTTCCTCTCGAGTAGAGACTGGGGTCTTCTGATTCTGCTCTGTGGTTCTTGAAAATAAAATGAAAAAGAAGCCTGGGGTGCCCCTGAATAAAATTTTATCTGGTTATCTAGATTTCTTGAACGGAAGATACCATCCATTCCTAGTATAGTTTCCTTATGTGTGCTTTTCTCACGTGTTGCTATTGGTCTAGGGCAGTCGTTCAGTATGGAAGAGTGGAAGTAAGGCAGTGACTGTCTTGCCCTAGTGCATTTCTTGAATGATCTGTGAACGTTTTGCTTCTTGTTCAGTTCTAAGTCTTGGATTATATGATTTAAAGGTGACATGATATTAATATATTTAATTGTACTATGTTTCCTGAAATAATCCTCTCCTAATACTTTTTTCCCCTCAAAACTTCCTTTTAGCAGAAAATGGCTCAAGAAGTCTTGACTGACTTAAAAGAACATCCTAATGCGTGGACAAGACTTGATAACTATTCTGGAGTTCTCTCAGAATGAATACCAAAGTAAGCAAATCAACTTTTATTTATTTGGCTTTCATCTTTCGTCCACTCATGAACTTTGAGGAAGGCATCTCATTTCTAGCTGTAGACTTTTTTGATTCAAACCACATTTTCCGTGTCTTATTCCCAAAGGTGGCTTTAAGCAGAAACTATTAAATGGACAAAATATTTAAATCTCCTTTTACATTCCCAAGTGTATTTCTCCTTTTTAAAAAGGAGGGGAAAGAAAATAAGGAAGAGCTAAATTGGAAGTTGTGTTTTGTTTTGTTTTTTTTAATTTTTTCAAGGCACATCTATAAGCACAATGCCAGTTCCGGAGACTTGTATATATATGTAATGAAAAATCTCCTAGACCCACATTTTGTTTGTGCTTAAGTGCTTGGCTGTCTTTGTTAATGAGAGCCATGTGCCTGTAACTGATGAGATAATTTATCCCTAGGTGTATTAAAGACAAAATAGAAACCATATTAGGCCAGTATTTGAGCAGCCACTGAAAATTAAGCACCTGAAACTCTTTGTAGTAGGAAATTAGTCTTGAGTGATACAGAAAACACACTTGCTTTGTACTGCTGTTGTAAGTCCATCTATCGTGGTAGAGTTGAAAAGGGATAGCATTCAGTTTTTGTATACATCTTTAAAGGTTTTGTCTTAGGATAAGACTTTTGTGCAGCTTGAACAGAAAAGTTGATGGAAGTGTTTTCACTGTCTTAAGCTTGATGATTATTATCCTGAGTAATTGATAGGCATGGTTTTCTGCTTGATACACACTGTGTTTGAACAGCAAATGATCCTGATTGGATGATGGTCTCTTGAGTTCAGGAGGTATTCATGAAACAGTTTAACTCTTTTCATTGCTTTAAAGTTTAGGAATAAAGAATTTAAAGAACTTCCTCAAAGTGCTGACCTTTGAGTAACACCGTTTGCCTGTTTGCTTGCCTGGTAAACTTTGCTTATTATACCAACAGACATTATTAATTTTCAAGTTGATTTACCAACAGTGTTTTTAAAATACTCAAATTTGTCTTGTGAAAAAATGAGATGATTAGAGGAACAGAAAGGAAGCCAAAGGCAAAGAATTCTTCCATTTACATAAATTGCAGATGATTTGGTGCTACATTTCTGCGCTGTGACATTTGGCTTTTAAGTGGTCATATTTTTCCTTCATTAAAGCTGTTAACACTACCTGATATTAATCACAGTGTTCCCTTACGTCGATGGCTTGTAATAGGAAGAAAAGGGGTGTCTTCCTGTGCAACTGACACAGCTAGGCTTTGATGGCAGGCCTCCACAAGGTCTGCCCTATTGATTCCCTTTAAGTGAATTCTGTCCCTCAATTGTTTTTGTTTCTTGGGAGGTGGGAGGGAGGGGATTTGGTGCTTAGAGTAAGTAATAAGGGTACCATCGAGATTTCTGCCATCGGGATCATTCCTTAGGGTTTCTTTCAGTCTTTGCAGTTAACTGCCCCTCGTCTTCCTAACTTGGCAGTGAACTGCTACTAGACAACTAGAAATAAACTAAGAGGAAAATTGCATATTGGAAACACTTCTGTTTTATGCTGAGTTTAAATGTATTGACGTGCATTGTTTTATGACTTAATAAAGATACATCTGATACTTCAGATGGCAGATCTTAAAATTGTCATCAGTGGCTATTTTTTCTTCTTTGACATTTTGATACTTGATTGGCATGTGTATGGGAACTGCTGAATCACTGCCTGAACCACTGATTGGTCACCTGAGGTGAGCACCGAGTCAGCCATGGGGCCACAGGTGGAGGTGATATACCTGTGTGATTGGAAGGGGTGGAGCCTGGCTCCACCTCTCCCAAACCCCATTAAGGTCTGACCACCACCAGGAAAGGATCTCTTCTCAGAGATCCCTCGCACGTGGAGTCCCCTGCGAGCCTTGACATCCTGAAGGTGAGCCATCTTCTCTTTGGTATTATTTGTATCCCATCCATATAGAACTACTCAAAATATACTGTCATCTATACTATTTTGTTGTGAAGTACTATCCTTGGGAGTTATTTACCCCACAGCATGAAGATACACAAGCTTTTCCAACCACTAAATCAAAAGTAATTTCAATTAAAAAACAAGAGAAACAACACAGCAGACTTCTAACACAGTATGGCAAGAAGGATGCATGAGTAGAGGTCATTTATGGTGATTTTATTACTGTTCCCATTTCATTTCCCTCACAAATGTTAGGAATGTGTAATACTAGTAGCAGCGGTGAGAAGAGATGAACAAGAGACTAACAGAAGGCAGAAGTCAGATGGCATGTGCAGAAGTATGTAGCAATGTAGACAAGATGAATCTCTATGGCTTTAAAGTTCGTGATTCTAAATTAGATACTTCAGTGCATAGTGGAGAAAAGGTCTGTCTTTTTCTCTAATGAAAGTTGCTACACGTTTTGAGCACGTGCATGAAGTTCTAAGGGAGAAAAAATAATGAGGATGAATTCTGCCCTTAATTTCCCCAAAATTCCTTAACTCTCTCAAAATGAAACAAAACGTGCCATTTTGATTTTAAAGCCAATTAAGTTGACTTAAGAGACAGTAATATTTGGAAGCAAAGAGAACATTTTTGTGTAACTGTTTCCTGAAAAACCTATTAATATATATGCCTGTACAATCTAGAATTAAAACTACTATCTTTTGTTTCAAGAAAGTGAACTTTTTTGTAAATGTTTTGTATTTTTAGTTTAGTTCAGGTGGAAAAAGCATTTGCACAGCTATGACAGCAGCTGAAATCACTTTGGGTGAAACATTTTACTTAAGCCATTTTCATTCATTTTTCTATATAAGCACTCCCTTGACTGCATAAAGCTTTTATGTTTAATAACTTGTAAATTTACCAATTCAAATTAAGCTGATAGACTTTTATTAGTGATACTGAATAAAATAAAAAATACCTCGACAGTTTTCCATAGTTTCAATTTCTTCTCTGTACCCCTAAATCTTGAAAGATGATGGCCATTTGCTAATCCAGGATCTGCATGTGAATCTAGTGGGAGTTTTTGGGTCACAAAGGGAAGCATGTGGGGAATGTAGGTTATGCTAAGATGAAAACAGCAAAGATTTTAATAAAACACTGTAGTTTGGGCCAACCTACATTGTGGTTTGTTGTCCGTTTGGTTGAAATGTTAATCATCCTACTTTATATAACAGCTAACCCTTTTAAAGAAGAACTCTTAGCCAAACTTTATAAACTCTATAGACATGAATTTACCTTTCAGGTATTGATGTGATTTATTTTATTCTTCCTAATCTTATGCTGATGAAATTATTGCAGAATTCCTCATCTCCTTTTGTCTGCTGTCTATTCATGCTCTTGGGGCTTTAATCAAAACTTCACTCCCCGTTACTGTGAGTCGACAGCAGGGATAAATGGGTGGAGGGATTGGCCTTACTCATTCCTTTGCAAATGTAGCATTTCTGGCAAAGAACCCAGGAAAGAATTCCTGAAAGGTAAAAACAGAATTTCCAAGAATTAATGCATATCTTTTGCCTGAGCACAAAAGTTCATCTTTAAATAGTAGAAATAGCTGCCATATCTATTGGGGTGGGTATTGAAACTGAATAAACCTGTGGGTTGTCTAGCTGCTCCTGAAGTAGTGTACCAGTGAAGTTTGGGAAATACTTTCCTTAGAAAGTGCCAGCATCAGAACGTGTGATGATAAGATGTGACTTTATTTTTTAGAGGAATGATTGTAGAGGAATGATGGGAAACTTGAGACCATGCAAGCTGCTATATAGCACCATATATATAGCACCATAGCAAGGTGCTAAATATTTTAGGAGCCTGGTTGTGATAGTACTTGAGCATATGGGCAGTCATTTATGATGCAGATTTGTATCTGGCTGCTGCTTCCTCCTTCCCAGGTGTCCAAAGTTGACTACCAGGCAGCTTTTCTTTTTTTTTTTTTCCTCCTGGTGTGAGCGTGATCAAACAGCAGGATTTAGTATAGCAAAAAATAAAACAAGAAAAAAAAAGCATGAAACTTGAGTAAATGGGAGTATAGAAATTATTTAATAAAGCTTTTTTAGTTTAATATTCTTGAAGTCTTAGATGTTATGTGTGAATGTCTGATTGAATGAGTAATTAATGTAAGTAATTCTCAAGTTGGAGACAAAAAGCCTAATGGTGCTATCACAAAGTAAGACCGTCTGTGCTTTTCTGTATGAACACCATGTCTTGTCCTTTTGCAGTAGTGGTTTCTGTAGGATTGTGGGCACCTAAATTCTGTAAGCATTATGGGAAGGTAAAACAGTAGCTGATGTGTTTTGAAATACTACTGCTGAATTGATGGGCTGATGCTCGACTTAATTGAAGAGATCTAAGATTTAGAAGGTTCTGGGGCTGGCTGCTGGCTTTGAAGTAGAGGTTTGGATTCTCTATACTTGTCAGCCTTCAGCCAGTCTAGGCTATGTGCACACCTCCACCAGTGTCCTCTTAATTTTTGCTTCTTTTATAGACTATGGTACACCTGGTAGCACATGCCAATTTGACTTGATTGAACTCGTAAACAGACGTAATTATTTTAGAATAGTAATTGCTTGGGCTATGTTCTCAGGCAGCTGGTTTGATTTTTGGATGGTCATCTGTGCAGCTGGACTCAGATTCCCGTAGATCCCTTCCAACTCAGTATAATCTAATTCTATGATGTTTTTTCTTTCCTCTTTTAAGCCTTGCAATATGTATTGAATAGCAAGAGATTACTGGTGTGGGATTAATGCATGTTCACAAAGCTTTCTGTCAAGTTGTGAAAGACTCCAGAACACTAAGTAGAAATACTCAAATACTTTCATAACTTTCCCCATTCTGTACTTGTTCTTCTTTAATACATACTGTTTTCTGAACTCATTAATTGAATTTCCATGTTCTGCAGTGAGTTTATAATATCATTGTGAAGACGTGATTAGAAGTTAAGTTTCACTGCGAGTTTATTGATGGAAATACAATAGTAAATGTCAATGAAAAAACATTTTTGAAGGAGATTTCAACGGTTATGATTATTTTCCTTACCTGTACTTTAAACAGGTGGCAAACGTAGCCTAGCTCTTGAAAAGGTTTCCATACGTCGCCTGCGGGGGTGGGGAGGGGAGGGGTGGTTGGTGTGGGGGCAGGACCGGCCCCTGGCCGCGTTCCCTTTCCCCCCCCACCACCACCCCGGCCGAAGAGCCGGGCGGAGGTTTAAAGACTCGGGCTGCCCGCGGCGCGTTCCGCGAGGGTGCGGGGCCGGGGGGCGGTCGGCCGGCCGGCGGGAAAGGGCGCGGGGTGTGAGAGGAGACGCGGCGGCGCGCCTCCCCCCCGGCCTCTCGAGCCCGCCGGGCGGCGTCCGCCCCCGGTCTCGCTGGCGTGGGGCGTCCCGCATCCCGTCTCCGGGCGCGCCCCCTTCCTTGGGGTTCGTCTCCCGCTGCAGCCTCAGATCTCGCGCCGCGCAGCGTGAAGGGGGAGGACGGGCGGCTGAACCGGCGGGGTGCACCGCTTCCTTCCCTCCGGCACAGCTGGGGGTAGACCTGGCGGGCCGAGCTTCCCGGCGGCCTTTTCCGCCCTGCGACAGGGGGTTGACCTGGCCGACTTTTTCTTTTCTTTCTTTCCCTTCCCTGCCCCCTTCAATTCCCCTTCTCCTTTCCTTTTTCCTTTCCTCTTTCCTTATCTATCTGTCTGTCTATCTACCATCTAATCTCTTCCAGAGCCCCCGCCCCCCACTTGCGGCGTCTGCCACGAGAGCTGCCTGCCTGGCCGGCCGCGAGCAGACGGGTAGAGCTGTGGGCCGGCTCGCTTCCCCCTCCCGTCCCCAGGGCTGCAGCGTATTTTTTTTTTTTCCACCTAACATTTCATTATTTCTTTAACTTTTTTGCGGCAACATTTATTTATTCATTTATTTATTTATTTCGAAATATATATATATATATCATCATTCAAATTTATTTATTTGCTTTTTGCTCTTTTTAATTATTTTTTTATTCTTTCACAAAATTTCAAAAAAATTCTTTGAAAATATTTAGTTATCATTTAATTTTTCACTTTTCATCATTATTTCAGAAAAAGAAAATTATTTTTGTATTTTTTAGTTCTGTTCTTTATCTCAAAATATTTAACTTTTTTAATTATTCTCTTTCTTAATTATTTACTTTTCATCCGTTTTTAATTGTATTTTTTAAATTTTTATTTTTTAATTAGTTATCATTTATTTAAATCCAATTATATATATTCAAATCTTTAATTAATTTTATTTTATTGTAGTTTGTGGAGAATACTCCAATCTTTGTAATCCTTAAAAAAACTGGAAAATGGCGTTTGCTACATGATCTCCAAAAACTTAATGATCAGATGGAGACTACGGGAACCTTAGAACCTGGTATGCCATCCCTATGTATGTTGCCCAGAAACTGGCATATACTGATCATAGGCCTTAAGGATTGCTTTTTTACGATTCCTATAGCAGAGCAAGATTGTAAACGTTTTGCCTTCTCAGTACCTGCCATAAACAAAATGCAACCTGCACAGAGATACGAACGGGTTGTTTTACAGCAAAGCATGAAAAATTCTCCAACGCTGTGTCAACTTTTTGTAGCTACGGTGTTGGTACCAATCAGGCAGCAAAATCCCAATACTATTATCTACCGTTATATGGATGATATCCTTTTTTGCCAGCAGGAATCATTACAAAACAATGGGAAAAAATCATTGTTGAACATCTTAAGGAGTTCGGCCTTAAGGTAGCTCCTGAAAAGGTTCAACGGTCAAGTCCTTATTTGTATCTTGGTTGGTCTTTGTCTGACGCAATGATTCGACTGCAAGTTGCACAGCTTGGTGTGAATGTGCACAATGTAACTGATTTACAAACAGTTCTGGGCCATATACAGTGGTTACGACCTACAGTAGGGATTACGAATTGTCACTTAGAACCATTGGTACGATTACTTAGGAGAAAACCGTCCGCCAATACTAAAATTACCTTGACTAAGGAAGCTACTGATACATTGCAGGAAATCAGCAAAATAATCAAAGCAGGAATATCTTATCGGTATTGTCCAGACCTTAGGTTATCGGTTGTTATCTATGTCCAAAGTACTCATGCCTTTCCAGTTGTTCGTCAATGGCAAAAAGAAAAGGGGGATGTGGGGGATATTAGGCAGCAATGTCTACAATGTCTAAGAAGGATGCCATTGACAAACAAAGAGAAAGGCAATGACAGATTACCTATATCTAATAAGCTGAGAGAATATCATTCACCACAAAGGATTGCAGAGGCAGTTTCATATCAGTCAAGCTGATGCAAGACTGTACAAACATGTCCACAATGCAGTCATCATAATGGAGGTCTTGGTATAGGGATCCAACAACAGGAGAATGGTCTGGACCAGCCACACTAATCTTCTCCGGTAGGGGTTATTCTTGTGTCTCTACAGATCAGAATGGACCAATTTGGATTCCTGCTCGCTGTGTTCGCCCTTGGCATGACCAGAAATAACTACATCGCATGGATCAACGGGAAAACATGAGTACTTTACATGGATTCCAGCGTGATACATTTGGCCTTATCTCAAGGCAGAAAATCGCATCCAACCCTCATAAGGACTGGGATTGTGTGTTTCTTTCTTTCTTTTTTTTTTTTTTTTTTGCAAATTGTTGTATTTTTTGATAACTTACGTATGCCACAGTATGTGATGAGAAACAGCTGGATTAACCACTGAATGGTATCTCAATAACACTGATCATGGTATGGTAAATATGGGTGATTTTTCTGTGTTACCGAAGTAGCTTTTAAAATTAGAATTATTAGGCATAATTAATTAAAATATTAAATTTATATTAAATATAAATAATATTAATTTTTAAATAATTTTTATTTCTTTTCCATCTGTTGAAATTATCTTTTTCATATTTGTCTCTCGAAAGTAAATTTTATTACAAAAATATAATATCGTTCGATTATTTTTTTTCCTATATATATATATATATATCTATTTATGTAACTGCGATCGCGCCCCCTGCCCCCCATCCTTCTCCCCGCCCACCGCTGCAGCGCCTTCCACGAGGGCGGGCTGGCTGGCGGGCCGCGGGCAGACGGGTAGACCTGTCGGCCCGCTCGCTTCCCCCTCCCAGTCCCCTCTGCCCTGTTTTTTTTTCTTTTTTCATTTATTTATCCGTGATTGTTTTTATTTTTACTTCTTAATTATTTTTGTCCGGCTGAAGATTCCTTCTTCAGCGGGGTAGACGTGATGAGGCGGCCATGCTGGGATCGGTGTCTCTCTCCCTCTGCCTCCCTCCCTCCCACCCTTAACACCCCCACCCCCCTCCTCCAACCTTACCTCCCACAGATCCACCCCGCCCGACGTCTGTGTCATGTTTTTACCGAACTTTTTATTATTTTTATTTTAAGCGTTTTGGTTTTTTTGGGGGGGAGGGGTTGGTGGTGGTGGTGAAAGGCGGTTTGTTTTTTTTTTTAATTAAAATGAATAATTATTGAATTAATTTTTGAATAATGAATGCTTTCTTTGGGTTTTTGTCTTAAGATAAAAATACGCTTTCATCTTTTTGTTTTCCTCGTATTTACCTTTATTTTTTTGTTTTTTCAATTTCTGGTCATTTTTTTTTTTCAATGGGGGGGGAGTGGTTGGTCAGGAGGGCTGTCTCTTTATTTTTATATAACTCATATACGTATGTAGGTATGTACGTACGTTTGTATTGTGCACCTAAACCACGTTTCTTTTTTTTTTTTTTTTCTCCCAGTCACAACGCTCCAGCCAGACTTGGCAGCCAGCTTTCCCTGAACCTCCACCCCGGATCCTCCGGCCAATTGCTTTTGATTTTTTCCTCCCCCACAACCTTCCTCCCTCCCTTCCTTCCTTCCCTGAGATCAATCGTCTTGTCAGCTGCCAGTCTGTCCTTCCTTCTGCTCACCAGGACTTAGCTCGATTGTGCGAGCCGTGGGGTTTTTCCACCTTGCTCCCCATCCCCCTCACTGTGGACCCGCCTTGGCCTGGTGTCCTTCCTTTGGGCTGCCCTTCCTTTGGTTACCAGTTTTGGGGATGTTGGTTTTTTTATTCTTTTTTGTAAGGCAGTGGGGTAGGGCAGAGATGCAGGGCAGAGGGGCAAGGCAGATAACACCATCAGCCCCATGGGGTTTGTCAGTGCCCCACTGTTTCCCCCATAGATTCAGTGCAGGGTCCCACATCAACCCTGTATCACCTGTGCCCCATACTTAAACCAGAGCTGCCCTAGATCCTTCCCCACATCCACCCCACAGATGCTTCACGCATCCCTATAGAGTTCTCCCCCCCAAAAAAATCTGTCCCATGGAGACCCCATCAAAACCCATAGAGACCCACAGAGACCCCTTAGCAGTCCACTGAGCCCCATAGAGGCCCCACAGAGACACACTGGGACCCATAGAGCCTTACAGAGGCCCCTTAGTGCACCAAAGGGACCCCCATAGGGACCCACAGAGGACCATAGAGATAACACTGTGCACCGCAGAGCCCCATAGGGACACATAGACCCTGCTGGGCTGCCCGGGCATGCTGCTGGCTCCTGCTTGGAAAGCTGTCAGCGGGCACGCCAAGGTTTTGCCCCATCAGGCGCTTTTCCACCTGCTCCTCCCCAAGCCCGTGCAGTGGCCCCCCTTTCAAGCATGTACGGCTTTGACTCAGCCCATCCACCTGCTCTGCCTGGGTCCCTCCGTAGCGCCCTTCAGCTCAAGGGGTGGGGGGTGTGTGAGGCGGGTCTGTCATGGCACAGCAGCAGCAGCTTTACCGGCAGAAGGGCATTCACTGGGCCCCTCTCGCTCTCTGAGCTTAGGTCTCAAGTCCTGGACGTTCAACTGCTTCGAGAGTCACCTGGGCACCTGGTGAAAAGGAAACGGAGAGTAAGAGGAGAAACGAGGAAAGAAACAAACCGGCGGAGGAGGGACACTGAGACTTCAGAGAATGTCTCCCACCGGATGAGGCCGCCAAGATTCTCGTCCTCCTCACCTGTGCCCCACAGCCACCCCGTAGCTGGACCAGATCCTTCCCAACATCTGCCCCACAGATGCCCCACACATCCCTATAGAGATCTCCCCCACAAAAAATACCCATTCCACGGATACCTCATTAAGACCCCATAGTGCCCCATCCAAAACCATAAGAGCCCCATAAGGACACACTGGGACCCAGAGTCCCACAGACACCCTATAGAGCCTTACAGAGACCCCTTAGTGCCCCATGGAGAGCAACAGGGACCCCAGAGTGACAAAAGGAGAGCCACAGGGGCCCCACAGGGACCCTAGAGATTACACTGTTCCCCACAGAGCTCCATACAGGGACCCCATAAAGAGAACATTCTACCCCATAGTGCCCCACAGAGACTCGGTAGAGCTTTAGAGAACCCTTAGTGCCCCACAGAGATCCACAGGAACCCCGTTGTGCCCACACAGCGACCCGCAGTTTCCCATAGAGACCCATAGGGATCCTTTTGGGGGCGGGAGAGGGGCTGCACGTCTGCACGCCCGTAGCGCCTCGCTTTCCCGATTTTCCGTTTTTTCCCGCTCGCGGCGCCGACCCATCTCCCCGGCCGCCCGGTTCTTCCATGAGGTCGAGGTCCCGCCCCGTCAGGCGCTTTTCCGCCCGCTCCTCCCCGAGCCCGTGCGGCGCCCCGGGGTGGCCGTGACCGACCCCGAGCTCCCGCCGCTTGGCCCCCTTCAAGCGCGTACGGCTTACCTCGGCCCGTCCGCCCGCTCTGCCCGGGTCCATCCGCAGCACCCGCTGCGAGCCCGGTGAGGCTTAGGTCTCAAATACCCGACCTAGGACCGCGTCGGGAGTCAAAGGAAACAAACGGGAGAGCGATGCCGACACGCAACGGGGGCGCTCCCGCCAGACCGCGCCACGCTACCGCCGACAACATGGCGGACGGTCACTTCCGGTTCGGGCTCGGGAATGTCGGGAGGGCTCCGCCCGGCCCCTACGGCCCCGCCCGACTCGCGCAGTGGCGGCCAGAGGGCGCTGCCGGCGGGGGCTCGCGATCTCCGAACAGGTCTACCCGGAGCACACCCGAAATCTCATCGGCAGTGTATCTCCGATCGGGACGGCCCGGCCCCGCAGCGAACCGCGCGTCCCGTACGGCGTCTGCCAGAGTTCGCTCCCGGTGCGGCTGGCGTTCCCCGGGCCAGGTGTCACGGTTTGCAGGACAGTTTGACCCGGTACCGTGACAATTTAGGCAGGGGACCCACGGGCCCACACCCCGGGGAAGGGGAAGGGGGAAAAGGGAAAAGGAGAAGGGAGATGGGCCTAGGAACAAAACAGCGGCAACGATCTGAGGAGGAAAGCTATTTTACTAAATAGATATCAGAAAGGAAAAATAACACAATATAATATAATATAATTGGAATTGAGGCAAATGAATCAAATAAAATGAGCGAGAGAGAGAGTGTCCGATAAACCGAAGGCCTTACGCTAACGCTGAAGGCGGACGGCTGCAACAAACACCCACTGCTGAGCTCGGTCCCGAAGGGAAGAGAGAGTCCCGTGACTGCAGACAGTTTTTATCTTTCCCTCTGAGCGTAAACACGTAAGAACGCAAAGCATCGCAAAGTCCTCTGGGGAATGGAGTTCTTCTTCTCTTCTGAGACAGGCATACTTGGAACTATCGATGGTCCACGGAGCTGGAGCATTAACTCTTTAACTCTAAATGCACTACATGATGTTATGATGTGGAATACCAGTACCAAAAATCATAAAACCATGACACCAGGTCTGCCCGGCTCGGACGGAGTCGAGCGCTCCGTGGCGGCTTGGAGATGGCGCTGCTGGGTGGCTTGCTGTCTCCGGCTAAGTGAGATTGCTCAAGCTGTGGTCATGGGGCCAGTGCAGATGGGACAAGATGTTCAGAATATCCTCTACACTGCTGCTGGAAAGGAAGGTCCCACTTGGAGTTTGTGGCAAAGAGCCTCTGGAGAGACCTGAGGCTGACCCTTTGGGTTCTGGAGTCGAGCATACAGGCGGTCTGAGGAGTGCTACATTCCAACTGAGAAGAAGATCTTAGCCATGTACGAGGGCATTTGAGCTGCTTCCGAAGAAATCAGCACTGAAATGCAGCTCCTTCTGGCACCTCGACTGCCAGTGCTGAGCTGGATGTTCAAGGAACAGCTCCCTCTACCCATCATGCTACTGATGCCACTTGGAGAAAGTGGATTGCGCTGATTGCACATCGAGTTTGGATGGGGAACCTCAGTCATCCAGGAATCCTGGAGGTGATCATGGACTGGCCTGAAGGTAAAAAGTTTGGAACAACACCAGCAGAAGATGTATCACATGCTTAAGAGACCCCCACCATACAATGAACTACCACACAATGAAAAGAGATACACCTTGTTCACTGACGGATTATGTCATGTTGCGGGGAAGCACTGCAAATGGAAGGCTGCTGTGTGGAGCCCCAGACGATGATGAGTTGCAGAGGCCACTGAAGGAGGAGAATCAAGTCAATTTGCAGAGGTAAAGGCTGTCCAACTGCCCTTACATGTGGCTGAATGGGAGAGGTGGCCAATGTTGTATCTTTATACTGACTTATGGATGGTGGCAAATGCTTTATGGGGGTGGTTGCAGCAGTGGGAACACAACAACTGGCAATGGAAGGGTAAACCTATTTGGGCTGCTGAACTGTGGAGAGACATTGGTGCCCAAACAAAAAATATGGTTGTAAAGGTGCATCACGTAAATGCTCAAGTGCCCAAGAGTCGGGCTACTGAGAAACAACAAAATAACCATCAGGCTCCACCTCAAATCACTGTCCTTTTTATTTAAACCTATCTGCTATGTGAATACCCTTCTCCCCCCTCCCCCCCACCCACAGAGCACACAGTTGTGCTTGGGCAGCCATGTGGCCACTGACAGTGCAGATTCTTCTTTCTTCCCTTTCTCCCTCTTTTTTTCCTTGTGTCCCTGTCATGGATAACACCATGACATGTGTGCACACTCATGGCTATGTGCAAAACTGGAGCTGTGTGTCTTCTTGCACATGGGTGTGCAAAGGGATTGGTTTGCACACAGTGGTGCACGTACACGTGTGCAATGAAATCTTTGCACATGACTATGGTTTTGCACATAGTTGCATGAACATGAATGGTGTGTGCAGTCAGAGTTGTCCAAACATGCGTGTGTGTATGCGTGAATGCACAGGTATGTGAGTAGGGAAGCCTTTGCACATGTATATATGCTTCTGCACATATGTGGATGTACAGATGCATGTGAAATGGTGTGCTTTCCAAAAATGCACATGAACATGTGCAAGGATGGAATTGCACACATCTTCATGTAAATGGGGCGTGCGAGGAGGTGTTTGCAAGTGAGAGTGCAGAGGTGGTGGGGTGGCCCCTGTGGGTATGTGCCTGAATGTGCGTGCATAAGGATGTAGTGACACTTGTAGTGATGCCATCATTTTCAAGCCATTGCTTCCTAGGGGCTAATTAAATAAAATACTTGAACAAAATTTCACACAGATTGCTGGCAAAGGTAAGCAATAACTGAAACGAGAGAGAAAGGCTCTGACCTTGCTGCTTGTTGTGCTGCTGGGACCCAGAAGGGCACAGGCATTTGGGAGGGCTGCATGACTGAGGGGCCTCTTCTGAGTGCTTTCCAGCACCTTCAGGTTTATCTTGAAAGATGGTTCCGTTTCCATTTCTTCCCAGTGCTGCTCACTCCTTTGGGCAGTGACTCCTTTTCTGCAGTGAAGCACAGCAGTTAACAGGTGCTAAAGCCTTACCCGAGGGGTGCACCATCCCACTCCTCTGCCTGGTTGCAGTTGCATTTCACCTGCCTTTTCCTCAGGTCAAAGCAGAATGAGTTGGCCTGCTTCAGCAGAACAGCTGCCTTCACGGAGGTGCAGATGCAGTCCGTCATTGTGGAATTCATCTTGAACCACACAGACGTCCTCTTCAGCTCCAAATTCAGCTCAGTCATTCGACATGGAGCAGGTGAGTGTCTCCCTCCAGTAGTTTTACCTTGATCAAAAAGAGTAGCAGACACTTAGTGGAAATCCAAGCCTCCTCCACTGTAGCTGAAATATGCTTTTGCTATCAAGGAGACAACAGATTTCCATGGTTTTATAGGAATAGGGCAAATATGGCAACTATTGTCTTCCTGAGATAGCCACAGATGCTCTACAAGAACATACGTCTGAACGTTTACCTGCGACCATTAGGTCCTAGCACTGAAAAGCCACATAGAACAACTTAAATCTCTTCCCCTTCTCCCTTTTTTCTTTTTAAAATCACTACTCATGTTAGCTGAGTAAATGTGAAGAGCACGAGCTCTTATTCCTCAGTTTGTTGCATCTGCTTTGATTACCTGACTAATACCAACTAACTAATTAACTTCCAATGAAGTTTGCACAGTCAGTGCAGTTATTACCACCTGTGGAGTTGTGGGGTAAATAACTCCCAAGGATGGTACTTCACAACAAAATAGTATAGAAGACAGCATAATTTGAGAAGTTCTATATAGATAGTATACAAATAATAAAAAAGAGAAGATAGCTCACCTTCAGAATGACAAGGCTCACAGGGGACTCCACGTGGGAGGGATCTCCTAGAAGAGATCCTACCCAGATGGTGGTCAGCCCTTAAATGGGGTTTGGGAGAGGTGGAGCCAGGCTCAACCCCTTCCAATCACATAGGTATATCACCTCCACCTGTGGCCCCATGGCTGACTCGGTGCTCACCTCAGGTGACCAATCAGTGGTTCAGGCTGTGATTCAGCAGTTCCCATACATCAAGAAAGTGAACTATTTTGTAAATGTTTTGTATTTTTAGTTTAGATCAGGTGGAAAAAGCATTTGCACAGCTATGACAGCAGCTGAAATCGCTTTGGGTGAAACATTTTACTTAAGCAATTTTCATTCACTTTTCTATATAAGCACTCCCTTGACTGCATAAAGCTTTTATGTTTAATAACTTGTAAATTTACCAATTCAAATTAAGCTGATAGACTTTTATTAGTGATACTGAATAAAATAAAAAATACCTCGACAGTTTTCCATAGTTTCAATTTTTTCTCTGTACCCCTAAATCATGAAAGATGATGGCCATTTGCTAATCCAGGATCTGCATGTGAATCTAGTGGGAGATTTGGGGTCACAAAGGGAAGCATGTGGGGAATGAAGGTTATGCTAAGATGAAAACAGCAAAGATTTTAATAAAACACTGTAGCTTGGGCCAACCTACATTGTGGTTTGTTCTCCATTTGGTTGAAATGTTAATCATCCTACATTATGTAACAGCTAACCCTTTTAAAGAACTCTTATTCTCAGCCAAACTATATAAACTATATAGACATGAATTTACCTTTCAGGTATTGATGTGATTTATTTTATTCTTCCTAATCTTATGCTGATGAAATTATTGCAGAATTCCTCATCTCCTTTTGTCTGCTGTCTATTCATGCTCTTGGGGCTTTAATCAAAACTTCACTCCCCGTTACTGTGAGTCGACAGCAGGGATAAATGGGTGGAGGGATTGGCCTTACTGATTCCTTTGCAAATGTAGCATTTCTGGCAAAGAACCCAGGAAAGAATTCCTGAAAGGTAAAAACAGAATTTCCAAGAATTAATGCATATCTTTTGCCTGAGCACAAAAGTTCATCTTTAAATAGTAGAAATAGCTGCCATATCTATTGGGGTGGGTATTGAAACTGAATAAACCTGTGGGTTGTCTAGCTGCTCCAGTGAAGTTTGGGAAATACTTTCCTTAGAAAGTGCCAGCATCAGAACGTGTGATGATAAGATGTGACTTTTTCTTTATTTATTTTTTAGAGGAATGATTGTAGAGGAATGATGGGAAACTTGAGACCATGCAAGCTGCTAAATATTTTAGGAGCCTGGTTGTGATAGTACTTGAACATATGGGCAGTCATTTATGATGCAGATTTGTATCTGGCTGCTGCTTCCTCCTTTCCAGGTGGCCAAAGTTGACTACCAGGCAGCTTTTCTTTTTTTTCTTTTTTTTTGTTTGTTTGTTTTTTGTTTTCCTCCTGGTGTGAGCGTGATCAAACAGCAGGATTTAGTATAACAAAAAATAAAACAAGAAAAAAAATGCATGAAACTTGAGTAAATGGGAGTAGAGAAATTATTTAATAAAGCCTTTTCAGTTTAATATTCTTGAAGTCTTAGATGTTATGTGTGAATATCTGATTGAATGAGTAATTAATGTAAGTAATTCTCAAGTTGGAGCACCATTAGGCTTTTTGTCTATCACAAAGTAAGACCGTCTGTGCTTTTCTTTATGAACACCGTTTCTTGTCCTTTTGCAGTAGTGGTTTCAGTAGGACGGTGGGTACCTAAATTCTGTAAGCATTATGGGAAGGTAAAACAGTAGCTGATGTGTTTTGAAATACTACTGCTGAATTGATGGGCTGATGCTCGACTTAATTGAAGAGATCTAAGATTTAGAAGGTTCTGGGGCTGGCTGCTGGCTTTGAAGTAGAGGTTTGGATTCTCTATACTTGTCAGCCTTCAGCCAGTCTAGGCTATGTGCACACCTCCACCAGTGTCCTCTTAATTTTTGCTTCTTTTATAGACTATGGTACACCTGGTAGCACATGCCAATTTGACTTGATTGAACTCGTAAACAGACGTAATTATTTTAGAATAGTAATTGCTTGGGCTATGTTCTCAGGCAGTTGGTTTGATTTTTGGATGGTCATCTGTGCAGCTGGACTCAGATTCCCGTAGATCCCTTCCAACTCAGTATAATCTAATTCTATGATGTTTTTTCTTTCCTCTTTTAAGCCTTGCAATATGTATTGAATAGCAAGAGATTAATAGTGTGGGATTAATGCATGTTCACAAAGCTTTCTGTCAAGTTGTGAAAGACTCCAGAACACAAAGTAGAAATACTCAAATACTTTCATAACTTTCCCCATTCTGTACTTGTTCTTCTTTAATACATACTGTTTTCTGAACTCATTAATGGAATTTCCATGTTCTGCTGTGAGTTTATAATATCATTGTGAAGATGTGATTAGAAGTTAAGTTTCACTGCGAGTTTATTGATGGAAATACAATAGTAAATGTCAATGAAAATACTTTTTTGAAGGAGATTTCAACGGTTATGATTATTTTCCTTACCTCTACTTTAAACAGGTGGCAAACGTAGCCTAGCTCTTGAAAAGGTTTCCATGCGTCGACCTGCGCGTCGAGGGGGGGTGGGTAGAGGAGGGGGGGTTGGTGTGGGGGCGGGACCGGCCCCTGGCCGCGTTCCCTTTCCCCCCCCACCACCACCCCGGCCGCAGAGCCGGGCGGAGGTTTAAAGACTCGGGCTGCCCGCGGCGCGTTCCGCGAGGGTGCGGGGCCGGGGGGCGGTCGGCCGGCCGGCGGGAAAGGGCGCGGGGTGTGAGAGGAGACGCGGTGGCGCGCCTCCCCCCCGGCCTCTCGAGCCCGCCGGGCGGCGTCCGCCCCCGGTCTCGCCGGCGTGGGGCGTCCCGCATCCCGTCTCCGGGCGCGCCCCCTTCCTTGGGGTTCATCTCCCGCTGCAGCCTCAGATCTCGCGCCGCGCGGCGCGAACGGGGAGGTCGGGCGGCCGAACCGGCGGGGTGCACCGCTTCCTTCCCTCCGGCACAGCTGGGGGGAGACCTGGCGGGCCGAGCTTCCCGGCGGCCTTTTCTGCCCCGAGCCAGGGGGTTGACCTGGCCGACTTTTTTCTTTCTTTCCCTTCCCCGCCCCTTTCAATTCCCCTTCTCCTTTCCTTTTTCCTTTCTTCTTTCCTTGTTGTCATAAACGCTCAGAGTCCAATCTGAGTTTTTAGAATATTTTATTATAATCAAAAGGTGAAAAGCAATAAGCAAGCAGCGCTGGGTGTGCCGGGGAGTCTCGCTCCACCGACACACCGCAAAGAAAGAAAGAATACCTATTTAAAAGTATAGTTCATACATATTCATCACATTCCAAACTCTGATTTATAAAGAGAATTACACTTAAGGGTTGATTTTGATGTAAATCTTCAAACCTTGAAGGGGAAGAGCCCCTCACTGGTATTTTGTTAGGAGGGGTAGCGATAAGCTTAACACAGCTGGCCCAACACATAAATCAGTAAGGGAGTAGCACCTTTGGTGCCATGTGGTCCTTTTCCAAGGATTAGCTTCCCCAAGCTAAGTACCCCGAAAAGGGCCACTGGCCCCATCTCTCGGTGCATTCCAGGCTAATCTCCCAAGGTCTGTGTTAGTTTCACCCCTTGGTGTGAGGAATACGCTTTTTGTTACACAAGACTGGTGTTTGAAATGCAGATAAAGTTCTATCCTTCCATGTCTCACAAGGACATTTTACTCCTTTAAGTAACTTTGTATACCAATTGGAATTAATGCCAGTCCGAAGGTATTGTGTCAGCAGCTTTGACTTTTTATCTTTGACACGAATCACCTTTACATGTTTCACACTTGTCCATCTGTCTGTCTGTCTATCTACCATCTAATCTCTTCCAGAGCCCCCGCCCCCCACTTGCGGCGTCTGCCACGAGAGCTGCCTGCCTGGCCGGCCGCGAGCAGACGGGTAGAGCTGTGGGCCGGCTCGCTTCCCCCTCCCGTCCCCAGGGCTGCAGCGTATTTTTTTTTCCACCTAACATTTCATTATTTCTTTAACTTTTTTGCGGCAGCATTTATTCATTCATTTATTTATTTATTTCGAAATATATATTTAATTTTTCATCATTCAAATTCTTATTTATTTGCTTTTTGCTCTTTTTAATTTTTTTTAATTCTTTCACAAAATTAAAAAAAAATCTTTAAAAATATTTAGTTATCATTTAATTTTTCACTTTTCATCATTATTTCTGAAAAAGAAAATTATTTTTGTATTTTTTTAGTTGTGTTCTTTATCTCAAAATATTTAATTTTTTTAATTATTCTCTTTCTTAATTATTTACTTTTCAACCGTTTTTAATTGTATTTGTTTTAAAATTTTTATTTTTTAATTAGTTATCATTTATTTAAATCCAAATATATATATTCAAATCTTTAATCAATTTTATTTTATTGTAGTTCTTTTTAATTGTTTTTTCATTATTTAGTTCACAATTTATTTTTTCTCATTGTTCAATTTTGTAATTATTTACTTTTCCATTTCTAATTACATATTTATGTTTATGTATTTATTTCACGAAATATCTTTCAAATTATTTTTATTTCGTGACTGTTTTTAAATTATATTTTTTTAACTATTTTGCTTTTTTTGCAATAATTTTATTCCTTTTTATTTATATATTTTCCACAATTTAAATGATTTTTTCCATTTTCAAATCTATTTTCACAAAACCTTTTTTAAAAGAAAACTTATGTATTCTCACCTTTTATTGTTTTCTTCATTTTTAAAATTTATTTCCCAAGAAATATATATTTTTTTCATTTTTTTATTCGTTTGTTTCACAAAAATATTTATTTTTTTGAAATTATTTTTAATTTCTTTTCCATCTGTTGAAATTATCTTTTTCATATTTGTCTCTCGAAAGTAGATTTTTTAATTACAAAAATATAACATCGTTCGATTATTTTTTTTCCTATACGTATATATTTAACTATTTATGTCACTGCGATCGCGCCCCCTCCCCCCATCCTTCTCCCCGCCCACCGCTGCAGCGCCTTCCACGAGGGCGGGCTGGCTGGCGGGCCGCGGGCAGACGGGTAGACCTGTCGGCCCGCTCGCTTCCCCCTCCCAGTCCCCTCGGCCCCGTTTTTTTTTTGTTTTTGTTTTTATTTTAATTTATTCGTGATTGTTTTTATTTTTACTTCTTATTTATTTTTGTCCGGCCGGAGATTCCTTCTTCAGCGGGGTACACGTGATGAGGCGGCCAGTCTGGGCTCGGCGTCTCTCTCCCTCTGCCTCCCTCCCTCCCTCCCCCCCATCCAACCCTACCTCCCACAGATCCACCCTGCCCGAGGTCTGTGTCATGTTTTTACCGAACTTTTTATTACTTTTATTTTAAGTGTTTCAGTGGGTTTTATGGGGGGGAAGGGGATGGTGGTGGTGGTGAAAGGCGGTTTGATTTTTTTTTTAAATTAAAATGATTAATTATTGAATTAATTTTTGAATTATGAATGCTTTCTTGGGGTTTTTGTCTTAAGATAATAATACACTTTTATCTTTTTAATTTTTTTTTTCTCGTATTTATCTTTTTTTTTTTTCAATTTCTGGCCGTTTTTTTTTTTTCACTGGGGAGGGAGTGGTTTGTCGGGAGGGCTGCCTCTTTATTTGTATATAACTTATATACGTATTTAGGTATGTATGTACGTACGTACATTTGTATTGTGCACCTAAACCACGTTTCTTTCTTTTTTTTTTTTCTCCCAGTCCCAACACTCCAGCCAGACTCGGCACCCAGCTTTTTCTGAACCTCCACCCTGGATCCACCGGCCAATTGCTTTTGATTTTTTCCTCCCCCATATTCTTCCTCCCTACCTTCCTTCCTTCCCTGAGATCAATCGTCTTCTCAGCTGCTCATCAGTCCTTCCTTCTACCCACCGGGATTTTGCTCACTTGAGGGAGCCGTGGGGTTTTTCCACCTTGCTCCCTATCCCCCACACTGTGGAGCCGCCCTGGCCTGCTGTCCTTCCTTTGGGCTGCCCTTCCTTTGGTTGGTTTGGGGATGTTGGTTTTCTTATTCTTTTTTGTAAGACAGTGGGGTGGGGCAGAGATGCAGGGCAGAGGGGCAAGGCAGATACCACCAGCCCCATGGCTGCCCCATGGGGTTTGTCAGTGCCCCGCTGTT
This sequence comes from Cyrtonyx montezumae, assembly GCF_038088225.1. NCBI lineage: Eukaryota > Metazoa > Chordata > Aves > Galliformes > Odontophoridae > Cyrtonyx > Cyrtonyx montezumae. The sequence continues at coordinate 59,664 of NW_027072100.1, read as the reverse complement.
TCCCCCATAGATTCAGTGCAGGGTCCCACATCAGCCCCGTATCACCTGTGCCCCATACTTGAACCAGAGCCGCCCCAGATCCTTCCCCACATCCACCCCACAGATGCTTCACGCATCCCTATAGAGTTCTCCCCCCCCAAAAAACGTGTCACATGAAGATCCCATTAAAACCCCATAGTGCCCCATGAAAACACATATAGCACCTCAGAGACCCCTTAGCAGTCCACTGAGCCCCCATAGAGGCCCCACAGAGACACACTGGGACCCATAGAGCCTTACAGAGGCCCCTTAGTGCACCATAGGGACCCACAGAGGACCATAGAGATAACACTGTGCACCGTAGAGCCCCATAGGGTCCCATAGACCCTGCTTGGCTGCCTGGGCACGCTGCTGGCTCCTGCTCGGACAGCTGTCAGCTGGCACGCCGAGGTTTTGCCCTGTCAGGTGCTTTTCCGCCCTCTCCTCCCCGAGCCCATGTGGTGGCCTGAGGTGGCCGTGACCGACCCCGAGTGCCTGCCACTTGGCCCCCCTTTCAAGCATGTATGGCTTTGCCTCAGCCCATCCACCTGCTCTGCCTGGGTCCCTCCATAGCGCCCTTCAGCACAAGGGTGGGGGGTAACTGGGGGGGGTATGTCATGGCACAGCGGCAGCAGCTTTAATTTATAATTTAAGATTTATAATTATAAAATATTAAAATGCCGGCCACGTTTACGCAGCAACAGCCGTTCCGCGCTTCCCGAACGGTGGCGGCAAGATCTCGAAATGCCGGCCAGGTCTCCCCAGCTAATACCGTTTCGCGAGTCTCGAACGTTGGCGTCCAGTGCTCGATGCTGGTGCCGCTTGTGAACGCCGGCCACGTCTTCCCGGCTACAGCCGATCCGGTCGCTCGTCGCCAGCGGCGGCGGACGAGGGTGGCAGCCAAGCGCCGTGCCATTTGCGGCCACGTCTACCCGGTTTCGACGTAGTAGGGCGTGCCAAGCCGAAGCGCCTAGAGGGCCCTTCAAGGGAGTCGTGCAATGTCTGGCCACGTCTACCCTTCTCCGACGGATCTGAGCGATCCGAGGAGGCGTCTAGAGGGCGCTGCCGGGGCGGCTTGCCATCGCCTGCCACGTCTACCCGGTTCCGACGGAGTCGAGCGCTCCGCGGCGGATTGGAGATGGGCGCAGCCGGGTGGCTTGCCGACTCCAGGCAAGTGTGCCCGGAATCGGGCAAACCTCTTGCGCTTCCCGAACGGCGGCGGCGAGAGATCACAGCACGTGTGTTTTAAAAACGCAGGCCACGTCTTCCTGGCTACAGCCGATCCAATCGCTTGTCTCGAGCGGCGGCGACGGAGGTCGAGCTGGGGCACCTGGCGATCCTCGGCCACGTCTACCCGGTTCTGACTGAGGAGCGATCCGAAGAGGCGGATAGAGGGCGCCACCGGTTCTGCTTGCCATCTCCGGCCACGACTACCCGGTTTCGACGTAGTAGGGCGTGCCAAGCCGAAGCGCCTAGAGGGCCCTTCAAGGGAGTCGTGCAATGTCTGGCCACGTCTACCCTTCTCCGACGGATCTGAGCGATCCGAGGAGGCGTCTAGAGGGCGCTGCCGGGGCGGCTTGCCATCGCCTGCCACGTCTACCCGGTTCCGACGGAGTCGAGCGCTCCGCGGCGGATTGGAGATGGGCGCAGCCGGGTGGCTTGCCGACTCCAGGCAAGTGTGCCCGGAATCGGGCAAACCTCTTGCGCTTCCCGAACGGCGGCGGCGAGAGATCACAGCACGTGTGTTTTAAAAACGCAGGCCACGTCTTCCTGGCTACAGCCGATCCAATCGCTTGTCTCGAGCGGCGGCGACGGAGGTCGAGCTGGGGCACCTGGCGATCCTCGGCCACGTCTACCCGGTTCTGACTGAGGAGCGATCCGAAGAGGCGGATAGAGGGCGCCACCGGTTCTGCTTGCCATCTCCGGCCACGACTACCCGGTTTCGACGTAGTTGGCGTGGCAATAGGAGGCGCCTTGAGGGCGCTACGATTTCATCGTGCAATGTCCGGCCACGTCTACCCGGCAACAGCCGTAACGCGCTAACGGGAACGGCTGCGGCGAGAGCTCGCTGCCTGTGCGTTTCGGAAACGCCAGCCAGGTCTACCCTGCTAAAGCCGTCTAAAACGTTTGTGTCCGGTGCTCCATGCCGGTGCCGCTAGGGAACGCCGGACGCGTCTTCCCTGCTAAGGCCGATCCGGTCGCTCGTCGCGAACGGCGGCGGCGGCGGACAGAGGAGGCTGCGAGGGCGCCGTGCGATCTCCGGCCACGTCTACCCGGTTCCGACGCAGTTGGGCGTGCCAAACGGAGGCGCCTAGAGGGCGCTCCGAGGTCGTCGTGCAATGTTCGGCCACGTCTACCGAGCTCCGACGGAGCTGAGCGAAATGAGGATGCGTCTAGTGAGCGCTGCCGGGGCGGCTTGCCGTCGCCTGCCACGTCTTTCGATTGCGACGGAGTCGAGCGCTCCTGGGCGGCTTGGAGATGGCGCAGACGGGTGGCTTGCAGTCTCCGGCCAAATGTGCCCGGAATCGGGCGAAACTCTCGTGCTGCCCTAACAGCGGCGGGTTCTTAGTAAAGTTTAAGAAAGTTTTAGTAAAAAATAAAAAAAAAAAAGGAAAAAAATGCTTTCTTTATCAACTTTTCTTAAAGGGACATCATTTCATCATTTTTTTAACTTGTTATGCTCAGAACGTACCGGGACTTAATTAACTTTGCCAGTCTGATCCATGGAGCTTGGTCTCTATATGATAAACTAAAAACACTGATGGACATACCTACCTGGCTTTTGTATCCCTGGCTTTTGGAGGGAGTAACTCCAGATGAAGTTGCTAACTCTATGGAACTTGTGATTTTTAAACAGACTCCTGGCCTCTGCTTTGAATTCATTATGAGTTTTCTGGATGCTCATCCAATGCTCGTAATGATTGTGGTGTCAGTCTCCCTGAACGTACTCTTCATCAGTATCTGTATTTATAATACTTTGAGAAAGCCTTCCTCAGAGCCAGAGAATACTGACTGGCAGGGAGTTTGGAGAGATTTAAGAGAGACTTTAGAGAAATGGGCATCACCGGTGTCATAGAACTTTTCTCCTGAACACCTGCAAGATCCTGAGAACTTAAGCAGATATTTGAGACAGGGATGTTGCGGCTCAAACAGATCTGAGGAGGCCCAAAGTATTTGGGGTCTGGCTTATGCTTACCGGGCCTTATTCAGTACTACCCAGAGAGGCATCGAGTTTTTGAAATAGAGCGAGAGAGTCTCCGAGCTGAAAGGGACAATCTCCCGATCCAGAAAGAGAGTCATTTAGCTGATTAGTTAACTATTTCTTGCCTGTATTAGAAATAGTGTAGCCAGCAGGAGCAGGGAGGTGATCATCCCCCTGTACTCAGCTCTGGTACAGCCGCACCTCGAGTACTGTGTTCAGTTTTGGGCCCCTCACTACAAGAAGGACATTGAGGCCCTGGAGCGTGTTCAGAGAAGGGCAACAAAACTGGGGAGGGGTCTGGAGCACAAGTCTTATGAGGAGCGGCTGAGGGAGCTGGGATTGTTTAGTCTGGAGAAGAGGAGGCTCAGAGGAGGCCTTATTGCACTCTACCACTTCCTGAAGGGGGGTTGTGGTGAGGAGGGGGTGGGCCTCTTCTCCCTGAAAATAATGACAGGACGAGAGGGAATGGCCAGAAGTTGTGCTAGGGAAGATTTAGATTAGACCTGAGGAAACATTTTTTTTCTGAAAGAGTGGTCAGGCACTGGAATGGCCTGCCTAGGGAGGTGGTTGAGGCACCATCCCTAGTGCTGTTCAAGAAGCGTTTAGATGAGGTGCTAAGGGATTTGATTTAGTACTTGGGTAGGGACAGTGAAAGGAGGATGGTTGGACTAGATGATCTTGTAGGTCCCTTCCAACCTTATGAACCTATGAACCTAAGACAATCAGACTCTCCAGTCCAATTTAGACTCCCTCCAGACCAAGTGAGTTGCCCTCCAGTCTCAACAAGAAGCTCTCCAATCCAACATGGACATCCTCCAACCTGAAAGAGACACCCTCCAGTCCAAGCAAGACATCCTCCTGTCTGAACGGTACTCCTTCAGAACTGAGCGAGGTACCTACCAGCCACAATAGCCCCTGCCCCCCAGCCAGGGGTGAGAAACACGCGCTTCTAGGTGGCGAGAAATCACAGCGCGTGTTTTAAAAATGCCGGCCACGTCTACCCGGCTACATCCGTCTCGCGCATCCCTAACAACAGCGGGGAGAGCTCACTGCTTGTTACGTCTCGAAAAGCCGTCCGGGCCTACACAACAACCGTCTCGCGCATCTCTAACGGTGGCGTCCGTGTCTCGATGACGGTGCCGCTAGGGAACGCCGGACACGTCTTCCCGGCTACGGACGACCCGGTCGCTCGTCGCGAGAGGCGGCGGCAGCAGACGGAGGTGGCAGCCGGGGCGCCGTGCGATCTTCGGCCACGTCTACCCGGTTTCGACGGAGCTGAGCGTGCTAAGCGGAGGCGCCTAGAGGGCGCCCCAGGGTCGTCGTGCAATGTTCGGCCACGTCTACCCTACTCCGACGGAGCTGAGCGATCCGAGGAGGCATCAAGAGGGCGCTGCTGGGGAGGCTTGCGGTCTGCGGTGACGTCTACCCGGTTTCGGCAGAGATTAAATGGGAGTATTCTTGGCCATCCTAAGCGAAACCAGAGCAACCCAAGAAAAAGTTTCAGGATGAGCACAATTGGATTCCTTTTGATGAACTAATATATTGGTCCGTAGGCTAAAACGTGCATCCCTTTTGCTAATCCAGCCTGTATCACCTCCACAGTGCCTGCTGGCATCTCATTTCTCTATAGAAACAGAGATAAGAACAGAGGCTGTGTGAGAGTCAGCACTGACCCAGAATTCGTATGGGCTTCAGGAGATAGAGAGCAGCCTCAGTAGAAGCAGGCAGAATCCAAACGCATGTTTAGGAACATAATAACCAATAATATTAATTGTGCACTCACCCATATATATGAACAGAAAAAAAAATGTATCAATAGAAATAAATAAGCATTTTAAAAGTGAAAATGCGTAATATGAGCCTGCTACAGGAACAACAGTGAGTCAGTTGTAGAGAAAGATGAGAAGTTAATCCCTGCTGAAATGTGTCCTTGCCATCATTTTCCCCACTGCATCCTTGAGTTCCTGGTTCCTCATGATGTAGATGAGGGGGTTCAGTGTTGGAGGCGCTACTGAGTACAAAAATGACACCACCAGGTTCAGGGATGGGGAGAACAGGGAAGGGGGATTCAGGTAGGCAAAGAAGTCCGTGCCCACAAACAGGGAAACCACGGCCAGGTGAGGGAGGCACATGGAGAAGGCTTTTTGCCGGCCTTGCTAAGAGGGCATCCTCAGCGCGGCCCTGAAAATGTGCACGTAGGACAGCACTATGAATACAAAGCACCCAAATACGGCAAGAACACTTACCACAGTAAATCCAGTTTCCCTGAGGTAGTCTGATTGCGAGCATGAGAGCTTGAGGATCTGTGGAATTTCAGACAAGAAAACTGGTCCAGAACATTGCCCAGGCAAAGTGGTATAGAAAATGTATTGGCAGTGTGTAGCAGAGAAAATAAAAACCCAGTGCCTCAGACAGCTGCAGCCATGGTGGCACAAGCTCTGCTGCCCAGGAGGGTCCCGTAGTGCAGGGGCTTGCAGATGGCAACAAAGCGGTCATAGGCCATGACTGTGAGAAGGGAATACTCTGCTGAAAACAAAAACAAAAAGAAAAATACCTGTGCAGCACATCCTGCGAAGGAGATGGCCCTGGTGTCCCAGAGGGCATTGGCCATGGCTTTGGGGAGAGTGGTGGAGATGCAGCCCAGGTCGAGGAGGACGAGGTTGAGGAGGCAGAAGTCCATGGGGGTGTGCAGGCGCTGTTCGCAGGCTACGGCAGTGCTGATGAGGCTGTTGCCCAGGAGGGCAGCCAGGTAGATGTGCAATTAGTTTTGCTTTACTGACTTACTTACTTGAATTACAGTGTTAAATGCCATGAGTAATGCTGCTCCAGTGAGCTCACAGCCTGCTCACATCCCACACATCCTGTAAGTTCCCTCTCCTCTCTCTCTTCTCCCTCTGTCACCTGCAGATCATGCCCCCAGCATTAATACGTGGTGCACAGAAACTGCTCCCGGGCACAGCTGTTTCTCTTCAGCTCTGCCCGCTTGTATGAGCTCCTTGTGTCCCAGGGGACCAGCCCAACTCAGCGGGAGAGGATGTGATTTTCTTCTCCCCATCTCTCTGGAGATGTCCATGAGTCTCCATGGCCAACAGCTTCTGAAAGGCTGCTGGATGATCACAGAATCACACATAATGAAGACATAGAATGGCTTAGGTTGGAAGGGACATTAAAGTCACTCACTCCCAACCCCCCTGCCATGGGTAGCGTTGCCAACCCCCAGATCATGTTGTCCAACAACCCATCCAATATGGCCTTGAATGCCTCCATGGCTGGGGCATCCACCACCTCCTTGGGCAGTCTGTTCCAGAGCCTCACCACCATCCATGTGCAAAAATTTCAGAAGAGGCACTTGCTGACTTACAGACAATTGCTGATGAACAAGGTGCCTGGGGTGCTCCTAGATGTGGGCAACACTGCCTGCAAGCTCTGGTAAACAACCTCAGAGATAGCCACCTCCTTTCTGAGCATTAGCTGGGAGCCAAATGTGAATGGGAGTATTCTTGGCCATCCTAAATGACACCAGAGCTCTGATTTTAGGACACCTGAGAGTATCATTTTTCACCTGTCCCCTTGGAGCATGCTGAGTTATACCGCATTATAAGCCCCACAATGGCTCTATTGCCCGTGTGCCCCCTTCTGAGCACCACTACCATTGTGTAGACACAGGATACAGCCAGGGTATATCCAGTGATGCTTTGCGAATGGAAAGCTTTCTAAAGTGTCTTTACACTAAGGAGAACACCAAAACTATGAACTCCTTGAGCTAGAAATCTTTTTGCATTTGCAGACCTAGAATCTTCTGGGATCACAGAAACATGGCAGGATGGTTCCCACCTGTGAAGCGATGAAAAAGAGGGATAAGGACTCTTCACAGGGGGTGGTCAAGGAAGACAAGGATAGGCTACTGCTCTGTATGTGAGAGCACACTGAGCTCTGCCTTGAGAGGGCAGAGGATCCCACTGTGAACTGATGGAAATGGCTTAAAGAGGAGACCAGCAGTGCCTGTTACTGGTTTCCTGATCAGGAAGAACAAGAGGAAGGGGACCTAAAAAGACAAACAAAGCAAAAAGATGCACAGAAAGGAGGCAGTCGGTGAGCCACGCTGTGGGCCATCCCCAGCCCTCGGTGTGAGAGCAGGGCAGTCTGGGCTGAGCACGATGGATCTGTCATGACAAGGAGCAGTCCTGCAGTGCTGAGCACAGACTGCCTGAGGTTGCTGAAGTCTCCATCTGAACAAGAGGCAACGCGTTTGGCTCAAGCTGTTTGGGATTCAGGTAATGAAATGAAAGCCTTAACTCCCCCCTCCTGCCCCCAGCACCTCTCCTAACTTCCACTTTGGTTTACAAATCTGCCTGTGGTTAGAGGCCAGATCTAGGTGATCTGTAAAATCCCCTCCAACCTGAACCATTCTATGATTGTGTAATGTTATGTCTGCACTGCCTGAGCTGAATCACTGGGCTGTATAAGGGAAGCCAACCCCTCCCTGTCCTGATCTGTCCCCTTTGTCATACATGCCACGAGCAGAGGTTTCCAGATTGGACATCTGCTTCTCTCATGTGCAAACGTGTCCAACCATGCTCCTGGAATCTAGTGGACATGTGGTGATTAACTGATCTGACTTTGAAGTATGTATTGCAGTGATGATCCCGCTGCCTTTCAGGAGCTGTCAGCCCTGGAATCCCCAGGACATCTCAGGGGAGATGACTGGGAAGAAGAAATCACATCCTCTGCTGCTGAGCTGTGTGGGGCACCTGGGACACATGGAGCTTCTATGAGTGGGCAGTGCTGCAGAGAGACAGCTGTGCCCAGGAGCAGCACTCGTGCAGCACACAGCAGGGCTAGGGACTTGAACTGCCCGTGAAGGGGAGAGAAGAGAAGGAAGAGAGCTTTCAGGCTGTGTGGCACATAAGCAGGCTGTGAGCTCACCGCAGGAACAATTCTCACAGCCCTTGGCAAGGTAAGTCTCTCACTGCAGGCAAGGAAGCCACATTTCCTGGAGGATTCACTAAATCTGGGACATACTATTGCATGTCAGGCTGCAGACTGTAAGTTTCTTCAACAGGGAATAACCTCTGCTCCAGCTGAGGGCTTCCCTGCTGCAGCATCAGAGCACAGCCCTGAGGGCTGCTTGTCTGAGTGAGCTGCACTGCCAGCTATCTGCCCCAGGTCAGGTCCTGCAGCTTTTGGAGCAGCGAGTGCTCCTACTGACCTTAAGCTGAAGGCCGCAGGACACAGCTCGCTGTAACCTTTCAGTTCTGTGTTGGCAAGGGGATCCCTGCGAAGTCGTGGCACATGCAGAATAGTTGTGTGCTATGTGTGCGCTGTGAAACAGTATTCCCTCCTGTACCACAAGTGTAGCTGATAGCAGCATTCAGTTAGAAGTAGGGACAGAAGGCCAGTGCACTCTATAATACACCAATACCACTGTCCTCAGTATTTAAAAGCTTTCTGTACTGTAAGAAAAGCCAGGCACCCACCCCATGCAGCCTCCCAGATTTCCCAGGACTAACTACAACCCCACCTTATAAAGCACATCCATTTCATTAGACAGGGATTGCAAGCTATACTAGAGATATAGGATTTATAAATGCTCACTGATAAATACCAAGGCTATTCCTGTTCCGAGTGGCTAAAGAACAAAAAGCTGGAGGTCCTGCAGTTAGGACACAGCTGTGAAAGTTAAAGGGTGCTTACATCAGATGTGGGGTTGTTTCTTTTATTTAAGCAGAGGTTTCATGGTTACTTTGAATCATAAATAAGATCTGCTTCTAGTAGCTGACCTGTCTTCAGCTTCTTTTAGTCTTGTAGCCTTGCCTGGGCCTGTTTCAGTAACAGCACCTTATGGTCCTATGTTATTGTGCAAAGCTGTTGTTTTAAGCTTCTGTCTAGAAGAGTTGTTACATGTTCCAGACATAAGTCTGGCAGTCAGAAAAAAAGAGTTAAAAATAATAATAAAAAAAAAAGCACTGTGAGCCAAGTTATGAGGAATTACCAGGTAGAAGAGTTGGTTTCTTCATTCGGGAATGCTATTTGTTACATTTTCCTTTAAGGAAAGAAAACAAAAGCAAAAAGATGCACAGAAAGTAGGCAGTCGGTGAGCCACGCTGTGGGCCATCCCCAGCCCTCGGTGTGAGAGCAGGGCAGTCTGGGCTGAGCACGATGGATCTGTCATGACAAGGAGCAGTCCTGCCGTGCTGAGCACAGACTGCCTCAGGTTGCTGAGGTCTCCATCTGAACGAGAGGCAACGCGTTTGGCTCAGGCTGTTTGGGATTCAGGTAATGAAATGAAAGCCTTAACTCCCCCCTCCTGCCCCCAGCACCTCTCCTAACTTCCACTTTGGCCTTATCTAGTCAGAACTATCCTTCTGATACAAGGGGGCTGAAATCAGCTCCCACCAATTGCAGATGCCTCTGTATTTTCCTGTGCAAAGCCACTGTCTCCCTGTAGATACCAGGCACCATTCCTGGACAACTCCTGTTCCTCACAGTGCTCCCAGCACCCGAGCCTGCCATCTCCAGCTCCCCATGCTGTACCACGTGCTGAGCATTGGGAACAAAATTTTTCAGCACCTTCCAAACCAGCTCCTAGAAGTGCACATCCATATACCAAGATGGGTGCTACAAATGGCCTTCCCTCAGAAGAAGAATGTCTCTAATGAAAGCAAGGCACACAGCAGAAAACTTCCCCCAGCATCCCAGCCTTGCCCAGCCACACTTGTCCCAGGACGGCTGCAGGCTGTGCAGCCGGGTGCCCAGGGCTGTCATGCAGAGCAGGGTCAATGCTGTGCCCCAAGGGGCTGCGTGCCGGGGTAGGGACTCTGTTGCCTGCCAGGCTCAGTACTCAGCCTGCCCAGGGAGCTGCCCAGGGCCAAAGAGCTCACAGCTACACTGCACCAAAGGGGAATTTCCACAAGGAAGACCAATACTGGGATTTTCTGCTGTTTTTTTTTTCTATTTTCTGCTTCTAGGGGAGTGTAAAGATGTAAAGTGAGAAACAGAACATCATATATCATGCACACAGCTGAGAGTCCTAAAATGCTTTCAGTCTCTCTTGTTCTTATGAGCATGTATTTTCCTTGCTGAACCAATTGAGATTCTCTTATGTTCCCTTTCTCATTTGCAAACATGAGCATGCACCTACACAGTGCCTGCTAACAGGATGGGTTCTGATCAACAAATAGGAATGCATTGCATCTGAGCTGGTGTCTGTATGTTCAGACAGGGAAAAGATGAGGAAACACTTTCCAGGTGAAAAGTCTGCAGGCATGAGAGATATGATCGGGGAATGAGAAAAAAGTAATAGCTTAATCTTTTGAGAGGAAGAATTTCCCAGAAGAAAACATATAACTGCCTTTATCGTGGACACCTTCTTCAAAGCAAGCCCTTACCCAGAAACAGCCCTCACGGCTGTTAGATCCTCTGCAGCCAGAGCTCTTTCAGAGTATAGGAACATCTACTCAGGCTGGAAAAGCTGGAAGCTGGAAAAGAGTTGGCTTTCCCTTAATGAGAGTTATGATGTATCTCCCTGAGGCCCTTCGGAGCTGTGATCTGACCTTCAGGATGCAAATCTTTCCCATAGCCTGAAGAACAAAGTCGAGGGAAGAAGCAGAGTGATGCTATATGCATGGAAATGCTGTGGGGTTGGTGAAATGGACGTTAGGTGTCTGTTTTAAGAAGCGCAGTGATGAGGTCTTGCTCACGTCCCTTGAGAAAGGGTGGGCGTTGTGTGATGAGCAGTCGGTTCCTCTTCTCTCAGCAGGGTCTGGCTTCTTTGGAAGGTAACTTGTGAATGCACTTGCCTTCCATCTCCAATCTGTGCTATTTCACAGCAACTGGAAACAAGCCCACGAGCTCCCTTTATCCTGCACTAAGCAGCAGTGAATCTCTTTGCCTCCCAGGTCTCAATCACAACCGTTCACAATGAGTGCAGCAGAAGTGCTCAGGATTTCTGACTTCACTGAGCACCCTTTGGGCATCATGAGTAGGATGAGACCATAGGAGAAAAAGCATCCCTAAGACTTTGATTTTCAACCCACACATTTCTTGTGTCAGTTGTACAGATGCCTACAAGTACTTTTGCATTAGAAGTGATTTCAACTGACAAATTCTAAAAGAAAATCTGTGACCACAGTACCAACACATTCCTCACAGGGATGTGGTTGTTTCCTTGAGAGAAGAAAGGCAGAGGCCTTCATGGCAAACTCAATGTCATGAACTGTAGCTTACATCACTGACCTCAACGAACATTTCCCCCTTGGAAAGACCTGTCTCTAACTTTCATACTCCTTGGACAGGTCCTCATGCCCAAAGGTCCTAATACCCAGAAGTGCCAAATGCCCAACAGCAGCTCCATCAGCGAGTTCCTCCTGCTGGCGTTGGCAGACACGTGGCAGCTGCAGCTCCTGCACTTCTGGCTCTTCCTGGGCATCTCCCTGGCTGCCCTCCTGGGCAACGGCCTCATCAGCACAGCCGTCACACAGTCATGGCCTATGACTGCTTTGTTGCCATCTGCAAGCCCCTGCACTACGGGACTCTCCTGGGCAGCAGAGCTTGTGCCACCATGGCAGCAGCTGCCTGGGGCACTGGTGTTCTCTATGCTCTGCTGTACACTGCCAATACATTTCCTATAGCACTGTGGCAGGGCAATGCTGTGGACCACTTCTTCTGTGAAATCGCCCAGATCCTCAAGCTCTCATGCTCACAATCATACTGCCTCAGGGAAACTGAAATTATTTATTTTACCAAGATGGGTGCTACAAATGGCCTTCCCTCAGGACAGGAATGTCTCTATTGAAAGCAAGGCACACAGCAGAAAACTTCTCCCAGCATCACAGCCTGGCCCAGCCACACCAGTGCATGCTCCAGGGCTGCACACTGCCAGAGAACAGCTTAACACAGTGCTGGACCGTGAGGTTAAGTCCCAGCTTTTCCCAGACAGAAGTACAGATGAGCACCTTTTGGTTTTGGTGAACTACTAGGATTCAGCAGTCATCCCCACATCCACCTCACGCAAAGCCATATAGCCAACTATGCAGTTCTGCTCTTGCACTGTGGTTAAGCTGATGGTCCTTAGAAAGTTTTTCCATGTCCATTAATGGATTCACAGTGTCAGTCCAAATGTCTTTCCAAAAATCATAACCGATATGAAAAAAAAGTGCATTGTGCATCACAGTGAGAGGGGTTACAGCAGGAGTACTGGGAAGGTTAAGTTGGCAGCGCAGTTCTCAGCATCCTAGCAGAGAAATGGGAGAGAGAGCCAGGGGATGGCAAGGCAAGTAAAGAGCAATCAATTGCAAGGCCAGTTCTGCTCAGATTATGTGATTTATTGCCTAACCTCATCTCCAGCCAAGATGAGGAGCAGCTATGATCATAAGTAATACCCCTAAACTTGCCCCAAGCTGTCTACATCTTAAATCACCACTTCCTAAGTTTTCAGCTGAGTTCTCCCTCGTGCAATGCAAGAGTCAGGGCTCAGTAGCCTATTCCAGCTCTGGATTTCCAGCTCCACTCAGGAGCAGTGAATGACCCGCAGGAGACCTCTGAGGAACGAGGACCTAGGCCCTATAAAGTCATTTCTGATCTTCAAAAGAGACTTATCAGGTGAAATCTTTATGCAGAAGAGACAGAACACCCACAACTTTGTGCCTGCGTCTTCCCAGAGATCCTCATTTTGCACTCATCATTTCAAGGGGTTCAGTAAGGACTGTGCAGTAAATAGCTACACAAAACCAAAGCCAAGCCAAAATCTCACGGTTCCTCTTTAACCCCAGACAGGACTCTGCCATCCCGCACTGCGTGGCCAGGGCACTGACTGAAGCCATGTATTGCGTCGTAGGAAACACAGATGAGAAATTGTTTCAGTTTCCTTTGTTACAGTGGCTTAGGCTTGCGAATCTTCCCAAAACCTGGTGCTACAGAAACCCAATACTGAAGGCATGGTCTGGTGTAAGGAACCGTACAGCAGAATACCTTTGTGTGCAGTCTGGCCTTGCCCGGTCTGTGGGGCTGTGGGGGTTGGGGGGAGGACAGGGTTGTGTTGGCTTTTCTTTCCCTGAGCCACATGATAGAAATGTCCCAGAAAGTCGTGGGTTACCTTTGGAGTTCGCTTCATTCTAATTTACATCATGTCTTTTTTTTTTTTTTTTTTTGTGTGTGTTTACTGGTTTGAAATGTATATGCCGAGAAGCTCATGTATTTTTATGTAAATATTTTTTGTGGTTTCCCCACTGCCCTCCTCTGTAAATATTTAGAATTCTCATATTCTCACTTTTTATGATGCAGATGTGGTTTTGTTTCTGTTTTTTATTTGTACTGTAATGCAGCAATCCAGACTGAGGTGTCTTGTATTAAGCAAAAGCAACAGTCCCACTGAGCTCACACTCAGATGTACAACGTGACAGCATTAATCAAGCCAGGTTAAAAACTATTCCTGGGTACATTTGTGCTTGTGCCTCTGCCTCGTTAATTTACAGTAAAAAGAAAAACCTGGAAAGCCAGTTCAGGGCCACAGCAGGGATCTCTAAAGCCAAAGGACAAGGTGACTTTGTGCTCATGTGCCAGTACCCCTACTGCTGCTCGTCTGCCCGTCACAGAGCGGCCCTTACCGCTGCGTAGCGAACAACAAAGCGGCCTGGGCATCTTCAGGCCTCCCTCCTTCTCACCCAGCACGACAGGGCAGCAGAAATAGCTCAGCACAGACGGTGTGGGCAGACAGATGGCAGCGGCCATGGGGATTCTGACACAGCAGGCATATGGCTCATTGGCAATTAATAGCAAAAGTAATCAGGAGGACTTTCAGCAGGTCTTCTCTGGGGGGGACACCTGTAATGACTGAGGGTTATTGCGTTTGGTTTGGCCTCGCACGTTTCACAGAGCCCACGTAAGGAATACGAGAAAAAAAAGGAGAGAGAAGGAAAGGAACAAACTAGGGGAGCAGGAATGAATGTGGAGTGGGTTATCCCTGCGTGCTCCCACCAGGCGGCATTGTCCAACCACTTCTCACTGCCAGCTTTTGGGCCCACTCACGAGAATTAGGCTTTGTTCTTCTAGTCAACTCTGTTCAGGTGCCCGACTCCTGATACCTAGGGAAAGATTTGGGGGTGTGTTTTGGGGGTGAGATTTGGGTTTTTGGGCTCTGGCTTAATGTCCTGGGGCAGGAGGCTCCTGGAAGTGATAACCAGAGCAACACAACGGGTCCACAAAAGGCACACACGCAAAAACCAAAGTCTCCCCTCCTGCAAATCAGCGGTCACCCTGAAGGACAGACAGTCTCATCAGGAGCAATATATTCCAGGAGAGCCTCTTCCTGCTGCACTTCAAGTTGTCAATTTAGACACAACATTTATAAAAACAAAGTGCCAGACAGGGCCAGGTTCTCAGCCAGGCAGCCAGCAGAGCCACCTCCACAGCCCAGGGCTTGCTCCCAAGGCTGGGAGACACCTGCCGTGCCCCTCGCCCCTCCATCACGTGCTCACCTTTCACAGGCTTCACTTATCAAGATCTTTTAGCTGTCATTCTGAGAAAGATCTTAGTGGTCACCTCATGTAAAGGATTTGTTTTGCATCTCTGGTTCCTCTTCTTTCCTTTCAGTTCCACTTCTCCCCCTTCATCCAGCCCCAGCGGATGGGAATGGGAGCACAGTCTGTCTCAGCTTCTACAGAAGATGCTGTGAGTGGGTGGGCGCACAATGAAGCGTGTGCTGGCCAAACACAAACAGGAGACCACATGTTGGGCATTCAAGATTCACTAAACAGAAGAGGGGAGGTTTGTTGATAACACCGTGCAATACAACAGCCTTCCAGCTCACACTTGCTGAGGTACATGTAGGGAACAGAAGGTGCCTCAGTTACTACAGTGCAGTCTCCGTTTTCTGCAGCACAGCAAGAGAAAGGCTACTCTAAACATCCTCCCTCCCCTCCCCATGTTTCTGACAGCACTGCCCAAGGCCGGCTGCCCTTTGCTGTTTGCTCTCTTATGATTTACTTCAGCACATGGCCAACATCAGTAACACAGATTACTGATAAAGCAAGCATCAGTGCTTTCCAACTCACTGATGTTTGAAAGGCTTCATGAAGCCGTGGCGTGTTCCTGTATGCAGCAGATAGGAAAAAGGAATAACAAGAAAGCATACATATAGGTAATTAATTTTTTAATTTTTTTTTAATGATGTTCTACTGTCACTAATGTCCAAGAGGCAAAAGCCAAAGTCAATACACAGAAACGGAATCAGACTGAAAGCAGCAGTTGATTTGTGTGTCTTTGCGTCCCCTTCCCTTCCAGGCAAGCAAACAAGGCCTTTCAGAAATTGCTGCTTTATTCATCAATGAGAGGGGTTGTGTAGATGGAATGCTGGATTCCAAAAGTGCACGCAGGTGCCTGGGGCTTGATCAGCATCACCTGGAAGGAGGAAAAAGGAAAGGCAGATCAGCAAGGGCCCTTCTCTTCTCTGCTGCCCTGGCAGCCCGCTGTCCCAGTGCATCCCACTGAAGGGAAAGGGAGCGGGAAGCTGCTGTCCCTTCCTCAGCTCGGAGGTGGGACGGTGGCAGGGAAAGAAAGTGAATTCCTGGTTCCCTTCCACAGCCACAGAGACAACTTCCCGAGGAGAGGCTCTTCTGAAGAGCTGCAGAAATGCTTCGGGACCCAGGCAGCATCTGGGAATGCTTTTCCGCACCCCACCACTGTGTCCTGCCTTGCTGCCCCTCCTGTCAGCCCCCTGCTCCTTAGTTCTGTCAGGACTTGGGGTCCTCATTCCCTTGGCCCATGGTCCTGGGCACCTGTCCTTCTCTATCACTGCTCAGAGCATTTTGTGTTCTCTCACAAAAGACCTACAGCACCATCATGGCATGAGCTGACCCACGGCAAATGTGCTGCACAAGTGGTACTCACTTGGTCCGGGGGTGATGGCAGTCTTTGTCCTGGATCGTCCCTGGAGGTGGGTGCCTGGAGCCATGTACTTCCCCTTCCTGGTGATGGCAGGCTCCACAAAGTAGCAGGGACCTGGCCCGCAGCTGTCCACTGCAGGCAGTTTAAACCCTATAAAGCTGTACATGGGGGCGTGGGCTTTGGTGGGGCTGTGGCCCACGTAACCTAGGAGGAAAAGCAGAAGAGAGCACACCTCTGTGTGGCTGCATGTTTCTAGCTGCTTTGGAACAGGGGCAGTTAAGTGCCCGGCCCCGAATTTCCCTTCCCGCGTGACTTCTTCCTCCAAGAGCAAAGCAGGAAAGTTGTGCAGGACCTCGGAGCACAACAGTCAGTCCCTTAGTGCAAGCAGCCATGTGAGTGCCTTGCAAAGTCACCAGAAAAAGACAGCGGAGCTTTGGCCAGCACGCTGCCTGTACCCAGCAGTTTCCAAAGGATTTCCCGCACCACCCATGCAGGCACTCCACAGCGAGAGCCCCCTAAGGATCAGCTGTTCTGCAAGACCCCGTAACGCCTCTGTACAGCTGCAAAGCTGAGCCTGTGCTGGGCAGAAGAGGGCCCTGGGTCACACAGGGCAGCGCCGGCGGGATCGGCCTTCCTCAGCCAGGCCTGGCTCGCTGCTGCGCCAGAGAGCCGGGAGGCTGTGACAGAAAGGGGAAAGGCTCGGGAGCTGCTCTGCCCCATGACGGCCCCAGCGCGCCCCATGCCCTGGGAACGGTCGCTGTACCTGTTGTCCCCGGGATGCAGTACTGGGGCCCGGGGCTGGGGAACTGGGCCGAGATGAGGCCGCGTGGGCGATGAGGTCTCCACGTCCCCACCCAGGCTCCGTCCATGCTGGCGCAGAGATGCCTCCAAAGCCTAAAGGCAAGAGCAGAGGAGTTACTGATGGGCTGCCCTGACGGAGGCCACAGGTGAGCTTTGCTTCCTGCCCCCCACGCCTTGCAGCCCCGAGGGGCAGGCAGGAGACAGTCTCTCCTTTGCTCAGCTGTCAGCTGTCCGCCACGTGGCTTGCAGCTCCTGAGCCAGAAGGGCCGGCAGCAATTTCTCCTTACAATCTGTGACACAGTCATCAAACTTGTGAAATAAAGCAATCTGAGCAAAAAAATGAAAAACTCGTGAAGAAACTTCCTGAAATAAGGAACTCTGAAAATGATGACTGAAAATTTTTGAGATAAAAAGTGACGCATTTCTGAAAAATTTCTGGAAAAAGGAAATAAACTTGATGAGAAATCATAAAACAGTCCTCCATAAACTACTGGGAAGAGAAAAATAAAAGCAATAAAACAGAAACACTGATAAGAAAATAAAAAGCAAACCCTATGAATGCAGCCTTGGGGCATGGCCCTGGCAGTCCGTGCCATCCCCTCCATCCCCAGAGCGCTGAGCAGAAGAGATGCATACAGTGGGCACATCTGGGATCTGTTCCACGGGGCACAGCTCTGCAGGGTGCCCTGCCTGGGCTCCTCGTACAGATAAGCCCTTTCTTGTTCTCAAAATCATCTAAGAATGGAAGTGTTTGTAGTAGGGCAGCCAACATTTCCAAAGTGACAGGCAGCCAACCTGGTTTGATTACAAAAACAATGGAAAACCTGACAACTGATTTTTTTCCACCCTGCTGGCATTTCTCATAGGATCTCACGGCACTTCCAATAGGTACTGATGTACTTCCATACACCAAATGGCAAGGGACTGCCTGTTAAGTTTCTTAAATCGAGGAATAATCTCCAACGAGAGAGCCTGTAACCTGATTTATTTACAAGAAACCCCTCTATGTGAGCGTTGCTATGAAATACCTGCTCTTATTTTGCATATATGCAGACATAAATCCATAAAGATGAACACAGACAGATTCTCCTTGACGCCACTATGCAGCATAAGGGAAATTCAAGAAGGGCCTTCCTATGCCCAAGTTGAAACCTTTGCAAACACAGGGTGTAAAGGAGCATTTTCACCCCCACACTTTTCAAGCATCCCATTGGACAGTACAGATGGACTCTTTCACAAATAGGCTTCTCACCAACGTAGAGCTGTAACACAGCCAGCTCCAAGGGCTTGTTTGTGCTGTGCCTTGAGAAGAAGTGCATCCCAAAGCCGTCCCCCACTCCATAAACACAGATGTTGATCACAGTTTAAGGTGGGCTGTAAGAACAATGAAGGCACAGGATTAGTGTGCTTACACGGGCTGCTCCCTGCATCAATCTCAAACTCTCCTTCTTTACTGGGACCTTTCAGCCCTAATCCAGCAGAAATAAGCAGCAGTTCCTTAAAGGAATGCTGGTGGATTACTGGGGGAGTTAGAAGACCACCACATCAGGTTTGCTCACATACTGGTCTCTTTGCTGATCTCGCCAAAATCCTCATGTGCTCTGCTGTGACTGCTGCAGAAAGGAAACTTGCCTCCTTTTCTCAGGTAGCTGGTGGGAGCTGGCTCGCTCTGCTCTGCATGCTGCTCCTCCTCCTGCAGAGTGTCAGCCAGCCCCTGAAAATCACCAAGATCTTTGTCTTAGAAGCTCTACAGTTACTACCAGTGCGGCCTTTCATCATTCAGGAAATTTTATTCAAACCAAGAGGGAAAAGCAACTCACTGGGACGGGGCTATTTTCAGAGCAGGACTCTCTTGGGACAGGGTTATTTCCAGAGCAGGACTCCTGAGAACCCTTGTCTCAGTGTTCCCAGATTGGACCCCATAGCATTCATCCCCTACAAAGCAACAGTCTTTCTAAATGATTTATTTTTTCTTTTCTTCACTTCATTCCTTGAAATGCACATTCTGATACAGTATCCTCATTTTTCTGTAAATAATTCAGAGGCTTTGCCAAAACTCACTCACAGTGGAAGCCCCACCTAGCTAATGTTCCTCCTTACAGCACAAATCTAAGGAGTGTAGTTGCAAATTCTGAATGTCACAAATCTCAGACACCTTCAGAGACAAACAGACAAAGCAGAAAGCTGCCTGCTGGCACCTCACAGGTCAGCAGCAGAACTGGGGAGGGAACCTCAAACTAACACCATCCCTTCCTGCCTGTCCTGTTTCTTTTCCTTCTAGATCCAACACTGCCAGGAGGTTTCCTCCATTCCCACTCCCCCACTGACTGTTTTTGGTGAATGTGCTGCACTGATACCCTGACAGGGCAGGTCTCAGCCTCCAACCTGGAGTGAAAAACTGTGCCACCTTCCTAGACTCACTCTGTTCTTTTGTATTTAGCGTGGTGTGATGACAGCATCATCCAGGTTCTCAGCACAGACACTGGTCAAGGTTTAATGCAGGCTGTTG
The DNA here is from genome assembly GCF_038088225.1 of Cyrtonyx montezumae. Lineage (NCBI taxonomy): Eukaryota > Metazoa > Chordata > Aves > Galliformes > Odontophoridae > Cyrtonyx > Cyrtonyx montezumae. Next base: position 40,252 of record NW_027072100.1, on the reverse strand, counting down.
GCAGATGTCAAAATCAGTGCCAGAATGCAATTGCAGACTGTGAGGTTGCACTGGATGTCAGGCTGAACAAGAACCAGTTCTTCCACATCCTTACAAGAGGACATTTAATTCCTTTTCGTAAGTAAAGAGCAGCAAGTCTATCTGCTGATCTCTTACTATTTCCAGGTCTAGCTAGCACAGGATTTAGTTCAAAGGCCACTCTGGAAAGCAGAAGGTCAAGGAAGCCTGGTAATTTGGACAGGTACTGGCTGACATGAGGGCTAATACAGACTTGCCTCTGCAACCCAGCATATGACACTACTTTGCTTCTGTGCTATCACCAGCTCAGAAGCTTTCTCGTCAGTTGATATCAAACACAAGAATGGGACACATTTTGGAGAGGGAATTCAGTGAGTTTGGGCATTTTTTTCTTAGCAAAGTGACCATGAGAACCACTGGAACATCTTGCTTAAGAGTTGTTACTGCTCTGGGTAGGCAGCTTTGGAGTCTGAAGGAGTGAAAGGGAAGGGCAAAAGTGCAGGAGTGTTAAAAACATCACACTGTGCTCTAATGCAGCAACAGTGCACAGATATGGCCTAAAACCAAATCCATTTTTTAGCTCATGCACCATACCTGCATTCACCTGTCAGTAACTGAGATCAAGGAAGCGCTTGGCAACTGCATTTCTGACATACAAAGCCTATGGCACTAACACTGTGTGCCTCCTGAGCTCCAGAGCACTGCTGAGGCACCCAGAGTGGTTGGTCAGCTCTGAAAATGCTATCCAGAATGCTGAGAAGCACAACTTCTTCCCGTGCAGCACCACTCTGTTGGTGCTTCTTTTGGTCATGCTGGAGCTGCCCTTCCCTCCCAGCTTGGTGCTCCCTCTCAGCTCCAAGCAGCTGCTGGACAACCCAGGGGCTTGTCCTGGGACTGAATTTCACCACACTTCCTGCTGCAACAAGTGGGAGAGACGTGTCACCTGTCACACTCCCTCCTTCTGAGAGCACTGTCCTACGGAGGCTGTTCCACTGACTGACCTCTGGTGTCCTGATAGACCTCACATACACAAGACAGGGGACTGCTTCCTACAAGAACAAAGATCATTCTCCTGGAATAAGATGATAGGATGTTACAGGGGGCGATTCTATAACAGAGGACATTCTTTCTGCTCAGATGTCGTTCAGTGGAAGCAAGAAACAAAGGCACTGAGCCCTCAAAATTGTCAGGCCTCGCAGACAGCTTGGAGTGCAAAACAAACCCATAAAGAAAACTCTTTTCTCCAGGGACAAATGCAAAAGGCACAGCCAGTGCTCTGCAGGCTTGTGGGTGGCAGAGGGCCTGCGAGCAGCGTGATCACAGAACTCCATTCTAATCATAGGTACGTTAACTTCACTGCTATTGAGTGCCAACTGCTCCAGATTTCAACGGAAGCAGTGAGACCACAGTCAGCTCTGCATCCCTGCGTGCTGCATTGGCTTTTCATTCACAGTACAATGTATGGTGAACTATAAGCAGGAAGACCTACACCGATCTACTTGCATTCAGCAAAGCACACATCAAACCTTCAGCTTGACACCCGGGTTGGAGCGGTTCAGGCTGCACACGGTCAGTGCCCCTCCAATGATGCAGACAGCAGTATCCTGAGGCCTGTAAGAAAGACACAAATACAAAGCTGGAATAATCCTGCAGCAGCCATGGGCGTGGAGGCAGCAATCCTGTTGTTATCTCCCCACATCACATTTCATTTCTGTGATGCATTGGGATGAAGACCACCAAAACACACAGCCCAGGAAATCGCCTTTAAAACACCATCTCTCCTAAACATTTACACACTGTGCTCATGGTCCTGACAGCCTCCTCAGCACACCCACACACCGTATCCCTGCGGAGCTCCACCGTGACACATCACCAGTGTTTAATGCACGATGGAGATGCTGCTGCAGCTGTTCAATCCAGATCGATCTGGAGTCAAACGAGGACAGCAGTGGGGCTTCAGAGCTCTCGGGCTTGGTTGGAAGGGCACAGGCCAGCCACAGTTTTGCTGGATGATTACAGAACAGGGGATTTATGCTTCAGCTCAACTCTGAGGTTACACTCCCTACGTAGCCCCGAAATACAGGATTTCACAGAGGGAAAAGAAGAAAGGGAGAAGGGAAGTGTCTGCATCTAGCAAATGCAAAACCAGGCACATCCCCTGCACATTCTGCTTTCAAGGGTGTATGGGAACTGCTGAATCACGGCCTGAACCACTGATTGGTCACCTGAGGTGAGCACCAAGTCAGCCATGGGGGCACAGGTGAAGGTGATATACCTGTGTGGGTGGAAGGGGTGGAGCCTAGTTCCTCCTCTCTCAAACCCCATTTAAGGGCTGACCACCACCAGGGAAGGATCTCTTCTTGGAGATCCCTCCCATGTGGAGTCCTCTGCGAGCCTTGTCATCTTAAAGGTGAGCCATCTTCTCTTTTGTATTACCTGTATAACTGTTTATATAGAACTACTTAAAATATACCATCTTCTATACTATTCCCTGGTGGAGTATCGTCATTAGGAGTTATTTACCCTACATTTGGCGAGCCAGGCAGCTCTAACTAAATCCATAATGTCCTTTATTTGGAGTATGTTTAAATGGGCCAAGGGGGAGAACGTTACCCCCCTAGAACAGACAATCCCTGGTCTAATTCCAGGATTCATGGGGTCACCCTACTATGGATTGGCATCCGTTATTGAGAAATGGGGACCCATGCGGGTTCCAGGGACTGCCGCTCCTTCTCCATCTTATTTGACTGACTACTTTGTAGGATTAGATAAAGACATACTTGTTACCAAGGAGCGGCGGTTAGCTGCCTCTGCAGTAGCCTGGCCATTAGTAATGGCCATACTCAAGTTAGATGTTGCAAATGTTAATATGGAAACTGAAAATCAGTTATTACGAGACCGTATTGAGAAACTGGAACAACAGCTGGGTACATTAACAACCAAAAAGCCTGGCCTAAATGTCACCACAAGACAAATACGGAATATATTGGTAGAAGACACCCCAAAATCAGAGGAAGAAGACTCTGATATGACAGGGGAAAAGATCTCTAAGGCAGATCTCGAAACTCCATCTATGATGGACCCATTCGAGATTCGGCCTATTATAACTCAAAAAACAAAAAAGGTACAGGATAGACCAGCAGGGGTGCCTCCTGACCAATGGCCCCCTGCAGAAACCTGCCTCCATGTGACCGCTCGTCCGTATACAGCTAATGAGTTGATGGACCTAGTACAACGGTTCCATCAGAAACCAAGGGAAAGCATACCATCATGGCTCCTAAGGTTATGGGATGCAGGAGCTGAAAGTGTTTTAGTAAATGGAACAGAAATGTCAAAATTAGCATCTATAACGATAAACCCGGCCTTAAGACAAAGATTATATGCAGCTGTCCATTATAATGAGGAAAACCATTCTATTATAGATTGGTTGATGGCTGCATGCCGCTTAACATGGCCCAACAAAACCGATATCCCTCTTAATACTGGTTTGTGGTCCTCTATGGAGGACCTCCAGACCTATATCAGAGAACTGGGTATGAGGGAGGCTCTGTATGCGGACACTTTTGAAAGCCCCGATACGGAAAAATTTACAGCGGGCATGAGAGATCTAATACTACAGCAGGCCCCCTCCCACCTATATGGGATGTTGGTTTCCATATTAAATCCGTTGGTGGCATCAGAAGCCATCGTACAGCAGGCAGCCCAGTTAGTGGCAGACTTAGGGGAGACGGAGCGCGTAAGAACCAGGCGTAATGTTCGTATAGTGGAAGATGCTGAGGCCTTCCCTATTAGAACTAAAAAGCCTGCTCCACGGATGCCCCGATCAGGCCCCGTACGGGTATCCCGGAGGACTATGTTTAATGATCTCATACGGGCTGGGGTTGCATTTACCAAAATTGATGGGCAACCCAACCATGTTTTGTTACAGCTGTGGAAACAGCTTAGAAATGATCAGAAATTTCAGAGTGCTCCCAGAAAATCGGGAGTACGAATTATAGAAAAAACACCACCAACAACCTGGAATTTGGCTGACTTTATAATACCGAACAGAAGGAAAAAATATCCGCAGGTGTCACAGGCTACAGTGCCTGAGCCACCTGTGGCAAAAGATTTAGATCTGGCAAAATTCATGGATTAACGGAAAATTCTGGTCCCCATAGGGCCTCTAGCTGTGACCGGAGGCCCTATGTAGAACTAACAATATTCTGGTCCAGGACAAATGTGCAGAAGGTGATGGCTCTAGTGGATACTGGCGCAGAAACATCGATTATATATGGAGACCCAACGAAATTTAAGGGTAATAGAGTGATGATTGGTGGGTTTGGGGGACAGACTATTCCAGTCACCCAGACGTGGTTGAAATTGGGGGTTGGGCGTCTCCCGCCCCGGGAGTATAAGGTGTCGATTGCCCCAATTCCAGAATATATCTTGGGCATAGACATTCTATGGGGTCTGGCTCTCCAGACAACTGTGGGAGAGTTCAGACTACGGCAGAGGTACATTAGTATCCGGGCAATACGGACAATATTGAGGGGCCATGCGAAACATGAGCCCATTTGTTTGCCAAAACCACGCCGGATTACTAATGTAAGACAGTACAGACTCCCGGGTGGACAAGAAGAAATATCAAAAACAGTGCAGGAATTAGAGAAAGTAGGTATTATAAGGCCTGCACACAGCCCATATAATTCCCCCATATGGCCAGTACGGAAGTCGGATGGAACATGGAGAATGACGGTGGATTATAGGGAACTGAATAAGGTCACGCCGCCCATCCATGCGGCTGTACCCAATATTGCCTCCTTAATGGACACTCTTAGTAGGGAAATTAAAACCTACCATTGTGTCCTGGATTTAGCGAATGCGTTTTTTAGCATACCTATTGCTAAAGAATCACAAGATCAATTTGCATTTACGTGGGGAGGCAGGCAGTGGACCTTTCAGGTCTTGCCACAGGGGTACGTGCACTCACCAACATACTGTCATAATTTGGTGGCACGTGACCTGGCTGATTGGAGGAAACCAAACAGTGTGAACCTATACCACTATATTGATGACCTCCTGTTAACATCCGACTCACTGGAAGCAGTAGGGGAGGCAGCAGATTCATTAACTGCCTACCTAAGTGAAAGAGGATGGGCTATCAATCCTCAAAAAGTGCAAGGTCCAGGACTGTCCGTAAAATTTCTAGGGGTAGTCTGGTCAGGAAAGACCAAAGTATTACCTGATGCCGTCATAGATAAGGTTCAGGCATTTCCAGTCCCTACAACACCAAAGCAGCTGCAGGAATTCCTGGGTATATTGGGATATTGGCGTTCCTTTATACCTCATTTGGCGCAGCTGCTGAGACCTTTATATAGACTTACCAAAAAGGGCCAATTATGGGACTGGGGGAGAACAGAACAGGATGCTTTTCAACAGGCGAAACAGGCAGTTAAACAAGCCCAGGCACTGGGTATATTTGATCCTACCCTTCCAGCTGAGCTAGATGTTCACGTAACTCAAGATGGCTTTGGCTGGGGCCTGTGGCAACGTCAGAGTTCTGTTCGGACCCCCATTGGATTTTGGTCTCAGGTGTGGCATGGAGCAGAGGAAAGATATAGTATGATTGAAAAACAGTTATTGGCTGCCTATTCTGCATTACAAGCGGTAGAGCCAATAACCCAAACGGCCGAAGTTATAGTCAAGACTACATTGCCAATCCAGGGGTGGGTAAGAGATCTGACCCACCTTCCTAAGACGGGGGTGGCCCAGGTGCAGACGGTGGCACGATGGGTTGCCTATCTCAGTCAGAGGAGTAGTCTGTCTTCCTCACCGTTGAAAGAAGAGCTTCAGAAGATTCTTGGCCCAGTAACGTATCATAGTGATGCACCAAAACAAACTTCGGTTGCTCCACCACAGAAGAGTCCCGTCCAGGAAGGAAAATATCCTATTCCTGAAGATGCCTGGTACACGGATGGGTCCAGCAAGGGCAACCCAAGTAAGTGGAGAGCAGTAGCGTACCATCCTGCCACAGACACAATCTGGTTCGAAGAGGGGGATGGTCAAAGCAGCCAGTGGGCAGAGCTGCGGGCGGTGTGGATGGTTATAACCAAAGAACCTGGTGATGGTATCCTGAATATTTGCACAGATAGTTGGGCTGTGTATCGGGGGCTCACTCTTTGGATCGCACAGTGGGCCACCCAGGATTGGACTATCCACTCCCGACCGATCTGGGGCAAAGATATGTGGTTAGACATATGGAATACAGTCAAACACAGAACTGTGTGTGTCTACCATGTTTCTGGTCATCAACCCCTACAGTCACCAGGAAATGATGAAGCCGACACACTGGCCCGAGTTAGATGGGTTGAGAACTCTCCATCTGAGAATATCGCTTACTGGCTACATCAAAAGCTGCGGCATGCTGGGCAGAAGACCATGTGGGCAGCCGCTAAAGCGTGGGGACTGCCCGTACAACTATCGGACATCGCTCAAGCATGCCGAGACTGTGACGCCTGCTCTAAGATAAGACCGAGGTCGTTGCCTGAAACTACAGCCCATCTTGCTAGAGGACACAATCCTCTACAGAGGTGGCAGGTTGATTATATTGGGCCTCTCCCTCGGTCTGAGGGGGCGAGATATGCCCTAACCTGTGTCGACACCGCGAGTGGGCTAATGCAGGCCTATCCAGTACCAAAAGCCAACCAGGCATACACTATAAAGGCACTCACAAGGTTGATGGCTGCCTACGGGACACCGCAAGTCATCGAGAGTGACCAAGGAAGTCATTTCACGGGTGCAGTGATACAACGCTGGGCAGAAGAAAATAATATTGAGTGGCGATTCCACCTGCCATATAATCCAACGGGGGCAGGCCTTATCGAACGTTACAATGGTATTCTCAAGGCTGCCCTGAAGACAGACTCTCAGTCCCTGCAGGGGTGGACAAAGAGACTCCATGAGACCCTGCGGGACCTGAATGAAAGACCTAGAGATGGCAGACCCAGTGCCTTGAAAATGTTACAAACAATATGGGCCTCCCCACTTAGGATCCAAATTACGGGCACCGATAATGAAGTGAAACCTCAGATTGGCAATGAGAACAACCTTCTGCTCCCTGCCCCTGAGGACCTAGAACCAGGTACCAATAGAATAAAATGGCCCTGGAAGGTGCAGGTAGGACCACGATGGTGCGGCCTACTTGCACCTTGGGGGAGATTATTGGAGGTGGGGGGTTCGGTAGCTCCTCCGGTTATAGGTACATGGCCTACTGAAATAATGGTTAACACTCCAGTCTTCATTGCTAAGGGGACCCCTATCATGTCTCTGTGGCAGATCAGGACACCCCCTTTGGTGCCTGATATAGTCGTACAGCCACAGACATCGGGTCAAAGGGTTTGGTACAGGCGACCAGGGCGTGCCCCTGTACAAGCTGAAGTGTTAACCCAAGACAGGAATACGGCCTGTATCTTGCCCTGGAAAGCGGATCTTCCCCTCTTGGTACCTCTAAAACACTTGTATTACTCCCCATAAGTCTATGAATCACCAGAAGGAATCAAAACAATACTGCAGTGTTCCAGAGTTGTTATAAGACCATGTGAAGCATCTGGTGATGGTCTAACCGGGACTGATGACACGTAAGATGGACCTGCACTGTATGATTACATGCTTCCAGTAGATACCACCGAGCACTGGCCCAAAGAAGAGTTCGACGGATGCGCTGATCATCACTCATATCAGATTACATCAGCATGCGTTGCGACGGGCAATTATGTAAGCGTCGCGATGTATTGGGTCTCTGTATCAAGGGGAACTCACCTTATGGTTACTTGATCAGTGGTTCATGTCGTGAAGGGGTGGAGTGTATGGGAACTGCTGAATCACGGCCTGAACCACTGATTGGTCACCTGAGGTGAGCACCAAGTCAGCCATGGGGGCACAGGTGAAGGTGATATACCTGTGTGGGTGGAAGGGGTGGAGCCTAGTTCCTCCTCTCTCAAACCCCATTTAAGGGCTGACCACCACCAGGGAAGGATCTCTTCTTGGAGATCCCTCCCATGTGGAGTCCTCTGCGAGCCTTGATATCTTAAAGGTGAGCCATCTTCTCTTTTGTATTACCTGTATAACTGTTTATATAGAACTACTTAAAATATACCATCTTCTATACTATTCCCTGGTGGAGTATCGTCATTAGGAGTTATTTACCCTACAAAGGGAAAGCTGGGCCTTCCTTGCACTGCTCTCCCCAATTCCTTATGTTTTCCACTCTCAGGGATAGCACAATGTGCTTGCTACCCAGAAATCAGCTTTTGCCACCACCTAGAAGCTGAAAGAGTGATTTCTGCAGAATCTATAGTGGACATCCCACCAGCTCCATACCATCCCCTGCTCTGGAGAACAAGAAAGTCTCAACACAATTAACTTTATGTTGCAGTCTCAAAACTACTCTCTGCTTTCCAAGCAGGTACTTGTATTAGAACCAAGGTGTTTGCTGCAGTGGTGAAAAGCAGCACGCATTCATCTGCTGTCTGCACAAACTTGGGATCAGTGATAAATCAAATGGAGCATGAGACAGGGACGACCCTGCCATGCACCTCCACACTGTCTTTGGTTACTCCTTGCTAAGAAGACACCCTGGAAAGCCCTTGGCACCTGTTAATGTCCAGAGGAGCAGCAGCATTCACCTCAGGAGAGCCATCAATGATAAGAGAACTCCACAGGGAGCAAAACCGCTTCTGCCATCAGAATGAGATGCTGGCTCAGAACAAGTGCATCAGCCATCAGGTGCACACTATTGCTTCCTTGCCCCTGGAAAGGATGCAGAAAGGTAAGAAAAATCAAAACGACTGTTGTTACCAATAATCATCCAGGGCATGGGTGTTTTCTGGAAGCTTACCTTAGGTCAGCATAACATGCCCTGAACAGACAAAAAAACATATTTAGGGTACTTTAGGACGTGCAGGCAGACCACTGTTGTGGGGCAGAGAGGGAGAACCGTGGCTTCAGTGCCTGCAATCTGTGAGCAACATACTGCAGAGCTTCCTTGGAAAGAACAAGAGTTAGAGTGGAATCCTCTGCAGAGAATTCAGCATGACAGCAACATGCTCTATCAGATGCTTTACGCCTGCAGTCCCTGGACACAGTGGCAAGTGTTCCCTTGTGCATGGCTTAGCCCCTGCATCCAGGAGCACGGGACAGGATTTCAGTCTGTGCTGCATTAGCTTCCCGTGCAGAGACTGCGATTCAGTGCACTCGGCTTCCTGCAGAACAACTCTGCACCTCCTGTGCAGGAACAGGCTGTGAAAGCTGCACTGCAGCCTTATGATAAACAGGTTCTATATAGCAATTGTACACCCAGGGCGTGCAGCTTCAAATATCTTGCTCAGGCAGACAAAAGGTTTTGCCCCATAGTGACAGCACGAGTACTGAGCAGCCCCACAGGACAGAGCAGTGCAGTCCCTTGTCTTTTTGCCTGCATTCAGGCCACACCACAGCTCTTAGGGAGAATACCTCTCAGGTGGTGGAAGCTACAGCTCCCAAAGTCCTGTGGGTATGTACCATATCTTTACTAATTGGACCACAGGAACAACAGGGAAACAAAGAAGGCAGCTGATCTTATCAGCAGACTGAAGTCCACAGCGTCAACCTCCAATACCATCATTTATGCATTTTAGGTTGGAACTGTAAGAGACCTAAAGATTTCAATGGATAAGTTGTGTGGTCAGCTCCCACGTGCTCCTCTGGCATATCATAAAGTTTGGAAAAGACCACTAAGAGCAAGTTCAGTGCTAACCCATCTCCCCTGTGCCCACTAGTAGAAACGTAGAATCATTAAGGCTGGAAAAGACCACTGAGATCATTAAGTCCAACCACCAACGCATCCTAACCATCAACACATCAGCTCTACATGAACCAGTCCTTGAATCTGTCATCACCTTTCGCTGCCACTAACACACCACCCCTGCTCATTCTCATCACAGACAACAGTCCCAAGTCCCAGCATCACGGATTCCCCCTAGGACTTGGGGTTACAGGAATTGGTCTAACAAGATCTTGGAGCTCCACAAACGAGGTGGCTGTGCAGTACCAGCGCAGTCACTTCACAGACACAAGGCTTGACTGAGGAAGGGAAACTGTGTTTCTTCTTATGCATAGCCCAGATACACAGGAGGGATGAGAGGATAGTTTTTCAGGGTCAAGAACAGACAAGTATCTTACAAAGGCATTTACAAGTGTGTTAAAATAGGTTTGAAAACGATGAAGTCTGCTTCAAACCACATCAGGTTAAAGAGGAACTAAGTACACACAGGAAAAGCAGCAGCAAATAATGAGATCATTCCTGCCTGTGTTACTCCTCTACCACCATAAATTAAAAGGTTAAATGACAGCAGGAGCAGACTTATACTGCCAGGAACAGCCACAATTCATGCAGCACTGCTAAGAGAGGCTGAACTAAGAAGCCTTAGAGATCAAAGTTTAGGGTGGGTTTTATACATATACATATATATATATTTACACACATCAACAGCAAGGAAAAAATATACATATATATGTATATATACACACATACATATGTGCCACAGGAAGAACAAAAGGTTTTGGTGTTCTCATGGAGTGCGTAGGGAATTATTATTTCTAGCAAGGACAAACAACAAACAATTTTGGAACAGGAAGAAACCACAAGACAGTTATAGGCTGCTCTAGGATTAGTGGGAAAACAATCTACAGGAACACTGCCTCCAGCTGTAGTGCTCCTCAGCTCCAGTTTGTGGATATGGCTATGTATTTCCTTGGGTTAACTGCCAATTTAACAGATGAATGCTTGAGCATTTCACAGAGGAGGATTAAGCAACTGCTTTGAACAAACAAGGACACGGTCAGAGTTATGGATTGAAAAAAACCCATAAAACACCAGTCATACTAAACCCAAGAGATGATTTAGCAATAGTACTACCCTCCCTCATCTTTAGGGCAGCACTGTGTGAGCTCAGATGAAAAAGCACACAGCTAAATGGTGCCACATCACATGCTGCATGCTGATCTTTCCAAAGAAGGAGATTTTATACGTGCTGCCTATGGAGATATCTCACCCATTCCTTCAGATGTGTGTTACACTTATAATGGCGAGCTGCTTCCAAATTCTTCCTCTCCTCAAGCAGTCAAGAGCAACTCATCCTTCAGCAAAATCATGGGAGAAAGATCACACTCAGGCTGTGAGTCACAGCATACCCTACACTGGATGGTATCGGTGAGCTCTCGTGTGTAAGCACCATCAGGCCCACTTGGTCTGCTGGGACAAATGCCCTGTTAAAAGAAATTCCCAGGCAATTCCAAAGCACAAACAAGACAGAAGCTCCACCCAAAGGGCAGGCTTTGCTCCTAGCTTTACTCCTAGCCAGTGCTCTGAATGTGTCACCAACCTTCAGAGGCACTTCACAGCGCAGCTGGGCTCCCACTGACCACAGCAATGGAAAGGAGCTTTTCTGGTTGGTACTTTCCAGCAGAAAGGTGGAAGGGACTGCAGGCTTGTGGCATGCTGGAAAAGGACGGTAGTTAAGACAGCAGGAAAGAAAAGAGAAGCAAAAGAAAGCAGAATTGCTTACTGCTCTCTCCGAGGAACCCTGCTCAGTCTTTTACAAAGATTCCCTCTCCTTCACTGCTGCCAGCTTCCACAGATTTGGACCATGAGCTTTTCCTCCCTCGCAACAGTGTGATGTGTAATACAAAAAGAAACAGTTAAAAAAGAATCCTTTTAAATTCTCTGCTGTTCAAGCAACTGCCTCCCTTTGATCAAAAAATACAAAGCCTTTTGCCCCAACCTGCTGCTGAACTGCTGTCAATCACAGTAAAACCATCCTCTGGAAACAAAGACAGGATAGCCCTGTTTGATTTGGGCTGTGGTTTAGTGGAAGTTCTTTGAAACTATTTCATGTAAATTACTCACTCAACTCATTTGGCACTATGGCAACATCATACAGCAGTCCTTTATCGTCCCAAACTGATAGTTAAAATCTGCCTTTAGATGAGAACCCATTTTCATGATCTTTAAGATTCGTACTCAAGAGACAGTGAAGTGTTGCACCTCCATTTCATAAAGCAAATATAGACCAGGCACAGAAGTATTTTGGCATCAATCTCTTGTCAAAGCTACAGAACCTTTGATTCCAAGAGTTCTCATGTCTTAAGCTGAACAAGATTTTCCCATAAGGGAACAGCCCCAATAACCACGTGCTCTTAAACATGTAAAGAAGAATCCAAGTGACACACAACTCAGCAGAATGTAAATGGGTACTAAGAATGAGAAAACAAAGGTCAGAAGACCATTTGCTTACAGTTAGCTCAGAAGGAGCCAGGGTCAGGGCTGCACGGATGCTGTCTCTGCTGTTCTGCTCACTCTGTTTCAGGTCCCATCTCTCCAGCTCTTTTTGTTGGGCTGAAATGTATCCTGTTTCAAGGAGATGGAGAATGGCATTCTTGCTGCCATATCTGTTGCTAAGGAGGGGCCTTGATATCTCACACTCATTAAAACCACCCACCCATCCTGTCCAAAATCCACCATCTTATTTTTAAAGGAAAATCTGGAGCGAGGAAGGTAGGTTTTGGTCTACCAAGAACGTAGGTAAACAGATTGACTCTTGTATGACTAGATTTATTTTATTTATTTTATGTTTTATGTTTTTTATTTTATTTTATTTTACTTTATTCCATTTATGAAGTGACTTATATCCCCCGCTGTCAGCTTGGCATAGAATTTGGATGCTTCCCTGTTACAAAATACATCTTTGCTTTCATCAGGTAGATGTAAACGCCCCAAGGCCGGGCTAAGGGGGAAGACCAGTGTGTGTGTGTTCACCTCAAAGAGCCAGACACAAACAGTGGCTCCTGCCCCTCCCACCTACCTGACACTGCTGACTCTTGGCCCCCAGGCCCACTCCCCCCTGCTCCAAATGAACCTAGAGGTTTAATTTAACTCAAACTTCCCTGCAGCAGCCACCTCATTTGCTGAGAACTGCTACCTGGACTTTCTTTTCTGCCTCACTACAAAGGTGGCAGTTGCTGATAAGAAGCCAGTCATATGCAGCGTGCCAAGGGCGTGATGATGGTTGTCATGCTGCAAGTAAAACCCTGGGGCATTCAGCAAACACGTGAGAAGATTCAGAGAATAGCCGTGATGGCCTCACCACAGATCACCCACATGAACCAAGGCAAGATCTTCCCCTCAAAGGACACTGCTACTAGGAGGAATAAAAAATGCCCCAACAGCATTCTGCAGAACTTGATGGAACTTACAGAAAGGAAACTGAGGTACCAAACAGATCAGTGATTTATAAAGAAAGCTCTTAGAGAACTTGTAGCCCTCTCTCTATCAACTCAGTGCCCTCACCCTTGAGGCCCATATTTATCTTTAATGACTTCACTGACAGCAGATCAGCTTAGCTCTAACAAAATCAGACTGAACCAGACAGACAGAGTTCTTTCCAATTACAGCTCTCGACCATATTCAGCAAGATCCCGTTCTAATCAGAAATAGTAACTGGCTCAGAAGGGAGAGTTAGCAGTTGGACTGTCTTTGGTTCTCTGCAAATACACACCAGATGGCGTGGACTGAAGTTAGAGGCCATGTTGAAATCCATCACCCGAACATCCTGGCAGCTTGGTGCAATGGCTTTATCCCTACCTAAGCTCTCTACATATAATGGGAATGTCATGTTCTGGTCAACACTAAACATGGAGAAAAGAAGACTGTATTTCAGTTTTAATACCCTGGTACCTACCAGAAAACTCAAGAAATATGTACTTGATTGAAACATGCATTTGGCAAGCCTGATTTTTTTCACTTATGGGCAAACAAGAAAGCAAGTGGGAGCAATGGGAGGAGCAGATGTGACTCAATTCCTGGCGCTGCCCAGCAAGACCCCACATACCTGTCCCAGAGGGTGCTGGGACCCAAGCAGGGGTACTGGCTATCCTACAGCTTTCCTTTGATGAGCTGATCCAGTGTTTCATGAAGGAGAGGCTGGTGCTGTGTGTACGTATTCTCAACACCCTACAGTACAAAAGAAGCTCCTGCTATGAATTAAATACAGCAAGGCAGCAAGAGAGCTGATCAGCAAACCCACAGTCAAAGAGCCCCAGCATCTGATGGATATAACAAGTATTAACCACTGAGTCGAGACTTAGAGGGCTGTTCAGCAACCAACTTCCATTGTCTAAAATGAGAATCACACCTCAAACGTTCAGTGCACTTACTACTGAACGTCTGTGTCATGGTTATATGGTTTTCTGCATCAATACTCCACATTCATAGCATCACGCCATGGTTGGAGTTGAAGAGTTAATGCAGCAGTTCTGTCTTCTGAAGAGAAGAATGAACTACAGCCTCCATGGGCCAGGAAAAGACACGGCACGCCCAGAAGACTTCATTTTGTTATTTTCTGTCTTCCAGAGGGAGGGAAAACATAAAAGAGCAGAGAGGTCATACGATCTCTGTCTCTTTCCAGCTCCCTGATGGCCAACGCAGCATCAGAGACTTAGTATCAAAAACTCTCTTTCATTTATTTGATTTATTAGCTTCAATCCCACTTAATTTGTATTTCACTACTGTAACTAAGTTATTTTCCTCAGATTATTGCCAGTGGTTTTTTTGGTTCCTCTTCTATCTAGGCCCATCCCCCTGCCACCACCCTTCTGGCCGTGGAGCATGTAGGCCCCCTGTCAAGAAGACAGCCCTAGGTCTAGAGCATGACACCTCTGAATGCCAAAACACACGGCATAAGATGGCAGATCCATACCTTCAGTCCTTTGAGGAACTGTTTGGTGATGGCTACAGCATCCTTGGGACCAAACAAGGACCCGTTTCCCTCCATATTCCACAACAGGCACTAGCTGTACATGGAGAGGCAAAACCAGAGTCCTATTAATCTGGGAAACAAGATGCCAAGCAGTTGTTCAGTCAGGTTCAGTAGAGGCACTGGAACAATGACCAAGAAGTCAGAGAGACTGATGCAGTCCTAAGAGAAAAACGAAGGGAGAGAAGAATTCTCTGAAGTCAAGAAGCAAGTGTGTGCCATGGCTCTGCCTGCATAAGGACAGGCTTTCATTTCCACAGTCCTATGCAGTGATAGCAGATCTTTTACACACTGACATCATTCTGCTTCTCCACCTCCTCACTACATTCGTCAAGCTCTGCCACCCTCTCCCTCCCAGCCAAGCCCCCCTTACTGTTCTGGTTAAGTTCCTTGCTACAGCTATAGTCTACTCAGCAGGAGGTGGAGGAGGGAGAAAGGAAGCGTGCACCAGGCTGTCTGCATGCCATACACAAGTCTAGATGCCAGGCAAGCACAGCATCTCTGCTTTGTTGAATTCTTCCTAATATCACTGATTTAGGAAATGGAAATTAAGTAATTATTTATGCCTTTAACACCTACAGGCCCCAGTCAAGCTTCGTGCTCCTTTTGAGAGGTGTGGTGCAATTCAACAGAAAACATTACTGTGCAAAGTCCAGGCAAGCAACAGGCACTGCCACCAACTAAGAACAGTTTGACTGCTGTGTGCCCTCCTGCCATTCGTCCAGCAGCAGGAGAAATACTGCATTACCTTTTGATATCACTCTGAAACACCCGTCCTTGAGATCTGCCATCAGCCCTGGTAGGCTGTTGCTGCTGTGCCACTCGTAGTGCAGGGCATGGAGCATCACCAGTCGGGCAGCATCGAGCTCTGTCACCTTGGGGTTATGCAGGAGGCACCACACATCCTGCAGCAAGATACAAAGTGGGATTAATGGAGGGGCCTTCAAAGCACATTAAATCAGACTAATATCAGTCCCACTGCCTAGTAACAAAACTGCATGCACCGTATCATAAGCAACAGACCTGAGCTTTCTATGTGCTCTGCAGATAAGATTTATTGGGGTAAAATGGACTGCAAGTTGATTTCATGGGGCTGGGCATTCTCTGTAATCCTCTGTAACACACCATAGTGTGCTGTACAGTGAGCCCAGCTCAGTGCATTCCTCCCAAAAGGGGCATCCTATGATGCTCCTAGAAACCTTTAATGTCTGCCCTTTTACTTTTCCAACTCAAGTACAGCAAAAGCTAACCCACAGGTTCCATCATAATATGAATCATCAACAAAAGAGTGCTAGCAGAGCTACACTGTTAGTCTTCTCGTGGAAAACTAAAGTTCGCGTGGGGACAAAGCATCCAAAAAACAATCCACATCAGAGCACTACAGAGTCCACAATTCTCCCTGCACTGAACATTAAAGCAAAAGATCAGCCTATACTGGCTCACCTGTAAGAGAGCAGCAGAGCTTCCAGACATACAGGGGTTGAAAGGGCAGTTCCAAGACAGGGACAAAACCAGCTAGGAGGAATTTTTCCATGCTGCAAGAGAACATGATCTTCAAACACCCCAAGAATCCCAGCACACCTTGGCAACACTCTCCCAGCCTCCCAGAGAAATAATGTGAAACAATGCTGCAACAGTTGTTACTGACTGAGCTGATTCAGCTGTGTTTGTTGTTCTCTTCCCTCTGATGCAGACCAGTTTTAGAAATATGGGCTAACATCCTGGCTGTGAGCAGTTCACGAGGGTAATGAAGAAAACTCTTGTTGAGGTCAGGAATTCACCTGTCAGGGTAAAGACAGAGTCCCACAGAAATGCCTGCTTGCCAGATTTTGGATCCTGTGCTAGCAGCACAGAAGCAATGCCTATAGAAGTGGGAAGCTTGTAAAACAGAAAAGCTATTGTCCATCTGAGGAGATGGGATTCAAAACCTCCCATTCATCTCTCAAGCCTCACATCCAGTGTCAGGAAAAGAATAACCAAAATGTACTCTGCTCAAGGGCCCTTGGCCACCAGAGACATGAACAACTGCTGAAGTTTCATCAGTGGGAGCACAATTCTGCCTTTATATTGTGCACTGGTTATTCTTCATCACGTCTGTGACTTTGCCCCTTCGCTGCCATAAGGAGACTGCAGCAGAAAACAGCCTGGGGCACTGCAACTAGAGAGATCTCTCTCTCTCATGTAGAAAAATACCGCTTCCATTTTTGCATTTTGCTTTTGTCTTCTAGCTGCTACGTGGTTTTCAGTCACTCTCAGTTAACAGAAACACAGTAGAGCCATTCAGGCATGTAAACAAAAACAGGCAGCCTGTGTGCCTTAAAAAGCACAGAAACACCGCTCAGTGCAGACTGAGACCTGAGTTAGCATCGAGGTGATTCTAGCTAACAACCTTACCACCACAGCATGAAGTGGGGGCTGACCTGCCTGCACCTCCACCCAGTTTCCAGCACTGCCACATATTCCTCTAAGCATAACGCAGTAACATCCAACTGCTCCACCTCCAGAAGTTTGTGTCATCCCTTTCTCCAGGGAATCTGAGATAACCTCTAACTAAAAAAGACCAACGTTTTCCAAAACGGACCCCAGTGCCAAGCACCCAACTTTCAACACTCATGCTCTGTGCTAAGTCTTCAGCAGAGTATCTGCTCATAAAATCGGAAACAAAGATCTCAGCACAGACATGATTTGCTGACAGATTAGAAGTCAAACATTTGACTCTGAACCTGCAGCACAAGCCGAAACCAGAAACCACAACATAGCAAGAGAACATCAGAGGTTGTGTTCAGCAAATGCATTATATAGTTACAATCCCACTACAGTACCTGGTCACCAAAATTCTACCAAATGTAAGCTATTAAATCACATCTAACTGCTCACAGATCTGTACAGCTGTGGTGACTTCAACAGGTCTATACCAATTAAAATCAGCTCAGCATTTGGTGACAGATGACAATGCTCAGAGAGCTGATGTTATCACTTAGCCACCCACTTGGTGGGTGAACTTGATTCAACTGTGGGGCTTCTGGAATCCAGCAGGCTCTAAACAGCAGCTCAGGGAGCAGTCGGAATGAGCAGGCTTGTAGGCTGTGCTGCAGTGGTGCAGAATGGCCTACCACAGGGCCTGACCTCCATTAAAAAAAATACCGTGCTGAACACAGGGCAGTGGTTCCTGCCCCCACAGATCACTCACTGCAGAGGTCTGAAGTGGACTGTCAGCATACAGTCAGCAGTGACCTGCACTGTCCTGCAACACATGGGCTTTAACAAGTCCTGTCTGTACCTTCATACCTGCCATGGATTCCAGCTTCTGCAGCTCCTCAGGTTTCCCCTTCTGGAAATCCCCCATAATATTCCCGATGGACCTGAACTTTGCAGAGATTGGCAGTGACACGTTTTGCATGGAAAAAGGAGGGGATCTGAGAGAAAACCACGTGAACGCAAGTCCTGATAGAGCTAAAACACAGAGGCCCTCCGCACCCAAAACACTTAAGTGATTCCTCTAGTGACACAGTGGATTCAGAGTCTGTTCCTCAAACATTTGTCAGTACATTACAACCAAAATAAATTCTGTTCTAACCCCCTGCAGCTCCTGAATGAGACAGTCCACGTTCTCCTCAAGGTACACACAGCAACAGCGCGGCAACGAGAGGGGCTCAGCCCCATCCCCCATCCCCGCGGGGAGGGCTCTCAGCTCGGTGGGCTGCAGGAAGCAGACGGCCTTCAGGTGCTTCCCGGGCTCCCTGCCGGGGGAGTCGATGCGCTCACAGAGATACACCTCCTCGTGCAGGATCTCGGGCTGCGCGTACACCATGCTGACCGCGCCGGGCTGCGGGGAGCGCCGCGTCACCGCGCGCCGAATAACGGCCCCGCGCCGCGCCCCGCCCGCTGCTCACCGTCTCCCGATCCGTCCGGAGCCCCTCCATGCCTGGCCCGCTGTCCTCGGTCATTTTCGACACGTTCTGCTCCACAGCGAGCACCGTGTTCATCTCCGCTGTGCGGTGCGGCTCGGCCCGGCCCGGCCCGGCCCCGCTCCGCCACACGCCCGCTGGGCGGTGCAGCCCTCCAGCGGCAGCGACTGCTGAGAGCGGCGCGGGGCCGCACTTCCGCTTGTCTCTGCTTACGGCGGTAAAGATACGCAGAAATGGGAACAAGCCTGTTTTTTGGGGGGTTCGGCTTGGAGAAGCTGATCACTGCGAAAGACGATAATGCTGTGCGTGGCACTCCCTGCTGGCTTATCTGTTGGGCCAGGTATGTCACACTAACAGAGAGAAAAGGAAAGAAAAATGAGAAATGGGGGATAAAAGGCCTTCACTGAACTAACGGCTTTGGAGAAGAACTCCAAAGAAAAACATCTTTGACGGAGAAGTCCTGAAGAGAAAAAACGTTTGACGGAGAATTCCTTGAGGGGAAAAACTCTTTGGAAGTAGCCCTTGGCCTGCTTGCTGTGAAGCCTCCCGGCTTTCTCCCATCCCCCGCGGTGCCCAGACAAGTTCCTGAGAGCAACGGCCCTACTACGAACCTCGCTGGATCCACGGTGGTGATTATATCTCTCTTTCTTTCTACCAATTCTTGTAGCTAACTATAAATCTGTGTATCTGTAGTAAGGTTGTAACTGGGGAAGCTAGAGCATTAACAGCTTTAATTCCACTGAGTTGGATCTACAATGCAGTGAAAGAGTGAGTTAACTTCTGTTAGTTGTCATGTTACTTGTTTCTTGTAACTAAGAAGATGTTCACGTTGTTGGAAGGCAGTGTCTGATGCTTGTACGTGATGCAGTTTGCAGTAGGTTTTGCAAGTTACTGAAGCTATGGTATCTAGCATAATAATTGGCAATGTCAGTCTCCAGGGAGAACCAAAGGACTGGCATGACCAGCTGGCCTGCTGTCCCTCAATAAACAGTTCCTGTTTTTGTATGCCGGTAAATATATCAGGGGGTTCCTCTCGAGTAGAGACTGGGGTCTTCTGATTCTGCTCTGTGGTTCTTGAAAATAAAATGAAAAAGAAGCCTGAGGTGCCCCTGAATAAAATTTTATCTGGTTATCTAGATTTCTTGAACGGAAGATACCATCCATTCCTAGTATAGTTTCCTTATGTGTGCTTTTCTCACGTGTTGCTCTTGGTCTAGGGCAGTCGTTCAGTATGGAAGAGTGGAAGTAAGGCAGTGACTGTCTTGCCCTAGTGCATTTCTTGAATGATCTGTGAACGTTTTGCTTCTTGTTCAGTTCTAAGTCTTGGATTATATGATTTAAAGGTGACATGATATTAATATATTTAATTGTACTATGTTTCCTGAAATAATCCTCTCCTAATACTTTTTTTCCCTCAAAACTTCCTTTTAGCAGAAAATGGCTCAAGAAGTCTTGACTGACTTAAAAGAACATCCTAATGCGTGGACAAGAGTTGATAACTATTCTGGAGTTCTCTCAGAATGAATACCAAAGTAAGCAAATCAACTTTTATTTATTTGGCTTTCATCTTTCGTCCACTCATGAACTTTGAGGAAGGCATCTCATTTCTAGCTGTAGACTTTTTTGATTCAAACCACATTTTCCGTGTCTTATTCCCAGAGGTGGCTTTAAGCAGAAACTATTAAATGGACAAAATATTTAAATCTCCTTTTACATTCCCAAGTGTATTTCTCCTTTTTAAAAAGGAGGGGAAAGAAAATAAGGAAGAGCTAAATTGGAAGTTGTGTTTTGTTTTGTTTTTTTTTAATTTTTTCAAGGCACATCTATAAGCACAATGCCAGTTCCGGAGACTTGTATATATATGTAATGAAAAATCTCCTAGACCCACATTTTGTTTGTGCTTAAGTGCTTGGCTGTCTTTGTTAATGAGAGCCATGTGCCTGTAACTGATGAGATAATTTATCCCTAGGTGTATTAAAGACAAAATAGAAACCATATTAGGCCAGTATTTGAGCAGCCACTGAAAATTAAGCACCTCAAACTCTTTGTAGTAGGAAATTAGTCTTGAGTGATACAGAAAACACACTTGCTTTGTACTGCTGTTGTAAGTCCATCCATCGTGGTAGAGTTGAAAAGGGATAGCATTCAGTTTTTGTATACATCTTTAAAGGTTTTGTCTTAGGATAAGACTTTTGTGCAGCTTGAACAGAAGAGTTGATGGAAGTGTTTTCACTGTCTTAAGCTTGATGATTATTATCCTGAGTAATTGATAGGCATGGTTTTCTGCTTGATACACACTGTGTTTGAACAGCAAATGATCCTGATTGGATGATGGTCTCTTGAGTTCAGGAGGTATTCATGAAACAGTTTAACTCTTTTCATTGCTTTAAAGTTTAGGAATAAAGAATTTAAAGAACTTCCTCAAAGTGCTGACCTTTGAGTAACACCGTTTGCCTGTTTGCTTGCCTGGTAAACTTTGCTTATTATACCAACAGACATTATTAATTTTCAAGTTGATTTACCAACAGTGTTTTTAAAATACTCAAATTTGTCTTGTGAAAAAATGAGATGATTAGAGGAACAGAAAGGAAGCCAAAGGCAAAGAATTCTTCCATTTACATAAATTGCAGATGATTTGGTGCTACATTTCTGCGCTGTGACATTTGGCTTTTACGTGGTCATATTTTTCCTTCATTAAAGCTGTTAACACTACCTGATATTAATCACAGTGTTCCCTTACGTCGATGGCTTGTAATAGGAAGAAAAGGGGTGTCTTCCTGTGCAACTGACACAGCTAGGCTTTGATGGCAGGCCTCCACAAGGTCTGCCCTATTGATTCCCTTTAAGTGAATTCTGTCCCTCAATTGTTTTTGTTTCTTGGGAGGTGGGAGGGAGGGGATTTGGTGCTTAGAGTAAGTAATAAGGGTACCATCGAGATTTCTACCATCGGAATCATTCCTTAGGGTTTCTTTCAGTCTTTGCAGTTAACTGCCCCTCGTCTTCCTAACTTGGCAGTGAACTGCTACTAGACAACTAGAAATAAACTAAGAGGAAAATTGGAAAATTGCATATTGGAAACACTTCTGTTTTATGCTGAGTTTAAATGTATTGACGTGTATTGTTTTCTATATTATTTTGTTGTGAAGTACCATCCTTGGGAGTTATTTACCCCACAGCATGAATATACACAAGCTTTTCCAACCACTAAATCAAAAGTAATTTCAATTAAAAAACAAGAGAAACAACACAGCAGACTTCTAACACAGTATGGCAAGAAGGATGCATGAGTAGAGGTCATTTATGGTGATTTTATTACTGTTCCCATTTCATTTCCCTCACAAATGTTAGGAATGAGTAATACTAGTAGCAGCGGTGAGAAGAGATGAACAAGAGACTAACAGAAGGCAGAAGTCAGATGGCATGTGCAGAAGTATGTAGCAATGTAGACAAGATGAATCTCTATGGCTTTAAAGTTCGTGATTCTAAATTAGATACTTCAGTGCATAGTGGAGAAAAGGTCTGTCTTTTTCTCTAATGAAAGTTGCCACACGTTTTGAGCACGTGCATGAAGTTCTAAAGGAGAAAAAATAATGAGGATGAATTCTGCCCTTAATTTCCCCAAAATTCCTTAACTCTCTCAAAATGAAACAAAACGTGCCATTTTGATTTTAAAGCCAATTAAGTTGACTTAAGAGACAGTAATATTTGGAAGCAAAGAGAACATTTTTGTGTAACTGTTTCCTGAAAAACCTATTAATATATATGCCTGTACAATCTAGAATTAAAACTACTATCTTTTGTTTCAAGAAAGTGAACTTTTTTGTAAATGTTTTGTATTTTTAGTTCAGGTGGAAAAAGCATTTGCACAGCTATGACAGCAGCTGAAATCACTTTGGGTGAAACATTTTACTTAAGCCATTTTCATTCATTTTTCTATATAAGCACTCCCTTGACTGCATAAAGCTTTTATATTTAATAACTTGTAAATTTACCAATTCAAATTAAGCTGATAGACTTTTATTAGTGATACTGAATAAAATAAAAAATACCTCGACAGTTTTCCATAGTTTCAATTTTTTCTCTGTACCCCTAAATCTTGAAAGATGATGGCCATTTGCTAATCCAGGATCTGCATGTGAATCTAGTGGGAGTTTTTGGGTCACAAAGGGAAGCATGTGGGGAATGTAGGTTATGCTAAGATGAAAACAGCAAAGATTTTAATAAAACACTGTAGTTTGGGCCAACCTACATTGTGGTTTGTTGTCCGTTTGGTTGAAATGTTAATCATCCTACTTTATATAACAGCTAACCCTTTTAAAGAAGAACTCTTAGCCAAACTTTATAAACTATATAGACATGAATTTACCTTTCAGGTATTGATGTGATTTCTTTTATTCTTCCTAATCTTATGCTGATGAAATTATTGCAGAATTCCTCATCTCCTTTTGTCTGCTGTCTATTCATGCTCTTGGGGCTTTAATCAAAACTTCACTCCCTGTTACTGTGAGTCGACAGCAGGGATAAATGGGTGGAGGGATTGGCCTTACTGATTCCTTTGCAAATGTAGCATTTCTGGCAAAGAACTCAGGAAAGAATTCCTGAAAGGTAAAAGCAGAATTTCCAAGAATTAATGCATATCTTTTGCCTGAGCACAAAAGTTCATCTTTAAATAGTAGAAATAGCTGCCATATCTATTGGGGTGGGTATTGAAACTGAATAAACCTGTGGGTTGCCTAGCTGCTCCTGAAGTAGTGTACCAGTGAAGTTTGGGAAATACTTTCCTTCGAAAGTGCCAGCATCAGAACGTGTGATGATAAGATGTGACTTTTTCTTTGTTTATTTTTTTAGAGGAATGATTGTAGGGGAATGATGGGAAACTTGAGACCATGCAAGCTGGTAAATATTTTAGGAGCCTGGTTGTGATAGTACTTGAACATATGGGCAGTCATTTATGATGCAGATTTGTATCTGGCTGCTGCTTCCTCCTTCCCAGGTGGCCAAAGTTGACTACCAGGCAGCTTTTCTTTTTTTTTCTTTTTTTTTTTCCTCCTGGTGTGAGTGTGATCAAACAGCAGGATTTAGTATAGCAAAAAATAAAACAAGAAAAAAAAAGCATGAAACTTGAGTAAATGGGAGTACAGAAATTATTTAATAAAGCTTTTTTAGTTTAATATTCTTGAAGTCTTAGATGTTATGTGTGAATGTCAGATTGAATGAGTAATTAATGTGAGTAATTCTCAAGTTGGAGCACCATTAGGCTTTTTGTCTATCACAAAGTAAGACCGTCTGTGCTTTTCTGTATGAACACCATGTCTTGTCTTTTTGCAGTAGTGGTTTCAGTAGGACGGTGGGCACCTAAATTCTGTAAGCATTATGGGAAGGTTAAACATTAGCCAACTCAGTATAATCTAATTCTATGATGTTTTTTCTTTCCTCTTTTAAGCCTTGCAATATGTATTGAATAGCAAGAGATTACTGGTGTGGGATTAATGCATGTTCACAAAGCTTTCTGTCAAGTTGTGAAAGACTCCAGAACACTAAGTAGAAATACTCAAATACTTTCATAACTTTCCCCATTCTGTACTTGTTCTTCTTTAATACATACTGTTTTCTGAACTCATTAATGGAATTTCCATGTTCTGCTGTGAGTTTATAATATCATTGTGAAGACGTGATTAGAAGTTAAGTTTCACTGCGAGTTTATTGATGGAAATACAATAGTAAATGTCAATGAAAATACATTTTTGAAGAAGGAGATTTCGACGGTTATGATTATTTTCCGTACTTCTACTCTAAACAGGTGGCAAATGTAGCCTAGCTCTTGAAAAGGTTTCCGTGCGTCGCCTGCGCGTCGTGGAGGGGGGGGGGGGGGAGGGGGGGTTGGTGTGGGGGCGGGACCGGCCCCTGGCCGCGTTCCCTTTCCCCCACCACCACCACCCCGGCCGAAGAGCCGGGCGGAGGTTTAAAGACTCGGGCTGCCCGCGGCGCGTTCCGCGAGCGCGCGGGGCCGGGGGGCGGTCGGCCGGCCGGCGGGAAAGGGCGCGGGGTGTGAGAGGAGACGCGGTGGCGCGCCTCCCCCCCGGCCTCCCGAGCCCGCCGGGCGGCGTCCGCCCCCGGTCTCGCCGGCGTGGGGCGTCCCGCATCCCGTCTCCGGGCGCGCCCCCTTCCTTGGGCTTCGTCTCCCGCTGCAGCCTCAGATCTCGCGCCGCGCGGCGCGAAGGGGGAGGTCGGGCGGCTGAACCGGCGGGGTGCACCGCTTCTTTCCCTCCGGCACAGCTGGGGGGAGACCTGGCGGGCTGAGCTTCCAGGCGGCCTTTTCCGCCCCGAGCCAGGGGGTTGACCTGGCCGACTTTTTCTTTCTTTCCCTTCCCTGCCCCTTTCAATTTTCCTTCTGCTTTCATTTTTCCTTTCTTCTTTCCTTTCCTCTTTCCTTGTCCATCTGTCTGTCTGTCTATCTACCATCTAATATTCTCTTCCAGAGCCCCCACCCCCCACTTGCGGCGTCTGCCACGAGAGCTGCCTGCCTGGCCGGCCGCGAGCAGACGGGTAGAGCTGTGGGCCGGCTCGCTTCCCCCTCCCGTCCCCAGGGCTGCAGCGTATTTTTTTTTTTTCCACCTAACATTTCATTATTTCTTTAACTTTTTTGCGGCAACATTTATTTATTCATTTATTTATTTATTTCGAAATATATATATATATATATCATCATTCAAATTTATTTATTTGCTTTTTGCTCTTTTTAATTATTTTTTTATTCTTTCACAAAATTTCAAAAAAATTCTTTGAAAATATTTAGTTATTTAATTTTTCACTTTTCATCATTATTTCAGAAAAAAATTATTTTTGTATTTTTTTAGTTCTGTTCTTTATTTCAAAATATTTAACTTTTTAATTATTCTCTTTCTTAATTATTTACTTTTCATCCGTTTTTAATTGTATTTTTTTAATTTTTATTTTTTATTTAGTTATCATTTATTTAAATCCAAATATATATATATTCAAATCTTTAATCAGTTTTATTTTATTGTAGTTTGTGGAGAACTGGCTTAGGAAAGGAGGTTGTGTGTGCTTATCTTTGTAGCAGTGCGAACAAAACAGCATGTTCAGATCACTGAATTTTGAGAAGTAGTGCACCGTTGACCGGGCAACGATGAGGGAGTAAGTTTGCGGTGGAACCAGATGGCCCTGGTATGCGTGGGAAAAGAAGAACTAATTGGACACTACTTATCTTGCAAGGACAGAGCAAGAACCACTGCTTAACAATTATTCTAAAAATAGCATATGTTCAAGGGGTATAAAAGTATGTAACCTGCGCAATAAAGTGGGCTCAGCTGCATAATCATATTGATGTCTCTCTGAGTCCTTGCATCGGCATCTTAAGATCGTTCCGGCGCAGCCGTGGTTCATCCTCCTGGGGTCACCGCAACAGTAGTTCTTTTTAATTATTTTTTCATTATTTAGTTCACAATTTATTTTTTTCATTGTTCAATTTTTTAATTATTTACTTTTCCATTTCTAATTACTTATTTATTTTTATGTATTTATTTCACGAAATATATTTTAAATTATTTTTATTTCATGACAGTTTATAAATTATATATTTTTAATTATTTTTCTTTTTTTTGCAGTAATTTTATTCCTGTTTAATTATTTATATATTTTCCACAATTTAAATGATTTCTTTCCATTTTCAAATCTATTTTCACGAAAACTTTTTAAAAAGAAAACTTATGTATTCTCACCTTTTATTATTTTTTTCATTTTAAAAATTATTTATTTCCCAAAAAATATTTTTTTTTCATTTTTTTATTCGTTTGTTTCACAAAAATATTTAATTTTTTTAAGTTATTTTTTATTTCTTTTCCATCTGTTGAAATTATCTTTTTCATATTTGTCTCTCGAAAGTAAATTTTTTTATTACAAAAATATAACATCGTTCGATTATTTTCTTTTTCCTATCGATATATATTTTAACTATTTATGTAACTGCGATCGCGCCCCCTGCCCCCCATCCTTCTCCCCGCCCACCGCTGCAGCGCCTTCCACGAGGGCGGGCTGGCTGGCGGGCCGCGGGCAGACGGGTAGACCTGTCGGCCCGCTCGCTTCCCCCTCCCAGTCCCCTCGGCCCCGTGTTTTTTTTTTCATTTATTTATCCGTGATTGTTTTTATTTTTACTTCTTAATTATTTTCGTCCGGCCGAAGATTCCTTCTTCAGCGGGGTAGACGTGATGAGGCGGCCATGCTGGGATCGGTGTCTCTCTCCCTCTGCCTCCCTCCCTCCCACCCTTAACACCCCCACCCCCCTCCTCCAACCTTACCTCCCACAGATCCACCCCGCCCGACGTCTGTGTCATGTTTTTACCGAACTTTTTATTACTTTTATTTTAAGTGCTTTTGTGTTTTTTTTGGGGGGAAGGGGTTGGTGGTGGTGGTGAAAAGCGGTTTGTTTGGTTTTTTTTTTTAATTAAAATGAATAATTATTGAATTAATTTTTGAATAATGAATGCTTTCTTTGGGTTTTTGTCTTAAGATAAAAATACGCTTTAATCTTTTTAATTTGTTTTCCTCGTATTTACCTTTATTTTTTTGTTTTTTCAATTTCTGGTCATTTTTTTTTTTCAATGGGGGGGGAGTGGTTGGTCAGGAGGGCTGTCTCTTTATTTTTATATAACTCATATACGTATGTAGGTATGTACGTACGTTTGTATTGTGCACCTAAACCACGTTTCTTTTTTTTTTTTTTCTCCCAGTCACAACGCTCCAGCCAGACTCGGCAGCCAGCTTTCCCTGAACCTCCACCCCAGATCCTCCGGCCAATTGCTTTTGATTTTTTCCTCCCCCATAACATTCCTCCCTCCCTTCCTTCCTTCCCTGAGATCAATCACCTTGTCAGCTGCCAGTCTGTCCTTCCTTCTGCTCACCAGGACTTAGCTCCCTTGAGCAAGCCGTGGGGTTTTTCCACCTTGCTCCCCATCCCCCTCACTGTGGACCCGCCTTGGCCTGGTGTCCTTCCTTTGGGCTGCCCTTCCTTTGGTTGTTTTGGGGATGTTGTTTTTTTTATTCTTTTTTGTAAGGCAGTGGGGTGGGGCAGAGATGCAGGGCAGAGGGGCAAGGCAGATAACACCATCAGCCCGATGGCTGCCCCATGGGGTTTGTCAGTGCCCCACTGTTTCCCCCATAGATTCAGTGCAGGGTCCCACATCAGCCCTGTATCACCTGTGCCCCATACTTGAACCAGGGCTCCTGCTTGGAAAGCTGTCAGCGGGCACGCCAAGGTTTTGCCCCATCAGGCGCTTTTCCACCCGCTCCTCCCCAAGCCCATGCGGTGGCCCCCCTTTCAAGCACGTACGGCTTTGCCTCAGCCCATCCACCTGCTCTGCCCGGGTCCGTCCGTAGCGCCCTTCAGCTCAAGGGGGGGGGGGGTGTGACGCGGGTCTGTCATGGCACAGCAGCAGCAGCTTTACCCGCAGAAGGGCATTCACCGGGCCCCTCTCGCTCTCTGAGCTTAGGTCTCAAGTCCTGGATGTTTAATTGCATCGAGAGTCACCCGGGCACCTGGAAAAAGGAAACGAGAGAGCAAGAGGAGACACAAAGAAAGAAACAAACCAGCGGAGGAGGGACACTGAGACTTCAGAGAATGTCTCCCACTGGATGAGGCCGCCAAGATTCTCGTCCTCCTCACCTGTGCCCCACAGCCGCCCCGTAGCTGGACCAGATCCTTCCCAACATCTACCCCACAGATGCCCCACACATCCCTATAGAGATCTCCCCCACAAAAAATAACCATTCCACGGATACCTCATTAAGACCCCATAGTGCCCCATCCAAAACCCTAGAGCCCCATAAGGACACACTGGGACCCAGAGTCCCACAGACACCCTATAGAGCCTTACAGAGACCCCTTAGTGCCCCATGGAGAGCAACAGGGACCCCATAGTGACCAAAGGAGAGCCACAGGGACCCCACTGTGCCCCACAGGGACCCTAGAGATTACACTGTTCCCCACAGAGCCCCATAGGGACCCCATAAAGAGAACATTCTACCCCATAGTGCCCCACAGAGACTCGGTAGAGCCTTAGAGACCACTAAGTGCCCCACAGAGATCCACAGGAACCCCGTTGTGCCCACACAGCGACCCGCACTTTCCCATAGAGACCCATAGGGATCCTTTTGGGGGCGGGAGAGGGGCTGCACGTCTGCACGCCCATAGCGCCTCGCTTTCCCGATTTTCCGTTTTTTCCCGCTCGCGGCGCCGACCCATCTCCCCGGCCGCCCGGTTCTTCCGGGAGGTCGAGGTCCCGCCCCGTCAGGTGCTTTTCCGCCCGCTCCTCCCCGAGCCCGTGCGGCGGCCCGCGGTGGCCGTGACCGACCCAGAGCTCCCGCCGCTTGGCCCCTTTCAAGCGCGTACGATTTACCTCGGCCCGTCCGCCCGCTCTGCCCGGGTCCCTCCGCAGCACCCGCTGCGAGCCCGGTGCGGCTTAGGTCTCAAATACCCGACCCAGGACCGCGTCGGGAGTCAAAGGAAACAAACGGGAGAGCGATGCCGACACGCAACGGGCGCGCTGCCGCCCGACCGCGCCACGCTACCGCCGAGAACATGGCGGACGGTCACTTCCGGTTCGGGCTCGGGAATGTCGGGAGGGCTCCGCCCGGCCCCTACGGCTCCGCCCGACTCGCGCAGTGGCGGCCAGAGGGCGCTGCCGGCGGGGGCTCGCGATCTCCGGCCAGGTCTACCCGGAGCACACCCGAAATCTCATCGGCGGTGGTTCCCGTGCGAGCGCACGGGATCTCCGACCGGGACGGCCCGGCCCCGCAGCGAGCCCCGCGTCCCGTACGGCGTCTGCCAGAGTTCGCTCCCGGTGCGGCTGGCGTTCCCCGGGCCAGGTCTGCCCGGCTCGGACGGAGTCGAGCGCTCCGCGGCGGCTTGGAGATGGCGCTGCCGGGTGGCTTGCTGTCTCCGGCTGTGTGCCCGTCTCGGGCGAACCTCTCGCGCTTCCCGAACGGCGGCGGCGAGAGCTCGCTGCCCGTTGCATCTCGAAATGCCGGCCAGGTCTACCCAGCTAATGCCGTCTCGCGAGTCTCGAACGTTGGCGTCCAGTGCTCGATGCTGGTGCCGCTTGTGAACGCCGGCCACGTCTTCCCGGCTACAGCCGATCCGGTCGCTCGTTGCCAGCGGCGGCGGACGAGGGTGGCAGCCAAGCGCCGTGCCATCCGCGACCACGTCTACCCGGTTTCGACGTAGTAGGGTGTGCCAAACCGAAGCGCCTAGAGGGCGCTTCAGGGGCATCGTGCAATGTCCGGCCACGTCTTCCCTGCTCCGACGGAGGTGAGCGATCCGAGCCGGCGTCTAGAGGGCGCTGCTAGGGCGGCTTGCCATCGCTTGCCACGTCTACCCGGTTCCGACGGAGTCGAGCGCTCCGCGGATCAGTCTGATCCATGGAGCTTGGTCTCTATATGATAAACTAAAAACACTGATGGACTTACCTACCTGGCTTTCGTACACAATGTGGCATTCACTTCCGGAGGGTTTAACTCCAGATGGAGTTGCTAACTCTATGGAACTGGTGATTTTTAAACAGACTGCTGGCCTCTCATTTGAATTCATTATGCATTTTCTGGATGCTCATCCAGTGCTCATAATGATTGTGGTGTCAGTCTCCCTGAACGTACTCTTCATCAGTATCTGTATTTATAATACTTTGAGAAAGCCTTCCCCAGAGCCAGAGAATACTGACTGGCAGGGAGTTTGGAGGGACTTAAGAGAGACTTCAGAAAATGGGCATCACCGGTGTCATGGAACTTTTCTCCTGAACACCTGCAAGATCCTGAGAACTTATGCGGATATTTGAGACAGGGATGTTGCGGCTCAAACAGATCTGAGGAGGCCCAAAGTATTTGGGGTCTGGCTTATGCTTACCGGGCCTTATTCAATACTATCCCAGAGAGGCATCAAGTTTTTGAAATAGAGCGAGAGAGTCTCCGAGCTGAAAGGGACAATCTCCCGATCCAGAAAGAGAGTCATTTAGCTGACAATCAGACTCTCCAGTCCAATCTAGACTCCCTCCTGACCAAGTGAGTTGCCCTCCAGTCTCAACAAGAAGCTCTCCAATCCAACATGGACATCCTCCAACCTGAAAGAGACGCCCTCCAGTCCAAGCGAGACATCCTCCTGTCTTCATGGTACTCCTTCAGAACTGAGCCAGGTACCTACTGTGAAAGACAGAAACTGTTTTTCTTTGTCTCAAAGTTTGCTTCGTAAGGCCTTTTCTGGTGACAAGACTCTGACTGATAACTGCCGGTTATCTGGATGGGTGTTATGGTGCCATTGTCTCTGCTTATGGTTGTAAAGATAATCAGAAATAGGTGCAAATAGTCTTTTCCGTGGGGGTACGGCTTGGAGAAGCTGACCACCACAAAGACAATGCTCCTGCATGGCAATGAAGGTGACATCTGCTGCTGGCTTATCTGTAGGGCCAGATATGTCGCACAAATAAACGCCTGAGAAATGAGGGATAAAAGGCCTTCACTGAACTAAGGATTTTGGGAGGGAGAAGAACTTTCAGAAATGAACTTTGGAGAAGAACTCCCAAAGTAAAAATCTTTGAGGAGAACTCCCAAAGAGACTTAGGATGGACCCTGAGGCCTGCTTGCTGCCATCTCCCATCCCCCGTGGTGACCGGACAAGTTCCTGAGATCAACGGACCTACCACGAACCTCGCTGGATCCATGGTGGTGATTATATCTCTCTTGCTTTCTGCCAAGTCTTCTTGCTTTTCATCTCTTTTCTATTGCCCACGTTCCCTTCCCCATATCCCTAAGCAACTAGTATTTGTAATAAACTGGTTGGGCTAACATTTGATCTGTTGTGTCTTAATCTCGCCATCGGTTATACATATACATATACATATAAAGAACCTCCTCTCCCTCCTTTATATTGGAGCGTGACATTTTTAATGGCGTAGTCGGCAGGATACCCGGATGTGAGAGTGTTGCCCTTCCAGGTACAGTTGATGTGTGTACCTTCTGGAGTTGCCCGGAGTGATATTTTTGATAATCTAGATGTGAGTGCCTCTCCAGAAAGAATCACTCCGCATACTGAGTTTTAAGTGTGAAATTTGAACCTTTTTTCCTGTGTGTGCCTCCTGGAGTTGTAAGGAGTGATAATTGTGATAATTTAGACGTGAGCACTTCTCCAGGAAGAATCACTCCGCATATTGAAACTTAACTGTGTCTTTAGAACTGTTTATGTGTATGCCTCTTGGGAAGTAATTTTGAGTCCCGTTCATAGGTTCATAGGTTCATAGGTTCATAGGTTCATAAGGTTGGAAGGGACCTACAAGATCATCTAGTCCAACCATCCTCCTATCACTGTCCCTACCCAAGTACTAAATCAAATCCCTTAGCACCTCATCTAAACGCTTCTTGAACAGCACTAGGGATGGTGCCTCAACCACCTCCCTAGGCAGGCCATTCCAGTGCCTGACCACTCTTTCAGAAAAAAAATGTTTCCTCAGGTCTAATCTAAATCTTCCCCGGTGCAACTTCTGGCCATTCCCTCTTGTCCTGTCATTATTTATCAGGGAGAAGAGGCCCACCCTCTCCTCACCACAACCCCCCTTCAGGAAGTGGTAGAGTGCAATAAGGTCTCCTCTGAGCCTCCTCTTCTCCAGACTAAACAATCCCAGCTGCCTCAGCCGCTCCTCATAAGACTTGTGCTCCAGACCCCTCCCCAGTTTGGTTGCCCTTCTCTGATCACGCTCCAGGGCCTCAATGTGCTTCTTGTAGTGAGGGGCCCAAAACTGAACACAGTACTCGAGGTGCAGCCGCACCAGAGCTGAGTACAGGGGGATGATCACCTCCCTACTCCTGCTGGCTACACTATTTCTAATAAAGGCCAGGATGCTGTTGGCCTTCTTGGCCACTTGGGCACACTGCCGGCTCATGTTGAGCCAAGCATCAACCAACACCCCCAGGTCCTTTTCCTCTCTACATTCTTCAAGCCATTCTGCCCCAAGCCTATAGCATTGCATGGGGTTATTGTGGCCAAAGTGCAGGACCTGGCACTTGCTCTCATTGAACCTCATCCCATTGAGCTCAGCCCAGCTGTTCAGCCTATCCAAATCCCTCTGAAAGGCCTCCCTACCCTCAGGTAGTTTGACACATCCTCCCAACTTGGTGTCATCTTCAAACTTACTGAGGGTACACTCAATCCCCTCGTCTAGGTTATCAATAAAGATATTAAACAAGATGGGCCCCAAAACTGACCCTTGGGGGACACCACTTGTAACAGTACGCCAGCTGGACTTAACTCCATTAACCACTACCCTCTGGGCACAGCCCTCCAGCCAGTTCTCCACCCAGAGAAGAGTGAACCACTTGGGCACACTGCCGGCTCATGTTAAGCCGAGCATCAACCAACACTGCCAGGTCCTTTTCCTCTCTACATTCTTCAAGCCATTCTGCCCCAAGCCTATAGCATTGCATGGGGTTATTGTGGCCAAAGTGCAGGACCCGGCACTTGGTCTTATTGAACCTCATCCCAAAGATGAAGATTACTGTGCATTCTCGAAATGTAAGGGTTCTTCATAACTTAGGTGTGGGGTTTGACTTTTTTTTTTTTTTCTCTGTGGCTTCACAGGGAAGTGAGAAGCGATTTACGTATTTGCATTTTCTTTGATCTTCTTTGACTTTTGCATACTCCTCTCAGTAAACAGAGGAGTGATTTGAGCAATTGCATTTGTTTGACTCAAAGTTTTGGATACTGTTCCCTCTCTCTTTCTCCGTGTAGATCTTTCTGCACATTGAAAAATGAGTGACAGTGTAGTCACAATGAAAGGTGAAGATTTGTTATTTGACCTTTTAGAAAAGCACGGTGCCAAACCCTCGTTAACAGGGGTAGAGTGGGCATGGCAGAACTGGCATAACTTGCAGAGTGTTTCAGACTGTATTAATGTTCTGCAAAAGAACGCTCGTACCCGAGCTGGGAAAGGGAAGGCATTTATTTGTGCGGTATTGGGTTCAGCTCTGGTTGCAGCCATAGAATTCCACGACCAGCAGCTTAAAGCAGAGAGCCAAGCTTTACAAGCACTGCAGGAATCAGTTAGTCAGGAGCTGATAAAATCTCTGCAAAATCAAATTGCAAACCTAGAGAAGCAGTTAGAAAGGGAAAAACATAATTCTGATCTGTTGCAAATGGTCTTAAGGGAAGTGTTAACGGGTAAGGATGCTAGTGATACTAGTGCACCTCAAGAGAAAACTTATCCAAGGGAAGAATTGCAAGGTTTAAAGGCAAATATTGACAAATTAGAAGCTCCCCCAGCTCAGTTGCATCCTTTAATAAAAACTGAGTATTCATACGATAATGGTAAGGATTTAGATCCTCAAATGAACATTAAAGAAACCCCTTTCTCTGCTATTGAGCTAGCAAAATTGAAAAGAGATTTTGGCCGCTCTCCTAAAGAATCAGAAACAGAGT
This sequence comes from Cyrtonyx montezumae, assembly GCF_038088225.1. Lineage (NCBI taxonomy): Eukaryota > Metazoa > Chordata > Aves > Galliformes > Odontophoridae > Cyrtonyx > Cyrtonyx montezumae. The sequence continues at coordinate 6,020 of NW_027072100.1, read as the reverse complement.
GCGTATGGAGGGTCAGCCTCACGGGTGGAGACCAGATACTTTTAACCGAAAAAGAGGCTGAAAGCTATTGGGGACCAGGAGTATTTTTAACTACTGGTAACAATTGTGCTCCCTGGTCCCTAACACAGAGAGTTGCCTATTGGGCAGGTGGTCTTAACCCTTTAGAAAGAGGAGACCCCCTTGCCATTACTGGGACAGTTGATCAGTTAGTGGAAAGTGTTCAAAAGGCTGCTTGTCTGCAAATGATGTATGATAGACAGCTGCAGCCCCACCATAAATCACCTATGATGATGCCTGTTGATCCTGAGAGGATGACTCCTTTAATTAGGGGGCTTCCTGAATCATTAAAACCTATAGGTATACAACTACAAGGAAAAATACAGGCTATGCCTCAGGGAGAAAGAATTCAGGCAGCTTCAGAAGGTGCTGCAACCCCTAATCGTCTGCAGTCAGGATGCAAAGTATGGACGTGGGGGGAGGTTGTCCAAGAATTAATTAACTATGGGAGAAAATATGGACCAGTGACTTCTTCCAACAGTAAATTTGAGATAAAGGCAGTGAGGAGTGCACTGGCCAATTCGACCCCTCCCCTATCTAACCGGGACCCCCACAGATCTAAAAGGTTCTCATTTTCAGTGAAACCAAGTGGGCGAAATATAAATCATAAACGTAATAGTTTTTGGATGCTGGGCCGGCAGAAGGGCATTCCGCGAGAGCTAATGGATGGATTGCCTACAGACAGATTAGAGAAGTTAGTTAATGGCTGGCCAAAACAAAAGCCCGAAAGAAGTGACACTCCACCTCGAAGTGTCCCCAACTTTGGAGTCAGTATGGGCACTAGGACCGCAGGAAAACTAATGCTCTCACCCCTCTCAAGTGAGTAGGGGGGAGGAGGGTGGATGTACATTAGAAAACTTACAACAAAAGGAAACGACCTGTTAAATACGCTTAGAAGGCTAAGGATGCCTGGGAAAAGAATACCAAAGTACCACTCACAGAATTATTCCCTCATTTTAACCATATTAACAAGCCCCAAAAGGGCAAGACGATGTCCTCTTTTGTTTTACAGAAGACGCCCGCTGGACCTCGACTGAACACAGAAAGGCAGACAGCTGACTTTAATCATTTGTGTTTTGGGACAAATGCTGAAGATTTGATCGTACTAGAATGCTGACTATACCTCTTGATTACACTGTATTACATTGTATTTGGGTTGCATAGTATCGTGTTTCAGGTTGTTGTGGGTGTGGGTGTTGTCTTTAGGTGCGTCACACTTGGGTTTGAGTTTTCACAGGTTTTGCTGGCTTACTGGCTACTCCCTGCACAGTAATGCCATTCCTTTTGATCCCTTCTTCCACCTCTTTTTATCAAACTGATTATGATTTGCATGTAACTCTGCTATGGTGTTTCCAACTTCCTGATAAATTTGGAAATGAACCAAGGGACCCATCTAATGTCGGTCAGATGTGGCCACAAAAAGAAACCCATTATGATGTTTATTGTAACACCAGTCCAGGAGTTCCATCCAAAACATGGTTGTTGGAAAGTGTTTATGTTTTGTTAAGTAAGGTGTATGTTTCTGTGATGTTTCTGTGTGTGTTTCTCTAATGTTTTATATTATGGGATATCCTAAACACACTATCCCGTGAAAGTTCTATGGACAATAACAATACTTGAACTTGCAAAACTGGTATATATCTTTCTCAGCATTTCAGTCACTTTTGAGATGCTTAAATGACAATTCTGTTCATATTTAACCTTGAAGCAACATGCAGTATTGCAGTGTGGTGAAGTTATACCTTCACTCAGCCTATTAGAAAACATGTTTGTTCCATCTATGATCTTTGAAAACATTACATGGCAAATCCACGTATTGTTGAATTAGACTAGATATGCTTTCTGAGAAATAAAATCACCAATGCAACAAGTACTGATAATGGCATTGCAAAACCAGTTAGTGCTTGGTATGTTGTTAAGGAATAGGTTGTTTGTGGCAAAGAGAATAACTCTAGTTGTTGTCTAAAATCGATGGAAATGGTAAAGCTGTTTAACAAATTGCCCAGGGTATATGGAAAATTGCCCATGTTGCTGTCCAAACTTGGAAAGGCCTGGACTCGAATCGTTTTTATTTTCCCTGGCCTCCGGGTGGCTCATAGGTGAAATGTATTCTATTTTAACTATTGTGTGTTGTTGCAAACCTTCTGTCTATTCCTTGAATGATTCCTTGTTATATTCAACTTATTCAGTATCTTCAATGCACATTGTAACTGCTTCAACTAATGATGGACAAATCCAACAGATCAGAGTAACATTTGTAACTAAGCCCGAGAAATCTGTTACAGCAATTTTGTAACATTTAATTCCTCCTTACTCCCCCCACAACTCTTTTTCCTTCTGCTTGTTTTTTTTTTTTTTTTTCTTTCCCTCAACACCCTGGACAGATGTTTGCGCATAAGTTTCAAGCAATCTTTGAGCCACGGGTGGTGTGAAAGACAGAAACTGTTTTTCTTTGTCTCAAAGTTTGTTTCGTAAGGCCTTTTCTGGTGACAAGACTCTGACTGATAACTGCCGGTTATCTGGATGGGTGTTATGGTGCCATTGTCTCTGCTTATGGTTGTAAAGATAATCAGAAATAGGTGCAAATAGTCTTTTCCGTGGGGGTACGGCTTGGAGAAGCTGACCACCACAAAGACAATGCTCCTGCATGGCAATGAAGGTGACATCTGCTGCTGGCTTATCTGTAGGGCCAGATATGTCACACAAATAAACGCCTGAGAAATGAGGGATAAAAGGCCTTCACTGAACTAAGGATTTTGGGAGGGAGAAGAACTTTCAGAAATGAACTTTGGAGAAGAACTCCCAAAGTAAAAATCTTTGAGGAGAACTCCCAAAGAGACTTAGGATGGACCCTGAGGCCTGCTTGCTGCCATCTCCCATCCCCCGTGGTGACCGGACAAGTTCCTGAGATCAACGGACCTACCACGAACCTCGCTGGATCCATGGTGGTGATTATATCTCTCTTGCTTTCTGCCAAGTCTTCTTGCTTTTCATCTCTTTTCTATTGCCCACGTTCCCTTCCCCATATCCCTAAGCAACTAGTATTTGTAATAAACTGGTTGGGCTAACATTTGATCTGTTGTGTCTTAATCTCGCCATCGGGTATACATATACATATAAAGAACCTCCTCTCCCTCCTTTATATTGGAGTGTGACACCTACCAGCCACAATAGCCCCTGCCACCCAGCCAGGGGGCAGAAACGCGCTTCTCGGTGGTGAGAAATCACAGCGCGTTTTAAAAATGCCGGCCACGTCTACCCGGCTACATCCGTCGCTCGCTTCCCTAATGGCGGCGGGAAGAGGTCGCTGCACATTGCGTCTCGAAATGCCGGCCAGGTCTACACAACAGCCGTCTCGCGCGTCTCGAACGGTGGCGTCCGTGTCTCGATGCTGGTGCCGCTAGGGAACGCCGGAAACGTCTTCCCGGCTACGGACGACTCGGTCTCTCGTCGCGAGCGGCGGCGGCCAAAGACGGAGGTGGCAGCCGGGGCGCCGTGCGATCTTCGGCCACGTCTACCCGGTTTCGACGGAGCTGAGCGTGCTAAGCTGAGGCGCCTAGAGGGCGCCCCAGGGTCGTCGTGCAATGTTCAGCCACGTCTACCCTACTCCGACAGAGCTGAGCGATCCGAGGAGGCGTCAAGAGGGCGCTGCTGGGGAGGCTTGCGGTCTGCGGTGACGTCTACCCGGTTTCGACAGAGATTAAATGGGAGTATTCTTGGCCGTCCTAAGCGAAACCAGAGCAACCCAAGAAAAAGTTTCAGGATGAGCACAATTGGATTCCTTTTGATGAACTAATATATTGGTCCGTAGGCTAAAACGTGCATCCCTTTTGCTAATCCAGCCTGTATCACCACAGTGCCTGCTGGCATCTCATTTCTCTACAGATACAGAGATAAGAACAGAGGCTGCGTGAGAGTCAGCACTGACCCAGAATTCATATGGGCTTCAGGAGATAGAGAGCAGCGTGATGCCTCAGTAGAAGCAGACAGAATCCAAACGCATGTTTAGGAACATAATAACCAATAATATAAATTGTGCACTCACACATATATATGAACAGAAAAAAAAGTATCAATTAATAGAAATAAATAAGCATTTTAAAGGTGAAAATGCGTAATATGAGCCTCCTACAGGAACAACAGTGAGTCAGTTGTAGAGAAAGATGAGAAGTTAATCCCTGCTGAAATGTGTCCTTGCCATCATTTTCCCCACTGCATCCTTGAGTTCCTGGTTCCTCATGATGTAGATGAGGGGGTTCAGTGTTGGAGGCGCTACTGAGTACAAAAATGACACCACCAGGTTCAGGGATGGGGAGAACAGGGAAGGGGGATTCAGGTAGGCAAAGAAGTCCGTGCCCACACAGGGAAACCACGGCCAGGTGAGGGAGGCACATGGAGAAGGCTTTTTGCCGGCCTTGCTTAGAGGGCATCCTCAGCGCGGCCCTGAAAATGTGCACGTAGGACAGCACTATGAATACAAAGCACCCAAATATGGCAAGAACACTTACCACAGTAAATCCAGTTTCCCTGAGGTAGTCTGATTGCGAGCATGAGAGCTTGAGGATCTGTGGAATTTCACACACACACAAAAAAAAAAAAAAAAAAAGGTCCAGAACATTGCCCAGGCAAAGTGGTATAGAAAATGTATTGGCAGTGTGCAGCTGGGAAAAGAAAAACCCAGTGCCTCAGGCAGCTTCAGCCATGGTGGCACAAGCTCTGCTGCCCAGGAGGGTCCTGTAGTGCAGGGGCTTGCAGATGGCAACAAAGCGGTCATAGGCCATGACTGTGAGAAGGGAATACTGTGCTGAAAACAAAAAAAAAAAGAAAAATATCTGTGCAGCACATCCTGCGTAGGAGATGGCCCTGGTGTCCCAGAGGGCATTGGTCATGGATTTGGGCAGAGTGGTGGAGATGCAGCCCAGGTCGAGGAGGGCTAGGTTGAGGAGGAAGAAGTCCATGGGGGTGTGCAGGCGCTGGTCGCAGGCTACGGCTGTGCTGATGAGGCCGTTGCCCAGGAGGGCAGCCAGGTAGATGCCCAGGAAGAGCCAGAAGTGCAGGAGCTGCAGCTGCCGCATGTCTGTCAACACCAGCAGGAGGAACTCGCTGATGGAGCTGCTGTTGGGCATCTGCTCTGCTGTTCCTGGGCGTGGAGTTGCTGTTAGGAGTTCAGAAGATAATGACAAATCAAGACCATCCTCAGAGACAGTCAGTTTCCACATCCCATACCTTTACCCCGTCTACTCTCAGAGCTCTCAATCCAAACTGTGCAATTAGGTTTGCCTTTGATAAAGTGTCCTGTTGGCAGGGTGTTGCAAACTAGGTTTGCAGCAGTTGTCCCAGGGTTAACCCAGAGTGTCGTGGGGAAGCATACACATGTTCAATGTGAACAAGCTTCGATTTATTGTTGGTTACATATCTGCTTATATAGTTATTCGGTTGCTAAAATTAGGTTAATAGCACACAATCTTTTAGCTACGCGATTGGTTAAAGCAAGCTTACATAAAAGCTATAGTGATTGATAGCCACACAGTTTACATATTGTTTAGTAGTTCCCAGAATATCTAAATTTCTTAGATTAGGTTATCATAACATTCAGTTCTATCACAACATTCAGTTCTTCAGATAACGTCTAGTTCTATTGAAACCAGATCCAGTTGTTCTGGTCCAGTCGTCTTAATTTCTGTTATTAAGTATGGTTTCCCGCAAACTTTGCACGCAACATTGCTCTATAACTAAAAGCATTATTCTTACTCAGGCTCCGTATCCTAAGACCATTGTTCTTACCGAGATTTATTACATCCCTGACATTTCCCCTGTTTTTCTTTTAAAGTAATATAGTCATGTCCTCCCTGTTCTATCAGCCAATTTTGGAAAATATCAGCTGAGGTAGCCAGGTTTACTTTAGGCGTAGCAAGTCGCATAGTACAGCTTACTACTAAGCGAGCTATGATTATAATTAAAAT